>NC_090922.1:1375176619-1376562907 GCF_040938575.1 Ambystoma mexicanum
TTGGCCTCTGGGAACAGCAGGGGGCTAAGATTTTCAAAAAGCTTTGAAGTCCCTGCCCCTCTTGCAACTCCTAAATACAGTTTCCCTGTCAAAGTTCAGATCGCTAGCACCACCTTGGGGAATTTGTCAGTACTGCATCCATTTTTGAGTTGTCTTGAATTACTGCATTTCAATAGAGTGGTCTTTTGCTTGATAGAATAGGACCCTTGCTTAACATTGTTTTGATGGCATCCTTACAGTAGAGTGGTGATGTGGAACCCCCCACAAGAAGGTTGTATCTTTGGGGTGGTCTTGTGCCAACTGCGCAGTTCTCCTGGATTCTGGTGTGAATGTGGGCGGCGATGGCTCATCCCCACATCCACCCAGTCTATTGATTTAGTTTGTTCTGGGATAGAATAATGGGCGGCGCCAGCTCATTCCCACATCTACCCAATCTAAGGACTCAACATGGGTCAAAACCCTTGACATTATGTCTGGAGTGAGCTATGGCCATCCCATCTCATTGGAAGATTGTTACCTTATCACAAAAAATAATTGATTTATTAAATGTACAAGTACTCTTTTATCCTCCCCCGTATCTTTGAATGTATTTGTACAATCATATTCCAAAACCCACCAAATTTATCTCATCATACCTATGGTTCAATCCTTTGATTACAATTAAAAAACACTCTCCTTTTGGGGTCGATGGCTTTCTCTAGGCATTAAATATCTGAACCAAATTTGGGTATATGGTACTCCAATTACCTTTAATGAGCTTGCAATAAAATTTCATATCCCGTCCTCTTTTATTCAACAATATATATCAGTTGTGAATGCTAATATGGATAAATATGTTTCTCTTACACATAATGATATGGTCCTGACTGTCGATAGACTAAAATCTATCGATAACCCCCTCATGACTGCCTCACTTTTTTACAAAATGTTGTAAGAAACCCCACCAATTGTTAATATGCAAAAGGCCCTTCTAGCTTGGCAACAAGATTGTACTATTCCAGATGTTTAACCACAACAGCCCCCCATATGGAAACATATATTGAGAATAACCACATCAGCCAACTTTATACAAACACTATTCTCCCTTCATCACAGGTCCTTTATAACTCCATCACTACTCTACAAAAGTGGAATCTCAATGGGTGACAATTGCTGGAGCTGTACAAAACCTTCAGGAACATTTAAGCACATGATACTTGAGTGCCAATGTGTTAAACCTTTCTAGATTCATGTATGGAATACAATCAAGAACATATTTAATTTACAATGTGACTTTTGTCCTCATGCAATCTATATTTGTAATGCTTATTCTGTAAGTACACCTAATCTGCACAAGAGTAAAGTGAATTTGTTCAACCTCTTTGTTTTGACAGCTGTTAAAATGATAAAATCCAACTGGAAAAATTTGAACAAACTTCACCTTAAGATATGGTTGAATGCTATATGTAACATACACAGATTAGAAAAGTGTAATGCCCATACCCCTTATTTATTACAGAAATATGAGTTAACATGGAAACCCTTTAAAGAATTCTTAATAACCAGTACTCCAGATTAGCTAACATTACATGGCCACAGTAGTGGCCATGTAGTTATGGTTAGGTTGCAGTTTCCATAGGAAGAGCACTTTTTGGGCGGCTTATAACTTCGCTCTCCCTGGACGGATCCTCGCCAAACTTTGCAAGAAAAGTAGTTGGGTCACTCTGAATTTTTCTGCAAAGTTTGGTGAGGATTCGTCCAGGGGGGGGGAAGTTATAGGGGGGGTCCCAAAACTTTTTTTTTTCCCATAGACTGAATGGGAAAAAACTTTGCGCACGTCTACAGCCCGAACCGCTGGACGGATTTACACCAAATTTGCGGCAGGAGTGGCGGCCTGGTCCCAAAAGCGTGCTTTTGTAAATTTGGTGTAAATCTGTCCAGTAGTTTTTTTAAAAATGACCAAAATGTAAGGCAAAAAAATTAGTGATATCTGCGTTCGCTTCGCGGACGGACTTCCCTGTTCGCTCCGCGGACAGCACCCCGATTGGCCCATGGGCTTGCGTCATGTCGCGGACATGCGACGTGTTCACTGATTGGACAGCGAGGGGCATGGAGCGCGTCAGATTTTCTGTGGCGCCCGCCATCTTGTATTCGCAGTCGACCGAGTACAACGCAGTGAAACGTAGATAAAAAATTGTATTTAGTGCAGTGTGTTGGTGTGTAAGAGTGTTTGGGGAGGGTGGGGGAGTATGAGATGGGTTCAATGTTTTGTTTTTTTATGTGCTAGACCTTTTTGTTGCGTTCATTTGTCTGCGGAGAACACGGCTGTTCTGACATTTTGTAAATAAACTAAATGGTGGGGTGTTTAGAGGACGGAGTATGTGTCATTTTTGTTTGCAAGGAAGGTAAAAATGAGCTATGAACACTCGCGGTGTACTTCATTGTTCGTAAATATACAAACTGGGGGTGTCCTCAGGACGCTGTCCGTATTGTAATCTGTCTAGTTGAATGTGTTCTAAGAACACCCGCAGTGTCCCGAAATGGTTGCAATTACACAAAATGGGGGTGTTCTGAGAACGTTGTTTGTATTGTTCGTTGTCAGGGTGAAAGTGTTTTAAGAGCACTCCTTTTGTTCGCTAATAGTACAATTTCCTAGGGGCGTCAACCGACTTTTTGTCCACTAAAGAAACGATAAATCCGGCTGGTGTGCGCCGACATTATGTGATAATCCTATGACTGGCGCTATTGACCTGGCTGACTTGCTTTTGCGACACTAAATCATATCTCCCGCCCCTAAGCCTGATATTATCAAAGCATTCATATTCCCCGCCTCTCTCCGTGACGTTACAGGGTGCGTAATCAAACGCGTCCAGTCGTCTCCAGTACAACGCCACTTTACACAGAACCCGAAAGACAACACACATTATGTCACAACACAGCACGCCACAATTCGGAATATGAAACTGTGATTTAAAAGCAAAGAGCAAGATTGTAAATGTTGTAAAGTACATTTATTTGACATCAAATGTTTAGAGAATATTCAGCAATTTGCATTTGTCTGTGTTGTCGATCCGCAAAAGTTCATGTTGAGACACGCGATGTTCCTTTGTGGTACAGAGAGTGTTAGATCAGCTTACAACTCAGTGCGCCACAATTCGGAATATGAAACTGTGGTTTAAAAGTAAACAGCAGGATTGTACATTTGGTAAAGTACATTTATTTCACATGAAATGTTTAGTGAATATTCAGCGATTTGCTATTGTCTCTGCTGTCGATCAGGAAAAGTTTATTTGGAGCCACGCGTTGTTCCTTTGCGGTAGATAGGCTGTTGGTTTATGATAAAAGCAGTAAATAGTCGCTCTGATAATCGGAAGGTTGCTCCAACAACGAGCCATTAAACCACTCTATTGGTTGGTATGTTGTTTGTAGCCGCTAGTACTGCGTAAGGGCAGATTGGTCCTTGGCGATTGTCCCATAAAATGGTGAGGGTCATGAAGTTGCATATTTGGACTTGCACCTGGCAGTTGAAGACCCCATCCGCTGGAGTCTGTAAATCGTGACATAGACAAAATGGGGCCACGTACCTGTTTTAAAAAACATAAATTAGTCTCACCAGCCGATCTTCATTAAAAATCATCATTTTATTTATTAGGGCGTGAAACTATTTGCTATCGAAGATAGTGCAACAGAGTATGTTAATAATAAAATAATAATATTTTCCCATTCATATAGCGCTAAGAATCGTGAGGTATGTAAGCAGTGCTTATTATTAACCACGGTGTGTGGTGCTCATTTATCGACCACGGAAGGATGAAAGGCTGAGTTTCGCCTTGCCAGGATTCAAACTTGCGTTAGCAAGCTGTGCACGGATGTCAAAGCGAGCGCTGTACTCGCTGTGCCACTTGACAGGCTACAGTGAAGTGGCACAGCGAGTAGAGCGCTTGACCGCCTATAGACTGGTTAAATTATTTCTATGAACCCACCCTGTGTCGTCTGCCCTTTTCAGAGCCCTCTAAACAACAGGGGATCAATTCGGCGGTGATAGTGTGTGGTAGAAAACATTATGCCACTTTCAACTAACAAGTTCAACTTCAGCGGTCTTTAATGCTACGCTGTTGTAATTATATTTGGTATAAAGTAATCTAAAGGGTTACTTACAGTACAATTGCAATTTCCATTGTCTACGAGTGGTGCAGTCCCAAAATACGACTCCGCGTGTGCCAACGATCTTTCGCATAGTGATATAATATATAAAAGTGGTTTCGTTTCAGAAATTTCATCTTTATCTTCTCTTACGTTTTAGCAACACTCCTTCAAGAGAAGTCTTTCATCACAATCTCTGTCTGTCAAGGTCAAAACACAATACAACCTTATAGTCTGCTTCGTGAGCCTCTCAAGGGCCCGAGAAAAAAATTGAAGCAGCTGACCTTCACTGTGAACAAGCATAAATTCTTACTTTGCAACATTCTGTGTAAAGCCATCTGTAGAAGTTGGTTTTTGCACGCCATGTTTGTATATTGTTTGCGTGATATTAAAAAAAGTTTGTTTAAAGGATGTTATGGTTCTAAGTACAGCTGAAAGACCCCTGAAAATAGCAAGTTATGGTAAGCTATGAAAAATAACTCGCGCCACCACCATGCACTGCTAAGACTAACACCCAGGACATCAAAGATCACATCGCAAATGTCATTGATGAAATCACTGATGACATCACATGTGTATGTACTTTTCATGGAATTTGTGTACTAGGGATTTTTATTATAATGTTCCGAAAAAAGTGTCAAGGATATTGCAATAAATATCATACCGTTATTAGTGCTTTGAACGATGCATTGATATAAATAGCATTGTATTATGGGATTCTATGTAGTATACTGATACAAGATAAAAGTATAATATTTGTAATGTTAAAATGTTGAATAATGAAATGATAGTTGTCCTGAAATGTTCGAAAATTCACAAAATGGGGGTGTTCTGAGGACGTTATTTGTATTGTGTGATTGCTTAGCTGTATGCAATGAGGGAATGGCACAGAGAGTAAAGTGGACGCCGTTCGCGGACACCGCGGCTGTTCGTGGACAGGGCATGGTACATCCGGGTTTTTCCAGGAAATCCAACATGGAAAGAAGACTGTACGGATCAGCCAATCAGATGTCGAGGTTGTGGATTTGTGTTGAAAGAGACTGTGTGTGGTGAAGATGGCAGAAGTGGAGAAAGTCAGGGTGTTGGTGCTCGGAGATATGTTTGTGCATAGTTTACAGTAGTACGCTGAATGCAGGCATGTTGCAAAGAACTTTGATGTGAAAGGAGTGGAGGTGGTGTGGAGCACTGTGCCTGATTGCAATGTACAGAGAATTGTACAAGTTTGTGCAGATATGGCCACCATGAACAGTCCGCATGTGGTAGTTTTGCTCTATGGTGCTTTCCATTTGGGCAACGTCAGTGCCCCTACTTTGTTGGCTGATTTGGAACGCTTGGTTCAAGCCGTAATGAAGATCCTTCCAAATGCGAAAGTAATTTTTTCTGGATTACTACCTAGGGCAATATGGGACAATAGTTCAGTTTTTTGTCCTCAGCAAAACATTGCTAGGTGTGTCATCAACCGAGGCATGTGTGCCTTCATGCTTAGAGCTGGTATGTTCTTCTGTAACAATGAGAATATTGATGCCAGTAATGCTGTTAATTTTAAAGAAGATGGCATTTCTTTATCTTTTACCGGGTTGCTTTGGAGAAGGTTATGTGAAGATTTTAGGAGTAAAGTAAGAAAAAAAAACAAGAAAAAAATATAAAATAACAGGTGTCTGTCAAGCATCTGTAAAAAGAAAAAAAAAACGGCTCTTTTCAGAGCCAACTTCAAAGGGGAAATGGGGCACACTATTTAAATTTACATTCACCACACTCAGATATTCGTTGTGTCTGCGGACATGGCGGTAGTCCGCGGACATGAAAATCGCTACGAGGGGGTTAGTATGTTCTATGTTACATGCCAGGGATATTATGGTTAAGTTGTGCTACTAAAAGCCTATGAAATTCAGTGAAAAAACTTTGTTAAAGGGACGTTATGGTTAAGTTGCGCTACTAAAAACCTATGAAATTCAGTGAAAAAAACTTTGTTAAAGGGACGTTATGGTTCAAAGTAAAACCGAAAAACCCCTGAAATTCGGCAGTTATGGTAAGATAAGCAACCATAACTCGCGCCACCGTGCACTGCTAACACTAACACCCAGGACATCAAAGATGACATCACAAATGTGATGTCCACTGTCATGTGAGTATGACTGCAGTTTTCCCAACTTGACTGCTCAATGTGGAGGCAGAAAAATAAGGCGTGTATCCACCGTCTCTCCAACTTCTGGGAATATGCAATTGATACCCCACTCTCTCATGTGCAGAACTAATTCCAGGATCCACTACTTTTATGTTGCCATTTAACACTCTGTAAGAGGCAAAAAAGCCTACAATCAAAACGTGAGTTACAATTTCTGGCACATATGAAATTGTCTGTCTTCATTCTGCCATGTTTTCTAATTTTGTTCTGTCCAGCACACAAATACATGACATGATTGACTCTTCTTCACCTTTGTGTTGCATCACTCATTTGGTGATGGCGTTGTGCTGTTCAAAGAGGTTCTGAAGTATATGTGGGCTCCGATTTCATTAGTCAGAATCCTAGTGTATGCGGTTTAGCTGGAGAAAGTCATTCACAGTTTTCAATGTTCTCAGCACCTTCTGGACTTTAACAGAATTGCTGATATTCCCACACATTTTCTGTCATATGGCCATTCACATTGTCACATTGACGTCCTGTCATTTCAGGACGCTTTTTCCTATGAGATTTAAACAGTTCACAAAACAGAGTAGACAGTTGTAACCACCACTTATCACAACTCTAAAGATTGTCACACATAACAAAATGCACATTCAATGTTTTTAGTCTAAGGCCTTCCAAATACTTGGCAGGATATGTGCTACTGTGTGCACCTCCTCCATGACAACCCATGAACGAGTTGCGTTATATAACAGTTAAGATATCTTATATATTTGGAAAATAGCTTCAATTAATTCCAGGAATTTGCCAGTGTACTGCAAAGAAAAGGGCACAAGATTAAATGCCAACACTTGTTCAACTTTCTATTGTAAAAAAACACAGAGAGATAGTTTCTCAGGTACTTTGTGGCTTTGGTGAAAAGAGTATTGATACCGGCTTGATCAAGAGATTGTGACTGTGAACATGTACTTGATGGAGCGGTCTCTGACTCACTATGCAGTGGACATGAATGAACATTGGGGAGAGCTTTGATGCACGGGGAGGCCGGTTCTGGGGCAATGGTCCTTGACGCCCTGCTCCAAGAACCTTCATGTGTTTTTGTTTACAGCTCCTGCATTATTTCTATTTTCTTCCATGATGGTAAGCACTGTTTTATCAGACATTCCAGCAGCCAACTTAGCAGGTGAAGGTAAATGCATCCAGGGTACAGATAGTAAGCCACAGGTGCAACAAACTGCCTAGCATGACCAATTTCTTGCACCTGTGGCAACATTTCTAAGGGAGTGGCCCACACCTTCACCAAAAACACGTTCAAACACCATGCAGCTGCTAGAAGTAACACACCGCAAGCCCAAAAACCTTCCACTTTTTAATGAGCTACACACCATGTGCAGTAGCAGTGTCTCAGAATATAACCTGCACAAAGGAGATGATGTGTAAGTAGTCTCCAGGTCAGGACACCCCCGGGCATTAACTGGCAGTTAATAGCACTGTACCTCCTTTACAGAGAGGGAGCTACTCACCCTTATATAGTCAGATTTAGAAAGCACATTCAACATAAAAGAAGCCATCCCAACACTTATAAAGCTTGTGTCAGTGCAGCAATTTCTCACCACAGGCATTTCCAAGCCCATCCTGGGCCTGCTGCATGGTATGTCACAGACCATGTTTTTAATAGTGTTTGTTCAGGTGTTGGATGCACTCAAGCCGCTTGCACCCCACTGCCTCTGGATAGGTAAATGCAACATAGGGACAATTCTATGCAGCTGACCACTTCCCCAATGCCAGATTTGGACTGTTTGCATGTTCCATTGGTGTTTCCCGATCTATATGAAGAGTTTCATCAAAACAGGAAAAAATCCATCAATGCACAGTTGCCATGTGGGTCAGACCTGGCTGTGCCTCCCTGCTGTGCTGGTTTTCCAAATTCGACCCGTGATGCCATACTACTGCGTAACAGTACAGTGCCTTCATGCATCGAGACATACTAAAGGCAAAGGGTCTGGATCCTGGGTAAATAGAAACACCAATGAGCAACTCATACAGTGGTGAAAGGTGAAAAGGGTAGGACTGACCGGGAGGAAATGGGGGAGTTTACCTATACAATGGCCATGAAATGCATGCATTGCCAAGCTCCTGTACATGAAGGATCTGCCCTCTAACAGAACACGTTAGAATTCCTACACCACCTGACAAGGCCCTGCATGACAACATCAGCGTGTGATAAACATGCATAATTGAAGATTCACAGACTGTATAAGTCCATTAGCAAACCATTTCCAACATATGTTTGTTACCTCTGGTGGGTCGATGATGTGTACATTAGCTGACATGTAGTTCATCATGCCATGACCTTTGTGTCACTTGATGATTGCCCCACAACCAACAGATACTCCCAGTGCATTTCCAGGTAACTCCAGCTGTTCATATATAATTTGGCTGTTGACACCTGCTTGTATCCCAGAGACAGCAAAGGAAGTGCCATACAATGAGGCACTCGGTATGACCAGGCCTTGTAATAAGCCTACCTTTGGCCTGCCTAAGTGATGTTCCGGTGTCCCCATCAGAGAGGGGGTGTCCTAATGTCTACACCTGACAACGTGCAGACATTATTTGTGGTGTGTGCATTGTTGGACAACATGTCTGTCAGGATAAATGGCACCCGCAGAGGAGGATGATGACATAAAGTTGGGGACTACTTGCCCCCACAAAGTAATCGTGTGAAAAGCAAGGACAGGCATTTCGTGTGGTATGAAATGATTGAGACATACCTCATGTCATTGAATATATTAACATTGTAAATCGTTCACACCTACTCAAAGGTGTCTTGGACTCCTTATTTCATGTTCATATGAGTGTCTCATGTGCTGTGCTCTTACTAATGTGACTTTTATAACAAGCCAGATTACTCAGCTTGTGTGGGTGAAGCAGAGCATTGTGACTGACACTGGAGAGGGCTTCCTGCCGGAATAGGCCACAATGACAGAATATAATTTACCAACCTTACAAAAAGAACTAAAACACATACCACCAAAAGTTGGAACTACCAAAAGTTCGAACTTTTGATGGTATGTGTTTCGGTGGGGTCAGTAAATTTTAAAAAAAGGAACACAAAAGCTGCGAGGGTGTCCCCCGCAACGCCCCGCTCACTATACATAGTGAGCGGGGCGTTGCGGGGGACACCCCTGCAGCTCAACCGAGCAAAAAAAAAATACTGTACAGTGTAGTGAGCGGGGTGTTGCGGGGGACAGCCCCACAGCTCACCTGAGTGAAAACATTTTTTTTAAAAAGCTGAGGGTTGTCCCCCGCAACACCCCGCTCACCATACTATACTGTACTATGCAGCTCACCCGAGCAAAAAAAAAAGAAAAAAGAAAAGGACCCTGCGGCACCGGTTCTCGATCACGGAAGTGAAAGGGAACTGGTGCTGCAGGGACACAGCACGTCGGAGGGAAAGGTAAGTAGGGGGCAGGGGGTGTGGTGGGGTGTGTTGGGGGTGTGACTGAGGATATGTTGGGGCTGTGAGTGATGGTATGTTGGGGGTGTGAGTGAGGGTATGTGTGGGATTTATGTGATTTTCACGGGATGATCGCATGGGAAATGTACGAACATTTTTGTGTTGCATACATTTCCAATGCGATCATTTCTGTTGCGGGTGATAGCCCGCGGGAAAATCACACAGATCCCTTCCTGCCACTGAGTATTCTCTGGTGGGGTAAAAGTGGAACTTTCTGACTCCAGCCCCTGGTTACATGTCAATGTCAGGCCTCGTGTAATCTGCATAGGCTCAGCACCTGATGATATATCTGCTACCTCTCTTGCCCTCTGATCCAATACTGTATTTGACACAGTGATTACTGTGAGATGATTGTGCTGCGTGTACATCCTCCTAACCAATCCCTTACGGCCTGCTGTGTTGCTGCTGCCGCCCTGCAATCTTTCCAATGTTCTCCTGGTGCTGCTTAATTGTGTTCAGCCTGCTCCAGACCCCTGCAAGTGTGTACTAGGCCTCACTTTCAGAGATAAGAAGAGGGCTGTGTTTGTCACCAGATTCCCTGTCCTGAGACTGATTAACATCCAAAAGTTCAATGTCACCATCATCAGTTCCTGTGACAGTGTCCTGATTCTGCTTGCACTTAATCGTTTGACGCAGGTGTGGTAGATGTGGAGGCAAGAAGGACCTGCAGACTGGCTGGCATTGTAAAGCCATGGGTGTCTGCTGCTGTGTACCAGAGGTCACTGGTCTCCACATGGCCATGTCGGCTGGTGGTGCTGGTAGCAGGTGCAGCTGCTGCATCAGGAGCACAGTTGGCAGTGTTGGTGTCCATAGCCACAACTGCTGGAGTACAGGCAGTCTAGCTGGTGTGTGCCATGACTGTGAATGTACTGGTACCGATGGTTCCCTTAGCAGGAAGGATTGTTTGGCTGCTGCCATGACTGCTGGGCCCAGGGGTGGTGGCCAAGGGTTGGTGTTGACACATCTCTGGTGTCAGTGGCAGGTTGTGTTGACCCTGATATACCGGCCCTGCTACTTCTCCATGGGTGGGAGAATCTGTTGGGGACTGAATAGAATGCATAGACTGACATATGGTAGAGCGTGATAGACATGCATTTTGTAGTATGCTGATCAAAGGATAAAGGTTGAAGGGTGGGTTCCTGTGCAGGGAGATGTCTATTCAACCATTTGAAGGTGTGCTCTCTGATGTGTACACAGCTTGTTGTTTGTGACATTGGAATTTTGTGTCACATGGATTATGCTCTTGTGGTTTTCTTAGAGAAGTCAGCTTGGCACTGAACCAGCAAGGAAAGGATATTTTATCATGGGTTGCACAAAGAACTTGGACTAGGGCAAGGATATATTATGAGGTAGCTTCCCACTTATGCTGATGTCCATTGGTAGATGCATTTCTCACGTGACATGTCCTTGGGTCTGGCCAGTTATGTACAGTAGTTTTCATTGTGGGATTGATAGTTTTTTTTAGAGATTATGGGATACATGTGTGAAAATGGGATTTCAGTTGACCATTTAGCATTGGCTTACTCTGACTGATTGATGCAGCTCCAGATCACATGAGATCACATTTCCAGCAATTCAAGTGTACATTTATTTTTTCACTGTCATGTGGACATGGTGCCCATCCATGGGTCTTCTATACATTTCACACTCTTTAGATATGACCAAGTGCTGCTGCCATCATACACCGCTAACTATGCCACTACATTTAATCCGTTCTAAAGTGCTAATGCAAGTGTTACCAAAACCACAATTAATTGTAAAGTACTAATACAGCACTACTTTTCCATCCAATGGTAACATTATATAATTACATTAAAAACTCCACGAAAATGAATTACTACAAATTGTACATTCATTCAATTCATTCATCCCCATACACACTCTAAAAACTATTCTTTATTTTGCAAAACGAAATAACATGCACAAAAGAACGCATGATTGGGGCAACATTGGGTAATTAGAATATTACCCTTATAGTTCCTTTTTGTCAAAACCGACAAGGTGGTTGTGATCAATATAACGATTTTATACACTAAACCCATAGGTTTCTATCACATACATGTAAGCAGAAATGGTTGGCCTTATTCAAGTGGCAAGCGCCAGGAAACCAGTCTGCAGTACATTTTCCTAATTTTAGATTTCATCTACCATACATCAATTAGTACAGCTCTAGTGTCACCTATTTCTTTGCCATGGCACATAATGATACAAAAGTACGTGTATCCTATTAACTCCATGTGCAGTACTAACATATTTAGCCAATGTCTCTTTTGTCTGGCGCATTTGTCTCAAGGCGTGTCTCTGTGCAGTCAGAACAAAACATATCTCACATCAATTTAGGAACTACCACCCACCTGTAGAATACATATAAAAAACGAACATTACTTGGTATGTAGATGTACACTAACCCAATTACTTACATGACTTGACTCTCTATTCCGTATCTTTTTAACTGGGAATGTATTTCTGGCACACTGAAACTGAATAAATCAGCATAACCTCTAGCATCAAACGCAACATTTTTATTGTTTTGGTATGCAAATATTGCCGTCTCTTACTTTCATCATGGAAATAGCTGCACGTTGTAACTTTTGTCCAATGGGCAATACATTTTCTTTGGCCATATTCTAATACCTCCTTGGGCTCAGTGAATCTCCACATAACCCCATCTTGCAGACCTTCAGTAAGGGATATAAATCTATTAGAAATCAGTGTGGTAGGAATATATATATATATATATATATATATATATGTATACTTTCTAAAGTGGAATCACCAGTGACATCATTGGTTGCCAGTAAATCCTGTTCCAACAAAGAGGTCTCGATCTTATATTTATAGAGTTGTGCATTGTCTCTGATATATTGTGCTATTTACCAGCCTCCTGATATGTATTTATTTTCGTATGAACTCCGACAATGCAGGTGTATAGCACATGCATACAAATATTTTTCTTCTCTTACATACAGATATAGCAAGCATTCGAAATTGAGTTTTTGGCAAGCCTAATTGAAAAAAGAAACAACAAAAAGAACCCACCTCCAAAAAAACAACCAGTTTATCTGAGTCAGTGATCAAACCAATGCAAATTCTATGTAAGAAGCCTTCCTTAGTAGTCACTATCTGCTGGACCTGGTGCAGCCACTCGTCCGGAATCCATTAGGGAAGAAGGCGAATTTGCTGCTGACCGCCAGGTGTCAACTGATTTGAGATGGGATGTAAGAGGTAGCCTATTCTGACTTGCACCGTGGTGCTGGCGATAATTGGGCCTCATTACAAGTTTGATGGTAACGATGGCAGCATATCTGATGGAAAGAATAATTTATTGAATAATTAATTGATCTCAAGGAAGGTATTCATCCAAATCTTACTTCCTGTGCCCTAAATATACAGTCAGCAGTGGAAAAAGATATTGACAAGAATGATGTATCGGACGGTTCTTGGCCCCCCGCATGTAAAGCTATGGCTGAGCATCCTATATCAATTGATTCCTCTACAGGTAGACCTATGAACAACAATGTTACAGAACCATTTAGTTACCTACCTCCAATTTTTTACAACTATGAGATGTATTAGCTGCAGTAATGCATCTGAGGAACTGTTAGTCTTAAAAACCAATCCTAGTGAGGATTATAATAGAGGAAGTTTAGGAGTTGAATGCTGGATAACTAATGTTTCATGTAGGTGAAATAGACAAAATAGGTAAAGGGACTGGGCATAGTGATAAAGTCAATAGTAGCTTTCAATCTATGAACTTTCATTTTTATAAATTCCAGCAATGGTGTGACACCAATAGACACCTAAAATGGTTGCTAATACTATCTCATCAAACGCGTCTAGAATAAATGGCATACTGAGATTATACCTGTATCATTTGCTCACACTCCCAAACGTGGTCTGAGCTGGCGGGCGGGGGTGGGGGGGGTTAAACTTAAGTTGATTTCAGATTTTCATAGAGGAGGAGAATTTACATTGTGAATGTTTAGAGTGGTGGGTTGGTCGTAATATGAAGCACTTAACGATTCTAACAAGAAATATATTAATTTTTTTAAAGAATTCATTTTTGGCAGGAGGGATCTTGTCCTTTGTCCCTAGACCATAAAATGTAATCCCATCAAAGAAGCAATATTGAACTTGGACGATCCCCCTTAACTGGATCACTCTTATCTTCTGTTCCAGTTCGCAATACAGATGGTGTTATTCTTTCAGAAAACAACCAGCCTAACCAGAATATTCAAAACCTTGTAATTATGAATGATATTCTTTCTTTAGAATCAGATGATAGTGATTCTGGCCTTGATTTGGTTGATTCACCATTGGACCATAAAAATAAAAGCCCAAACCCCAGTACAATACAAGGAACCCAGTTATGTATTGACACAGATGTATTAATTTTATCGTGGAATATTGCTGGCCTGGGAAATAATCTGATTAATGAGGCATGTGCAGTTTTGTAAAGGATTACAACATAATTGGCTTCCAGGAAACCTAAGAGCCCCAAATAAAATGTTGTCTAGGGCACACATTTTATTTCATCCCAGTTCTAAAGGGTCTCTGTGGATGTCCCAGTGGTTTGTACATTGGGGTGTTAAGCACTTATATTGGGAAGTTATAACTGGTCGAGATGGGTTCTAGAGATGTACAGTAGCTACATTTTAAGACAAACCTAGGGATCAGAATTCTATTCTTATTGTTTTATAATAGATGAAGGGTAGTAACAGGTACTCATTTAATGTGACAAGGTATACACTGGAAATGTGGATAAACACTGTTCCATCTGGCACACAACAAATTATCTTAGGTGATTTAGAATGTCATTATGAACTTTTACTTGTGTTACTGGGCCCTCAGGAATATTAAGGCCTGGCATGGCATGTAACTGAGATGCATGCCTATAGAAACAACATAAAGGGGTATTGTTAGGAGCACATTTATGGCTGTCGCTGGGTACAAGAGCCTGTAATGGCAGGACGCTAGCAATAGACCTCATGTTTTAGACATTTGTTAAGGAATTTGTTATATCAAAACAGTATGATAGTGATCATCGTCCATTTGTTTTATCAATAACCAACTCAGTATATAATGCTGAACAGGTATGGCCCCTCCAGGACCAGGTCGCCACAGTGTTTAATGGTCTTCCATGACGTTCCATAAAGTGGGTGCACTTTGAACAGGTGAATCTGCAAACTCAAAAGAATGAGGATATTCTCCCATGTATGGATCCCACAATCCCATATGAGGAAGGACATTACTTTTATGAAGAAATTGTAATTAGAATTCAGTGCAAAATCACCAAACCAGTTTTATTCGCACATGAAATAAAGATAAAAAGACATCCCTGCTATGATGAGGAACGTAAGGGAGCTAAAGCTAACTTGCTACAGTGCTTGAAAGTTAGAGATGTCCCTGAGGTTGGTACTAGCAGGCTGCTGAAATCCACATATATGAAATTGACAGAAAAGAAGAAAAGTGCCCATGCTGATCATGATTGAGGATTGCTGTTTCATGCTATCCAAGAGAATGACAATACTTGATTTTGGAATTTGGTACGTCCTGTGGCAAAGGATGATAACTTTCTTACTTCTGTCTGCATTTCTGAGAGTGGTTTAATTATTTTGAAAATGTTTATAAAGAATCTAGGGGCTATAATATACAGTTAAAACAGAATCCATATAGCCTAGGTCAAACTAGCTCTTATCTAGAATTAACCTTACATAAAGTGACTAAAGGGCCGATTCATGGAAATATTTGCACAGAAAAAGGGACTTTGTGCACCAAACCCCGGACAAAATCCTGTTTAGCGATTCATGGAATAAACTGCGCTGTACTTTTTCAAACTTTTTTGGGACCCCGCACAGGCTCGGCATGTCACTGCGAGATTCTGAGTGCCTTGTGCGAGTCACCATGCAGAGAATGGGTGTGACTTGCACAAAGAGCAGGGTAGGGGACCGAACTCAGAAAATGAGGAAGAACAAGGGAAAATGTAGGCGTTATGAGGGATGGCCAGCAGGCCGTCTATCACACGCCCACTATTGCGCAGAACAGTATGTATTCATAGACCCGAGAGCGCAAACTCTCGGCAGGAAAATGGCCATACAAAGCCCTCATGCTATCTGCCACCCAAACGCAAGCATACAGGCATTTGTGAATAGGATTCACCAGTCAGAGGTAAAGCCGGGTATCGGATTTAGGAGTGCATGTACGCAGCTTGCGTTCCAATATGACTTAGGGGTACAAAAAAGTACAGCGCAGTCGATTCCATCATTCGACAAATGGGATTGTGCGTGCGGTTTGGTGTGCAAAATCCCTATTTTCCACACAGATATTTTCATGAATTGGGCCCTAAAAAACTGGACAGAGGGACATCATGCTACATCCCACTTCAAGAAGGAATGCAGCCATGCTTGAGCACAATGTACCAAGGGTTGAGAGTGTTCTTTTCCTAAAGTTTGTTGTTCTTAGGAAGGTTCAGTTACATGTTTTATTTATTTAGAATGTTTTGTTGGGGAGCCATGGTCAAAACTCTGAACTGTTTTAATGCATTTCAATGTTACCCTCAGCCCTGATATAGTCAATACAAGCACTTTACAAAAATAATGAATCTTCAGTTAGGTGGAGTCCTACCGGGGAGGTAACTGCACAATTCCCTAACCAGAAGTGGGCAAGGAAGGGGTGTGTTGTGGCTCCAGCCTTCTTCTTCTTATTTATTAATTGTGCTATAATTAAAATGTTATATACTCACACTGATGCTCCATGCTTGTGTGATGAAGAGTCAACTGGACATATTCAAAGATTTCTGTGTGATGAACTGTCTAATCATAGATGTATCAAAAACTAAATCCATGACCTTCTAACCAGTCTGTACAAGGACAGAACCTAAATTATGAATAGCAATGTGAGGAGCTCTAATTGAGCAGCTTACCTTTGATTACTATCTGGGTATTAGGTTTATGGAATGTCGTAGGTGGACCCTGCAGTTGGATGAGGCATATCTTGTAATGTTCCACTGCAGATTGGAATTGAGAGAGTTATGAGGCACCATGGTAATCGGGCTTGTTAGTTTTTTTTACTGAATTTCATAGTTTTTTAGTAGGGCAACTTAATCATAACATCCCTTTAACAAAGTTTTTTTACAGAATATACACTTTCATCATGTGAATTTGGGAGATATTTACTATGATTCCCTTACTTTATATACATGCAACATAGAACATACTGAACCCCCTCGCTAATGATATTTAAAGGGCACGTACTAAGCGCCTGTCCGTGGACGGGTGCGGACGAGATCAACACTACCCAAACAGTCAGGGAGTATCTGAAATTCTTCTATCATGCCATATAAAAAATGCACAAGTTTAAAAAGCAGCACATAAACCCATTATAAGTAGTAATAAATACCCATTCAAACCTACACGTCTCACACATAACCCATCCATTTAATTACCATGTAGAATGGAATGGATTATACCATAACAAAAAAAGATATGCCTCCAACGTAATTACCTCACAGAAACTGTACAGCTAGGAGCGATAGTAGACGAAAACAACACAACGAAGACAAATTACAAGAAAGTAGTAGGTGAACTTCATTTTTCTTATATGTTTGTATACTTTTTGTATAAGGTGCAGAACAAATAATGTATTTCTGTTGTTTTCACACAGAAATGTGTAGTACTTTGGAGTGGCTGGAGGAGAATTTTCCGTATGGCGAAATGTCGGAAGATAGAGATAATAATGTTACACCCTTCTCTAAATAAGCAAATTAATAGTCAGTACTTAATGGGTACTTAACATATATATATTTATTTTTAACAGACCAAGTAAAAATTGAAGAAAGTCCACCAAAAGACACAGTGGAAGACACCTTGAAACGCATAGAAGACAAAGTGAACATGCTAAAAGATAATTTTAATGGGTAAAGGCAATTTGTCGAGGACCATGTGAAAGGAAAAATCAGATATCACTGTCCTACCTTTACCTTCTCCATTTACCAGTGAACTATCCCCAAACCCGCAAGAACAACATAAATGTTTTGATGAAACTTCCATCCCTTCATCCCCTCACAACCAGCCTGTGTAAACCCCTAATTCCCCTATATTTGTTTCAGTGTCTGCTTCCACCTCTCTCTCTTAATTGCTGTGTATGTTTTTAATTAAAAACATTTTGGGTCTATTTTTTTTTTATAAAAAGAGTTAAAATGTCCGCTGACAGCGCGTCTGTGCAGCCTGTCCATAATTAATAAAATATGGATGTTCTAAGGACAATACACCTACCAGTACCATTCGCAACCAAGATGGAACTGTTCTTAGAACACACCAGCTGTCCAAGATGTACGTAAATCAACAAAATGGGGGCATCCTAAGGACATTATACCTCTCTGTACTGTTCATAACCAAGATGAAACTGTTCTTAGAACACACCAGGTGTCCGGGATGTTGGTAAATGAAGAAAATGGGAGTGTCCTAAGGACACTATACCTGTCCGTACCGTCCGCAGCCAACATGGAACTGTCCGTAGAACAGGTGCGGTGTCTGGCATGTCCGTAGTCAAACAAAATGGAGGTGTATTAAGGACACTATACCTGGCCGTACAGTCAGCAGAACATGTACGCACATGTGCACCACACCCATAAGTCTTACGAACATCGCGCCTGTCCGTAACTGTCCGTCTCACTTGTGTCGCACTTTTAATTAGTTTCAGGACCCGAACACTGTCCTTAGAACACCCGCGCGTATGCGCATGACCGTTCCTGTGCATTTGGTGTCCTGCGGGAACCCATTTCCTTCGCAGATGTGTTCACGACGTCATCATGTGACCGCACTCACGCTGAGCGTGTGTCCTAATTTGCGCACTTTGTCCACTTCCGCAACATTTCAAAAGAATTTATGCAGACATGCCAAATTATTTTACAATACAAAATCTCCCTTTCACATGTCCAATACAATGGCTCTAGCTTTCAACTTATTGTTTGGAACTTTTTTAATGCTTTTGAGTGATCGATAAGGTCACAAGGCGCACCCCTCCATCCTTTTAAAAGGCCACACCCTCAAGCTCATTTTCATTGTACTTCTGGTGATTGCTGATATATGATATGATATGATATGGCATTTGTAACGCGCCTATACACAAGTGTTTCAAGGCGCGACGAGGCAGGGGGGGAACAAGGGGAGACAGACAACGATCCTACTAGGCCAGGTGTCATTCGGATCGCGCAAGTGCAAAGGGTAGAGGGAAAGGGAAAAGTTGTGGGATGTTTTTACCCATGCATCCGAGCCCTACCTCAAAAACTGTCCAGTACTGACATGGAAAACATCATGATGGCCAGAGATTCCCAGAAAATGCCCAGGGAAGTGCATGAAGAATAGGCCGCCACCCATTTTGCCGATGTTATGGGCACAGAAGGGCACTGCCTAAAACCACCATTGGACTACCCACACAGTAGTCTGAAACCATTGGGAATGGCAATGCTGATTGCCAAAAGCAACCTAGAATTGTGGGGAATTCATTTTCTTAAATCCCAATAATGGGTGCATTACCAGTACTCACCACTATCAGAAAGCCGGCGTTTTAAAACAACACCAGACTTTTTTCTCTTTTTGTGAAAAACTGAATAAATGAACCCAAAGCATGCCAAAGAAAGACTTACTGAGAGGTGGATCCAATGTAAAGTTATATTCTGAAGTGACTTGAAGGTTTATAACAAGACTGGCTGAGCTGTGGATTTCAGCAGTTTAAGTAAATTTGGACTGAAAGACACTAAAAATCTAAATGTTTAAAAGAAATGAGTGACCTACTTTTGAGTGTCACATAGGTTGCAATTGTTTAAATGTCATAGTTTTAAACTTAGAATCAGAATTCTAGCTGCATATGTAAAAACGGTTAGTTTTATTTGAATGCAGAAAACGGGGTAACTAAAAGTGACATTAGCTGGGGCCTGGCTTAAGGAACTGAATTCTGCCCACCAGCTACCCCCGACAGGAGTTGAGACTTGCACAACTGCTGTGTTCGCAGGCCTAGCTGCCCTTTTGCTGTTCTCACCAAAAGGGATCTGACACATCTCTGATTGAATTACCTGGGCTCTGCAGGAAATTGAACAAAGCCCTGTCCTGACTCAAGGCAAATGTTTTATTGGTGGGAGTCGTAAATGTGGTTTCCTCCTGGAAGGAAAGGGGAGGAGCACTGCATGTGAGAGCAAGCTGGCTTGGCAGAAACTGGGAGGGGGAGAAACTGGAGACAGAGGCTGAGCTTGAAGAAAGTGGAAAAACTGGTTTCTGTACCATGTGACCTGAAACCACACCCCTTTGGAGCCAGAATATGGTTTTAGAAAAAGATGAATAACTCATAGTACGGACTTGTCATAATTATTTAAATGATACCATAATTCTTGTGATTTTTCTGCCCACATTTTAAGAGGTTTTTAGAACTGGTGGCATGATCTGGGGGCAAACTAGCAGTTAAGAGGGTATTACTTGAAATGTATGCATGTTAAAAATCTGACACTTCATCAAGTAATGTCCATACTCCTTGCGCACATGTGTATAAATTTGGGGTAATGTCCGATATTACGAAACCAGTTAAAAAGTGCAAATGTTGCCATTTCTGAATGCAAGCTCCCAGGAAGAGCGGATTTGGACAGGGTATACCTCCTGTGATATGTGATGGGTGCATGTAATTTTAAACAAATGTGTACCTGTGCAAATATGTCTTTTGGGTCAAAATATAGATTGTGTGTAATTTGACAGGGGTGGGTTCTCTGTACCATAAACAGACCTCATCATGATGACACTTCATTTCATTCCCCCAATCAAGGGGAAGAGGAGGAAGTGGCCAATGACAAGTGGAGAGGGGTAGGGCCTAGGAAGCTAGCCTTTCCGCCCATTTTCAAAACACATAAAATCAGACAGTCAGGACAGATAGGGACATTCAATTCCATGTGCTGCGGAGCATGCTGCCGGACCATACCACATCCAGAGATCCAGACTTCAAATCCATCAATCTCCAGAGAAAGCTGTGCAGAAAGATCCAGAAGCAGTGCTGTACCCAGAGAGAGCAGAGCTGACCCAGACCACTGTTAGCAGAACCAGAGAGCTGACCCAGATCACTGTGAAGTGCCGAGACCAGACCAGAGTCCAGTCTAAAACCTGACCAGATCCGTGGCGAGGCCCATTCTATTTCTAAATATATTGTGAGTACCTAGCAGAACTGTGCAGAACCAATCTCTTAGTTAAAATAATATAATTCAATCTATTTTAATCTAACCAGAACTGCCTCCTAGAAGTTGTCACCTGTCATTTGCAAAGCTGTCACCTGTCATTTCTAGTTGCTAGCTGTCACTTGTCACTTTGAACTTTAACATTTCAAATCTGAAAAATGACCTTTACCATATCGCTCATATCTCCGTGACCGTTTGTCTTAGAGACTTGCAGTAACTTTCCTCTGAAAGCTGGGAATCCTGGCGTTTCAACGAACCTAGAAACGCATTCCTATTCCATACACTTTTGCCGCAATCGCGAAAAACGCACTCGCCAATTTGCCGCGTTTTGCAAATTTCTCCACGTGTGAAAACAACAGTTTCCTTGCTTTCCTTGCTAAAAATTCGTTTGCCTCTTAAGAACCATCCCTGAA
Source organism: Ambystoma mexicanum (assembly GCF_040938575.1). NCBI lineage: Eukaryota > Metazoa > Chordata > Amphibia > Caudata > Ambystomatidae > Ambystoma > Ambystoma mexicanum. The sequence continues at coordinate 1,375,198,009 of NC_090922.1, forward strand.
TCATTGCTAGAGTGAGCCTGGACTAATATTAACTAGATACCATTCACCCTGAACCTCCAGAGGGAATTAAAATCATTTTAGCATATTTTTCACTTCATTGCAGCACATATAAAAGCATTTTGGCCCTGTGTTTCAAACTTCTGTAGTCTAAGCTTGCTGGGGTGAACTGAATTACATTTGATTGCATTTCTGAGAACTGTGTGCTTTCCTTCCATGTCCTTGCATTGCATAAAGGGGGGAGGGGATTGCCAGAGAAAAGTGATTACATTGTTTTGTTGAAATCATATTGAGTATTTTCTGTATTGCATTTTCATTCAACATTACATCCATCTGAACTTATATAAAGCATTCTCTACCACCTTATTCTTCTGTTCCTATTCACAAGTGTGCTAGTGCCAGACTATCCATTATTGATTACTGCTCAGATTCAGTGTGATATTCAATTATTTATTTATTATAAAGCGTGATATATATATATATATATATTGTTTAAATTAACAAATAAACCTTTAAACTTGCAAAACAGAACTACTTCTTGGCTCAGTGGGGTCAGGGGGATTCCAAGAGAGGGGTGTTATATAGGGGTAGTCATCCAGAACGCATGAACTGGACATAAAGATATATCAATAAGGGTTTCCATTCAGTATCCCAGACTAGGCATTGACTTAGCTGTAGTGTTGAATTGAATCCTCTTACAAATTGGGGGCTCGAGCGGGACGTTTGGGTTAGATCTACCATATGTGCAGATTAATACAGCGTGCCAGCTGACCAGATACACATATCCGGTCGGATCACCACGCTGTGTTACGCTGTAAAGCACTCCTCAAAGGAACGCTCTAAGGAAAAGGTCTGTTTTGCAAAAATAAAATACAAACTTCTGTAAGTCAGGAAGGAACTCAAATCTCTAGAATGACGACCTTAGTAGACATGAAAATAGCCAGAGAGCACTTCTTACATAAGTTATTTGTGAGAGGTGAGTGGACTCATCAGGACCAGACGGTCTGGTTGCAAGCAATCGCACCCCAGATCACGGAAACAGGGTCAGATATATGGAGAGACCAGGGTCCCTTACATGTGGCCCTGAGTGAACTATATATGTCCTCTAAGGCCAAGGATGAGCACAACAAGATTGCCAGGGTAGCGGCATATTTATATTTACATATGGGAGCCATGCAGGACAAATGTGCTGAAGGCCAAGATCTGGCGAGTAGGCAACTGCTGGCATTACAGAAGGCCCAATCTGAGCAGAGGCTGCAGAGGAGCCAGGAGTCAGAAAATGATAGTAGGCAGTATATCATTAAAATAAAAGAGGACATGGATATACTGCAACAGGAAAAGGCGGACCAGGATACTAGATTTCTGGCCCTGCAGAAGGAGCAACAAGACAGTTTGGACTCCTTACTGCAGAGCCAGAAAAAGCTGGAGCAACAAATAGACTTTAACAGGGCATGCACGGAGCAGGTAGCCACCCTGCAAAGTCATCTAGATAGAATGAAGGCAGAGAGCAACAAGCTGATTTTGAAAGACCTGGATACCCAGGCAGAGTTTGATGAAGAACACCAGAAAGCTGGTGCCTTTCAAAGGCAGAGGGACGACCTGGCGGCACAAATGTAGGCTCTTAGCCAGGAAAGAGACGCCTTAGGCCAGGAAGTCTGCCATTTAAAAAGAAAAACAGAAGAAAATCACTTGGCCCTCCAGGGGCTGGGTGACCTCCAAAAAGAACACCAGAACTTGTTAGAACACACCAGGAGGGTGGAGGATGCTCTGGCAAGAAAGGAGCAGGCCAATAGGGACACAGCTCAGGAGGTAACCCTCCTGCAGCAAAGACTGGCCCAGTGCTCCAGGACCAATCAGGAGGCACAGAGAGAGAATGAGGCTCTCTGCCAGCACAATGATAGACTCCAACAACAGGTAGCGATGCAGGAGAGACTGATAGAGTCTAGTAAGGCCTTAACTGACGAACTGAAGGTGCAGGCTCTTGCATTGCAACAGGGAGCAGGGGCGGATACAGATGAGGTTCGCTGGGAAAGAGAAACTCCTGAGCATAACCCCAGGAGCCCTAGTACCAGAGGCCTTTATCTCTCTCAGTCCCTGGACTCTGCCACCCCCATGTCCCCTGGCGCACATGAGCACAGGGCCACAGGGATGGCAGATTACTATCCAGCCAGAAGCATGGGGCTTATAGGCCAGTACCACCCAGGAATGGAGGGGCGGGCATCCGGGTATGGGCACCCAAGCACAGTGCAATTTAGTGGGGAGCCCCAGGAGAGTAGGCCCATTAAGGGCATCCTGAAAACCTCTGCCCAGTTAGGTCAGTGGGGGGGGTACCCATCAAATCCTGGCAGCAAGGAGGGATCTGAAGACTCCTCTGAGTGGTACAGGACACAGGAGACCAGGTCCCCACATTCTGCCAGCCATTCCCTGGCTCGCAGAATCCGGGAAAACCTGGAAGATCAGACAGGAACCTCTGGGAGCAGTGCCTCTGAGTCAGAGGACGAATGGAAAAGGGTTACCCGAACTAAAAAGGCCAATAAGGCAAAAAGGGCCTTGATTAAGGACCCATTGAAACAGATTAAGGCAATCAGGAGTGTCATCACGCCTTATCATAAGAACGCCAAGTACTCTGTTTGGGAACACTTGGAGCTCTATGAGCAAATGATGGAGACTTTTCATTTGAAGGACAGCCAAAGCTGTATCCAATATGTAAAGTGGACAGAGTACTCCAGTTTCTTTGCAGGGCTGGAGGACCAAAATCATTCCAGGTGGTCCACCTATAGGGCGGCCATATTAAAACATTTTTCTGTTCACAGAAATCCCCAAGAGGCTCGCAAGGCAGCCTACAATTTACAATGTGGGGAGGATCAGGCCCCACAAGAATTTGTGCAGGAGTTAAAGCGTGCTTTTGCACAGACCACAAGAAGGGTGCGCACGGATAGCAGAGAATGTATTAATACGTTTTTCCATGCCTTGCCCAAATACATATTGACCCAGCTCGTGAGGGATTTTCACGAGAAAAGATCTTTAGACTGGGTCATTGAACAGGCGACCCGGATCTATGAGGTGCAGAAGCCAATAGAAAATAAAAATAATGCGCCCAAAAACCCCAAAGCCAACAACACCCCTGCTGCTGCCAAGGTGGCAGAGGTAACGGTCACCCCCGTTTTAGAGTTGGAGATGGGGGGGCCTAAAAACCTACCTGCACCTAATAATGCTAGGCCCAGAAGATCCGCGGGCCAGCCACAGACAGGGAGCCAAGGAGGCAGCCCCACAAATGGGGTCCCTCGCTCTCCTGATTATGTAAGTCCCCGTTACAAGGGAAATCGACCCATCCTGGGTTATGTGTGGACTCCTCCAGCCCAAGGGGGGAGATCCAGCCAAGAACCTAACCCAGGGAACTTTCCTCCTAACTTCCCACCGGAGGGCAGAAATTCTCCGAATCCTGGGCAGAACTTTTTCCCCAGGTATCCACCCAATTTCCAACCCCAAAATCATCCATCCTTCTTTCCCCAATTCCCTGAGCCCAGACAACCTAATCCGGGAGAGGGGAGACCAAGGGTGGAGGGGTACCAAAATCTCCCCAACCAGGGGTACTACCAGAGAAGGGATAGCTACCCTTCCCGGGATCAGCCCAGGGGAGAAAATAGAGCCCCGTATCAGCCTGAGCGGGTTTCCCAGTTAGAGCGCCAGGTCCAAAATATGGCATGGGATCTGGGTCAAATACTGAGGGCACAGCAGAACCCTCAGATGGGCATGCCGGCACAGAATGCCCCAAACTCTGGACCTGGTACTCCAGAGCAATGACGGGGTCAGCACCCCGATAACTCACCGGTTCCCAGGGAGGAGGCACAAAGGGAAGGGGGGTGTAAAGCCTTGTAGGAAGCTTCCTTCCTCACTTGTAAACAGCCCCTGGAAACCCAGGAACCGGAAACAAAATCTCTTGCCCCTGAAAGTCTGCCTCCTAAGGAGCAGAGGGGGGGGGGGTAGGAGAAACAAAAGACCCAAACAGACTCAGTTTGAGGAGGAGGTACAGATCTTCCAATTTGTGGGAGAGGGATCCTCAGAGGATCCTGGGAAAAGGATCTTCTCCTTCAGAGAGGGGGGAACTCCTCCCAAAGAAAAATGGGTCCCTAGGGATGCAAATCCAGACTGGGGAGATGTGGAGACTGAGCTACCGCCGCCCACCATCTCATCCCAGAACCAACAGCAAGAAAATCCCCTGGTTCAAACCCATCCTGGTGACTGCCTCCAAAAAGGGGGGGCGGCCCGGAACCAGAGCCAGGGGAACCCACAATGGCTCTGATCTCCAGTTGCCAATTTTTTCTTTCAGATTCCCAAGGATCTCCACAGAATTCTGCCCAAATCTCTTCGCTAGCGATGTCCAAAACTAGAAAGTTAGCCCACCAGTTGTCATGTCACGCGGGAGACTGGGGTCTGCCGCTCCCATTTCCTCCTGGCGAGTCTACCCGCGCGTTCGCGTCTGGGGACTCGCCGGGAGGGGAGCAACGGATTACAGGGCCGGCGGCCTTCGGCGCATGCGCGGAGGTCCTCTCTCTCGGTTCCGCGCATGCGCCGTGGGGGCTTGCCTTCCAAGCCTCGTTCTGGGTTCGCCGGCGCCCGGAAACGGAACGGTTTGCGTTCCAGGCCTCTCGGGCGCCGGCGGCCCATAAAAGAGGCCGCTAGTCAAAGCTGCCCGCGTCTCAACGCGGTTTGCTTCGCTTTCCTCGTTGTTCCTGCCCAGCCTTACCTGTGGCCTGTCCTGGGCCTACCTGCCTCCAGCCTTACCTGTGGCCTGTCCTGGGCCTACCTGCCTCCAGCCTTACCTGTGGCCTGTCCTGGGCCTACCTGCCTCCAGCCTTACCTGTGGCCTGTCCTGGGCCTACCTGCCTCCAGCCTTACCTGTGGCCTGTCCTGGGCCTACCTGCCTCCAGCCTTACCTGTGGCCTGTCCTGGGCCTACCTGCCTCCAGCCTTACCTGTGGCCTGTCCTGGGCCTACCTGCCTCCAGCCTTACCTGTGGCCTGTCCTGGGCCTACCTGCTTGCCTCCAGCCTTACCTGTGGCCTGTCCTGGGCCTGCCTGCCTCCAGCCTTACCTGTGGCCTGTCCTGGGCCTGCCTGCCTCCGGCCTTACCTGTGGCCTGTCCTGGGCCTGCCTGCCTCCAGTCCTTACCTGTGGCCTGCCCTGGGCCAGCCTGACTCCAGTTCTTATCCGGGTCCTGTCCTGGGCCTGCCTGCCTTCAATCCTCACCTGGGTTCGGCCCTGGGCCAGCCAGCCTCCAGCTACTACCTAGGTTTTGCCCTGGGTCAGTCTTCCCTCAGCCCATTCCGGAGTTCTGTCCTGAGTCATCATTGTGTAGAGGGGACTTATCCCACACTAGCCTGCATTCCCCCTGTTCCATCTTGGGCACGTTCCTACAGTTCTCTAATTGGCCAGACAACTAGTTCCAACTGTCCTCACTCTTTCCTGTCTTGCCTGACTCCGAATCTCATCCTGTGTACCATTGGAACTATCTGCACCAGCCAAGCTCCTTTGCCTACTACGAATACCTTTCTGCTACACTGGTCTATCTATCAACTGTCGCTGCACTGAGGTTCTTGGAAGATTCATGGTCTGGACAACAAGCTCTACCTGGACTATGGTTCCCTCCATCTGAGCCTACATCCTCTTGTCACGCTTACCTGGGAGAGTGCCTTTGTGACATTGGGGGTTGGTCCATCCTTCACCCAGTTCCTCATTTGGGTGGTGGAGAGGCTGATTCCTCGTGCCGCTATCTCATCAGTTCCTGGACTCCAGACTGGCGACCTCTGCGAGACCAACCACCAAGACTACAGGTACGCGGTCCTCTCGGGCCAATCAGCTTGACAGATTGAGACGCCTTCCTCCTGATTCAGAGATGGATGAATCGCAGGACATGAGGAACGAGTTGCTAGCGCTCAGGGCCGAGATGACCGCCCTGCGTCAGGAGAATCAAACATTACGACAAATGATAACGCAAGGAGCACCTAGTACCTCTCAAGGAGAGGGATCATTGGCTCATACAACACCCATCAAATTCGACGGAGACCCTAGACGGGTGGCGGAGTTTTGTAACCACTGCAGAATACACTTTCTCTTCAGGTCTACCTACTTCAACACTGATAGGGCCAAGATTGGTTACATCTTGGGGAACCTAACTGGGAACGCATTAGCTTGGGCAACTCCGTTTGTGGTTACGAACAGTCCTATTTTGAATGACTTTGCTGCCTTTGAAAAGGCCTTTCTTGAGGTATTTCAGACGCCGAACCTGGCCTCCGTTGCACAGAATCAATTGATGGACTACAAACAGGGAAGCAATGACGTCATCACCTACATCAGCCGTTTCCGACTTTTGGCTACTGACTCCCAGTGGCCCGAAATTACACAGAAGACACTGTTTCGTCGAGGCCTGAGAGAGGAGTACAAGGATGAGTTACTTCACATCCCTGAACCAGAGAGCCTTCAACTCTTGATCGATCAAGTACTCCGTATTGACCAAAGGCTAGCCGAACGAAAGGCTGAGAGACGTCGGCTTGACAGAAGCGGTCCCCGGACAACCAACACACCTGCTGGTTCATTTGGGTCGACCGAGTCCGGACCTGAGCCCATGCAAGTAGGAGCCATGAGGGGACCTCTGACGGAAGAAGAGAAGAAACGAAGGAGGTCTTTGCGTTTGTGTCTTTACTGTGGAGCAGCTGGACATTATTTGGGTACGTGTCCTTTGCGTCCGCAGAAGAAGAAGTCGGGAAACTAGGAGACCTGTCGTATACAGGAAGGGCAACGACAGGTCCCATTCCTTCCTCAGACCCTTCTGTTATTTGTTCTATACGTCTGCCCATGCAACCAGCGGTACTACAGACCCTGAAGGTCCGAATTAAACTACCAGACAAGAACCTGGAAGTATCCGGTCTACTGGACTGTGGGGCTTCCGGCAATTACATCGACGAAACGTTCGTCACCAGACATAAGATACCACTCGTTTCCAGACACACGCCTCTGTCGGTGGAGCTTATTGATGGTACTCCCTTGTCTTCTGGACCCGTTAGTCAGTTCACAGTTGGACTGGCCCTTCTGATTGCTGATCATTACGAGGAACTAGCCTTTGATGTTATCAAGTCACCGAACTACAAGATGGTTTTGGGATTACCTTGGTTGCAACACCACAATCCTTTGATAGACTGGAGAACCCAGACCTTGACCTTTTCATCCGAACGGTGTGCTCAAGAATGCAAGCTACCCGTTCCCACCAGGACCGTCTCGACTTCTCTAATAACGGACAGCAATGGGGTTCATCTATGTTCCACGTCTCTGGTCCCACAGGAATATTCCGAATTCAAACATGTGTTTTCTGAACCTGGCAACATACCCCTTCCTCCACACCGTTCTTTTGATTGCTCCATTGACCTGCTACCGGACCACGTTATTCCCCATGGGAAACTATATGCTTTGACACGTGACGAGAAGCTAGTTCTTCAGGAGTATTTGTCGGAGAGTCTAGAAAAGGGGTACATTGTGCCATCGAAATCGCCTGCAGGATTCCCCCTGTTTTTTGTAAAGAAAAAAGAAGGTACATTGAGACCCTGTGTCGACTACCGGCAGTTGAATGACATAACAGCCAAGGACCGGTATCCTTTACCCTTAATTCGCAGCATCCTTGAAACCCTGCATACTGCGCGAATCTTCTCCAAATTGGACCTCCGCGGAGCTTATCATTTGGTGCGCATCAGGAGTGGGGACGAGTGGAAGACAGCTTTCAAGACATCTTTTGGGCATTTTGAATACAGGGTTATGCCTTTCGGCCTATGTAATGCTCCCGCTGTTTTTCAACGATTCATGGACTACATCTTTGGTGACCTGTTAGGGTTATCCGTTTGGGTTTATCTGGACGACATATTGATATTCTCTAAATCCTTAGACGAGCATGTGGAACATGTTCGTGAGGTCCTTCATCGGCTGTCCGTCAATAACCTGTTCGCCAAAGCGGAGAAATGTAGCTTTCACCAACCCAGCATTGAATTCTTGGGATTTGTTATCAATCAAGAAGGCATTGGGATGGATCCCAAGAAGGTGCGAGCCATACAAGAATGGAGACATCCACACGATATCAAGGCTCTCCAACGCTTCCTGGGATTCGCAAACTTTTACAGGCGCTTTATCCCACAGTTCTCACAGATCTCGGCGCCCCTCACCAGGCTAACCAGCAGCAAGATCACGTTCGAATGGGATCTCGTGGCTTCCCGGGCTTTCGACGTATTGAAGTCGGCCTTTATGGCTGCCCCGATCCTGCGCCATCCCCAGGAAGAGTTGCCTTACATAGTGGAGGCCGATGCTTCCAGCTTTGCTGTAGGGGCAGTCCTTCTTCAGAAAGATCCTATCACGTTGGTAGAACATCCAGTAGCCTATTGTTCTCGCAAGTTGAGTCCCAGCGAACGAAACTACGCGGTGATTGAAAGGGAACTGTTGGCCATCAAGACCGCATTCGAGGAATGGAGACATTTTCTCCTCGGAGCACGCTTTTCTGTGGAGGTGCGGACAGACCATCGCAATCTGCAATATCTTCGCTCTCTGCAATGTCGGACTCCTCGTCAAGCCCGGTGGGCCTTCTTCTTCTCTCCGTTTGAGTTCCATGTTACTTATATCCCGGGAACCTCCAATACGAAAGCGGATGCGCTTTCCAGGTCCCTGGAAAACGTAGATGGGACGCCCTGTCCAGAACAGCCACTGATTTCTCCTCGCCATTTTCTGCTGGCCTTGTCCTCTCACCTTAAGTCCATCGCGGAAGCCACTCGGTCGGATCCAGAAAGAACGTCCCTTCTTAGTCGGCAACTAGTATCAGAACGAGACGGACTGTTGTTTTTTCAAAGAAGACTCTACATACCCAGAGGAGCCATTAGAAGGGGCGTTCTACACGGATTCCATGATTCACCCATAGGAGGACATCGCGGGGTCAGAGCCACTCGAGAGTTGATATCCCGACAGTTCTGGTGGCCTGGTTGGGCGACCGAGGTCCAGAAGTACATTGACAGCTGTCCAATATGTGCCCAGTGCAAGGTTCCCAGAAGACGACCATTGGGTTTGTTAATGCCCACCGAAGTGGCTCCCTATCCATGGCATACCATCGCCACCGATTTCATTGTGGATTTGCCTCCATCTGAAGGGTACACCTGTATAATGGTGGTTGTGGACAGCTTCACCAAACTGGCCCATTTCATCCCATTCCGGAAAATCCCTACAGCTACTCAAATGGCTTCAGCGTTTCTGCACGACATCTACCGGTTGCACGGCCTACCGGAGAAAATCATATCGGATAGAGGTACCCAGTTCCTTTCATCATTTTGGAGACAGGTGTGTGGTCATCTGGGAATACATGGAGCTCTAAGCTCAGGCTATCACCCACAGACAAATGGGCTAACCGAAAGGACCAATCAGACTTTGGAGGGGTACCTCCGCTGTTTTGCCAATGCCACACAGTCTAATTGGAAAGGTGGGCTAGATCTGGCCGAAGTATCCTACAACAACACTGTTCATGCCTCCATTGGAGTCAGCCCATTCTTCTGTTCCACTGGTCTACATCCTCGGTTAATGCCTTTTCAACCAGTTCCGTCTAGTACTGTTCCCTCTGCTGATGGTCTGGTCTTACACATCCGGGAACAGCAAGAACTTGCACACAAGATCTTAAGTGAAGCCAAGGATCGGATGAAGAGACAGGCAGACAGGAAGAGGAGTGCAGAACCTAATTTCCAGGAGGGCGACAAGGTGTGGTTGTCCTCAAAGAACCTGCCTCTCCGCAATCTGCCCGTCAAACTGGCCCCTCGATATTTGGGACCCTTTGTTATCACCAAACGGTTGTCCTCTGTAGCCTTCCGTCTTCACCTACCCTCTTCCTGGCGTGTACATCCCGTTTTTCACGTGTCCCTGTTAAAACCCTATGTGGTCGATGATTATGGCCGCACCTCTCCTCGTCCGGCCTCTGTTTTGGTACAGGGGGGCCCTGAGTTTGAGGTACACGAGATCTGTGATGCCCGGTACCGTAGAGGGGTGCTCCACTATTTGGTTGACTGGAAGGGGTACCCGGCCTGTGATCGTACCTGGGAACCGCGCCAGCACGTGCATGCTCCCCGGCTGATACGTGAGTTCTACGTACGGTTTCCCTGGAAGCCTGGGGCCCCGGGTCTTCCTGGGAGGGGGCATAGTGTCATGTCACGCGGGAGACTGGGGTCTGCCGCTCCCATTTCCTCCTGGCGAGTCTACCCGCGCGTTCGCGTCTGGGGACTCGCCGGGAGGGGAGCAACGGATTACAGGGCCGGCGGCCTTCGGCGCATGCGCGGAGGTCCTCTCTCTCGGTTCCGCGCATGCGCCGTGGGGGCTTGCCTTCCAAGCCTCGTTCTGGGTTCGCCGGCGCCCGGAAACGGAACGGTTTGCGTTCCAGGCCTCTCGGGCGCCGGCGGCCCATAAAAGAGGCCGCTAGTCAAAGCTGCCCGCGTCTCAACGCGGTTTGCTTCGCTTTCCTCGTTGTTCCTGCCCAGCCTTACCTGTGGCCTGTCCTGGGCCTACCTGCCTCCAGCCTTACCTGTGGCCTGTCCTGGGCCTACCTGCCTCCAGCCTTACCTGTGGCCTGTCCTGGGCCTACCTGCCTCCAGCCTTACCTGTGGCCTGTCCTGGGCCTACCTGCCTCCAGCCTTACCTGTGGCCTGTCCTGGGCCTACCTGCCTCCAGCCTTACCTGTGGCCTGTCCTGGGCCTACCTGCCTCCAGCCTTACCTGTGGCCTGTCCTGGGCCTACCTGCCTCCAGCCTTACCTGTGGCCTGTCCTGGGCCTACCTGCTTGCCTCCAGCCTTACCTGTGGCCTGTCCTGGGCCTGCCTGCCTCCAGCCTTACCTGTGGCCTGTCCTGGGCCTGCCTGCCTCCGGCCTTACCTGTGGCCTGTCCTGGGCCTGCCTGCCTCCAGTCCTTACCTGTGGCCTGCCCTGGGCCAGCCTGACTCCAGTTCTTATCCGGGTCCTGTCCTGGGCCTGCCTGCCTTCAATCCTCACCTGGGTTCGGCCCTGGGCCAGCCAGCCTCCAGCTACTACCTAGGTTTTGCCCTGGGTCAGTCTTCCCTCAGCCCATTCCGGAGTTCTGTCCTGAGTCATCATTGTGTAGAGGGGACTTATCCCACACTAGCCTGCATTCCCCCTGTTCCATCTTGGGCACGTTCCTACAGTTCTCTAATTGGCCAGACAACTAGTTCCAACTGTCCTCACTCTTTCCTGTCTTGCCTGACTCCGAATCTCATCCTGTGTACCATTGGAACTATCTGCACCAGCCAAGCTCCTTTGCCTACTACGAATACCTTTCTGCTACACTGGTCTATCTATCAACTGTCGCTGCACTGAGGTTCTTGGAAGATTCATGGTCTGGACAACAAGCTCTACCTGGACTATGGTTCCCTCCATCTGAGCCTACATCCTCTTGTCACGCTTACCTGGGAGAGTGCCTTTGTGACATTGGGGGTTGGTCCATCCTTCACCCAGTTCCTCATTTGGGTGGTGGAGAGGCTGATTCCTCGTGCCGCTATCTCATCAGTTCCTGGACTCCAGACTGGCGACCTCTGCGAGACCAACCACCAAGACTACAGGTACGCGGTCCTCTCGGGCCAATCAGCTTGACACCAGTTGTCCAAAAATGTGCATTATCTGTGCCCCCTTGAGGAGAAGGAGGGAAGATACTATGCCCGGGTACAAGTACAGGGGCAGGGTACAATTTTGGCACTGGTGGACACTGGATCTCAAGCTACCCTTCTGTCCAGAAGGGCCCTTGACGAACTGAATGCAGGAAGGGGAGAGAATTACCAAATTCCTCTCACCTCTCTTCCTGGACAACTCCAGAACTTTGACGGGAAGGAAATTCCCGTTGAGGGGACTGCAGACTTGGACATTAAGATCGGGCGACACAAGGTGAAACACCCGGTCATAGTAGTGACTCCAGAGGGCACCCCTTGTTTACTAGGGAATGACCTCCTGAGAAGGTTGTCACCCCTAATAGATTGTGTAAACAAGGTACTTTGGACCCAGACTAGCCGACCCATAAAATTAAAACAGAGTGTCAACCATGTTAGTTTAAATGGCACCTGCCACATGGTTGAACAAAAATCTGACCAAGTAGAATTTCACTTCCAGAATAGCCAAATTCCAGACGTGACAGTAATAGCAGTAGGACAACAGACTGGTGATGGAGGGTCCTCTCTATTTCTGAAAATCAACCTTCCTTCCAGTCTAAAGTGGTATTCCACGCTGGAAGGAAACACTCTGAAATTCTATACTAATCCGCAATCAGAAACTCCCACTCCTATAGTCCAGAAAGATGTGAAATCAGCTCAGAGCCTGGCTGATATTCAGCAAATTGGAGAGCAGTTGTTCATCCCTGTCCAATTAAATGATGGGAAGGACTCTGTTCTCGCTCGAGTGTGTGTGAACAACGGTAAGAGCTTCATCAGCGAAGCCATGTTCCGCCAACTCCCAAAAGATCCAGCCATTCCCACATTCAAACTGATAGACAAATGGGAAATGGACCTGGAAGCACCTAATTCCAAACATCTCCTGCCAAGCAGGTGTATGCTCAAAATCTCCATTGGCAACAAGAGCATAGTCCACAATTGTTGGGTCGTGCGAGACGTCCCTGCCACCTTTTACTTAGGCAGTGACATTCTCAATCGCTTTGCCATTAGTTTGGACCTAATAAACTTCAAAGCTTGGTCCCGGTTAGCGGATAATCCCATGGGCTTTGATGATCCAGAAAAAGCATTTAGGTCAGCTCAATTGCTACCTTATGCAGTTGAAATTCAGATCAAAGAGGAAGTCACCATCCCAGAAAGGACCTGACAATTCTCCTTGGAAGTGAAAGTTAAAAGAGGACAATATTTGCAAAACCCTGATGCTTACATACATCTAAACGCTTCTCTCCAACAGTAAGGGTTGGGGGTAAACCCAACACCATTAGTCAACATAGAACATGACACCATTCCAATAGAGGTGGATAACAGCGACTTAAAGAGTATTACTCTAGCCGCAGGCACCATTATTGGAATGGCGGTTGATGACCGACATTTTTCCATAGATTTAGGTAATGAACTGTTAGGGCCAATCCCCAAGGACTGCTTTGACAGTGACAGTGATGACAATACAACACCAGACAGGATTTTTACCCGGCATGGGGGGAACTTCCTGGTGTACACTTCTTGCCCTTATGGTAAGGAAGATGTGACTTGTGACTTCAGAAGGAATGAGGTGATTTTCCAGGTCAATGAGGGCTGCCTTTCCCACCTGAAGCCTCCAGTCCAAATCAGCACTCTGACCAGGGACTTCTCCACCCAGCTGGAGGAGGCCGCTGAGATAGCCAAACCAGAAGTCTTTCCAGGCTTCAGGCAGATGGTGGAAGAGAGAGTCAACCTAGCTGATGCCTGTGTGACTCTGGAACAAAAGCAAAAGTTGAAACAAGTTTTCTTGGATTTCCAAGATCTCTTTGCAGTAGACTCATATGACTGTGGCCGCACCGACATTCACACAACAACAATCCCCACGGACCCTGGCATGACTCCAGTGTTTGTGAAGCAATATCGTTTGCCTCTCGCATCCATGGAGTCCCTTACTGAAATAATTAAGAACCTTGAGTCCCGTGGAATAATCCGTCCAGTTCACAGCACCTTCAATAATCCGGTGCTGGGAATATTGAAGCCAAACGGCCAGTGGAGACTCTGCGCCGACCTCAGGGAGCTCAACAAACGGGTCCATACTTCCCAATGGCCTCTGCCCTACATTGACCAAGGGCTGGCCCAGATCCAGGGGTCACAGGTATTCACTGCAATAGACCTGACCAATGGATACTGGACCGTGCCTGTCAGCAGGGAGGACCAATACAGACTGGCTTTTACCTTTGGGGGCCAGCAATACACATGGACCCGGACTCCCTTCGGATACCTCAACTCCGGCAATGAATTCAACATTTTCCTACATAAGGCCATGCCCGACCTGGGTGCGAGGGGTAACCTGGCTTATGTAGATGATGTCCTCATCAAAAGTTCATCTGTGGAGGAGCACATAGCGGAGATCCGTTATGTTCTGACCCAGTTGAGGGCCGCATGGAGCAAAACTTTCCTTTCAGAAAGCACAGTGGTGTAGAACCCGTGTTAATTTCTTGGGGCATGAGATTACTCCTCAGGGTCTCTGTCCCCAGGAAAAGAAGGTGGAAGCACTCCAAAAACTGAAAGACCCCACAACTCTGCGGGAACTAAGGAGCCTCCTTTGACTGACTAATTACAGCAGAAAGTTCATTGAGGGCTACGCAGAGATCACCAGACCCCTGATTCATCTCCTGAAGGGGGGGGTCAAGTGGGAATGGGGTCCAGAACAAGCCAAGGTGGTAAAACAACTCAAAAGAAGCCTCTCACAAGCACCTTGCCTAGCTTACCCTGTCAGAAACAAGGAGTTCTTCCTGGAGACGGGGTTCGCTAATACGTGCTTGACAGCAGTATTATACCAAAAGCATGACAAGGTCAATAAAGTAATCTCCTATGCGAGCAAAACTTTATCCTCTTTGGAGGAAAAATTCAACGATTGTGAGAAGGCACTCCTGGCAACGGTGTGGGCATTGAAGAATTACCGCCCATTTATCCAGGGGGAACACATAATAGTGGAGACTCCACACCAGCCTCTGCAATATCTCCAAAGTGACAGAATCCGGGCCGGAAATGTGAGTAATTCCCGAATTACTTTCTGGATTCTGTCAATGCAAGGCTTTCCTGTGGAGGTCAGATATGGCCAAAACAAGAAGAGTCCCCTCGTGCAAGGTCTGGCTGACTTGCATGATTGTGCCAGAGAAAACTGTCTCGAGGACGAAAGTCTAAAAATAAAGGACAACATGGAGGCATACCTTAATTCCCCCCACAAAGTCTTTGAAGAAGACAAGTGTGAGGGAATGCCCACTGTATATGTGGATGGATGCTCTTACCATGTTGACAACGACGGGGAGAAAGAACTGGTGGCTGGCGTAGGGAATGCATGGGTGAAGGAGTTCCCAGAACCCTCCGCTGGATACAAAATTGGTCCCCGAAGTAGTCAGGTGGCAGAATTGATGGCTGTGCATCAGGCCATCCTCACTGCTGTCCAGCATCAACTCCACGAACTGGTCATAATCACAGATTCGGATTATGTACGGAACGGGTTCGTGGAGCACCTGGTTAATTGGAAAGCCAGAGGCATGTTATGTGCTAACAACAAACCCTTGAAACATGGGAAGTTGATCCAAAACATTGATGATCTGGTCACCTCGAATGAGATGACCATCTATTGGAAAAAGATCAAGGGTCATTCCAAAGTAGAGGGACCAGACAAAACTGGAAATGACTTAGCTGATCAGCTGGCCAAAACCGGGGCCATCCAAGGGGATCTAATTGAGATTGAGTCCCTGTTGGGGGAAATCCAGGTCACTGCTATCACTAGGTCCCAGTCAAATGCTCACAATGATCTTTCAATTGCACAATGGAGTAAGGAGACCCCTGATGCTGATTTGATTACAGCTCAGAAGGGGGATCCAATTATTGGTAAGTTTTACCAGCACCTTGAGGACCCTGAGAACTTTCCCCTGACGGATACCGATTACATTGGGAAAGAGGACCTAAGGGTGTTGATGAAATGTCCAAAAATGTTCCGGATCCAAGACGGTTTGCTGGTAAGGAAATCCAAAGCTGGCCACGATCAGTGGGTGGTTCCTACCTCATTCCGAAGCCTGATGTTAAGTCACGCCCATGATGCGGCCACCGCCGGTCATAGGGGTTTTCACACAACATTGGAAATCTTAAGAGAGGTTGCATACTGGCCACACATGGGGCAGGACCTCGACCAATGCTTGAAGGGGTGTCTTGTGTGTGCGCAATTTCAGCCATCATCCCTCACGCACCGAGCGCCTCTCCAAAAGAGGGGGATGACACTGCCATGGTCAGATTTACAAATCGACTTTGTAGGCCCCGTGATTCGCTCTGCTAGGGGGAATAAGTACATGTTGACTGTGACATGCTTGTTTACCAAGTGGGTGGAATGTCTCCCAGCCCCAAATTGCAAGGCAGAAACTGCAGCTGCCCTGATGATTAACCACATCTTTTCCCGTTTCGGTCTACCTCAAAGGATTGAGTCAGACAGGGGTAGCCACTTCACCAGTGAAGTAATGACAAAGATGTGGGAGATACTGGGGGTCAAAAGGAAGTTGCATATTGCTTACCGGCCAGCTTCTTCTGGGGCAGTAGAGAGATATTACCGAACCATTGTGAGCATATTAAAAAAGTTTGTGGCAGATTCTGGGCCAAGTTGGGATATCCGATTACCTCTGGTCCTAATGGCCATCAGATCTACCCCTTCATCTGCAACCAAAATGTCACCATTTGAGTTGATGACTGGGCGCAAGATGGTGCTTCCTCAGCATTTGCTCTACAGGACCCAAGAGCAGACACTGATAAATGCCTCCACAACTCATGAGTATGTGGAGAATTTAAGGAAACACCTTCAACATGCTTTTGCTTATGCTCAGCGGAATCTAGAAAGATCAGCTGATAGCATGAAGACCCACTATGACCTGAAGACTTCCAGGAAGGAATATCAGGTGGACCGGGTCTATCTATACAATTTCCAAAGGAACCAGGCCAAACAGCGAAAAATTTTGCCTACATGGAAGGGACCCTTTGAGGTTATAGACAAAATCTCCCCTGTGGCCTACAAGATCCACATCCCCAAAGGCGGTTTGGCAGAGGGGGAAGACAAGTGGGTCCACATAAACCAGTTGAAGTGTTGCCATCCCAGGCACACTCTGCAACAACTGGAGGAATCCTCTGGAATCCTAGAGGGTACTGTCTCAGATTAATTCAGTTCTAACTTAAAATATCCTACATATCGCCTATCAAATTCTGAGTTTCTCAATGTGGGTGTTTTCGTTTTTGAATGCAAAAAGAAATGTGCATGTCCATGTGTTTTGACTATAAATTTATATGCCACCCCACTATATCAATGGTGGGGGAAAAATGTCTATGAATAGGTATTGCAACTCTTCCTTTGTCGTCCTAGGAGAAAGAAAACCTGGAGACGGGCCAAGGAGGACGATCCGGAGACCGGGAGCAGAGACGCAAGGGGCCCGGGGTACCGCCCAATATTCCCATCAGGACCGGCGAGGAGAACCGATCGATCAGTACCGGATGGAGAAAAAGATGCCGAACTCTGCCATCTATTGGAAGAAGATGAGGAAACATCCCAGGTCTTGCGAGTTCCATCAGTGAAACAGAATGGCCATCGCAAGAGGGGGGCTTGTGGGATGTTTTTACCCATGCATCCGAGCCCTACCTCAAAAACTGTGCAGTACTGACATGGAAAACATCATGAAGGCCAGAGATTCCCAGAAAATGCCCAGGGAAGTGCATGAAGAATAGGCCGCCACCCATTTTGCCGATGTTATGGGCACAGAAGGGCACTGCCTAAAACCACCATTGAACTACCCACACAGTAGCCTGAAACCATTGGGAATGGCAATGCTGATTGCCAAAAGCAACCTAGAATTGTGGGGAATTCATTTTCTTAAATCCCAAAAATGGGTGCATTACCAGTACTCACCACTATCAGAAAGCCGGCGTTTTAAAACAACACCAGACTTTTTTCTCTTTTTGTGTAAAACTGAATAAATGAACCCAAAGCAGGCCAAAGAAAGACTGACTGAGAGGTGGATCCAATGTAAAGTTATATTCTGAAGTGACTTGAAGGTTTATAACAAGACTGGCTGAGCTGTGGATTTCAGCAGTTTAAGTAAATTTGGACTGAAAGACACTAAAAATCTAAATGTTTAAAAGAAATGAGTGACCTACTTTTGAGTGTCACATAGGTTGCAATTGTTTAAATGTCATAGTTTTAAACTTAGAATCAGAATTCTAGCTGCATATGTAAAAATGGTTAGTTTTATTTGAATGCAGAAAACGGGGTAACTAAAAGTGACATTAGCTGGGGCCTGGCTTAAGGAACTGAATTCTGCCCACCAGCTACCCCCGACAGGAGTTGAGACTTGCACAACTGCTGTGTTCCCAGGCCTAGCTGCCCTTTTGCTGTTCCCACCAAAAGGGATCTGACACTTCTCTGATTGAATTACCTGGGCTCTGCAGAAAATTGAACAAAGCCCTGTCCTGACTCAGGCAAATGTTTTATTGGTGGGAGTCGTAAATGTGGTTTCCTCCTGGAAGGAAAGGGGAGGAGCACTGCATGTGAGAGCAAGCTGGCTTGGCAGAAACTGGGAGGGGGAGAAACTGGAGACAGAGGCTGAGCTTGAAGAAAGTGGAAAAACTGGTTTCTGTACCATGTGACCTGAAACCACACCCCTTTGGAGCCAGAATATGGTTTTAGAAAAAGATGAATAACTCATAGTACGGACTTGTCATAATTATTTAAATGATACCATAATTCTTGTGATTTTTCTGCCCACATTTTAAGAGGTTTTTAGAACCGGTGGCATGATCTGGGGGCAAACTAGCAGTTAAGAGGGCATTACTTGAAATGTATGCATGTTAAAAATCTGACACTTCATCAAGTAATGTCCATACTCCTTGCGCACATGTGTATAAATTTGGGGTAATGTCCGATATTACGAAACCAGTTAAAAAGTGCAAATGTTGCTATTTCTGAATGCAAGCTCCCAGGAAGAGCAGATTTGGACAGGGTATACCTCCTGTGATATGTGATGGGTGCATGTAATTTTAAACAAATGTGTACCTGTGCAAATATGTCTTTTAGGTCAAAATATAGATTGTGTGTAATTTCACAGGGGTGGGTTCTCTGTACCATAAACAGACCTCATCATGATGACACTTCATTTCATTCCCCCAATCAAGGGGAAGAGGAGGAAGTGGCCAATGACAAGTGGAGAGGGGTAGGGCCTAGGAAGCTAGCCTTTCCACCCATTTTCAAAACACATAAAAGCAGACAGTCAGGACAGATAGGGACATTCAATTCCATTTGCTGCGGAGCATGCTGCCGGACCATACCACATCCAGAGATCCAGACTTCAAATCCATCAATCTCCAGAGAAAGCTGTGCAGAAAGATCCAGAAGCAGTGCTGTACCCAGAGAGAGCAGAGCTGACCCAGACCACTGTTAGCAGAACCAGAGAGCTGACCCAGATCACTGTGAAGTGCCGAGGCCAGACCAGAGTCCAGTCTAAAACCTGACCAGATCCGTGGCGAGGCCCATTCTATTTCTAAATATATTGTGAGTACCTAGCAGAACTGTGCAGAACCAATCTCTTAGTTAAAATAATATAATTCAATCTATTTTAATCTAACCAGAACTGCCTCCTAGAAGTTGTCACCTGTCATTTGCAAAGCTGTCACCTGTCATTTCTAGTTGCTAGCTGTCACTTGTCACTTTGAACTTTAAAATTTCAAATCTGAAAAACGACCTTTACCATATCACTCATATCTCCGTGACCGTTTGTCTTAGAGACTTGCAGTAACTTTCCTCTGAAAGCTGGGAATCCTGGCTTTTCAACGAACTTAAAACCGCATTCCTATTCCATACACCTTTGCCACAATCGCGAAAAACGCACTCGCGAATTTGCCGCTATTTGCAAATTTCTCCACGTGTGAAAACAACAGTTTCCTTGCTTTCCTTGCTAAAAATTCGTTTGCCTCTTAAGAACCATCCCTGAATCATTGCTAGAGTGAGCCTTGACTAATATTAACTAGATACCATTCACCCTGAACCTCCAGAGGGAATTAAAATCATTTTAGCATATTTTTCACTTCATTGCCAGCACATATAAAAGCATTTTGGCCCTGTGTTTCAAACTTCTGTAGTCTAAGCTTGCTGGGGTGAACTGAATTACATTTGATTGCATTTCTGAGAACTGTGTGCTTTCCTTCCATTTCCTTGCGTTGCATAAAGGGGGGAGGGGATTGCCAGAGAAAAGTGATTACATTGTTTTGTTGAAATCATATTGAGTATTTTCTGTATTGCATTTTCATTCAACATTACATCCATCTGAACTTATATAAAGCATTCTCTACCACCTTATTCTTCTTTACCTATTCACAAGTGTGCTAGTGCCAGACTATCCATTATTGATTACTGCTCAGATTCAGTGTGATAATCAATTATTAATTTATTATAAAGCGTGATATATATATATATATATTGTTTAAATTATCAAATAAACCTTTAAACTTGCAAAACAGAACTACTTCTTGGCTCAGTGGGGTCAGGGGGATTCCAAGAGAGGGGTGTTATATAGGGGTAGTCATCCAGAACGCATGAACTGGACATAAAGATATATCAATAAGGGTTTCCATTCAGTATCCCAGACTAGGCATTTACTTAGCTGTAGTGTTGAATTGAATCCTCTTACAAAGTGCAAGGGGAAAGGGAGAGGGGAAAGTGCAGCACAGGGTTAATAGCATACAGCAAACAGGATAAATAACAAGGGCCAGCTGGTGGCAAGTGCGAAGTAAGTGCAGACAAGTGCTGGGAAGGGGGGCTGTAGGGATACAGACACAGTCCGGTAGTGCAGGGGTTGCCATGGAGGCAGTGCAGGGGAGAGTGGCTGGGCCAAGGACCGAGAACGGTGAGTGGCCCAGTTGCAGATTCAGTACAGTTTCAGTAGAATTAGCAGGTGAGAGGGGGAGAGAAAGCAGAGGCAAAGAGGAAGGTTTTGAGGTGCTTCCGGAACCAGAGATGGTTCTCCTCAAGTTTCAGGGAGGCAGGAAGGCTGTTCCAGAGGGAGGCCCCTGCAGCGGAGAGAGATCTGCCCTCAACTCGTTGTTTGGAGAAGCGGCTGACCCTGAGGGAGTTGGAGGCGGATGAGCAAAGAGCTTGAGAAGGAAGATATTTAGGAAGAGAGAGTTGAAGGTATTTTGGCCCAAGGCCCCAGACGGCCTTGTGGACAATGCAGAGGGTTTTGAACTTGATCCTCGCAGTCACTGGGAGCGAGTGCAGTGATTTCAGTCCTGGAGAGATAGCCAAGGACAAGTCTTGCAGTCCTGTTCTGGATGAGTTGCAAAGGGCGGAGAGTAGATGCGGGCAGATTTAGATAGAGGCTGTTACAGTAGTCCAGCTTCGAGAGAACCAGGGCTCTAGAGACAGTGAGCTTCTGGGGGAAGGAGCGGAAAGGAAGGATACCTCTGAGGAGGTGTAGCTGGTAGTGTGACTTCTTAGAGACGCCGGATATGTGAGGAGAGAAGGAGAGTGTGGAGTCGAAGATGACCCCAAGGTTTTTTGCAGGAAGAGGGCCAGGAGAGGCCGGCCAGAGAGCTGCAGGGAAGGAGGGAGTGGGTGTGCTGATGAGTAGAATCTCAGTCTTACTGGCATTGATTGAGTTTTGCTGCCTTTAGTGCTGTAGCGGAGATTATCTCACCAACCCTAATGGCATCCATGGCTGCTGTTGCTACATCAGCCTCAGCACAACCGCCAAACCCTCCACCGCTACCACCTCCCCAAGGGCCTGCAGAGGGAAATACGTGTGAGGATGTAGAGAGCGAGGAAGAAGAGGATGAAGAGAATGAGGTGGAGGAATGCCCTACTACCAGCACTCGCCGGGAGTCATGGGTGTGGTGGATGTTTACCTTTTTTGGTAATGTACCAAAAGCATGCGCGAACCTTGTCACCTGTAAACAGTGCAAGATGGTGTTGAGTCGTGGGTGACCTGGTGCGTACACCTGGTGCGTACAGCTTTGGTACGACAACCATGAAGTGACACCTAACTTTGTTTCACGGTGCGGACATTTGCAAGGTGTTACCATGTAAAGAAGTAGTAGGTTGAGTTCCTCCGCAGAATCCTCCGTGTCAGATCCTCTCACCACAAGAGACACTCCTGTGAGAGAGCACATCCCTCCAGCTGCCTCACAGGCCATTTGCGATGCTGTTGACCCTTACCTTTCGAGTGTCACAATATTGTGTATGTACTGCGATGCAGTACTCTGCAAAGGAGAGAGTCTTCAAAGTGCTTTCGAGACTACGGTCAGGGAGCACCAGAAGAACTGTTACCTACATAAATAAGGCCCACCCTACATTTTTCTCTCTCCACCTGCCCTTTCAGATCCCTGTACTTGCTGTCCCTTCCTTACCCTCCTTTCCCCTCCTCTCCTAGTGTGTTGTGTGCAAAAAATCCCAAAAATATAAAACAACAAACATTTAAAAAAAGGATATTTTCAGAGCTGCCTTTCTCAGTTTAAAAATGGAACTATCAAGTAAACGGTGTATGCCCCCACGCATTTTTCAAAAAGTCTGCGAACAGTCCTAGGACAGATAACATTTTGAGGTGCTGCCCTAGCAAAACCAATGCACTTTTCTCTGGGAGTAAGTGGTGGCTCTGAAAAGAGCCTTTTGGTGGTGTTTTGTGTGTTTGAAAAACTGAGATTCATCGAAATATAATGCAAAATAGGTGACTAGAAATCAAAAAAAGCTTGCAATGCATTTTGCACATTTTGAAGAAAAATCTCATTGCCAGCATATGTAAGATGGACTCCATCTCTGCGAAAATTAAATGTGCTACGAAACATAATATTTTCATTGTGGAAAGAGGACATGCCAACATCTATTAGAAAGGCACAAAAAGCCTTATTGACATTGCACCTCACTTTCTCCATTTGTGGACCAAATAAAGCAGAACCCAGCCACATTTGTCTTTGAGCAATACGAGAAAAAATTACTTGGCAATTTGGAAACATGTCCATGACCTTCTCAAGTCCTTCCTTCATTGCAAATTGCAAAGAAATTCCAGAGACATGCCCTAAACTGTTTCCTCCATAATGAATGATAATTATATTAGGTTGACGCTCTGTCTGTAAAGTAGCACAGAGAGGTACCAAGTCCAGCCACTTCATTCCACGCACTGCATGCCAGTGCACTTCCACATGAGGGAATCCAAGATCCGAAGATATACCGCAACGTTCTGCATGCACCTTCAACCAATGTATCCATGAGTCTCTCAAAATCCAGATAGTCTGTTTTCGAGCACACACAGCCATAACTGTCTGTTCTCCTCTCAGGAAAAAAGACGTTCTCACTAAATCTCACCATTCACAACACACCCACTGAACTTTACTGACAAATCCCTAGCTCCGCTCATTCTCACTTGCATGCCTCTCCACCCCAGAATCCCCATATATAATACATGCTGCCTGCAGACAACCGCCATGTCCGTGGACTTGTAGAGGATCTGAGCGTGAAGACTGTACATTTAAATAGTATTCCCCTTTTCCCCTTTAAGGTGGGCTCTGAAAAGAGCCGTTTTTTTGTTTTTTTTGCAGATGCCTAACAGACACCTGTTATTCTGTATTTGTTTTTTCTTAGTTTACTCCTACAATCATCACATAACCTTCTCCAAAGCAAGCCTTACATTCAAAAAGAACATGGCATTTCCCAAAAAAAGATAAAGAAACACATCTGCTTCAAAATAAGATGCATTACTAGAAACAATGTTCTCGTGGCTGCAGAAAAACATACCAGCTCTTAACGTGAAAGCATGCATGCCCGCGATTGATGGCACACCTACCAATACTTTGATCAGGACAAAAAACAGAACTGTTGTCCCATTTTGCTCATTTACGAAGCAGGTTCAACTAACATACTGCAAATAACACATAAAGGCTGCACTTAGTCAAATGAAATGCACGCATACACTGTGTTGAGATATCAAATGAGAATGCTCCCACGAAAGCTGAAAAATGAACGTGTACTTTAACATCACTGCTTTAAACATACAAAATTACTAACTTCTTCCTTTTACAATTGCAGTGAAGACAACTCTCCTCAAAATCAACAGCATCTACACTACAAACAACATAGCCGAAGAAACCTGGTCATTCCACAAAAAAAGTAAGTACAGTGCTACCTTTATATTCTTACTGTTGCTCAAAGAGACTGTGTGGGTAATTTATGTAAGTTGCACACCAAAAGAAAACATCGATTTCTGAACCATTCTGCCCACAAATCCCCTTTTATTAAACAAAGATTAATGGGCAGAATGGCACACAAATCCCTGTGATTTTGGAATACAAATAACATACACAAGCTTTAGAAAGTTAGTACTACAAAACAAATAGCTGTTTTAATTTTATACCATTATGTTTACTATTAATGCTTCTCCTCACCACTAGCTCACTTTCTACTCTCATCTGAAGCACAGTAGTAACATACAAACAGAAAAATAGCCTTTCCAACTCATTGTAACTGCCCAATGCACATTCACACACCACCACAAACATCTTCCCCATCAAACACATACACGTATGCACACAGCACACATACACTGTAAAAGAGACCAACCCATACCTTCTTTTTTTCAACAGACCCCAAAGAATGCCTACCAAAAAGCGATTCCGTAGAAAGGAACGCAGAAATAGAGCAAATGAAAATAAAAGTGTCCAAAGTAAGCAGCCATCTCTACCAGAGTTTGTACAAAATGTTGAAACAAAACAGCTAATGCAGTCATTTAGCAAAACAAAGGAAGCTTCAACTGCAGAAACTTTGCCTCCTCTATCAAAATGTGTCACGAAACAGAAAATGCTTCACAAGAATTCGGCTACCACTACTGCTAACACTGCTCCTATAAATCCTGATATAGTAGCAAGAAACCATAGTAAAAAAAGTATTTTAGCAAAAATGTTCTGCCACAGAGTCCTTCAGAATCTAATAAGAAGAGGAGTGAAATCATCCTCAAACCTTAAAACCTACTGTAGAAAATTAAACCTAGAAGCTCTCGTAGACAGTGCAATCCTTCTCTAAAGGAAGTTATTTATTTTAGTGTTAAACAGGATGAAACCACAAACAAAACTAAGTACTAAACTACAAAAGAAACTTCTCAATAAACGGAATGTCAACAAAAATAACTTCTTAAATATTTGTGGAGGTGAATGGAGCCACACAACGACCACAGAACCATATTTTAATGAAGAAGCATACAAACAAAATCAAACAAACACAATTTCCATCCATAGCAGTGGACGAGGATATGAAAAAATTAATAATACAATCATGGAACAAGAAACACTGCTTACAAAAGTATCCCCAGAAAACTCAGAATTACTGTTACGCTCACCTGGTATCCACAGGGACACCACCCAGCCGGGTTACCTTTTGGTATGCTTCTCAGCTTTGCCCTATGTGGTCTGCGGGAAAGGTTCTGACTGAAAATACAGGAGGACTGTGTTTGAGACTGACCGACTGGGGTAAGTATCCTCCCGTCATCCCCATATGATTTCAGTCCCTCTGGCGCCCTCTCCTCACCTTGTGGTAGAATTAGGCGTGCTCTCCGTCCTGCCTTCTTTGCAGGGGCGCGTTGTCTTTCATGGGCGAGTGCGGTCCAGTTACTTCACTGACGCCGGCCCGTTTGATATTGTTCAGGTAGGTTTTATTGCTGTTCTTTAGTTTTGTTGCTATCCTGCATGCCTTTCTTAGTCAAAATGTCTCTTTTTTCTCCCTTAGGTATGCGGAGCGTCAGCGCGGCGAACTGGCTTGGTTGAGCCCCGCTGGTAAATGATGGCGCATTAAGAGCGATATGATGCGGTAAGTAAGCGCTATGCGCAGCTCTGCGAAGTCTTGCCTTTGGTAACCTGTGTTTTCCTTCCTTGTAGGTCGCAGTGTTCTTCAGCACAAGTGGAATGTCCGGAGTGGTGCCAGCCGAGAGGTGACCAGCCAGGTAAGCCTTTTGAGCAGTTAGTAATTTGTAAATGTCTCTACTGCTTTCTTTAATGTTGCCTCTATCTTCCTCTTTCAGGTCATTCCGTCCAAGAGGCGTGCAGATTCGAGGAAGCTGTTCTCAGTAGCTGCAAGTGTATAAAGATGACGACTGCAGGTAAGATGCTGCTGCTAATGATGTTCATCTTGTCTCCTTGCAGGTTCTGCTTCTCCGATATTCGAGGGAATAGCTGGACACGGTGAGCATCACATTGCAAACTGCAAACTAACGCGAAGCGTGTTGTCTTGCTCGGGTGTGGTTTAAGTAGCCCCAACAAAATAGTCCAGGTAAAGTAGTCCCTAGGCTACCACACCCAAAACACTAGACCGCATAGCTCTCATAGTTCTTAGGAACCAATCTATGTGGATGCCTCCATGTTGGCTGACAATACAATAAAGTAGTTCCCAAGCACATTGTTTTTCATGGTGTATGAGCCTGGCGCCATAGGCACCAGGTCTGGCCCCATGAGGGCTTTTGAAGAGGATGCCAACCAGACCGTCCAGTATACAAATGGCCGTGCACGTCAATGTGTAACATTCCTAACAAATCTTTCAAATCTTTACGCCAGTTCCTCAATCAGTATGTGAAAGGTAAAGACAAAATGAAAATGAAAGCGTTGCAAAATATGGATACCTGTCCAGTGCGCAAATACACAGGTCTACAAGGACATTCATTAATCTGCATTTCAGGACCTATTTGCAAAAGCACCTTCCATGATATCAAAATGATATGAACACATCATTCAAACGTAAGAAATCTAGTGTATAAACTGTACTATGCTAAAAGTCCAGCTTTAGAACTAGCCAATTTAAATAACACTCTTCTGCATGGTACACCCAAATACCTACAAGAAGAAATTGACCGTATCCAGAGAAAATATTTTGGAATTAAAAGGCACTTACAAAATGCAATAGTTTTAGAACAGACTACCAACAATTCCGCACATGGCAAACTTCTATTACACGCATAAAAAAAAGAAATACTAAAATGTAAAAGTACATCCACTGAAGTACCAAGCCATGTGTGTGTGATGCCGCAGAACTCTTTACAAAAGTAACACAAAAACTATAGACGTAACATACAAAATAGAAGACAATGAAGATTCCAAATGGTTTGAAAAATAGCTCTCTACCTTTTAGCAGAAAACAAATACCAAATAAGTGAACCCCTAATATGTTGCAGTTACTGCACTACAAAATTTGACAACAACCAAACTCCTTCATGTGTTATCACAAATAATTTGGAATTATTCCCACTACCAAAACCCCTAGAAATGCAGCAAACAATCCTGCAAACACATATATACTATAAACTCACAAGAAGAACCACAACAATTTCTAATGTACTTACTACAAGTACACGAAAACAAAAACATACCTATAAATGAAATCTTCCAGATTTCATACATGTGGAAACATACATGCACTCTCTGTAACAATGTGACACAGGAACAAATCCCTAATGAGCAATTTGTGTATGTATCCATACATAATTGTGGAACCATTCCATTTCAGAAACTTCTACAAAATGCAAACCATGGCAGATTATGTACTATCTGCAATTCAGATAATCACTCCACCTTACTGATACAAACACATAGTAACTACATAATACTAATGCTTCTACGTTACAATGCAAATGGTACCAAAAACAACTGCAAGCTGACTGGATTCACACACGGTCAAGTGTCACTTGGTAAGAAAACCTTCACAACAATAAGTATAATCTACCACGTAGGAGCCACAACCAATGCAGGTCACTACACTGCATATATTAAAAAGAAATGTGGATGATTCGAATGTAATGATAGTAGCATTACTCTAAAGCAGAGATTACCAGCAAATCTTACAAACGCATATTTAATCTTCTTAAAGCCAAAATTTAATAACTAATGTGTATGTCAACATTAACAAAAAATCAATTAAAAGACTATAAACAGTTAGAATATGCCAACAGGTATCTAACGGCCCAAGATTGTATAACAACCACAAGGATAAATGAATACCACTGATTTGTAACAAAAAATACACAGTTAGAATACGCCAACAGGTATCTAACTGTTTAAAAAGTCAGCAACAAGCCAACATCCAGAATATTACTCAGAAACAACAAGTGAACACTCAAAGGAAACAAAGAAATAGTTTGTAGCATAGCAAAGAAAGGGTTTTTTTAATCCGACAAGGATTTTTCCCCCAGACCCAATGATCTGAAAAACAAACACAGAAACTGAGCAAAATGCACAGTACACTGGTTTTAAACTAAATATGAGGGTCAAAAAAAGCTAAACTATCTATTATACAATGTAAGAGGTCTTTATAAAATACAAACACTAACATGCTCTTTTCTTTTATCACAGAAATGGAAAAAGAATATTTCCTCCAATTACTAAAATCATGTAAGAAATATATTGAATCTCAACAAATTAAACAGTAAGTATAATTTCGCACATTTCATACATATTCGAATCTATACGTCTGATCTATGGCTGTAATATGGTGCAGTGGCTGCGGGTAGGGCCTAGAGTCTTGGATGTATAACCTATGGCCTACACCCTGCGGCCATGCAACCAAGACTGTAGGTCTTACCCACAACCACCGCAGCATATCAAAACCATTGTGGCTTATAACTTCACTGCTTATAACTTTGGTCTTGGGTGCATGGCATGTGGCCATGCACCTAAGACTCTAGGTTGTGCACACAACCACCGCATCACATCACACCCATGCTGATTTATAACTTCAGTGCTTATAACTTCCTGGCCACAACCACTTCAGCATATCACACCAATTGTGGCTTATAACTGCAGTACTTACAACTTTGGTCTTGGGTGCATGGCCTTTGGCCATGCACCGAAGACTCTAGGTCCTGGACACAACCAGTGCAGTATATGAAATCCATGTTAGCTTATAACTTCACGGCTAATAAATTTAGTCTTGGGTGCATGGCCTTCTGCCATGCACTCAACTTCACTGCTTATAACTGCACTGCTTATAACTTTGGTCTTGTGTCCATGGCCTTTGACTATGCATCGAAGACTGTAGGTCCTGGCCAAAACCACTGCAACATATCACACCCATTGTGGCTTATAAGTCAGTACCACACCCATGGAAACTAAAATTTTAACTACGGCATGTACTCAATTTTAATATTCGCTAACACCACGCGTGTCCTTAGAACAGTTTCAACTTGCCTGCGCACAGCACGGATGGAAGTACTATCCTTATGAGACCCCTCATTTTCAGTAATTACAAACATCCCGGACAGGGCAGGCATGGTGAATACATCATTAGCACCTGCCGCCTAAACAAATACAGTAGTTCACCCATCTCTTACTCTCTGAACCTCCCCAAGCACTCTGACACACCAAAACACTCCCCAAAACAGCATTTCGCCTGTGATCGGTGCCGCGCTGTCGGCGGATCCAAGATGTCGGGCACATCCAAACAATCTGACGCACATCACGCCTCACCAGCCAATCGGAGGACACGTTGCGTGTCCGCGGTCATGACACAAGTCCCTTAGCCAATCGGTATCTTGTCCGCGGAGCGAACAGGGAAGTGTGGTCGCGGAGAGGACATAGATATCACTAATTTATTCAGATGTACTTTTTGTTCGTTTTAAAGAAAACTACTGGACTGATTGTCACCAGTTTTACAAAAGCACGATTTTGGGACCAAGATCCTGCCGCAAATTTGGTGAAAATCCGTCCAGCGGTTTGGGCTGCAGACGTGCGCAAAGTTTTCCCCCATTCAGTCTATGGGAAAAGAAGATGTTTTGGGACCCCCCTATAACTTCCCCCCCGGACCAAATATCACCAAAATTTGCAAAAAAATGCTCATACATTGCAAAGTTTGGAGTGGATTCGTCCAGGGGGGAGCGGAGTTATAAGCCGCCCAAAAAGTGCTCTTCCTATGGAAACAGCAACTTAACAATAACTCGCACCCCCTGTGCGGACTGGAGTGGCGCCGGCCACATAAATCCTTACCAAACAGTGGGAGACAGCCCACCGTGCAACCAGCGGCCACAGAGTCCAGAACGCGGCTGACCCGATTCTACTCCCCGGGCCGGCCGCACATAAAGACAAGTGAAGGGATAACATTCATGTGCATTAGACACGCGGCTCTGTGCTGAACAGCGCCTTGGGGCTAATAATTGAAATAAATAACCTGGACCCCTCTGCACGGACATTGTTGGCAATATACAGAGGCTGGCAGACAAGGGGTCACGGGAGAAAGTCCCCTTGGATGTGGAGGATACCTGCACAACGCTCTAAACAGGCACGCATCATGCGCACAAAAGGCTCCTGAAATCCAGGGCAGACAGTGCCTGCGGGGCATGATACTGCCCAAGAGCAAGTCACTTCATCAACTTACCTGGGGAGAGGCAGAGAAAATATCGTACGGTCTCCCCCTTAGCTCAGTCAGGCCCAACATAACCTTACGCAGCAACACAAAGCAAGAACTCAGTGCATTCGGCCCAGGACACAGTGCCCCTCTTGGCCAACACCTGCGCAGGGGCGAAACTGACTCTTGTTCGCTGGTCCCACCGGAATCAGCTACCTAAGGACACACTCGGTCCATTCCACCCCCGAAGACGACACAATCAGGAGACAATTCGCCATTAAACCCGATTTGCGAGAGAATTGCTGCCTCTTCCCGTGCCAACACAATCCTGATAACATGCAGACACATGGGAGGACACAGTCCATTCCGGAGAACATTGGTGGAACCAGCTGAACGAACACCTAACGCTGGCTAATACAAATGAAAAGAAGCACTTCCCAGTTCATCCGACCCTGCTGCCCAATTTGTTCAGGACGTCCTGTCGAAGAGTAAAGGGACAGGTAGGAAGCAAGAACTAGAATTATGCAATAGTCGACTTCGAGATCATACTACCTGTTGGTTGACACGGGTGCAGATCTGAATCCTGACACAAGTGGATCCAAATCCAAGCAGACATCCACGCTCATCACTTTAACCAGAATACCCAAAGGGAATATCCTGGTGATGCATGGAAAAAATGTAGTTAAAAGTAGGAAGACTGGGCCGATGGATTCCTTTACAAACTCACAAACAACCTCTGAGAACCCGGACCCAATGACAGCCGCCACGTCTTCGGCTACAGATGACTCCAAGTTTGACCACCTCCTAAAAACGGTACAAAATGGGTTCCTGGCAATTAATGTTAAATTAGATGACATTGTCTCAACAATAGGTTCTCTCAAAGCCCGAGTAGACAAAGAAAGTGCCAGAATCACAGACACAGAAAACAGAATCAGTGCAAACGAAGACTCAACTCACCAAAATACTCATGACATCGCCCTCCTGAAAGTGGAAATGAACAAGCTCTGTGATAAGTGTGATGACTTGGAGTCGAGGTCGAGAAGGAACAACATACATATAGTCGGCCTATCAGAATCCTTTTGCAAAGGCCCGATGGAAACTCAAATTGAAACTCTCTTGAATACTCTCCTAGGCGCAGACTCATTCTCCCCTCAATTCTTGGTTGCACAGGCACATCGCACCCTTGCCCCACCACCCAAGCCGGGGGCTCCCCCCGCATGATCATCGTCAAGCTATTGAATTATAGGGACAGAGACGCTGCTTTGAAACTTGCACAGGAAAAGGGGCCCTTGGAAGACGGCAACAACAATATACACATATACCCCGATTTCTCAGCGGGAGTCCAAACCCAAAGATGATCCTATGAGTCCATCAAGCGTCAGCTGCGATTAAGACAGGTGCCGTACGCCCTTTTGTTCCCAGCAAGGCTGTGCATACAGCACGGCGTTCGGGCGCACTTCTTTGATTCTCCAGCAGCGGTGCTGGCCTATATGGAGGCCTCCGTCCCCCTTCCACCTGGAAGAAACAAACTCGATCAAAATGACCTGCAACAGCCGGTATAGCTCTCACACTTGTCCATTGATCGATTACAGCCCTTTGCCTCCTTTTTTGTTTTTGTTTAACTCCTTCTTTCACCCTCTCACTGATCTTACGAAGTTGAAGTAGCAGAAGGGGCTGTTACAGTTTATCGAACATTAAAAGAGAGTCGGATGAGATGCGCTTGATTAGGGAAGCAGCGTTGTAGCACTCAACCCTCTCCACGAGTGAAACCACATAGTTATAACAAGGGATCATCATCAAGTTGTGTCCGATGCTGTGGTTGGGGGTGGGTACAGGGAACTTGGGGCTGTTCTGTTGTCCAAAAACACTGTTACTCGCGTTGAGAGCCCCAGTTGGGCACCATGAGAAGAAGTTAACTGGTTTGTTATTGTAAAAAATGCCATCACAGTATCATGCGCTGATCCCCTTAATGAGACACCCTACCCTCCCAGGACTGATTGGAATACGCTGAAATGGCACAGAAAACACAGGCACCCACCGGATTAACACTCAAAATGCTTACCTGGAATATCCGTGGACTGAACAACCGGGCAAAATCCAGCAAAGTCGGGGCATATATTAACAGACACCGCCCGCAAGAAGCCATGCTCCAGGAGACCCATGCGTTGCGGGGAACCAATGAAAGTGTTTTGAGACAGTGGGGCAATAACAGGTATTATACCGAATACTCATCACAGAACAGAGGTGTCCTTACGTTGATATACCCCTCATTAGGGTTTGCCCCTGAAAAAAGCAAAACTGATCCATTGGTAGATATGTTGTGGTGTGGGGCACTGCGGCAGGCGAGAAACTGGTACTGGTCAACACCTATGGTCCAAACTTAGACGACTCTGAATTTTATGTTCACCTCCTTGACGAAATTGGTTCAACGGCAGATGCGTGGGTGCTGTGGGGTAGAGACTTTAATACTATCCTAGATGTCTCATTGGATAGGTCTTCCAATAGACAAAGGACCCTCACTAGATCGGCCACTATAATACACCAAGCCCTACAGGAACTGGCCCTGACCGACGCCTGGAGAGGGACACATGCAACTGATCGACAATATACTTTTTACTCATCAGTACATGACATAGAATCCAGAATAGACTACTGGTTCATTTCCTCTCCCCTGCTTAAGTCAGTAGTGCGTTGTGAAATACTTTCCTGCACACTCTTGGACCATTCCCCGGTCACACTTGAGGTATCATTACAGAACATAAAACGACCAACCCAGCTTTGGAGAATGCCCCTAAATATCCAGAAGGATCTGAATGTTGTAGAAGCACTATATACTTAAATGGAGGAATTATTTCAATTAAATAAAGGGTCAGTAGACAAATGGTCCATCATATGGGAAACATTCAAGGTATGGGTGAGGGGCAATCTAATGTCTAAAACTACTGGTCTCCTTAAGAATGTCAGATCTGAATTAGATAAAACTGAAACATATCTGAAAACACTTGAAACCGACTATAGTGCAACACATAACAAACACAGACTGACCGATATTTATGCACACCTTCAAAAATGCAATGATTTAGAAACCCAAGAACATGTTCATTCCTATCAGGGCGCGCATGTATGGTGAAGGAAATAGACCAGGGAACCACCTGGCGCGTCTATTATGAAATTAGCACAATCATACCCCTATCACAAGCATCTTGACAGAGGGGGGAGTGGCCGTACAAGCGGAAGAAGAAATTAATGCTGAGTTTGCTGAATACTACAATAACCTGTACACAAACCACGATACATGCACGCAGGAAAGCATAAAGACATACTTGAGCAAGATCGATCTCACTAGACTTTCACCAGAGGACAACTGGGCCCTTGATAACTGGGTTCTGGCGTGAAGTAGCAAACATCTTGGAAGATATAACACAAATTCCAGCGCAGCTCAATCCCCATGCCCCCTGATAACTGGGTTCTGGCGTAAAGTAGCGAACATCTTCGAAGATATAACACAAATTCCAGCGCAGCTCAATCCCCAAAATCACCTGTTGGGTGACATAGGTAAAGTCCCAGAAAAAACTAAGAGACTGTTTAATATTGCATGCGTAGTGGCTAAGAAATGCATTTTACAGAAATGGAAGAGTAGCCATGCCCCGTGCGCAGAACAATTCCTAACAGCTTTGACATATGTCAACGAATGCAAAGAAACCTATATAGGGCTGGTCCCCCCACCATGCAGACCAAAAGACATTTGGACTCTGTTCAGATCATACCTCGGAACCACCTCACCAGGCACGGAAGACTCAGATAGCGACTGAATCTTATACGAAGCTTGCCATCCTGTACTCCCAATGTGTTAAACATATGTTGCTACTAAAACAGTCATTGCTGGTGTATGAGCTGGGAGAGGAAGGGAGAGAATAATTGTTTAGATATGTGTACCTCTTGCTAGAGGGAAGCTGAAGCGATTGTGATGTGATATGCTAAACAAAATAAAGTTTTAAAAAAAAATTGAATCACTCTGCTTCTTTGATTTTTCTATGTACATTGTATTAAAATACAGCTGGTATCTTTTTTTTAAATTGTCCCTTGAAAACACCCAAGTCTCTACAACAACATACTCGTGGCATATAAAAGTGATTATTTGCAGAAATGTATATTAAATAATGTACTCTGCAGCAATGATACTGTTTTCCCCAAAGAGTCATATCCCTTAAAGTGGGACACACACACAACTATGTTCTTAGGTCCTTTTCATATAATTATAATGACTTCAAAAACGTAATGTTTTGTATTTTGAAAATCCTGATTAAAATACCCAAGTCATAACATCACAAGCATATAATTCTGATGAAATATCTACATTTCATCATTAAGGATGAATTGCAAAATGTTTTAAATATGAACTTTTGATTTGCTCTTTCAAATGCAATTACTTTTTTGTGAGTTAAAGAAGCAAACATTTTAAACATATTCTTAAAGTTCAAATCATACTGACCATGAATATATACATATATTTCCTAGCATCTGTTTTAGAATATGTGCTGCATTCCTAAATGCTAAGTGTGATTTTTTTTTTTAAATAAGTAATTTATGTTCACCTGTATCAGCACAAACAGGCTGTCATGTTTTATTGATGCACTGCAAATGGACAAAAGACTGTCGGGATAATGTTCTAAGGGTGTCAGTCAATTACTGAGCAAAATAAAATGTTGAAAATTAAAATACTGAATTTTGAAATACACTTGTCCACACAATTATATGTGGGGGGTATAGGGTAATGCACAATATAAGGGAGTATGGGAGAACTTGGGATAGGGGATTACCCCTGCATATAATGTTTTCAAAACTTGTACCACTATTTTTATCAGTCTGCTGGATATTCCTTTGCCAGGCAGAGTTGTGAAGCAGGACTGACTTACCAAGTGTGCCTACTCTTCCAGCGCCATCTGACAAAGAACGCTTGCATTCCACCATTATGTATTCTCATGCTGGCTAAAAACGGAAGAATACCTACAGAATTGTCCTCCTCTTGTCAGACTGAGCTAGAGCATCTTCCAGCATCATCTGACAAATCAATCTGGTTTTCCATCAGCATGTAGTTTCATAATGGCTGAATCCCTATGGGTATCTCTGAAGTCTACCTACCTTTCTACACCTGTTAAAAGCAGGTAGATTCCAAAGGAATCCCTTGTACATTCCTCCTGGAATCATTCATTGCAGGAGGCAAATACTCTGCCCCACACATGTGTGGTAGATAAAGGTATACGGGCTATGTTCCCTGTCTTGTACTCTTGTTTTCATGTTGGAAAGACAAAGATGTTTTAAAATGATTTGGTTCCTTCCGTGCAACTTTGGGGAAAAGGACGCCTGTGTCTGTTCATCTGGCGATAAAAGTTAAGTCAACCCAGCTATTTAATTATTTTCATGTTTACCGAAGTCCTGAGGGTCATAGGTGAAAACCCCTCTGACCCTAAATGGATATACATTTGCTTCAGTTAGGTCTTAAATAGCAGGTGCAAATACCACTAAACCAGCTAGGTCTGTTTCTTTGTTATTCAAGTCTCGCAGAAGATATGGAACATCTTTCCCAAGATCTCCCTTCACTCATAAAAACAGAGCAACACCTCATGGCTTTCAAAGGGAATGTGGAATGTGAAATGCTGGCTCATTGAACGGGAGAGTTATAGTCAAGGTCTCCACACACATTGGGCCTCATTACGACCCATGCGGTAACCATGGTGCTAGTAGCGCCATGGTTTCCACCGGTATTTTACTGATTCCGCCATGGTGAATGGCGGAATTACCGCCCCATTCCAAGGTTGGCGGGGCGGTAATTCCCCATTCACCATTGGCCCTTCCCCATTCCCATTTTTGCCCCCATAGAGCTCAATGGAAATGGGGAAGGCGGTAGTTACGGTACCACAAATTACAGTACCATAATTACCTCCAAGGTCCCTTTGCGGGCCCAATCCTTAATGGCTGGTAAAACCAGCCGTTAAGGTAGGGACCCGCAAAGGGACCTCGTAATTAGGCGGTAAGGGGTTAACGGCGCTGCCACCTTTTACGGCACCATTAACCCCTTACCGCCTGGGTCGTAATGAGGCCCATTGTCCATCTAGTCTTTATCACTCTATTCCTAACTCTTACTCATCGTGCTGCAGCACTTTCCTG
This sequence comes from Ambystoma mexicanum, assembly GCF_040938575.1. NCBI lineage: Eukaryota > Metazoa > Chordata > Amphibia > Caudata > Ambystomatidae > Ambystoma > Ambystoma mexicanum. The sequence goes on from NC_090922.1 coordinate 1,375,234,261, forward strand.
TAACTTCTAGCACTCCCACCATGGGATCACCCTTAGCCATTACATTTTAAACCAAGAATACTGCCTTCCTTGAGTCTGCTAATGACGTATTCCCCTGTCTATCTGTGTATGATTTTATGTAATGTCTATACCCAAAAATATATCCAATTCTTGTAACCCATGATGCTGCATCAAAAGCATCACCCACATTGTAAATTATACCCTACCAATGCAGACCCCAGATACCACTGTACATAAGCAAACTGCTTGGATGTGTATCCCCCATGCCTCCATGCTGTCTAATTCTCCTTTATATTTCATAATTCTGTATTGTACAAACGGCTTGTAATGGTCTCTCACAAATGGAACTCACATTAGTTTGCACCTTGAGAAACTCCAAATAACAGGTGTTCACAACTCCATACAATGCATACAGCTTAACGTTTCCACTTGGGATGTCTAGAAGCATATTTCAATCTAATGTTTATCAAATATTTAAATACATTGATTACCACTTTCAGAGAGAGAATAAATTGTGTGTCTAATAAGTTTGTGAAGTCAAAGAATATGTGTATGTTTTGAATTAACAAAGAATTTGGCATTTGCAACCACACAGAGTTAATCCCATTTCAGTACATATCTGTTTCAAAATACACTACGGTGGTCAATTTATAGTGGCTGGTGTGGTAAAATGGGTATACAGATGGAGCATCAATGCCTTACACACATTTCTACTCTCATTCTACCACTGCTGGACGTTTTGGAGATGGAATGGGATAATGGAGGGGAAATAACATGTTCTCCTTGTTATTACTTCTCCACCAGCAAATGTACACAGTCTCATTTATTTTTTAAAAAGTGGTAATTGCAGTCAGGCAAAATTAGCAGGTATGTGTGGTTGAGTACCCTGCATATTTCTAATACATCACAGAGTGGAAAATTAAAGTGCATTTACAATTTGTGTTATGCTTGAAAGAAAATGTCATGCCGTTGTAAAGCAGGTGGAGCGGGAATGAGAAGGGAGACATCTATTGGCCCTCTTTCTTTTTTCCCACTCCACCTGCAAAAGATGTGTTAAATGCTTTGGAGCAGTAAACTAAGTGAAAGACTGGTGTAAGCCTGTTATGTCCTGTTGCCTTACATTATTTTATCACTCTGTGCCATGCTGGCATTACACAAATATATTCCTATGAAATGCACCTGATAATACCCCCCTCTACTCTAAGTCCTATTTGAGATTTCCAGACCTTACTACTTGTATGTACTACAGGCTTGGAATGACAAATGTCTGGGTGATTGCCACTGATGCATACGCTCCCCTGACACATATCTTTGCTGATGTAAATCTTTTGTAAGGGTTTCTGTTGTTATAATGAATTCACAGGTGTTATGTGGCTGATGTAATTCAATTAAATCTATGTTCTTCCGATCTCTGGAGAACCCAAGAAAATATATTTGATAAAAGGGTAAGATAAAAGTGTTATTTTGTAAACTAGGGCCTAATTCACAGAATCGTTTTATAATGGCAAAACCTATTGGAAAATTCTGTGAATAAGGTTATGGCCCTCATTACAAGTCCGGCGCTGGACCATGGTGCTGTTAGCACCATGGTCCATGCCGGACTCCGGCATGGTGGATGGCGGAATTACCGCCCCATTCCAAGGTGAGTGGGGCGGTAATTCCCGATTCACTATTTGCCCTTCCCCATTCCCATTTTTGCCCCATAGGGCATAATGGGAATGGGGAAAGGCGCTAAGTACGGTGCCGCAAATTCCGGCACCATACTTAGCACCAAGGTCACTTTGCGGCATGGGTTTTAATGCCTGCAAAAAGCAGGTGTTAAAACCAGGGACCTCTTAATCAGGCGTTAAGGGTTAACGGCACCGTCGGCGCCGTTAAACCCTTAACGCCTGAGTTGTAATGAGGGCCTATGTCTCAATTAATGCTTAAGCCTTAAACAGCAAAATGTACTGCGGCAAATGTAATTATTTTTGCTAAGCAATAGCACCAACAGATGAACAGTGTGATTACACCAAGGGGGGCAAAGACACCATCAGAAACTTCAAGAAACTGGTGCCTATTATGGACAAACTAACACAAATGTATAGAAGCCACATTTTGCAAGCGGCTAGTATCACAGCATGACCCAATAATGAAAAAACATCTAGATGCATATTATTCATCAGTACACATGCGTGCGAATATATTAATTACTGCACCCATGTTCATGAGTCATTTGACCATTGCAGGACCTACGCCCCTTCAAAAATGAAAACACAACCTTGCTATCAACACAACATAATCACAATGCACCCGCGCACACAAGGAAACACCAACATTTCAGAATTAATAGCATTTTTTCAATCATGTTATTTGTATAGCAACTTGTTGGACCATGTTTTTACCCATGTTACCCTATTGCCACCCTGTTTCCAATTGCTGCCATAGACATGGTGGGCCTTTACTGTTTATTCTTAATTACCACTTTAACAATATAACGTTGTAATAAACAATGCAACATTGCTGCAATCTTACAAAGCGTATTTTCACAATTCAATTCCATTTACCCCATGTCAGTGAAATGTACGAAGGTTTCATACAAGAAATGTTAAGTTCTCTTTTGCATAGAATAGCAGATTGCTTCCTCTCAGGAGGTTACTATTGCTGCATGTAAACATCAAAAAGTGTTGTCAATGTCACCCCAGGAAAAAACATGTTATTGATACATCCACACTTTGCACTGGGCTTCTTCTAGGAAAGAAATGCATCTGTTTTTACATTCCAAATAAATATTTCACACTGTCTCACTCGATATAGCATACAGCAGTGTCGGCTGACAACACGCAGAGCATGTCGGATGCACCGGCACCATTCACGAATGGTGCGGTGTATCCGACCTCCCCGTCACACCATTGATATCATATGGCATTTATAACGCGCCTATACAGATTCCTGAGACACAGCTAGTGTGGCCGCCATCACAACTTGGCTCAAATCATATGTTGTACCATAATGATCCCTAGTGTGGTACACAAGCAGTGATGAACTTCACCTCGTTTAAAAGATGCAGTCCTGAAGAAGTGCAGTGTTGGCATGAAACACGTTTTGACTCTTTTACCGGAACTCACCAAAGTGTATGTAAGATCACACGTACAATGTGTGTTTCTTTGCACGTATAATATAACAATGCCACAATAAAACAGTTTAAAAAACGTCAATGGTATTTATACATTTGAAGAGGCATCTTTGGCACAGCGGCCCCAAACTTGAACTGTAGTCGTCTTGGTACAGAGGTTAGCACAGACATGAGATCGGCATTGCATCTCCCAAATGTTTGCCTTAATTGGGTTTATGTGCCTGCTCTCTGGTATCCATTAAAGTCAGCCTCTCAGCATTTGCATATGGCTGCAGGATTATCAGTGGCTACTACGTGAACCACATTGAAAGTCAGCATTTCCCTCCCCACTGAACCGTTCATTATTCTTGACCCACACCCCTTTAGAAGTTGCTTTTCACTTTGGCAGCCATATGTAAATACGTGTGGAATTTCATAAGAAGGCCATAGCATATTGTAAACCTTCACCTCCCAAGTAGAATTAAAAGGTTAGCACCGTCATTTATGAGTGAGGAAAACAACTTTTGGACATTTACTGTGTGTTCTTGGTAACTGCTAAGCACTGCCCATGGCTATGCTTCTTAAATATGAGCTTTAAAAAGCCTGGAGGGATATCCCATGCAAAAGAAAAACAACTCGCTCTGAGAAGACTAAACTAATAAATCATAATAATTTGGCAAGCATGCAGCATTTCATATCCCTGGTAGGTCTTCAAAACTGTGTGCAAACACATGACACATTCCCATAACATTGTGAGTTTTGTTCTTGGTTTTTGACATGTGAACAAGATATTTCTAACGAGAAAATAAATTGTTCTCTGGACTTGAAAATCATGTTTTCATCATCTCAGCACAGTCCACAGCATCTGTTGCTGGAATTGTCCGGTTAGGGACTTCAACGCTGTGACACATGAGACAGAGGCCAGCCGTTCTTTAACATAGACATTTACTTTAATAAGTCTCTTTTTCCCTTCATACATGGGGCCTTTTCTTTAAGCCCCAAGACTATGCAGCCTTCATATTCTAGCAAAAATCACTATGGGGAAGAGGTAACACAAACCGAATACAAGACAGCCATCATGGGATGCTGTAGAGAGGACCCACTTGTGATAAGCAGGGTGGCACGATTAGGTTAGGGATAAGCTTGGAGCCAGCGGCCATGGAGAGAAAGTTGGCTTTCACTCACTTCCTCCAGCCTACTGGAATTTCGTTTGGCTGATCCGGATGAATCATGTTTCTTTATGTTCCTTGTGTGTCCTGGTGCTCTGTACATAGGGGAAGTCTCTCAAATCATGTTTAGGTGCGATGTATGAGATGGTCAACACATTCAGATGCTTATTGTCAACCCCTTTATGCATTTGCACAAATAATGGAGTTTTCTCCACATGTCAATGCCCGTCTCGAATTCACAAAAATGGTGCACTTCGAAGCGTGCATAAATGAGGCACATGCTCCCGACAAATACAATTGGTTTGGCATGCTTGTGCCATGCCTGGAACATTCATTTCAATTAGCAGCACATAAGCCAAGACCCAGATGCAAGTAGATAGGACATGAGACTGCTTGTCATGGATTTATGGATTTATGACACAGAATACTCCAGCCAGGGACTCCTCCCCCGACAAGGAATGTGGCGTACAATATTTCTTTTAATAAACAACAGGTTCTTTTATTTGAGTAGGCCTCCAACCCGTCTCACACCCAACTTCCACAAACACCCCGTGTCACAATGGACCAGGAATCAGGCCGGTGTGTATCAATAAGATATTTATTAATTTATTATTTAAAGGAAAATATAACAATTTTACAGCCACTACTGTTGTGGTACACAATTGCACTAATATCTACAAAACAATTCAGTGAAGATATACTGTTTACAATTCTCACAATCTTAAATGGCAACACAGAATAAGAGCAATTTTTACAAAAAAATAACCCCAATGGTTTAGTACTCCCCCTGCAACACTCACCCCCCGAACATTAGCTAACTTGATTCCTTTGGATGGAAGGCAGTGGCAAGATGAAGGGATAGAGAGAGAAAATTGGATGTTGAGTAAAGTCACCGTCTCAGGATGGGAGGCCTGCTAAGAAAGTGAAAACCCATTTTTGAAGCAAAACGGCAGAATTGGATTATTATTCAAACAGCTACTCACAACTTCTATGCACAGAATAAAAGTACATTTGTGTTGCTACACTTGAGGATATAGGGAAGCTTGGAGACTACAAATGAGCACAATCAAAAAATAGTCCATGGGCGCCCCTCTGTGAGAACGAACACGGCCCATTGATCTTTTCTATGGGAAGGTACCCCTCGAGAGTCCGCAGCCACACGTTAGCTCACTTTACCTTTCACAGATGGGAAATATCCATTTGCGTATCAGTCTTTGCCCCAACCACATGGGCAGTCCAGCACCGAAATGCTATGGCAATTCCCTTCTGAACAAGAGTACCAACAGCAAACCCACACAGGTGTATCAGCCTTGTTGGGCCTCATCAGTGAGGTGGAGCTGTGCCTCTCTGAACACAGTGAGCAAGGAGTCCACATCTGGATGACCCTAGGAAACTTAGGGTGACTAAGCACAACAGCACAGCGGTACAACAGCACACCATGGCAACGTTGAAATAAAGTAGGAACATCGGTTTTGGGGAGAAAGCAAATGCAAAAGGAAAAATAAAACCGGCAAATGGAAATTTGTTTTACATTGGATTTACAATAACAGGTAGCTCAGGAAAGGGGTATTGCGCAGAATAGGAAAATCAGTTTCATTGACACGGACAGAGACACATGACAGATTGATTTTTAGGCAAAAGGGATTGCTCTCAATGGGACTGCGGTTTGGGGTTTTCAATGGGACAGATGCAACTAGGAATTTGTGGGGTAATGCACACAATGCATGGGCAAATTTGGTTTTCAGTTACACGGAGATTCATTCTTTTGAGGCAACACTTTAATGACTATGATTATTAAAGAAAGACAATAGGGACAAGGGGGTAAATTTCAAATTTTAACCAACTTGTACCGTGAATTTCAAAGGGGAAATTAATTGATTTACTTAAGAATATGCTAAGGATTTACACAACCACTGAGAGGTTCCCCAAAGGGAATATGCTAACATACACAGGCTAAACACAGTTTCTTCTATGGGAAGGTGACTGAATCACACATGCAATGTGAGGTTTTCAATTGGGTTTCAATGAGTTCAATGCTACAAAAAGGAAGGGTGTATGCAATTAAGGGCAGCGTTATTTGCTACTAACAAAGTAAGCCTTGGTTTGGGATTCCCGAAAGTCAGCTGGATCTCAGGACCCTCTGGGCAGAAAGGCAAGGGGTCTGATCACTGCACTCTCCTTGGTTTGGAATTCTGGACAGCCAGCTGGCTCTCAGGACATTCTGGATGGCTAGGCAAGGGGTCTGGTCACTGCACTCTCCTTGGTATGTTTCAGCTGCTTCCTCTCCGTCCTCCTTCTCCTGTCCCCCAAAATGTGTGTGTGTCCTCTGACTTAGTACAGTCCCCCTTATATAGCCCAAATTATGTTATTCGTCTTACAATCTAGGGCAGGAGTACTGTATAATTACCCCTACCCCTAAGATAGGACAGTTGACCATTCATCTCTCTGACCCCTAGCATGATTGGTTCAAAGGAAGAGAGCACCCTCTGTCTATTGGCATTGTATTAACCTTCTTTGTTCTCTTGACCACTTTTTGACAAAAACCCAGTTATGTCTCATAACTTCATATTTCTCTTGGCCCCTGACGTATGCATTAGATATGCGGTTTGAGGGGGTCACAGGGAATTAGATAAGCCGATCGCCAATTCCATACGAGGTAGCATGGATCCATGGCACATTTTGTGTCATTGTCTTAAAATATATAATAGTTATTACTTTGCAAATGATCAAGCATATTCCTAATTTCACCTTCCATCATTCCATCCAACCTCATACTTGTCACATCTCCGAGCAGCCAGAAACTAGTCCTAACTGGCCATCAGAGTCCCCAAAGTCCTAGGAAAATGCACTATAGCTCTTAAAAAACGCCTGGAAATTACATAAAAACATAGCATCAAACAAAATTATTTCTCATTCTAATTGTTACATAAAGGCTTTAAAATGTACTCAGTCCTTTAATGTCAATTTGGAAGATCTGTCCCCCTCTGTGGGAGGAGCACTTTATCCCCACAGCCGGTGACCAGATATTTGTTTACCACCTTTGAAGTTGTCAGTTTGTCCTTGGTAGTGGGTGCAGGAGGACCTCACTATTCACAGTCAAGTTTTTATTTTTTTAGCCACACTTGCTTTCCTTGAACTCCCCGAGCCGCTGCCTTCAAGCCTGGCACAGCAAGGAATTATGACGCCCTCAATACATCACATTTCATTGCATTCACTAGTAGGTGCGAGTTTCAGTGGACAGCGGGGCTTTCAATTAAGAAGTTTCCTGCCTGAGCCCAAACACTGTTTTATCTGTTAATGTGAGCCTCTTCCAAGGTGATTGAAGTCTTGTGGGTGGGAACATAATGTACATTGCTTAGACAACCCCTCTACCCATAGCATGTTTCACTGACATTCCTGTGCGAGCAAAGCTATCCTTTCACAGTGGCTTTTAAAAGTAATTTCTTTATTTTTCTTCACACGTGTGCAAGCCGTTTCTGCATCTGATGTTTGAACTCCTATCTTGTATGCCACAGGATTCTTTAATTTGTCCTTTTTGAGTGAGTTGGCATTTGCTGTTGGTCCATTGACAATGACGGTTAGGCCCCATTCCACAAGGTTATTTGATTTGACACTGAATAAAAGAAAAGAAAAAACAAGCCGTTTTCATTTGCAATGTTTTAAAGGGCAGTTGTTCAAGTGAAATACAAAGCAAAGGCTGTGTCTGGTTGTCGGATTGCAATTCTTGCCCCTCATGTGAATGAAAAGTATAATAAGGCAGTTTTTGATGCAGTGCATGACTTCATGTATTTCAAGTGAAACAAAGGCAATGCAGGGCCGTTTTTGGATTGCAGGGTTCAACTGCTTGCCCCTCATGTGACAGGGAAAGCAAAGCACAGCCGTTTTTGGTCCAGAGTTCAAATGTCATTTTTCAAATGTAAGAGATTTCTGTTTAGGTCCTTTAAATGCACCCCACATGCCCTACCACCCAATTAGCCCAACATCTCTCATCACCCATGCCTTCTGTCATGAAATTCTCTTTGTACTTGGCTTTGCGGAGTATTCTTGTCCTGGGAATGCAACAGGGGAGAGGGCACTCACTGTTGTGTCTGGAACTCCAAGTTCAAGCCCTATTTCCATCCTTGACTCACGTGACAACAAACAATGATTCTGTTAATTCTGCAAGCTTTTAAATGTTTTAAATGAATTAAGACTTGTCATCTTTTGTGTTCTTTCTCGCACTTTAATATGAGAGTATTCATGCTTCGCACACACACTCCTCTTCAGCGTAGATAGCTGACCTCGACTTCTCAGTTCTTGACTTCAGGACAGACAGCCTCCCAAAGCACCTCCAGCACCCTGTTCTTCTACCGGGACATAGCCTTTCATTCTTTCTTAATTTCGCCATTTCTCCTCTAGGATCCATACATTGCCTTCATTCAGTATTTCAGAATGTTGTGCACACTTTCTTAAGTCATCAGTTAAGTTTCTTAGTTCTTTCTCATAATTCTTCAGGGAGTTGCTCCTGCAGGCTGTCATCAACTCGAGGATACATTCGATATAGTCATCTTAATGGATACTGTCTTACATATACTGACTGCAGTATTGGTACAATAGCTGGTGTTAGAGAGGGCACAGTTTCATGGCTCCAATGTAGGGTAGGTAGGGGTGTAGGATCTCCTGCAGATGTATACATCTCCTCCTCTACATTTGGTTACACAATTTTCAGAGGTGGAGTGGCATGAATACATGCCCTTCCTGAATAGAGTCAGGCTGCTACCCTAACAGTGTAGGCACTCTTGGGCTACTGCAAACTCTTTATTTTGTGAGGTATGATGGAGTTTCATAATGAAGTTTTGCGTTTCAACATTAACAATGTTCTAAATAATTTGGCTATATCATTCTCCTATTGGTTGCTCATGCCTGCACTAAAGGTCAATCTATACAATTCCTTGCCTCATTGGCTTATGCTAACCCTGGTGATCATGCTGTTAATTAATTCATAAAAATGACGCCATGTTCATCTCAGCTACTTTCTCAAATTTGCTATTGTTTAAAATTGTTTCATTTAGTTCTTGGTGATTAATTGGTGGAGCTCCTGTGGCCATTCGATCATCGCTAACTAATGACAATGTGAGGGGTGGACAGTGTGGCGAAAGATGTATATTGTACAATGTGGTCACAGGTGATTTAAATGCTGGCACCATTCTACCGTTCTTCCCTTTCCAGATGTGCCAACCAGCAGCTTATTATTGCAACGTCTGATTGGAAATATGTAACTCTATTACTTTCTTTCTCATGGCTAATGTGCATGACTTCATGTGCTGTGCTCTTGGGCCCGATGTTCTGGGTCAAACACTTTTCGAGACTATGGGCCTCTTCACGGGTCCGGCAGTACCCATGGCGTTGCTACCTGCAGGTTGCAGCAAGGACCTGTAATGATTTACTGGCACCTTACTTACTGGTAACACCGGGATATTTCAACCCTGGTGGTCCGGGAAGTCAGGTGCCAGCCAATTGTAACTCCCCATTCCCATAGTTAATGGTACCTGTGCATCTGTGATGGCATGCCTACTGTGGCCACTGTGCCCTGCAGGGTCAGTCCTGTCAGGCACAGCAGCTCCGACATGCAAACACATATTGTTCCGGGCTGGAAACAACGGTGCCGGTAAGCTTACCGGCACCGTTGTTTCCCGATCGGCACACTTATAATGAGGCTTGATAAGGGAATTACATCATTCATATAATGTAAGAGGTCCTGATCGATACACAGTGTTTATGGTATCCTTAAGGTTAACCAAGGGTCCCTGAGCTTTTGTATATTGAGCTCTATCTGGGCGGGAAGCTGACCCTCCATTGTAAGTTTTTCCAATCTTGGGTGGATATTTTCCTAGAGGGGTGATGTATCACTGCTGTCTGATTGACTTTGTCTCGTGCCTGTCTCTGCACTGGGTCTGATTCTCACCAGTCTATGACCTTGTTTTGGTTAGTGTTTGGGACCATGGGCAGAACTTTAATTTGTTATATGTTTCACTTGCTGAATGTGTGGGACAGGATTGAACTTTCTCCTTCTGAGCCAATAACTATGCAGCATTCTAACTTTTCCCTTGCAGACCCTGCTTCCCTTAGCAACATTTTATTACTCATGCTTCCTTGTATTTTAAGCTGAGAACAGGATTCACCTCATACATCTGACTAATCACTGCATGCCTTTCACACTGTGCGCAAGGCTACCGACATTGCCACTGCAATCATTTGCCATGTCCTAAACTGAATGCCTTTGCTTGTGGAAACAATTTCTAATGCTTTAAGGCCTGTTATGCAAATGTCTTCTGGCTCGTCCTCCATCTTGCGGCCTACTAAAATGTAGGCATCTATATTGTATTGCCGAGTGCACCTATATGCGTATAAAAAGTTACATTTTACATTACTTAGTTTTGCTATAACACATTCCTATCTCCCTCGTGTATTTCTCATATTATTTATGCAACTATGTCAGTATGTGATTGGGTTAGGGCCTGACACCTGTCCCTAAGTAATTCTGCCATCGCCATTTGCTTGCAAGGCTTAGTATATCTATGTATGTTTCTTTCTGTGGGTGTTCTTTTGCTGGTTGCTATCCTTCTCGTGTGATATCAAGAACTATTCCTACTACTGGCACATTATGTTTATAGCCTTAATCTATTGCAGTTTGCTTGTCTAATAAATGGTTACTCTACCTCCTACTGCACTTCTTTCCTCATGTACATACTTACTTACATCTATCCCTGCGTGCACGTCACATTGACCTTTGGTGCATATTTGTTTATTCATGGTGTCTTTCATACGTTGGCACATCTATGCCTACAGTGCACGTGTGAGCTGCTTTTCCCCTTTTATATCTCATTGAAAGGATTTGATGGGATTGACAGGGTAAGCTCATTGCGACCTGTACCTCTGGCCATTGATGTGTGTCCTGAATGGTGCTTTATGGGTTTTCTTAGTTAGATTCACGTGTGGGATATAAGGTGCTCATCCCAACAATATATCATGCCTGGATTTTGTCAGGGGCTGAAAGGTTGTGATGTTTTTGAGCTAGTTAGTGTGTAAGGTTTTGGGAAGAAGCATGGGACTTTGCAAGAACTTTTCCTTCAGTCGACTGGACTAGCCTCATATTTCCGCTTTGGTATCGACGGAAGCAGCTGATGATGCACTAGTACTGTATTCCTTCTTGTCAGGCCTGATAGCAGGACACCAGGAATTAAGCATGGGACTGATGGGAAAGTTCATAACAGACCTGAACCGAAGTCTATCGGGCAGTGAGACGAGCGGAGACCCTCTCTCACAAACCCAGAGGTTCCCAAGGAATGCATGAAAGTGTACACGACATTGAAAAAATAGCCTACAATATTCATGCGTGTGTCAATTAAGGACCATTCTACATGTGAGTTTTCACCTCTTAATGGAGTGGCCTCCTATTGACAAATCTAGATTCATTTCAACTTTAAGAAGCAATCAGACCACACAGAAATCGGTGTGGTCTCCCCTAGCTCTGAAGAAAGTGGTTCTATCAACTTATTCACCACTGAAACCAGTCGGCTGTTTGTGTGTCCTGAATGTGCAAATACGATCAACGAGCCAGGCCACAATTTGATCCCATTCCTAACAAATATCAGGAGGGATCTAGTACTTAAAAGTTGAGGAACAGAATCTACAATAAGATATATATCTCTGAATCCCAAGGAATAGGAGCTGTTGTTTTTTGATCAACATTGGTCCAATACTCCGAAACTTTATTCTTAAATATTCTGGAAAAAATACACGTGAATTAAAATCCTGTTTTTCAACCTATATATTGTCCACAGCCGAGAAACATTTGATTACCATCTTTGTTTTAAATAGTTGCATTCCAAGATACCGAAATAAAATGTAATGTTTACCTGGAAAACAACGAGAAAAACCCACAGTGCACAGAATCTCGAAGGAATATGAAAATGGGAATACAAGATTATGGATCAACTCCGAAACAAAAGTAATATACAAATAGAAGTTACCTGAATCTAATTGTGTTACAATGATTATGAAGGGAAGAATTGAGTATTAGAGCCCTTACCTGGTTCCGCTTTTGTGGGTACCCATGAAGGTAGACATGCCATGTGCATGGCACCAGAAAGAGTAAATATGCTGAGTAGTGTAATGTCAGACTTAGATCCAGTGGAGTGCATGGCTTCAACAAATGTACCCAACATCTGCACACGAGACAATAAAAACAAAAGTATTTTTCCAAGTTGAATATCAAGTTAATGAAGAGTCTGTTACTAGATACTGCATGTGCAATAGGCCTGTACGCAAGTCGCAAAAGCTATGAAAAATGATGTTGAGGTGACACCTGCATGCAGCAGGCAATACCAGCAGTAATGCCAGCAGAACACCTAAATAACCAAGAAGACATGGCGTGGCAGGGCGTTTTGTACTTATATTTATTGAAGAAGTGGGTATCATTTCAAACAGAAGTGACTTACAAAGAAGGCAATACCAGACAGTCCCAAGATAAGTGCCTTTACAGAATAGCATTGTTTCAATGGGTGCAATATACTGGGTGGACAAGCAGTAATAGTAATAACATGTGTCATGAACAGAGACAAGGGAACCTAAGAACAATCATTACACATTAACAAATTACAAATGGTCCTAAGGGCAGAATGCAGGACAGGTGGGTTGAGTGGTTAGTTGTGATAGAAGAGTTTAATGGTTTGGAAGGCTCCTTCCAACATCAGCAGGCAGAGTTTGAGCCATGTTTTGAAGAGTTCCACTGAAGAGATGGTTTTGATAACCGGAAGGAGCATTACAGTGGAGTGCAGGAAGTAGGGAAACAGATATAGTGATGGGAGGAGGCCCTTGTGTGTGTGGGTCACTGAACAGATGTGCAGTATGAAGGTTGAGTGGGAGAGTTCATTGAGTAAAAGTATTTAAAAAGAGATGGATTTTGCCATCCACCGTGGTAGCGGTATGCAGAGGTAAATGAAGATCTGGCGAGGTTGAAAAGGATGTGTGATGCCAAGCTGTGTCATTTGTTGAGGGGAACATAAGAGTTGGGTGGTAGGCTAAGAAGTAGGCTTCCATAGTTGTGCAGAAAATGTTTTAAATGAGTGACACGTCAGGTGTGGATACATATTGGCTGTGATAAACTGGACGAGTTTAAGGTTGCTATTCATTTTTGTGTGGCATGTGGCATGGAGGAGTGGGTGAGAATCTCAGATGAGAAAGAGAAGGGAGGGTGGAGACTGGGCTTATGAATTCCTTCTCTGGGGAATTCATTGTGAGGCTGCATAGAACCATCCAGTGGTTAATAGAGCTTATACAGGTGTGTATGAACACCTGAGCATCATCATCAACGAGGTGTCCATCAATAATACATATCTCATCTTACAAAATCAAATTACACCACCATGCACAGTGGTTAAGATAGACAGGAGCCCAGTACTTGACAATACAGGAGTCCTTAGCTTAAACCATAGACACCATCACAGGATAATTAGATAACCCCATCCTGAGAGAACACAACATGCATGACTGAATCATGAGTGCAAGCAAAACAAATTGCCATCTCATGAGAAAGCAAAAAGCACTAATAAATTGATGTCAGATAAGTGAAAGGTAGAACTCCAATGTCAGATAACTAAATGTGAGCATTAATACAAGACCGGCACTTAAACAAGCAAATGTTCTCTTAAAATTATAAACAGCTGGGTGGAGGAGGTGTCCCAAACTCCACGGCTAAACTTGTTCAACGGTAATGCAGGAGGTGTCGCACCTGACACCAACCAAACATCAAAGACACTCAGATCACTGCAGTCATCTCACAAGGACATTGCAGAACAAATTGCAGTTACAAAAAGTGCAAAATTAAAAATTAGTTTGTTGAATGTGTTCCCCAATAGCATGTAACATAGTAATAAAGCTTCATAATCTCCAGCAGAACATTTACGAACATCAACACTAAACTAATAATTAATGTTAAACAGTTAATTGTGTTTAACAAAATCCATTCAAAATCGTAATTATGGTAGTAGGCTTTGTCATGTATAAGGACACAAGAAGTAAACAGCCTTTGAAATGTCAGATGAGTCCACAAGCTGAAAGTCCTCAAACAGTTAAAGCTGGTATTATTACCCAAATATCAGCATAGTACGCAAGAACCACACAACAGCATTGTTTAAAATAAGTGCTACATAGTGTTAAGCGTCCAAAGCAGAAGAAACAAAACGCAGCCTGAAATGCTTCAAATCGTTCATATTAAGATTATAATACAATTTTAACGCATAGCAATAAAGTATAGCAATAAGGTACTCACCTAAATGTGTGAGCTCACAGTTATCTGTAATTATGTCAATAGTATTGTAGTAAAATGCTTAATAGCATGTGTGACCTTAAAGGCATCTATTTTTCTGCAAGAAAAAAAAAACTCATATCATGACAGCGCTATGGTAGCTTGGGAGGATAGCTCAGCGGCAACGTGCTCGCCTTGGAAGCAAGACGACATGGAGCAACACAGGTTCAATCCCCAGGTCCACGCTTAGAAATTATTAAGCACATTATAAATAACCTATCATATCATATCATATCATATAAATAAGTTCTCTCCGCCATGTCATGACAACACAACAAATTGTGGGACCGATGATTCATGTAAACGACAGATGAGAAGAGCAGAATAACAGAAGTGAGAGGTGCTGAAAGCCCAAGAAGCAAAAATTAAATGGAAGAGTAGTATTTCATTACTAACAAGCAAATAAAGTTGTTCTGGAAAAGAAACTAGGGAGACACCAGAAAACGAATTCTCCCAGTCACGCTGCAGTCACAATACCTCCCATTGAAAGGTGCGCTCCCTCTGTCATGTCAGGAATAACGGGGAAGAAAGGACATTCCGGGCTATGCAAAGACAGACGTTGATAGGCCTTTCCACTATGCGTTCCAACACACTCCGGAAAGAGAATGTCACAGAGGAGAACGTTGAGAAACGTTTGTTCCTCCACCATCTCCTACACCAACAGGACTGATGAATGCAGTGTGGTGGGGCTGCAAAGCAGCAAAGCGGATCTCTAGCCAACTGCCAGTGCTCAACATACAGGCAAGTGCGCTCCCAATTACGAGATAGTGGGGACGCTGGGACATACATGCCTCGTCAGTTTCTAGCAACTACAGCAGAGTTCATGGAGACACTGTAATGGTGCTGGATATTTCATAACCCTGGTCCAATCCTCTCTCTGCTACAGCTGAATGGCAGAGTGCCAATGGAGACCATGTAACCTCTTAATCAGTGGTTATGGGGCACTCAGGCCCAGTTCCTTTCTCTCTCTCTCATGGGTTGCAGACTCCTATCTCAGCTCACAGTTCTCACTTCAGCTCACAGGTTCAAGACTGGAGGGTTAGGACAGCATAAATGCCTACATTCCACCCTGGCTTGCAACTGGCCAGTATTCACTACATCGTGGAGGCCCTCAGGTGTACCTTCTGTGCCTAGGTTGACTGCAACAGGCAAACAGGCACCCCTGGGTGGCGGTATAACTCTGTTGGGGGCAGTGGTGCTCCTACTCAGCTCCTTCTTGCTGCACCCCAGCAGCATCTCAATTGTCCTTCCTCTCTGCAGGTACCTGACACCATCATCATCCTGGGTCCAGATGGAAAGCCAACTCATAGCCACTGTTAAAAAGAAGATTTCTGAGGCAGCCGGTGAGGTTAAGTATATGTTCCTTTATTCAGGTCTTCAGGTAACATCTATTAGGAACAGAGTACTATAGGAGCGTGAATACAGCCCACTGGCTCCCATCACCCAGGCTGCATGGTTCCAACTGCCTGGGTTGGAACTCAGAGAGTCAAATGACAACAAACCAACACTCCAAGCATTATGGGAACATTCTTTCCATGACATGAGACCATGACATAACCACATACATTCAGGCACTGCATCAGGATATACTGGCATCCTACCACTGTCGTTGAGTCATAATGGATATATCTCTTGATGATTCATGAAAGCTATGATTGTACTTTAATACTTACATTTCTCATTCTGTAAATCAAACTTTATTCGTATTTATGTCTAGAAACAGGAGGACACATTTTCCCTACCTCCCTCCCCCTCACCGCCGTCATTACGGAGTAGTGGGAAAAGAGCCCTATATTGGACTCCATGTGTTATGCCCATACCACATTGAATATACGAAAAACTATATGCACTCAGACAACCATATCAAATGTATCCTCGCACTGAGAGAGTGGAAGGGTAGTGTGTGGAAGAATGTCAGCATGCACCATTGGACATTATGTAACACTGAGTGAAATGTGACGTGAGAGGAGTGATGTCATGAAGAAGATATACAAGGACGTAGTGGAATAACATGAAAATACTTAGCAGTGACAATGTAACTGAAGTGACAAGAGAAACATGCACGAAATGATAAAGAAATCATGTATGCAAAAGAAGATACAGTAACTTACTAACCAATAAGTATAAATATGCAGCAACATACCGTAGATGAGACATATAGAATCTTGCTATAGAGGAAAATATAACATGGCAAGGATGGCCATGATAGGAAAATGGACCTCGGCTTGTGTAAAGATTCTATCCAGCTACCTCAGCAGTAGACAAGGGGTGCAGAGTCAGGAGACGTTGGAGAATTAAGTTTGTGTGCTGAACGTGGACACATTTCTCTTAGATTAAAGAAGAAGAAAACTATTGGACAATTAACAATGGATACAAGTTGGAGTGAACAAGTCTCTAGAGGCCAAGATGAGTAATGACACCCAGCGAAACTGAATCAAATAGCAGTAAATAAGAGGTCAAATGGACAACTTTGCAGTCTCTTCACACGAGATTCAGAAGTTGAAAACTAGGGCTATTCATTAAGCTGTGGATGAAGATAGTGATGTGCTTGCACTCCCGTGAATGTCTCAGAACAGAGAGAAGACTAGAAGTTCAACTACAAAATGGAAACTTTGGCTCATGCTTAAACTGATGATGGACTAAATGGGAAAGTGGGGAGTATTCTGACGTGCCATAAGCACCTGGGTTTCATTTTGCTTATGTGCTGCTAGTCAAGTCTGATGTACAAGGTTGGTTGGTGATGCAAACCAATCAGTAGGTCTACGGTGCAACCTCCTATACATTGTTGCATAGACCAATCCACTGCCATTTTGTCTGCTATAATCATAATTATACTTATTTAGAGGTAGTTCAAGGTGTGCCTTACAGACAAAAGATAGCCAATGAAGTAATAACAGATATGTATTCTTAAAGTAGATATGTTCCCCTAAGCAATGCCTCCTGCTGATAGTTTTTACAGTTTGGCCCATAGGATGACATCATAGATGATGCATATTGAGGTATAACACCACTGTGTAATCAAGTTTGTGTGCAAGTGTGCCAGCATCAGTCTGCTGTCTGCCTGTTTGTCCTGCTTTATCAAATTGAGAATGAAGTAGTATTATGCCATAATCTCGGAGTCTGTCCTATTATTTGGTCTGAGATCTTCATTGGTAATTAAATCTAGCATGAGAGACGCTTCAAGGTGCTTGAGAACATCTATATGTATATACAGAGAAGAACAATGTTCTTTTGATCACAAAACAACTAACAATAGATACAATATCAGAATTGATGGGAAGCATTGAGCTTGAGTGACATTCTGAAAAATGTGTGGAGGGGAGTAAATATAACAGTGACCGAGGACGATACATCGGTGGACATACATAGATTAAGGACAATCAACATTAGCCATTTTTAAGTGTAGTTAGGCAGTACAGAGAGCTGTGTTAGGGATGTAACCATGATAGTGCTAAGGTGGGGCCACTGAAAGTGAGGACAGACTCAGGATAGAGGCGAGTGAAACATCTTAGCTTGAAGGCAGATGAGAGGCAAGTTAAGAGGGTATCTTGGAGGTGAGAAGGTAGGCTTTAAGTTTGATTTTGAACAAATCAATGTGGACTGTTTCTTAATTGTCACGGGGAAGAGGATTCCAAGTAGAGCAAGAAGAGAGAAAGGGTGGAAGCAAGAGAAAGCACAGGAAGGCTGAAGTGCCACAATGTTAGCCAAGGAGGCAGAGCTAAGATTATGAGATGGCTTGTAGAGTTGGATAGAGTACAATAGATACTTTTGTGCTTTACCGTGGATTGATTTGTGAACCAGGAAAAGACATTTCAATCTGGCCCTGTTTTGCATCATCAGCCCTCCAGCCTGGTGACTGTATGATAGGAGGGAGTTGAAAGAGAGCCCTGGTTTCAAAGTTAAAGATCTTATCAAGTGGACAAAAAGCAAAGTTGGGAGACCAAAGAGGATTGTAGCACAGAAGCCCAGTTTAGAAACGACACGAGTGGTTAAATGCTTGGCAGTGTTGAAAGGAAGGAGGTGTCTGATTTTCCTAATATTTAGGAGGATGAGGCAAGCCACTTTTGCAGTTGTGGAAATGAAAGTAGAGACGGTGTGAGAAGGGTCATAGATGATGGGGGAGTTTATATCTCGAGAGGAGTAGGGGAGAGTGTCATTTGCGAACTGAATAGGCAGAGGACGTTCATCATAATTGTGTATTCAGAGTTTGAGTACTACCACAATTAGATTAAATGGCTCTTGCTTCCCTCTAACATGGATACAGTAACCTATGTCTTGATAAAACTGATCTATTGTATGTATGGCAAAGCCAGAAGATGTCTTCTTTTTTATTTTTTTCTTA
This sequence comes from Ambystoma mexicanum, assembly GCF_040938575.1. Lineage (NCBI taxonomy): Eukaryota > Metazoa > Chordata > Amphibia > Caudata > Ambystomatidae > Ambystoma > Ambystoma mexicanum. The sequence continues at coordinate 1,375,253,214 of NC_090922.1, forward strand.
ATATGTCGGATGAACTTTGGGTTGCAATCACAGTTCAATGATTCCTATTTGCTCTACTTCACAACTTAAATTCCATATCTTCTCTGTTAAAGTCTGATGCTCATTCGTTTCAATGGATATGTTCCCTATTCACAACAATTACAAAGGTTTTGTTAAGCTCATTAATCTCATCAGCATGGATCCATTTTAGAGGGAAGCAAGACCCATTGAATCTAATTCTGAGAGTACTCAAATTCCCAATGAACAATTAGGATGAACACTCTGAGAAAGATCTTTGTTTCAAGATTGAAACACGTGTTGGCCGCTGACCAGTAAAGATGTTTGTGTATAAGAAAAGCAGACCAAATTCTCATCTTTGAGCTTTAGCTTGGACTATAATTAAGAACAAATTCCATATACTTCAGTGTGTGGCGCATGTGGTTGTTTTTTGTTTGTTGCAATTATGTTAAGAAGTGCTCACACTGTAAGTAATGAAAAGTTGAACATAAAAAATGTAAATACACTTGACTAATATCGCTCGGGTCATATGAATGATGGGCCAGAAGAGCCTAGCATAGCTGTTCAACTACTTGTGTATTTTCTGTCTCTTACACTTCGACTGCTTAAAGAGCAATGTGGAAGCTCTTTAATTATGGATGCCTTTCCTTGTCTGCTTACTATCCAAAAGAAATTTTCCTTTGCTATGTATTTTTACAGACATTATAGCATCTGTGCCATAGTTGGTTATGCTGGTTGGATAGCGCAGAAAGCTGAGTGATCACTTCTCCCATTTACATTCTACTTGGAGGCCACACATTGTAATAACTGTAGTGCCAATTAAACCTTTTATGCATGCAAAGTTGAGTGATGAAGTATCTCACCAAGTTAGTAAATTGAGTTCCTTTAAATTGGTTTTTAACAACCCTGGGTATTGTAGGACGTTGAAGCTGGAGGAATCTGCTATGAAGATATATCAAACAATTACATTATTGTTATCATTAATTTGATGTAACAGCAACTACTGGGTGGACTTTTGGAAGGTTTTGTGGTGAACATTGACCAAATAACAACACCAGCAAAAACAGCATTGATGAGTCACAGTTGCTCCTCCCCTTTCCTAGTGTTCACACTTTCTAGGCTCAATCCAAGCAGATAACATTGAGAGGCCACTTGTCAATTAATCAGGACCTGACACTCAGTCGCTCCACTCTTCACCAGGTTGTGCACCTTACAGCCAGATACATAAGGACTCAGGTCTAGCTCAAGGCGTACAGCATTGAGGAGGCTGCTGATCTGAACAGGCCCTGCCACCCAGTTTCTCCACCCACCACTAGTGTTCATGCCTTTCCACATAGCTATTTAAAAATTCCAGGCCAGCTCCAGTGACAGCATTGAGGAGGTTGCTAGTCAGGTGGCCAGGCCCTGCCACTCAGTTGCTCCACCTACCAACAGTTTTATCACCTTCCAGGCAACTCTTTTCCTTTGAAATTGATGAGCAGGTGCAAGTAGATCTTGGTCATGTTATATAAGCTCCACCTACATACTTATCCCTGACCATTCTTTTCTTTTCTTAATTCTTAGATCATGGGCATCTTTTGCCCAGATGTTAGAAGTGAAGTGCAGACGAATAAAAGGCCAATTCCTGTTCAGACCGGTTTGGACGGGGAAGACCAAGGACCCACACACCTGCTCCTCTAATATCGGGGTAGGTGCCTCGAATGTGTGTTTCACGCCTGTCTCCCAACTGCCCATCCCTATCATCACCACACATCTTCAACCACGCCAATTGCAAGCAACATTATGGACAAGGCACTGCAGCAATTTCACCCGCATCATCATAGACACCATCAGCACTCCATCATCCACCACTACACAAAAACGGATGCTCCCCAATGTCCGCTCAGCAGCCAACCATGTTGCAGATATCTTCAACCTCATCACCACACATGACGTGGATGCCAGCTTCATTACTTAGACCTAAATGACATCCAACTATGCCAACATCCTAGATGCCCTTATCCACAACAACTGCCTTAAGTCCTATCAATTTGTTCTCAGGCCCAGATGCAGCACAGAAATGGCTATCTCAAGGTGATCAGTGATTCACGTGAAATCCTCGATGATGGCCATCTTTGCCTCCTGGTTCTCCTTGACCTCTAAGCAGCATGCAATACAATAGACTACCAGATACTCACCGACAATCTACATCACTGTATGGGCATCATCAAGATCATCCTCAGCTTGTTCAAATCCTACCTTGCTAATTGCCAACAGTTGTACAAAAGGACTGTGCCAGAGCGCCAACTCTACCCATCACCTGTGGAGTACCACAAGGCTCCATCCTCTCCACCAAGATATGTAATCTTTACATGGAACCCCTTGAAACCCTCGTCACTCCACAAAACTTTGACATCCACCAATACAAAGATGATACACAGCTCTACCTCAAGGTATCAAACATTGAAGATATCCACAGGCTAAAGTCCTCTATCTCTATGATCCAGTTGTGGTTGTGCCTTCCTGAAGCTCACTCCTTCCATGTCTGAATTCCTACTGCTGAATAACAACACTGAACACTCTGACATTCAACCCTGGCACTCTGCTATGCACCACAAGGGCGTCATCCCTCAGCTGGCCACTTGCATCAATCCATTGGATTCCACATCAACAGACCCTGTTCCTTCAAACCGCACATAGCAAGGAAAACACAAACAGCTTGGTATCAAATGTCTCTCCTATGGTACATTAAGCCCTTCCTCCCAGAAAGAACAAAAACAAACTTCAGATTGGCTTTCCATGCATTGGTGCTCTCCCACCTGATTGTTGGCAATGCCATTTTGAAAGGCATTCTGACGACTACTCTTGCAACCCTGGGATGTGTTCTGCATGCTGCAACATGACTCATCAATGTACTCTGCAAATTCAACCACATCACCCAACCCACAACAATCAGCACTGGCTAGTGTTGAAAGCCAGTATCATCTTCAAATGCTGCTGCATCATCTAGAAAGCTGGCACCCTGATGTCCCCAAGCAACCTCACTGAGAAACTCAGCATCTCCAAAGGCCTACTATCTATTACAAGTAAGGACCTGTGCAGACCTGAACTCCACTGGTGCAAGAAGGAAAGAACCAGATGACAGACATTCTCTGTCTATTCCCCAAGACTCTGGAACCTCCTCCCTATTAACATCAGATTTACCCCTCGTCACTAAAGTTCAGTTGGACCCGTTTCAACGAATGGCTCCTCCCTAAACACCTATGACCACACATCATCCAATCCCCAACCTACCTGAGTCTGGGTGATCTGATCGCCATTTTTTCCTTCTCTGGTTGCTTCTAGATCCCTTGCTGACAAATGACCAGCCCTCCCGCACCCCTTTTGTTAGCTCCTCACTCCTTTGTTTCTCTGCCTCCCTCACCGTGTTCTTTCCCATATGAATATATAGCACTCTGTTGCTTCCTGAGGCTAGCTGCTTGTTCAATAAATACCCTAACAATAATAATGACAATAATAATACGCGAAGGTGCACTGTGACTCAATTTAAAACTACACTACACGGACATGCAGTACTCATTGCCATGCCCATGAAAAGCAGCAGTACTACTGGAGGTAGATTACAGAAACGTTGCACTGGTGCAAGTGCAAAGTTTGCACGGTATTAGCACTAGGTCAAAGGTTGCTCTGTTTTTAAAAACACTGGGACACATCAAAAAAACATTGCAACTCATGTTTGCATACAGAATGGTATTAGCACTAGGACAAACGTTGCCCTGATGCAAAAATGCATCAAAAATGTATCTTTTTAGCACTACGTCAATTTCAGCCCTGGGGCTTTTAATATGCCAAACTGCACTTGTCGAGGTGCAATGGTTTTTTAATGTGTCCCTGTGTTTTTAAAAATAGGGCAAACTGTGCCTTAGTGCTAATACTGTGCAAACTTTGCACTGGCACCAGAGCAAAGTTAGTGTAATCTGGCCCCTAATGCATGTTTAAATGCCGACACATTTAACATTCCCGTACCTGAGTCAGCAGTCAGGCTGCAACAAACAAAAGTCATGATGTTTTGGCATTATGCCAACCGCAAAAGCGTCTGTAGTATTACCCCTGCTATTTCAAGGAATGCAAAAAAGACAACAGAAAGGAACATTTGTTATGACAGCATTAACTGGCTCCTAAATATTCCTGTACGGAATGTCTCTTTGAATGATTTTTAAAGACACCCTTTTCTTTGGCTTAACCGCAGATAAACAATTGGAATTCAATCCTACACAACCAGCATGTGTTCTGCCTCATTTACGTTCACATTGAAAGACAAACTTCCGTAATATTTCCATTAGATGTAGCCAGCTTGCAGTGTACACGCATCCTCTGTGCTGGGACACCCTTGACAGGATGCGTGCTCTTTCCCGCCCCCCAAATTCTCTGATTCAAAGCCAGTCAGTGGGAATGAGACGTGAAGGGCTGAGGGCTTATTTCTACTACTTTTTCCATGCATCAGTCAAGGGTCTGCTCCCATTGCCGCACAGCAAGCATCCACTGGATTCCAATATGGAAACTTTAATTGTTCCTTGGTATGTGTGCAGCCGTCCCCGGGGTCCAATATAGTTGCGTCGCTTGTGTGCTAACACGGCACACTTCATGCAGTTAAACAATTGGAAAGGAAATGCGAAAGCAACATGGGGAGGTTAGTTGAAGTACAGTGTGGACCCTAACAAGTCGCTCTTCGGCCTTATTTTTACTTAGCAAGCAGTTTATTCTTTCAGCACTGAGACATGGTGAAGAACTTATCATTTCTCAAAAACGATATGGCTTTTGCAATGTGCAGAATTGTCCCTCTCTGTCAGAAATGATTCATACTTCTTGTTTAAATATGTTTTCAACAGTTGGTATAAGAGTCCATACTTGTTACATGTGTCCCGCTAGTTGCATAGGCAATTTGGTTCTTAGTCACTCCATACAAAGGAACTTTCGAACCAAATAGTATATTACATGGATTACAGCACCGCACTTTATTAAGGGGACTGTAAGCAATCATAATGTCATTCATTACAGTTATGTTCAACATGTTCTTGGTGATTGTGGTGTTGTGTGGTTTTAAACATTTTAATATAGTTTCAGAAAGATGTGACACGCTGATCTAATGTTCTCACTTGTACAACCCAATTATCTAAACCATGTTACAATGTTACCCTGACTATATGAATGTCACTTATATTGATTCAAATAGGCTCCAGTTCAATCACAGCATTCTCTATATAAATATGCTATATTATAAGAAACGCTCCACATATCAACATTCTACATAAAATGGGTTTCTCCTTCAACATCTGTTCTTTTCAATGGAACGTCAACATCTGTTCTATTCAACGGAAGGTTTCACATAAGAGAAATAGGGTTAAAACATTTTCTCTGACATCAAGCAGAGTATGGTGCTGTAGAAATTGACATTACTTGCTTTGAAATATATCTACACGCCAACTCCCCTGTGTTTACGGCAGCAGTACATTTTGGACCTAAGCAGAGGCCCCTTGACATATAGGCAAGGACCTATGTGTAAGCTAGCATAGGTCTATGTGTAAAGCCATTTACATGCAAAAGGCAACTTCTTTGCATTGGCTCATGTAAGTTTGCATTCACAAATACGGTCCTCTGTAAACTTCTCGGCTCTATTCTTAACCCACATGTAATGTATGTTTCTTGGATGTCTATGTGTAACTTTCTATAGACATGTAAATATGACTTTCATTAAACCAGGATTTGTTTGTGTGTGTGTGTGTGTGTGTGTTTGTTTTCCTTTCTGTCCACACCCATGCACAGTTTTAAAGAGCTGCTTTGCGTTTAAGGATTTCAGTCTGTTTATAATTCTGGGCTGGAGATGTACAATTCTCCAGTAACAGATATTTTATTAAAATTCTCTCCCTTTCCCACTACACCTGACTATGCCTAGGAATAGACAGACTGGAGAATGCAGAGTGTTTTTACTTCACACACACACAGTTCTTGATATATAGAATTAATTATGTCAGCATGCATTTGGTTTAGCAAACATGCCAATTAAGCTACAGTCTAGGTGTGCTGCACCAAACCATGATATCCCCACAGGCAATATTATATGCCCTGCACTATGAACGACTGTGGCTCATCAACTTTGACGATTAACTATCTTTGTTAAAAAATACTTAGCCTTACAAAGAAAGCACAGGTGCACAATATACTATCTCCAGCTGGTAAGTTTGAATGAGAATGGCTTGTAGAAATGGGTGGCACCCGTGGATCCGCTGCCCACTGTCACTTTTCCATGTCTGATGGCTTTAGAGGCTGGGAAAAGGCAGAAAAATCTCACTAACATCCTAGAACAGAAAGGAATGAAAATAGCACTTGTGCAAAGGTACTGATTGAACTTTAAATTTGGGCGGAAGTGAGCAGAATGGCATTTTGCTGCGTGAAGTCAACTGTGCTTCTGGGGGCTATGGATGTTGGTGTCTGTTTGTGGACGCACCCGGGATGAGCAGACATATACTTTGCCTGCTGATATCACAAGATTGTGCAGGCGAGTGAGTTATGAAAGTTGTGTAGGGAAAGATTGCCTAAGATTTTAGTTTCACGTATTAGTAATGGTTGTAGGGATATTCATGAACAGCACATGTGTACAGTCAAAAAGAGCAAAAGTGTGGGTTTCATTGGTTAGTATATAAATACAGTTTGAAATAGGTGCTAGGAGCAGCTTTTTAGCTACAAGCCAGTAAGCATTATTTTTTGGAAAAACATTTTTAAAAAAGATTTAGTAAAACGTTTTTCTTTTTAGCAGCAAGCCAGCAACCATTAATTTTTGGAAAAGCATTTCAGAAACATTTAGCACAATGTGCTGTCATTTTAAAATGCAGAAAGGGTGCATAGGTGCAAATTGGGTGATTTCATATCGGTTTGGAACTGTATTGGAAATATATAATTAACTAATCCTATACTCATTTGTTCCACTAACCCATTAACTGTTCCTCTAATATATAATGAAGTTCATTAGGCACAGTTTGGAATTCATGACATTTTAGTGTTTTTCCATGGAGAGGAGAAATATGTACCAGCAGGAACTAGATAAAACAATTTTACACTGAAGCCTTCATTGTTCTAACAGTGCAGGACATCCTTGTAATTTGATTGGTAAGGGAAGGTGCGGAAGAGCTCACGTCATGCAAGACTGACCTAAGAGTGACAGATAGGGAGAGTTTTTTTTTTAATCAGCTGGACTGGGGAAAGTAGGCAGAGCTGTGTGGGATCTGAATGCGAACAGTCCTTCCAAGGAATCGGATGCTGCTTCTGCCTCCTTGGATGGGAGCTCAGTGAATGCAGCTCGAAAACAGCTGGCAGCCCATAAAAAAAGAAAGGGACGGGTTGCTGGTATTGAAACCGGAGGAGTTTCAAACTCTGTGCCTTTGAGCTGTGAGGTTGCACTGATAAGTTCCTGGCAGCAAGAAATTCAGACTTTGCATGTCTGGGTGAGTTAGTTTTCAAGTGAGTGGTACAAAGAAATATGAATGAGAAATAATGTATTTTTGCCAGACAGTGTAGCGATTCAGGGTTAAAAATAAAACGTGTCAGATTTCTCTCTGCATAGTTGCATTTGTGATGTCCTTGTCTCTGTTGTTTTTTTCTATTATCTTTTGTCAAAGCTGTGACTAATGTGGTTAGAGCAAATGATTGTAATGTCACCTAATGTAACCTTGTTATTATGATTGTGTAATACATTGTGTACTGAAGGTAGATTGGGTTTTTCCTTTGTGCTTCATTTCATGCGTCTATTGGTCATTTTTCAAAGGAAAGGGAAATCATAACAGTTTAATGTTTATAACAGAGCAGTAAAGTATTTGTCATTTTACCACCAAAGATAAAGTAGTAAACAAGGAAGAGCATATATATATATATATATATATATTTGAAATGTGAACGGCATCCACAGAAAACTCCAAAAAAAGCTGTCCAAACGAGCAGCACTCCACAACAAGTGTTCCATTAATATAAAATACACGGAAAGCCAATAGCAAACACTGTGACTTCGGTTGTAATGTGTAAAAGAACCTTTATTTCATTTTGCAGCGTTTAAAAAAAGGAAAATTCTCCCAGTGAGAGTATTGAAGCCTGACGGCAGCCTGACGCGTTTCACCACTCCCTAGTGGCTTGTTCACAGTCACTCATCACCTGCAGGGGGTTATTTTTTTATAAAAAACACACCCACCTCAGTGAAAGACAAAAAGAAGGTGACTTCTAAACCAAAGCCAACAGTAGTTAGCCATCTTGGCTTGGGCTGTTGGTGCGTGTAGCTGACAATGCAAAGCTATGTTTTTCAAATAAAGCATGACTTTAAAACCCTAGTGGTATGCATACAAATCATGGCGTTGCAGTATTATGTTTTGGGATGCACAGACATGTATAGTAACACAGTCGATTAGGAAAGAAATGATAATTCTTAGACATCCATATCAACATTTTCAAAACGTAATGTTATCGAATTTGCAAGTATGTAAAAAAAGGCAGCGAAAAGTATGCAATCTTCTCTTCTCTGCAAAAGTACCTGGACAATGATAGCATGTTCTTATATAATCTTGTAAAGACTATTCCTGAAGCGAGGTAGTTCTTATAAATACTTAACACCCACATAATTTGGATGTATGTACATGATAACGGTTTCGCATTACATAGTAGTTATTACAAGAGTGTAAAGTGCATAGTGCTTGTGTGCAAAAAAATGCGTTCCTATGATAAAAATACTTTCACAGTGAAAAGAGAAATAATGTCATATTATAAAATGCGCAGTGCAAATTTTTGGACATTTTCTAAAATACTTCAATATGTTAAAAAAGTTTATCTCTTGTATAATATAACGCTAAACACAAAAATACTAGCAATATCCCATACTGATTATATATCTCTAATAGTACCTTTACTATGGTAAATTTTTATATATGTTATCAATTGTGTATTAACCATGTCTTCAACATAGTGATGTTGCACGGTAGGTTAAAGAAAAGAAGGTGTTCTAAGATACCTAATGCAAACTCTAAATAAGTAATGCCACAATCCCTAATCGAGCCCATGTTCATAATCAAAAGACAATAAATAGTCTGACAGTTACGTAGAAGTTCCCTTATTCTAATACTATACTGCAATCAATGAGTCATAAAATGAAAAGCCATGCTTATAACTTTCCACGACCAGTTCAGAATTTATATCAAATTTCAAGTCACCCCAAAGAAAATACAAGATTAAAAGTGATAAGTAAAAAAGGAAAAAATAGAAACACACCAACAAATCAAACATATAAAGTTACAGTATAAGGTTATACACATGTATGTGGGCTACTTGGGGTCTCATATCCTATTCAATGTAATGCTTATGTCCCCAGGAAGGTGTAAAGCTCCTCATCAATGTTATGGCCCAGAGGTGTCTTACTCTCAAAGTCTAAAATATATTTAGTCTCTTCTTGACGGAGTATTTTCTCATTGTCTCCGCCTCTGGGACCAGGAATAACCTTATGTATGCCGAAGAACGTAAGATAAGCCGGGTCAGCATTATGCATTTCTGAAAAATGTTTGGCCATGGGGTAAGAACAGTCTTTGTTAACAATGGCTCTCACATGTTGCAAGATACGTACTTTCAACTTGCATTTTGTACTTCCCACGTACTATTTTAGGCATGGGCACATCAAGGCATACACCACCAGTTCCGATTCACATGTGATTCTGTTGTTAATGAAAACCGGATGTTTCAATATAGGATGTTCATAACTTTTGCAATTCTTTGCATATTTGCAAATCTTGCATCTAGTACACCAATTGGTATTTGTATCACTTCTTTCAACGGCCATATAACTTTTCACCAACCGGTCTTTGATGGAGGCACTTTTGCGATAGGTGATATCAGGATAGTTATGTAGCATCCCGCCTATATCTTTATCAGCTTTTAGTACATTCCAGTACTTATTAACTATCCGCTTGATGTTACTGGCATGGCTTCCAAATGTTAAAATTAGTCTGGTGGTGTTTTGTTCCTCTTCTTTTGCTAGGTCATTCTTTGATGTTGTTAACATTGTATGTCTGTTCATTTCTCGGACCTTTAGATATGCCCTTTCAATAATTTTTTTTGGGTACTGTTGCTGTAGGAAGTTATGAGCCGTTACCCTGCTGGCTAGATCAAAGTCCTGAATTTTGCTACAATTCCGTCTGATACGGATAAATTCTCCATACGGAATACTCCATAGAAGAGTCTTGGGATGTATCTCTATGCAAGGTAGGAAGGTGTGTGTATGTGTTTTGAATGTGCTTTTCTCTGCATGCTGTGAAGAGAAGGCAGTGCCTCAGAGCACATAGGTTACTGAATGTAAATAAGTCAGTAACACGAGTTACATACAATAAGTGGCATTCTGAATAAACTCACGTGGTTCCCTAAAGGTACTAGGTCCATGAAGTACCTACAGTCAAGCCAAAAGTGGGTCACAATTGTAATGAGGGAAAGTTTGTTCAATGATGGAGTGATAATATCACACTATATCACAAAAATAAGGTAATTCTAGAAATACCACCAAAAATAAGATACCACTAAAATGACTGCCAATATAAGCTAACACTATAATATCACTAAAATATGATAATACTGAACTATCTCTAATGATAAGGCCAGTTTACCGCCGATTTAACGCCAAGTTACTATGGTGAGAAAATACCACCAAATCCAGAATTTGCCCCAAAAGACAAAACCTCCAACGAAAATGGTGCATTGGCCTTGTGGGAACAGACTGTAGAGCAGCAACTACTGGGCTTGGCAAGTGTGTCCCACACCGTCATAAATGCATTACAGGGAACTCATTTTGTGACACGGAAGGCGGAATCTCAGGATGTCTCAAATTGATGCCACATTCCCAATATTGGTGAAATACTTAGAGGCAAAATTATATGCACATGGAACATGGTTATTAAATGATGTCATAGAATCGCATGACCATATCTGTGGGGAGGTTCAGAAAGAACCACTGGACAGCATTTTTGATCAGGGCAGCATAATTCAGGTCTGTCTTCTGAGATTATTTAATGCTGCTGACAAACATTTAGAGAAAAATGTTTGATACTGCTCTGTGGAAAAATGTGGTTCATTTTAAATAGGTCTCTGTGAATGCAAGACATTGATGCTAGGCTAATTAGCAGACTAAAAGTCAAATTAGTCGGAGCTAGTAAACAGGAGAAAAAGTTAAGAACAGAACTGGAGGTATGTCAAAAAATATGCAATCAAAATGCAATGTATTTGACACCCAATTGTCTCAAAGAAGAAAACTGTTTGAGGAAACTGAACAATAATTAAAACACCTGAAAGGGTTGGTAAGCCACATTAGACAAGATAAAGAGGAGGCTATTTTAGAGATGCAAGCTTTACAAAGAGAGAATCTAGAGAAAGAAGGTGAGCTCCAGGCTGTTGAACAAGAGATGGGTAAAATGTTTCAAGAAAGGGACAAACGGGACAAAGAGTTTAATGAATGTCAAATACAGATGAGCGATATGAAGAATGTGATTAATAAAATGGGCGATGAAAACACTTACCTGCGTAAGGAGAGAGACCGGATCCTTAAAAAGTGCAATGATTTGGAACAACAGAATGGGCACAACATTCAATGGGATTGAAGTTAACTCCTTTTCTACACAGGGAAATAGTGTCCCGGTGGCTGTGCCGGTGTCTGGAATTGGTTGAAACACTTTTGGGGGGTTTGACTCACCCATTGGGGGTTGCCACCAATCACATACACCTGAGACAATGGTTAAACCACAAAGTAATGCAACCCCAAACATTGCACCAAGTAGCCCTATCAAGATAATGAAGTCAATCAAGGCCCTGATCAAACCGTTCAAAAAAGGAGGGGAGTGCTGTATCGAGGACCACCTAGAAGCAGTGCACAATATATTTAAAGCCTTAAACATACCCAAGGAACAATACAGACAATACTTTCACATAACTCTGGATGCTCCCACAGCGAGCATCATGAGAGGATTGAATGAACAGGAGAACATGTCATGGGCAGAATTTGAAAGAGAGGTTAGGCATCATTTTTCTCCATTTCAGTCATTGCAGGATGCGAAAAAAGCTGTCTATATGATGACAGCTGGGCCAAATACGTCACCTTGCCAATTTCTCCAAGAGTTAAAAAGAGCATTTTCTCGCTTTGATGTATCTTTCGATCCCAATTCCAATGAGTTTAAAACTACCTATTTCTATGGTTTGCAGACAGACATTATATCACAGTTCATTCGCGAGTTTGATCGTGACAAGTCCCTTGAATGGATTATGCACCAAAGTACCAAACTGGATGAGGTGCTCTACTGCAAGGGTAGAGAGGGAGATAAAATAAAAGAAACAAGATCAAAATCTAAAGAATCCTCAGCAACAGTAATGGAGATCAGATCTGCTAAAATGTCACTTGAGTCCGCTCAAACTACATGCAAAAATAATATGACACCCGAACAGAGGGGTACTCCACAGACACTGCCACCCCAGGCACCGATGTTTTAGTCATATGATCCAAGTAATAGAGAGAGTTACATTAGTCCTAGGTACCTAGGAGACAGACCCCGGGTAGGATACTGGCCTGATATGTCAGGCATAAACAACAATCAGAGACAAAATCAAGATCAAAGAAGTAATAGTCCCTACCAGACATTGGGGACACAGAGCAGATTTGACCCAAACACCATGGTATATGGTAACCCGGACATACCGCGTTATGTGGATCGATTTATTGAAAATGGGAATCAGCATAGGGAACAGTACTCACAAAATGAGAGACAGAACATGAGGCAGAATATGAACTATGCTCCACGTTAATACAACCAATCACTGCCACCAGGGGATCACAACCAAAGAATGGGCACACGCCGTTCCCCGCATCACATGAATCAAGAGTTCAGAAACAATTCAAATAGTAACCAATCCCCTGAGCGATATCAGAACAGATTTAACCAGGGGGAGAACAACAAATAGCGACCTAGTCCGCAAATAGAAGATTCTAGAGAAATTGACAGGTTTCAATGTCTTCAGGCCCAAGTAAAACAGGGAAACTCTGTACAGTTCAAAAACATTCATCAAATGAGGGGGCAGAAGATCATAGGAGTGACCTCGTGGCTTCTGATAACAAGTGACTAGATATTCATGACACCTGCAATGATAAAAAGACAGATTCCCATGAGCCAGTTTTGAGTAACGGATCTGAGCTGCTTGATGATTTAAACATAAAAATGCCTGCAAATGAACATGAGGCAGGAATTGCAACCACACCTAAAAAAGAGGTTTGGTTTAACCCAGAGTTGAATCAAACTTTGGAAGTCTGTACAAATGAAAAAGGAAAAGGAGAAAAATATGAGGTTCCAAAGGAGCAAAGCGACAGATTCAGGAAAGACAACCTATGCACTGATAAAATAACTGATGGGGAAGTAGATGTGATTGTTAGAACACCAACCCTAGACAATCAAGATGCCGATAAAATGCACACAGGAAAAATAAGTACCAAAATGGAGGGTCCGGTTCAGTCGCCTGAAGAGTTTTTTGACCGACATATTTTTGAGGAAATGAAAAAGGCTGATATCATGCCAAATACCAATAAATGTCAGAATTAGAAAACGACAACCTATCATGTGATGTTTATAAGCATGGTCAGTTGGAGAATTGAAGTGTGAACGCTGATGATCCCCAGTCAGAGGTGCGAACAGTGGCCACACTCCAAATGACCTCTGAACATGGAGAGATGGGCAAGGTTTCTCAAAAGGAAATGGAAAAAAGGAGGGAAAAATGTCTTTTCATTTACCAATGTGCTTATCCAAGAGTGAAAAGGTCCTTACAAAAGTTAGTCCTGAAATCAGTACAAATTCATACTTTCTGTGTGTATTAGAGGAAGTTGAGGACATATATTATGCTCCTATTAGTGTGGAAGAGAGGTGCAATACATTTGCAATGATTGACACAGTTGCACAGGCCACAATTATGTCCAAAGAATTGAAAAAAGTATCAATTAAGGGAGATCCCCATAGAATCATATCAAAGTGAGGCAAAACGATGGCATACATAACTTTAATAGTGAGGAGATCCCTATTGAAGGTGTCACTGAAGTTGACAGGAAAACACGAATGAGGCAGGAGGTATTGATCACATCTATCTGTAAAATTCCATTCTTGATGGGAACAGATTGCCTGAAAAGGTTGTCGCCTCTCATTGATGGAGTGAATGGGGTCCTGTGGCCTTTAACCAAAAAACCATTAAGGCCTAGGATAATAAAGTCACAAAACAGCAGTGTAAACAAAGTGTACCTTTCCACAGTCCAGTAGATCTTCTCCTCCTAGCGCTTTCTTGCTTCTTGCAATCATCAGGGAGGCAGTCTGTTCAGGTGTTAATGGTTAATACCAATGATGGCCTCAGGGAATTCTGGTTGCTGTAGTCAATTGAAGTAGCCGGGAACCAACTCACCCTCTAATTACACAGTGTAAATCCCCAATTGGGGGGAGGAGGGAAAACCAACAGTGTGGCTCTCCTTAGTTGGGGCATGTGTCACCCCGGTGCCACCACCTCTGGAGCCCGGGACTCCCAAAAACATTTGACAGAAAGGGGGTGAGGGGCGCACTCTGGTTCCCAGCTAGGTGTACCTTTCCACAGTCCAGTAGATCTTCTCCTCCTAGCGCTTTCTTGCCTCTTGCAATCATCAGGGAGGCAGTCTGTTCAGGTGTTAATGGTTAATACCAATGATGGCCTCAGGGAATTCTGTTTGCTGTAGTCAATTCAAGTAGCCAGGAACCAATTCACCCTCCAATTACACAGTGTAAATCCCCAATTGGGGGCAGGAGGGAAAACCAACAGTGTGGCTCTCCTTAGTAGGGGCATGTGTCACCCCGGTGCCACCACCTCTGGAGCCCGGGACTCCCAAAAACATTTGACAGAAAGAGGGTGAGGGGCACACTCTGGTTCCCAGCTAGGTGTACCTTTCCACAGTCCAGTAGATCTTCTCCTCCTAGCGCTTTCTTGCCTCTTGCAATCATCAGGGAGGCAGTCTGTTCAGGTGTTAATGGTTAATACCAATTATGGCCTCAGGGAATTCTGGTTGCTGTAGTCAATTCAAGTAGCCAGGAACCAACTCACCCCCCAATTACACAGTGTAAATCCCCAATTGGGGGGAGGGGGGAAAACCAACAGTGTGGCTCTCCTTAGTAGGGGCATGTGTCACCCCGGTGCCACCACCTCTGGTGCCTGGGACTCCCAAAAACATTTGACAGAAAGGGGTTGAGGGGCGCACTCTGGTTCCCAGCTAGGTGTACAGTAGTGGCTGTGTAGTTATGGTTAAGTTCCTAATCCCATAGGAAGAGCACTTTTTGGCCAGCTTATAACTTTGCTCCCCCTGGACGAATCCTCAGCAAACTTTGCAAATAAGGTATATGGCCCACTCTGAATTGTTTTGCAAATTGTGGTGAGGTTTGGTCCAGGGGGGGCAAAGTTATAGGGGTGGACCCAAAATGTATTTTTTTCCCATAGACATAATGGGAAAAAACTTTGCTCACGCCTACAGCTCAAACCGCTGGACGGATTTCAACCAAATTTGTGGCAGGAGCGGCAGCTTAGTGCCAAAAGCATGTTTTGTTAATTTGGTGTTAATCTGTCCAGCATTTTTTTTTTAAATTGCCAAAACATAAGGCAAAAAAATGAGTGATATCGGTGTCTGCTGCGTAGACACACTTCCCTATTTGCCCCGCGGACAGGACATTGGCTAATCGACTTGCATCATGTCTGCGGACACGTGACGTGTCTGCCGATTGGTTGGAGTGAGGTGCGTCAGATTTTTTCAATGCGCCCGCCATCTTGGATCTTCCAACAGCGCAGCTGTGAACAGAGGCAAAATGCAATATTGGGGAGTGTGTTGGTGTGCAGAAGTGCTTGAGGAGGGTTGGGGAGTAAGAGATGGATCAAATACTGTATTCGCCATGTCTGTGGCTTTCGCGGCTGTCCGCGGACATACTAAATGCACTACTAGCTATTTTACTTTAGTATGATGTTGGTTTTGGGTTGTTAGTAGAGGATTGATTGTAATTAATATCCCCTATAAGCAGCCCACATACCACAGTTAAAATGTTTGGTAGCATAGGTGTGTTATGCTTGTGGTGGTTGTGGCCAGGGCCGTAGGCCGTAGGCCATGCACCCCAAACTGTAAGCCCTGGCCACAACCACCTCAACATAACACACCCATAGAATCAAACACCCTTCAAATATCCACAACCCAAAAGTTTGTGTACTGTTTAATTTGTAGAGTTTGTATGTGAAGTTTTGTCTAGACTATGCAGTTAAGATTGTAGAGTTTGTAATAGGACTGCGTTATAAGATACCTTTGGAAGTAAATATTTTGGATTGTGGTGTATGAATGTGTACATTTTCTTTGAGATCTAATGGTAAATAAACTACTTTGCCACAAATGCCTTTCACTAATTCAGAGGGATGTAATTTTGCTGTTTTTGGTTGAAGGCGTATTATTGCTTGAAAGGGGTGCACTGTTTGAATTATGATGCTCTCATATAAATTTACTTGTTGCAGGGGTTTTGGTAGTGGGAAGAATTCCAAATTATTTGTGATAGCATGAGAAGGTGTTTGGTTGTTGTCAAGTTTTGCAGTGCAGTAATTGCAAAGTATTAAGCAGTCAGTAATTTCGTATTTTCTTTCTGCTATAAGGTAGAGAGCTAATTGGAAACATTTGGAATCTTCATTGTCTTCTATCTTGTAGGTTATGTCTACAGTTTTTGTGCTACTTTTATAAAAAGTCCTGCGGCAACACACACACATGGTTTGGTACTTCAGCGGAGGTACTTTTAAACTTCAGTATTTCTTTTTTGTATGTGTTTAATAGAAGGTTGCTATTTGTACAGTAGTTGCTAGTTTGTTGTAAAGCTTATGCCTTTTGTAAGTGGCTTTCACTTCCAAAATATTTTCTATGGACATGCTCTATTTCTTCGAGTAGTTGTTTGACTGTATCATGTAGAAGATTGTTATTTAAATTGACTACTACTAATGCAGGACTTTTAGCAAAGTAGAGTTTATGGACCAGATTTCTTACAGTTGAATGATGTGTTGATATCATTTTGATATGATGGAAGGTGCATTTGCAAATAGGTCCTGAAATGCAGGCTAATGAATGTCCTTGTAGTCCTGTGTATTTGCGCACTGAACAGGCATCCATATTTTGTAGTAGTTTCATTTTGAATCTGTGTTTGCTTTTTACATACTGATTGAGGAAGTGGCAGAAAGATGTGAAAGAATTTTTGGCAATGTTACACACTGATGTGCTCAGCCATTTGTAGATTGGACATTTTGGTTCAGTTGAATGGAGAGGTGATGCTGAGTTTTCTGGGGATATTTTTGTGAGCAGAGTTTCTTGTTCCATAATGGTGTCATTAAGTTTTTCCTACGCTTGTCCACTGCAATGTATGGCAATTGGGTTTGTTTGCTTTTGTTTATAGGCTTCTTCATTAAAATGTGGTTTTGTGCTTGTGGTGGTACTCCATTCAACTCCACAGATGTTCAAGAAGATATTTTTGTTGATATTCTATTAATTGAGGAGTCTTTTTTTGTAATTTAGTAGTTAGTTTTGTTAGTGGTTTCATTCATTTAAAAAAAATAAAATAAACAACTTCCCTTTGAGAAGGATTGCACTGCCTATGAGAGCTTTTAGGATTACTTTTCTACGGTAGGTTGTAATGGTTGTCCATGATTTATCTCCTGTTTTAATAAGGTTCTGAAGGACTCTGTAGTGGAACATTTTTTGTAAAATATTTTTTTTGGTATGGTTACTTGCTACTATATCAAGATTTATAGGTGCAGCGTTAGCAGTAGTGTTAACTGCAGTCTTGTTAATCACTTTCTGTTTTGTTTTACATTTTGATAGAGGAGGCAATGTTTTTGTACTGGAAGCTTGTTTTGTTTCACTTAATGATTGTATTAGCTGTTTTGCTTGAATTTTTTGTACACAATCTGCTAAAGATGGATGCTTATTTTGGACACTTTTATTTTGATTTGCTCTAATACTGCCTTGCTTTCTACAGAGTTGCTTTTTGGTAGGCATTGTTTGGGGTTTGTTGGAGAAAAAAAGAAAGTGTGGGTTGGGCTGTTGTGCAGTCTATGCGTGCTTTGGGCATGAGTGTCTGAGTATGGTGGTAAGGATGATTCTGGAGGCGTATGATTGTGCAATGGGCAGCTACATCAAGTTGGGAAGGTTATTCTTGCATTTGTGTGTTACTATACTGGGCTTGAGATGTCAATATTAAGTATGCAACTGGTAAGGGGAAGCACTAATACTACATGTAATGGGAAAGGGTTAATACACTTCTTTGTTCTACAATACTACAATGCTAGTGTGTTTGAGTAACAGTTAGAACATTATGTTAGTATTGCACTTACTTTTTTGTATGGAAAGAGTAGGTTTCTTCTAAGTCGTTGTTTGTACTTCAGAAGCTACTGCTTTTCAGGAGAGTGGTCTTCACTGCAATTGAAAAAGAAAGAAGTTAGTGAATATGTGTGTTTATAACACGTTTGTTAATGTAGACATTGCTTTTTTTGTTTTTATAGTAGTAGTGTTTTCTTACAACTGAGCATAGTATGCATATGCACTTTCCTTTGCCTATGTGCATCCTGTATATTTTATTTAGAATCAGTTAGTTGAATATGATGTTTTTTTAATGGTATGTTATTGGATGTTAAGAGATTAATCATATGCATGTTTTGCTATTTTTACAGGGTATATGGCAGAGATTGTACAGAAAAGCATACAATGTATGCATTTGTGAAGGTGTGGGAAATAAAGCAGTAGGATTTCATATAGACGCAGTGGTGTTGTTTGAGCTGGGAGACTTTGTAATTATATTGTCTGTGTGTGTGCTTGAATGAAGATGCATGTACTCATCCTGGCTGCGTGTAATTTTATAGCACACTGAACAGTCTTTTTCATAATTATACTGTTATTACTCCCATGTTTTAATATGAAATAACATTTTTTAGATAGCTGTGTGAGTAAACAAAAATTTGGAGAGCAGACAGGTTTGCAATTGACACTTCATCATAGCAAATGGGAGAAATGACAGTATGTTCATTTTACAGATTATACAGGGTAAGTGGCAGTTACTCTGTTTATATGTATTCCTAGTAGAGCTCTACATGTACAGTGTAGAAAATATTCATATCTGTAGTTTGTGTTCATGCATGTGGATGTGTATGAATCTACAAGTAGAAATCTTGAGGAGTTTTAGAGTAGTTGTTGCTGTAAGTCTGTTGCAGTGACAGCCAAATTGTACTGAGAGTGATCAATAGTACATCTAAAGTGCTGATCTGTGATGATAGAGTTAGACGTAGAGTTCATGGATGTGGTTGGTGGATGATTGTGTGACTGTTTAACAGTAGCCAATAAAGAAATGGTGCAAAGAGTGAAGTGGAAAGGGTAGAAGGTGTCCGCGGACAGGGCTTGCCACATCCGGGGTTTCTCAGCAAATGCAGCATAGAAAAGGGACTGTAGGGATCAGCCAATCAGATGTTGAGGTTGTGGTTTGTGTTGAAAGATGCTGTGTGTACTGAAGATGGTAGAGGTGGAGAAAATCAGTGTGTTGGTGGTTGGAGATATGTTTGTGCATAGTTTGGAGTAGTATGCTAAATGTAGGAATGTGGCAAACAATTTTGATGTTGAAGGAGTGGAGGTGGTTTGGAGGACTGTGCCTGGTTTTAATGTGCAGGGAATTGTACAAGTTTGTGGAGATATGGGCAGGGTAAACATTCCACATGTATTTGTTATGGACTGTGGTGCTTTGTATTTGGGGTATGTCATTGCCCCTACTTAGTTGGCAGATTTGGAACATTTGGTTCAGGCAGTAATGAAAATACTTACACATGCCAAGGTTATGTTTTCAGGTTTAGTACCTAGGGCAGTATGGGACAATAGTTTGGTTTTTTGTCCTCAGCAGGTGGAAAGAGGAAGATGTAGGGTGTGCTTTATTGAGGTAGGTTGCAGACCTTCGCATTCTTTGTTAACAGTAATGTTGGTATCATTATATTTGACCTATCCACACTTCTTTTTTATATATGCAGTCTAGGGACGTGCATTGGTTGTGGCTCCTGCGTGGTAGATTATACCTACTGTTGTGAAGGTTTTCTTACCAAGAGATAGTTTGCCATGTGTAAATGCAGTTAGCTTGCATTTGTTTTTGGTACCATCTGCATTGTAACGGGAAAGCATTACTATTACATATTTACTATGTGTCTGTATTTGTAAGGTGGTAAGACGCCCACACCGTTCATCTTGCTAGGGACTGAAAGTGGGATAGTACAAACGCACATGTGCAAATTATAGGCCTCTAATATTGTATTGCTCGCCAAGAGTGCACAGACAGTTATTTATCACCAGTATATTTGCAGAGCAGAGCAAATACTTTGGACGCAGGTAAACGGAACAATAACTCACAGCCAGACACGCAGTTAGTGGATAATGAGCACTTATACAGCTATTTATTCATAGTTAAGCATACATAAGCAACAAGTGATAACACAGAAATAAATCACAGAAAAGATAGTAAATTAAAGAGAATACATCACCATGGGCGTAACTGAATCCCTCATCTCGCCAGAAGCGGCTGGAAGACCCCGGTTATAGCCAGGCCAAGAGCACAACAGCCCACAGGAAGGTCGGACAAGGCGTCCCCCTTCCGACTGAGGTCTTTGTGTTTTTTCCACCTGACCTTTCCAGAGCTCCGCATATATGCCCTCCTCAAAAAGGGGTGGCAATTTCTCAAACCTTCTGGCATTAGCACTTGCGCATTGATGAGTGACCGTTGGTTGCCAGCCGGGCCAACCGACAGTAACCCCAAGGAGCAAAGCGCTTCCCTCTCTCTAAAGCACGACGGAAAACAATTCCATAACTCATCCTGAAACCTTCGCGCAAGCATAGCAAGACATAACAAAACTTTTTTTTTATATCTGGTACCAGCTGGCACCTTTGGATTCTCGCTTTCCCAGCTCTGTGTCCTTGGCTGAGGCCTGCATACCATGCTCAGCAATGAATAAAGTTGAAAGCATGTTTTTTAGCAAAGCAAGTGCAGTTTTCACTGTGGCATGGAATAAATATCCATTATGGCTCTGAGTGCCCCCAGAATGCACTGCGCAATCAGCGCCATGTTTTAGCTCAAGCATCACAATCCACCCTTGGATATTCACCTTCCATAACCCAGTGGTAGAGGAGCCGGTCTCTGAAACCGTCGAAACATCAGAACTAAGTTGGGAATACATTGAATACAACAACAACCAGTTGTTATGATAGCCAAAATAATACAAATGCAAGCAAAGGCGTAATACAGTGTACCTCCAATGTCAGGAATCCATGAAAATAACCAATCCCACCAATTCCCAGTATGATTTTGAAACAATTGGGAAATGAGGTCCCTCAAACCTCTAATATGACTTTCAATTGATTGTGAATAGTCACTTAGATTGAAACAACACATACTTTCAACTGCGTTACAGCCCAAATTATGTTTCAGCAAGAGATAATCAATGGCAGTCCTGTTTTGCAAAGTTGTTTTTCTAATAACTTTGCTATCAAGGAGCAACTCTTCTAATGCTTGAGAAGTATGATTAAGTCATTTTAACACTAAACATGCTAGTTTAATTAAATATTTGTAACCCCCAGCGGCTAAACCCCAAACTCTCACTAATGAAAGGGCTAATTCTAGAACCTCAGCCTCTAATAACAAATGTACATGTGAATCGCAATCTGGGGATAAACCCACAGATTCAAAAGTTGACCTTTTGCTTCGAGACATTGCTGGGCGTAAAGGGAACATCATTAGCCCTAATCGAGTAAAGGCACATGGATCTCTGGAAATGTTAGCTGGAATGTAAGTGTATGTGATGTTACCACATGAGAAGAGCCATCATGATTTAGATGACTGGCAGCTATCACTGTATGATTGCAAGACATAGTATTGTTCACACTGGTACATGTGCTTGGAACTCGTGAACACAACCGTTTCTCAAATGCAGTTTGATTTTTCTGTTTGGTTAAATTCAGCGGTTGGCATTTGCCAATTTCTATTACATTGCAGGTCATAAAGTAACACACATCGCCTTGACTTATATTGTATGTAATACATGTCAAGTTTCTCCATTTGCGATCTGTTTCCTGGCTCGGGTCCAGGTTCCCTGAATGGGGAAATACCGGGCCATTCCGTGCTTCGAGGGCCCGGTATTTCCCCATACAGGGAACCTGAACCCGGACCATCCCCATTCCCATTTGTGCCCCCATAGGGCTCAAGAGGAATGGGGAGCATGCTAACAACTGGCCCGTTAATGACAGGCCATTGTTAGCATGCGGGGATGCTCGCGGGACCCGCTAAGGACGTCTGGTAAAACCGGGCATCCAGAGCGGGTCCCACGAGCGGTCCTCATTATAGGGCGGTAAGGGGTTAACAGCTCCGGCATCTTTACCGGCGCGGATAACCCCTTACCGCCAACCTCGTAATGAGGCCCTTAGACTGAAAAGGATTGTCTGATATCGGAATCTTGAACTGCAGAATCATTGTGCATGATGACGAAAATATGCCTCAAGATTGGAGCCGGCGTTGTCACTGCTACTAAACAGGTAGTCAGCAAAGCTTCCGCATGTTGCACGTCAGTAAACCAAAAGTGCGTAATGTTGAGTACTTGTTGTGCCAAATATGTCGACATATTCTCTGTTTGGGCAATCACGGGGGAATATCTTCGTCGTCCAAAAGATATCTCCTGCATAGCTGGGATCAACGTTGTTTGCGCTTGCACCTGACGTGTTTTTCGCATTCCACAAATCAATTTCTTCGGTATGGCTGGCTTTTCGGCATCGGCATAGGGCTGCTTTCGGACATCATTGCTCATCATCATCGGCTTCCCATGGATCGCTGGCACAGATGTGACATTTTTCATGGCTAACAGCATGCCATTTGACTCTCCCAAATGGAGTCCATTTAGTCCCACAATTACACCAGCCAGACACAGGATCTGCAAGGCAAACCAAGAAAAAATATCAGTGCTGAAAATCACTCTCTTAAGTAACATTTGTCCGCGGGCACATACTTCCATTTTTCTTTACCGGGTTACATTACTAAAACTACCTAGTCTTTGCCTGATGCAATGACATCTGTGGGCACTGGTGGGCTATTTGGTCTTTCAACCCACACCTTCGCACCCGGTACCATACTGTCTGAAGAGCCAAAACCACGATCCCTATGGGTAGTTAACACTGTGGGAGGCTCCCCCTTTTTAATCATGGACAACTTAACAGGAACAATAATCAACTGGGCCACCCGATCGCCCTTATGGATCTGTAACACTTGGTCCCCACTATTCCTCAAGATGACTTAGATCTCACCCTGGTAATCAGCGTCAAGGACCCCTCCTAGCACTTGGACTCCCTTCAATGCTAATCCAGATCTAGGGGCAATCCATCCCATATGCTCTGGAGGAATTTGTACTCCAATCCCTGTTTCAATCACAACAATCCCTCTCGGGTCTAATCTAATTTCTTCATGAGAATGCAAGTCTACCCTTGCTGACTCCGGGGTCGCCTGATAGGGAGCTAAAGAACCCAGGGTAATTTCCCAGTACAATAGGGTCTCTCTAACTGAGTTGGGTTGAATCTGTAAAGCAGGGGTCATTAGTCGTAATAATGGAGTTTCATGATTATTCACAGGCCTATTGTTTAGCACTTGCACCGCATCAAACACACGATCACGCCAGCCTGCTAAACTGCCATCTCCGGATTTGCGCAGCTGTTCTTTCACAAACCATTGATCCTTTCAATTAATCCTGAAGCTGCAGACTGATAATGCACATGGTAGAGCCACTCAATACTCTTTTCCTGACAATATTCCTGCTAAGTGCTCTGCCACCAGCCGGTGACAGATAGTCGGGCTATGTATGTACCCCATAGGTAACCTTGTTAAGGTGTACTGACTCCTGCTCCAAGAAAATGCAAACTGCTCTTGACACTCTTCAGCAATTGGCAGAGAAAAATGCATCGGCTAAATCTACCACTGCATACCAGGTCCCCTCAAACTTTTGGACATTCTCAATTAGGGTAATGACATCTGGGACTGCGGGCACCAAGGGAGGAGTATGTTTATTTAACTCACGGGAATCCAAGGTCAACCTCCAAGACCCGTCCCCTTTTTTGACTATCCAGAGTGGTTTGTTCCATGCGGTAGTAATAGGGCGTAACACACCTGCCTCTACGTACTCTCTGATGGTGTCTGAAATGTCCTTGTGCCCCCCGAGAATGCGGTATAGCTTCATCGCTACCCGCTTGGTCGCCACAGGCACCTGCACTGGGGGCATCTTCAATTTGCCTACGGTAATGGGTGTGCAGGTCAGTGCACTAACCCCAAACTGATACCTTTTACCTCCAAGTCCCAAAGTCAATCTTCTAGAATGTCAAAGCCAATTATGTACTCAGGTATTGGGACAATTAACACTTGGTATTTCTGCCTGGTCAAATTGCCTATTTTCATATCCACTTCTGCTTGTTCTGCGGGGGTCTCCTTCCCCCCTAGCCCTGTAATGGTAAAGTGTCTGCCTTTGAATTGTGTTGGATTTCCATGAATCAGAGAGGCCTCTGCCCCGGTGTCTATCAATGCTCGCACCCCTTGCGTATTTCCCGCCCCCCAAAAAATCTTAACATTAACATGGGCCACCTATCAACTTTTATGCGAGCAGACGCTGCCGGAGCTTGGCCGTAACCCTAGTCAACTTTTGAATGAGTGTAACCTGACTCTGTCTCTAACATTGCACTCACCACCTTCCTCAAATCAGCATATGTTGGCTGGTACGGGGAAGGAGTCCCCATAGACCCTTCTTCCTGTTCTTCCTCAGGAGGGGCGGAAGGTGAGGTGTCCCCCTGTGGTTTAGTCACCACCTGTTTCTTAACCTGTCTATAGCACTCTTTGGCTGCAAGCCCTCTCTTTTTGTATGGTTCATACATTACTCTGGTTTCAATGCCATCAATCTCTTCTCGTGGCACACCATCTTTTAACAAAGCCAAACACATGTCCTTTCTGGACACTCGGGAGTCTCTACTATCTTGCCTCCTGCCTTCAGATCTTCTCTCACTACGCCCCTCTCTCTCCCGCAGCTTGTCATCACTCTTGTCCCACTCCCCTAAGTCTGCCAATTGCCAGATGGCATCCACTACTTCATCAGTGGGTTTGCCCGTCATACCTACGAGCAAAGTCATAATGACACTTTTATATGCGGGCGGTGCAGTTTAGAGCACCATATTCCTGGTTGAAACTGAGAGCGGCACGGCCCCCATGTGTCCTGGTGCATCTACATGAAATGCCTATTTCATAGCATGCTCTCTGACCATTTGAATTGCTTCTTTCAAAGTGTGACACTTCTTTTCCTCGCTAGGCCAATCTGTGGTAATAGGATACTTACGGTTACATTCCTGGGCTGCTAGGTGCAACAAAGACACCTGTGAATCTTGCCCATTTTCATCAGGGGGCGGCCCTGCCCTTAAGACCTCCTGTACATTTGTGTCAGTTGACAAAGGCAAAAAGCGCGGTGAGTCTGTGGAATCTACCAACAACCCTGCAACGCCCCCATCTAGCAATCTCACCATCCATGTCAGTAAAGGTTCCCCTGACTTTTGCCTCAAACGAGTAATGATTTCCCCAACATCCTGCTGGGTGTAATCTACCAGCCTGGTTAAATCCACAACCCCGCCTGCAGGATTCTGCGGGTGGGGTCCGACACGCCGTCTCCTAACTAGCTTCACTGCCACTGTCTTTTGCTTCAGTTCTGCATTGGAATCTGACTCATTTGCCGAGCTACTCTCTGGGCTTGTTGAGTCAAAAATGTCTCCATCCTAGTTATCAAGGTCCCAATCTACAACTGCGGTAGCAATTACAGTTGCTGCTTTCCTTTGGTTGACCCCCCTCACCTCTTTTTATACTTGTACCGGGCCACCCTAACTGTGGCCCGCTCTGCCACAGCCTGATATTTATCAGCCTTGTCTTTAAAAAGTTTCATCTGAATTTCCTGCATCATGCTATCTGCTGCTTGGCAGCTAACTCTTTTCCTAATTGCAAAATATGCTCTTTCATTTCTACATTTTTTTGATGTATTCTCCTATAGGCATGCAGGAGGTCCCATCCCTGCCTGCCCAACGTGGCGCATTCCTTTCCCCTCTCTACTGAAATCTGTTGTAATTCTCCCAAATTACTGTCCCATGTTTCACTCAGTCCAGCTCCACAAGCCCACACCTGGGCTAACTTATCACATGGGCTTTTAGCCCACCCTGGAATCATAACCTCGGGACATTCACCACCAGCGGGAACCCCCTTTTTCCTGAACAAACTATTCATCATTACAGTAATTTGCAAAACCTCTTTTTTTTTCTTCTTTCCACTCTGCAGTCACTCGCGCAAGCATGCACACACAAGAAAAACAGATTAACACAGTCCAACACTCACTGCCAAATGAAAACAAACTTTCACTTGCAATGTAAGCAAAGCCTATCTGCGTACAAACAGATTCCTTAATATTTGGAGCAATTTGTCACAAATATCCCATCCTCGTCGCCAAAAATGTATTGCTCGCTAAGAGTGAACAGACATTTATTTATCACCAGTACATTTGCAGAGCAGAGCAAATACTTTGAACGCAGGTAGACGGAACAATAACTCAAAGCCTGACACGCAGTTAGCGGATAATGAGCTCTTATATGGCTATTTATTCATAGTTAAGGATACATAAGCAACAAGTGAAAACACAGAACTAAATCACAGAAAAGATAATGAATTAAAGAGAATACATCACCATGGGCGTAACTGAATCGCTCATCTCAATCAACTCAGATAAAGACAGAACCATGCATATGGTCTGATCATAGTCTGGTGACTCTAGAAATACTCCTAAATCCCTCTTTCAAGCAGTTAGAGAATCCACATGTAAGAGTCATAAGCAGAAACTTTAAAAACATTGGATTAGAGCAACTAAAACATTGTCTACTCCAGACTTTTGAGTCTTTCGCAGTTAATGATGACTGCGAACATCTGCTAAGAAAATATACCAACAACATGCAGGCGATGATAGAGGGGTATGCACCACTAAAAAGCAAGCTGATAAGGACAAACAGCAAGAAAAGTAAATGGTATAATGAGCACACAAATAAACTCAAACAAGTAAAACGCGCTAAAGAATGAATATGGTGCAAGAATCCAATTCAGAAAAACAAGGAGGATTGGAAATGTGTGGAGCAAGCCTACAAAAAGGCAGATAAAGAAGCTGAGTCAGAGTACTATAACAAAGAAATAGAGGCTGCGCCCAACTCAACCAGCAAACTCTTTGAGATACTCAAGGATATGGAAAAACCTAAGTTCCTCTCCCCTCTGTACATTCCATCAAAAGAAGACTGTGACAAGGTACAAAAAGGTTTTGCTGCAAAAATATCAGAGGAATACTTATGTCTGGTAATGTTGAAAATGAAACCAACCTCCTGTGCCGAAAACATTCTTCCAACTAAGATCATTTTAGATCATAAAGAACTCTTTGCACCAATCCTGACAAGGATAGTCAAAGCCTCTTTCTTGGTGGGAGTTGTTCCAGATGATATTAAAAAGGTCACAATAACCCTGCTAGTGAAGAAGGCAGGGCAGGATCCTAAGGATCCAAGTAACCTCTGCCCCATCACAAACTCTAACTTTATCTTAAAAATCCTAGATAAAATAGCGACCAATCAGTTATAAAAACATGTTGAAACCGCAGATGTGTTACACGAACAACAATCATGTTTCAGAACGGCCCACAGCAGAGTCAGCATGCTGGATTTACAAACACACATGCTGGAACTGATTGAGAAAGCCAAACCGGGGCTACTCATGCTGTTGGATCTCATCGTTGCGTTCAACCTGGTAGACCATCAGCTTCTCCAATCAGCGCTGGATAAATTAGTGGGGTGTTCACCAACAGCACAGGCTTGGTTAGCATCTTTCCTTAAAGAGAGGAAGGCAAGAATACACTGGGGTGAACATTTTTCAGAAACAACACCGATACTTTTTGGTGTCCCTCAGGGAGCTAGTTTGTCTCCACTCCTGTTTAACCTCTACATAAGAAGTCTCTGTTCACTGCTAGAAAACATCAGCGTTTTTTTTACCAATTACACCGATGATACTCAGTTGATATTCGAATTAACAGGAGACTATGCAGTGGACAGTGCTGAGTTAGACGAAATATATAACATCATAGACACTTGGATGCAAAGGCACTGGATTTGTTTAAATAACACTAAAACCGAATTAATGGTTTTTGGATTAACACAGGCTAGATCCAAGCTGGACACCCAATACACGGCCTTCATAATTAAAGAAGCCATCATACCTGTGGTACCTAAAGTAAAAACCCTGGGTATGATGGTGGAAGCCTCACTGGGATCCGGCGCTCAAGTCGACTACCTGCATAAAAATAATCGGTTTTACCAACGCCTTCTGCGGGCTATTAGACCCTTTATAAACAAAATCAATACAGCCACTATTGCTAGAGCAATTGTGCTGTCCCGATTGGACTATGGCAATGCTCTGCTATTGGGAGCCTCTAAGAAAGAGCTAGACAAATGCCAAGTATAAAACCTTTGTATTCCAATAAGTCAGCAGTTTCCTGATGCACCCTGAGAATGGAGGAGACACCATACTCTCGGAAAGTTCTTGAATGTGATTTGTATTTCTCTGTGCTCCCCGCGCCCTGATGCCTGCAGGCTTTCAGCGCGTTATAGGCACAAAGACATAGACAGACATACACATAGACATCTCGTAAGTAGCGGCTGGAAGACCCGGTAACAGCCAGGCCGAGAGCACAAAAGCCCATAGGAAGGTCGGAACAAGGCGTCCCCCTTCCGACTGAGGTCTTTGTGTTTTTTCCAACTGATCTTTCCAGAGCTCCGCATATACGCCCTCCTCAGAAAGGGGTGGCAATTTCTCGAACCTTCTGGCATTAGCATTTGTGCATTGATGAGTGACCATTGGTTGCCGGCCGGGCCAACCGACAGTAACCCCAAGGAGCAAAGCGCTTCCCTCTCTCTAAAGCACCACGGAATACAATTCCATAACTCATCCTGAGACCTTGGCGCAAGCATATCAAGACATAACAAAACTTTTTTTTATATATCTGGTACCAGCCTGCACCTGTGGATTCTCGCTTTCCCAGCGCTGTGTCCTTGGCTGAGGCCTGCATACCAGGCTCAACAATGAATAACATTGAAAGCATGTTTTTTAGCAAAGCAAGTGCAGTTTTCACTGAGGCATGGAATAAATATCCATTATGGCTCTGATGCCACCAGAATGCACTACGCATCAGCGCCATGTTTTAGCTCAAGCATCACAAATATACAACTGTGGTCATTGGGGTCAGGGTCCGCGGCGTGGCCGGAGGGGGTTGCAGCAGGGATTGCACGGACATTCTCATACAAGCACATTTTGTCAGGGATCGAGACTTGCTCTTTTGAATGTGTTAACATGATTTGCCATTTGCAGAGGAGATGGGATGAAGTGACAGGTGGTGTGGCCTGACTGTGGAGTCGCTGGGAGAGTGCGAAGTTCTCCAGAGGAACAAAATAAATCCATAGAAATGTCACCCGCACTGGTGAATGGTAGCAAACAATTCATATGTTTTTCAAAAATATTTGTAATGCCACTGTGTTCTGAAGGGCTGTTGGCTCCCATTCTGAATGAAGGTCCAAGCTGTTGAATTTTTGTTTCCTAGCTGAGCAAACCCACGCATCGTACATAGTATAAGGTTCAATTGTTTTTCGACCTTCAAACAAAGGGAGGATTCCGAAAGGAATGCATGAAGGGAGGGATGTAACACTTTCAAATTTGATAACGGTCACCATTCAAAAATTGGACAAAGGAACATGTAGTTTCATTTCATGAGAATTCATTGACCTGAACAGAGTATCTGCGTTACGCCGATAGAATGAAAATGATGAATATTATCTAAGTTTTACTTTCGACGATTTTATAGACATAACTAGTCAAATTATCATTCGCTGAACATTATTGGAGGGTTACATTGCATTTGGATGTTGTGTGTGGCATGTTGCAGCAACACACAATTAATTGGTTTTGTCCTGGGGACATGGGCCGTCCAGTATCGAGATGCGTGTACTCCACTAGTGGGTTCCCCCAGGTTCCACAAACGTGTAATTCAACCCTAATACTTAATAAAAATACCGTCTATGTGTTCTTTTTGGCCTTATCTTGATCCCTGATTGCAGCGCCAGCCTCCAGATCCCATTTCAAGCTGATCATACTCCATAGCAGTAACTTCTGAAGCAAATTGAAGAGTACTTTGCACGTTGTTTTGCCTGAGATCCCATTGTTTCAAGTCTGTGTTTATCAATAGTTGTAGCAGGCAAATTAATGGTTAAAATGATCAACTGTAATAAAGATTGGCTACTGAGACACATTTCTGTTATCTTTTTTTAAACAGCTACATCTTGGCTTTCTGTGATTGTCATGGATTCCAGATACCAACTGACGTTTTTTTTAACTGTCAGGTGCAGATACACGTGAATGGGTGGATCACAGTGATGCTTTTTTGGAACGATCGCCACGGGCCGATATGCCCTTATGCGGTTCCAGCATAAGGAGCAAATTGACATTGTTTACAGTGGGCTAGCGCCAAGTTGATGCCAAAGACTTGCAATTCACAGTGCGTCCAATGCGCTTCTTATACCCAAAAGGAACACCGCGTGACTCACAATAAACATTTGTGGATCGAGAACGAAGAAAATAATTACCTATTTCCTTGAATATGGCAATCGCCGGATGTTCTCAGAGCGTTTATTGTGTACACATTGTACAGTTTTGCTATTTCCTTTAAAAGTATGGTTTTATATTCAAAATTGGGACGCGCTGTGTTGTGAGATGATGTGTGTTGATATTCCGGGTTCTGCGTCAAGGAACGGTGTCACGTAGGTGATGATTGGGTGCGTTTTACTATGCTGTATAGTAACGTCCTGGAGATAGGTGGAGAATATCACTAGGTTTGGTGATTTCAGCCTCAGGGCGGGGCATATGAATTAGTGCCACCAGAGCAGTCCACCTTGGACGATTCAGTAACAGATAAGATTATTACAAGATGACCGCGCGCTGGTGCCTGATTTCGCATGTATAAAAAGAGGAAAATTACAATAAGGTGCATAGGAAATGTTTGTACGATCGATTAACGTATGCATAGAAGCACATGCCCGAACACTTGGGACAATAATATTTATGAGTGCACTATTCTTTTAATAGATCATTTTTTTTCTGCATTCGCTGCAGATGATTTTCTCAGGTCTGTTTCTGTATTATTTTTAATGTCTGTATGGTGTGTTAAAAAATGGTAAGTACATATAAAGTAATGGGTAATATCTGGTTTATATAGAAAAGTGTAGTGTCTACCATTAGTATCACTGTTTTCACTTATTTTCTCACGACAGAAAATGTTCTTTCAGCCATTCCAAATTACTAGACATTTCTGTGTAAAAAGATATATATATATATATATATATATATATTATTTTTACTGTACCTAATACAGAAAGTTTATAAATATATAAAATACATGTAGTCTACTCACTAGTTTCTTGCTAAGTTTTGGTGTTACTGCTGCGTAGGTATGCTGCTGATTTTTGCTGTGCAGTTTGTGTGAGATAATTCTGTTGGAGGCATAATTATTTTGTTTTGGTATATTGCATTATGTTGCATATGTTATGTAATTGGAAAGTTGGTGTGTTACATATACAGTTTCCACTTCTTATTTATTATTGAATGTAATGTATTTATGTGCTGCTTTTTTAACATGTTCAGTGTTTTTATTACATGATACAACAATGTAAGATAGTCCCTGAGTTTTTGGATAGTGTTGATGTTGACCGAGTCTGTCTGCGAACATACACATGGTCAGAAAACATCAGACCCACTAGCGCAGGTAGGGAGTTCAGTATGTCCTATGTTGTATGTATATAAAGTAAGGGAAGCCTAGGAAATATGTATCCAATTTATATTGTCCATATCTATAGTCAGTGAAAAGAACTTTGTTAAAGGGACGTTATGGTTAAGTTGTGGTACTAAAAACCTATGAAATTCAGTGAAAAAAACTTTGTTAAAGGGACGTTATGGTTAAGTTGCGCTACTAAAAACCTATGAAATTACGTGAAAAAAACGTTGTTAAAGGGACGTTATGGTTAAGTTGCGCAATTAAAAACCTATGCAATTCAGTAAAAACACTTTGTTAAAGGGACGTTATGGTTCCAAGTAAAACCAAAAAAAACCACAGAAATTCGCCAGTTATGGTAAACTAAGCAACCATAACTCACACCATCACCGTGCACTGCTAAGACTAACACCCAGGACATCAAAGATGACATCACAAATGTCATTGATGACATCACTGATGACATCACATGTCTGGCTCACTCTTTTTTGCCTTACTGTTATGCCTAGGCCAGTAACAGTCAGGAACTAAAAATTCAAAAAATGCTATATTTGTAGACTTATACTTCAAACATGTTCTTACAATAATTCACTTAGGGTCTGTAAGGACATGTATAGCATTTTGCTAAAATATAATAGCTTATTACCAGCAGATAATAGTATTTTGCTAGTATGTAATATAGCATTTTTTTCCAGTATAATATAGCATTATTGGTAGTATGCAAAATACAGGATTTACAACACAGTCAAGCCCAATTTGAAACTGCAGACATTCAGAACACGCATAGAAAAGCCTGCCAGATTCAAATAATGAAGGGCACAATCTTTTTTTTTTTGGATTCTTCGTGTATGAAGACTACATTATAATATATATCTGACTAACATTATTAACATTACTAAAATTCTAATTCTAACTTCTCTTTAATGCAGTCTCATGCAGAATGAGGTGAAATCCATGTTTTGGTGGCACTGCTGAGATTTATTTTTAAATGCAAACTGGCGTTTTCTTCAGCTTGTGGAGAACAGA
Source organism: Ambystoma mexicanum (assembly GCF_040938575.1). Taxonomy (NCBI): domain Eukaryota; kingdom Metazoa; phylum Chordata; class Amphibia; order Caudata; family Ambystomatidae; genus Ambystoma; species Ambystoma mexicanum. The sequence continues at coordinate 1,375,286,259 of NC_090922.1, forward strand.
AAAAAATGCAGGCGGCAGGAAATAAAGTGAAACAGTAACTCTAGGCCCAAAGCTTTCATTGTTCTGAAAATGAGGGCTGATACAGTACACATTTTTTTTACTATGATTGGTGGAAATTGTAGGCAGATAAGCCATGTCAATAAGGGGATGGATAGGAGTTTTCTTGGTAACAAGAAATGAGGAAGGCAGTTAATTCATGCTGGGTGCAGAAGACTAACAGAGGTCCCAAGGGGTAGAGCGCTAGCTGTGGGAAATAATTAGCTGGCGCTCCCCACACAAGGTTACAGAAGATTTTCGTGCTGACACTGGGTCTGCATCTGCGAACACACCAGGGTTCTGTGGGGGACTTCAAAGAAATACCAATCTTGGTAAGATAAATGCTAAGTGAGGACCAGCTAAAATGCCGAATGTGTGTCTAAGATTTATTACAGTGTGGGGAAGATAGGAAATCTTTGCATGTTTATTTTTCATTATTTTCAGAATGTGTGAACATGAATCCATATTTACAAAATATCTGCTTGTTCTGCTTTGTTCTCTTGTATTGCAGATAATGCTGTAACTAACCCATGGTAAGACTCAATGACACGTATATAAGATTCAATATAAGAGGTATTTATAAAAATCAATGGGATTTTGTGTCATTCATGCATCTGTGAATTATTTACATAAGTGATGTATACAGGGGAGGCTCATATCAGTGCAGTAGTGCATTTTCCAATTTACCAATGCAAGTAAAATAACAAACCAGCGAAATAAGTAGTAATAAACAGCTATAAAGCAGAGGTTTGTGTGCGGTGTGATGAATGTTTCCTTCCTTGTATGCTGATGGGAAGGTGTCTGATCTGATATATAGATTACTGGATGTAAATAAGCCAGTAATGTTTTATGGGGCATAGATTGCTGGATGTACATAAGCCAGTAATACCAGCCACAAACTGCAGGTGGCGCTCTGAATAAAATCATTGGGTTCTACTAAAGTGCAAAAATCTGGGGCTCTCTACAGACTAGGAGGTAGTCTAATAGAAAGGAAAGGTTTGTTTTATGATGGGTTATAGTATATAAAAATAAAAACATGCTTACCCCCTATACCACAGGAATAAATACAGCAAATCAATATACCACTAAAGTTACCATCAATATAAGCTAACAAGGTATGGTCACTAAACTAGTGTGATGCCAAACCCAATCTAAATGCAAGACTAATTTACAGCCAAATTACCGCCAATATTTTTACGGTAAGAAAATACCGCAAAATCCCAAATTTACCCCAATAAAGCTAAATCTCCTACAGGTCTGCTCACAGCATATGAAACATATACATAGGGGAAACACAGACTTGGAAGACAGCAATGCTTTCTATGTATGAAGATGATTAGTAAGGTTAGCAACACTTTTGTATAGGTCTGCTATTTTTTGTATTACTGTACTTTCCCAGGATATGCTCATATTTGTACACATTGCACTTACACTACTTTCATTAGGGTCTAGTCACAATATGTGATAGTTATACATAGGGAAGTATTAGCTTTGAAGCAGAGCAATCATTTCTGTGCATGAAGATAATCAGTTAGGTTATGAAGATTGTCAGGTAATACTGCTGTTTTTTTGTTTACTTCACTTTCCCTGTATACGCTCATATTTCTATGTGTTGTTTTCTGTTTCAGTTGTTTTGTTGCAATATTGCAATTATGTAGTAACTGGGTTTTATTAGCTACTTATTAAATATTTCACAGTACGCAAAACTCTAATAAGAAAGCATTGATCATGTTACTAGAGGTGCCAGTGCTGACATCTACCAACAGTTGCTGAGGGTCCTGCATGAGGTGGCAATGTGGGTGAGGGAATCAGGGGAGAGACAATTGCAGGAACATAAGTCTCTGATGGAGGAGGTTGCAGGGCTGAGGGCTGAATTGCGGGCTGGCAGAGGGGAATTGAGAGTGAGCAAGGATACTGCCTGTGTCATCCAACAACATCTATCACTGACACAGACAGCTCCGTCGCCTCACAGGTCCCCTCCACTCCCAGCCACTCTGACTCCTCCTATGGTGAGGGGTTGCCATTGGGGACACACAGCAGGCACATCCTTTTCCTCCATCTTGCCAAGCAAGTGATCCCTGCATGGCGAGACAATGGAAGAGGAGTTAAAGGTGGAGGTGGTAGTTATGAGGGACAGTGTTTCAAAGTGGTCAGATGGAGAACTGTGATTGGATGTGTGTTTGCCTACTGTGTCCATCCGATCTCACTCTCCCTGCATAGTATGCCTTTTGTGTTGTTCACTTCACATTTTTCTTACATACTTGTTCCACTTACTCCCTCTGTGCACTACGTCTTCACTGTGTATGTTTCATTCAACTGGACACACCCTTATATGCATATATTTCCTGGACAAGTGTGTGAGTACCTCTTTCAACAATGTGGTCAACACTGCTGTGCCACTCAATACACTTCAGCTTGTGCCATCCATGACTTGTGTCCATTTTATGTGTGTGTACTTTTTGTCTTTGTAGGTTGTGGTGTGTAGAACAATAACCTTGCACATGGTCATGGCAGGTGTGTTGTTTGCCATGGCATTGCAAAAGCATTCCCATGGGTACAATGTATGCTCATTTCCCGACGTAGTGAGCATTTGCAGGGCTCGTCATTGTGACTGTGTCATGATGTGCATGCCAATCCATATTTATCAGGTGATTAGTCTTGAGCCAGTGGCAGTGTGTCATCTCCATCGATGATGTGCATGTCAGTCCATGCAGCTGCTGGCAGTGTGATATGCATTGATGGAGGCGTTCCGCCCATGAATGGGTCTATACCTAAGGTCCACCTCAGCTCGCGTCACATCCACGTATGAGCAGAACAGTGCGTGCTTCAAAGGCAGGTTCCCACGTGGGTGCCAATAGGGTAGACAAAGGGTGCGTGGACAGGAGATTGTTAGGTGCCATGGATCTCTGTGAGCATCTGCCATGACCTGCCTATATACTAGGAGAATGATCAACACATGACTGTTCCTGGTGTTTTTTTGATACATACAATTTATTTAATGTTAAATCAAGTCCATGCAAGGACAACCATCTGACAGGACAACACCTCCAATGTGTAAGTACACTTATTTTTGTTACAATTTTCCAAAATGTTTGATTCCCAAGAAAAGTGCAATACAGTGCAAGTCAAGTGCATAGTGCTATACATTAAATACATACAAATGCATGCTAGTTATTACAATGGCTCTAAAAGACAGAGGGAAATCAAAAACATGAACATTTAAACATTGCCTTTGTCAAAACAGGATTACCCACTTCTTAGTTTCAATCGTGTTGATTATAATCATATGGTGTGACTAATGCACATCCATGGGATTATCCTATCCTTTCAGCTCCCAATGGTCAACGTGACATACAATTAATAATTAATTACACTGAGTCCCAAGTTTCGGTGATCAAAGGTTAAACCCGCCTTAATCTCGAATTTACACAAATATTCAAAAGTGCCTAGTGGTTAGGAATATGAATGTTCCTTCTTTAAATACGTTCCAGGCAGGTTTACAACCTCTCATAATCAGATTGATTATCCTCTTCATTGCAGTCTCCCCATTTTCAAGAGTTCTGCTCTATAATAGATTATACAGGGCAGCCACCCGCATCCACTGAGTGAGAAGAAAAACAAATCGCTCTATATAGAGTGGCTCATGTTCACTGATACACTCTCGTATTACACCTCTCCCTTCAATCAAAATCACTAGATTTTATCGCTCAGTCTTAAACCATTCTTATAGCTATCCCCAGTGTAGCCTCACATTTGGTCTGTAAAATATAAAATTGAAAGCCACACCGTGATTTGTTCTCAGGGGTGTAACTTTTGTCTATAACTCAATGCCATGACTAAAGGCAGCTATACAGTGGATTAGACGTATACTCTTGTGTTAAAATACACAGCAACTATGGGATACTAGAAGGACAGTTTCCATAGCAAAATGATTCTAGTTACAGAAAAGTTTGTAGTATGCCATTTTGTCGCCTGTAAAAAGTTGCTGCTTTATATATTTATCTACAGGGTGAATGCCAACCCATTGTTTTATGTTCTTTCTTTATTATCACATTTACTCTAGGGATATCAACCATTAATCACCATAGTTCAAAATAGGGCATGGTCTATCCCTAAGAGTTAGGGATAAACAGAAGACAACACAGGCCTTGGTGTGAAGCTGTGGCTCTGTTAGTTCATCTCCAAAAACAAAACCCCTCTTCCATTCCCCAGGAGGGAAGCTGAGATCAGAGGCACCCCTGATGCACTGATACACACTAATGCCATCTGCGGGACGTGAATGTGTTGGGAACGGAATGTTAGTTGGTGAACGAGCAGGAAGAGATGTTCCTTTTGAAGGACACATTTATGGGATATGGGAATAGGGCACGAGGCTCAGTGATACCAGTGAACCAGGCAAAGATTTAGAACACTACTGCCTTCACCCTGGGATGGTCACCACAAACAAACTGCACCCAACATAAGCTAACAAATCCTCGAAATTGAGTTTTATGAGCAATGCCCTGGTCTTGTCATCCTGGGCACCTTGGGTAGGGAGGAGATAAGAGGTGAACAGTGTCTGGAATGTCTTGGGATTTAGGAAAGTAGGAGCAGGGGTGATGCCAAAAAATTTGGAACAAGGTCGGTGTGCAGCTTGTGTGCCCCATGGCATCTGAGTTAATGAGGAAACCTATTGTCCAATCAACAGCAGGGTTAGCCTTGTCAAGGTTCTTTTATCACATCTATGACAGGAGGGTGCACATCACACGACGGTCCTAAATTTACAAGCTTATTGATAAGAACCTACCAAACAGCAAATTGGGTTCAGCAGTGACGATATGGGCTACCATGTGTCTAGGGGAATGGCGGCAGTGTAGATCTGGGCAATTGGTCCAGAGACTATAGGGGTGATTAGCATCTTCTATAGGTGGTGGCCAATGAGGGTGGTAGGATTATGTTGTACTCATTATTATGCATAGCGATGTTAACTTGCAGTTTTTCTGGTATAAACAGTGTAATGTCTTGAGATAAAGCAAGTGCCTTTTCAGTTTGGTTCTACAGAACCATCTGAGACCCTTTTTGCATGCAGTAAGCCTTGTTTTCCTTACGAAGATGTGCAGAGATTATTTTGGTCATTTGGATTGCGTTTTTACTCTGCAAGTTTTGGGTTGCCATTCCTTTCAACCTTTGCAGCTGATGTTAGCAGACTTCTTTACTGGCATGGCTCCATGAATGTGTGTTGCTGCGGGCTGTGTGGGGGGATGGGGACTGTGGTCCCATGTAGAATTATGACTGTGCCTCATCTCGCCTTGTTACCAGCTACATTGTTGAAGCCTGTTTCCATTGCAGAATATTTGCCCCCGAAGATGGATTTTTCAGAGAAGTGACAGCCATTCACCTGCTATTTGGGGGTTCAGAGCCATTTACCAGGCAACAGTGGTTCAAAAGGGCGCTCGTAAGTCTGAGGCCCTTTTGCTTTGGTACACTGCTGGTTGGGGCAGCGGACCGTGCCTGGTCTCTTTTTCTGTCCTTCCAATACTGGGGAGGCCCTTTCTGCATGGTAAAGTGGGCTGTATTCGTAAACCCGCTCTGGTCCACCACCGGGCAAGCCCGGTGGGGTGACTGGACAAGGGCGGGGCAGTTAAGTGGGGGCACGTGGCTCACTCTCCACCCACCAGACCCGTTTTACAAAGGCAAGGTGGGGGACAGACCCACGGTCTTCAACTCATACAATCGTTCCTCCTCTCGCTGGTACTGGGGGTCTTTGCAAGGGCTGTAGTCTTTTTCTAAGATGTGGGAGGTCTCAGAGGAGCAAAGTCATCCGAGGCAGATTAGTAAATCTCGTGTAGGAGCGCCGGGACACTCCTCAGGGTGAAGTACCTGGTACTCGTCCGGGGTCGACAATCATCCACAACCCTGCAGGGGGGAGAAGGGGAGAGTCCTCAGTGTTCCATCTGATGCGCGGCCGTCACCCGCTCAGTTATCTCGCAGAGTGGGCCGCTGGTGATATGGTTCAATGTCTCCACATGGTTTAGCAGCCACTTTAACTTTCGCTCTCTTCCCGCTGGGCTGCGGTCCAGGAAACAACCGGCAGGCCAACTGATAAAATTCTCATCCGATTCACTCCGGTTTTTCGCCCATCCAGTGGAGGGGAGGTTCTCAGACCATAACAGCCAATTTATTCTGGGGTGGGGGTCTTCAATCAGAGGCTCAAGCTGCTTTAGGACCGGTGGGGATGGAGCTCACGCAGAGGCTGACTGCATCTAAACGCCCCCTGGTGGCCAGTCAAATATTGTGTTTTTAATGTACTTTAATGTATTTCCCACTCCTGCTTCCTCCCTTCCCTCTGGACATTTTGAAACAGTATTGTCTTATTGTACAAGTGCCTAACAAGCAAACAATAACATAAATGAAACAGAAGTCTTGGGGAAGGCAGATTTGCTGATGTAGACTCAATAGGATATGTTGGCTAGAAAGGAGACAAACATGAAATAAGAAAGAAGAATGAAGAAATAAGCGGCTGTGCTGAGATGATGGCAGAGGGTCTTGTGGTCAACCAGGACGAAGGCAGCCGAGAGGTCCAATAGAAGGAGGAGGGTGACTTTGCCAGAATCCCAGAGATCATTTATCTGTTTCATGAGCAAAAGTAGGACAGATTCCATGGCATGGATGGAAACCAGATTGATGGGAGCTGAGAATGTGATGCTGCTCGAGGGAAGATTGGATCTGGAGGTATGCTGCTCTGTCTAGAATTTGTAGCATGCATGTTACTGTAGTGATGAGGCAGTAGTTGGTAGAGAGAGTGGGTTTGAGAGGGTTTTTTCAAAAGGGGGGAGACCCAGGATTATTTGATAGTTCAGGAGTTGAAGGAAGAGTTTATGATGGCGGTGAAAAGTGGTAGGAGGGCGCCAGTGCAGTCCTTGATGAGAGGGTTTGGGAAAGTGCAATTAGAGGGTTTAGGAATTTTGATTATTCTGGCCATGTCAATTTCTGTGATGGTGTGGCAATTAAATGGCCGGAATGAGGGTGACAGGAAAGGTAGTTGAGAGAGATGGGTTTGGCAAGGATGGTATGTTGCTTGACAATGATTTTATCTTGGAGTAGGGCAATCTTTTCTAATAGTGTGTTTTGGAATTTACTGCACCAAGCATCGTTGATGTGACGGTAGATGGTGGTGTAGTGGGGTTCTCAAGTTCTTGCAGGATGGTAAAGCACTCACATGAATTTGATTTTGCTTAAGAGATTCTCATGTTAAAGTTGGAGGCTTTGGTGGTGTGAATTGCAAGTTTATATTCCCTGGTGGTACTGGTGAAGTGATATTTGGTGGGAGTATTTGGATTGTGACACCACTCTGCTTCGCTGGCTCACCTTTTTAACCCAAATAGTTGCTAAGTCTGGATTGAGCAACACATTCTTCTAAGTGGTAGATTTGTGCTTGAACAGTTTGAGTGGAGCAAGAATGTCAACTGCTTGGATTGTTACATCGATATAGGAGTTGAGAAGAATGGCTTATTCCATGATGATGGTGGCTGGGTAGCTGATATTGGCAAGTAGAGGAAGGAAGCATTTTTTGGTGAGGTTACGTGTGCATCGTGACAAGGTGGGAGGGTGAAGGGATTGAGAGGGGCAGTGCTGTGTGAGGTGGGGATGGAGAATGAGGTAATGTGGTGGTCCGACCATGGCAGGACGTGTTGGATTCAAGTGTAATGTTGCAGTTAAAGTTGGCAAGACAATCTAGAGCACAGCCTAGGATGTGGGTGGGTGTTGAAACAAGTTGTTTGCCACCAATTTGATGAAGTGTGTTAGCATTGGTGTTGGTGGGGTAATTGAAGCCAAGTTTCATGTCACCAAGTAGTAGACATTTCGTGGTTGGCTTGAGACTGGTAGCGATGAGTTAAAGTATGTCCACTTCGAAAGTGGAGGTGGGCCAGCTGAGTAATAGAGGACATGCATGGATATGGTAGAGGTATAGTGTGATTGGGAGAGTTTAGTGGAGAGCAGATCATAGTTCAGAGGAGAGTCGATGGTGGTGGCTCTGACTGGGATAGCATCTTTATGGATAATTGATACGCCAACACCTTTACGGTATCTCTATCATAAAGTGTATGGAGTATCTGCTGGATAAGGCTATGGATAAGGCTGGTCCAGCGGCAGCGTGGAGCCAGGTTTCAGTAATGGTTAGGATATCAAGATCCCTGGTGGTGATGTAACAGATGTCGAGGGCATGTGCAGGTAATGATCGGGCATTGATCAAGGTGCAGTTGAGGGCAGAGGGGGGTGTGAAGTGGTGGCTCGGCTAGTGTTGCGGGCTGCTTTGTTTATCAAGGACGTGAAGAAGCCCTCTGATTGTGTATCTGTGGGAGTGTAAGAGTCAGTGGGCCTCATTACGAGCGTGGCGGTAGCCGTGCCTCTATGGCAGGCACAGCTACAGCCATGCTCGCTACTGTCCCCGCCACCCGCGATTGGGCAATAACCGGCCCATTACGAGTAATGGGCAGGTAATTTCCCATTCGCAAGTGGCGGTAATGCTGGGCTTCTGATCCCCATTCTGCCCCATAGGGCAGAAAGGGGTTGGGGATAATGGCTGCAATGGCACCATTGATAACGGTGCCAGTACAATCACGAGTTCTGCTCGCGGGTGCCGCACAGCCCACCAGGTAATACCTGGTGGGCTGTCAGGAACCCACAAGCAGAACTCGTAATGCAGCGGGACGGTATGAACGGTGCTGGTGCCTTACCGGCACCGTTCATACCTTCCCCGCCAGGGTCCTAATGAGGCCCAGTGTTTCTGTGTATGGTGGATTCCATGCGGGTACATATCTGAGGGTTCCTGGCATGAATTGGAGGAGGAAATGAGAAGACGATATCTGGTGCGTGAGTCCGGGAGGCAAAGTGAGTGAGTCTTGAGTGGGCATCAGTATTTGGTGGTGCTTTGTATAGGATGGAGAAAGCATGTTTATGTGGAGGGAGCACAGTAGTGGTATGGAGAAAGGGGGAGACAAACTGCAAGCGCAGAGATAGGAAGTTAGTGGGGGTTGGCAGTGATGTGAGTGCAGCACAAGTGGGTATAGAGAGGGTTTTGCAACTGTGGGGAGTTGGCTAAACTGGAGAAGTAATGCAGAGACTGCAAGGAGGCAGAGAAGGCTGGTATGGCTGAGTTGGGCTGATCTTAGGCAGTAGGCCAGGACTAGTATGGCTTCTCTATGCCCAAAGGCATTTGTTGTGGGCCTTTGGTGGGGGTTGGCTCCCTGTTAGGCTCAGGAAGTTATCATGGTGGTTGGTGGCTCCGTGATGGGTGCGGGTGGTGGTGGGACCTCAGGAAAGTCTGTAGGTAGCTACGAGGTGGTGGGGGCTAAGGTGGACATCTTTGAATGTAGCAGATGCTCCATAATCATTGTTGTGTGCCAAGTATGGCTTAACTTGCATCAGGTGGAAGCAGGCTGCTTTGTCTCATCGACCTTCATCACAGAGATCCATTACACCCTGCCTTGGAGATGCGCTCACTGCAGCCGTAAAATTACTTTTTTTCACTGTCTCCCCATTCCTGCGGTAGTCCCCTGATATTCCCCTGATAATGGCAGTGAGCTACATCTACAGCAGCATGGAAATACCCATGCCCATGGGATTCCCCTGGTATTCCCCAGAAAACGCTTGAAAATCCAAATCTCTTTCCTGTCCTCACAGGCACTCACCAAGTTCTCCCCTCCTCTTTCCATGGTCTCCCCCCTCTCAATTGCTTTTCCCCCCCTGGCCATTACCCTCCATCACTGTTACGTTCATGTGAAGTATTTTCTTCACCGAGGTGGACTTGATTGAAATGTGAGTGCTGAATTTCAGGGGGTTTAATGCATTACATCTGATCACCTTAACTTTCTCTTAACAAATGATTTTTGACTGCATTTCAAGGCTTTTTCTACACATTACTTTCCTCAGGGCTCATTAGCCAAGGCCTTCTACCGTGGCCACAGCACACATTGTACCAATAGTTTTCTTTTGGGCCCACTAGTCATGGCCCTCAGCCATGGTCCTTGAGGTCTCACTAGCTATGGTCTTCAGCTGTGGCCTCTGTTTGTCTTGCAACAATATCTTTATTTTGGGCCCACTTGCCATGTCCACTGGCCATGTCACACCATTAATATGTTACCAAACAACAATTTTCCCCTGTCTAGTAGATTTAGATACTGCAGATATTATACTGTTCTTTTCTAACACCTTAGTTCTGCAATCATTTCATAGCAATAATTTCCAATAACAGAAGTACCTGAGGTAGAGTGACAGTTCTCTGATTCCCACGATAATGGGAAAAATGCTCAGAATTTAAAAGTCTTCCACATCCTCACAGGCACTCAGCATGTGTTCCCTTCTTTTTCCCAGGTCCTCTCACTGCAATCAATTGCTTTCTCCTTCCCTAACCCTCTATCATTACCCCATATCAGTCATTGCTTTATGTGACACACATTTTTTTATAGGCACATCTTGTGGCGTGGTCCCTGTAATTTTGGGAGATTCATGTGGTCTCCCAATGATAAACTGAAAAAGCTATAACTATAACTTGCCCCCCAACCAATACATAAACATGGGGCCTACATGATGTCTTCTTTCCCAGTCCCAACCTCTAGCCTGATGTGATTGCTATTGCTATTGCTATTTATGTGACTCCTAGGGCCAGGCCATCTAAGAGCTGTCATTCAAAACAATCAGTGTTCTCCTAGCAGTGAATACGTATACAGGACATTTTTAAGTCTCTTTCTGATGTTGAGAATGTTATTAGACTCTGTAAGGTCGTAGGGCAGTTCATTCCAAAGTTTGGTCCAAATGTGCCCAGTGCTTTTTGCACTACGGCTGTTAACAAACTGCACATTTTCTCTACGAGGAAATCAATGGGAGTAGTCTGAAAAGTGTGTATTTACATTTTCTTTTATAACGCCCAACTTCTTTCCCCCAAATGTCCCATTTGGGGGAAGTCATTGACAAATGTTTTGTTTAAAATATTTGATTTAAATCCATCCAGCAAGTCAAAAGTTATCGGCCTCTCTCAGCCTCTCTGGTCAAATCACCAAGAATGTTATAAGGGTTTTAATGAGCGGGGGGCACCCTGTTCACTGTCAAATATTTTAAAAGCTACTGGAGGGATTTAACACACACCAGTTAAGGAAATTACAGCAACGCACTGTACCCAAGTTGTTTCATGTTTGGTTCAAATCTACCCAGCATTTTTCACGTTACGACTGTTCAAAAACTGCACTTTTTCTCAATGGGAAAATGAATGGGCTGAAAACTGTGGTGTTTTGTTTCTTAGTACCTTTTTCATGTTTGTGGTGTTTTGTTCCTTAATTACTTTTTAATGTTTTAATACATTGTTCCTAACAGTTCCAATCAGGGGGGTTGGGCGCTTGTCAAACCTTTGGTTTTGAAAATGTCATCTAAATCCATCAAGCAAGCACAAGGTTATTAACAATAGAAGTTTGGGGATGAATGGCTGCTTTTCAATTTATGAAAAATCTATCAGCCTCTCTGCTCCAAAGCACCATGGGAGATATAGTTATATTTTGGGGAGAAGGGGTCATTGTTTCTTATTTGTTACAATTACATTCAGTGGTTTTTGCCATGCACTGCACCGAAAGGTAGAAATTTGCTCTATGGGAAAATGAATAGGAGTGAGCTGAAAACTGTGTTTTTAACAAATCTTTCCCAAAACTTTCATTCTGAGCGTAAGGGGTGGATGATTGGGGGAGGGGTGTGGGTGGTGCCCAGGACAAACTTTTTGTTTGTAAAATATCAGACAAATCCGTTCTGCAAGTCAAAAGTTATTAGCAATTATTCTTTCAGGTTTCCTATGGAACTAGCTACATACCTGCGGTAGCAGCCCGGTAGTTATGGTTAAGAAAGAGCACTTTTTGGGTGACTTATAACTTTATCCCCTCAGAATGATTTTGAGAAGTTTGGTGTGGTTTCGTCCAGATGGGCCAAGTTATAGGGGGGTCCCAAGATTTGTGGGAATCCACATATATGCAATGGAAAAAAAAGTTGCTCATGCCTACAGCCCAAATTTTACAAAGTTTAGAAAATTACAGCAGGAGCAGCAGTGTGGTTTCAAAATCATGCTTTTATAAATTTGGTGTAAATCCGCCCAGTAGTTATTTTTAAAATGGCCAAAAAGTATATTATTATTTTGTTGTGATATCTGGGTCTGGTCTCTGGACTCATTTTCTAATTTGGAGTCCATAGATGCCTCTGGACCAATCTGAGAGCAGCATGATGTTCGCGGACATCATATGTGCTCGCTGATTAAAATTGTGAAGTGCGTCAACACTTTTGAAATGGACGCCATGTTGGATTCATGAACAGTGCCCATAATCCACAGACAGAATCAGCAATTACAGGGTCCGGTGGGACCGTAATGACCTGGTAATTGCCTATACGCAGGTGCCGGAAAGATTTGCAAGTTTGGCGTCAGCCTGCCAGTTTTACCGGCAAGGCGACCGCCAAACTTGTAATGAGGCCCAATGTCTTTTTATTTTACTTTCTACACATGTATGATCCTTCATTTTCACTAGCCCAATTGTCTGTATTATTAATGTCAATTATGTATGGCAGGGATGTAAGAAAATGAAATTCAAGGAAAAACATTAGTTGCAAGGACGTTAAGGTTAGAATTTAACGAAATGAAACCCCTGAAATTCAGTTAAAGCCACCTTAACTTTTGACCCCCTGTTGCGCAGCCAATGACCACAATGATGACAACACAGACCACATCACTGATGACATCACTAATTACATTACAACAGTACCTGGCATTAAGCATGGCCTTCAGCCATGGTCAGTGTGCATGGCTAATTATATTTTAAAACATGAATGGGTACTATTCATGGCACTGAATATTTTAAAACACTAACAGGCTACCAACCATAGATTGTGGCCTTTACCAGTGGATACAGCTTTCAACCACGTCCATTGTATACTGATAAGGCACTAGCCGTGGACCTTACATATAAATGGGCCTCACTACCCATCTCTTTTGACCATGAGCAGTTTGTAATTTTTTTGGCCATGTCTACTGTATATTTAAAAATACTAACATGCAATAAGCGAAGGACTTCGGATGTGCCCCCTGTGTATTAACAACACTAACCAGCCACTATCTATGGCCTTCGGGCATGCCCACTGTGAATGATATACACTAACCAGCCACTACCCATGGTCTTTAGCACAACAATGGACAATGGTTACAGGATTTGGCCGTGCTGACTGGATATTCTAACATACTAATGGGCACTAGGTATGGCCTTTAGCTATGGCCACTGTCTATAGCTTTCAACGTTGCACACTGTGGGCCTCATTACGACCAAGGCGGTAAGGGATTACCGGTAAGGGCACTGGTGCTGGTAATCCCTTACTGCCCAATTACGAGGTCCCTTTGCGGGTCCCTACCCTAACGGCTGGTTTCACCAGCCGTTAAGGAGCGAACCCGCAAAGGGACCTTGGAGGTAATTGCAATACTGCAATTTGCAGTACCGTAATTACTGCCTTCCCCATTCCCATTGAGCCCTATGGGGCAAAAATGGGAATGGGCAAGGGCCAATGGTGAATGGGGAATTACCGCCCCTCCAACCTTGGAATGGGGCGGTAATTCCGCCATTCACCATGGCGGATTCCGGCGTCAACCATGGCGCTAATGGCGCCATTGGTTAACGCCTGGGTCGTAATGACCCCCTGTATATTTTAAAACCATGATAGGTCACTAGGCATGGCTTTTAACCATTCACATTAGTATTTTGCAACATTAACTACCTATGGTGTTTGGTGATGGCCAGTGACCACAGCCTTCGTCATGACCAAGTCCATGGCCTAAATTGTTATTAAGAAAATCTAAGTTTTTGTGAGGAAACATATGAATCATGCTATGTCTGATGCCATTATTGAAGTAATCTACTATATACAATGTAATTAGTGTTGTCACCAGTGATGTCATCAGTGATGCAATTTGTGATGTTATCAGTCACCTCCTACAACATGTAATTAGTGATGTTATCAGTGATGTGATCTGTGATGTCACCATAGTGGTCATAGGCTGTGCAACAGGGGTAGCGCAGATAAGGTGGCTTTAGCTGAATTCCAGGGGTTTTTTTTGCATTATGTTCTCACATTAACGTCCCTGAAACTACAGTTTTTTCTTTCCTTGAACATATATACATATGTATTTTCAATGAAAAACGTTGTTAAAGGGACGTTAAGGTTAAGTTGCAAAAGTAACAACCTATGAAATGCAATGAAAAAACTTAGTTAAGGGGACGTTATGGTTAAATTGCACTAATAAAAACCTATGAAATTCAATGGAAAAACATTATTACAAGGATGTTATGGTTACAGGTAAAACTGAAAAACCTCAGAAATTCGCCAGTTATGGTAAGCTAAGCAACCATAACTCGCGCCACCACCGTGCATTGCTAAGACTAACACCCAAGACATCAAAGATAACATCACAAATGTCATTGACGAATTCTACAGCGGCAGGAAGAAAAATCCTTTTCCAAGATGGCCACCATGGAAAAAGAAGGCAGCGCTCAATAGAGAGCCCCTCTTCCCTTTCCATGGCAGCCTGCAGAAGTCAGAACCCTATGAGCATATTACCACACGCACATTTTTTACACTTTCAAAGCTAGCCTACTTTTGAATAACTTTATCACATAGCCGGACCCAGGTGGAAATGGCCACTTTAACACCATTTTTCATCCCTCGCGGACAAAGCCAATAGCCAGATTGTCTGTGTAATGATCTTACACCATGACCCACACAATCTGGCCACTGCCCATGGCCACAGGCTATACCTCAGTTACCAAAGGTATATCATTATTTTTTGTACATATATTATGACACTTGTCAAAAAATAAAGCACAAAAGTGTCAAAATGTATGTACATACAATAGTCATATAACTTGACAAAATCCGTTCAGACTTTACTCAAACATTCAAGGTTGGGTCTTTAATCTTTCTGAAAAATGTTGTCGACATTTGTCAAAAGGCAACAAAGTTATAAGCGATCTAAAAATGTTGAGACCATTTAAAATCGTTTTGCAAACTTGTGTGCAGATTTGTCAAATGGCCCCACATTTATAAGCCTTTACAATATTTTGGACCCCCCACTCTAATTTTTCCCCCTCTGGACAAAATCCCAACAACTCTTGCAAGATCATGTATATCTAGATTTAAAATCGTCCTGCAAACTTTTGTGCAGATTTGTCAAATGGCACCACATTTATAAGCCTTTACATTATTTTGGACCCCCCTCTAATTTCGCCCCTACTTTACTGAATCCCACCAAACTTGCCTTTCAGTATTGGGTCTAGAATAGAATTTCAAAATGTCATGCAGTTTCACTGAGTGGTGCCAAAGTTCTAAGCCATCCAAGAACTGCTCCCGAACATTGGAAGTGCCCCCAAACTTCACAGTACTGTTCGCTGGTCCGTTTGCAGACTTTTACGATGAAGAACACCCATTTTTTGGCTTCTTATGGCCATATCCCATCCACATCACCCCTCACCTCCCCAGAGATTGATAAGTTTGACAAGTGTAATATTGTGGTTTTTTTATATGTTTTTACTACGATGTCCGAGGACATCGGCCAAAGTCCACGAATCCAACATGTCTGGCGTTTTCAAAAATCTGACACACTTCATGCTTTTCACCATCCAATCAGTGGACGTGTCTGAAGTCTGAGGTCATCACATCACCCTGAACCAGTGTTGCCAACTCCTCAGTGAAGAAAGTAGCTATTGGCTCCCCTAGAAGTCGCCAGAAGTAGCTAGATGACGTCACTGCCCAATTTGCATAATTACCTCCTCTTCCCCCTGCGATTTATGGCTTTTACTGTGGCCCCCTCCCCTTTTAACACCTCCCTTTTAAGTTATAAGTGTGTTTTACTGTGGCCCCCTCCCCTTTTAACACCTCCCTTTTAAGTTATTTGTGTGTTTTTACATTACTCCCGTTAGAAAACGGGCGAATTACAGCACTTTTTTCAATTGGTTTGGAAACTTGCATAAATGAGCAAGTCTCCAAACCAATTGAAAAAAGTAGCTAGATTTCTCGCTAGCCGCTTTTTTATGAAAAAGTCGCTAGGGGGGCGTACTTTCTCGCTAAATATAGCGAGAAAGTCGCTAGGTTGGCAACACTGCCCTGAACTGGGGAATGGGTCCACGGACTGAACCCAGATATCACTATTTTTTTTACCTACATTTTGCATGTTTTTTAAAACTATTGGACGGATTTTCACCAAATTTACAAAAGAACTCTTTCGGGACCAAGCTGCCACTCCTGCCACAAATTTGGTGAAAATCTGTCCAGTGTTTTGGGCTGTAGAGGTGAACAAAGGTTTTTCCATTCAGTCTATGGATAAAGAAAATTGGGTCCCCCCTTTAACTTTGCCCCTCCTTCATTAAACCTCACCAAACTTAGCAAAAAATTCTGAGCGGGCAATATACTTTTTTTTCAACATTTGGTGAAGATTCGTCCAGGGGGAGCGAAGTTATACACCGCCCAAAAAGTGGTCCACCTATGGGTTTAGCAACTTAACCATAACTATACGTCCGCTACCACAGGCCGTGTAACGTATGTATATATTGCCAGGAAAATTGCAGTCCTTAATCGTTATTCTCATAACGACCCCTCAAGATCAACAAAAGGTAACCTTAAAAATGCCCATGCACTCGTTCTCAATTTAAAGATGTATTTCATACATAAACAAAAGTTGACAAATACAAATATGAATTTACAAAAAGAGCTTGTTCCTCTGACGTTACATATTGGGCCATGCATACCTTACCAGGTACTTCAGGCTAATAATCAGTACTCTAACAATCAGTACTCTAACGCACATAAATGAGGGTCTAAATGACAACATTGTTGCATGCAAATTTGGTGGCCATCTTATCATTGGTGTATTCCCTACAACTTCTAAATAATCTGGTTATTGCTCGACTAGTGTCTTGACTTGTACGTTTATATTTTTATTTTTTTATTTTTATTTTTATTATTAGGGTTTTATTGAGCACAAACTTTACTTGGGGAAGCAACATAGCTCTTTATAGGGGGAAGAACACAGTGAGGAAAGCCGAGAAAAGAGGAGGGAGGCGCTAACAGGGAAGGGGAAGGGGAAGCAATTTTCAGCAAGGTGTCTTCAAGCAACCAGGGGAGTGGACAGTAGCATGCAGGTCACTAAGTCTCAGGTAGTTCAGAGGGGTGGTATGTGTAAATCTAGGTGTTGGGGAGTAGCCATTATTGAAGAGGAAGGGCCTGCGCTCTTTCCTGAACTGTAGAAGCGATGGGACAAGCTTCCAGAGTCTTGGAGCATAGACATAGAAGGCATGTCCTCTGTTCCTTTCTTTCCTGCACACTTGGAGCATACGTCTGCACAGTTTCTTACATATGGTGGATCATAGGCCTCCAGAGATGCTGAGCTTCTCTGTGAGGTAGCTTGGGGACTTCAGGGGGACAGCCTTGCAGATGATGCAAAATGATTTGAAGATGATATGGGCTTGCAACAGGAGACAGAGCATTTTGATGAGGGTTGGGTGATATGGTCACATTTGTGTAGTCCTTTGATGAGTCTTGCTGCAGCATGCAGGACACATATCAGCTGTGCAAGGGTAGTCACCGGAAGGTCTTCTAAAAGGGGATTATAGATCACCTTGATTGCAGCGTTTCTTTGCTTCATCTGGGTTTGAAGCCAGATTGACAGGACTGAAGGAGGTTAGTTACTTTGATGTGCTCGAGGAGTTGCCTGGCTATTTCCTTCTCAAGGATCTTACCTAGGAAGGGAAAACTGGTGATGAGGAGGTAGTTGCTGAGATTGTCAGGGTCCATTGTTGGGTTCCTAAGAAAAGTGAGGGTTTGTCTGACCTTGACGGTTGAGGAGAAGGTGCATTGAATTAGAGAGCTGTTGATACTTGTCAGGTAACGCAGGTGTGTTGGAAGGTTCTTGAGTACAGTGGCAGGGAAGATGTCATCCTCATGCAATGTGGTCTTGAGGGATGTTAAGGTGGCAGTGAGGTCTTCCATTGTTAGAACCAAAGTGCCTGTACTATTGAAGATAACAAATAATTCATCATTATACTTCGATTGAGCATGACAAGCCAAAGAGACATCATAATGTACAAATTAGTCAGCTGCATACGTATCTTATTAGTAAGTCATGTTTGCATTAATTTTCAATGATTTCCAAAAGTCCTGGCAAAGAATTCATTCTTTGTGACTTTTTGACTTGTTTTCACATTCATAATTTGTAATTTCATCAATCACATGCAGGAGGCTTTCGTTTTGAAATGCTTCATTTACAAACTGGTTTGTGTACAAATGGATTTATGCCATGCATTTGCAGAAAATGAGGTATCAGCCTCATTATGAGTTGGGAAGTCCAGAATTAAAGTGCCAGTAGCATCATATACTGGCACCTTTCTGGACGGTCAACTCTACGTTTGCTGGTAGGGGCACTGATCTAACTGCAGGCCTGACCTGCTGGTAGATCAGGCCCCTACCAGCCGATAAATGCCTCAATCACCAGCACTGTTACTACTGGTGCTGGTGATTTGGGCAACCCCATCCAGTGGAGTCCAATGGAATGGGGAGCTACTGCCATCTCCGCCACCCGTAGTATCCGGTAATACCAGGATATTGGATGGAGGAGACAGTACAGTAGTTTCCCAGTATCCCATTGGAATTACGAGCGGGATACCGGGAAACTCATAAAGAGTCTTCTACTCCTAGAAATGTCTTCTACTACTAGAACAAAAACAGACATCAGTCAAGAATAGCATCTTGCTTTCTGAATTCTGGCTGAATATCAGCAAAGTGTTGTTGGGATGCAAGTGCAATGTCCCAAAAATAAGGGAAACTGAAAGCTCTTTACAGTGCAACATGAACCATACAGAGGGCCCATCACCTTGTTAATTTGCACAACATCTAGACCTCATGTGCAGCATACAAAGAGATGGATGAGTTTCTGAGACTACCCAATTACGAAATATACATCAGACATCTAAACATGGGCGTATTTTCCCCAAGATAAGGGACACGTTCAGGATTTGGTTAGCTGTCCCCACACCTTTACAGAAACCATATTGGATATCTGATAAAGTAGCATTCTCCTCTGCCCAGTCATTGATTTTCCTGTCGAGTGCCCGGACGAAACATGTAGCTATTGTATCATTTTGGGATATGGGACGATAGCAAGTTGGTTCTGCAATGTTCTCTTCTTAAAGATCGGCAGAACAATAGCATGGTGCCAACTGCAGGGGATGGTCTTATTCATGATATAATATTACACACTCTGCATAAGCAGCTTTACCGTTAGTTTTTAAGTGCATTATCTAGGTCCTTTATATAAAAACTAAGATAATCATCTTGCACGGGGTTATGAGCGGCTCCATTTGTTACACTTTGGGGGGGACTTAATACCATTGTGGATGAATGAGAGCTGGAATTATACATTCTTGAATAATGTTCAAACCAGCTCTTTGCTGAAATCTCCACAGCAACCCTTCCAATTTTGCTGGAATTATTATTTAAGCCTGCAGCAATGTTCTCCAATATAATTTGGAATCATCAGAGACATCTGCCAATTTTCAGGTCCTTCCATCTCTTTGCCGCCCATTCAGCGTTCTCCTTGATAATCACATTTGTGCCAAAAGGTTTAATAGCATTTAGTGGGACCAGCCAAGTATCATGTAGATGGCAAACATTGTGCTTGGAATCCAGATGAACTTCAATACCCATGAACCCATTTACCAGGCCAAACATAACATTACATCTGCCACAGAACATACAATCAGAGAAAATGCGTGTTACAGTAAAAATTCTGAAGGATATGTTTGAAACCCCCAGAATTTCATCCAGGGCTTTAAATAACGCTCTCTTGTACACATTTTCATTCCTTAACGCGGCAGATAATATTCTGTACATACCACTCTGCCAAAGCAGCTGGTGACTGTTCAGTGGTGCAGAGACATTAGTTGGCACTTGAGCAGAATTGCAATTTTGAGCCTCAGGAGGGCAGTCCAAGGTAAAACTGGTGTTCCCCATCAAGGAGTGCTTGCAAGAATATTTAGAACCCAGCTGCCCCTGCTGAGATAAGGCTGGTCAGTTCTGGCTCTGCACCACACCAGCATGCAATTCTTGCTCTGTGGTGAAAGACAAACCGGCAGAAGTCATGACAGCAGCATTTCCCGAATTATCCATTTGAAGTACCTGGATACATTTAAGAGCCAATACAAGTTTAAGCATCCTGGGAGATGTATGCTAAAGTGGGTTAGAAAAAAGTATTCCGTCTGAAAAGATGCATCTATCAGAAAACAACCTGAATTAACCTTTAGTGTATTTATACTCAAGCCCCCTCCTGCAGGTTTTGACCCGGCACGTTAGATGGATCAGATGAGCATAAAAATGGAGAAGGTTCAAATGTCTCAGGCTGCTTACCTCCAAGACCAAAGGCTCCTCATTAATGGGGCGGCTCCTCCGTGCCCACCTTATAGTAGTCTACTTCAATTGGATAGAGTAGCGTATTATAGTTATGTTGGTTGTTGTATAATAATATTTTGGCTATTTTGTCACTAAGTTGTACGAGGTTTGCAGATATTTTCAGGGGCTGTGCGACAATAGTGGCAATAATGGGGGAGAATGGGATATCTTGCATAACCCCCCAGCACAAGGCTCCGTCTCACACCCCCCCAACACAGCCCCTCCACCAGCCAGCAAGCCATCCAAAGCCTGCAACGGGTGCATGCACAAGGTTTGACCCCCGTGCCTTAAGGCTACCCACCTACAGGGCACAGATTGTACACACTGCGCGTCTGCCAAACTGTTTGGGGAGAATATACCTCACCGGTGTTGGGGGCTGCTCCGGGGACACCGGGCAGCCCCATGCTCATGTCGGGGAACACCCAACGACACACTGTCGCAGCATTCACGCTGCATACACAAGGGTGGGGGTTCATCCCACCGGCTCCGGGGACACCGGAGCTCCACACATGGGCCAGATGACAACTGGCTTACCGCGGCCCTGGCTCTGGGGGCACCCAGGCTGGGGTCACCATCCTGGCCCGACTCACAGTGTCAGGGCGACACACAGGGACAGCGTTGCCCAGCAGGGGCACCGCCCGGACGGCGTTGCCCGGCAGGGGCACAGTCCTGGAGCTGGGCCCCATCCTTGGGCCCAGCACCCGCATGGTGCCCCCAAAGACACACACACACGCAGAGTCAGTTGGGTTTCGACTGACGAGCCAGAAGCGGCTCGTCCACTTTATTAACTTGGTCACGTGGTTGCCCACGTGACCACAGCAACACACTTGGGCAATACCATGCCTCCCAACAAGGGAGGAATGTAACACTCCTCCTTTTTCATAACAATAAAACAAAACCCCCAAGGTCCCAACATAACCACCACTACTACTACTACAACCACTCTACTAATACACCCTTTATTAACCTGGGCGAGTGGTTTCACTATTACTGAATGCCGCCATTGTTGACCCCCCTGGCACCATTTAAAGCATGGCCACAATTTGGAGGATCACAGCTTCACATCGCCACTTGAATGGGCCATTTTAAGCAAGTCCAGGGTCTGCAGGGTCCCAGTCTTCATGGAGATGGTCACTGAGTCCATATTAAGCAATTGCAGGTCTGCAGGAGACCAGTCCGACATCATACGTGGGCAGCTCCTCAGGACAGTTCAGTTCACCACTCAGGGACCGGCAAAGCCGCACCTGGGGAGACCCAGGGGCCACATCGGCCTAGTCCACAGTCTTCGGGGAGGCCCCCATCTGCACGCCTCCCTTCCTCTCCGGGGGCAGGCGGCAGGCAAACACCGGTGGTAGGGTGTCCTAGCTGCAGGCCCCTCCCAACACACACATCACCAGCACCTGCTGCGCCCCCAGTCCTCTCCTTCATGCCTGCCCTTTATTTGCCGTTGGGGGAAGGCAGGCAGCCCCCCCTTCGTTGTTGCGGCTGCAGCCGCCACTACCCCCCCCAGATGGGAGCGGGGCAGCCGACCACCCCCATTGCGGCGGATGCCGCTTCATTGCCTGTAGGGGTTGGGCAGACAGCTCCTCTGCCCGCTCCTCAGAGCGAGCACTCCATCTTTCTTGCAAGCCCAGCTGGTGCTGGGCCCGCCTCCTTTGTCCCCTTTTTTTTCCTACGGGCCCAGATGGTGACGGGCCCGTGTCATTGTCTCATTTTCCTGGGGGGGTGTATGTGGGCAGAGACTCTGCCGCACGGCTCCCGCCGCCCTCTGTGGCTCCACAAGTGATGATGGCAGGCACGGGGGCAGCACCCCTCTCCCCCGCACAGTTACGGCTGGGGCAATCTTCGTCCTCGAGCGGGGCTCGCACACAGGCCGCCTTCCTTTGTTCTTTCCATTTGCAGGCCCTGTTGGATTCGGGCCTGCAACATATTTTTTTTTCTTTTCCTCCCGTCGCGGGCCCAGCCGGAAATGGGCCCGCCTTCCGCTGGGGCCGCGTCAGCTGCTGGGTGACCCCTGCCCCCAACTCTGTGCCGCGGCCGATGCCGCTCCACCTGTTGGCGTGGGAACCGCTCACCTTCCTCATTGGGGCAACGCCGCTGTGCCCCTGTTCATTGCGGCCAAAACCGCAGGCAGTCCCCCTTCAAAGGAGGAGGGGGGGAAGCCCATGCGGCCACCGCCGCCGCCGTGTTCGGGGCCGCCTCCGCTCTGCTGTACGGCGGCCCCCCTTTCCCAGCTGACTCCTTCGCGTCGCTCACCGCAGACCCTGTCCCACACGGGGGAAGAACAGCCCCCTCCTCTCCTGGCGCACCTCGCTGCTCCTCCCTCCCATGGCGGGTGTGGGGGAAAAGGACCGCGCCCTCTCCATGCGGCCACCACTGCGCGCACTCTCTCCCCCTCGGGGGACACCGGGCAGCCCCATGCTCGTGTCGGGGAACACCCGATGACACACTGTCACAGCGTTCACGCTGAATACACAAGGGTGGGGGTTCATCCCACCGGCTCCGGGGACACCGGAGCTCCACACATGGGCCAGATGGCAACTGGCTTACCGCGGCCCCGGCTCTGGGGGCACCCAGGCCGGGGTCGCCATCCTGGCCCGACTCACAGTGCCAGGGCGACACACAGGGACGGTGTTGCCCGGCAGGAGCACCGTCCGGACGGCATGTAACAACCGGCTTCTCACTCCCAGATCTCACAATGCCTGCTCTCTCTGGCTCTGGGTCTGGATAGCCTCAGGCAGGCAGGCAGGGTAAAGAGGGCAACCGGGACACCCCCAGCTTTCAGAGACACATGATTTACTCCTGCGGAAGGGTTCCAGCGTTTTTTCACATGCATCGTTAAGCCAAACTATACCAGCTCACGGAGCAAAAGCACAAAGCAAACACACTGCATAGCTGTTTCCGACATCAAGTCAAGCACGGCCACGATGAATAGGATAGGCCAATAGGTCTAGGTATTATATAGGCGACAACAGCAACTGTCCAATCCGTGGATAAGGATTCAATTGTAATTGTAATTGTTTATTTGCAAACCGCTAATACACAAGTGAAGTGCTTCAAAACACTTCAAGGCAAGAAGGGAAAAATGGAATACAGAGTAATTCTTAGGCCTTGAAATTTCCAAATGATCTTGCAAAAATGACTAGCAAACTAGGCCTGACCACATTACTAATAGTACAAGTGCATAACCAGAAAGATAGCGAGAAAGTGGGAGGAAGGGTAGAAGAACATACAATTCTTAGGCCAACATTGTTTCAGATAGTGCAAGTGTGTGGCAGAGAGTAAGGTGATAAGTGGGGAGGAGAAGGAAAGGAACATACAGAAACAAAACACTACCGTACTAGCCTGACAAACTAAGCCTAGTGCATTCTAGGTAATGTAAGTGCTCTGGCAGGAAGTGAAAGGGAGTGGAAGGGAACAAGTGTGCCCAGTCCAGGAGCACCCTGGGTTAAGTGCAGAGAGGTTACCCTTCTCATGGAATGAACGTGGTGAGCAGAGTTCAGAAGCCTGGGGGCAACTGTGTGGACTGGCGGGAGGGCCTGAGACCTGTGTGGCTCTGGAGGTGCACCAGACTATCAGTCAGCAAACAGAGCAGAGTTAGGAAGAGAGAGAGGAGGGGGGTAGGCAAGAATAAAGAGGGGATTAATAAGGGGGAAGGAGAGAGAAAGAGGCGACAAAGATCTTGATGAGCTTCTTGAACTTGAGGAGATCAGGATCAAGGCAGAGAGAGGCAGGGAGGTTGTTCCAGAGGGAAGCACCTACAGAGGATAAAGATCTCTGTCCAAATCTCTGTTTTGAAAATCGGCTCAACCGCAGAGAGTTGAAGAGGATTACCAGAGGGCTCTAGAAGGAGGGTATTTTGGGGGAGAGAGGTGTAGATAGTGCAGGCCTGGGTCCCACAAAGCCTTGTGGACTATCTAGAGGGTCTTCAACTTGATCCTTGCATCCACCGGGAGTCAGTGGAGGGATTTCAGCGCAAGTCCCTGGGCTTGAGGCCAAGGATAACTCCTGCGGTTCTGTTCTGGATGAGTTGTAGAGGTCGGAGAGTAAAAGTAGGAAGAATGAGAGTAGATTGTTGCAATAATCCAGTCCAGAAAAAAACAGGGCTCTGGAGACGGTGTGCCTCTGGGGTAAAGTGAGCAAATGCAGAATACCTCTGAGAAGGTGCAGCTGGTACTGGGACTATTTAGAGATGTCTGAGATGTGAAAGGAGGAGAGAGTGGAGATGAAGAGGAGGCCTTGCTTTTTTTGCCTCACTAGTGGGTTAGGGCACAGGGCCAAGGGAGGCCAGCCAGAGTGAAATTGGGAAAGCGGAGCAGGGGTCCCAATGAGGATGATCTCTGGCTTGCTGGCATTGAGGCAGAGATCATTTGCAGCACACCACCTGAATTGCAGACAGACACTCAGGAATGAGGGAGGAAGAGGAGGCTGAGGGTAGCTGAAAGAGAGTTGTGTGTCATTGCATAACACTGAAAGTTGTAGGTGAAGGCAGATATCCTGCAGGCTAGAGAGGCCATGTAGACATTGAAGAACCAGGGGGATAGGTTAGATAGCTTTAGAAATACTTTGTAACTTAGATTTACCTTTGTGTGTTTAAAAGTATTTTCTGACATTTCTGCAACGAGCAAGCACTCGTATTTTGTCTTCCTGCTGCATTTATTTTTGAACTACAGGCTCTGGGAACTACAGCTCCCAAGAGCACGTGCTGCCTATTTTTGGATACGTCAGGCGCTTTCAGCGCCGGCGCTTTCAGGGGCAAGCCGGTCTGCGCCGGTCCCGCCGGCCTCCTTTATCTATCCCTAAGACACTCGTGGCCCAGGAGAAAGCTAAGTGTATTTTGTGGGAGGGAGAGAAGCACTGTCCATTTTTCTAAACCTGCTGCCATTTACTCTGAATCACATTTTGGGAATCATTTCGTATAGCTTTAGAAATACTTTGTAATTTAGATTTACCTTTGTGTGTTTAAAAGTATTTTCTGACATTTCTGCAACGAGCAAGCACTCGTATTTTGTCTTCCTGCTGCATTTATTTTTGAACTACAGGCTCTGGGAACTACAGCTCCCAAGAGCACTTGCTGCCTATTTTTGGATACGTCAGGCGCTTTCAGCGCCGGCGCTTTCAGGGGCAAGCCAGTCTGCGCCGGTCCTCGCCGTCCGCGGCGTTCAGGGCGGAAAGTGCTGCCCGTCTCCCCATTGACCGGTGTAACATCCTCACAGGTAATCATGGGTTTGCTCCCCCTCGACAATCTTGCGTTAGATCTCAGTAAGCTTGCGCGCATTAACCTGGTCCAAAAAGCGGTAGAAACTGCCCTTAACCGAGTCAGTCAGGATTCAAAGGAAAAAGCAGCCATCAAAAGGCCCCCCAAGAAAGAAAAATTGACCGTTCCCCCCCGGAACAGTCCCGAGTTTCACCCCTCAAATAAGCTAGACCTAAAAATATGCTTGCTTAACACGCGTTCTCTCAATAAACATGCACAATGTGTTCATGACAGGATTGTCAATGAACAAATAGACATCTTCTGCATAACTGAAACCTGGCTCAAGGACCCTATCGGCCCCACCTGCGACATCGCAGTCCCGGAAGGCTACTCCATCTTCTACTCAAACAGAGAAGAAGGCCAGGGGGGTGGTGTAGCAGTCATCGCAAGAGACTCTATACATATGTTTCCCAGCAGCATAGCATGTACAGGCTGTGAAATACTGCACCTCAAACACACCCCCACGGCTAACAGTAGTTTAAACTTGATTGTCCTATACAGGCCCCCAACGTCCACCCCAGAATTCAACGACGAAATAACGCATCAACTCAATATGCTTAAAGGACCCAACACAGCCACACTAGTCATGGGCGACTTTAACCGCTGGTTTGGCGATACAAAAGACAAAGAAGCTAGTAAACTTCAAAGATCCCTAAACAACATTGACTTTGAGATCAACAACCAAGAGCCCACAATGGACAACGGCCATCTTCTTGACTGGGTCGTCTCTAACAACCTCGAAACCCGAGAGTTTAAGACTGAACCCTACATTTGGTCAGACCATCATAGCATATCCTTCCACATCACCCTGCCTCTTCCCAAACCCAAAACCCCTAACTGCCCGACCCTCTCGACACACCGTAACTACAAAAACATTGATAGGAACCACCTCATACAATGCCTAGCTGAGGTGGATAAAAACCAAACCGAGAATGACTCCTGCGAAACAACGTTAGCAAATCTACTTAGTCACCTCGAGAAACTCACGGACCAAATTGCCCCCCTTCAAACTAAATCAACTAGACCCACCCAAAAAAAACCACAATGGTTCTCCAAAGAACTTGCAGAACAAAAAAAGGACAAACGAAACAGAGAAAATGTATGGCTAAAAAATCCTTCATCAGCCAATAAAGCCCGCTGGAAGGAAAGCGAAATAATATATAAACATATGATAACCGAGGCCAAAAAAAACTTCTATAACGAACAGATTTCTACAGCCACCAATTCCACCAGCAAACTATTCAATATCCTCAAATCCATAGAAAAACCCAAAGCCATTACCCCTCCTTTCCTACCCTCTCAAGAAGAATGCGATGCCACCCAGATCGCCTTCTTCAACAAAATTTCAAAAGCCAGGGACGCCATCATAAATTCCCTGACCAACAAAAAAACGACAGTTACTCTGCCAGCTGAGACTGCAACAACAGGTATTGGAACTTTCAAGTTCACAGAGATCAACAACAGCGAAATGATCAAAGTACTGGCGACCATGAAACCCACTACCTGTGCAGAGAATATCATTCCACCTAAGATAATATTGGACAACATAGACATTTTCGCCCCCATCCTGACAAAGATCATTAATGCCTCTTTTAGAGATCAGGAAGTCCCTAATGCCATCAAAAAAGTCACAGTAACCCCTCTGGTAAAAAAACCCAATCTCGACCAACGCGATCCGAATAATCTCAGACCCATAACAAACTGCAACTTCATCCTCAAAATCATGGATAAGATCGCCACCATGCAGCTCCAGGCACACGTAGAGGAATCTAATTCCCTCCACCCACAGCAGTCTGGTTTTCGCTCCGCACACAGTACCGAGACGGCCATGTTAGATCTGAAGACCAAAATGCTCGGTATTATTGACAAGGGTAAGACAGGCCTCCTCGTTCTACTCGACCTCAGCGCTGCATTTGATCTCCTCGACCATAACCTACCCCAGATGCGCTATAAAAGACCACCAACTGCTCTGTTGAAGCCATCAGATGGATAATGTCCTTTCTAAAAAACAGAATATCCAGAGTGCACTGGGGGGACAAGTTCTCCCTTGAAAAAGAAATCCTCTGTGGAGTTCCCCAAGGGGCCAGTATGTCACCCCTACTGTTCAATCTTTACTTAAAATACCTATGCCTTGTTCTAGACCACATAAACACCTATTTCACTAACTATGCTGACGACACACAGCTTGTATTCAAACTAAGTGGCAATTATCAGAAAGATAGCGAGCAACTTACCACGATATGCAACCACGTGGAGCAATGGATGGACACCAATTGGATGTGCCTAAACGAAAAAAAAACGGAACTCATGATTTTCGGCTCATCCTCTGCTCGTGCTAAGCTACCCGCATCCTACACATCCTTCCACATTAAAGATACCCCCATTCCGGTCCTAAGCAAGGTTAAAACCCTAGGTATGCTGCTAGAAGCATCGTTGGGTGCGGACGCCCAAGTACAGTTCATCAAAAAAAACTGTGCCTACCACCTCCGTCTAATAAAAGCCATCAGACCTTTCATATCCGAGGAAAATTGTGCGACCATAGCAAGAGCCACCATCTTATCGCGCCTTGACTATGGCAACGCTCTAGTCCTGGGTGCCTCCAAGCAATGCCTACAAAGCTACCAAATTGTACAGAACAACGCGGTAAGAATTGTCAAGCTCAAAACTAAAACAGAACATATCAGCAACTCCAGAAGAGAGCTTCATTGGCTGAAAATCGAAGATAGGGTGCATTTCAAAACCTTAACCATCGTTCACAGATGGATCTATGGAAAGGCACCAACCTACTTAAAAACTAGGATCAAACCATACGTTCCTAATAGAACACTGAGATCATCCCAACTTGTTAAAATTGCTACGTCACCTCACAAACTCAAAAGTGGCTTAGGTAGAGCCTTTCCAACCCTTGCAGCCAACCTTTGGAACAACCTACCAGACCACCTTAGACTGGAAACCAACTACTCGCGTTTTCGCAAACAGGTAAAAACCCATATCTTCAAATAAACGGCCATCACGGCATATGCTTCAGTTAGCTTAATTCTATGTGACTGTCCCGTCTGCTCTGTCTAATCACTATCTGTTCCGTCCGTTCTCGTGTCCTTGTTTCTGCGCCCCGAAGCTCGCGAGCTACCGGCGCAATATAAATATTAAATAAAATAAAATAAAATTAGATAACTGGAGTAGAGAGAGAGAGATAGTGGAAAGAAAAGACCCAAGTTCCACCTGGGAAGAACTGTCATAGAGAAAGGAGGCAAGCCACACCAATGCTTGATCTGTGATCCCCAAGGTGTCAGATCAGGATGTTGTGGTTTACTATGTCGGGAAGGAGAAGAAAGGTCAAGAAGAATGAGGACAGAGGGAAATTTAGAATAAAGATTTGAGAGCAGGTCTTCACATGTGTTCAGAAGAGCTGTTTCCGTGCATTGGATGCTCTAAAGCCAGACTGATGGTTGAAGGTGGTCATTCCCCAAAATACAAATCCCAATCTCTGAATAAATGGACACACCCCAGTAAGGAATGAGACCAGGAGAAAGATTTCAAGTTGAATAAAGTTTTATAAAGTAAATGATGCATGCAGAGGACTCTGCTGATCAGAGAGCGCTCTGCCAATAACACAGAAACAACACATCTTTATTCATAAATGTCATCATCGGTGACAAACAGTATAGGGAATTATAGTGCAAGCCCATTGGTGCATTACAATGTTAAAGTATAGGCCATACTGGGTTGGTGCAAATTGATTGGTAGGGGCAGAGCTGTTGCTTCTCGCGGGACGTGGGTCAGCTGGGCTCATCTGGGAGGGGTGAAGGTCAGGCTGGGTCCGCAAGATGCAATTGTCCTAACTAATCTAAACTACACAGTAATCATTGACATATTAGGAGTAATGTAATACATACAATTTGTACCAGGATGCCAAACATATACACTTTCTTAACCTAGGCATTTGTGGGGAAGGAGGGCAGTGGTCTTTTTTGCCAGGCGGCTTATCTAAAGATTTGAATCTGAGATGTATTCGCCCTGGTGTCTCATGGTTTAAACAAATGGATTGATAGGTGGTAAATGATAGAGAATATATGATCACACGAGATTAGTTATATGGGAGCAATCTAGGGTGGCCCGTGGGGAAGGGTCTCACCAACTGCTACATGAAAGGAGAATAGATGGGCATAAGGTTGTGCAGGAAATCATTTCTAAAGGTGGGGGTTGGAGCAGCAGGAGCAGGTTTGTGGAGACAGATGAATACACAAGTCAAGATTCGCCCCTATCACACACAGGGCAGTGAGCTCAGAGGAAGAGAAAGAATACAGTTTTCAGTTTGCAACAATTCGTGCCTGGGCTTCCGAGAAAACTGGGCTGGTGTGGCGCAGACAGGGGAGGAGGTGGTAGGGTCTGTCGGAGCTGGCTGTGCGCAGTGCTGGGTGAAGGGAGAGAAGACCTTTTAGAGATAATTGTGCGGCCTAATACAAAAAATGAAGTCTAAAGTGGCACAAAATGGAGTCTGAGGGTCTCATCCAATGGCTTCTCTCTACTGTCGTCAGTGAAAGACAAGGGGGAGGTCTCCGTGCTATGGGATGAGCAAATAGACCTATTTTGTGTGGAATGTATAGGGGGGCATATAGACCCTTCCTCCCTTACATGGTCATCGAGACAACCAACAGATTCAGAGATGATCGATAGCCAACTTCTGGAGGAGTCTTCCCAGAAAGGGAGTGACAGAGATCGGGCGCTGGTTTGCCGGAATGGAAGGGTCAGGGGAAGGTTTTTTGAGCAGAAAGTGTACAGGAGAGTGCTTGAGTCAAGTGGGGAAAACTCCAGTGGTGAATGAGAGGTTACAGAGGTCTTGCAAGGCTGGACTGAGAGTCTCAATATTGTCCTTGATGTTTTTGTAAGGGCAGCGGCTTGGAAGAGGCTTTCAAAGACTGTACTTGTGTAGAAACAGCCTGAGGTGTGACAGGGTAGAGGGAGGAGAGAAGAGGGGAAGAGGAGGGGATGGCCGAAGGGGGCCTATGAGGTGTTGGTGCATGAATTGAGGCGATAGAGGTCAGGATGTCCTGCATTTTGGCAGTGAAGTGTGCAGCCAGGACCTAGCAAAGGGCCTGGGTGGGTGCAGTAGAGGATGACTCTGCAGTAGGGTTGGCCAGTTCCTTTGAAAAGTTTAGCCATGTTGTTAGATGCCGCGGAGAGGCAGGCTTGAATATGAACTCTATTTTTTGGACCTGCTGAGGAGTCTGTATTGACTTTGAAGGAGTATGACCAGGCGTACAGAGCGGGACCCACTGCAGAACTCGTAATGTGGTGGCCCGCTATGAACAGCGCCGGTCCCTTACCATCACCGTTCATACCGTGGCTGCCACAGTCATCATGAGGCCAAATGTGCTCCTAAGCATCATTATTGCCTCACTCATAGAAGGATCATACAAAGACACCCTCAAGACTGGCCTCGTATACCACCTCTTTTGAAAATTTAAATCCTAGACCCAGATGACCTGGCCAACTACTGGTCCATTACAAACCTCTTGTTTATTGGCAAAATCATGAAAAAAGTAGATGCTACCCAACTGTTAACTGAAATTTAAGAACTTTACCTCATAAACGACTATCAGTCAGGGTTCCGCCCCAAGTGTAGCATCAAGACAACCTCCATCCATGTGTTGCATGATGCCCTGTAAATCAAGGTTGAGAGAGACTCATAGCTCCTCGTACTCCTTGACTTCTTGCTGCATTGAACACTATTGATCACTGCTTCTTCCTATCGCTCCTGTCCAACAGTATGGTTTCCTCTGGAACTGTCCAAAATAGGTTTGCCTCCTAACTCTCTGACATACACCAGGGAATCCATATGAACATATGCATTTTAACTGATTGCCAGTCTCCAACAGAGTCTCCAAGACTCAATCTTCTCGACAAGTCTTTTTAACCTTCTCAGGGAGCTTCTGGGTACACACCTCAAAGCTCCCCATATAGCCCTCTACCAATGTGTAGACAATACTCAGTTGTATATGACAGTAAAAATCCCACATCACGTTAGTGATCCGCGTGATTACCTTGCCATCATTCAGTCCTGGATGCTGACTGTATACCTCAAACTTAACCCATCCAAGACTGAATTTGTTTCAACCATTCCCCCTCTAAACAATAAGTTGTACAACAATGGCTCAATGACATGCACCTAGAAGGATTTTATTCGCACCTCACAGATTCAAAAAAATCCAAAAAAATGGTCCCGCTTCACAAAATCAAACCCTTCATCTTGCTGCAAGACATCCGGACCTCAGTGCAGGCAATTGTGTTGTCACACATCAATGGGGAATTGCCCTCCTAAGGGGCTCCCAGCTGCTCAGTTGGCTTCCCTAAAACTGTTCCACCATGCTGCAGCACACCCTATTATGAGTATGGAAATTTTACTGAATCACCCCTGTCCTATGTGAACTACATTGGCTTTCTCTCCAGGCGTGGATAGTGTTCAAGGCAGCATGTATCATTGACAAAGCAGTCAGCTGCGTAACTCCACATACCTGGTGGCACATGCCCCTCGCACAGCAAATCGACCAACCAGCTTGAATCAGAACTCGTCCGCCAAGAGGGGACCCGCAAACAATCCTTCTCTTGTCACGCACCCACACTCTGGAACCCGATTCCGGTATCAGCTCAGAATGCCCCCACAATTCTCCAATTTTGCAAATCTGTCAAAACATGGCTTTTTCAGCAGCACCTGACCGAGGGCTAATCCTAATGGATGCCCATGCCAAAACACAGACCTCAATTCACAGTGCTGTAGTACTATTACAAGATGACTGTCCAAACCTTGACAACCTACTGTACAGTGCTCTGCTGCTCACGAGCTAGGGCTGTGCCTTAAACAATAAAATACAAAAATAAAGATGTTGCAAGGGTCATAATAGCAAATGTTCTGAGGCAGCTAGCAACATGTATTTAAGTGTACAATTTTTTGAAATGTGATAAGTGACTCACATGTAATTGTAGTTGCAACCTGAAGCACATGTAACTTGTGGAAAATGTTGGTCTTGTGTAATAGGTAAAAGGTCTAAATAGCCATTGTAAATGAGATATTTTCATGTACTAGACCATTGTTTGCACCGTAAGAACAAAACCTACAGTACGTTGACGGATTGTTTGTTGCATATGCTATAACTTATTATGAGGCAAAGTAAATGGTAAAGCAAAATAAATATATGGTAAACATAATAATTATTTCCATCCATATCCTTTACCACTTTTGCTTTTTGTTGGGTGTATTTGCTGTTTCTTTTTAAGGACACTTACTTCTTATGCTGCCTGTCAGTAAGTAGGCAGTACATTTGGAAAGAGAAAAAAAATAACGAAACAACGCGCCTTGGCACTGAACTTTCAAAGAAAGTATTTTGACATAACTAAAATCCCTTAGTTGCGTGCCAGGCCTCACTCTGAATGCAACATGGCGTGTCCCTGTGCGATGTGGTAAGTGGTGACGCCATTCTCTCTCTTTGAAATCTCCAGGAAAAAACTAGCATTTTGCTCTCCAAGCCATTTTTTTTTAATGATCCATGAAATTTGATTATGTATCTCATTTAACCCAATTTTACAACGTTTCACTGGCGGAGCGAATGTCAGCCAACCACTTATGTTAGAGAGGAAAATAACAAAAGCCGACACACGTTCAAATAAATGCACAGGACATCCTGTAAGGATCCTTGTTAAGAGCTGTGTAATGTGATTGGAATTGTTCGTGCTCTGGTTGCAGCTCCGTTTTTTGCGCCAACAATTATATTTTTTTTATTTCTTTTTTATTTTCCTTTTTTGTGCATTTGGTTAGTTTTTACAAACCATAAGCAAGAAGATAATTACAAAACATTTACAAGAATTAAACAGGAAGAGGAGAAAACTTTAAATATTGAAATTCACCATGGCATTTAGTCAACAGTAAAAACGTAATGTTGTCTCTGCTCCAGTAATTTCAATGCCACCTGCCAGGCATTGTGTGCTGCAGCAGTTATGACCACGGAGTTTGCTCCAAATAAGGTTCACCAAAATTGTTTCAATTCGATGTTCTCAAGCTTATTTACCAATGAGCTGTAGCCTCTTGTGTATTGTGATTTTAAGGCTAGGTACCCAGTCAACACATGCTGGCAAGTCTCAATGTCAAATTTACACCATCTGCATAATCGGTCTGCCACTGGAATGCCTCACCAGGAACCATGATATTCTCTAGATGGCAGAATATTTAGCCTGAGACCAGTGGTCGAAGTGAGCGGGAACGGTCGGGAGCGGTGTTCCACTACTTTTATTTTTTTAATGTTAACAGCTCTACTACTTTTTGCAACTGTGTTCACCATTCTGTAGCTATTTTTTGAGAAGTTAAAGCACACTTATCCACTTTACCACTCAATATTAGTTACAGGTAAAGGGAAATCGATGTCAACTCAATTGGCTCTCAACCAGCAGGAATGCACCCCTTGCAAAATTTGTTGCACGTTGCTTCCTTCCTTCCTACTCTGTCCGCTACCGGAGTCACAGTTCCACTACTTTTTGGGTACACTTCTACCACTTTCTGAGATACAATAGAAAATGCCTCAGATCTTCAGAGCATAGTTTTTTGAGATACTTGCTAAGGCAGTTACGGGTAAACGCCTGATATGAATGTTCATTGTATCTTCGTCTCCTAGCAAGATAGTCGATACCCTGGATCCTGTCCAATATCTTGATCTTTTTCTTAAGTATATTCTCTATATCAGGAACATCGGAGAAATGTGATAATGGTGTACTTAGATTGTTAGCGCGAGCTACCAAGCATTACCGCAATTAATCTATGAACTTATTATTTTTCCCTTTATAGCCACAGAATATTTTCCTAGCAGTTGCATTACAGGGTTAGAGTTTACATAAGGTGATGTTAATTTACAATACAATAGCAACCTTTGAAAAAGCCATGTTGCCTTGAAAGAGTTAAGCCTGTATTAAAGTCTCTGGGCTGCGACTGGGACACATGATGGTACATTGATAATACTGCAGAGTATCCTGCCCTCGATCTTGTCAAGCCATAGGACAGATTTCAAGGGGAGAACTGCCAGACCATATTGTAGGCTAGGTCCCTGCATACTCGAGACATCTCTACTAAGCCTTCAGTGTTCAAGCCCCCTTATTAGTGTTTGACTGCCAGCCATTTTTTCCAGATTTTTAGATTGAAATTGGTGCCGTAGAAGTGCGATGGCAGTTTATATTTAATGGGAAATATATTTATATACGTTTAATCTGCCTATATGAGATATCTACAATCTACAATCTCAGAGTAAACTACTACATGCATTGTTCCCTTAAACTATAAATACAGATTATTCTTCAAAAATGTTATATTTGGCAACATTTAAGTAGTGATCATGATATTTATTAGACAGTAAGTACATGAAATGGTTAATTTCAAAATCTATTATTATTTTTATTAATATTAAAATCATTATTATTATTATTATTATTATTATTATTATTATTGAGCACAGACCTAGCTTTGAGAAGCAACGGGGCACTTTGCAGAGGTATACAACAATACAGATACACAACAGAGCGCTTTACAGATGTAAAAATCTTTTTTTAGAGCGAACAACCAAAACAGATATACAGTGGGGCATAGGATATAGAGGGGCACAGAGGAGGGGATTAACTGTACATAGTAGCGGGGAGGAGAGAGGTGGCCAACATCTTGCGAGTCAGGTGGCGGGACAGGCGACCTGATGGCCTACTTGTTGAGAAGGAGAGGTGGGTCTTGAGTTCTTTTCTAAATTGTAAGAGCTTTGAGGCAAGTCTGATGCTGACTGGATGAGGTTCCATAGTCTTGGGGCATAGACAGAGAAGGACTGTTTTCTGGCCCTTTTCTTTTTGCAGTGGTGGATTTCAAGTCTGTACGTATCCTGGCTTCTGGTGGTGTGCTGTCCACCAGAGATGCTGAGTATCTCTCCGAGGTAACTGGGTGACTTGAGTGTGACTGCCTTATAGAGGATGCATCAGGTTTTGAAGGTGAATCGTGCGTGCAATTGGCGCCAGTGAAGTTCAATGAGGGATGGGGTGATGTGGTCATATCTGTGTAGACCCATGAAGAGGCGTACAATGCGTGTAGGTGACTTCTGAGGGGTACAACGTAGGACGATGGGAGTATGAAAATGGCTATTCCCACGGGATTGTATAGAAAGCTTTGTCTTGTACCTGAGAAACATGTTTTAAAACTTTGTATAAAATAACAGGCACCTTTTCTTGAGCTATAACCTAAATTCCATTCATAAACGTCTAGCAAGACATTTACACAAGGAGTTTACCATACAGATAATTGTGTACGTTACGATTCCGCCTCTCCTGTCCTGTCCACCATGCACATACTCTAGCATTTGTAACAGCATTTGCTTGCATGCTGGTGCAATGCAGTGGATTCCTATGGATGAATATGTGCATAGAAGGTCGTGTTTAGAATGATTTCCTGGTGTAAATTGTCAATCGATTACATAGAAAATCATTACTCCAGCATGAAATTCTCATGCTGGAGTAAAACCAAGTTGTTTTGAAGGTGGAGGTTATAGGACACATGGAAATGTTACTCCCGTTTTCCCTCAGACCTCTGCTTTCAAAAAGAATGAAAATACACCAGGGCGTGGATGGAGGTGTTAAAACTGGTGTAACACCTTTATGCTTTTCTTATAGTCATGCTTTGAGGTCTTCGAAAAAACACCCCAAATGGATTTGTTACCTGGGGGGAATCTCTTATTGCAATGGAAATTCCGCTTAAAAAATATTGTTTAGGAGGGTCATTCCTGAATAAATCTCCAGGACTCCCCTGTTGTTTTTCTTCTCTGGATACACTGCTGTATTACATGGGGATTCTGAGGGCACTAATATTCCCTATTGCAACGCAGACATCAATTAATAAATACCCTCATCTGCTTCCTTTGACATGGGATATTGCATCATTCGTTGTAAGACTGCTCTTAGTTTCAGGTTAATTTTAACTGCACCTACTCCTTGCAACAGGCCAACGTCATATGGAGTGCACTATGTACCTGTGCCAAATCTTCTTGAAAAAATGGTGTTGTGTTTTTTATCAATGCCATTCTCTGTGGTTCTTCCCTGCTCTCAATTTTCATTTTCATCCAATAACTGAGGCATTTGAAAATCACCACCTCATAATCGGAGTCATCATCTCCGAACAGTTCCTTTTCTGTCAAGTCAGTCAGTCTGTGTCCTTCATTGAGGGCTATTACTGCTAGCCATGCTTTTCTTTCATCGTTGATCCCTTTAATAATCACCTTCTTTATTTATTTATGTATGTTTATTTTATTCATTTATAAAGCACCCCACAGTCTGTGGGCATTGAGGCGCTGCTACAGAGTACAGTAGCATGCTTACAGAGTACAGTAGAATGTTTGCAAAATGTCAGGTATGGGTTATACATAGTTACATGGGAACAGGGGAGGGCGAACGATAGGGGAAGGCGTATAAATGGTTTTAGGTGAACGACCATCTTTTGAGAGCTTTCGGGAACATATAGTGAGAGAGTTCTGCTCTGAGAGAAGTTGGCAGGGAGTTCCAATGGCTGGCTGCAATAAAAGGGAAGCTGGCCCCACCTGCCTTAGTGCGTTTGACTTTGGGTAGAATGAGGAGATGGGAGTAGAGTGTTCTGGTTGGTCTGGATGAGCTTGCCTTAGTTACCTTGTTGGCGAGGTAAGGGGCACTTTGTTGTCAATGCACTTGTGAGTGATGGCAAGTGGTTTAAAAAGGAAGCATTCTCTGATGGGTCAGCATTACACCTTGCTGCGCTTATATGGTCCCTTTTGGGAATGCTGAAGGTGGCTCTGAGTGCATTCTTCTGTTTATTTGTAGTTTTATTTGGTTTTGTAAGGAGGTGCCAGCCAAGAGGACATTGCAGTAGTCTAGTTTTGACCCAATGATAGTTCTGGCAATAGTGAGGCAGTTCTCTGTGGGCAGGTAGGGTTTTGCTGCATTGAGTAGTTTGGTTTAGTAGGCAGCAGAAGATGCAATGGTACTACCCTGCCGGGACATCGAGAGGGTGGCATCTAGGTAGAATCCTAACGTTTTGACTGACGAGGGTACAGGGATATGTATGTTGTCTGTGGTGAATGAGGTGTATTGGTCATTTTGTTTTTTTAGGGTTTCTTGTGGCCCAACCAGAAGGAATTTCATTTTGTCTCCATTAAGGCACAGCAAGGTTTCAGCAATCTAGGCCTGAATGGTGGAGTAGGCTGTATTGAGGGTATTGGTGTCGGAGTCAAAGTAACCGGTTAGGATGCGTAGGAATTTCGTGTCATCGGCATAGTTGGTGCAGGCTATGCCAATGGAATCAAGGATGTTGAACAGTGATCTTGGGGAGATTTTATAAAGTGTGGGCGAGATGCATGAGCCCTGTGGGACACCACAGTGGATGGTGGCAGGGGTTGCACAGCCCTGTTCTGAAAACACTCTCATTGCTCTTCATTCTAGGAATGAGTTGATCCAGGCTGTGGCATTCAGTGAGAAGTGGGCAGAGGTAGTGAGGTGGTGGCATTGAATGTTGTGGTCCACTAAGTCAAAGGCAGCTGACAAGTCTCGGAGGAGGAGAAGGGCCGGCTTACCTAAGTCCCTGATTTTGTCCAGCTATTTTTTTTAAATCAAGTAGTGCAGATTCTGTGCCTGGGCCGGGTCAAAGCTGGATTGTCGTAATATTAGGATATGATTTGTTTCAAGGAAGTGTTGGACCTGTAGATAAGCTGCCTTATCTAGAATTGTTAATAAGAAGGGGACAGTTGTGATATGCCTGTAGTTGAAGATGCAGTGGGGTTGAGAGGAGCTATGTTTAGAAGTGGCCTTACCCATGCTTCCGTTAGATGTGAGGTGATGAGTCCTGAGGCAAATTACACGTTTGTAAAGGCGATAAAGAAAGGGGAAAGGGTGGCTGCGCATTCCTTGATAATAGTAGGTGAGCAGGGATGCCCTTTGAATTTTGAAGGTTTAAGGTTTTCAATAGGCTAAGGACTTAAGGTTGCTGAGACTTCTCTTAAAGTGAAAGTGGGGAAGGTCTGGGAGGATGTGTTCATGGTGGTAGTAGTGGCTGTGGGTGTGGTGTATCCAGGCTGTATTGATTGGTCTGTATTTTGCTGTGTAGGAAGTGTATACTTTTTTAGCATGGCTGATTGGATGTTGGAGCACGAGGCTTCATCTTTGGTGAAGGATTGTGCAGGGGGAACTGGAGCTTTGAGTTAGTTCCCTAAAGCTAAATAAGATTTCCCTGGTGGCTGATTTTGCATTGGCAATCCTGGTGTTGAAATAGGCAGATTTGGCTAAGGAGATACCTTTTTTTTATATTTGGCTGAAAACTTGTTGAATTCTAGTTCAAGGGATTCAGTTGGGAGTTTCTGCCAGGCAGTGAGGGCGATATGTGTACTTTTTTGCAATGCAAGTAGCTCTGGGGTGTACCATGATTTCAAGTATCTGATGGGTTTCATTCTACGTGCTACTAGAGGGGCTATAGCGTTGAATGCTTCAGTTAGTTTGGAGTGGTATATGGCAGCGAGGACTTTGGGGTCCTTGGAGAATGGTGGTTTGAGTAGGGGTACTTCGCGGAATGGTAGAAGTTTGTCTATATTCAGTTTGCGTGTGCTAAGTGCTAGAGCAGGAGTTAGAGGGGTGGCGACTTGTTTATGTTTCTGGTGTGTGGGGCTTTCGAAGAGGATGATGTGATTTTCTGTCCAAGGGCATGGATCGTTGGAAGTTATGAAAGGTGAGTAGTTGAGGTCGGCAATCCAGTCGAGAGTGCAGCCTTTGATGTGGGTGGGGTTGGTGATACATTGTGATAATTCAAGGGTTTCTAAGCCCTGGCAAGTTGATCAGCTTGTAGGTCTGCTGGACCATTGAGGCCTAGGTTCAACTTGCCTACCAGGATGATTTTTGAGGATATCTTAATGTTGTCCTTAAGGAGGTGGAGTAGGTTATCATGGAAACTTGTTGTGGGACATGGTGGATGGAAGACGATGTGGAATGTGATGGTGCAGTTGGGGAAGGTGGAGATCTTGAGGGAAAGGATGTCTGTTGTTTTCGAGTGAGGTATTGAGCTGCCCGAAGGGCAGGGACTCTTTGGCTATGATGGTCACACCCCCCCCCCTCTAGTATTCCAGTGGTTCCGTCAGTAGATGGTGTAGCCTGATGGGAGGATAAGAGATAAGGTGGGTCTGGAGGCTTTATGGAGACATATCTTTGACATGGCTAGAGCATCTAGGTTGTGGGCTGTAAGCAGGTCATGGACATCGAGGGTATGTGCTGGCAAGAGTGGTCATTAACAAGAGCACAGTTAAGGTTTGGTAGGGGCTTAGGGGATGGCTTAGGAGTGGGCGCAGTAGTGCTGTTCACTGTGTATCCAGGAGTAGTGGCAACGTTGTCGGTAGAGAGGGGTGGGATGGGGTTGGACATTTCAGCTGCAGTATGCAGAGTACGAACATTTACATTGGTGTGCATTTCAGCTTTGGCATGCAAGATATTAACATATTGACATTGCCATGTCTTGATGGCGTCTGAGGGGTTGGGTGTTTTTTCTCTCACTATGATTTCCTCTCTTTATATGGGAATCACCCATCCCTCCTCATCATCCATAGGTACCTCTGGTCTGAATCGACATTCTGCTGGTATTTGCAATGTATTTCACAGGTAGCGAAGCCAACAAACGGTGTTTGTACATTCATGTAGTTAATCTTTGGGGTGGAGCGCACAATTCCTTTGTTAGTGAAAGAGATGGTCATGTTGAGCTTACTCATCATGCCCCTTCCTATTATATTGACTGGTGTCTTGTGTGAATATAATAATGGCATAGAAAAGTAATGTTCTCATATAGTGATGGGTAAATCATCAGGGAACCAAACTTGTGGCCCCAGAAAAACCTTGTGCATTAACGACAACCTCTGACATTGGGTATCTCCCCTCCCTAACAACGAACCTGGTCGCTCCGGTATCTACAAAGAAGGAAAGTGTTTTGTCACCTATGGTTACTCCGACCCGTGGTTCCTCTTGTGGGTCTGGTATAACAGATAGAATTGAATACATCAGGTCAGTCTGTGGGCTATCCTATTGTGGGTATAAGTGCATCCTTGTCCTCGTGAAAGGGTTCCCTCCTAATATGGTCAAAATGCCTTTCCTGGGGAGGTGTGCGTGCTCCTGCATTTGCGTTCCAGCTTGCCATGCTATTCTGCTGTACCAGTGCTTGTGGTTGTATCTGTGCTTGCGGTGTCTGTGTGGGGACTTACTGTGCTTGAACTGGTGGCCGTTGTGCTTGGATTGGTGCCTTTTGTTCAGGTTGTATTTGCAGTGCATGTGTCTGATACTGTTTGTGATCTTGGGAATAATATTCAGGTGGCTATGCCATCCCCCCTCTTGGATTTTACCAGTTCTGGTGCATCCCTTCTTTGCTTCTACATATTCGGTAGATGTGTCCCATTTTCCCACATGTCCAGTACTGCTGAGGCTGTACTGCGGATCTGGGCTTTCCTCCATTAACTCCTCCCACATGCGCAGCATGTAGCTCACCATTCCTCTAGGCGCAAACCAGCTTCCTTGTGGTTATTGTTATTGTTATTGTTATTTTGCACTTATATAGCGCCTTATATACCATTGGTATGGTCTGAAGGCGCTGGTAGGTTGAACGCCCTTGGGAACCGAAGTTCAGATCAGTAGAGAGAGTAGGGAGAGTCAAAAGGTGCGTGTGTGCACCGGATATGTGTGCAGCTCGTGCGGTACACATGTAATAGCTGATTCTTATTGGTAGGTGTGGTGGTTGAGAGATCAGGAGAATGTGTTCGTTCTGGCAGGATTTATCCGGAACGGATGTGGCTGCGTTAGGCCTGAGGAAAACGCCTGGCTGGGGGTGTGAGACCAGCAGTGTTTACATAGAATGATGTGGAGTAAGCGGTGGATGTTCGTATGGGAACAGTTATACCGAATGGTGTCATAGTATCTCTGTGTTCTAGTTGAGTGGTGATGTAAAGGAGAGAGTAAGCGTCAGTAATTGTATTCTACCCTTCCTGCAAAGTTCCCTCCAGCCATTGGCTCTACCTGCTGTACGTTTGGTGTAACCACTCGGTCCCTTCTCATCCACATGACTCCTACTGAAAACGTTGATAGCCTTTTCTGAACTAACTTTGCGTCCTCCAGCTTTCATTCCTCAAAATTCTAACTGTCATTCTCTTGCATTAGTTGACAATGGTGAACTATACTTATTTTAATCTCTGGTCATGGTTTCGCTTGCATTCCCACCAATTATTTCATTTGTC
This sequence comes from Ambystoma mexicanum, assembly GCF_040938575.1. Lineage (NCBI taxonomy): Eukaryota > Metazoa > Chordata > Amphibia > Caudata > Ambystomatidae > Ambystoma > Ambystoma mexicanum. Next base: position 1,375,328,328 of record NC_090922.1, read on the forward strand.
TGTGCACTAGCTCCGGTATCCCATGGCACGATATGTGATATAAAAAATAACTACAGTTTTGTCCCACAGTTCCCTCGTCTTAAATGCCACCTCTCTTGGATCTCATGAATATAAGCAACAGGGTTTTATCATTGTGCATCTTGCCCATCAAAATTGCACTCATGTCAGATGTATCGGGATTTTGCACTCTGAGTGTTCTCCATACATCTGCCCTACAATTATTAAATGGTGCTTCCTCATGAGCCGTGTTCTGAGCCATCACCTTGGGGTACCCTGCTCATTTACAAATGCCATTGGCTCTCTCCCCAATGGTGACAGCGAGTAAACTTTGTATGTCTCCTACAGCTAACATCATCCCTGATGTCAATATTTCTAGCTCATGAATCCATTTACCCACTGTCAAAGTTGGTGATTTACAGCTTAGATTGTCCTTGTCCATTTATGGCCATAGTATATATTGCGGCCGTCCTCCCCTCTTTTCTAACAACGGGAATTGCATCAATGTTTCAGTCCAGTCATGCCCTTTATATTTGTGGTGGTGTCTGTCATTCTAGTTTTCTTTTGACCTGGTAGAGCTCTCAACCTTTTTACATATGGGGTTGTTTCTTCCAAGCTGCATGATCGCCCATTTGAACATTTGGTATATGCTACAGGTTCCGTCCTTCTATATTCTGGTTCTTCCAAGTCAGACCACACTACCTCTTTCTCTGGTCTTGAACTTGTAGAAATCCATAGTGCAGCCACTTTCCATTCCTCATTTTCAAATTCATGCCTTTGCTCATCTGAAACCATAGTCCCACAACTTGTATCCCTTCCTTTATCTTCTCTGTCCTCACTGCTTAATTTTGTCAGGGGGCTCATTTCACACAATCCCTTCTCTGTTGTCTTCAAAAAGCTCTTTTCTCCCCTCTCTGGAGACCCAACTACACTCCTCTTTACCCTACGAATTGCACCAGTATTCCTCCTGCCTCTGTACAAATTACCAATCCATCTTTGTATTGCTAGTCTTTTGATATCTCCTCCATTTCCCTATCACATCTCTCCAAATTCTCATCTCTTTCCTGCTCTTGCTCCTTATTTTCTCCTCTTCTAGGAGCATGTGTTCTCTGACAATCTTTTCAGCTTCTTCGCACCATTTCGCTATGTTTAGTTCCAGCTCTTTCTCTACTTCCTTATCTGTTTTTTCCTCTTTGCGCCTTTCTCTTTTTCTTTCCTGTCTGTGTTTACTCATCGTTTCTATCTCTTCTCTTTGCCTCTTCGCTCATTCCCTTTCTTATCCCTCTCATTCTTTTTCTCTTTTCCCTAACTCCTTTTTCTTCTCTTCCATTCCTCTCCTTCTCCATATCCGCATCATGCTTTCTCCCCTGTTCCATGTCTTCTTCAATTAACCTGTTCCATTCCCTTTATTCCTTCTCCAGCTCTCTTTTCTGTTGTGCTTTTTCTTCATTTGTTCTTGCCTCTTCTTCTTCTTCTTTCACCTGTCTTTCATTAACTTCCCTTTCTCTATCTTTCTTTAGGATCATCCATATTTCTTCTGTCCGTTTTAAGCACTGTTTGTCCTCCCACCCACTCGTTCAACGTGATTGTTGTCTTTTCCTTATTGCACTGCCAACCGCTCTTCCTTTGCAGCTCTTCCTGAGCCTCTGTCAGGTTTGCTTTCAGCTCGCGGCACTCGCTATACTCATCATGCATGGACACTTGCTTTTGCTTGTTTAGTTTAGCTCCTGTGTAGCGTCTTTACTAAGGCAATAGGGGGCATTCATATATGGGGTTAGTGTACCTTGCTTCTGCTTTTAAGTCTTTCAATAGGTAGAATCCCTTCCTTCGTCTGGCAGATAAATTCTCTGGGGAGGAGGAGGAGGAGCAGAGGGAGCTGTGCCCTCCCCTTCATGCTGATTAAGCATCTACTCCCTTGTGGCTGTCTCTTACACCTTGTCCCCGAACATTTTCCATTGCTCTAAAATGGCCAATCTTTTCTGTAACTGTTTTCCTAAATATACAGCAAGTGAATATGTCATCATGTGAGTAGCACTGATTTTGAAAGTGTACCCTCCTGGGGCCAAGGTAAGGAAATGTTGTCCACTGTGCCACAAATCCATTGCTAATTGTACTTGCATATCTTGTCTTTGTACCGTCCAAGAGACTTACATAAATTCATAAGGGAAGTGTCTCCTACCATAATGGCATGTCACGCTCTTGACTGCCGACACTTACCAGGTGTTAGTAAACCTTTAAACCCACCATATCTTGACTCCTCCTTCACAATATCATGTCAACAATACTTTCCTCTATTCCCAACACTTTCTACACCTCTTTCGCTGCCTTTTGGCTACAACAACAACTGTTTGCTGAAGCACCACAAATGCCGTCCACACTCAGGACTCCACGCTTTTAGTCCAAACCACAGTTCCACATGCTCTAAGATGTAAACCAATATCTACAAAGCCTTGTTTTTCCATTCACTCTAATGTGTTTTTTCTGTTCATTTGATCCAATATGGCCACTTGTTACTGTTGCATTTCTCTGGTAAGCAAGCTGTTTATGTGTTTAGTTCAACTTGCGTTTGGGTATACATTGATTATGATATGTTTCTACTGTCTACTGAATGTAGGTAACATTCTTTATGTCTAAATTCAAGTTTGACCTAGTGTTCGTGTATCTTCTTAGTGAGTGCATATTTGATTGCATGTCTAGTGCATCTACTTGTATCAGTTTGTCAGTGATGTCACTTGTTCTTAGCCACACCATGTTCAGTTCATTTTTAGTTTGCAGATTCATCTCTTATACAATGGTGCCAGGATAAGGTCAATAGGGTTGTCTAAGTGAGTGTGTCTCCCATGCTTGTATGTAGGTGCGGAAGGGGCTGACGCCATACATGATGTACTCCTCTTGTTTCTACGGTGTGGAGTCGGAGGAGGGAAGAACGTTATGAATGATGTATTCATCTGTATCTCAACACCCTCTTAAGCTATGCAAAGGTTTTCAAAAAAGTGTGCAAAACTCAGAGGTATCTCCCTCGGGTCAGAAATTCCCATTCCCTGGGCATCCTGAATAATGACAGAACTTCAATCCAGGCTGTTCTACCCCATTCAATTGACCAGGAGGGTATCAGCCTTTATCTCCATCCAAAGCCAATACATTCAATTCCAGAATCGCCAATGTGACCTTAATAACAGATAATTATTCTACATCCTTAGGGAGCTTGAAGCCCCGGTCACACCACCATCTACGCTAACCAAAGACAGCCCCTGCTGCAATAGTATCCAGAGTGCCATGCTGAATAAAATGACCTTGCTCCAAAAATAATCATTGACAAACAAGCCTACTTAAACCATACCAATCAAACAACCCTGATTGATACCATCACAGCCTCCGAGAACATCCACTCCGCCCCGCACAACACCCACCATTATTTAAATTCAACACAATCTACGGCCAAGAAACCCTGCACATCCAGAAAAAGCCTAAACGCCTCAAAATGCAAAGTCGATATATGCCCAGCCCCCCTGATGAAAGACAGCTCTGTAGCACTGGCCCGTTTATCACGGCGGTCATTAACTCCTCCTTCACTACAAGCGTGGTCCCCACACATCTCAAAGAAGCATGGGTCTTACTGCTTCTAAAAAAAAGACCCTTGACCCAACATCACCCAACAACTATCGTCCCACCACGAACGTACCCTTCCTGATAAAAATACTCAACATAGCAGAGTATGTCCAAATACAGTGGCACCTTGAAGCAAACCAGATACTCGGAATCTGCCATTCTGGTTTATGCCCTGGGCATGGTGCTGAATCTGCTCTCCTTGACTTAAAAAATCAGATGGACGACATCAGGGACAAGGGTAAACTCACCCTCTTGCTGCTACTAGATCTGTCCGAAGCATTCAACATAGCCGACCACAGCATACTCTGCCGACCACTCACCCAAGCAGCATCCTTCTCACCAGAAGTGATATTTTGGATTGCCTCCTTCCTAGAAGGTAGAAGAATTAAAGTCTTCTCTGAGAATGCAAGTGTGACACCCTCACCGATCAACTGTGGAGTCACCCAAGGCTCCTCTGTCTCGCCAACCCTCTATAACATCTTCACAAAACCTCTCTTGACCTTGTAGACTCCCTCAATATCACATAAACAAATTATGTAGATGACACAGCAATTCCCCTCCCGCTCTCTGGCACATATTCAGTAAAACCACTTGCACCCATAACTCTACCTTCGCAAGGAGGGATGGCCTCCCATGTCCACTGCCTGAATGATGGCACAACAGCACTAAATAAATTAAATCCTAAATACTCAACCTTCGTCATTGACAGCATCACAATACCAGTATTGCCTTCTATCAAAACCCTTGGAGTCTATCTAGATGCATCACTAACACTAACCAGACAAGTCAATACCATCCCCTCCAAAGCGGCATACTCCAGCAAACTCTTGAATGCTGCAACACCCTTTCTATCACCAGACAGCTGCCTGACCATCGGTTGTGCCATGTTGGGTGCAAGGCAAAACTACTGCAATGCTTTATTTGCCAGCACCTCAGCCCATAATCTAAAAAAATACAAACCATCCAAAATAACACCATACGAGCTGCCCTCACCCTCCACAGATTGGTACAGCTATTAGCTGCATGCATGGCGGTACACTGGTTCCCCATCCGTGAGAGTATACTTTTGAAGACCCTACACATCACCCATAGATGCATCTCCAAGTTGGCACTGCCCTACCTCTCCCAAAAATTCTGCAAATCACACTCAAACCAACCCATTAGAAAACCACACACATAAAGACTAGTTCAACCAAAATGTAAACGCGCTAAATCAGGTTGTTCAAGCTTCCCAGTTATAGCCGTGAAGCAATGGAACTCCTTCTCATTCAATCTCAGATCAGAGGAATACTAGTGGGCTTTCAGCAAAGTCCTCAAAAAATGGCTCTTCAATTAACCCTTCCTGATTCATGCATCAGACCGCATCAGACCGCATCCTACTCTATAGCCTCATGCATGCACTCATATGACTGTAACGCATGTACTTCTATTACTGTATGTAACACTGTAACTATGTTTACTACCTAGTGTGCCTAAGGGTCTCTTGAAACTGTTTCACATAACACCCCGATGCCTGAGGGCGTATGCACGATACACAAATGAAAAAAAAAAAAATAACATAAATAGAAGCACAGGTTTCTAGAAATGTCAGCTACCAAACGAATGTTCAACTCCTGCCTCCTAGCCGTATTTCTAGAATCAAGACAGTCTTTGCCTCTCCTGTCATTAGTAATGTGTTTCAACTATCTTTTGTTTTTCAACTTTATCTCTAACAGAACCTTCACTCTTTCCAACCTGCACCCTTCCCTAATCAGTAGGCTCTAAAATCAAGGTCTTGCCTGCTGCCAATTGGATTTATGTGGGACCTCACCATGCCATTTCCCTCAACATCTCTAAATAATGGGATCCTGAGAAGTGTGCCATTGTATTTGTCACTTCAAATCACCACTAACGCTCCCTTCCAAATATCAACCTCAATCAGTACTAGTTGGGGATTCAACCATCCCACAGCCTGGCAATGAACAAGAGGTCATCAGATATTCCTTCACCCTGTGTTCCAGCAGATAATCAATACATTTATATGACAGATATTTAGTTGATAAAAAGGAACAGCCCTTTCTGTTCTTGTTGCAAAATCTCTAAACATCAGTCAATGAACAGTGGTCCAGGCTCTCCTGAAATGTATCTACCTCTTTGTAACTCTGGCATTGCCCCCACTCCAAACATATCCAATCTATGTCTGGATCTTCTATAATTTTTAGATTTGAGAGTCCTGCCAACCAGTACAAGGCATTTAGCCCACTCTATGTTTACTTTGAGCACCTCTTCAAAGACCCTGACTGACCCTGCTTTGGGCCATTCACTTCTCCAAGGTTAACTCCCATGTTGCCAATATTCCCCCTTTATCAATAAGATCCTCCCCTGGAGACTTTTTTTTAATTGGGACCATGCTGATCCTGATTAAAAGAGAGAAGCTCAGGGCCTATAACTTTGTCCTCTGTGCCTGTTCTCTCTCTCCACTATGCAGGTTAGGAACCTAAATGATGTAAATTCCTACCACTGGCAGCACGCACATTTGGATTTTCTCCATATTGTCAAGCCACCGGCCCCTGGTAGTCCAGATGAGGTAAGTTGGCTTCATGCAACCGAAGTATACGGTTGCAATATATACCATTGATAGGTGTAAAATCAAGCACAAATGACTGCTCTGTTTGATGAGACTAACCAAGTCTATTTTCATTTTTCAGAGAATTGAGGCTCTACCGATCCACCCCCTTTTTGTTTGTGAAGAGGCAATGTGCCCTTGACGCATGCACTCCGCCCTGAGGAAGGTTGATTAAAATAACTGGGCACGGGGACCCTACCCTTGTTTGAAAACTCAACGGAAACATGTGTCGATGATAGTTTTTCAACCCCTGGAGATACACAGAGGGTCACATTGTTTAGTATTAGAGTGTTAAAGTGACATTTATTTGATTAGAATTTGAGATGGTAACATTATTTTACCCAATTGTCAGAGCGTATGCGAGTATGAGAAATGTATGTGTGAGTTATGATTGAATAGTATCTGGAGGGATGATATCTCTTTTGTATCAAGCCTTGTGTCATGATGCCTACCCCCGGGCATCCGGACCAGGCCCATCAGTCCCGGGAGCAGGCATCCAGATGCTTAGAAAAAGCCCAGCAGGCCCAGCTAGGGGCTATCTGGGTACAGTCCTGGCGCCGTAGGCATCAGGCTCATAGAAGGGGTCAGTCCTGGCGCCACAGGCGCCAGGCTCATATGCTTACACTTACCTCATGCAGACCATGCTGCTAAGAATCCAAGCCAACGTGAAGCCTGAAGGGAACTACTTTACTTCAGGGACTATTTTCGTACTCGGGTGTGGTCTTGGGGGAACTTCTTACCTGGGACTACTTTGAAGGCTATTTAAACCACGCCCGAAGAGCAGCACACGCTTTGCGTTATTCTGCATCCAGCAACGTAACGCTCACCGTGCCTGCAAGTCAGCAACCAGCCTTCTGCCACGCCCGCCTCGAGTCTGGAGCTCCTAGAAAGAAGGAGGAAAGATTAGAACAAGAACATTACTTCTATTTCTCACCTGATTCCGGATCCATCGCGCCTTCAAACAAGGAAAGAGACGTTAAATCTATATGCGTCGCATCGCCCGCTGTAGCGCCGCGCTTTTCTCACCAGCCTTCGCAGCACCTCCATGATCCTCTGCAGTCTCCATCTCATCTTCGCCGAACTCCGGCACCTAAGGGGAACAAAAGAACAGCAAGGTGAGCCGAGAGAATAAACAAAGACAATCTGTTTACCACCATAGACTTAGATTTTACCGCCGCAGGCATTATTCATCAAGATGTCATAATTTCTCACACCACACCTGTAAAAGGAGGGAAAGCAACAGATTAAACACAGGTATCATTTAACGGACAGTGTTGGGTAATACAGACTTTTACCTGAACGCTACCAGCTGCCACGAGGCAATCTTCTCTTGGGTCAAGTTGCAAGGTAAAAGGAATCGGACAAGAGTGAATATCAAACATTTTTTAACTCTTATGAATTATATACTTATGGTTCCTCGCCAGGGACCTCAGAGTCAATATTGGTCTGGAACTCTCCCAACTCCTTCGGACCAGTGAAGTAACTAGCTATCTACGCGCCCCTGCATTCCACGCAGGATGGAGAGCTCATCTTTTATAAACATAAGGTGAGACTATGAAAGGAGATATCAGAGGTGATTAGTGGGAAGAACAGTGGGGTGTTATCACTCAAATCCACGGGTGGCTAATTCCCTTTCTCCACTTTCAGGAAAATACTTCTACGGATCAAGCAGACGAAATTAGGCGGGCCAGTCCAATCTGTCATCTCTGCACTACGCGTCACGTTGGTGGAGACAGCAGCTGTCCAGTTCCGATCAACGCCCCTGTGGGAGCCAGGTGAGCGTAACACCTTGCTTACTCATTTTTGCGAGATTGTTCACCTTATATGCAAAATAAATATTATGTTTTTATAATGAGTCGATAAACAGTATCATGTCATCTTTAGTCTAGTTGATCCAAATCTCCTTTCTTCACTGTACACTTACCTGGAGGACCATAGATATAGTACCAGGTAGCCCTTATCTTTATTATATATGTGCAGAAGATCACCAGGATAACCATGATGATGGGGACCAACATTGTCAATAATGTCCCGAGCAATGATGGGAACCAGCTGAAGGCCATGGTGAACCAGTCGTTTTCTTGGACCCCATCTTCCTTTTTCATTTTTACCCCTACTTCATGTACTGCTGCAATGACATGCATCAATGTCCCATTTTCAGCTCTCTGAAGATACGAATGTGCAACAGGAACTCCCGATCTTTTTGCAAACACCTCCTTCCATGGCCGTCAGGAGATCCAACACATAGAGGTTTTCAATTGCCATTAATCTGAGGGCCCTCAGCTCCACCGTTATGACATTGAACCCTTATGCAGTGTTGTTTGCCAGCTGGATCAGCTCCCACCGTACAATTTTGAGCCATTTTGCATTTGCTCGTTTCTGGATGCTGGGTATTAGAGATGCAAAAAATCTCTCTGCTGAATTATAGAGCTTACATTCCTCAGGTATCTGCACAAGCAGTTTGGATGAGTCTTTTGATATGTAATTCGAGGACCTCTTTTTCCTTCGTAGCTGGTCATGAGGCCCTTTCTCAGGGAGGATGCAAATGTTTGGTGGTGGTATCGTGTGTCGGGCTTTGGTTGTTGGGGGCACGGTGGGTGCTTCAAGCAGGGGTCCTCCCTTCAGGTGTTCTTCTGTACCACTAGCAGGGCAGAGTGCAGCAAGGCTAGCGAAAAGTAGCCCCTCCAAGAAGGTGGAGGTGCAAGTACGCTTGCTGGTTGCAGATCCAGTAATAGTCCATCAATGCGACTGTGCCTTTCTTGAGGTCGGGTACTATGACTGTTCGGTTGCATTGTTTGTTCAACCCGACAGAACATGTTCCTTCATTTTAAAAACAAAGTTCATATTATTTTTGTTGGTGCACTTTCACTGGTTTCTCGAGAGAGACGATATCCATGTTAGTTTGGTGATATGTACTGGCCATATTGTGCGCATGTCTGCACCATGAGCGATTCAATTTTCTCAGATAATCCTAAAAGTCCTTCGGCCTTGCATGCATGTTTTGTTTATTGCCACTTATTGTTGACATATCTCGCCCCTTCAATTACTAGATGTGACTCTTTCAGACAGTCGGGGTTGTTGGAACAGGTTTTGCATTTTCGGGGGTCAGGATCGATGATTTCCAAGTTGACGTTGCGTGCTGGAAAAGTGCCTTTTATCCTACTGTCAGGTACTGTCAGGTTGGAGTGACATATTCTTTACATACAGTATCATATACTCATTTACATTGGGTCAGGGGAGACACATATTTAGTATAGAAAGGTTTTAGGAAGTTATTATGGGTTATATTTTTAAACAGCCAATTTTGCCCTTAACCTTCATTGCAGTCTATGCAGATTGCCCCAAGCCAAGATGGAGGTTCTCAGACTAAATTCTGATTGGCTGGAGATTGTTTATAGGGAGGACAATGAACATTCTAAACTGCCTTTCATCGTTCTTGCCCAGCTGAGAGGTTGTGTGCCTTGTTGCTCCTGCTTAGCTTTGTCAAGGGTGACAAGTTTCTAGCAGTTGAGCGGAAGATCTGAAAGTATAACAGGAGTCGTGTTTGGAGTTTGATGGAGACACAGGACAGGAGTCAGAAACTTCCATTTTTTCTGAGAAAAGAAGTTTTCAAGTCTTATTCAAGATAAGTGACTTTCCAGATTTGTTGAACTTTGTAAAAAGGTTATATTTATCTAAGGGATTGAAATCAAATCTGTATCTAAAAATATTGAAGCGCGTACGTTTGTTTTTATCGCTACATGTCAAATCAAACTAGCGCAAGAGTTTTTTGTCCGTTACTTTTCGCCCGCGCGTGTGTCTCTGCGCGTGAGAGTGAAGCGCGAGCGTGTACTTTGGACTCGCGTTTACTGTTCGTTTACGCAAGGGTTTTTTCTGCGTGATAAAATAAGCGCGTGTGTATGTTGCGCGTGTACGTATTTATTCGTGAGTTGGACATTAGCGCGAGTGCGTTTTACCCGCGAATTGAATCGCCAGCGCGTGTGCGTATTTTCCGCGACTTGGAGGAAAGCGCGTGTAATTTTTATCGCGTCTTGGATTTTAGCGCGAGTGCGTTTTACCCGCGAATTGAATCGTCAGCGCGTGTGCGTGTTTCCCGCGACTTGGAGGAAAGCGCGTGTAATTTTGATCGCGTCTTGGATTTTAGCGCGAGTGCGTTTTACCCGCGAATTGAATCGTCAGTGCGTGTGCGTGTTTCCCGCGACTTGGAGGAAAGCGCGTGAAAGTTTTATCGCGTCTTGGACTTTAGCGCGAGTGCATTTTAACGCGTGTGCGTATTTCCCGCGATTTGGAGAAAAAGCGCGTGATTTTTTCTTCCCGCGGTTTCTGGCTTTCCACGTGAAGATTCCAGCGCAAGTTAAATTCGTTCCTGAGAAAAAGACTCTCTACAAAGAAAATATTAAAAACAAATGCAAGAACTTAAAAGAACTTCATAAATCTTACTTGAAGATTTTCTTCAAGAATCTTAGATTTGAGCAGACTAACTACAAAGTTAAATTACCTTCATGGACCTACTGAGAAGGCTGAATTATCTATAAGATTCTGGTCCAAAAGTAAGGAAGTCTTGTCTGCTTTTCACTTCTCTGGGCATTCTGAAGAGAAGAACCAGGTATGGTTTTTAAACTATTTTGGTTAAGGATTTAGAGTTTAAGGTTAGTATAGTAACCCATGTTTAATAAGGTATATTGCATGTTTATGTTTTAACTACAGGTGAAGAACCAGCGAGTTGATAGCTTCCAGCCTGGTGTTTGTTTCTTTGTCCCTTCCCCCTTTCCCCTGAAAGTGAGGTAAACTGAGCAGTTATATTTATGTCAGCTCAGAGTGCCACATTTTAGGTGGATTGTCGGGGGTTCAGCAGCTTCTGCAGACACCAGGTTCTCAGCATGACAGTATGAAAGGCAAATAATTAAAAAAAAGTGTCTGCCCGAGCTGTTATGAACCCCGACGAGACAACCATGGAGGCATTGGGAGTAATGGTTAGGGAGATGAGAGAAGAGTTACGGGTGGCTTATCAGGAGTATTCAAGTCTTTGTCAAAGAATGGATGAGTTAAATTTAAAGGTAACCCAAATACAAGAAAGAGAAGGTGAAGTTTCGGAAGGTGCAGGAAACCCACCTGAGTTGGTAAGAGTAGGAGAAGAACAAGAACCTAGGCTTCCCAGGGGGGCAGAGAGAGGTTTAGGAACTTTAGTTATGCCTGTTTCTTTGGCAGCCCCAGAACGTTTCTTAGGAGATTCTAGAAAGTTTGAAATCTTTCAGACTCAGTGTGAATTGCATTTTCTAAGTCGTCCAGAGTTGTTTTCCACAGATGCTTCAAAGGTAACATTCATATTATCATATTTATCTGGAGAAGCTCCTGCGTGGGGAAGTCTTTTGGTTAGTCAAAAGAATTTGGCTTTGAATAATTATTCCCTTTTCCAGACAGAATTTAAGAAAATGTTTGATAAGAGACAGTTATCTTTAGAGGTTGATGGAGAATTACTGGAACTGCGCTAGGGAGGAAAGGAGTTGATTTCTTATATCACTCAATTTAGAACTTTAATTTTAGAAAGTAAATGGCCAGAGGAGAAGAGGGCTTCCTTATTTTATAGGGGCTTAAAGGATGAGTTAAAAGATGCTCTGGCTGGAGTTTTGGAGCGACCAAATACTTTAGATGCCTTAATTGATTTGGTGGTACAGTTGGATTTTCGTTTAACAGAAAGACGTTCTGAGCGTAGACGTACTCAGGGAGAGGTTAGGTTTCCGGGAAGAATGGAGAGGCCTAAAGTTGAGGTGGTGAACAGAGAAGTGAAGTCAAAGATAATTGACCAGCAGAGCCGGGTGAGAGGTCCGTTGTCCAAGGAAGAGAAGGCAAGAAGAAGGGAGAATAATTTGTGCTTATACTGTGGTAGGAGTGATCATTTTCTTGAAACCTGTCCTTTTACACCCAAGAAGATCTCCAAATCTTCAGGCAGAGTACAACAAGTGGCAAACACAATACAGACAGCGGTTCCTCACATAACGGTGAACGTATCCTTGATGTTTGAAAAGGTATTTTTAGGTTCTGGGCCAATTATTATTGATTCAGGAGCTACGGGTAATTTTATGGATAGAGGATTGGCTAAAACTCTAGGTGTTCCTATAGTTGCTAAGAAAGAAATGGAGCAGGTCAGAGCAGTTGATGGGACATCTCTTTCTTCAGGTCCAATCACTCATAATACAGAGTTACTAGAGATGGAGATGACTGGAGGTCATAAAGAAAATATCTCTTTTGAGTTAATTGACGCTCCAATCTTGAAAATTATTTTGGGTATGCCCTGGCTTACACTTCATAATCCCAGAATTGATTGGAGTGCAAGAATTGTATCCTTAGAATCAACCTTTTGTCAGGAACATTGTCTTTCAGGAAAATCTTTTGAAGAGAAAGAAAAAGTTGTGAATTCCGTTTTATTCTCGTTTGCAGAAAGAGGGGCAATAGGTTTTGACATTGGAGCAGTTGTGGGTGAACTTCCAACTTGTTATCAGGATTTTTGGGATGTTTTTGATGAAAAGGAAGCTGGAGAGTTGCCTCCTCATAGGCCTTTTGACTGCAAGATAGAGTTGGAGCCTGGAGCTATTTTACCAAGCAGTAGGGTTTATGCCTTAACTGAAAAAGAGAATGATTATTTGAAAGAATATTTAAAGGAAAATTTGGCTAAGGGATTTATTCGGCACTCTCAATCGCCGGCAGCCTCACCATTGTTCTTTGTGCCTAAAGCTGATGGTTCTCTCAGAACTTGTATAGATTACAGGGCAGTAAATAGAATGACAGTGAAAAATCGGTATCCTCTCCCTCTCATTTCAGAAATGTTAAATCAAATCCAAGGTGCAACCATATTTTCTAAGTTGGATTTACGTGGAGCTTATCATCTTGTAAGGGTCCAAGAGGGGGATGAGTGGAAGACGGCATTTAAAACCAGATTTGGCCTGTACGAGTACCAAGTGATGCCTTTCGGTCTTTGCAATGCCCCAGCGGCTTTTGAATTTTTTATCGATGAGGTTCTTCGGGAATTTCTTGATGTTTTTGTTATCGTCTATATTGACGACATTTTGATTTTTTCACAGAATTTGGAGAAACACAAAATTCACGTTCGACGGGTCTTGAGGAAATTGAGAGAGAATAATCTTTTCGCTAAATTGGAGAAGAGTCAGTTCCATACGGATTCAGTAGAATTTTTAGGATTTGTGATTACTCCTTGTGGTCCGGAAATGAATCCAAAAAAGGTGGAAGCCGTTCGTGATTGGCCTACTCCAACTAAGGTGAAGGAGATCCAGAGCTTTTTGGGATTTGCCAATTTTTACCGAAGATTCATTGAAGGCTTCTCCAGTTTAGTAGCTCCAATTACTCGACTTTTAAGAAAAGGAGTTCCATTTGTTTGGGAAGCTAAGGCTGATGAGGCTTTTCATATTTTGAAGGAGAAATTCATTGCCTCTCCTATTTTGATTCATCCTGATACTTCCAAACCATTTTTTGTAGAGGCTGATGCTTCCAATGTGGCAATGGGAGCAGTGTTGTCTCAGAGGCATAATGTTACAGGACAATTGCATCCAGTGGCTTACTTTTCTAAGAGATTTTCACCTGCAGAGGAAAATTACACCATTTCAGACCGAGAGCTTCTTGCTATCAAAGCAGCATTTGAAGAATGGCGACATTTTTTAAAAGGAGCACGTCACACTGTGACTGTATTAACTGACCACCAAAATTTACTCTTTTTGAAGACAGCAAAAACTCTGACACCTCGACAACTTAGGTGGTCATTATTTTTTGCGGATTATGACTTTATAGTTACTTTTAAGCCAGGTAATCAAAATAAAAAGGCAGATGCTCTGTCACGGCAGTTTCCAGAAAGTGAGGTTAAGTCGGTTTGTGAGCCTCTTCCATTGATCGCTCCAGAACATTTTGTTCTTGCTGGGGTTGAAAAGGAGAACAAAATCTTCAAGAAAGTAAGGGAATCCATTTCTGAGACACAACTTGAAGATTGGGTTCGTTTGGATCCAGCTCGCAAAATTAAAGATGGTTTACCTTATTTAGATGACAGACTCTATTTACCATCAATTGAACTTAGAGAAAAAATGTTGAAGGAGTGTCACGAATCAGTCTTGGCAGGACATCCAGGGTATCGGAAGACTCTTGAGTTGATCAGAAGACATTTTTGGTGGGAACGAATTCGACAAGATACCCTCAATTTTGTTAAGACCTGTGAAATTTGTGCTAGATCTAAGAATCTCATCGGAAAGCCTTCTGGGTTATTGGAGCCGTTACCAGTTCCACCGCGGCCTTGGTACTCAGTGTCTTTAGATTTCATCACGGATCTTCCACAAGATAAAGGTTGTACTTCGGTATTGGTTGTAGTTGATTTACTCACCAAAGAAGCACATTTCATTCCAATGAAGGGAGAGGTTACCGCTGATAGTTTAGCTCATAGTTTCTTGCAAGAAGTGGTAAGATTACATGGAATTCCCAGTCAGGTCATCTCAGATAGAGGTTCTCAATTTATTTCTAAGTTTTGGAGAGCTTTTTGTAAGAGATTGGGAGTGGAGGTATGTTTATCATCAGGTTACCATCCAGAAACCAATGGGCAGGTAGAAAGAATAAATCAGGAGTTGGAAAAATATTTGGGGTGTTATCTGCAGACAGGTGAAGAGTGGGTAGATTTGTTGTGGGTTGCAGAATTCGCATATAACAACTGTAGTAAGGATGCCACCTCTATGTCTCCGTTTTATTTGGGACGAGGTTTTCATCCTCGTTTTCTTAGTATTGAGATTAATAATGATTCTGGAAACCCAGAAGTCGAAAGGAGACTAGAAGTTATGAAAAGAAATTTGGAAAAGGCAAAAGGGGTGCTGGTGGAGAGTAAACAAAAATACAAAGAGTTTGCTGACCGTAAAAGGAAGATTAGTCCTCAATATAGTGAGGGAGATTTGGTGTGGTTATCAACCAAGTTTTTGAGAATTAAAGGAAGAAATAAGTTTTGACCTCGTTTCATAGGACCGTTTGTTGTTGAAAAGGTGATTAATCCAGTGGCTGTTCGTCTTAAATTACCCAGTCATATGAAAACTCATCCAACTTTCCATGTTAGTTTATTAAAACCTGTGGTTAAAGGAACTAGATTAACACCTACTCCTTCGGCAGTTGTGATTGAGGAAGATGCTTCCGAAGAATTTCTGGTTAAAAGAATTCTGGACTCTAGAAGAGTAAGAGGAAAGCTACAGTATCTCATTGATTGGGAGGGCTTTGGTCCTGAAAAGCGCACTTGGGAGAAAGCTAGTGTGTACATGCTCCTCGTTTGGTAGAAAGATTCCATAAAAAATTTCCATTGAAGAGTGGCCCAGGGACTGGGCGTTAGGAGGGGGGGTACTGTCAGGTACTGTCAGGTTGGAGTGACATATTCTTTACATACAGTATCATATACTCATTTACATTGGGTCAGGGGAGACACATATTTAGTATAGAAAGGTTTTAGGAAGTTATTATGGGTTATATTTTTAAACAGCCAATTTTGCCCTTAACCTTCATTGCAGTCTATGGAGATTGCCCCAAGCCAAGATGGAGGTTCTCAGTCTAAATTCTGATTGGCTGGAGATTGTTTATAGGGAGGACAAAGAACATTCTAAACTGCCTTTCATCGTCCTTGCCCAGCTGAGAGGTTGTCTGCCTTGTTGCTCCTGCTTAACTTTGTCAAGGGTGACAAGTTTCTAGCAGTTGAGCGGAAGATCTGAAAGTATAACAGGAGTCGTGTTTGGAGTTTGATGGAGACACAGGACAGGAGTCAGAAACTTCCATTTTTTCTGAGAAAAGAAGTTTTCAAGTCTTATTCAAGATAAGTGACTTTCCAGATTTGTTGAACTTTGTAAAAAGGTTATATTTATCTAAGGGATTGAAGTCAAATCTGTATCTAAAAATATTGAAGCGTGTACGTTTGTTTTTATCGCTACATGTCAAATCAAACTAGCGCGAGAGTTTTTTGTCCGTTACTTTTCGCCCGCGCGTGTGTCTCTGCGCGTGAGAGTGAAGCGCGAGCGTGTACTTTGGACTCGCGTTTACTGTTCGTTTACGCAAGGGTTTTTTCTGCGTGATAAAATAAGCGCGTGTGTATGTTGCGCGTGTATGTATTTATTCGTGAGTTGGACATTAGCGCGAGTGCGTTTTACCCGCGAATTGAATCGTCAGCGCGTGTGCGTATTTTCCGCGACTTGGAGGAAAGCGCGTGTAATTTTTATCGCGTCTTGGATTTTAGCGCGAGTGCGTTTTACCCGCGAATTGAATCGTCAGCGCGTGTGTGTGTTTCCCGCGACTTGGAGGAAAGCGCGTGTAATTTTTATCGCGTCTTGGATTTTAGCGCGAGTGCGTTTTACCCGCGAATTGAATCGTCAGCGCGTGTGCGTGTTTCCCGCAACTTGGAGGAAAGCGCGTGAAAGTTTTATCGCGTCTTGGACTTTAGCGCAAGTGCGTTTTAACGCGTGTGCGTATTTCCCGCGATTTGGAGAAAAAGCGCGTGATTTTTTCTTCCCGCGGTTTCTGGCTTTCCACGTGAAGATTCCAGTGCAAGTTAAATTTGTTCCTGAGAAAAAGACTCTCTACAAAGAAAATATTAAAAACAAATACAAAAACTTAAAAGAACTTCATAAATCTTACTTGAAGACTTTGTTCAAGAATCTTAGATTTGAGCAGACTAACTACAAAGTTAAATTACCTTCATGGACCTACTGAGAAGGCTGAATTATCTATAAGATTCTGGTCCACAAGTAAGGAAGTCTTGTCTGCTTTTCACTTCTCTGGGCATTCTGAAGAGAAGAACCAGGTATGGTTTTTAAACTATTTTGGTTAAGGATTTAGAGTTTAAGGTTAGTATAGTAACCCATGAGTAATGAGGTATATTGCATGTTTATGTTTTAACTACAGGTGAAGAACCAGCGAGTTGATAGCTTCCAGCCTGGTGTTTGTTTCTTTGTCCCTTCCCCCTTTCCCCTGAAAGTGAGGTAAACTGAGCAGTTATATTTATGTCAGCTCAGAGTGCCACATTTTAGGTGGATTGTCGGGGGTTCAGCAGCTTCTGCAGACACCAGGTTCTCAGCATGACACCTACACATCGCAAGATGAATTAGGCATTGGGTCTCTATCATGGCTACTTCTTTCGGTACCAAGACCTTAGGTGCCACAGATACATGGGGTATTAAGGAACAGATGTAGCAGCTGCGGTTAGTCCTTTGCCTTCCCATTGCACTCATGTCATAGTACCAACTGTTTGAGTGCTCTGGATGACAAATATCTTCTACTGCATCTAGTCCTAGACCATGGTATACATCATATTTATGTTGGCGCACTTGCCTTTTCTGTCTTCTATTACGTGTAGCGAGCCTTTTTGCTGCTATATTTACATTGCTGCTTCCATTACATAAATAATTTCTTATATTTGGCATAAGTATTTTAAATATTCTACTATTACATATAGTGGTCTGGGAGTTGATAATGTTTGCAAGCGTCACATTATACATTGGTCCTGCTTTTGTTGCAGCATTTGGTTGTGGGATATTGAATGGTACGCTTTCATTCATCCTTTTATACAGGTTTGGTCTTGGACCGGAACTTAGCATTATGACAGGGGAGGAAGTGGGGGTTGGGGGGAATTTAGTTACCGTGGAGAATATAGGGGTTAAACTAGCGACAGTGGAAGGTACTCCAGTACCATTTGGAAGGAATCCAGTCGCATTAGAGAGTGTACTTATGTTCCAGATACCTGTGGACCCCCTAACTCTTCTTTTAGATGGCCAGCCCAGATAAAAGACATGCCCCAATAAATTCCTAATGCAAACAACATTATTGCAATCAAAATAGCTGTAAAGTGAAGGCCACAATTATAGCTATGCATTCTAGCACTACTAATACTGTCTCTACTGCTAGCAGCAATGCATGTTTTCTTACTCTTTACACATGCAGTTAATATAATCAACAAGAAGCTATGCAAGTTGAGGTAGTGTTGTTGTCTTCATTTTGGGCATTCAGCGGGGCCAGCATCTCAGAGGTGTATCCAATATCTCAATCCCTTCACCTTCACTGCAAGGGAGGTGGAAAACACAACCTCGTAGGGCCCATGCAACCTTGGGTTGTTCCATTTTCGCACAAAGATTCTGACATAGACTAGTTCCCCCAGCAACAATGGCTGTGTGGGGCTGGTGTCATTTTGTGGGGCAGTTGTCATGTGTGCTTCTTCTGTGTGTGGCTGAGCCATTTGTTTTGCAATGCATCTTATTGCATGTGTCAGTTTGGACAGGTATTGTTTTAACTTAAATTGCTGCTGCTCTATGAGCATCTGACGCTCTCCTCACAGGTGATAGGGATGTCTGTATATGCCTGCCAGTTACTATTTCGTCGGGGGACAGCTGGTGGTCTTTACAGGGTTGTGTGCGCACATGAAACAGAGCAGTACACCCAATTCTTCTTTAGGGTGATACATAGTTTGGAGAGTATATTCTTAAGGTGGCCGTTGATCCTCTCTACCACCGCATTTGCTTGTGGGTCATAAATAGAACATATACAATGTTTTATTCCTAACAGGGCAGTTATTTCCTTGAACAGTTCATTGAAAATATGGGTGCCATTATCGGAGAGTAAAACGTCACACACTCCTCAACAGGCAAGACCTCTGTCATGAGGAATTTTGCGGCACACTTGGCATCTGGGTGGGCACATGGGCCAGCCTCAACCCATCGGAAAAATTGACACACAACCACAATTAGATATTGTGCCCCATTGTATTGTCCCCCATGTCTTTATAATCAATGTGCAGTTCACAGAATAGGCTGACAGGGTGGGGCAAGGTTTCTCTCAGTGTTCTTAGTGTCATGCCTGTACTATATACTTGACATGATGTACATTGCACCACCATCGCTCTCAGGTGCTACTGTAGTTTTGGGATGAACCAATCTTCCTGAATATCTTCTGCAATATGTTGCTTAGAGCTATGGGATGGGTAATGCAACTGCTTGAAGGTAGTCTGTAGAATTCTACTTCTTTCCCTATGATCTGCTGTCTCCATAAGATGTCTATGGTTGATTGCAGGCACCCACGTTTGAGCCATATGTCCTGTTCTTCTAGGGGTGCCCTACTCTGCAGTTCAATTATCTGTGCAATAGGGAGAGCTGTGTATTCCTCTGTGTCTGGCCTGGCGTTTACAGTGGTCACAACGTAGTCAGTCTATGTTGGCACTGGGAGATATCCTGCAGCTTTTGCTGCTTTGTTGGTGGCTGCGTTTCCAAGCAAGATCCCATCTGTGTTGTATGTATGTGTTGTATGTATGTGCTGCGCATTTGACGACTGCCACGACAGAGGGATCTGCAAGGGTGGAAATCAATGTGTCGAGCAGAGTGGCATGTTGTAGTGGTGGGCCATCTGCTCTTCTTAGCCCCCTCCTTCTTCAACGTGACAGACCTGCATGCACTGTGGTGGTGACATAGGCATAGTCTGAATAAATGGTCTCATAACTCCCCTTAGAGGTCTACAAGGCCTCCATGAGTGCTACCAGTTCAGCTGGTTGTGCAGAGTAATGTGTGGATAGTCTCCTCATTACCAATGTTTCATATTCTCCCTCCTCCAGGTGTACCACTGCTGCCCCAATGTGTCTTTCACCTGTGTCCTGATCAATTGATTATGACCAATCGACAAAGATGATTTCTCCCTACTCTATGGGGCTGTCTTTGGCTTTGGGGATATCATCATCTTCCCATTCATAAGATGCACAGTCGTGCTGTTGCAAATCTTCAGCAGTGCATGGCTAGTGAGGACCGTGGCAGGAGTTACTGTCTTGCACCTAACAACATGGATGTGGGGGCTCGAAAATATTATTTCATATGCTGATGCTCTCTGTTTGGTGAGCAGGGACTTTAAAAGGTCTTGAATTGCAAAAAATGAGAGTTCTACTGAGCATCCCATGACAATTGTCAAAGGTTGCAGCTGCAAGAGCTTGTTCGCATGCAAATTGTCCCTGAATGACAGAGTCAAGTGTGCCACTCTAAAATGCCAATGGCTTATGACCCATTGCATTCTTCTGTGCCAGCACTGCTGTCATGAGAATGCTATTTAAATGCAGGAAAATATACAATTCCTGTGTGTAATCTGGGGTGATGAGAACAGATGCTGTTGAAATTAGCTCTTTTATGTGATTGAAACTAGTGATCATATCTGGTGTCCACTCTATTGAGTAGCTCTTTATGTGCCTCCTTGAGGCCCTGTAGGAGTGGTCTCATGTTTGCTGTGTAATCTAGGATCCAGGTACTGCAATAGTTGCATAATCCCAGGAATGTTTGCTCGTCTTTTACTGAGAGTGGTTTGGGAGTGGTACTTACTTTGCTGCCCTTACAGGAATTATTCTTTTTCCATCTTTGGAAATGAGGAGCACTAGTTAAAGCACCTCCAGTGACAGTATTTGAGTTTTGCCTTGTCTACTTAGTACCCTTTTCTTGCTAGGAACTGCAGTAATGGAATAGAGTCCCTTTGTCAGCTCTGCTAGCTGTCGCTGCAGACCAGTAGGTCACCTACAAATTGAATTATCGTGCTTAGTACTTGGATGTTCCCATGGTCCTCATGTAATATCCTGTTAAAGATGCTGACACTCTCACAGTAACCCTGGGGCAAAGAAGTGCGTTCATAGCATTTTCCACCCAGGGTAAAGGCTGTGAGGTATTGTGGCTGTGGATACAGGGGAACTGCGAAGAAGGCATTCTTCAAATCCAAAACAGAGAAATTAGTTGCCTCTTTAGGGATGCTGCACACAATGGACACAGGGTTTGGGACAAGTGGAAACTCCTTCTGTGCCACTCCATTAAGGGGTCGCAAATCCTGGATCATCCTCCACTGCCCCTGTTGCTTTTTTAATGGGATATATAGCAGTTTTGAATGCTGATATGGAGGATACTATGATCCTTTTGTGAAACAGGACTGTAATGTTTCTTAAATCCCTTCTTCCACGTCTCTGGGCTGTGGGTACTGTTTCACCCATGGAGGTACTGCTCCTGGTTTAAGTGTGATTTTCATTCAGGGAATTTGATTGCTAACAATCTATAGTGTTAAATAGGGAAAACCTTTTTATCACACAAGAACACTTTGAGAAAAAACAATTTCTCAAGTACTATTTTCTGCACAATGAATGTGTAACCTATCTGGAGGCCCTTTTGTTGCTACCTCGCAAACCCCACTGTGAAGGCGGCCCCTGAGACTGTGGACTCCCGACACTTACGTTGATCAAGCCACCGAATGACTCATCTGGGATTTCCCGAAAACCACAGAGACCGGGACAAGGAATAAAATACACCCAGACATGAATCAAGTAAGCCTGGGATTAAGGTATATGTGGTGACCATCGTCGCATCACATGGTAATGATGATCAGAATTGATGTCAGAAAGTCACGGTCCTGATGAAGATGACGAATGAGAGAGAGTCATTGAAACCGAGATGATCGATATCCCTGAGAAGCCACGGGATACACAACAACTATAAAACTGGTTTAACTGGAATAGAGAACAATCTCTCTCCTGTCCCTGAATTTACTTCATAAGTTAAGACAACCTCCTGATCCACTTCTCAGAAGATTTCTGGAAAATCAGTTATCATGACATAACCAATTGATTTAAATTGAGTTTTAATCCAAATTTTAGATGAACTGGACTCACCACTATATCCACCATTGGATCCATAGAAATACTGTCTAAACACTTCCTGGAAGGTCAATAAATTAAACACAGGGCTCATACCCAGAGGAAATAGCTCCTCCACTAAATGTTTTCGGAATATAAATAGATATGGTTGAGTAATTTGTTAGCATTTTTTACCATAGTCTGTGTTTTCAACATGAAATATACATTGTAGCTATACGAACAGCCTCCTCTTCTTTCCCTTTTAGATAGGCATTCCATCACCTCGCCCCTAGGGACAGGCACCCCACACTTAAGGAAAGGGTGTTCTTCCGCTTCGGGATCCAGATAGGTTACATATTCATTGTGCATAAAATAGTACTTGAGAAAATATTTGTTCCTCAAAGTGTTCTTGTGTGATATTAAGTGTGATTTTTACAGGGGTCACTTCTTTAAGTATCCCTACATCATTTGGGTTTGCTGTCCATAAATGTGTGAGACATATTGCAAGTCACACTCGCTGAATGAGTGTGGCGCTAGTACAGCCATTAGGGGCCTCTGAACATGCCTATATTGTACCATGATCTCACAGGGCATACATATCTCAAGGATGATTTCCCCATCATTATTACCATCCTCAAAGAGCTCTTCATCAGACAATTATTGTACAGGCACATTGGGGTCAATACATAGTACAGTGCACCATTGGCACCAGTGAGGTTCAATACCCAGCACTACAATCTGCTTTGTGGATACCACTAGTCTTTCCAGAACTAATGATAGGACCATCCCTGCAACCAAATCGGGGAGCACTACAGGTTGAAAAATGAAGTCAGTGGGTACTCTCCACTCTTTTCTGGTAATCTGGGGGACGGAATAGCCAAGCACCTTGATGCCATAAACAAACATGTCATGGTTGACAGGGATACCTCTCACTGCCACTTCACTTGCCATAGCATGTATTGCCAGCATTGCCCTTACAGAGCACTTGCCAGGTGTGGCACAGGCGATACTTCTTTGGGTAAATGAAATCATCATATTCTATTTGCTAAGCAGATCCCTACTGAGCAAGTTGAAAGGAGAACTCTCTGAATAGAGAAGGGGGGCTTGTACAACTTTCCCTTCTGCATTGACGTCTAGATTTTTCATATAAGGAACCGTCAAAACAGTCCCAGAGAATCCCTGTGTGTCAAGAGTCTTTCCTGATAGTGGGAAGTGACCGTCAGTGGTGCACAACTTCTCTGCTTCTGAGTCCACCATAAAGATCAATAGTTTATTTCATGTATCTGCCCCCACCAGTTGTTACTCTTCTGGACTCTGAGTCATTGACAGGAATGGACATGCAAGAGCTCTCTGTGGGCTTTCTTAGTCAGGGTAAGTGTCGGTCCCAGGGAACGAGAAAGGGTTTCCCCCTACTACTGTAGCTCCTAAATATGGGGCTGATGCGCCGTTTGGTGTAGTGCCAAAGCAGTGTCTGTTTTCTGCAGTCTGCTGGTTGGGGTGGGGCTGGTGTGTTGGGCGATAAGGGCCAGGGATCTGAGGGGGTATCTGCATGTAGGCCTGGTGAATCTCATAGGGTATCAAAATCATTTGGATAGTGGGTCGTTGGGGGCTACCCAGGTGGGGTTACTCATACGGTTGCTGATTGTAGTTGTAATTCCATCTCTGCCTGCTACAGCACTCTCTCAAAATAAATGGCCCCACCTCCCACATGTCCAGCATGGATTTGGACCGCTTGTGAGGAAAAAGGGGCTGTGTAGGGTGCAAAGCAGCTCAGGAAAGTGTTTACATGTGAAAATGGGCAAAAAACTATAATTCCCATGAGCCTTTGGTTTTTGGTTGGGCCGGAGGAGAGTAGGTATGTCGCCTCATTCACTCTATTTAAGACACTCCCCAGCCCGTGCTGCCTGTTGGTGATTGTTGTCATGGCATGCAAGGACTGGAGGAGAGCAGGTGTGCAGGCGTTCATGGAAGACCTATGCAGGATCCGGGCAGGCAGTGAGATGGCATGCTCCCAAAAGGCTCTGTTCCTCAAAAGGGCAGGGAGCAGATCACGGCAGTGTTTCCATCCAAAACGGGATAACCAATTTCATGGGATGGTGCCAGCAAGTCCCCCCCAGGACTCAGTTAATTGTTTCAAGGAGTATGTGTGTGAATCTTGGGTACATACAGTCATTTCTTGGGTGCAACTCACACCGTTTGTAGTAGCTGAACATTTATCTTCTGCAAGCTGATAAAGTTTGAAACACATGTCACAGAGTACCGCAAGTGTGTTTTCCTCTGCAGAGAGGAATCTCATGAACTCATGCTGGGCATACCGTGCCAAGCAGAACCCTAGTGCTCTGAACATTATAATGTTGGGGCGAGGGGCATTTTCACCTAAGAAAGCGAAGGAACGCTATGTTGTTTGTGGCTGTTTGCTTTTGTCCCATTTCATGTCTGTAGCAAGCCGCTTACGTTCTATGCATTATTATGAGGTAACCTACACCTGGTGACACGGCAGGAGGAGTTGGAGTATTTTCAAATGGAATACCACACTGTTGAAATATACATGTTGTTGCTTGTGCTTTGTCCTTTGTGTTGTACGCTGCTGCAGTTCTCTATGGCCATCAATAACTTATTATATGCTTATGTTTTTTTGCTGAGTCAGGGGGTGAACAGGAATACATGAATTTCGTAGCAATATCCTAATCAAGAAGGGTGTTAGCTAGGTTCAGTAGATGTTAGGACGTGCTGCTTTTCTTTAAACAAGTGTTTGTTGAACAGGTTGTTTCTTTCACTATGTTCCATATACCCATCCATTTCAAGAACTCTAAACCTATTTCCAGTGATTGTAACACCCCCTACCTATCCACAACCTCTCCCTCGCCCTCTTCCCCTCTTTGGCTGCATCGAGGTACCTGTATATGCTAAAATCAGGAGCCTGTGCCAACCAAAGTAGGAGGGGTCAACTGCATGTTGCTTCCGTGGCTATCAAGTAGTTGTGTGATACTCCAGGGGTGTAACACCGCCACCTCTTGGTTCTTGATCCCTACGTCCCCACCTCTAGGCCCTCAGAACCAACCTCGTCCTTGTTGCTGTCCTCCTTGCCACTGGGGTCCTGAAAAGTGCTGATTCCCTCCCCACTGTCCTTGTGCACCTTCAGCCCAAACTTCTGCTATTCTTGCCTGGGCCACAATAGAGGTGCACCCCCCCTCTCCCTTCTGTTCTGGGGGCAGCCCTGTTGTCACTTCTTCTACCTTCACTACTTTATTTTGAACTAGTTTAGCTTCCTCTGCCTGCCTCCTCTGAATACTTTCATGCGCTCACTCTTTGATCTTCCTACAATGGTGAACTATAATGTTTTGAATCTTAGGCCACCCCTTTGCTTATCAAGCGCCTTCTGCACTTATTTGGGAAGTTCTCTTTTTACAATGAAAACAAATAATGACATTGATTGACCCAGGCGCAGCCAGTTTCTGCTCTCCACATCTCTTGAATGCTAAGGATGTATTGCACAGCATCGTCCTCATCCCCCAGTGTGCATTGCATTATTGATTGTTATTCTGGGGTGTCTGGGAACGTGCACCGAAGTGCGCCCCATACTCACGCTATAATCCTGTTGAATGATGCTCCATCTTGGGCATCGTTACTGAACATTACTCCCGGGTACACAGCTTTAACCCACACCATCTCAGCTTGATCTCCCACTGCTGTGACCAACAAACTATTAATGTCCCCTATGGCTAAGGGTACTGCTGCTGTGTTTTTCTCAAATACATCAATCCATTTCCCCACCCCCGCAGTGTGTGGCAGGAGTGCCTTAATGAGGGTTATTTTTATCCATTTGTGCATAGGGCACATGGTGGGGGCATCCTGTGTATCAGGGCATTTGCAGCTTTGCCTTTCCTTTTCTCCCTTAGTCATACATCTGTATTTCTGTGCTAATGCTATCCTGCCAAACCTTTCCTATAATAGTCCCTCCCATAGACTCTCTAATCTTGGTATGGTACGGGAAGCTTGCTCGGCCCCTCCCTCTCCATCCTCTTCCATGTCATCAAAGTCAATACATTTTTCCCCATCCCCTCGGCGGAAGCCTACATTTTCATATCTCAAACTGTCTGTATCTGCATCCCGCTCTACGTGGGCTGTTCTTATAGTCACACTCTGTATTGTGAACAGGAAGTCGCCTGACTTCCATTCATCCCTGGGTGGCTATTGGCATGCCCCTGTGGGCTGTATGGGAATCTCTGGTGCCCTCATTGCCTCACATGCAGCCCGTAATCCAGTTACTCAGTGCGTGTTGAGGCTAGTGATACTCTAGGTCTCTCACACTTACCAGAGTGTGGGCCGATACCTCTGGGGGTAAAGTGAGTGGCATTGATGGATGGTAGTTCTTTAGCAATTCGATATGCAATTGGATAAATAGGAGCACAGATATGATGGTTGAGTAATGGATTGGCAGAGGTTCAGTGGGTAGGTTGTGAAGAAGTGAAATAGAGAGGAGACAGTAGGGACGATGTGGAATGGAGAGTGATGAAGGGTGTAGGAGAGATAGAAGGGTGGGCAAGATGTGCTGCATTAAGTGTCAGCATCACAGGCAGAGAGGAGGAAATGGAGCAGTTCTTAAGGGGGAAAGCATGACCTGGCAGGTCCTCTATAGATTTGGAGGGTGCATGTTAGAAGATGAAACAAGATTAGTGGAATCAGAAGATTTGGCAGTGTCAAAAGTTGTTTTCAGAGTAAGTAGTCTTTGAAGGCAGTGGGAAGAGTGAGTATTGGTCTTTGTGCCATGGGGTAAGCAGTGATACCGTGTTGTCCTCAGCGGCTGGCCCGGCTGGAGAGATACATTGTTGAGGAAGCTGGAAGGGATCAAAGAGTGACCAGGGTAGTGTTCATTGATGGGGTAGACAGTGCACAGTTGGATTTAGAAATGCACATTTTAATAGAGTGAGGAAGTGGAGATGAAAGAGATTCACGCGTGATTTGGCCAAGTGGGGGTGACTGTGCCTTTATCTTATGTTTGATGCTGGATGAGGGATGGGAATGGAAACGCGCTAGAAGAATAGAGATGGTGAAGTGAATAAGGGAGTGATCATATTGGGATGGCCAATGGAGGTAGCGGTAGAAGCAAGGGTGAAATGAGAACATGTGATATTGAGAAAGATTCCTTTTATATGCTGTGGAAGGTTAATTAGATTCACTACTGAGATGCCAGCAACAGTGGAGGCAAGCTAGAGCTGTGGATCTATCATCATATTTGGGAGGTTGCAGTCACCCACTATGACAGAAGGAACATCCAATGGGAGCATTTTGAATACAAGCTTAAGATAAGAGAAGACAAGGCGGACTTTAAGAGGATTCAGAGTGAGGGGCTGGATGGCAGTGTTCTCAAAGGAAGAGGGAAGCAAATCAGATAGGTGGAAAGTGTGCCAACGGTTTAATCCTGCTGATCATCAGTCCAACACCACCACCTTGTTAGAAGAAATCAGGTGTGAGAGAAAGATGCAAAGTTGGTGTGAAAAGGCTGCAATGCTGGGGTTGTTGTGGGTGGGAATCCAAGTTTCGATAAAAGCCATCGCCAAGGGATTTGGGTGATGAGATTCAAGGCAAAGATATTTTGTTTGCAGAAGGATTGGCATTTTAGAGACTCATGGTTCAATCAATAAGGGGAGCAGAGGTAGAGGAGGTAAATGTTCTAGGAGATGAACTGAAGTGGACAGAATTGGTGAGGTTGCAGTTGTCGGGGTGGGAGAGAGAGAGGACTGACCCGTGTGGTGTTTAGAAGTAGTGTGAAAAAATGGAATGGGGACACTTCGGAAGATGCTCAGGGGGAGTGAAATGGGGGAGGGTGGCTGGAGGCCATTGGCGAAAGAGTCTGAAGGAATAGTAAGGAGAAGGAGCAGCAGAGGCAGAATCATAGTCGGCAAAGAGTTATTGGAAGGTTGCATAAAGGGACAAAAGGGTAATAGGTGAACAAACCATGCTATTTAAAAACAAATCAAAGGATCATGGAAAATGCAACAGTGCAATTTACAAGTTGAAATTGGTATATATATATTGGTGGAAGTTCATAACATTGATTTCACAGTTTTAGGAACTTTTACTCACATGGTAGTTTTCCATTGATGTAAAAATGGGTAGAATTATCTTTCCTCATAAATACCACCAGCCTAACAGGGTCTAATAGAACCTGCTCTTGACGGGGAAGTCTTTTACTGTTGATGCCAGTTATTAAGAGAAAACTGAATTGGGATTTATTGGATAGCACATGCACTGGAATGGCCAATGAGGAGCTGCATAATTACAAAATGGCCACTCAGTGGATCAAAACCGAGGAACAATGGTAGTCCAAATGCAGGGATCGTCTGTAACTGAATTACAACTCCACAAGGGAGTGAGCAGAGACTGTTGGTGTTGTAGGTTTCTGGCTTCTGGCTTCTAACTTATGTGGTGAAATGTGGAAATCACTGGTTCACAGGGAATTGGTTGTAGAAACGGGTCTGCGGTAATTCAATCACATGGTCTGGAAAGGCCAGCCAGGAATAATGCCTGATTCCAAAATGTACGCTCACTGGGACGATGTACAATGCTGTTCTAAATGCAGGGAACTTCAACTGATCTGCACCTCCACCAGGGATTAAACCGGGCAGGGGGATTTGGTGCTGTTTACATACTTCTGGTGTGCAATGAAGAGGTCAATTATTTACAAGGAAATGATAGTGCAAGCTGTATCTGCAAGCTTGCAATGACATGCGCTGGGAGAGCTAATGTGGGATCTGCCTGATTCCAAAATGGATGTTCAATGGGTCATCCCTAACCAGTGAGTTTGTAATGTCTGTTACTTTTGGGAGGGTCAAGGTGAGTTGGAGTCAAATAAATTGTCCATGGAAGGGTGGATGTTATAGACAAGGCACCCAAGACTTGGGGCCTCATTACGACCCAGGCGGTAAGTTACCGCCTGGGTAGTACGCTTACCACCATGGTGTAAACTATGTTTACACCATGGTGGATGGCGGATTTACCGCCCCATTCCAAGGTGAGTGGGGCGGTAAATCCCCATTTCCCATTTTACCCTTCCCCATTCCCATTTTTGCCCCATAGGGCATAATGGGAGTGGGGAAGGCGCTAATTACGCCACCGTAAATTACGGTGGCGTAATTAGCACCATGGTCCCTTAGCGCCATGGATTTTAACGCCTGCAAAAAGCAGGCGTTAAAATCACCATGGCGCTAAGGGACCTTGTAATCAGGCGTTAAGGGTCGGCGCCGTTTACGGCGCCGTTAACCCCTTAACGCCTGACTCGTAATGAGGCCCTTGGTCCGAGTAGGCACGGGAACCACCTACTTCACTAAAGAGGACCCTGATAAATGAGGCGTGTAACACTTGTTAAGGGGAGGGATGACCCTTCATTCAGTATTCTAGGCAAACAATCCTGGGCCTAACGACCCTCACTAGATTACATATTGTATAATGAACATTTTTCAACAACATTATCTGCTTCTAATGCTTTTATCAATAATAAATTGTCTGTTTAGTGCAAAGTTGGATATATTATAGCCAAAAGTGATGTTAATGCCTCTTTTTGGTTTATTCACATGGATCGACAAATATGCAGCATTGATTTAGAAGTATTTCCTACATGTACCTCTGAGTCACTATGGGTAACACAAATTCCTTCTGTGATTAAAGCACAAACACAACTTGTAAGGCAATCATATTTCCAAAACAGCTGCTGGACTTTCAGGAAAGATGGGAATATCAGGAGTGCACAGACCACCATCATTGATTTGTGCATGATTCTTATCCATTCCATATCTATATTCTCTGATGGAGAGTTGGAATCTGATTTTATAACTGCATGGGATTTATAAAGAGGAAACCTAGCTGCTAAGCATCAGAGCACTGTACAAATGCGACACACTAACGGCTTAAAAGTTGGATTGTGCGATCTATTGACATACTTTTGCTCTACTATGCTGTATCACTCTGTTATGGTGGTGCCAGAAACAGCAATATGGCCGCCAAACCCTTGTGCGCGCCAAAACCCCTTGAAAATCTCTCTTTTCAATGCACAAAAAGATGGCTGCCCAATCTGCTGCACATGTTGTCAGTGGTGGAACAGAGCTCTCACTACTGAAATGTGTCACTGTGCTCCACAACAATTGAAAGTGGAGGGCAGAAGGAAAAAGCTGCGCTTTGCTAAATGAAACTCCAATATTGCTTTAAATCACCTTTTCTTTGCTGCTGAAACTTCAGAATGCCGGCACAGACCACCTTCCAAATATTCAAAATTCTCGCTGGGTGCTACAATTCACGTAATTCAAGGAACCACTGTGAACTTACAAGGTCCTGAAAGGCTAAAAGCATAAAGAGATCTCAACAGCAAAAGTGCGTGCCGGTAGATCTGTAAAAAAATCTCATGTTATAAACTGAAAGTCAAATATTTGCAATATAAGAGGCCTGTTACTGATAGTAACCCATATTAGAGTTGTTTTGATCCCACAGGGTTAAAATCTTGAATGAGAATTCTATCTGTTATTTGATACAACAAGTTTGTTTTGTGCTAAGGAAAAGCCAAAAAAAATTAACAATTAAATTACACCTGTCTGACCTGCAAGAACTTGAAAAGTAGGTTTATTTCCCAGAGGCAGAGCCTTCCCCTCAACAGAAACTCACAGGTGCTAATTGCTAGGTTGGGACAGAATCTCGTCTACAGGGGCAAAGGAACAATGACAGAGTTGCAACCCAGGAAATTGGAAGTGTGAAAAGGGGTCGTAAATGGCCTCCAGAAGGAAGAAGGCAGGAGGAGCATGCTCCTGGACTGCAGTGAGACAAAAAGAGGTGGAGCCACGCGACCATCTGATGTTCATCCTGAACAAAGAACACATTTTAAAAAACGTATAACTTGCTATGCAAAATGGTGAGAAATATACAAATGACAGAATTGTTAATTTAATTTCTGGCTGCACGGGTGAAGAGGCGCAAAAACTGTGTAACATGTTCTGAACAGGAATGGCAATAAATGTGGGTTGATGGGGTCTGTATTTCCACTAGAATTGTGAAACTTTATACACTCATTCCCATGTTAAACAGACACATTTGTGGAAAGATGCATAACATTTGGACATCGTGTACATAGCGAAAAGGACAACATTATGTAGAAAGTTGATACCAGATCCTACAGCTGCGAGTTTTTGATGAGCAGATGCTCCAGAAATATGCAATCTGTGTATGTGATTTTATAGAGGTTGCACATGTGTAAATATGTATTTTGCCAAAACTAGACTTGGGGCCTCATTACGACCCTGGCGGAACGGGTTAAACGGTGCCGTAAAAGGTGACGGCGCCGTTCAAGCCGTTCCGCCACATTACGAGGTCCCCTCACTTACCGGGTCCCATGAGGGGAAAAGGGAGCAAACAATGGGCAATCTCGTAATGGCCCATTGTTTGCTCCCTCTCCCATCCCCATTCTGCCCTATGGGGCAGAATGGGGATGAGGAGCACGGCATTACCGCCACCCGCGAATGGGCACTTACCGGCCCATTCAACTCGTAATGGGCCGGTAAGTGCCCATTCGTGGGTGGCGGTGACGGATGCGAGTTCGGCGGTAGTCGTGCCTGTAATGCAGGCACAGCTACCGTTCGAACTCGTAATGAGGCCCTTTGTGTTCAGTGGCTAGGGGTGGATTCTCAGCATAAAATTGTACCATAAAGATGACACTCCGTTGCTCCCCTCCTTTCAAGGCAGAGAGTAGACTCTGACCCAATCACCTTCACAGGGGTAAGCCCAGCTAAGCCGGCCCATACACCCCCCGTTGTGATGTCATTTTTGGGGCATAAATGGAGACAGCAGAGAGCAGATAGGGACTCACTGATCCAGCAATTTTCCTAATTCCGGCAAAGCACTTTGATCCAGCTTCCTACATCCAGCTTTAACTATTCTTTCAGATCCAGATGCCAAGTATTGTTTTCTGTGCTGCATATGTTTCGCTCATTACTTACTCCTTGTGTATTGAAGATATTATTCACAGTTCTGTCACCCCATTGGTGATTGATGTATATCTATTAAAACATATTGTGATTACATTGTAAATACATAAATAAATATGTACCTTTGCAAACCAGCCTGATTTCTGGTTGAGCGTGACCCAGGGTATTCTTAACTAAGGGGTGTGATACGAGTGGCCCCTCTTTCAAATAATTGAATCCGTATATCAAATAAGTTTTTCCATTGCGCTGTACACTAGGCCGAGAGCTGAGTGTATCGCCTGATCAAAATCCTTCTGGGGGCTCGAGTCCAGGGTTTGATTGGTTGCCACCCGTGACAGACTAACACAGCAGTCTAACCTGCAGAGTAATAATACTTTGTGTGGTGTGAGTACTGTGCTGCACTGTATAAGCACCCCTAAAATAAATACTCTAGAAATCAGGCCTGTTTGAAAAAGTAAATTTACCCTGAAATAAGCCATAAGGAAATTAATATTTCCGGAATGGCTTCCCCAGTGGAAATCAATATTGCAAGGGAACACCTACTGCACAAAGTGATTTTCAGGGGTGAATGGGTAGAGCAGGATGAGAAAGTCTGGCTGCAGTGAATAAAACAAGAAATCACTGAAACCAACCTTAATATCTGGCAGGACAAGGGGCCATTACATCAAGCAATCAGTGAGCTGTACATGACGCTAAGAGGAGCAATGCCAAATTGCCAAAATAGCGGCACACCTGTACCTCCACATAGGAGTTATACAGGAAAATTATGCAGACCATGTAGACTTCACAAAGAGGCAAGTGGAAGCAATGCAGAAAATCCAGACTAATCTGGACTCTGCAGAGCAAAGGCTCCAGAGTAGCCAAGAAGCTGAAACAGAGGCAAGGCAGTATGCCACCAAACTGCAAGAAGAACTGACGCTCTTACTGCAAAAGAATGCAGAGCAAGATGCCCAAGTAGTGAAACTGCAAAAAGAGTGTCAAGAAAGGTTGGATTCTCTACAACAGAACCAACCAAAAGCTGCAGCAGCAATTAAATTATAATAGAGCCTGCACAAGGCAGATAATTGCCCTAGAAATTCAGATTGACGAACTAAAGGAGGAAAATAATAAATTAATAGTGAAGGATCTCCACACTCAAAAAGATTTTGAGGAGGAGCACCAGAAATGATATGCCATTAGGAAACAAAGGGATGACCTGGCTGAGCAGAGGGTAAGTCTATGTCAAGAGAGGGACGCCCCAGGATAGGAAGTCAGCCATTTAAAAACAAAGTTAGAAGAAAATCACCTGGCCCTTCAGGAACTTGGTGAAATCAAAAGGGATTATGAAAAGCTGTTATGGCACACCAGGTGGGTGGAGGATGCTCTGGCAAAGAATATTCAGGGCAGTAAGGACCAAACTCAGGAGGTGAGTCTCCAGCAGCAAAAATTGGCCCAATACTTCCAATTCAGGCAGGAAGCACAAAGAGGCAATGGGGCTCTCAGTGAAAAGAATGACAGGCTCCATAGACAGATAGCCATCCAAGAACAACTCATAGAGACCAGTAATGCCTTAATAGAGGAACAAAAGCGTCAGATTCTGGCATATCATCAGGGAGTAGGGGCTGAAAGAGATGAGGTAAGATGGGAGAGATAAACCCCTGAGCATAACCTCATGAACCGTGGCATCAGGGACTTTAATCACTTCAATTCCATGGACTCTGCCACCCCCATGTCCACTGGCTCATCTGAACTAAGGGCCACAGGGATGGTAGACTTCAACACAATGGGAAATATGGGGCTAATAGATCAGCGCCTCACAGAAATGGATGGGCGGGCATCTATGTACAGGTTCCCAAGTGCTAGGGCCATCTTTTCTTATCAGGGAAACTCCAGTGAGGGGAGAATCAGAGAACAAGGTCCTCAGAAATATCACCTACCTAGAGATCAGTCAGTGAAATTTGGTGAGGAAATCCATGAGACTAGGCCCACTAAGAGCATCTTAAAAAACTCTTCCCAGCTAGGGTCCTGGGGGGGAGGGGTACTCAGCCAATTATGGGAGTAAGGGAGAGTCAGAGGACTCTTCTGAGCACCACAGGTCACAAGAGACTAGGCCCCCACATACTGCCAGCCATTCCCAAGCTCGCAGAATCCAGGAGAGCCTAGAAGATCAGACAGCCACCTCTGGTAGCAGTGCATCTGAGTCAGAGGATGAGTGGACCAGGGTGACCAGAACTAAAAAGGCCAACAAAGTTAAGAGAGGTTTACTCAAAGATCCCATGAAGCAAATAAAGGCTATTAGGAGCGTCATCATGCCCTACCACAAAAATGCCAAATATTCAGTTTGGGAGCACCTTGAATTGTTTGAGCAAATGATGGAGACTTTTCACCTGAAGGACAGCCAAAGCTGTATTCAGTATGTAAAGTGGACATTGTCACCTGAGTACTCAAGCTTCTTTGTGGAGCTGGAGGATCAGAACCATTCAAGATGGTCCACCTATGGGGCAGCCATCCTAAAGCATTTTTCTATTCATAGAAACCCTCAAGAGGCCCGCAAGGCAGCCTACAACCTGCAATGGGGGGAAGACCAGGCCCCACAAGAATTTGTCCAAGAATTGAAATGTGCCTTTGCGCAGACCACCAGGAGGGTGCGCACTGACAGTAGGGAATTTATTAATACCTTCTTTCATGCCCTCCCTAAATACATTATGACACAGCTAGGGAGGGACTTTCATGAGAAAAGATCACTACACTGGGTCATTGAACAAGCAACTCGCATCTACGAAGTGCAGAAGCCACTAGAAAACAAAAATGCTAACAAAAGCCCAAAACCAACCAACACCCCAGCTGCTGCTAAAATGGTTGAGGTGAAGGTTGCCCCCATTTTAGATCTGGAAATGGGGGGGCCTAAAAACCTTACCGTGCAGAATCCTACCAACCCCAGACCCAGAAGGCCCTCGGGCCAATCCCAAACAGGAAGTCAGGGAGGTAACCCCACAAATGGGACCCCTAACTACCCTGACTACATCAGCCCATGCTACAAGGACAACAGGCCCATCCTGGGCTATGTGTGGACTCCTCCAGCCCAAGGAGGAGGGGAAACCAAACCAGGCAGCTGCCAACCCAGGGAACTTACCTCCTCACTTTCCCCAGGAGGGCGGTAATCCCCCGAATGCCGGACCAAGTTTCTTTCCCCGGTACCCGCCAAACTTCAACCCCCAAAACAACCCTTCTTTCTTTCCCCACTTTCCCGAGCCCAGACAGCCTAATCTGGGAGAGGGGAGGCCAAGGGTGGAGGGTTACCAAAACTATCCTAACCAGGGGTATTATACGAGAAGGGATAGTTACCCTACCTGTGATCAACCAAGGGCAGATCAGAGGATCCCGTACCAGCCCGAGTGGGAGTTGCACCTAGTGCACCAGGTCCAGAACATGGCACAGGATCTGTGTCACATGCTGAGGGCCCAACAGAACCCTCAGCTGAGCATTGCAACACAGAACTCCTCAAATCAAGGGCCTGGTGCTCCAGAACATTGACGGGGAGACAACCCACCAGTTCCCAGGGAGGAGGCACAAAGGGAAGGGGGGTGTAAAGCCTTAGAGGAAGCTTCCTTCCCCACTTGTGAAAAGCCCCTGGAAACCCAGGAAGCAGAACCCAAATCTCCTGCCCCCGAAAGTCTGCAACCCCAGGAACAGAGGGTGGGTAGGAGAAATAAATAGCCTAAAAAAGCCCATTTTGTGGAGGAGGTGGGAATCTTCCAAGTTGAAGGAGAGGGGTCCTCAGAGGATTCTGGGAAAAGGATCTTCTCCTTCAGGGATGGGGGTACTCCTCCCAAAGAAACATGGGTCCCAAGAGATCCTGATCAAGACTGGGTAGATGTGGGGACCGAGTTAAAACCGGCCATCATCAAACCCCAGAATGACCAGCAAGAAAATACCCTTGGCCAAAACAATTCTTCTGATTGCCTCCAAAAAGCGGGGGGGGGGCAGCCCAGAATCAGAACCAGGGGGCCCAAAACTTCCCCCATATCCAATTGCCACCTTTTTCTTACAGGTTCCCAAAATCCCAAGCAAAATCCTGCCCAAATCACCCCTCTGTCAGAATCCAAGGCAAAGAAATTATCCCACCAATTGGCCAAAAATGTGCATTATCTTTGCCCCCTTGAGGAGAAGGAGGGAAGCTTTTATGGCCCGGTCCAAATACAGGGGCAATGTACAATTTTGGCACTGGTGGACACTGGATCCCAAGCCATCCTTCTGTCAAAAAGGGCCTTTGATCAGCTGAATTCGGGAAGGGGGAGAAATACCAAATCCCTCTCACCCATCCTCCTGGACAACTTCAGAACGTCGACCGGAATGAAAGTCATTTAGACATTAAAATTGGGCGACACAAGGTGAAGCACCCGGTCATAGTTGTGACTCCAGAAGGCACACCATGTTTCCTAGGGATTGGCATCCTGCATAGATTGTCTCCCCTCATACATTGTGTAAACACGGACCCAGACTAATCGACCAATAACATTGAAACAGAGTGTCAACCATGTTAGTTTAAATGGCACATGCCACTTTTTTTTAACAAAAACCTGCACAAATCGAATTCCACTTCCAGAATAACCAAATCCCAGACGTGACAGTAATTACAGTAGGACAACAAACTGGTGATGGGGAGTCCTCTCTATTTCTGAAAATCAACCTTCCTTCCAGTCTAAGGTGGCATTCCATACTGGAAGGGAATGCTCTGAAATTCTTTACAAATTCACAATCAGAAAATCCTACTCCTATAGTCCAAAATGATGAGGAATCAGCTCAAAGCTTGGCTGAAATTCAGAAAATTGGAGAACAGTTGTTCATCCCCGTTCAGTTAAATGAAGGGAAGGACTCTGTTCTCACCCGAGTGTGTCTGAACAATGGTAAGAGCTTCATCAGCGAGGCCATGTTCTGCAAACTCCCAAAAGATCCAGCCATTCCCACATTTAAACTGTTAGACAAATGGGAAATGGACCTGGAAACACCCAATTCCAAACATCTCCTGCCTAGCAGGTGTATGCTCAAAATTTCCATAGATAACAAGAGCATCATCCATAATTGTTGGGTCGTGCGAGATGTCCTTGCCACATTTTCTTTAGGCAGTGACATTCTCAATCGCTTTGCCATTAGTTTGGACCTAATAAACTTCAAAGCCTGGTCCCGATTAGTTGGTAATCCCATGGACTTTGATGACCCAGAGAAAGTATTTTGGTTAGCTCAACTGCTGCCATATTCAGTTGAAATTCAGATTGGAAAGGAAGTCACCATCCCAGAATGGACCCGACAAT
Organism: Ambystoma mexicanum; assembly: GCF_040938575.1. Lineage (NCBI taxonomy): Eukaryota > Metazoa > Chordata > Amphibia > Caudata > Ambystomatidae > Ambystoma > Ambystoma mexicanum. The sequence goes on from NC_090922.1 coordinate 1,375,365,444, forward strand.
TCTCACTGGAAGTAAAAATTAAAAGAGAACAGAAACTGAAAAATTCTGATGCCTATGTTCATCTCAATGCTCATTTCCAACAGCAACGGTTGGGGGTAAACCCAACACCACTAGTCAATTTAGAACACAACACCATTCCAATAGAGGTGGATAACAGCTACCTAAAGAGTATCACTCTGGTCGCAGGCACCATTATTGGAATGGCGGTTGATGACCGTCATTTTTCCATAGATTTAGGTAACAAACTGTTAGGACCAATCCCCAAATACTGTTTTGGCAGTGACAGCAACGATGACACAACACCAGACAGGATCTTCACCCGGCATGGGGGGAATTTCCTGGTGTACTCTTCCTGCCCTTATGGTAAAAAAGATGTGACCTGTGACTTCAGGAGGGATGAGGTGATCTTTCAAGTGCAGAAAGACTGCCTTCCCCACCTGAAGCCATCAGTCCAAATCAGTGCTTTGACCAGGGACTTCTCCACCCAGCTGAAGGAGGCCGCTGAGATAGCCAAACCAGAAGTCTTTCCGGGCTTCAGGCACATGTTTGAAGAGAGAGTCAACCTAGCTGATGCCTGTGAGACTCTGGAGCAAAGGCAAAAATTGAAACAAGTTTTCTTAGATTTTCAAGATCTCTTTGCGGTGGACTCATATGACTGTGGTCGCACCGACATCCACAACAACAATTCCCACAGACCCAGGCATGACTCCAGTGTTTGTGAAGAAATATTGCTTGCTTCTCGCGTCAATGGAGTCCCTTACTGAAATAATTAAGAACCTTGAGTCCCGTGGGATAATTCGTCCAGTCCACAGTACCTTCAATAATCCGGTCCTGGGGATTTCGAAACCAAACAGCCAGTGGAGACTCTGTGCTGACCTAATGGAGCTCAACAAACGGGTCCATACTTCCCGATGGCCTCTTCCCTACATTGTCCAAGGGCTGGCCCAGATCCAAGGGTCACAGGTATTCACTGCAATTGACTAGACCTATGGGTACTCGACTGTACCTGCCAGTAGGGAGAACCAATACAAGCTGGCCTCTACCTTTGGGGGGCAGCAGGACACTTGGACCCGGACTCCCTTTGGATACATCAACTCCAGCAATTAATTTAACATCTTTCTGCATAAGGCCATGCCAGACTTGGGCGAGAGGGGTAACCTGGCCTATGTAGATGATGTTCTAATAAAAAGCTGAACTGTGGAGGAACACATAGCAGAGATCCGTTATGTTCTGACACAGTTGAAGGCTGCCAGAACAAAACTCTCTTTCCAAAAGGCACAGTGGTATAGGACCCATGTCAATTTCTTGGGGCATGAGATAACTCCTGAAGGTCTCTGTCCACAGGAAAAGAAAGTAGAAACACTCCAGAAAATGAAAGACCCCACAACTCTGTGGGAACTAAGGAGCCTCCTTGGACTAACTAATTACAGCAGAAAGTTCATTGAGGACCACGCAGAGATCATGAAACCCCTGATCCATAATGTTGAAGGGGGGGGTGAAGTGGGAGTGGGGTCCAGATCAAGCCGAGGCAGTAAGACAACTCAAAAGAAGCCTCTCACAAGCACCTTTCCTAGCTTACCCTGTCAAAAAGGAGTTCTTCTTGGAGGCAGGTTTCTCAAATACATGCTTGACTGCAGTATTATATCAAAAGCATGACACGGTCAATAAAGTAATCTCCTATGCGAGTAAAATTTTATCCTCTGTGGAGGAAACATTCAACGATTTTGAGAAGGCACTCCTGGCAACGGTGTGGGCATTGAAGAACTACCGCCCATTTATCCACAGGGAACGCATCATAGTGGAGACTCCACACCAACCTTTGCAATATCTTCAAAGTGACAGAATCTGGGGCGGTAATGTGAGTAATTCCCGAATTACTTCCTGGATTCTGTCAATGCAAGGCTTTCCTGTGGAGGTCAGATATGGACAAAACAAGAGTGTCACCTTGCGCAAGGTCTGGCTGAGGACAACAGCTGGAGGACAACATGGAGGCATACCTTAATTCCCCACACAAGGTCTTATAAGAAGACAAGTGTGCAGGGATGCCCACTGTCTATGTCGATGGGTGCTCCTACCATGTTGACAACAACGGGGAAAAGGAACTTGTGGCCGGCGTAGGGAATGCATGGGTGAATGATGCCCCAGAACCCTCCGCTGGGTACAAAATCGCTCCCCAAAGTAGTCAAGTGGCAGAGCTGATGGCTGTGCATCAAGCCATCCTCACTGCTGTCCAACACCAACTCCACAAACTGGTCATAATCACTGATTCAGATTATGTGTGGAACGGGTTCGTGGAGCACTTGGTTAATTGGGAAACCAGAGGCATGCTATGTGCTAATAATAAACCTTTAAATCACGAAATATTAATACAAAATATTGATGATCTGGTCGGCTCGAATGAGATGACCATCTACTGGAAAAAGATTAAGGGTCATTCTAAAGTAGAGGGACCAGACACAACTGGAAATGACCTAGCTGATCAGCTGGCCAACACCAGAGCCATCCAAGGGGATCTACTTGAGATCGACTCCCTGTTGGGGGAAATCCAGGTCACCGCTATCACTATGTCCGAGACAAATGCTCACAATGAACTCTCAACTGCACAATGGAGTAAGGAGACCCCAGATGCTGATTTGATTACGGCTCAAAAAGGGGATCCAATAATTGGTAAGTTTTATCAACACATTGAGGACCCTGAGAACTTTGCCCTGACGGATACTGATTACATTGGGAAAGAGGACCTCAGAGTGTTGATGAAATGTCCAAAAATGTTCCAAATCTAAGATGTTTTGCTGGTGAGGAGATCCATATCTGGCCATGACCAGTGGGTGGTCTCTACCTAATTCCGAAGCCTGATGCTAAATCACGCCCATGACGCGGTCACATCCGATCATCTAGGGGTTTCATACGACATTAGAAATCTTGCGCGAGGTTGCATACTGGCCACACATGGAGCAGGACCTCGACCAATACTTGAAGGGGTGTCTTGTGTGTGCACAATTTCAGCCAACATCACTCAAACACCGTGCTCCCCTCCAAAAGAGGGGGATGACACTGCATTGGTCAGATTTACAAGTTGATTTTATCAGACCCTTGATTCACTCCTCTACGGGGAACAAGTACATTTTGACCACAACATGCTTGTTCACTAAATGGGTGAAATGTGTCCCGGCCCCAAATTGCAAGCCAGAAACAGCAGCTGCCCTAATGATCAATCACATCTTCTCGTGTTTTGGACTACCCAAAGGATTGAGTCAGACCGAGGTAGCCACTTCACTAGCGAAGTGATGACAAAGATGTGGGAGATACTTGGGGTCAAAAGGAAACTACACATTGCCTACCGGCGATCCTCTAGTGGTGGAGTTGAGAGGTACAATAAAACTATTGTGAGCATATTAAAAACGTTTTTGGCAGATTCTGGGCCAAGTTGGGATATTCGATTACCCCTTGTCCTGATGGTCATCAGATCTACTCCTTCTTCTGCAACCAAAATGTCTCAATTTGAGCTGATGACTGGACAAAGGATGTTGCTACCCCAGCATCTGCTCTACAGAACCCAAGTGCAGACCTTGATAAATGCCTCCACAACTCATGAGTATGTTGAGAATCTAAGAAAACACCATCAACATGCTTTTGCCTAGGCTCAGCGGAATCTAGAGAGATCTGCAGACAGTTATGAAGACCCACTATGACCCACAATGATCTTAAGGCAACTAAAAAGGAATACCAAGTAGGAGACCAGGTCTACTTGTACAATTTCGAAAGGAACCAAGCCAAACAGCGCAAATTCCTCCCAACTTGGTGGGGTCCTTTTGAAATTGTGGATAGAATCTCACCATTCGCCTACAGAATCTGCATCCGCAAGGGCAGTTTAGCAGAAGGGGAAGACAAGTGGGTCCACATAAACCAGCTGAAGAGTTGCCATCCGAGGCATACTTTGCGGCAAATAGAGGAGCCAACCGGAAACTCAGAGGGGGAAAATCTAGAAACCTAGAAGAATCACTACAGGTTCACCATGTATGTGCACGAAGAGGGTTAAAACCTGTCTTAAATTTAGGCAGGGAATATTGTAAATTGTATTCAATGCATGCATCTGCCCCACTACACCCTCGGGGAGTAGTAGTGGGGAAATTTCCATAACCATGCTATGTTCTGTTTTCTAGCATTGGGACTAAGAATGATCCAAAGGGACACCAAGTAGGACCTCTCGGGGACCGGGAATAAAGACCCAAGGAGCCCGGAGTGCCGATCCATACTCCTAACCAGAACCAGCAATACTCCTGACCAGAACCGGCGAGGAGAGCAGGTCGCCTCCAGCACTGATGGGAGAAGCAGCTGACTTTCTCCACATGGATAAAAGAAAAAGAACATCCCAATCTCCCGACTTACACTTGACGGGCGGTCAAACTCAAGGCGGTAGAGGGGCTCTGTGGGATGTATTGACCCACCTTTGCTCTACTATGCTGCATCACTTTGTTATGGTGGTGCCAGAAACAGAAAAATGGCAGCAAAACCCTTGTGCGCACCAAAACCCTTGAAAATCGCGCTTTTCAACACACAAAAAGATGGCTGCCCAATCTGCCACACATGTTGTCAGTGGTGGAACAGAGCTCTCATTACTGAAATGTGTCGCTGGGCTCCACAACAATTGAAAGTGGAGGGCAGAACGAAAAAGCAGTGCTTTGCTAAATGAAATTCCAATATTGCTTTAAATCACCTTTTCTTTGCTGCTGAAACTTCAGAATGCTGGTACAGAACACCTTCCAAATATTCAAAATTCTCGCTGGGTGCTACAATTCACTTAGTTCAAGGAAGCACTGTGAACTTACAAGGTCCTGAAAGGCTAAAAGCATACATAGATCTCAACAGCAAAAGTGGCCTGCCGGTGGATCTGTAAAAAAATCTATGTGCAGCAGAGGGCTACCTGTGATGACAGCTGTCAGGGGCCTTCCTGATTAAACTTTAACATGTTATAAACTGAAAGTCAAATGTTTCCAATATAAGAGGCCTGTTACTGATAGTAACCCATATTAGAGTTGTTTTGATCCCATAGGGTTAAAATCTTGAATGAAAATTCTATCTGTTATTTAATACAGCAAGTTTGTTTTATGCTAAGGAAAAGCCAAAAGAATGTAACAATTAAATTAAACCTGGCTGAGCTGCAAGCACTTGAAAAGCAGGTTTATATCCCAGAGGGAGGGTCTTCCCTCAACAGAAACTCACAGAGAGGTGCTAATTGCTAGGTTGGGACAGAATCTCGTCTACAGGGGCAAAGGAACAATGACAGAGTTGCAACCCAGGAAATTGGAAGTGTGAAAAGGGGTCGTAAATGGCCTCCAGAAGGAAGAAGGCAGGAGGAGCATGCTCCTGGACTGCAGTGAGACAAAAAGAGGTAGAGCCAAGCGACCATCTGTTGTTCATCCTGAACAAAGAACACATTTTAAAAAATGTATAACTTGCTATGCAAAATGGTGAGAAATATAAAAATGACAGAATTGTTAATTTAATTTCTGGCTGCACGGGTGAAGAGGCGCCAGAACTGTGTGACATGTTCTGAACAGGAATGGCAATAAATGTGGGTTCATGGAGGCTGTATTTCCTCTAGAATTGTGAAACTTTATACACTCATTCCCATGTTAAACACACACATTTGTGGAAAGGGGCATCAAATTTGGACATTGTGTACATAGCGAAAAGGACAAAATTCTGTAGAAAGTTGATACCAGATCCTACAGCTGCGAGATTTTGATGAGCAGATGTTCAAGGAAATATGCAATCTGTCTATGCGATTTTATAGATGCTGCACATGTGTAAATATGTATTTTGCCAAAATTAGACTTTGTGTTCCAGTGGCTAGGGGTGGATTCTCAGCATCATAACATTGTACCATAAAGATGATACTCTGTTGCTCTCCTCCTATCAAGGCAGAGAGTAGACTCTGAGCCAATCACCTTCACAGGGGAAAGCCCAGCTAAACCGGCCCATACACCCCCGTTGTGATGTCATTTTTGGGGCATAAATAGAGACAGCAGAGAGCAGATAGGGACTCACTGATCCAGCAACTTTCCTGATTCCAGCGAAGCACTCTGATCCAGCTTCCTACATCCAGCTTTAACTATTCTTCCAGATGCCAAATCTCTTGCCAGCAATAGAGACTTGTCCCTATCTCTAATCCATCCTATCTTTCTTTTAGAACCAGTATTGTGAAAACTATCTTTGCGCTGACCATTTTCTCATCTGAAGAAGTCGGATTTCCTTATTAGGTGGTCACTCTGATCCAGTGACTATAATCCCTGTGTGGTATTCAGTTTTTCATAGTCATCCCCTAGTGTAAGCAAACTCATATGTCATTTTTAAAAGTGCATTTTGTTTTTCATTCTGAGGCCTACTTTCCAAAAACGACCTCCACTAAAAACTCCATAACTCCCTCAGTTTTTGTGATGATCAACTCCTACTTGTAGCTAACATATGTACCTATCCATAGAACCCAAAGCCACATTTCAACTCAGTGCGATTCACCCGTTAATCGTGAATATTGCGTATTGAAAAGTTTGCCGTGAATTTCCATTTTGAGAAATGTTTACACATGTAAAATAGCTTTTCACTGCTTCCAACTTGGATCTTAAGATTTCAATTGTTTTCTGCTGACCAAATCATTGCTTGTGTTTGTGTGCAACTATCCAAAGCGGCTCCCATAAAAATGTATAACAATTTCGGCAATTTTGACCATATTTGATGTTTTTGCTCAGTCCATTCTAAAGTCAATCTTGAAAGCCAGTCTGACAGCTGAAAGTCAATTCCGTTTTTCTCTTGTGTTGCTGGGGGAAAGTGGGACTGATTTTCTGTTTGATTTATGCTCTTCATGAATACCTGCTCTCTCCTCCTATCTCTTTACATTGCGTGTTGGAGGGTTGAGGGGTGTTGCAGGGGGAACTGCTAACCATAGTGCTATGTGATCTGAACCAACACAAAAGTATTATTTTCTGTGCTGCATTTGTTTTGCTCATTACTTACTCCTTGTTTATTAAAGATATTATTCAGTGTTCTGTCACCCCATTGGTGATTGATGTATATCTATTAAAACATATTGGGCCTCATTACGACCCAGGCGGTAAGTTACCGCCTGGGCCGTGACTTTACCACCATGGCGTAAACTACATTTACGCCATGGTGGTTGCCGGATTTACCGCCCCATTCCAACCTTGGCGGGGCGGTAAATCCCCATTTACCCATTTACCCTTCCCCATTCCCATTTTGCCCCATAGGGCATAATGGGAGTGGGGAAGGCGTTCATTACGCCACCGTAAATTACGGTGGCGTAATTAACTCCATGGTCCCTTAGCGCCATGGATTTTAACACCTGTTAAAACCTCCATGGCGCTAAGGGACCTCGTACTCAGGCGGTAAGGGTCAGCGCTGTTTACGCCGCCGTAAAACCCTTACCGCCTGAGTCGTAATGAGGCCCATTGTGATTACATTTTAAATACATAAATAAATATTTACCTTTACAAACCAGCCTGATTTCTGGTCCAGCGTGACCCGGGGTATTCTTAAATAAGGGGTGTGATAAGAGTGGCACATCTTTCAAATAATTGAATCCATATATCAAATATGTTTTTCCATTGCCCTGTACACTAGGCCGAGAGCTAAGTGTATTGACTGATTGAAATACTTAACAGGATGCATGGGTAGCAGAAGTACTGGATTTGGTTTGGAGATGCGGGGGAGTGGGGAAGCACCATAGAAAGAGAAAGGGAGAAAGGGTTAACTGGGGTGATTGGTGAGATGTTCTTTGAATTGTATGGGTCTTTTCAAAAGTGTAGGATGGATTTGTATCTGCATTAGTACCTTCACCCAAAGATAGGGTTCATAGCAGGAAAAGGCCTGCCTCTTGGATGTCTTCCCTCTTGCAGTTATTTGTTTCCAGTCTAGCAATGTTGTGGCTTATGATGGTGTGCTGAACTCTGGAGATGTCGAGTTCCTCGACCAGGTAAAGTGGTGGTTTGGTTGTGACTACTTTGAAGTTTTTGCAGGCAGTCTTAAACATGATGTGTGCTTGAAGTGACAATTGTGCAGCTTCTTGAGGATGAGGGTGGTGGGATTGAATTGTCTTAGTCAAGTGAGGAGATGTGCTCCAGCCGATCATGGTCACTGGTTCCCCCCTGAAGAACAAAAGAATGCGGGTGGGCAGTCAGACTTCTGCGACTAGGACATGATTGTTTCTGTTATAGATTTGACCTTCGAGGCCCGGAGTTGGACAACCCTGGGCTAGGCCATAGAAATGTGAGGTAGGCTGCTCCATACCTGGGCCCTCATTATGAGTATGATGGTAACCATAAAACAATGTGCTAGTTTAGATACCTTTTATTTATAACCTCTTAATTATGAGTTAGGATTACATGGGACATTTACTGTATGGATATAATTGAAAATATGGCATAGGGTAAGTGAACAATATTTAACCCATATGTACTCCAGACAAGTCCACTTCGATGGGAGGGACCATTAAGAGAGACAGAAACAGCTCACCAGAAAAGCCACAATATCAAGCAAATAAAGACAAGTGCATTGTAAAACTGCTGTCCAAATCCAGATCCTCTGCAGCATCCAGTTATTTCATAAAGCATACTACATGCTAATGCTCCAAAGCATCAATTATTCAGCGCCCTCTTTTACATAACACAAAGCCATTATTTATTGTAGGAAACAAACAATAATGAGTGGTGTTCCACATATATCACATCCAAACATTTAGAAAACACAGTGGGCCTCATTACAAGTCCAGCGGTAACCGTGGCGGTAAAACCGCCTGGTTACTGCCGGACTCGTATTACCATTCCGCCTCCGTGACTCCCGGAAATACCAGGGCATTACGACCCTGGTGTCCTGGGAATCCCGGAGGCGGAATGGTGTAAATCCCCATTCCCATTGAGTCCCATAGGACTCAATGGGAATGGGGAAGTGGAAACACCGGCAGCATCTCGTGATGGTGCTGGTGTTTCCACGTCCGCCTGCAGGCAGGAGGTGTTCAACCTGCCATGTCAGACCAAGCGGGAAGATCACCTCCCACCTGCAGGACTCGGGATCGGGCCGTCCGAAATTAACAGTGGCGGAGGGTTTACCGCCACTGTTAATTCCGGACCGCCCGACCTGTAATGAGGCCCAGTGATTTGAAGAATAAAGCACAATTCTGTAGGGAAAATAAAAGAGGAAACACGTTGCCTTTTGTGAGAGAAACCAGATATAATGAATATATTAAATGCACACAAAGTAATATTTGAAATCCATTTCACGAGATCTCACAGATCATCAATTACTTCTTGGCAGCGATGCTGAAATAATGTACATCATGTCAACACTGCTGCCTGGTAAGCAAGACCTAACACATTCAACGTCTTTAGCATCATGCTACATTAGTACCCGGCACGAGCGGCTGAACAGGAATACTGTGTGGTGATTGGCACATTTGCGAGCCATACCACACGGTGTTCCCGTCCACACCGTGCGTGCCGGCTACTCTGTTCCCAGCGAGGGGCGTGGCAGCCCCTCAGCCAATGAGGAGGCTCGAAACAGGGCAATCCCCGCTCCAAGCCTTCACACAGCTGGAGGCTTCCATCGTACCCCGCCGGGTTTCTTCCTCCCCATCCCCTCCCTTCCGCCCTCCCGACCTCTCTTACCTTCTTTTTTCTTCTGGTCTTGGAAGTGAACGCGCTGGAAACAGTTCATATCCCAGCGCGTCTGCTCCTGATGGCCACCATGGAAGGGGAAAACGGACTACGTTTTCCCTTTCCATGGCGGCGGCCATTTTTTTTGCCGTTCTTTTCTTTTCTTTTTTTTTTTCTGTTCCGAAACGTGTTTCGGAACAGAAAAAAAAGCAATTAGTACCCCGGTATAACGGGCTGGGTTACTAATGGCAATAAACCACTCGGTGGCGGGCCAATACCGCCCGAGGTATTGGCCCGCCACTGAGTGGCTTATTGCTACAGTAAACCTGCTTATGAACGGAAGATGGTTAACAGTTGTTATTGCCGCGGTGCATTTTGGCTTCAATAACAATCACTATGTTTCTATATTAAATGTTCAGTGGACTGATCTGAAGACAATTGAAAAGCAAGTACCTCCCCCACCTAACTCTATGATTCATTGCCAACCATCTGAAAGAAAAGTAAAAAACTCAACCTTGGTTATGAGAAATGGCAAGAAAAATAACAAGGGTTACATTAAATAATATAATTTCCGTATGTAATGATTCCTTTCCTTTCATCAATGGATTGAAACACTGTTTGGTCAAACTAATGGCCCATAGCTTCATATCAAAACACTAATCAGAGGAGGCCTGCGTCTAAACATCGACTTTCTTTTCACATGCATTCCTCTAATATAGTCAACGTTTTGTAATTTGCATTTTCTTGGCCTCTTCCCAAAAGCAATATTACCTATTGCTTTGAAGACACTTTAAGTTCCAGATCTGTTCACTTGACTCTGAGGCACTGGACAGAAGAATGCTACTTTTAAATGTACTCGTTCGATTAATAGCGTGTTCTTTTTCTCTTGAAAAAATTCATGTGGTCTCTGAGGCGTGTGCCCGAGCCCCTGAAGAGGGATTTGTATTTATCCATCTTAACATATTTGGTCAAATTAATGATCTGTAAAAGCATGTAAAAGCAATTATGAAATAAGGCATATGATTGCATTGACATGTTGGCCACTTCACGAAGGAATATATCACAGCACACTATGCAGCCAAAGTTATTTATTTATTTATTTCATTTATAAAGCATGCAAACAACCTGAGGTATTGAGGCGCTGTTACAGGTACAAGTCAAGTAGTGCAGTTGCGTCATACATTTATTGTGAGTCATGTAACTGGCATGTGATAGGTTAATTTACAAAAGGGCAGCAAGGTCGCATTACATTGTCATACAATCAAGGTGAGTCATGTATCAGGGATGTGATAGGTGCATTTACAAAATAGTAACACGGTTGCATTGCAGGTGCAGAGCTGGGGAGCGGTGGATAGTCTGAGCAGTCTGCTGCAGAGTCTTTCCACTGTGTTCTTTTCGATTGCTGAGGAGGAGCTTAAAGTCAACCACCGAAATGTGAAGCGTTTGCGGTGCAGAGCTGGGCAGAGCTGGGCAGAGGGGGGCAGTCTGAGCAGTCTGCTGCAGAGTCGTTTCACTGTGTTTTTCGATTTCTGAGGAGAAACTTCAAGTCAACCACCGCAACGCGGAGCGTTCGCAGTAAAGAGCTGGGCAGAGGTCGACAGTCTGAGCAGTCCGAGTAGCTATGTGAGCGTCAGAGTCGCTCCTTACTATTGAACACTCCCATCCCGGGAAGTATGATAATGGCTGGCATCAATATGGCCCCAGAGATTACAGCTGCTGAAATTGGAACGGACACTATAATTGACACTGGTGTCTCACACGCACCGTCAACAGCTCCCGTTCACCTGCTTTCTGAGAGACCATTGGACGTTGAGGCCGGAAATGGCAGAAATGGCCAGGACGCAGATCGTCTAAGTACTAAGGTAAGAGCTGGCAGTTGTGAACTCGAAGAAGGTCCAACTCCACTGGATCCGGCACTTACCCTTAGCTTCATTAAACACAGCCATGATGAACCAACCGGCCCCACAATCACTCCAGCACGGGCGCCCCGTATGTCCTATGCCCCTCACCCCTACCCCCTTCTGCTTACAATGGTCATAGCAATAGCTGCGTGTACCGAGTCGCATGTTAACATATTGCAGACTCCTGCCCTGAATGAAGACAAAAATGAGGTACACCGTCCAGATCATACGACCTCAACAGGGTTGAGCAACAATCGTGGAAGGCTGAGGTGGTCCCTCCAACAAGGCATTTTTAGAAGAAAATCTCAACCTCCTGACCCGACATCGCCCCTGCCCCCGAGAGCCATATTGGGACTGGGAATGGGAGAGGGAGCCATAACATCCACAGAGGTTTTTTTGGCAAACAAGTACCCAATTGTACCCCCAGCCCATTCAATGGTCCATGAATTCCAGAGGGCGGCTGAGGCTATATAATTGCCTGCGATAGCTTCCACCTGCGGGAGAAAGCTCATGACCTCCCTTAAATTGGATAAGAATAAAGCCCAGAAACTGGGTCTTCCGCCATTGAACTCTAATAATTCTCCTACGGATGTACACACCTTCCAACCTCACCCAATCTCATTATCCATGGCTGCTTTAACGGGAAGCAACGAGTGGCCACAAACTTTAGTGAACCAGAAACAAAAATACATTGTAAACAACACTGAGACAGGCAGTGTGAAATTTCCTCCCAATCCACTGCCCCCCACCGGGGAAAATGTTCTCCTATTCAAACATTACTTGGGGGGGGCTCAGGTTGTTTGGGAACCCGGGGTCCAGTCCAACATTTTGGTCATGTAGATCCAACCACCAGAAATAATGATTTAGAAGTGCCCAACCAACTCCTCCTCCAATCCTCATTATTAGCTGAGGCGGGGGCAGAACTAGCCCTCCAAGATAATTTTTTCAATTCCGCCTCAGGGGAAATCACCCTATATAATCAATCCGAGGCTGTCAACAATCTCACAGATGGGCCACGAAAATGATCACCCCCTCATTGCTTAAGAGCTATACTTTATTCCGCAAAATGAGGAAATAGAGGATCATATTGCATTTTCTAATGACCAAGCGTCTCTACCTATGGCTAGACAACCTTAACAAAAGTCTAAAGAATCCCAAACGGTGACCATTAATTCTGGAACCTTTGAAACAAGGTCCTAGGAAGCACCAAGGAAATACCAGGACTTCTTTATAATTTCGACTCTTACTAACATACTAGCCCCGGTCATGAAACCTCATGAACAGCTGGGAGACCAGATCAAAGACCAAACCACTGCGCTCGCTATGCTGCACTCGAAGACAATCTTCCTTGAGGGTTTTGTTACAGGGATACAAGAGATCTGGGCAACAGTACAGCAAAGGTGTCCTCCCTGCTACATACAATATTGGACCCATTAATCAAAGATAAAGCTGCCCATCATCAATCTAGAGTATTTGACACAGCAGAATTCAGTCAACAAATTACACCTCCAATCAGACCTACGAATACAACTGCATCTCAAACTGACACTGTAGACCGGGCCCGGCCTCACATGGACCAACAAGAGCGGCCAAACACAGGAGACATAAGGAGACCTGGACCAGCCATACAACACCAACCAGGGCCTACTAGCATCAAGCCCTCATCCAATCACACAATGGCTACAGTGGAGGTCCCAAGTGATTCCACCAGGGGGAATCCTGCAGCTGACATGATTCTGCAAAAACAGCCGACTGAACAGGCTAAAATCACTGGTCAACTGTCTAACACAGGACCAGTGGAAAGTTTAGTGGTAACCATCAATGACCCTAAACAGAGGTTCTGTGGCATTTTTCAGAAGAAATCTAAGGTCAATAAGGAGACTCCATGGCCACTACCAAATAACAAAACCATCAATATCCAAGCAAGAGGCCTCAACAAATAAGAAACTGAGGGGAAACTAGCGCAAGCCAAAAAAGTCAAAGAAATTACGCCCTCCCATTCGACAGAGAACGAGTGGAACAAAAATCTTCATTAGAAACATCACCCTTCCTAAAATAAATCAGTCTACAAAGACAACAAGGGCCGCAGAGCCGAATCAACCATCGACTAAGTCACTAGCGACTGCTGTGGGGATGCAGGAGCTTCCCGCAGTCCCAATTTCAGAACAGATAACGACAGAAGATTTAATGAATCTGTCTACTTACACAATCTCTACATTGGACCAGCAGGACCAGACATATTCTGGCAATGAAGAGTCATCTTGTAGCCAGGCCACCTCGAACAGCGAGAATGATGACAAGCTGAATAGGAAACCTCGCTGGACGAAGCAACCAGTGGGTCCTGTTTTTTTAAACCAAAACTCTAAAGCTCAACTGGTGTTGCACCAAAGACCCTGTTTGCAGAAGCCAGGTGGGCCGCCGGAGCAAATTGCTGGTCACCTCTTTCCAGGGCACGGGAACGACCAACTGAACAAACCAGCCATATTGAGGGTAAGGACTATTACACAAGAGCCTCGAGTGATTAGTGGTAGTTCTAACAGAGAAGAAAGCCTCTCTATAAGGAGTATACAGTTCACTAAGAACCTTGCAAAAGATCACTGATTATTCAGAAACACACAGCACGACCTGAGAATCGGGCTGAAATGCAATTGGAAGAAGTCAGAAAGCCCAGGAGTCTCTCTAAAGATGACAATTATGTGATATCCCCACTACGAATCATTAAATAAAAATAGGTTCCAATAGTCAGTACAGCGCCAACTATGCAGCGTCCCGACCTCCTTCAGGATAGGGCATCAACTGCCAGATTAAAAGCCCAAGATCCATCAAATCCTCTGGTCAGCTTGGAAAGAGTGATCACCTCAGACGATGGTCTTATTTTAAACAGAGGAAATGTAATCAGGCTGATCCACCATCTCCCCGCCCTCAGACTGTTAATGTGCAATGACTTGATCACTATAGAATTTGCAGAGAAAAATTGTATGGATAGTGTGATAACTCACGTATCCAGCACTCTTACCAAGTATCTTCTACTTGCGGAAGCATGTAGATTGCATCCCATGGGTTTTGACCTCACTGATCATAAAAAGGTGGTGTTAAATATCCAGCACGTAGAGAGAGTGAATCAGGTCTTCAATAGAGGTTCGAGTGGGAGAGGGAGTTGCATCCCCCTGAAGGATCAACCTAATTCCAAAGTAGGAACGCTTCGTATTAATGAGGAGAAGCAAACGACTTCAGCCAGTACTTCAGGAGTAAACACAGCTAACCCCACGGATGGGAGTTCCGAAGACCTTTGGAAATGGCTTGTCGGGTTTTTAGCCACTAAAATGGGCAAGCCATAATGTGAATCACCACCTGCGGATATCCCTCTGGTTTCGGCAAGTTGGAATATGCAGGGTTTTGCCCACTTGTTTCTTAAGGAGGATTTACTCAAGACTAAATATGACATCATTCATCTTCAAGAAACTTGCCTGAGAGACCCGCCACTCATAGATGGATATACCATTCATCTCAATCCAGCATGCAAAGGCCAGAGAGGGTGACTGATGTCGGGTCTACTAATAGCGATCAAGAAATCTGCCCACTTTGAAATCTTGGAAACCAGCAATTCTAACCATCATATGCAATCAGTGGTGGGCAGTCTGTCTGTAAGGCCTGACATGGAGCCCCTGATATTGGTCATTACAAATCTATACGGGAACCACTCGAACAAAGATCTAGATGACCTGCCAGACTTGGTCTTGCAGTGGGTGAACACTCAAAGGGGAAACAAGACAACCCCCACTTTATCGTCTGTGGAGACCTGAATGCACACTGTTGAAATAATGAGGGATTATACCGATGAAGACCCGGTCAAAATCATGACCACAAGGAAAAGAGACATATCATGGAGAAGAGCTGTTACATCAAGGCATATACAAATCCTGACCGACAACAGTACAGGAACATCACCGGAAACTGCAACATGGAGAGGAAGGAAGAGGGGCCAAATAATTGACTACATATGTGTGTTACACAACATCTTAACACACTGAACCACAATGACCGTGGAAGTGAAAGCACAAAGTGACCATAACCTTTTCAGCATGTCCTGGTCCTGTCGAAGACAGTCGTCAGTCCATCATTACAGAGGAAACCCTGACGTGATGCTGGGACATAACAGACTGAGCCTAAGTCCAGCCCTCCTGCTAAACTTAGCAGATAACCTCAAAACAGCCATACAGACAAAAGCCCAAAAGTTTGTATCAGAACCAGTGGACTACACAGTCCTCCTGAGAGCCTTGGAAATCAAGGTTGGGAACAGAAATAAACCAGGTTTTAACCACTGTCACACCTTCGATTTGGCCACTTGGAAGAAAAAGAAACAAATGGCTTCCATGATAAGGTCACTAAACAACAACTCACATTCATAGAGCTTATTTAATATAAAAAAAATCAAGCAACAGTACAGAAGCTGGCAAAAACATCACCAATTAACTATTCTCAGGCAAGATGCTGAATCCATGCTTTGCAAAATCAGGTCGAAGAACACCTCTGAAATATGGGCTGCAATCACCAATTGTGATGCTCCGCAAGAGCTCTTGATGTCTAATCTAATAACATCTGAAAGCTGGATCTCCTATTTCTCCACATTTTTTGACACAGATCTCCTGGAAGTTTCACCATCAGCAACTACCACCAGTGATTGGGACCATCTTGACATTCACCATGTGTTAATTAAAAATACCTTGGACAAGTTGAGTGGCTCCAGAGTGTCTGGGATCAATGGGCTGACAAACACAAAGCTGAAGGCTGACGTGACCCAATGGTCAAGTATACGAATGTCCATATTTGCCCACATTATATCCAAAAAGGAAGTACCAGCATCCTGGAAGACTGTAATCATTATCCCCATCTTTAAAAAGGGCTCTAGACTAGTTCCAAGCAACTACCGACCCATACCTTTGTTGGATGTTGTGCGTAAGGTGTTTGCTACCTTCGTCTTGAAATCTGTGAGACATTTGGCAGAGGGGGTTTATAAAGGTAGTTGGAACCTCCCTTAACATCTTAGTGATTAACATCTTCAAGGCCCAAGCAGAACGCACCAAAGGGAAAAAAACAAATGCCACTTTTATTGATCTCACTGAAGCCTTTGACACCGTCAATCGTCACAGGTTACGGGCTGCAATAAAGTGGTGGGATTACCCAAACAACATTTTAGAGCCCATCCAGGAATTGTACTCTAGAACATCTATAAAGATCAGACTGGGCAGATTGGGGTTGTTATCAAAACCCATCAAAACAAACCGAGGGTTGAAGCAAGGTTGTTCCCTCACCCTGGACTTATTCAACTTGTTCATTTCAGTCATAGATAGAGTTTTAACAGCATAAAATGCTTCCCTTCAAACATCAGAGGTGTAAAAATAAGCTGTTTGCGCTACGTGGATGACGTGGTCCTACTGGATCAGACTCTGGTGGGACTGCAGCGTCAACTGGAAGCTCTCCCTAAATACATAGAGCTTAACGGCTGAAAAATGAACCCAATTAAAATCAAGAATTATGGTCCTAGGTGATAACTCAGGGGCTGCCAGGAAAAAACCTAACATATGGCACTTGGAAGGAAAAGTCATCCCACAAGTATCGGCATTCATCTACTTGGGGGAATGCCTCAATATGAGCTCCACTGACAGACCTAGGCTCAACACTTTAAAATCCAAAACAATTACCCTTGCTAACCAAGGTCGACTGTTGATGAAAAAATACTGTGGTTTCACGCTGAGACCTCTTATTGACTTTTACCGGATGAAAGCACTGCCAATACTAACGTATAGTGCTGAAACAGTATTTTTCTTTCGTCTTGAAAACTAGCCTGTCAATGAAGGAATCTTTTGGAAGAGAGTGTTGAGAATTCAACTTGGTACCCAGATTCAAGCAACACGTATGGAGCTAGGTTTGACGGCTATCTAGAACATTGTCACCTGGAAGTCGCTAACACTGTACAGAAAATGCCTGATTACTACAGACAGCAGAGGATTTACAGTACTAAAAGAAGCAATGAACAAAAACAACGAAGCCACACTGCTTGAATGGCAATCGATTTGCCAAGCGATTATTGTCGACTTGGGAGCAACCGATCAAACTCTAATAGAGAATCCTGACAAAATCATACGGAAAGTATACATCACAAAAGATGCCTACTCATTACAGAACTTACTAAGAACTACATTGGAAGGACGCCAGATGACAGGTGGCTAGAATTATCAAGTGGAACCATATTTCACTCACCTTGGCACTGCTGAAATTGTTGATCGAAATCTTTTTAAGACTTAAGTCTGGCTCAAATTAAGGAGGAGAGGAATACGGAGGTGACAAGGCCACGAGTAGCACAAAACTTGGAAGATTTAAGAATTAATCTTGTACTTTTTGACAGCCTACTCTCCCTCCCGATTCTCCTTCTTTTTCTTTTTATTATTATTACCTGAGTTTTTTCTCCTCCTTTTTTTATTTTGATTCATGCAAATTCATTTGCTTATGCATTTTTATTGTTTATTCCAAAGCAAAAGGTTTTTCTTTATTGTTGAACCAAATAAAGCCTTTATTATTAATAATAATTAATAGAGTACAAGGTCGTACATGATAATATACAGTATGGTGGAGTAGTGAGGTTGTTCATCTGGAGTGGCTGATTAGATGGAGAGCTGTGTTTTAAGAGCTTTACAAATAATCCAATAGGATTTCTCAGACCACAAGAAGGCAGGGAGTTAATTCCAGAGTTTTGCTGCAAGGCTTTGCATCTCTTTACTTTGGGGATGATGAGTCGATCAGAGTATGGGGCCCTCGTAGGTCTTGTGGAGTGAACTTTAGTGATTCTTTGGGTGAGATAGGGGGGCGCTGAGTTGGAAAGGCACTTGTGGGAAATGGAGAGTGTTTTAAAGGGGATGCGCTCCCGGATTGGGAGCCAGTGCGCTTCTCTACTGGCTTTGGAGATGTGCTCTCTTTTTGGGATATTAAGGGCTACTCGCCCTGAAGTTACAGTTCAGGAAATACCATGCATCTCTACATTTCTAGATACAAAATAAAAATAAAAGAAATGAGCTGGAGCCCAAACTAGAATTAAGACATTTTGATTAGGTCAACCTTGACATTCACCACTAAAACCTTTTAAATAGTTTGGGTCATGCTGCTTTAGAGTAATGACTATGCAAGCTTAATTGATCAAGGACCACTTTGAACTAGATTTATTTATAATTTGGGGATTTGTTTTGTAGCATGTACCCAATGGGTGTAAGCCTCTTGAGTGGTACTATACGAAGTGAAGTGCTGTATGTTGTGTTATTTAGTAGCTGTTAGATGTTCCTGATCCATGGTTACACAGAAAGTTTGGGATAGAATGTGTGACTTAGCGTTCCAGAGAGAATGATTGAAAAAGAAGAAGAGCATTGGGCAACCTGGAGCAGGGGCTCATGTACCGTACTGAATAGAGCAGTGACTGAACCCTTAACTTTCTGGATTGATGCTTCAACATGAAGATCAGCATGAAGCAGTATGGACATACCCAGTTTATAAGTACTGAAAGATGTGCATATCAAGGGGTGCACATCCTGCTCTACCAGCAAAATACGGTGCTATGGAGATTGATGATCACAAGATGCATTCATTTATCTTTGGAGAAAGATGATGTTATGTATACTTTGCCAATCTTTCCTTGCATAATAGCTGTCGACCTAGAACTGGCTCTCAACATCTTCACAACTTCACTACTTCATGGAATCAGAAGAAATATTGGACTGTTTGCTGTCTTGCTTCTGTCCAAAAATACAAATGAGAGCCTGCAGTTTATGGCAATATATTGGCACATGTCAAGGAACAAGACTTGTTGCCCATGCGTGACTTTTTGGCACTCTTTCAGGCCAAGCCACCTCCAGCACTGCCACCTACCGTCTCGGTCATCAGACCCATGAAGCGTGTGTCAGTTGAGGCTTTCCCCGCCACTTTCTCTCCCCATCCTTCTCCTCTGGTTAACTCACATCCTGACAGAGATCTTACCATGCTCTACTCTACTAACTCAGATACTCTTGATGTTCTTTCCCATATCATGAGGAGCCACTTTGGCCCAAAGCCAACTAAAACTCCTGGTATGTCTCTGACTTTGTCACCCTTAAACACAAGTGCAGGGTGGCTGAGAGGAAATGGCTAGCTTCTTTTGCATCCTCTGTCAAACTGGCCTGCTGCCTGCTCCAAAGGCAATACTGGCTCTGCCCACACTAAGAAGAGAGCCCACATCCACGCCTGTGTCTCTGTGTCATCTAACAACTCAGCCAAACTCTTTAAAACCTGCTGCAGTGTTTACCTCTCTTGTACCCTCCCAGGCCCTCTGCACAGCCCTGGCTTCTCATTTCATCTCTAAAACCGAGGATATCCTGTCCACACTCTTGTACTCTCCTCCTCCTCCCTCTACTCTCTCCTCTACCTCTGGCCCCCCTGTGGCCACCTCCTCCCTCTTTCTCTTCTTTTCCTCTGTTCTACCCTGACAAGGTTGCTAGACAAGTCTGATCTATGAAAGTCTCATCAAAACAGGTTCTTCCCTGTTCTTCCAAAACCATCAAGGACCACATTGACATCCTTGTGCCTGCCCTGGCTGACTTCTGCAACCACTCCTTTGCCACTGGAGCCTTCCCTTCTCCCTGAAGCCCTCTCTTGGTCACCCTCTTCTCAAGAAACCGTCAGCTGACCCCCTCCTGCCCACCAAACTATCGCCTGATCTCCATCACTCCTTTCCTGGGCAAACTCCTGGAGAAGCTGGCCATTTCCCAGCATTATCTTCACTCTGAAACTGTTGGTTGTCTCCATGACCATTAGTCTGGCTTCAGAGCAGCCAGGAGCACGGAAACTGCTCTCCTGAACATCCGTGAAGACCTGCTCTCTAACCTTGATTCTAATCTCCCCTCTGTCCTCATCTTACTCAATCCCTCTTCTGCCTTTGACACAGTCAACCATAACATCCTGCTCAATTGTTGCTGTGATATCCTGGGTATCACCGATCAGGCCCTGGCCTGGCTGACCTCGTTCCTCTCTGATGACCCTCTTAGGTCCAACTTGTGTCCTTCGTTTCTTCTATCTCACTCTCTACCAGTGGTGTTCCACAGGGGTCTAATATTTCTCCCTGGCTGTTCAACCAATACCTGGCCCCTCACTCCCACCGCATAGCCTCTCTCTTCTGCAACTTTCAGTGCTATGCGGATAACACTCAGCTTGTTTTCAGGATCCCCTCTGCCACCTGTACTCCTTCTCTCATCTCTGACTGTCTGCTATCCAGGAGTGGAGTGCCGCCAATGATCTCTGCCTTAATGCCACTAAAATGGCGATTCTCCTCATCGGCACACCTGCACCCTCCTTTCCTGTCACTTTCTGGCCGGCCTCCCTTGGCACTCTTTCTGCTCCCACCTGTGAGTCTAAGAACCTCAGGGCCATCTTCAACTCCACACTCTTCTTTTCTCCTCACATCTCTGATGTCTCTAAGAAGTCAAACTACCAACTGCACCTCCTCAGATGTATTTTTCCTTTCCTCTCCTTCCCCTAGAAGTTCACCGTCTAGGAGCACTGGTTCTCTCTAGGATGGGCTTCTGTAACATCCTCTTTCTAAATCTGCCTGCTTCTGCTCTTCCGCCCTCTGCAACTCATCCAGAGCAGGACTGCATGACTTTTCCTTGGCCTCAAGCCCAGGGATCATATCTCTCCAGCACTGGAATATCTGCATTGGCTCCCAGTGGCTGCAAGGATTAAGTTCAAGACCCTCTATATTGTCCACAAGGCCTTCTGTGGCCTGAGTCCTCATTACCTCCAACTCTCTCTTCGCAAATACCTTCCTAAGCAAGCTCTTCGCTTCTCCACCCCCAACTCACTCAGGGTCAGTCGCTTCTCCAAGCAACACGTTGGTGGTAGATCTCTTTCTTCGGCTGGGGTCTACCTCTGTAACAGCCGCCCCACCTCTTTGAAACTTGAGGAGAACCATCTCTGGTTCTGGAAGTACCTCAAGACCTTCCTCTTTTCTTCTGCCTTCTCTCTTCCTCTCCCCTGCTGATTTCCTGCCTGATACTGCACTGGTCACCTGCTACCCTCTGATTTCAGGCCCAGGTCCCTGCTCGTACAGTTGCACACCCGCACTGCCTCCCGGCAACCCTTGCACTGGCGTCTGTATCTGTAACCCTACAGTCCCCGTACCTACACTTTTGGACACCTGCTGTCTGCACTTACCCTTGTACCTGCCACCTGCTTGCCACACTTCTTGTATCTGTTTTGATCCCATGTACAGCGCCGCCCCCTCCCCCTTCCCCTACACTTGCGCAATCTCACTGTCACTTGGCCTAGTAAGATCGTTGTCTCTGTCCTCCCTCTGTTCCCCCTCCCTTGCCTTGTTGCGCATTGAAACACTTGTATATAGGCACGTTACAAAAGCCATATTATATCATATCATTGTTGACCATTGACTTCTGGCATTCTGCTTTGCCTCTTTTGCTCGGCTTTAAAATATTGTCAATGGACCTCACAACGAGTATGGCAATTTGATGTATTTTTCAATGTAACTCGATTACCACCACTTTTTGGGTGTTAATGAGATTACCATCAACTTTAGCCCACTGCCAAATTCTGAGTTGGGGCTCTAGTGGTAGATTCATCTCCAACACATAACTGGACATCAACTAAGGTCTTACATAGAGACAGGGACATTTCCAATTAGTCACTACCTTAGAACATTATACATCCTTATCTAAAAACCGTTTTCCGACGCACAACAATTATTGTGAAACAATTTCCCTTGAACCTTAACAAGAAGCAATACAAATGGCTTGTCACCTCAACTACTTGCACATATTCATGATTATTTGGAATATGTAAACATGCATATGTTATGTTGTTAAGGCAGGGGTCTCCAACCTTGTCTTTCCCTATGTTTTGGACTATGATTCTCATGATCCCCCAAGATTGACTATGTTGGTTCGGGCTGACGGCGGGTGTAGTCCAGCACATTTGTGGAGGCAAATGTTGCAGTCCCCTGTTTTAGGGCCAGTACAATAATAACTGCACATTTCACATATTATTGTTTAAACAGAAATGACTAAGCAAGTATGTGAATATCAGTGCCTTCACATTTAGAAGCTTGTGAATTTCTGTTCTGTGTTTGGACTGTCGAATATAGATTTAACTTAATTTAAGTTAATTGTGTAGTCCCTGATTCAGGATGATTTTCTAGCCCACCAGAAACAAGACTTGCAGAATTTGAACTCTTATTAGGTTATGTAACAGCCCTGGAAAATACTGACCGAGCAACGCCGCACACAACAATCACACTCATACACTCTGGAACAAGAAGCAAGCTGGTTTGCAATTATACTTTTTTGAATTAGAATAGTTCAAGCAATTACATATTGAGACAGATTACTCCAGACAATGGAGTGCACCAAGTCACAAACTAATAACTAATACAAAACAACACAATAGTTGCTACTGCTTTATATTAACAAACACCATAATGTATTTTGATTATTTTATTGACTCATCAACCTGATATTCAAGATGAGAATGTATTGCTTCAGTAAACGTCAATTTCAAAATATTATAAGAAACAGTTCTGACATTTAATTGTATGGATAAACGTCAATGACTGCAATGGATTCCTAGTCACTAACTCAATGATCCATCTATGTGCGTTCTAAATGTTGGCCTAATTGTCAATTTTTGAAACAGCAATATTCTCAAATCAATTGGTAATTTGATTGGGTGAGAAGGAATCTAACTCAATATGTGTGTTCAATGAATCAGGCCACACGACCAGCTCAATGCTCATGACATTTGGTTCAGGAAAGGAAGGTACATTGAGTTTTATAGAGCACGGCACTCACAAGGTCTCAGATCCTTAATCTCCATTTAGAGTCTACTGGACCCTGAGCTCTTAGGGTATAACAGAGCATATAGAACAAAGACCCTCAACAATGCTTACACCAGAGGTTTTAATTTTAGTTACATTCATAATAGCACATTCACATTTTTGTTATGCTCCCATTTTCAGTGATATATCATTTAGACAAGTTCCCCAAAATACACTTTTAGAAGTAGAAAGGGTATAGGATGTATTTCAATTCTATAAAAATCTTCTGTATTCAATGTTGTTTTTTCTATCTCATGTTCAAGCAGATAGGGAGCACTGCCTGGCACTAGGTAGGTTTCTCCAACTTTGGGCACGCTTCCCAGGATCCTGCTCCCCGTTCCCTCTCAGTCTGAGCACTCCGTCCTGCACTGGTAGTATGTCTAAAGTCAGTCCCCCTTGATAGGGTCCAGGATTCAATCCAAACTTCTCTCTCCAGCATCAAGGCTGACTTCAATCAATCCATATGCCTCAAAGTTGTTTGCTGTTTTTCCCTAAATTCTTCTGTGGTGGGCCTTATGTAAACTGCAAACTCCTCCTTCTAGATGTGTTGTCCTTTTCTATGAACTATTTGGAGGCTTGATTGGATTGGTAGATTATGCTAGTGATGCCACTTCTAGAAAACACCTACTCTCTCATAGAACAAGGATCATTTGAAGGCTGAGCAAAGGGTTTGGCAAACTCTAATGTTCCTCCACACGCCCTATCATGAGTCATTTTGGCTCATTCTGGAATTACAAATTCTAGTTTCTATACATCTACTAGCAGTTGCTGCACAGGTATACATTATTCAAAGAAGTGTGTCTTTAGCTAGGGAAATGAAGATGAATACTCTATACTCTGACAAGATTATATCATGGAATCCTTTTATGGCAGCAATACTGGGTGAATTTGAATTATTATTGTATTAACAGATTTGGTGTATCATCCCCATTGATTCACTATGTTTTATTAATTTCTAGGACTTTCAGATCTTGAATTATTAATGCATGTGTTAAACCCAATAGGAATATGTAAAGCAGACATGGTGATTTCCATGTGAAGCACTGGTTTTCTGTTTTCCTGAAGTGACATATGAAATCCGCACATTGCAATTGTAATGGGCTACTGACCATTTCTCGTTGGATCTTCCTTCCCTATCCATCACACTAAATACATCCTAAATTGTGAAATCCTACCTTCTTCTCTGCAGCTGGCCTCTGCATTGGCCCACTCATCTATGAAAACATAATTCATGACACGTTATCGTCACCAGATTTGATGATATCTTCAAATGCAAAGGGATTTTTTAAATCCTGCTGCATCATCCATAAGGCATTCTGGGCCCAGGGACCACACTATCTTCATTTTTACCATACTAAATACTTCCACTCTAGACCACTACGCTCCTCTAGCTCTAACTCTCTGTGTGTAAAGTGTTTTGCTAAACGGAAGGCAGGTGGATACACGCTTTCCTCAGCTCGCTATCTCAGATGGAACAGGCTCCCCTCCCTCTGTGCCTTGAGCAGGATCTTCTTAAATTACGGAAGCTCCTTAAGATTCACCTCTTTACCTCCTCCTTCCCGTCTTCTCTCCCCTGCTAATCACACAATTGATGTGATTGGTGTCCTGGGCCCTTATACCTCCTCAGGCCCTGAACTCCCGTGGCCAATCGGCCCAGCTCCTATCTGCACTTGCACTTACACCCTCCGTCCCGGTGGCTCATACTTATGCCCCTCGCGGCTCCTGGCCATGTAACACTCAACATTCCTAGCACTTCATCTGAGGCTCACCCATGAGCTCAGACTCCACAGCACTGACCCCGGCCTTCTTCCTTGCTGCACTTGCACCTTCTGAATAGTGACAAGGCATAGTAGTTTCGTCCTGTTTTCCTCTTCCCCCCAATGCACTTATATTTTGTGTTTTTAATGTATTTTAATGTATTTCCCACAACTGCTCCCACCCTGCCCAGTGGGAGCTTCGAGCAGTATTTCTTATTGTATAAGCAATAGCAATAGCAATAGCGCCTAACAAGCAAACAATAAAATACAGACAGAAGCTACATGTTTGGCATTTGTGTTGTGGCTTGCACACACATTTTATTAAGTGAGGACATACTGTTTTGGTGATATAGAAATTGACGCAAAATTC
The DNA here is from genome assembly GCF_040938575.1 of Ambystoma mexicanum. Taxonomy (NCBI): domain Eukaryota; kingdom Metazoa; phylum Chordata; class Amphibia; order Caudata; family Ambystomatidae; genus Ambystoma; species Ambystoma mexicanum. The sequence continues at coordinate 1,375,391,039 of NC_090922.1, forward strand.
TATCCTGTGAACCTAAAGGACCCCAGTAAATCAAAATAAGGAATACCTTGTGCCAGTTTTCTTTACCTACAGAAATCTCTGAGGGGATATATGAAAGGTTTTCGTATGAAATGCACAATTTTGTGACCTGACAGGATATTAAAAGGAAATTGGGACAAAAGATGTCCTTCATTATAGCCTACATTCTGTTTATTTGAAAAATTACTTTTAGAAATTGCTTGTTAAAAGTATCAAGATTTGTCTTGATTGAAAATAGAAAGAAAATGCAGAACAAGGGTCACAAGTGATAACATTGCATATTGCATTCACAGCTCATAATTCACCTGAATGGGGATGGATATTAAAATGCAAAAAGTCAGGTTCTATCAGAATGAGTCAATCACATATATTATTAAATGTGCTGTATGTCCAGTTAAAGTTGGATTTGGCAAATTCAAGTAAAGGTGTTCTACATTGATGCAGGGTTGTGGTGCCTGAAGAATGTGTGTGTTCCTCTTTACAACTGCATTAGAAGAAGAATGATTTTACGATTGTGCCTGACGGGGAAAATATTTCTTTAGATTTGGAAATCTCAAGTGCGCCTCTCCCTGCTTGGGATCAGAGCACACAACAGTTTGTAACTGCTGTTTAATTCACAAAAAATGAAAACACCAACAACATGCTTGCACCTCTGTTTACCGCCCTCTTGAGATGTCTGAACTATGGATGAAGGCCTATTATGATTAAAGACAGCGAAGAGTGAGAACACTTTGGGTGATAAGGTTAACTCTATGATTTCTCATATCACCAAAGCTAAGGAGAAGAGTTTTTTGTCCCCCCCCTATTGGAGCGGATCCTCTGAAACTATATCTATGATCTGAATCTCAAAAGGAGATGAACATGATGAAAAATAGGGGCATATCAATCATTTGAAAAGCTATCATCCTCGATCAGCATTAAGATAGAGTGTTGAACCATCTGAAACAAGGACTGAGGGAAATTTTTGAAGTGAATTAAGAAGGGAAAATACAAAAAGAGAAAGGATAACATTTTGATTAACTAAATAAATAATGCTGGCATGAGAGGGTGAATGGATGAAAAAAGTGTGTCAAATGTAAATAGTTTATTAATAATGTTACAAGTAAGAGGTCTGTTAAATATTTTAGGACCCCACTCCATCATAATAAAACATAATCAATCCACATACTATAGCGAGGGGCGCAAGCAGCATTGCTATTTTGTGTAGATATTAGTAACCATAGGTTGAAGGGAAGGCCAGCGCGGCAAATGCAGCATTGTATGCACTAGGCCCAAATTGCGAGACAAGAGAGATACTTGTTAGTTGTAGAGCTGTAATCAGGGTCTGCTCCTTTGTTGGGTAGAGTAGATATGTGGGTTATAACATTTTATGTCCTGGCATCCTTCCGAATGGGGACATCTTAGCAGCAGAAGAAAGTGTAGATATAAAGGTCATGAGAACGAGCGTAAATCACAATTCCAACTCAGTCCAGGATATGATTATTTGTGTAGATATTAGTAACCATAGGTTAAAGGGAAGGCCAGCGCGACAAATGCAGCATTGTATGCTCTAGGCCCAAATTGTGAGACAAGGGAAATCTCCAGCCATGCCTGAGCTCTCATTAGGACAGCCCACACGCCCAGCCACCAAAAGACATATTCATTGTTCTTACAGTGTTGCAAAGATGTTCAATAGGGATGTGCCCTACAAGGCCATGATCACAGACCGGCACCTGGTGTACATGTTATCTCACCGGGTCCAAAGCATGACCCGGCCAATCCCCAGGCAACCACAAGTTATAGCCCATATAACTGACTAAAACTTAAGATCCCTGAATTCCATGGCACCAGGTGCCCTTTGACAGCCGACCCTAAAGTAACAAGTCCTGAAATGTTCGAAGAGGACAGTCAGGGCACACCGTTGAAGGGACAATCGTGTGATTTGTATTGTGAGGTGCTCGGAGGAATAAATTAGAGTTAAAAATGAGGGTGGAGAATTTGGAGCCAGATGGCATGGAAGAGAGTGAGTGAAATGTGTGTGTGAAGGTTAAAGTGCCCAGAACCTCCTTTGTGCCTGTCTTAAGGGCTGCCAGGTGGACAGTATATGTGATAAAGTAGCGGTATGTTAAGTATAATACATTTGTTCTTTGAACACTGCAGCTCCCACATGACAGAAGACGAACGGATTGGGCTGCAACCAATAGCCTAGCATCTGTTATGGGGCAGGCGGATCATGTATGGGGCAGGATTTTACTATATGTATTGTGTCATGTATGACAATGTTTTCCTTTATAAGATTCTGCTTGTACTACTTTTCAGCAGAACGTTCTTAGCCTGTTGCTCTCATCTGCCTATGAGATTAAAACGTGTTATCCTTACAAGATCGACTCGGGCCTTCCTTCCCTAGTGGGTTGTATTCTCTCTGGTGTGAGCGTTCAGGCACTTGCAGTCAATTGGTGACCTCAATGTGATTCCAGCCCCCAGCCCCCCCCCCCCCCGGTAATTGTGGAGGCTTCCAGGCCACATCTGCAGAATGAGCCATGTCCACCTACTGTGACCAGTCCTGAAAAAACATGTGTTCCCAGTGGTTTAGCAGAAGCCATTTTAAGAGATATCCTCTCTGCTCTTTGAAACATGGTGCGGCTCCGAGCAGAGTGCGGGCCGGTGTTGGAACTCTGTGATGGAGGCGTTTGGGTGAGCATGCACATGTGAGTAGACTCCTTTAAGCATTAACAAGTAGGGGTCAGATGCATGGGGAAGTGTGAGAGGTGTGAGCTCGTGGAGAGCGAGGTTGTTGATGTGACATGGGTGAAGTTTGTGTTATTTTTTTATGTTTTTACTCGGGAGGATAGCCCAGGGGGCAACGTGCTCACCTTGGAAGCAAGACAACACGAACCACCACAGGTTCGATCCCCGGGTCCGCGCTTAGAAATCTCTGTATATTAAGCGTGTTATAAATAACATATTATATCATATCATATGAAGAGAGGATTTCGGTAAGGCATTATAAGATAAGGCAAAGGTAAGGCAGGGATTCCCGCCTTGGAAGGGGGGTAAGGTCGTACCACAATAAAGTATATTATTTAAAGGAGGAATACAGAAATGAAAGTAGTGGTATCATAATAGGCCTGGAATAAGTAGAGGTTGATATTTTAGCTTGTTATAGTGCATTGTATTCAAGTTTTATTGGATAAAGAACAGGCCCTAGAAGGGGCGGTAATTGTGTGGTGTGGCATTAGATGGAGTCATGGAGTGCTGTACGTGTGCAAGGATAGGGGACAGAAAAGGGTGGGGGTTGATTTTCTTTCTTTTGGTTACAAGCAAGCAGCACTGTGCGCAGCACATTAGCAGGGTTTTGAGGGGTCACTAAGAGATAGACATAACTAGCATGGGGGGAGGAACACCAATAGAACACATGTATAAGGCCCTGCCACTGTATCATGACAAAGTGGAGAAATATCATAAGCAGTGTATTGCGGAGACAGGAGGAGGGGGGATTCCCTTTAAACAGACACAGCTACAGAAGAGAAAATACATCTTAGATCTCTGGTGTATGTTTGAAAACACAGAAGACGAAGGGGACGTAGTACAGGTGCAGAGACTAAAAGATGGAAAGTGCAGGAAGGGAGAAGGAGTGGGCGGGGCGCTAGCGAACCGTGGGGGATTATATCTATGGACAGCGTATCTCGCAGAAATCCAATCTATGTACCCATTGCGACAGGGACCCCTTCTGCTGTGGTAGGGTTCCCGTCAGCACCAGTATCACCACAGGGTACTGCTCCCCACCCCCATATGCAAACCCACCTGAAGTATCGGCATCAGGGTGTCAAGTCAAGAGAGTTTGAAGCTAGGTTGTCTGAAGTAGGTAACATAATTGAACAGGATACAAGAATCCTCAAGAGAGGTGAGGGATGTATGTGCACCGGACGATGGATCAGGAGAAAGGAGATCAGGAGATTTGTTGTTTTTGTTGTTTAGAAAGAATCAGGGAGTGACTTGTTCACTGAGGAACAGGATGAAGAAGACGGAAGGGGTGAAGAGGTGGATCAGTGTACCCCCCGAGCAGTAGGCACGTGGGGGAGGGGCAGATTGAGGTGTACGACCGGACAGATGGCAAAAGTAAGAACAAGGGCAAGTGTGAAGAAGGGCATGAGAAGTGGGGTAAAGATGCAGATGCTCCTAATGCATAAGGGGGTGGGGAGAACACAGTATGTGCCATGGCCTCCGATGGATAAGAATATGTTATTAAGGCCCACCCACAGCTCACAACAGGTGCAAGCAAGTTGATATACGAATTTGAAAAGCAAACAGCAGTGGTGCCCTTGTCAATAGGGGACATTAAGAGCTTGATGGTTGATATAATTGGGGACCAGGCTGTGTATGTATGAGTTAAATCTGGGTATCCAGGAAGTACCCTGGGGGATGATGAACATTATGGAGCATTGTTTAACTATATTAGAGCATGAGTGTAGGAAACATTAGGGAGGGCTTTCCCGGATACCCCCGATTTACAGTTCCTGATGCAGTGTACAAGGAGGGATGATGAGGATCCAGCTAAATGCATTCTTAAATTACAAGAGATGTGGAGAGCTGAGACGGGAGGACCGTGGGATTATTCAATATTGTTCTTCTATTTTATTATAAAGAGAGGATTGCAAAAGGAAGTGAGGAAGGCCTTATATACAATTGTGGGTATTGAGACAAAGGGGTGGCTGGAAATACAGAGAATAATAGTGCATCATTGGTAGAGGGAAACAGCTCAAAGAATCAGGCGGAGGAAGTAAAATTGGCAGAAAGGAAATTGGCAAAGGTTGCAATCAAGTGCCTTTGTCGATGCCTGTATAGGTACCCAACAAGTTGTGAGCTCCACTATTGCTGTGCTCTGTGCTGAAGGAGGACAAGACAAGTGGTACGGGGACAACAGTATGCCGGCCCACCTTGGCAACAAGGAAGACCCCAGCAAGGAAAAGGGGGATTTCGAGGAGGAGGAGGTTTTGGACCCAGAGGGGGTGGGTTTGGATCATCCCAATGTTGGAATTGTTTAAGGTGGCAGCATTTTACAAGGGAATGCAAGAGTAGGTCTGCAGTGGGGTATGATTATAGGTCACAGCAACAGGGCCAAGGGCCCCAAGGGCACTAACAGCCCCAAGGACTAGGGTATCTGCAACAGCGTCAAGGATATCTGAACCAAGTGTATCCACAGTGGTAACACCAAACATATAATCAGCAGCCTCAAGCAGCTGACATACAAGCGCGGCATCTGCCACAGTAACAGCAGGGTGGTGCTGCCCCGAAGAGCAGGGTACCAATGGGGCTACCGCTCCCTTTGGAGGAGCAGCAGTGATGGGGGCAACACCTTCTCGTCTCCTGGAGCGAACTCATACCCTGATGAGGACAGCCCACATAGAGCACTTGCATGTCTGGCCTTGTCAACGATCATCCACCATGAAGAGGAACCTTTGCTTGGGACGGAGATAGTATATAAAAGTTCATATTTATGGTGGACTCAGTCGCAAATAATCATGTATCATGGAGGGAAATGTTCCCTTATCAGGAAAATATCTTGACTCTCAGGGATTTCTCTGGGGCTATTTCCAAGGTACCATACACTGTGGAGCTGGACGTAAAGGTGGGAAGTAGTGTGGGCACTCTTACTATATTATGAAAGTTCCCCTTTGAATTTACTTGGCAGGGACCTGCTCAGCAAATTAAACATGACAATATAACTTACAGATTGTGGTATAGTTTTCTACATGCCTGGGATGTGCACTATAAGAGAAATGTTGAAAAAAAACACAATGACAATGGAGGTAGAGGTCCGCAGGACTCCCGTAGACCCTGAAATGTTCTTTTATGGTATTACTGTGCTTGTGGATGTGGTGGCCCAGTTTGCCAAACAGTATTGGCAAGTGCCCACAGATTTTATCTTTCGTCCAGCAGTGTCAGCTGAGGTGGTGGCATAACGATATTGTTGCTGGATTTGCAGGGATTGTTGGTTTTTGACAAGAGGGTTGTCGTGTTAGGAATTGACAGGGACTGGTGTGAGTGGCGCACAGTGCTCTGTGTAAATCCAACAGTACAGGTCAAGGAAAGGATGGATGATGAGTTGTTTGAGAATAATGGCAACGATGGGGGGATGATATTATAGATTTGTATCCCCTGTGACATAATGATACAGTACCGAAGAGTGCAGCGCTCCCTGATGGCAGTAATAACCCCACCCATATTTTTTGATGAAGTCTTACATCACGTGTCTTTACAGCTGTGCACTACAATTCCACATGATATAGGATCACTGAAAAACTTGTCCCCTGTATGTATTACACTGAAGCTAGGTGCGCTGCTGCATAGGGTAAGACAATATCCATTATTGAGGGAGACAGAGGAGGGTTTTATAAAGACAATGCAGGCCCTACTGGACCAGGGGAGCATTGCGCCTTCAACGTCTCTGTGTAATATGGCAAACCCCCTTTCAAGAAATCAACAAGAGGCAATTGGAGAATGATGCATGATTTGCACTCCTCAACAATGTTGTGCAGAAAGACTTCCAGTAATTTTGAATCCTGTGACAATTTTATGCAGCATCCCCAAAGAAGCCACATATTTCACTGTAATGAACTTGAAATATGCATTCTTCTCAATTCTGAGCATATTGAACAGAATACTGCAAGCTGATTTAGGGAATATTCAGGTACCTAGCACGATTATCCAGTGCGTGGAGGACCTGCTAGTGTGCAGTGACAGTGAACAGTACAGCCGAAGGAACTCCATTGCACTCCTACAATTGCTGGCCTGTAAGGGGTACAAGGTCAACAAGGCCTAGTTGCAATATTGTCAACAGAAGGTGCTCTATCTTGGGCAGTTCATATCAGTGAATGGTAAAATAATACTACCAGATAGGGCAGCGTCAGTATGCGCCACCCCCAGACTCAGTTAATGAAACATTTCTGAGCATGTATAAATATTGAAGGGCATTGTCAAGGGTTTTGACCCATGTTGAATCCTTAGACTGGGTAGATGTGGGGATGAGCTGTCGCCGCCCATTATTCTATCCCAGAACAAACTAAATCAATAGACTGGGTGGATGTGGGGATGAGCTGTCGCCGCCCACATTCACGCCAGAATCCAGAAGAACTGCGCAGCTGGCACAAGACCACTCCAAAGATACAACCTTCTTGTGGGGGGTTCCACATCACCACTCTAATGTAAGGATGCCTATCAAAATAATAGCAAAAATCTCCTGTCAAATTCAAGACAAGTCAAAAATTGATGCAGTACCGACAAATTCCCCAAGGCGGTGCTAGCGGTCTAAACTCTGACAGGGAAACTGTATTTAGGAGTTGCAAGAGGGGCAGGGACTTCAAAGCTTGTTGGTTAATTGAAAATCTTAGCCACCTGCTGTTCCCAGAGACCAAGAGGCTGAGAACTCTTAACACCCAGAGACTCACAACAGGAGGCAGGATATCACATGGCCCTTCTGAGTGAGAGCGAGGGGGTTTCCCCTTCAGCCTGGAGGAGAGAGACAAAAGCCCCTTTCAGTTGAATGGGGTATGTTAATTTTGAGTGTTTCCTGTCAACAGCCCTCTGCCAGCAAGGAGAGACATGTGATCACTGACACACCCAGACTTCTGGAGGCGGACCCAAACACTTTGGGGAGTTGAATTGCAACAAATATATATTTTATAGAAACAGTGATAACTTATTGTAACCAAATGACAGGAATGTACAACTTTGAATATCTTAGTACTGAAAATGCCCTCACGATTTGAGTCCAAACTCCGATTTGTTCTGGGGCAAAACCCCGCTAATTATGAATATTGTAGACACTGTATTTAAGCTAGAGACATGGAAAGTTACTGGGATATATGTGGAAGGGAAATGTACCTTTGTATAATTTTTGATGCAAAACCAATGTCGCAAAACCCACTAAAATCGAAAATAAGTTGCCATTTTTGAATGCAAGCTCCTAGAAACGCCATAGTCGGGACAGGGACTATCTTTAGTAATATATGATGTGTGTATGTGATGTCAAACAACTGTGTACCTGGGAAATATGTATTTGGATCAGGAATAGATTTGTGTGCACATTGACCAGGGGAGTGTCATTTCTGCAGGTCATAAAAATGACATCACTCTGACACACTATCCCTTCCCAAATCAGGGACCAAAGAATCTATTGACCTATCAAATCAAGAGAGGGGCAGGCTTAGTGATGCTAGCCTCTCCACCCACTTTTTAAAACACATAAAAAGAGACTGCTGGGACAGGTAGAGACATTCATTTTCCATTTCTGCGGAGCATTTTTACGGCCGACATCCCATCCAGACAGAGACCAGAACCAGGGACCCATAGACTACAGAACTTTGAACCAAGAATGCCCACTGCAAGCAAAAGTATTTGTCAGCAGGCCTCAAAATCTTTTGCAAACTATTCCACAGCTGGGCGAGCTGTCTGTATTCTTTGCCAAGAACTTTTGCCAGTACCCAGAAAGCAGTGTTACATCCAGAATCTACTTTATCCGGACCGGAAAGCAGAGCAGTATCCAGAACCAGAGGCCGCTGTATCCAGAGAGGCTAGACCAGCAGAGCAGAGCTGACCCAGACAGCTGTGAGCAGAACCAGAGATCCGGATCGCTGTGAGCAGAACCGGTGCCTGATTGACCCTCCGAGCAGAGAGAAACGCCGCTGGACGTGTTGACCAGATCCGTGACGGGGCCTATTTCAAATTTATATTGTGAGTACCTAGCAGAACTGTGCAGAACCAATCTCTTAGTTAAAATAATCTAATTCAAACTAGTTTAGCCTATTAGAACTGCCTCCTAGAATTGTGTCATTCTGTCATCTTTAAAAATGAAAACTGTCACCTGTCATTTTGAGTTTTACTTTAAATCAGAAAATCTACCTTTATTAAATCGTCCGTATCTCTGGAACCGTTTGTCCTAGGAACGAGATTTAACTTTCCTCTGAAAGCTTAGAATCTAAGCTTTCCAAGAACTGACTTCTTAGTATACTTTTACCGCAATCGCGATTTACGCACTCGCAAAATTTACCGCGATTTGCGATTTGGCCTGATTTCGTCATCTGTAAAAAGATAGCCGCTTTTGCCTGAACTGCTAAAATTCGTTTGCAACCTAATAACCATCCCTGAACCATTGTTAGGGCTGACCTGAACTGATTTAAAGTGTCTACCACTCACCCTGAACCTCCTATAGGGAATTAAAAGCAATTTTAGCATTTTTCACTTCCTTGCCACCACATTACAAAGCACTCTTGACCGTGTTTTAAAAAGCATACCTGTTGTCTAAGCTTGCTGGGGGGAACCGAATTCCGTATTGTATTTGATTGTATTCCTGAAGACTGTGTGTGTTACTTCCATCTCCTTGCATTGCATATAGGGGGGGTGAATTGCCACCAGGGGAAAAGTGAACATATTATCTCTTGTGAAACCATATCAGTTTATTTCTGTACTGCATTTATTCCACCTTGCATTTCCTTGAAACCATAAAGCATTTCAGCTACCTCATCCTCTATACTACTTCTAAGTAACCAAATCAGTTTACCAGTAGAACATTATCCATTGTTGATCACGGTCATATTTTATGTGTGATATCCAATATTAATTTATTATAAAAGTGTGATAGATATATATAGTTATTTTTCTCAAATAAACCTTTTAAATTTGCAAAACAGACCTACTTCTTGGCTCAGTGGGGTCAGGGGGATTCTAAGAGAGTGGTGTTATATAAGGGTTGTCATCCAGAGTACATGAACTGGACCTAAAAATATATCAATAAGGGTTTCCCTCAGCATCCCAGACTAGGCATTGACTTAGCTGTAGTGTTGAAGTGAAGCCGCTTAACAAAGTGGGGGCTCATAGCCGGAGATTCTGGGTTAGATCTATCACTTGTGCAGATTAATACAGTGTGCTAACTGACAGGAGACATACATCCGGTCGGATCACCACGCTGTGTTACGCTGTAAAGCACTCCTCAAAGGAACACTCTAAGGAAACGGTCTGTTTTGCAAAAATAAAATACAAACTTCTGTAAGTCAGGAAGGAACTCAAATTCCAGAATGACGACACTGGTAGACATCAAAATAGCCAGAGAGCACTTCTTACATAAGCTATTTGTGAGAGGTGAGTGGACTCATCAGGCAATCGCGCAACAGGTCACTGAAACAGGGTCAGATATATGGAGAGATCAGGGTCCCCTACATGTGGCCCTGAGTGAACTATATATGGCCCCTAAAGCCAAAGATGAACATAATAAGATTGCCAGGATAGCGGCATATGTGTACCTATATATGGGAGCCATACAGAATAAATGTGCAGAAGGCCAAGATCTGGCAAATAGGCAACAGATGGCGTTAGAGAAGGCCCAATCTGATCTGGACTCTTCTGAGCAGAGGCTGCTCAGGAGCCAGGAGTCAGAAAATGACAGCAGACAGTACATCACTAAAATAAAGGAGGACATGGATGTGCTGCAACAGGAAAAGGCAGACCAGGATACCAGATTTCTGGCCTTACAGAGGGAGTACCAAGAAGGTTTGGACTCCCTACTGTAGAGCCAGAAAAAGCTGGAGCAACAATTAGATTTCAATAGGGCATGTGCTATGCAGGTAGTCAACCTGCAAAGCTACCTAGATAGGGAAAAAGAGGAAAGCAATAAACTGATTTTGAAAGACCTGGATACCCAGGCAAAGTTTGACCAGGAGCGCCAGAAAGCTGGTGCCTTCCAAAGGCAAAGGGACGACCTGGCGGCACAGATGCAGGCTCTTAGTCAGGAAAGGGATACCTTAGGCCAGGAAGTCTGCCACTTAAAAAGGAAAATGGAAGAAAATCACCTGGCCCTCCATGGACTGGGTGACCTCCAAAAAGAACGCCAGAACTTGTTAGAGCACACCAGGAGGGTGGAGGGGGCTCTGGCAATAAAGGAGCAGGCCAGTAGGGATGGGACTCAGGAGGTAACCCTCCTGCAGCAGAGACTGGCCCAGTACTCCAGGACCAATCAGGAGGCACAGAGAGAGAATGAGGCTCTCTGCCAGCACAGTGATAGGCTCCAGCAACAGGTAGCGATGCAGGAGAGACTGATAGAGTCTAGTAAGGCCTTAACTGAGGAACTGAAAGCGCAGGCTCTTGCATTGCAACAGGGAACAGGGGCGGATAGAGATGAGGTTCGCTGGGAAAGAGAAACTCCTGAGCATAACCTCAGGAGCCCTAGTACCAGAGGCCTTCATCTCTCCCAGTCCCTGGACTCTGCCACCCCCATGTCCCCTCGCGCACATGAGTCCAGGGCCACAGGGATGGCAGATTACTATCCAGCTAGAAGTATGGGGCTCCTAGGCCAGTACCTCCCAGGAATGGATGGGCGGGCATCCGGGTATGGGCACCCAAGCACAGTGCAATTTAGTGGGGAACCCCAGGAGATTAGGCCCATTAAGGGCATCCTGAAAACCTCTGCCCAGTTAGGTCAGTGGGGGGGGGTACCCATCAAATCCTGGCAGCAAGGAGGAATCTGAAGACTCCTCTGAGCATAACAGTACACAGGAGACCAGGTCCCCACATTCTGCCAGCCATTCACAGGCTCGCAGAATCCGGAAAACCTGGAAGATCAGACGGGCACCTCTGGGAGCAGTGCTTCTGAGTCAGAGGAGGAATGGACCAGGGTTACCCGAACCAAAAAGGCCAATAAGCCAAAAAGGGCCTTGCTTAAGGATCCATTGAAACAAATAAAGGCAATAAGGAGTGTCATCACACCTTATCATAAGAACGCCAAGTATTCTGTTAGGGAACACTTGGAGCTCCATGAGCAAATGATGGAGACTTTCCATTTGAAGGACAGCAGTAGCTACATCCAGTACGTCAAATGGACCTTCTCACCAGAATACTCCAGTTTCTTTGCAGGGCTGGAGGATCAAAACCATTCAAGGTGGTCCACATACAGGGCAGTCATCTTGAAACATTTTTCTGTGCACAGAAATCCTCAAGAGGCTCGCAAGGCAGCCTACAATTTGCAATGTGGGGAGGATCAGGCCCCACAAGAATTCGTACAAGAATTGAAGCGTGCCTTTGAGCAGACCACCAGAAGGGTGCGCACGGACAGCAGAGAATTTGTCAATACTTTTTTTCATGCCTTGCCCAAATACATCATGACCCAGCTAGTGAGAGATTTTCACGAGAGGAGGTCACTAGACTGGGTCATTGAACAGGCTACCCGGATCTATGAGGTGCAGAAGCCCATAGAAAATAAAAGTAATGTGCAGAAAAACCCCCAAACCAACAGCACCCCTGCTGCTGCCAAGGTGGCGGAGGTAAAGGTTGCCCCCGTTTTAGATTTGGAGATGGGGGGGCCTAAAAACCTGCCTGCACCAAATAATTCACAGCCCAGAAGGCCCTCGGGCCAGTCACAGACAGGGAGTCGAGGAGGTAGTCCCACAAATGGTGTCCCCCGCTCCCCTGATTATGTAAGCCCCCACTACAAGGGAAACCGACCCAGGAAACTTCCCTCCTAACGTCCCCCAGGAGGGCAGAAATTCACCAAATCCTGGGCAGAACTTTTTCCCCAGGTATCCACCCAATTTCCAGCCCCAAAATCATCCATCCTTCTTTCCCCAATTCCCTGAGCCCAGACAACCTAATCCGGGAGAGGGGGGGCCAAGGGTGGAGGGGTACCCGAATCTTCCCAGGGTATTACCAGAAAAGGGATAGCTACCCTTCCCGGGATTAGCCCAGGGGAGAAAATAGAGCCCCGTATCAGCCTGAGCGGGTTTCCTAGTTAGAGCGCCAGGTCCAAAATATGGCACGGGATCTGGGTCACATACTGAGGGCTCAACAGAACCCTCAGATGAGCATGCCACCGCAGAATGCCCCACTGGTTCCCAGGGAGGAGGCACAAGGGGAAGGGGGATGTAAAGCCTTGGAGGAAGCTTCCTTCCCAACTTGTAAACAGCCCCTGGAAAACCAGGAACCGGAAACAAAATCTCCTGCCCCTGAAAGCCTGCCTCCCAAGGAGCAGAGGGGGGGTAGGAGAAACAAAGGACCCAAACAGACCCACTTTGTGGATGAGGTACAGGTCTTCCAATTTGAGAGAGAGGGATCCTCAGAAGATCCTGGTAAAAGGATCTTCTCCTTCAGAGATGGGGGAACTCCTCCCAAGGAAAAATGGGTCCCAAGGGATGCCAATTCAGACTGGGGAGATGTGGAGACTGAGCTACCGCCGCCCATCATCTCATCCCAGAACCGACAATACCAAAATCCCATGGGTCAAACCCATCCTGATGACTGCCTCCAAAAAGGGGGGGGGGCGGCCCAGAACCCGAAACCATTTCCAGTTGCCAACTTTTTCTTTCAGATTCCCCAGGCTCTCCACAGAATTCTGCCCAAATCTCTTTGCTAACAATGTCCAAAACCAGAAAGTTAAGCCCACGAGTTGTCCAAAAATGTGCATTATCTGTCCCCCCTTGAGGAGAAGGAGGGAAGATATTATGCCCCGGTACAAGTACAGGGGCAGGGTACAATTTCGGCACTGGTGGACACTGGATCCCAAGCTACCCTTCTGTCCAAAACGGCCTTTGATGAACTAAATGCAGGAATGGGAGAGAATTACCATATTCCTCTCACCTCTCTTCCTGGACAACTGCAGAACTTTGACGGGAAGGAAATTCCTGTCGAGGGGACTGCAGATTTGGACATCAAAATTGGGCGACACAAGGTGAAACACCTTGTCATAGTAGTGACTCCAGAGGGCACCCCTTGTTTACTAGGGAATGACATCCTGAGAAGGTTGTCACCCCTAATAGATTGCATAAACAAGGTCCTCTGGACCCAGACTAGCCGACCATTAAAATTAAAACAGAATGTCAACCATGTTAGTTTAAATGGAACCTGCCACATGGTTGAACAAAAATCTGACCAAGTAGAATTTCATTTCCAGAACAACCAAATTCCAGACGTGACAGTAATGGCAGTGGGACAACAGACTGGTGATGGAGGGTCCTCTCTATTTCTGAAAATCAACCTCCCTTCCAGTTTAAGGTGGTATTCCACACTGGAAGGAAACACTCTGAAATTCTTTACCAATCCACAACCAGACACTCCCACTCCCATAGTCCAGAAAGATGTGAAATCAGCTCAGAGCCTGGCTGATATTCAGCAAATTGGAGATCAATTGTTCCTTCCTGTTCAGTTAAATGATGGGAAGGACTCTGTTCTCGCCCGAGTGTGTGTGAACAACGGTAAGAGCTTCATCAGCGAAGCCGTGTTTCGCCAACTCCCAAAAGATCCAGCCATTCCCACATTCAAACTGATAGACAATGGGGAATGGACCTGGAAGCACCCAATTCAAAACATCTCCTGCCAAGCAGGTATATGCTCAAAATCTGCATTGGCAACAAGAGCATAGTCCATAACTGTTGGGTCGTGCGAGACGTCACTGCCGCCTTTTACTTAGGCAGTGACATTCTCAATCGCTTCGCCATTAGTTTGGACCTAATAAACTTCAAAGCTTGGTCCCGATTAGCGGATAATCCCATGGGCTTTGATGATTCAGAAAAAGCATTTAGGTCAGCTCAATTGCTACCTTATGCAGTTGATATTCAGATGAAAGAGGAAGTCACCATCCCAGAAAGGACCCGACAATTCTCCCTGGAAGTGAAAGTTAAAAGAGGACAAAAATTGAAAAACCCTGATGCTTACATTCATCTAAATGCTTCTCTCCAACAGCAAGGGTTAGGGGTAAACCCAACACCATTAGTCAACATAGAACATGACACCATTCCAATAGAGGTGGATAACAGCGACTTAAAGAGTATTACTCTAGCCGCAGGCACCATTATTGGAATGGCGGTTGATGGCTGACATTTCTCCATTGATTTAGGAAATTAACTGTTAGGACAAATCCCCAAGGACTGGTTTGACAGTGACAGTGATGACAATACAACACCAGACAGGATTTTCACCCGGCATGAGGGGAACTTCCTGGTGTACACTTCTTTTCCTTATGGTAAGGAAGATGTGACTTGTGACGTCAGGAGGGATGAGGTGATTTTCCAGGTCCATGAGGGCTGCCTTACCCACCTGAAGCCTCCAGTCCAAATCAGCACTCTGACCAGGGACTTCTCCACCCAGCTGGAGGAGGCCGCTTAGATAGCCAAACCAGAAGTCTTTCCCGGCTTCAGGCAGATGGTGGAAGAGAGGGTCAACCTAGCTGATGCCTGCGTGACTCTGGAACAGAAGCAAAAATTGAAACAAGTTTCTTGGATTTCCAAGATCTCTTTTCGGTAGACTCATATGACTGGGGTCGCACCGACATCCACACCACAACAATTCCCACGGACCCTGGAATGACTCCAGTGTTTGTGAAGCAATATCGTTTGCCTCTCGCATCCATGCAGTCCCTTACTGAAATAATTAAAAACCTTGAGTCCCGGGGAATAATCCGTCCAGTACACAGCACCTTCAATAATCCGGTGCTGGGAATATTGAAGCCAAACGGCCAGTGGAGACTCTGCGCCGACCTTAGGGATCAACAAACGGGTCCATACTTCCCGATGGCCTCTGCCCTACATTGACCAAGGCCTGGCCCAGATTCAAGGGTCACAGGTATTCACAGCAATAGACCTGACCAATGGATACAGGACCATGCCTGTCAGTAGGGAGGACCAATACAAACTGGCTTTTACCTTTGGGGGCCAGCAGTACACATAGACCCGGACTGCCTTCGGATACCTCAACTCCGGCAATGAATTCAACATTTTCCTACATAAGGCCATGCCCGACCTGGGTGCGAGGGGTAACCTGGCTTATGTAGACGATGTCATCATCAAAAGTTCATCTGTGGAAGAACACATAGCGGAGATCCGTTATGTTCCGACACAATTGAGGGCTTCCGGACCAAAACTTTCCTTTCAGAAAGCACAGTGGTGTAGAACCCGTGTTAATTTCTTGGGGCATGAGATTACTCCTCAGGGTCTCTGTCCCCAAGAACAGAAAGTGGAAGCACTCCAGAAACTGAAGGATCCCACAACTCTGCGGGAACTAAGGAGCCTCCTTGGACTGACTAATTACAGCATGAAGTTCATTGAGGGCTACGCAGAGATCACCAGACCCCTGATTTATCTCTTCAAGGGGGGGGTCAAGTGGGAATGGGGTCCAGAACAATCCGAGGCAGTAAGACAACTCAAAAGAAGCCTCTCACAAGCGCCTTGCCTAGCTTACCCTGTCAGAAACAAGGAGTTCTTCCTGGAGACAGGGTTTTCTAATACGTGCTTGACGGCAGTCTTATACCAAAAGCATGACAAGGTCAATAAAGTAATCTCCTATGCGAGCAAAACTTTATCCTCTGTGGAGGAAAAATTCAACGATTGTGAGAAGGCACTCCTGGCAACGGTGTGGGCATTGAAGAATTACTGCCCGTTTATCCAGGGGGAACACATCATAGTGGAGACTCCACACCAGCCTCTGCAATATCTCCAAAGTGACAGAATCCGGATCGGAAATGTGAGTAATTCCCGAATTACTTCCTGGATTCTGTCAATGCAAGGCTTTCCTGTAGAGGTCAGATATGGCCAAAACAAGAAGAGTCCCCTCGCGCAAGGTCTGGTTGACTTGCATGATTGTGCCAGAGAAAACTGTCTCGAGGACGAAAGTCTAAAAATCAAGGACAACATGGAGGCATACCTCAATTCCCCACACAAAGCCTTTGAAGAAGACAAGTGTGAGGGAATGCCCACTGTCTATGTGGATCGATGCTCTTACCATGTTGACAACAACGGGGAGAAAGAACTGGTGGCCGGCGTAGGGAATGCATGGTTGAAGGAGTTTCCAGAACCCTCCGCTGGGTACAAAATTGGTCCCCTAAGTAGTCAGGTGGCAGAGTTGATGGCTGTGCATCAAGCCATCCTCACTGCTGTCCAACATCAACTCCACAAACTGGTCATAATCACAGATTCGGATTATGTACGGAACGGGTTTGTGGAGCACCTGGTTAATTGGAAAACCAGAGGCATGTTATGTGCTAATAACAAACCCCTGAAACATGGGAAGTTAATCCAAAATATTGATGATCTGGTCACATCGAATGGGATGACCATCTACTGGAAAAAGATCAAGGGTCATTCCAAAGTAGAGGGACCAGACAAAACTGGAAAGGACTTAGCTGATCAGATGGCCAAAACTGGGGCCATCCAAGGGGATCTAATAGAGATTGAGTCCCTGTTGGGGGAAATCCAGGTCACTGCTATCACTAGGTCCCAGACAAATGCTCACAATGATCTTTCAACTGCACAATGGAGTAAGGAGACCCCTGATGCTGATTTGATTACAGCTCAGAAGGGGGACCCAATAATTGGTAAGTTTTATCAACACATTGAGGACCCTGAGAACTTTCCCTTGACGGATACCGATTACATTGGGAAAGAGGACCTGAAAGTGTTGATGAAATGTCCAAAAAGATTCCGAATCCAAGACGATTTGTTGGTAAGGAAATCCCAAGCTCAAGCTAGCCATGATCAGTGGGTGGTTCCTACCTCATTCCGAAGCCTGATGTTAAGTCACGCCCATGATGCGGCCACCGCTGGTTATAGGGGGTTTCACACAACAATGGAAATCTTAAGAGAGGTTGCATACTGGCCACACATGGGCAGGACCTCCACCAATACTTGAAGGGGTGTCTTGTGTGTGCACAGTTTCAGCCATCATCCCTCACACACCGTGCGCCTCTCCAAAAGAGTGGGATGACACTGCCATGGTCAGATTTGCAAATCGACTTTGTAGGCCTTGTAATTCGCTCATCTAGAGGAAACAAGTACATGTTGACCGTTACATGCTTGTTTACCAAATGGGTGGAATGTCTCCCAGCCCCAAACTGCAAGGCAGAAACAGGAGCTGCCCTGATGATTAACCACATCTTTTTTTCCGTTGTGGTCTACCTCAAAGGATTGAGTCAGACAGAGGTAGCCACTTCACCAGTGAAGTAATGACAATGATGTGGGAGATACTGGGGATCAAAAGGAAGCTACATATTGCTTGCTTAATGTATAAGACTAATTTTAGTTTTATTGCAACTAAATGTAGTCGTGATCTCATGTATCTTACTATATCTACGGCGCAACGCCTCACAAGCCATATACAAATTGAATTGGATGAGGCGGAGACCAAATTCCGTACTAGTACGGTTATTGCCAATGCACAGGAAAAACTTAAGGAGGTTCAAAAATTATTCGAAGAATTTAAGAATATTACTCTAACTAAAAAAAACAAAAAATTGTCCAAGGACATCCAAGAGTTCAAGCTGGAGACCATCTATCCATATTTGTCAGCTGACTTCCTCCAGATTAGAAGCAGTAAGAACCAAACAGGAGGTCAGGCTCGCAGACAGGGGTCAAGAGTGAGTTTCTCGAGCTCGGGCAGTAACTCATCCCAGGGATCTAATCAAGGATATAACCCGGGGCTGTATATGCAGGCAGTTCCGCAGTATCCCCTTGGGCCCCCACAACCAGGCTATAGACCTTTTTTAGGCAGAGGTTCCATGCAAGGCCAGTTTTGGGGCCCCCAATATCCGCCCCCCATGTGGCTTCCCCCGGCACACAGGCCTCGGCAACGCCGGAGGAGATAAACCAGATTGAAGCTCAGCTTACTTTGCCCATATTCAATCTGTCAGGCAAAACCCTCACACAAGCACAGAAAAATGTCTCATCTAAGGGACTTTCATTTGTCCCCACGACCTGTACCGATTGGTTTGTAGTCGAAACAGACATCAGAAAATTTCTGAGGAAAGTCAGATTAAAATCTTTCTTCAAGAACTCAGAACCACCGGAAAAAAGTTCGGACACGGGATTAAAAGGACCCTCTTTGTTTACACCTACCGATAACCAGGTGACAAAGGAGATCCTTACCTTTGAGAAATGCGTTCTCAAGGGCATCCGAGATCTAGAGCATAAGAAACAATCACTCAGACACAATCTGACCAACCTGGAAAGACAAGCCATCAAAACCATATCTGAGGATTCTGAATTGGTTATTAAACCTGCGGATAAGGGTGGAGGTATTGTTGTTTTCAATCAACAACAATACCACACGATGGTTTTGAACCTATTAGACGATACGGTCAGTTACAAGAAAATCAAAAAAGACTCGCGTATGGATCTCAGGCAGACCATACAGTCAGCTACCACTCTAGCACTTGAGCGGGGTTGGCTGTCTAAAGATGAGTTCGATTTTCTGAATCTTTCGGAGGGGCGCACCCCCACATTTTATGCGATCCCAAAGATACATAAGAATGCCGACAATCCCCCGGGGCGTCCAATAGTTGCTGGTTGTGGTTCGGTCCTCGAACCGGTATGTAAATACATTGACAAATTCTTGCAGCCTCTTAGTCAGGCAACTAACACCTATCTACGTGACAGTTCCTCAGTGATTAGACTGGTCGAGGGGAGGCCATTCAACACTGAGGAAGAAATTCTTGTTACACTAGATATATGTGCTTTATATACGAGCATTCCCCAGCAAGAGGCGATTCAATGCATACGTGAAATTCTCACGATCGAAAAATCGCCCCGCAACACTCCTACTGAATTCATTTTGGAGTTACTCACGATGGCCCTTGAAAAGAACTATTTCCAATACAAGGAACAGTTCTTTCTGCAAACACATGGAACGGTGATGGGCGCGGCGTTTGCGCCCAGTTTAGCCATATTATATATGGCTATGTGGGAACATCACTTTGTCCTTGCGGAAACTAACCCGTTTGCGAGCCACATAAAACTTTGGCGGCGGTATATTGACGACATTCTTCTTATCTGGCAGGGCCCAGCCTCGGCTCTCCAAGAATTCTTTTCGTGGATTAGCAGACAACATACAGAGATCAAATTCACGATTAATTCCAGTACCAAAGAGATCCAGTTCCTGGATCTCAGAATATATGCAAGGAATGGCAATTTAGAATGTTCGCTATTCAGAAAGCCTACGGATAGAAATACATTACTCCACTTCTCGAGTTTCCATCCGAGGGGAGTAAAGGAGAATCTTCCGTATGGACAATTTCTGCGATTGCGCAGAAATTGCACATCTATCAATGAGTACACCACCCACGCGGATAGCCTTACAACACGTTTGGTTGCTAGGGGCTACCCTAGGAAACTGGTTTTGAAGGCGGTAAAAAGGGCGAGATTCACCCCTGGGGAATGTCTGCTCACTCCCAAAGTCCGTACCACAGAAGAAAAACTTGTCTGTGTTCTGCCTTACATTACGCATATTTATGCGGTCAAGAAATTGATTAAAAAATGTTGGCCCTTGGTCAAATTGGAATTGTGTGATGAACCAACACCACTTTTCGCAATGACCAGACAGAAAAATCTGAGGGATTTGTTTGTGCATTCCAAATCTCGGATTTCGAGAAATAGAACTACGGGCTGGGACCTCCGGCCGTTGGTAGGACATTTCCTGTGTGGAGGCTGCTCTGTCTGTAAGTACACCAAAAAAATTAAGGACTTCCAGGTGAGAGATAGGAAATGGGACATTCCAGCTATGACAAATTGCAAAACATCTAATGCAATTTACTGTATCCAGTGCCCATGTGGCCTCAAGTATGTGGGCCAGACCTTGAGACCTGCCCACACACGGATCGTAGAACATAGGTCTCGCATTAGATGTAAGAGCATCAATGCCCCCTTAGTTTCTCACTATATGCAATTTGGCCATTCCCCTGAAGATCTCTTTTGGTGGATCTTGGAGGCTCTACCGAGACAAAACACCTCGGCATGTAGCCTCAATTTAGCCGAGGCCAGGTGGATACATCGACTGCATACCATAGAACGGGGTTTAAATGAAAGCAACCCCCTTCGGTGGTGAAACTCCCCCTTCGTTTTGTTTCCCTCAATTTGTGTGAAGCCACTACTTGATCTGACTTTGTGGTTTTAAGTGCGTGTTGGCTATGACACTTTTCACATGGGTTTGTGGCTTTGCCCCACAGTTAGTGGGTATTTTCATTGGAGGTATCCCGATTGCATTGATCCATCATTCCGATTCTGAGTGGTGACACGGGGTGATGGTTTGACACTCTTGCCCACTTATTGCTATAGCATTATTGTTTTTTCCACACCTGGGTCCTTTACTCGAACCCATTTTGGGTGGTACGGACCCCCTTATGGGGTGAGCTTGGGCTTGCAATGTACGCCAGTGGTAAAGCCCTCTGGGAGAGCGACGGCGATCAGCTCTATCCTTTAGTCCTATTTCTTTATCCTTGCCATGGCGACCCAAGCTTATATTAGGCTTTTTGCCTTGGCAGCTGCGGGTCCTTTCTTTGTGTCGACTCTCTGACACGGGAAGTGCTGAGCACACTTCCGGGATCGCATCGAGCCCGAGCTTGAATGGCCACGGCGCGGTCTGTATGCGGTTCAGCCCTGCAATCCTGACTGAATGGTTGCGGCTTAACTGGGGGCCCTCCCAGGTAGGTGGTCTCTCGATACGTTGAACATTGGAAACGAGTGAAGGCAATGTATGGGATTCGCGGCGGATGTCGCGGCGGATGCTTCTGCACCGCGCCTATCAGGGAATATACATTTATGTCATTTTTTGGCTTCCACGGCTTTAGGAGAGCGGGGTATTATACTATATTTCTTTAAATGGCATATCTTTACTTCTCTGCATTTAAGAGTGGTATCGCTTTGTCCCTGTTCTCTCTCCTTTTTCAGCTCGGTAGTGGTGTAGTGAGGATGTTGTATTGCCCCCCCTCAGATCGGCCCAACTGGTCCTCGGACCCCCGTGTTGGCCGCTAGAGGGACCTCCCCCTATTACCTGCTTCAGCCCCTTGCTGCATGTGAGTTTCCGACGCCTTGGTTCTCACTGGTAGTAGGTTATCCGTACTTTTATTTATCTGTGCAGTAATTTGTGTCTTTGTTTTTAGATGTGCAGGCTTGGAGGCTTTTTCCCGCACATCTTTGCCATTTCTGGGGTACTGAAATACCTCATCGGGGGACCACTCTATCCCTTCAAGTAAGTGTAGGGCCAATTTTAGCCCTTTATGTACCTGGCCGAGGGCACTGTATATCTTTTAGTTCTGGGTCGGGCTTTTGGGCACTCCCGGCATGCAGACACCTGGACACAGCAGCACCTCATTTCGTCTCTTAGGGGGTCTATATTAGTGTGTTGTATTTTCCCCCTCTTTACGTTCCTTGTGGAGCGTTTTCTTCTTCTCTGCCCTTTCCTTGCCCGTTGACAGGGAAGGGTACAGTGAATGATTTGTTCTGGTGGAGGTTGTTTCTACATTGATGCTACCACTCTGGTGAAGGGTGGATTTCCTCTAATACACAGTAGTTCGGTGTTTTCACAGGTGGAGGACATCTTCTCCTTCTTTATGCTGTTATAAGTCACCTTTCCAGTAGCTGCAAGTTGTTTCTCTTGGGATGCTGGGGGCGTTTTTATTTGGCTGAACAGGCCAGTAACATAATTATTTATCACATCCACAGAACTCCATTCCCCTTGGGGTCCTGATGATGGCAGCAGAATTGATGCCCTGCCGAAACGTCCTGTACATCGCTCCTTGCTACCGAGCTCTGTGATATGGCCCAACAACGCCATAATGGACGTAGACCTGGGATGTGTGTGTTTTGGTCAGGCGTAATTTAATTCGCCATGTCTAATTAGTTTTAGCATTGTAATTGGGTGACACTGCCACACAGAGCATATCTGTGACTTGTTAGCCAGATAGGGCCAGTAAGTTAGAATGTGCGCCCGCCCTGCTCTGGTATATATAATCCTCGCTGTGTCACCTGTGCTTTTATGATTATATCATGAAATTGTTAATAGATGCATTTTATACATTTTCCACATTGATATATGTCTGTATGTGGTGTTTTTTATGATTGGTGTACGTAGGACCTATGGCCTACGAAATAAAACTATGATTTTTTTATTAAATGTAAAATTTGGTACACTGTGTATTTCTCATTCTGTGAGGTGATGTATACAACTCACGGAATGGGACCCAGTTTAAATTGAGACTGGGTCATCAAATTCGTTCCTGAATGGTTCATCTGGGGGACTCCCCTTTGTGTGTTGATGATGTCACTCATTTGTCCCCTGTATGCCTTTGAGTGTGTATCCCTTGTGTGGCTACATATTGCTTACAGGCCAGCTTCTTCTGGAGCAGTAGAGAGATACAACCGAACCATTGTGAGCATCTTAAAAAATTTTGTGGCAGATTCTGGGCCAAGTTGGGATATCCGACTACCTCTGGTCCTAATGGCCATCAGATCTACCCCTTCATCTGCAACTAAAATGTCACCATTTGAGTTGATGACTGGACGCAAGATGGTGCTTCCTCAACATTTGCTCTACAGGACCCAAGAGTAGACATTGATAAATGCCTCCACAACGCATGAGTATGTGGAGAATTTAAGGAAACACCTTCAGCATGCTTTTGCCTATGCTCAGCGGAATCTAGAAAGATCAGCTGATAGCATGAAAACCCACTACGACCTGAAGATCACCAGGAAGGAATATACTTTGGGGGACCGGGTCTATCTATACAATTTCCAAAGGAACCAGGCCAAACAGCGAAAAATGTTGCCTACCTGGAAGGGACCGTTTGAAATTATAGAAAAGATCTCCCCTGTAGCGTACAAGATCCGCATCCCCAAAGGCAGTTCGGCAGAGGGGGAAGACAAGTGGGTACATATAAATCAGTTATAGTGTTGCCATCCCAGGCACACCCTGCAGCAACTGGAGGAGTCCTCTGCAATACTAGAGGGGGCCGCTCCAGAGTAAGTCAGTTGAAACTCTAAAATATTCCACATATCAAAAATATAGTAACGTAATGCATATGTTCCCTGTTATATATTGTTTTTAAAATCAGACTGCAAAATGCATTCGGATGTATAAAATGTACATGTTCGCCACACCATTAATAGTGGTGGAAAAATGTCTAGGAATGTGTATTGCCGCTTTTGCTTTTTCATCCTAGGAGAGAGGAAACCATGGAGACTGACCAAGGAGGACGACCGGGGACCGGGAGAAGAGACCCGAGGGGCCCGGGGTTCCGCCCAATATTCCCATCAGGACCGGCGAGGAGAACCGATCGATCCAACTGGGTGGAGGAAAAGATGCGGAACTGTGACATCTACAGAATTGGAAGAAGATAATGCGGACATACCAGCACAGGGCTCAAATCATCCTTGGCACCCGACTTCCCCTCGACTCGAATCAAAGCGCAGTCGGGCGGGGGGGTTTTGTCAAGGGTTTTGACCCATGTTGAATCCTTAGACTGGGTAGATGTGGGGATGAGCTGTTGCCGCCCATTATTCTATCCCAGAACAAACTAAATCAATAGACTGGGTGGGTGTGGGGATGAGCTGTCACCGCCCACATTCACGCCAGAATCCAGGAGAACTGCGCAGTTGGCACAAGACCACTCCAAAGATACAACCTTCTTGTGGGGGGTTCCACATCACCACTCTAATGTAAGGATGCCTATCAAAATAATAGCAAAAATCGCCTGTCAAATTCAAGACAAGTCAAAAATTGATGCAGTACCGACAAATTCCCCAAGGCGGCGCTAGCGGTCTAAACTCTGACAGGGAAACTGTATTTAGGAGTTGCAAGAGGGGCAGGGACTTCAAAGCTTGTTGGTTAATTGAACATCTTATCCACCTGCTGTTCCCAGAGGCCAAGAGGCTGTGAACTCTTAACACCCCAGAGACTCACAACAGGAGGCAGGATATCACATGGCCCTTCTGAGTGAGAGCGAGGGGGTTTCCCCTTCAGCCTGGAGGAGAGAGACTATAGCCCCTTTCAGTTGAATGGGGTATGTTAATTTTGAGTGTTTCCTGTCAACAGCCCTCTGCCAGCAAGGAGAGAAATGTGGTCACTGACCCACCCAGACTTCTGGAGGCAGACCCAAACACTTTGGGGAGTTGAATTGCAACAAATATATATTTTATAGAAACAGTGATAACTTATTGTAACCAAATGACAGGAATGTACAACTTTGAATATCTTAGTATGGAAAATGCCCTCACGATTTGAGTCCAAACTCCGATTTGTACCATGTTCTGGGGCAAAACCCCGCTAATTATGAATATTGTAGACACTGTATTTAAGCTAGAGACATGGAACGTTACTGGGATATATGTGGAAGGGAAATGTACCTTTGTATAATTTTTGATGAAAAACCAATGTTGCAAAACCCACTAAAATCGAAAATAAGTTGCCATTTTTGAATGCAAGCTCCTAGAAACGCCAGAGTCGGGACAGGGACTATCTTTAGTAATATATGATGTGTGTATGTGATGTCAAACAACTGTGTACCTGGGAAATATGTATTTGGATCAGGAATAGATTTGTGTGCACATTGACCAGGGGAGTGTCATTTCTGCAGGTCATAAAAATGACATCACTCTGACACACTATCCCTTCCCAAATCAGGGACCAAAGAATCTATTGACCTATCAAATCAAGAGAGGGGCAGGCTTAGTGATGCTAGCCTCTCCACCCACTTTTTAAAACACATAAAAAGAGACTGCTGGGACAGGTAGAGACATTCATTTTCCATTTCTGCGGAGCATTTTGACGGCCGACATCCCATCCAGACAGAGACCAGAACCAGGGACCCATAGACTACAGAACTTTGAACCAAGAATGCCCACTGCAAGCAAAAGTATTTGTCAGCAGGCCTCAAAATCTTTTGCAAACTATTCCACAGCCGGGCGAGCTGTCTGAATTCTTTGCCAAGAACTTTTGCCAGTACCCAGAAAGCAGTGTTACATCCAGAATCCACTTGATCCGGACCGGAAAGCAGAGCAGTATCCAGAACCAGAGGCCGCTGTATCCAGAGAGGCTAGACCAGCAGAGCAGAGATGACCCAGATCGCTGTCAGCAGAACCAGAGATCCGGATCGCTGTGAGCAGAACCGGTGCCTGATTGACCCGTCGAGCAGAGAGAAACGCCGCTGGACGTGTTGACCAGATCCATGACGAGGCCTATTTCAAATTTATATTGTGAGTACCTAGCAGAACTGTGCAGAACCAATCTCTTAGTTAAAATAATCTAATTCAAACTATTTTAGCCTATTAGAACTGTCTCCTAGGATCGTGTCATTCTGTCATCTTTAAAAATGAAAACTGTCACCTGTCATTTTGAGTTTTACTTTAAATCCGAAAATCTACCTTTATTAAATCGTCCGTATCTCTGGAACCTTTTGTCCTAAGAACGAGATTAAGCTTAGAATCTAAGCTTTCCAACAAGCCTAGAACCGACTTCCTACTCCTTATACTTTTACCGCAATCACGATTTACGCACTCGCAAAATTTACCGCAATTTGTGATTTGGCCTGATTTCGTCATCTGTAAAAAGATAGCCGCTTTTGCCTGAACTGCTAAAATTCGTTTGCAACCTAATAACCATCCCTGAACCATTGTTAGGGCTGACCTGAACTGATTTAAAGTGTCTACCACTCACCCTGAACCTCCTATAGGGAATTAAAAGCAATTTTAGCATTTTTCACTTCCTTGCCGCCACATTACAAAGCACTCTTGCCTGTGTTTTAAAAAGCATACCTGTTGTCTAAGCTTGCTGGGGGACAACCAAATTCCGTATTGTATTTGATTGTATTCCTGAAGACTGTGTGTGTTACTTCCATCTCCTTGCATTGCATATAGGGGGGGGGTGAATTGCCACCAGGGGAAAAGTGAACATATTATCTCTTGTGAAACCATATCAGTTTATTTCTGTACTGCATTTATTCCACCTTGCATTTCCTTGAAACCATAAAGCATTTCAGCTACCTCATCCTCTATACTACTTCTAAGTAACCAAATCAGTTTACCATTGGAACATTATCCATTGTTGATCACGGTCATATTTTAAGTGTGATATCCAATATTAATTTATTATAAAAGTGTGATAGATATATATTGTTATTTTTCTCAAATAAACCTTTTAAATTTGCAAAACAGACCTACTTCTTGGCTCAGGGATTCTAAGAGAGGGGTGTTATATAAGGGTTGTCATCCAGAGTACATGAACTGGACCTAAAAATATATCAATAAGGGTTTCCCTCAGCATCCCAGACTAGGCATTGACTTAGCTGTAGTGTTGAAGTGAAGCCGCTAAACAGCATGGATCTTAGATTATACGGTATACATAGATTATACGGTATACATGCCCTTCGGGGAGCACAGAAAAAAAGGACCATACGTTACAGTGGACAGCAGACATGATCAAACAATTTGATGATTTAAAGGAAGTCATCAGTTCGGCGCACCCGTACTGGCCACCCCAGACTACACACAGGAATTTTACTTATTCTCACATTCAGATGGCTTGCTTCTGACAGCAGTACTCACACAGAAGAGCACTATGGGCCATAAGCCATTGGCCTATTATAGCGACACTTTGGATGCAGTGATGCAAAGGAAGTTTGTGTGCAAACAAGCTTTAGCAGCTGCTACTTTTGCAATAGAGAAAGGTTCTACAATTGTAATGGCGTTCTTAATGATCTTCGGCATATGAGATTGTCATTTCTAAACCCCATATTCATGTGGCAAACAGTGAACCCTGCCACCTTCCTAACAGTCATGCCTACTACAGAGGACTTAACGTGCATGACTGTGCCACATATGATGTGCAGGAGGATGGCATCCCCAAAGCAAGACTGTGCCTTATCAAAGGGCGAGATACTTTTAGTTGACAGGTCTTCCACAATTGATCAGGAGGATGGACAAATATGTACAGGAGCAGTGGTGGTACGACTTTAGGAAGGGGAGTACAAGACGGTGGTCATGAAGAGGTTGCCATGCATTATTCTGCACAGGCAGAGGAACTTATTGTGCTTTTTGAAGCTCTAAGAGCATCTCAAATGTGCCATGTGACAATATAATCAGATTTGGGATACGTTACAACATTGGTAAATGTGGGTCTATCGCGCTAGAAGAGGAAGGGTTTTTTCGGAGGGCGAATGGATCCCTGGTGCAGCATGCAGCACTGCTAGAAATGCTGATAGAAGCTTTATCACAGCCTTCTGTTTGTGGCGGTCATCAAGTGCGCCACCCAGGCTAAGGGGACAGACGAAATATCAGTGGGGAATGCAGCCGCAGATGAGCCAGCCAAAATGGTGGCATATCTATCAAATGGAACACTCACTGAATAAAATGTGACAGCCCCACCATTAAGCAAACATCCAGCACCTTACACAGAATTGCCCATCTACCAGATTATCGAGTTACAAGAAAGGGCACCTGAA
The DNA here is from genome assembly GCF_040938575.1 of Ambystoma mexicanum. Classification (NCBI taxonomy): domain Eukaryota; kingdom Metazoa; phylum Chordata; class Amphibia; order Caudata; family Ambystomatidae; genus Ambystoma; species Ambystoma mexicanum. Next base: position 1,375,419,270 of record NC_090922.1, read on the forward strand.
AGGCTGAAAGAGTTGTTCTTACGGAGAGGGTGCAAGCAATCCCTTACCGATCTGTTATGGAGAAAAAATAACTCTGAGAAGACAGAAATGCCCCGGGAGCTCCTCACAATAGCTTTTGAACAGTTACATTACCCATCCCACAGTTCAAAGCAGCACAAAGCTGCATATATACAGGAAGATTGGTTTATACAAAATATTCAGGAGAGTATCACAGAAATGTTGTTTATTGCACCACATGTCAAAGTTTCAGTACAGAGGTGACACTATATACATTCCAGGGCACTTTGCCCTGCCCTACTGGGCCATTCTGTGAACTACACAAGGAGCTGCTAGCAGTGGCCTTTGAACAGTTACACTACCCACCCACAGTTCGAAACAGCACATGGCAGCAGATATACAGGAGGAGTAGTTTATACTAAACATCCAGGAAAGCATTATAGAAATGGTCATACATTGCACCACATGTCAAAGTTTCAGTACAGGGATGACACTATGGACGTTACAGGGCATCTTGCTCTGCCCTAATGGGGCGTTCCATGAATTAAACATAGATTACTCTGACATGGGTTAGCGTTGTAATGGCTCCAGGTATCTCACAGTAGTGGTTTGCCCTTTCTCAAGGTGGGTGGAAGCATGGACATGTGCATATCCGTATGCCGAGTGTGCTGCTAGATTTTTGGTACCTGAGGTTTTCCCTGGATGGTGTGTGTGCAAGGTTTTAAGGTCAGACAATGGCACACATTTTTTCATTGCATTGTTTCAGCACATCACAGCTCTACTTGGCATCAAGCACCGGATGTGTTCAATTTTCCACCCACTGGCCAAAGGCATTGTGGAGAGGATCAATGGGCTCCTCAAAAGTAAGTTGTCCAAACTGTATATCACATTGAAGAAGAACTGGGTGCACTGTTTGACCTTGGCCCTCTTCAGTTTATGCATGCAGCCAAGCAAAGACCACTATTTGTCACCACATGAAGTGGTCACATACCCCCATATGCCCTGTAAGAAGGGCCTCAAATGCAAGGGCAGCAGCAGTGCTAGATGATGAGTTCAACGATTATTTGACCACACTAACTAGGGCAATTAAATATGTCTCCCGACAGAGTGCACCTCCCAGGATTGAGACGACAGAGACACCAGATGTTGCTACTACTAGGGCAACAGATCCCTAGACTATGACCACGCAACCACTGTTGCCTAGTGACTTCATATACATCCGTAATTTGGTGCACAGGTTGAACAACCCTTGGCTCCATGGGCCCTACGAGGTGGTGTTGTGCACTCCCCTCACAGTAAAAGTTAAGGGGTTGCACTATTGGGTCCACCTCTCCGACATTCATAGGGCAGCTCTGGATAGTAAATTGGTACACCAGTTATCATAAAAAAGGGGTAGCAGTAGCTGTACCCCATCTACCTCACCAGCCTGTCCAGGGGCGATTTGTGTTTGGTAGCATGCTCTAGTGGTGGGCCAAAGCTCAACTGGTAGCCCATTATCTTTCTTTTGTCAGGAGCAAATTCTTTCTTTCTTTCTTTCTTTCTTTCTTTCTTTCTTTCTTTCTTTCTTTCTTTCTTTCTTTCTTTCTTTCTTTCTTTCTCTCTCTTTTTTCATCTTCCTGTCTGTAAAAAGTATGTCTTGTACGTTCTCTTTTATGTTGTTTTGTGTGTCTGTGTTTTCATTTCAGGAAAGAAGAAGATGAACGTGACTAATGAAAATAATTTGTTAAGTAGGTGTCAAGGTGTAGATGCCCGAATAAGAGAATATGGACCTATGTTTATTATTTTGGGGTATTGGGGGAAGGATGTTATAGTGGAGAGTCCTATAAAGGGGAGAATAGGATTGGATAGTATCCAAACGGGTCAACACATATACATGTTAATAATATTAGCAGATTTACATATATTAGTAATAATGTGAACACTAAGAATAATAATGGAAATTAATATAACAAGCACAACATGACAGTGGGGAAACAGTGAAAAGGTTGTCTTCAGCAAGTAGGAGATTGTCTAGCAATACGAAGCAATATATTATTTCTGAGCGCACTATTAAAGTTGCCATCCCTGAAAGCATGTATAGAATAATGAAAAGAGAGATACGAAGAAAGTAGGACACGTAGGAAGGGCTGGGTTTGGATATGATTGAGGATATCTGTCATCCCGATTTTACCAACTCATGGTATTCCGACATGAGTGGTGTGGGAAGAAACGCTGTGAATGGAAGCTCACGTCAGGGCTCCCAAGGTGTTAGTACCGCAAACAGTCCCACTTAAAGAAGCACAATGTGGAGTTCAACTTGGCGCTATGCAGATGAAAGGAACGTTCAATGCACTTAGTGTGCAACTGCAAATGGTGGGTGCAGATCTTGTACAATGCGCAGCCATTCCAAAGACATCAAGTGTGTGGAGCTGGCATAGCTGATGTTTAAAGGGTATAAACATGTCAATAATAACTGACAGGACACCACACCACCTTGCTTGGCCGAAGGACTGGTAACATATAGCAAGAAATGGATAGCATGGGTAGACAATTTCTGTGCACAATTCTGGACAGAGCATATCACAATGCTGACATGGATTGCAACAATAGAAAAGCTGGTGTGAGTACACAAGGAAAAGAAATATAGATGTTGTTTCCACAGAAAGGGTACAGTCTTTGTCAGCTTGAATGAACGTTGCAATAAGACTCTCCTGATCACAGACATGAAGAAAGGAACACATGCGATGATGGATTATTACTGGGTCTGTGGCCAACAAGCTTACTTGCACCTCCCACCATCGTGGATGGGCTGTTGTTCGCTGGCCACATTGCATTCAGTGCTATTAGTAATCCCAAAAGAACACCTGAAGGGGGGAGTAATGCCTGGTGAGGGGCCGACTAGTCTCCCCACAGTCAAAAATTAAGATAAGGGCCTGTTGCCAAACGAGAGCTCCACATTCAGAAAGGAAAAGGACAGTTCCAACAACCAAAGAGGCTGAAAAGATCGAATTACATATCCAAAGACTCTTCTACATTGCTTGCTGAAATAACAGACGAATACAGGCTCTTCTGCTCTGCAGAATACTTTTTTTGTATCTATACTTTTGCTGGGAGAGCATGTTGCAGCAAATGCCAAACGGTTGCAGATTGTAAGATGGGAGTTGGTCTAGCTCGCAAACGATACAGAGAATGGGTTCAATGTGATCAAGGTTGAGTTTTGTGCATTAAGACTTATGATGATGCAAAACCGATATGTGTTGGACATGTTAACAGCAATGGAAGATGGGATTTGCAAAACATTTGCTGATTCCCGCTGCACATTCATGTCTCCAGAGGATTCAGAGAACACATCATTATCCCTCATCATCTCAGCTGTCCATGGTCTTGGTGTTCGCATGAAGAAGGAGGGAGGAGTATAGGACAGTGATTGGTTTACGTTGGCATTTAGTTGGGCTCCGTTGTGGCTCAAGCGATCATGAACATGTTAATGCCATCAATGCATTCATACTTATTATTTTCTGCACCTGTGAGCTGGACCTTCGATGTTGTGCCAATGTGGCAATTAACAGTGCAAGAATGAGGTATCAATTGGGGTTTCTAAAGCACCTCAGAAGACAAAAGATGTTAAAGTGCACACTGATATCCCACAAGGTGGCTCTAAATATGAAATGTTCCCCATCCCACATGGAGATGAAGTTACTCACCCATACAACACTATCATTTCTCCACCCACTGATCTAGAAAATTACACTGACCTGGACTGGACCTGTTGGTGGAGAGGAGATGCATCTATATGAGATGTCCACCTGAAGAGTATGAACGCAGGGGGAGAGTTTGTGATCAGTGTGTAGGGCATGGATACCAATAAAAGGAACTCAGCCATAAGTGGAAGCAGAGAGGAGGGAATGGGAGCATTGAGGTATAGCAGAACTTGTTACTGCAGAAGTAACAAAAGGGGGAATGTTGGGAAAGGAGCAGTCCCGCCCCGCTAGGCACTTTAGAGTGTGGTGATATGCATTCGAAGCACTATGATGCGCCAGGGGTAAGGGGGACGGTGAGAGGACCACCTGCCCATACGAAATGATCTGACACCAATATAATCAAACATAATCAACCCACATTGTATAGCGAGGGGCGTGAGCAGAATTGCTATTTTGGTGTAGATATTAGTAACCATAGGTAGAAGGGAAGACTTGCACAGCGAATGTGGCATTGTATGCACTAGGCCATAATTGTGAGATGAGGGAAATCTCCAGCCATGCCCGAGCTCCCATGAGGACAGCCCACACACCAGACCACGACAATGCCTATTAATTGTTCTAACAGTGTTGCAAAGGTGTTCGAGAGGAATGTGCCCTACAAGGCCGTGATCACAGACCAGTGCCTGGTGAGCATGTTATTTCACACTGGCCAAAGAATGACCCGGCCCATCCCGGAGCAACCACAAGTTATAGGCCATATAACTGATGAAAACTTAAGATCCCTGAATTCCATGGCATCAGGTGCCCTTTGACCACCAACCCCAAAGTAGCAAGTCCTGAAATGTTCAAAGAGCTCGGACAGGGTACATTGTCAAAGCGACAATCGTGTGATTTGTATTGCCACCTCATATGCATTTTCCTCCTGAAATCAATTTCACGTGGTCAGGCTTGGGAACTTTTTGAAATGAAAAAAAGACTTCCAAAATGTAATACTGCAGCTCCCTACAATATCAACATATTTGAGATTGCAGCTTCAGCTCCCAGCCGTATGCTAAGTTGTTTCAGATGTCCAATTTACTCAAACCAACCAAAATGTGATAAAATACCATATCATACTAATTGTGACTTGAAATGAGACACCACGGGACAGATCAAAGAAATGTTGGACTGGTACAAGAGACATTGTGCACATTGGAAGTACTAGAGCACATTTTGCTGTAGTACAAAATACATTTGAGTCACATATGAAAACCTCTCCAAAATAATAAGTGCAATTATGCATGATATTAACACCTGTGCAAACATTGCCCTTTGGTAAAAAAAAGATATACTTGCAGCGCATTTTTGCACAAGGGCAAAGTTTTCACTAGTGCTAATACCGTTCCATATTTAGCACTAGGGCAAACTTTGCCCTGGTGCAACAGTGCATTGTAGGAATAGATTTTTGCCAAAGGAACATTTTGCACTGGTCATAATACCATGCACACTTACATATGTCATGGTGAAAGGGTTCTTTAATGTGACCCCAATTTCTTTTCACTAGAGCAAAGTTTTTCCTAGAGCTAATACAGTGTAAATTTGGACTTGCACCTGTGCAAGGTTTCTGTTATCTGGCCTCACATGTTTAATTCATCATCCATGTCTTTATACCCCTGGCTCTATAAGGGGCAACTGGAACATGCTGAACATCTATCAACAGTGAAAGTGCGCCCTTCCTATAGTTGTGTGTGGGAGAAATGTAGACAACATCATTAGTGAACTGATGAACTTGCCTGTCGAACACCACACCACAGGAAGACCTTCTTCTAAAGGTTATATAGGTAATTGCTCCTTCGCGGTGGCCTTTTCCCTGCCCCTTTGCCCTGCTCATGACACTGGTATCAGTGCAACATCGATTTTCGACCATGTGCAAGCATGAGTTTTAGAAGCAGTGACTTTGAAGCCTGAGACATGCCTATACATCAGCAAGACCCATGATGACTCGGTACCAGAAGCGAAAGAGGTGCAGCAACACCAACGCTTCCACACGCCATGCTCAAGACATGCCACTAAGCTGGAAAATATTCATTTGTGTGGTCATCTACCCTGGCTGCTCCCCAGTACCATGGCTGTCTGCTGATGCATGTGCAGCGCCCATGAGCTGCCCACCTGCTGCCGCAGTATTGCCAGTTATTCCTGTCCCAGAGCAGTGTCACTACCATGCCGGCTGGTTGGAGCTGTGTACAGACATGGCGTGCTCACTGTTAGCCATAAAAATGTAAATCAGAACATAATGTTCACTTAGGATGCAGAAGCACGTGACTCATGCACACTACTGTGGCGTGCTGTGTGACTATGACTGACAGTTAAAATCCTAAAGTTGTCAAAATAATGTATCATAAGCAGACTCAGTAGGAGACAAAAGAGATGGTGCTCAGAAATAAGTTCCAGGGCTCAGCCAAAGCAAACATTAAGCAGTGTGCACACATGGAACCACACAGTCGAAACATAAGAGAATCCAGCCTTAAATATAACGGCACAAGGTCTACCGAAAGCCATGCACCGGCACAGTGTTAAGCAGAATCCTGTGCAGTTCCCTTAGGGAGCAGTACAGAAGATTAAGACTACAGGTATATGCAATAAATCCCCTTTGGTATCAGTCTGTACCACAAAGATTTAGTTGGTAGCTGTGGCTAAGTAGTCAGACTTATCTCAAGAGAGAGATGAGCGGTATTCAGGGTTTAAAAAATAGGACTACAATACTATGGCACAAGTAAACACTGACCAAAGCTTTGTATTAAAAATAATATATATATATTTATTTTACACACTTCTAGTTCAACACATCAATCACAATTATTAAAGCAAGTTAAACTAGTCAAGAACAGTATACACAACTCCCTATTTAAATTATAGACAAGTTTGAGCAAGACTGAGAACTGAGCAAAATGGCACAGGGTCAACCAAGCAAAAATGGCACTCTAGTAATTTCTCAAAAGGGAGGTAAAGGACAAGTTATACAGAGTTAACCTCTTAAACGCTCTAGCAACACTTCCCAAGTGGATTGTGAACAAGTTAGGCAAGGCAACACTTTAGCAATAGTCATACATAGGTGAAAACCGTGCAAAATGGCACTTCAACAATACTTAAGAGGGAAGGAAGGGTGGTTATAAGAGTTCTTGGTGCACCAACACAGTTGAGGGTAAAAAGCAATCTAGTGTAGGCAGCTGTAACAGATTTAGACAAAGTCAATAGGCCTGTGCCAGAGTTAGTGGTACAGAGCAATGTGCCCAGGATCAAAGTGTTCTAGTAGCTGCAGTCAAGTCTTTGGTTTAATGATACAAAGAGAGAGTGCATCAGGTAAAATATAATGTTAATCGATAGGGGCGGCCAACCCAGGGGGTAGGTAAAGGATTTCAAAACACCTTTAGCAGTACCCCGTGGAACGGGAGGCCTGGCGGAACAATGTACCTGAAAAAGTAGAAGCGGCTCCTGCGGTGGCGGTGGTTCCTGACAGTTCCTGCAGTTCATGTTGCCCAGCAGAGGAAGAGAGGTTCTCGTTGTGCAGGAAGGTTTGAGTTACTGCACTGCCCAGGGAAGAAGCCAGCCGCAGTGATGCCGAAACAGATTAAAAGGTACGCTCCTTTAAATCGCGGTCGTGGTGGACGGGTGCCCGGCTATCCGGTCTCCGAGTGCAGGGCACTGGCGATTCGACCAAGGCAGGTCTCTGAAGGCGATTGGCAAACTGGTTGGCCCCACCAGCTCAAGGGAAGAAGACTTGCAGATGATGATCTTCTCTCGTTGTGTGGAGAAAAGTGGTGAGACGCTGCAGCAGGGCTTTACTGGTGGTTCAGTTGTTGCAGATGTCTTTGGCTTCCCTCCTCTTTGGCTTCTTAGTTCCAGTTGCAACGTCTTGTCCTCCAGTCCTCAGGATCCTGCTTTTAAGCAGCAAGACCCCCATTCATACAGCCTAGCTGTCACTCACACAGTGGGGTGGCTCTCCCGGCGAGAGATCCCCCCAGCCTATCAGGGCAGAGTGTGACTTGGGTTGCGTAGGCAACCCTGTCCAGGGTGCCTATTTCCCCTCCCACACATCCTGTCTACCCCAGACTCAGTGGTGCCGAGAGGAGGGCTTCTGTGCAGAAGCCCACCAAAAGGACGAACAAAGGATCCCCAACCTGGGTTAGGACTATAGAGAAAGACACGAGAAAGAAATTAAATCAAGTTCTGGCAATAAAAACCTAACGCAGTAAAGTTAATATAAAAATAAACCAGCTGTATGTTAGAGGCTGTCAGTAAAAGTGGTGCCTCGAACGAAGGGAAAATCGCATAGGAAAATATTTGCGTTCGAATATTTATGGTAGAAACCACTGCCACCAGCCAGAAACTTTTGAGAGAGGGACTTTACGGTACCCCCTCAAAAATGAACACTAGGGAAAAACTATTAACCCTTTCCAGTACTTGTACTGGTTTTGTTCATAAGGATTGACTAGTAAAGTCAATGGGGACTTTACATGCCTTGGGAGACAGTAGTCAGTCCCAGGGTAAGGAGTCTATGTTTAGGGGTCGCTACGACACCCCTGTGGTACGGCACAGAGGGTGCTGTGTACCACACAGGTAAAAAGATTAATCCTATGAGGGTGAGAAAACCCCATAGACCATAAGCACACAAGATAGCCTAAAACACACACTAGCAATCTGTCCAAGAGTCGGAAAAAAAGGGTCTCACTCTTAGTAGGAAAAAAAAAATAAACCCCTCAAATCCAGCAAAGCTGCTGGGGGACTCTATAAGTCAGGGAAATTAGCCATAGAATGAGAAGTCTCCCTAACACACAGTTATGTCATAACATCAAGTACAGGGGTGGACTGGCTATAAGAAACTCTGGAGATTTCCCAGTAAGCCTCTGCACCCTGGGCTGCTTTTGTGTGGTCAAATGTTTAATTTTCAAATGTTCTCATAGGAAAAGGGTTGGGCTTGCTGAATATGTGTGATATGTTGGTCTTGATAGGTACAGGTGGAGCCCCCTTAACTGTGCGAGTCTAGAAATAAGTGGAGGCCACCACCTCCTGCCAAGATCAACACACACACACAGATATATATATATATATATATATATATATATATATATATATGTCCTTTATACTGTTATATCAACAGTCGTTGGAGGAGCACTCCTCGGTCCAAACAGAAATTCAGGAAACCAAGTTACAAAAATCTTCCACTTTATTTTAATTGCATAAAATCCTCGCACATTTTCATGGCAAAATAGTGTCAAAAACCACACACATAGTGGTTCTCCCAAAGTGCCTGGCACATCCTAGATGGGGTTAACGCGTTTCGCGGTCTTCCGTCCGCTTGTTCACAACAGATATAGATATAGATATATATATGCACAATCATTAAGAGCAAACAGCATTTCTCTTTCTGAGAAAATACAACACACATTTTAAATGCTATATCTTATAATATCAGGGGTCTGAAACCTGTGGCTCTCCATGTGTGTTGGACTATGACTCCCATGATTCCTCAGTATTCACTTTTCAGGATGGGGAAAATGGGAGTTGTAGTCCAAAACATCTGGAGAGCCAAAGGTTGCCGACCCGTCTCCCTGTCTTTTATTATGCAAGGTGCTTTGTAATCGAGGCATTTAGGTTAGATTAAACTAAATGCCTCGTTCATCCGAGGAAGTTAAATTGGTTATACAATATTATCTCATGACTTAACAATCGTGATACAACACACGTGCCAATGATTAGTGCACTGCAGGTGATCCGGCCGTTTCAAAAGCGTGTGTTCATTTTTCCCACGTGGAATTGTCATAGCGCCACTCATTCCACGAGGGTTACACGTGTCCTATCCTGCCTTTTGATCCAAAAGCACTTGCATGCTGGGACGTGTGGGTTGACAGTCGGCCTTCTTGTCCTACAACTTAATTGTTGTCAGCTAATAGACAGGGCTGCATGGAAGCGACTCGCATGTAAAGGGGCACATTTTAGACAATACAAATTCATAAAAAAAAGCAGAACTTGGAATTATTTGACATCCAGTCCACTCTCCCAAAGCTGTTCGGTCTAATGAGCTGCGGTGTGTTCGATGCAACTCCGGCCCGCAAGTCGAGGCCAGGAGCAAATCTTCATCAAACTTTCAGGCTGTTTGGCTGTGTTTGAACTAACTCTGCTTTTATTTGACTGATCTCAGAAGCTTCATGCCGTAATGACTTAAACGCATATTTGTTTGCTTTCACAAAACATTTCTGCTGAAAAGAGCTAGACTTAATTACATAACATCTGAATCTCATTCTTTGGGAGCCGTCCCGAGTTTATTTAAATGGTGGAAATGATTGCTGCAGCTTTTCCGAACTGAAAGCTTTTGTATCGGACTAAAAGCCACAAAAATGCTCGCCAGTTTAATAATTTCCTGCCAAAATTGGTTTCAACGGATCCTGTTTGTTTTCGGCATTTCTATGAAAGGAGGAAGCGAACGCGGCGCGTTGTGATGGCACGGCGGGGCGAATGCACGCTCGGGTGGGTTGACAGGTCCGCTTCGTTTTCCTGTTTTGATTTCTGTAGGATGTTGGGTGGTTCCCCCAGCCACGCCCCGAGCACAGTGCACTGTCTTCGCAGCTGGACCGCGGCATGAGCTGTGTTAGGAGTTCGCCCTGGAGTGCTATCCAGTCTGTCAAACAGTAATGTATGGTTTCCTTCCATCAAGCGCTGAAAGGGAGACGGAATGACACTTTTCTATCACGGAATCGCACAACTGTACCCCACAACGCGTATTTACGTGCCTGCTATGGTGGCGGCCTCCAGCGACCACACTTGGCAAAACTGTGCTATATGACTCAGTTACATCCGCAATCCCTCCTTTATACCCGAAACAATTGGATGCTATTTCGTTTTGAAATTTAGAACGTCAAATAAGCCATCAACACCCCCTGGGCAGGGAATATAAATAATATAAACATCACACATATCGCAGTCCCCAAAAGTTTCTCTTGCAGGGAAATGTTTGCAAACACTCTTCTCATCACTAAGTTTCCCTACACATTTTAAGGTTCTATACGAATTGTTCTAATGCCAATTGACCTTCTGCACAATTGACCGAATTTAAACGGTCAATTAGGATATAAATGTGGGGTGCAAACCCCCACAACGCCCCACCCAATCCAAAACCCCACTAACCCCCCCACCCAATCCCATTATATTATTATTACCCCAACCCAACCTATTATATATATAAAAATAACCACATGGTCAATTGTGCAGAAGATCAATTAGGACCACTTTAATACGATCAATTGTGTCATTTGATCAATTGTACTCGAACAATTCGATTTTATTCTATTCCATTTTAATACTGGGTTCTCATGAAGTTGGAGTGGCTAATGATACATATGATTTGATAGGTTATTTATAACGCGCTTAATACCCAGAGGTTTCTAAGCGAGAACCAGGGGATAGAACCTGTGTTGCTGCGTGTCGTCTTGCTTCTAAGGCGAGCACGTTGCCCTGAGCTATCCTCTTAAGACCACCAACAATATTGGGCGTCATTACATGTTTGGTGGTACCTTGCCGGGAAAATCCATCGGGATACCATCAAATGGAATTAACGTTACAGGCACTTGGTCTGGCGGAATTACAGACAGATTACAAGTGCCGTAAGGGCAGTAAATCCCCATCCAGGTTTGCCGGTATTACCTGAACCGGTAATAGCAGTGCGGTAATACCATCAGTTTTTAAAGCTAAGCGGCCTGATTTACCTGCAGCTCTTAGATAGAGATAAATCAAGGAGCTTCACAGAAACCTAGTAGTTGGTCGGTGCAGTAACATGCTGGTAAACGTTATTACCAGCACATTAATACCTCACCGGCCAACTTGGAATGAGGCCAAGTGTCCGTTTCCTGTCCTCTCTCTCGTGTTTCCATCCACGTCTGCTCCAGGCTATGTAAGTCAGTCACACGTGCCCCATTCTTAGTGCTGTTTACTTCAGAGTGCAAACCACATCAACCAGAAGAAACTTGGAACAGGGATTGATTTTCAACAGTTAATGACAGTAGTATCATGTCTGTCTACTGGCTACATGACATTTGCACAGACCACCCCCTTTCCCGGATTTCAGCACCTCAACACATGAATGGTTGCCTGAAATTGGCAAAACATCTATGTGGTCATTTGAACAGACAAAGCTAATTATAAGCGTTCTGATGTTGAAAACGACTTTTCAAGAGCCTAGGATGCACCATGTTCAAGATTTTTGACCCACTACGTACCACATCATGCAGCACCACGCCAGGGAGACTCAAAAGGTGGGGAATAATAATGACACGAGAAACAAAATTCGAAGGTGCCAAAGGGATCTCAAAAGCCATATTTCAAGGCCCTAGGATGCACTGTTTCAGAGATATTTGAACTGCAAAGCACTGCAACACACAGCACCGTGCCAGAGTGAGCTGACAGGTGTGGAGAGGGCACAAAGACAGGTGGGGAGAGTGCACAGAAGGTCCCATAATGCTGCAGCATGCCAGCACTCATTTCCCCTCCATGTCTTCTCCGGGGTATGTAAAACAGCCACACGTGCCAATTCTCAGTGCATTTCACCTCAGAGTGCAAAGCACATCAAGCGATAAGCGATGGCAAGCAGCGACCTACAGGATCATTGATTTTCAAAAATTGATGATAGTGTTACCTTGGGCCTCATTGTAAGTTTGCTGGTCCGGTAGTAACGGCGCTGGTAAGGTACCGGCGCCATTACTACCGGACCGGCAAACTAGGAGTTGTGCTGGTGGGTGCTTTTCTGCCTGCCAGGCCTGACCTGGCGGGCAGAGCGGCACCCGCGAGCACAACTTATTGGATGCACTGGCACCCTTCATGAATGGTGCCATTGCATCCGACCTCCCCATTCCAAATGGGGCTCAAATGGTAATGGGGAGTAAAGCATACCGGCAATGGGAACGGACTGGGTCCGCCGGGGTCATAATGCCCCCGTACTTCCCCATTGCCAGGTGCCGGTAATTTCATGAGTTTGGCAGCAGCCATGCCGGTTTTACCGGCATGACTACCACCAAACTCGTAATGAGGCCCTATGTCTTTCTACAGAACCTGTGCGGAGTAGAAGTACTTTTCGCCAGTCTATGTTATGTAATGTTATGTTATATTATGTTATGTTATTTTGCATTTGTATAGCGCCTTATGTATCATTGGTATGATCTCAAAGCGCTGGTAGGTTGAACACCCTTGGGAACCGCAGTTCGATGCAGTTGAGAGAGTCGTAAAGTGCGTGGGCGCACCAGGTATGTGTGCAGCTGGTGTGGTTGTTGCATGATAGCTGCTTCTTAGCGGTAGGTGTGGTGCTGAGGAGATCAGTTGAATGTGTTCAGTCTGGAGGGTGGACATCCAGACTGAGTTCTGGCTACGTTCGGCCTAAGGAGACGCCTAAGCTAGCCGGTATGTGCTAGCTAGCTGTGTTTTATTAGGATGATGGGTTGTTTGATGAGTCATGTTAGTATGAGAACAGCTTTACCGAATGTGTCATAGTACTGCTGTGTTCTAGTTGAATGATGGTGTATAAGAGAGAGTAAGCGTAGAAGTGTGATATTGTGGTAATCAGTAAAGTGCATGCGACCAGGCACACTCAATGATGTTGGGAATACCATCTTAATTCAACTCTAATACAGTGACGCTGTAAAGGCATACTTCTAAATTCAACTTTAACACAGTGATGCTATTGGGGCATACTCAATGATGTTGGGATTACCGTCTAGATTCAACATTAGCACAGTGATGCTATTAGGGCACGCTTTGTAAGTTCAGCTTTAACACAGTGATGTTATTAGGGCACACTTTCTAAGTTCAACTTTAAACAGTGATGCTATTAGGGAACACTTTCTAAGTTCAACTTTAACCCAGTGATGCTGATGGGGCACACTTTGTAGATTCAACATTAACACAGTGATGCTATTAGGGCGTACTTTCTAGATTCAACATTAACACAGTGACGCTATTAAGCATGCTTTCTGAGTTCAGCTTTAACACAGTGACGCTATTGGGGCACACTAACTAAGTTCTACTTTAACACAGTGACGCTATTAGGACACACTTACTAAGTTCTACTTTAACACAGTAACACTATTAGGGCACACTTTCTAAGTTCAATTTTATCACAGTGACGCTATTTGGGCACACTTTCTAGGTTCAACGTTATCACAGTGATGCTATTACGGCACACTCATTGATGTTGGGAATACCCCCTAAATTCAATATTAACACAGTGACGCTATTAGGACACACTTTCTAGATTCAATTTTAACTCAGTGACGCTATTAGGCACACTTTCTAGATTCAACTTTAACACAGTGACGCTATTAGGGCACACTTTCTAAATTCAACTATAGTAAAAGGGATCTGTTCTCATATATCGATCTGAGCACTCAAATAAATTTGGCCACGTCATATATTTAAGAGGTTTGTTTCAAATTGATTCCAATTCCAATTGAATAGAATGATGTGGAAAAGGGGATATTTATATCGCAAAGTAGAAATAAAGAAGGTTGTTGCATTCGCCAATAAAATCCTTTTTTATTGAGAGCAGTTCCGTGGTTGCAAGATTCATGTGCTCACAAAAAAAAAGGATTACGTTTACTCATCGTAAGGGGAATCAGATGGCAGTTAGCCCTAAGGTTTAACAAAAGACTATGTTTACATGGGTTCTCGAACCATTACAGCTACTTATCTTCTGCAAGATGCAGGTCTTGTGAAAAAACTATTGTGCAATCACATATTTATCATCTTGGTGCAATAACACTTGTCGGGGTGATTATCCCGGGGTCGGCTGAGCCGTCCGCGGACCTCTGTGCTGGGAGGCCCCAACTCCTCCGGTGCGTCCCAAAATTAGTATGAGACACACACAAGGAGCAAGGTGGTTCTGCTGTTTATTATAACAACGGCAGAGATGGGTCTTGGATCGTACGCGTCCGTCCAGACTCTCAAACCTAGTAGGGCTCGCAGGCCCTTTTTACAGCAGTATGACGCGCTACTTGCGTCACCTGGGAAAGTTAGCAAAAAACCTATTGCCACTTCGGATTGGTTCCTCGAGTGGTAGGGTTAGTATAGGATACATATAGAGAAGAATATTAGTGGTTAAGGATGAGTCAGGTGGTATACTTGGGATGTCCCTTCTATTAGATACTTGAAAATCGTTACACAAAGACCCCTGATGATTGGCTAATGTTAGTGGCATCAGTGATGAGCCCCCCGTGTTCTGATTGGTCCTCTCGTGAGCCCCCAAGCCTGGGACCATCGTCTTTCCCAACTCGCGGTTTACCTGTCACTAGCAACAATGTGTAACTATGTGTTTGTGCAGACAATGTACAGGTTTGCTCATAGGCTTGTGAGCAGGTCATTCCCACCTCCGTAGGTGTCCATCTTGCCATTTCGCTGTTGCAACCTGTGTCCCAGACGTGGGACCCAGGCGACTTCTGTCTCGTGGGTCTGGCACCTTGTCAGATCGGCTTGGACACTTGTGGAAAGACCGTAGCTGGAGCGGAATTCTGCACATTTAAAGTTGTATTTTGTTTCTGTGTGCTTGGCTCCGCTTACAGGTGTGACCTTGGCGCCGGCTGGTAGCATACGAGTTGCAAGATCCGCCCTTGGCTACGAGCTCTCGCTGGGCTCGTTCTGCGTGATGAGCACTTGTATTCTTGCTCATACAGTCTTCATGGTGAGGCTCTTGCTTGCGGCCTACTCGGGCCTAGTTCATGGGTGGGGATGCATAATCCATGGTACCTATGTCGCGGTTCGTCATGGCGTCATAAGCAATATTATGTGTACATTATGGTGTCATCAAGAGGCGAGAGGTGGGAGAAGCGTCAGCAAGTGTATACGCGAGTTCTTCAGGCGTCTTGCGTTTCTGCATTACTATAAAGGGGCCTATGTGAAAAATAACAAAGATGCGCGTCAGTGGGTTAGTCAGTCACCTACGTCATAGCACTGAATATGTTCTTCGTGTAGGCTGGTGCGTGAGTGACCAGTGTGCATGGTGGCATGTGTGTTCTATACAGTTGGCTAGGTCGTTGTGGCATCTCTAACGATGTGGGTGCTCGTGGCTTTTGTCTTAGTCGAGTTCATCCATGCCGCAGGTGTCGGCTTGAGTCGGACAGGCTGGTGGGCATATCCTTATGTTCTTGAACCAGGGTATTTTGTCATCTGGTAGATAGATGAACTTGTCCCATGGTGGGTGCCTGGGCCGAGATCCTCTAGGCCATGGTTGCGATGAGATTGAGGGGAGCTTGTTCTCCCATTCTCCCACTTCACACTGTTATCTGCGCTGTTCCAGACAGCGAAGAGTAAGTGATTTAGTGTCCGTTTTTACTACATTAGGAAATATGATGAAGAGTTTGGGAATTCCCATAACGGTAAACACTTTTTTTATATGGTTTAGCCGACAGCTTTTATTGATATGATATGATAGGTTATTTATGACGCGCGTAATACCCAGAGATTTCTAAGCGCGGACCCAGGGATCAAGCACGTTGCCGCTGGGCTATCCTCCCAAAATAATGCCAACATCAGAGGATAACAGACCCTAAATGAAAAAATGAGTGAGATATGAGTTCAAGTTTCACCATAATCAGACTCAGAATAGAATGTGTTTGAGGTTTATTAGGTCACTTAGTATTAATATTTATTATTAGTAAAAGTTCCACACTCCCATGGGCCTCAGAGCAGTAAAGAGGGAAACATATAGCAAGACAAGAATCATCAATAGAATGTGGAAAAGGACATCAATCAAGGTAATTCCTGGAAGCAGAGAAATGTCTAGCCAGGAGCAAATAGATGGATCTTAAGGGCTTTTTAAAACATGAGGTGGAAGGAATTTAGCAGAGAAAGAGCTGTTCCAGAGAGTAGGAGTGGCAAAATCAAACATGGAATTGTCGGTACGCTGCAGCTTGAAGCGACCAACGTCGAGCTGAAAAGAATCGTTGGGAAATAACGTTTAATGAGCCTACTGAGATAAACAGGGCCAGATCCTAGGAGTCATTTATGTGTCAAGGTTAGAATCTTATGTTTAACACATGCCTCAACTGGAAGGCAGTGTAGAGACTGCCTGGCAGGAGTGAAATGGGCCCGGCGAGCAAGATTACAAACAATAAAAACTGTGCTGTTCTGGATAACTTTCAATTTATGAAAGTTGGCTTGTGGGGTGCCTGTGAGAAGGCTGTTGCAATAGTCCAACTTTGAAACTACATTTGCCCTAACTAGAAGACAGCAGCTGGTGTCAGAGAGGTAACCTCTGACATGTCTGGGTAAAATAAGAGAATATGCACAAGAGGATTAAAGCTGGTTGATATGAAGAGTGATAAAGAGCTCACAATCCGAAATGAATCCAAGTGTCTTGACTTTGTGAGCTACTTTAATGGTGCAGTGAAACAAGGATGAAGTGTCCCCGATAAGGACACTCCGGTACAGTGATTGAAAAGGAGCATTTCTCTACATCTAGCTTCTTAATACATTGACTAGTACTGACCATGAGCAGCTCAGTCTTTGCATTGTACATTGAGAGAGAATTGTTAGCCATTCATGCCTGAATGCCAGAATAGGCTTGTTTAATAGCCAGAGAATCGTTGTCATAATCACCAGATAATTATAGTATTTGGGTGTCATCAGCGTAATTAGTGTAAATCACACCCATGTGGTCAAGAAGATCAAACAAAGGTCGGCTACAGATCTTGTAGAGGGTGGGATCTAATCGCAATCCCTAAGGAGATGCCGCAATCAAGAGAAGTAGGAAGTGCAGAGGCATCATCAGCAAATAATTTGGTCTGTCTATTAGAATGAAACAAGGGGACCCAAGCAAAGGCAGATGGAGAGAAGATAGCAACACAGCAAGATCGAAATGGATGGAATGATCAAGCAGGTCAAAAGCAGAAGATTAATCCAGTAGCATAAGGGGTACTGTGTGGATATGATCAATGATGTTGGAGGTGTTAGCTGTGAGATCGATCAAAGCAGTTTCAGTACCATGGCGTGATCGGAAACTGGATGTGCTGAACCTGCAAATAGGCCACTCTATTGAGAATATTGAGCAAAAAGGAGACACAGGTAATGGGCCTGTAGATTCAGGGATTAGTGGGTCAAGAGATTCTTTCTTTAAGATAGGAGTGATCCAAGTCTGTTTAAGATTACTGGGTACAAAGGCTGCACCGAACAATCTTAGGTCTGGTAATGAGAAGTATTAATTAGTCACCCCAGATTTAATAATAGATGCAGGACCGATGTCTCTGTTACATGCTGTGGGCTTATGGTTATTAATCATGCAGGTGTCATGACATTTTTTCCACCGAGACTTTTAAGGATTGTAAAAAGCTCCTTGGTGTCGGATTTAGCCGAGTCAATACATATATCAAAGGCAGTTTATTTAGCCTTAACATTCTTATAACTCACAACATCCATAGAGTACTTGGATTTACTCTCAGAAGATGGTTGTTTACGCCACCGTCTCTCAGCTATCATTTTTTCGTTGCATAGCCAGATAATGTTAGCAGAAAACCATGTACTTTTATTGATGTTTTGCTTCACTGATTTCAATTTGGAAGGAGCAAGACATTAATTAGTAGTGGTAATAACAAAGTTATAAAGAGACAAAAGGTCGGAGACATTAAAAAGATCATGTATGTGATTAAGTTTGGGATAAATAATAGAGGCAAAGGCATCTAGAGTAATTGTTTTAAGGTTGTGGCAAGTTGTAGTTTTTCTAGGGAGACGAGGAGGAATACAGCAAAATAGAATACACGGGATGAAAACAACAAAAATGTGGTTTAGACCAAGGACAGGAAGTGGATGTAGTAAAGGTCAGTAATGGACATACGAGCGTCAGTAATGGACATACATTGACATGTTCTGGGTAAGGACCCAGTCAAGTGTTTTGTCCTCCCCATGAGTCAGAGCGAATGTTTTTAGGAAGAAGCCATTAACATTGAGCCTGCACTGAAGAGAGGCAGTATATTTATTAGCAACATCGTTAGCCCAATCGTTGATGTCACTTAATAGTAACATACATGTAGAGGTTTTCAACAAGTCACTCAATAGTGCCTGTGGATGATTTTCAAAATCAGGCATAGGTTGAGGAGGATCTCAGTATTGTATATGCCAGAGGAGTGGCTAGAGATACGGCATGGGCAGGAGCATTGTGTAGCCATGTTTCAGTGATAGCTAAAACAGATATATTGGGCCTCATTCCGAGTACGGCGCTAACCAATGGCGCTATTAACGCCTTGGTTGACGCCGTACCCGGACCGGCAGCGCCTTGGTGGATGGCGGAATTACCGCCCCATTCCAAGGTTGGCGGGGCGGTAATTCCCCAATCCCCATTTACCCTTCCCCATTCCCATTCTTGCCCCATAGGGCATAATGGGAGTGGGGAAGGCGTCAATTATGCCACCGTAAATTACGGTGGCGTAATTAACATCAAGGTCCCTTAGCGCCATGGTTTTTAACACCTGCTAAAAGCAGGTGTTAAAACCACCATGGCGCAAAGGGAACTCGGAGTATGGCGGTAAGGGATTACCGCCACCGCTCTCGTTAGCGGTGGCCGCTATCCCTTACCGCTATACTCGGAATGAGGCCCATTGTTATCAGTAATGAAAGCAGCAATCTTGGTATGATTCACAAGTGGCCACGTACAGAGAAGCAGTTTTTTACAAAATCATGATGTGAGTGAATAATAGATGTGTTAAGGGATAAAAGATGGGGAAAGTGCCTGTGAGGTCTTATTAATGGAGGGAAGGGGAGGATAGTCAGAGGACTTGATTTGAGCTTGGTTATCACCATGGCTAGGCACAACAGTATCCAGGGCAGGCACAGGGCTAGCAGTGTTAGAGCAAACAGTAGTGTGCATGATGTGGAAGGAGTATAGAGCAGGATTAGGTCAAGCCATGGATGGCTCACAAGGGATTAATACAGTATGCCTAAGTGTGGTATGATCATGTTTATGAGCTGCATCATCCTTAGAGGACGGAGGAGCAGCATATTCCATGTGAAGAGAGCAGTCAGAGCCATAACAATGCTCAGACATAGTAAGAGCTGAAGACAAAGTCACAACATGGGCGCTGTAGAAGGTTTTGTATTGGAAAAGTACTTAGAAATCACGTGGTCTAGTCTGTCCAATCTATTAACAGATGACATGTGAGAAGGGACACACAGCTTGTGGGTGTTGTTTGGTTATTTCCCAGCCATTGAGTGTCCATGGCCATGCTAATCCCTATGACCATTCCCCTGCACTTTGTGCCCCTCCGCACCCAAAACACATTCCCCTTGGATCTCTTTGAACTCACTCTATCAATTAGTCAAATCAAGCTTTAGCCAGCCAGTGTATTTCTTAAGCTGTCTGCTGAGAGTTAATGACTTAATTGCAGATGTAAAATGGGTACTTGTGTAATAAAAAGGTTTTAACCAAGTGTGCCTTTAGCCACTTGATTCATATCTGTGCCTTGCACTAGGTCCGGTTAAAAAACAGCAATGACAAAGCCACCAGTTTTGGCTTGGGATGTTAGATAGTGTTTGTGAGGTACTGCAATTATATGCCCAGGTAATCAATCAATTGTTAGGCTGTTGCAACCTTATGTCCAGGTAGTATCTTCATATCAGTGTCTAGCAAATGCCTATCCCATACCTACACAAAAGCCCAGACTGTTGGCTATGCCAATGCTTGTTCCAATACTATTTAACATTAGCCATAGTAAGGCTTTGCTGCTGCCCTGTCCCCCCCCCCCAGACACACACACACGCGCGTGCGCTCGCGAGTTCATCATATGCTAAATTGCCAACAACCACTTCCAGTTTTGCTAAGCCTGGGCCTGCTGTGCAGAGGGTATGCCTGCTGATTTTAAGTGATTGTATTCTTTATGAAATAGGACTGATGAAAATTACATTTAAACATCGAAATCTGAGCTATACATAGTAATAGTAGTAGTGGTAATGGTAGTTGTTCTAGTACCTTTAGAAGTAGTAGTACCACTAGTACTAGTACTAGTGGTACTAGTAGTGGTTTTAATACTAGTATTAGTGGTAGTAGTCCAATCTGTCCCAGATGTCCAAGCATTGGTCCTCTGCTGCCTGTATGATGGAAGGCCTTCTGATGAACTCCCTGGCACCCTGGAGATGTGTCCTACATGCTGCAGCCTGGCTCATCAAAAGACTCTGCAAATACAACCCCATCACCCTGCCTCTCGTCGAAAGGCACTGGCTCCTGCTGCAAGTGTTTATGATATGATATGATATGATATGGCATTTATAACGCGCCTATACACAAGTGTTTCAAGGTGCGATGAGGCAAGGGAGGGGCAAAAGAGGAAGATGAAACAACGATCCTACTAGGCCAGGTGTCATTCAGATCACGCAAGTGCATGGGAAGGGGGTAGGGGAAAGTGTGGGTAGTGGGAAGTGTGGGTAGTGGGAGGGGACAGTGCAGTACATGAGATAATAGAATAAATAAAAGTAAGTAAAAGTACGGCCAACTGGTGGCAAGTGCAAGGGTAAGTGCAGACATCAGGTGTCAGGTGTGGTAGTGGGACTGTAGGGATACAGAAAACTGTCCCCAAGTGCGGGGGTTGCCAGGAAGGCAGTGCAGGTGTGCGACTGGCAGGGGAGGGGACCTGGGCCTGAGATCAGAGGGTGTCCAGGTAACCAGTGCAGTTTCAGTTTCAGCCAAGAAATTCAGCAGGGGAGAGGAGGAGAGAAAGCAGAAGCAAAGAGAAAGGTTTTGAGGAGCTTCCAGAACAAGAGATTGTTCTCCTCAAGTTTAAGGGAGGCATGGAGGCTGTCCCAGAGGGAGGCACCAACCGAGGAAAGGGATCTACCACCAACTTGTTGCTTGGAGAAGCGACTGACCCAGAGGGAGTTGGAGGCGGATGAACGAAGAGCTTGAGAAGGAAGATATTTAGGAAGAGAGAGTTGAAGGTATTGAGGCCCCAGAAGGCTTTGTTGGCAAATGCAGAGGGTTTTGAACTTAATCCTTGCAGCCACTGGGATCAGTGCAGAGATTTAAGTCCTGGAGAGATACGATCCCTGGGATTGAGGCCAAGGACAAGTCTCGCAGTCCTGTTCTGGATGAGTTGTAAAGGGTGGAGAGTAGAGGCAGGAAGATTTAGAAATAGGCTATTGCAATAATCCAGCCTGGAGAGAACCAGAGCTCTGGAGACAGTGAGCCTCTAGGGGAAGGAGAGGAAGGGAAGAATACCTCTGAGGAGGTGCAGCTGGTAGTGTGACTTCTTAGAGACGTCAGAAATGTGAGGGGAGAAGGAGAGTGTGGAGTCGAAGATGACCCAAGGTTTTTAGCCTTGCAGGTGGGAGCAGGAAGAGGGCCAAGAGAGGCTGGCCAAAGAGCTGCAGGGAAGGATGGAGCAGGTGTGCCGATGAGGAAAATCTCAGTCTTACTAGCATTAAGGCAGAGGTCATTGGCGTCACACCACTCCTGGATAGCAGACAAGCAGTTAGAGATGAGTTAAGGAGAGGAGGAGGCCGAGGGTAGCCTAAAAATGAGCTGGGTGTCATTCGCATAGCACTGAAAGTTGGGGCAGAGAGCAGCGATGCAATGGGCAAGGAGTTCCAGGTATGGGTTGAACAGCCAGGGAGAGAGGTTAGACCCCTGTGGGACACCACGGGTAGAGATAAATATAGCAGAGAGGAAGGACCCAAGTTGGACCTGGGAGGGTCAGTCAGAGAGGAAATAAGTCAGCCAAGCCAGACCCTGACCAGTGATACCAAGGTTATCTTGGAGATGGTTTAGCAGGATGGCATGGTTGACAGTGTCAAAGGAAGAAGAAAAATCAAGCAAGATGAGGACAAAGGGGGTGTTAGAGTCAAGGTTGGAGAGCAGGTCTTCACGGATGTTCAGGATGTTCAGGAGAGCAGTTTCCGTGCTTCTGGCTGCTATGAAGCCAGACTTATTGTCATGAAGACAACCAACAGATTCCGTGTGGAGATTAAATTGGGGAATGGCCAGTTTCTCCAGGAGCTTGCCCAGGAAGGGAGTGATGGAGATTGGGTGATAGTTAGCCGGGCAGGAGGGGTTGTCAGAGGATTTCCTAATAAGAGGGCGCACAAGGGAGTGCTTCAGGGAGGATGGGAAGACTCCAGTGGCAAAGGAATTATTGCAGAAATCAGCCAGGGCAGGAGCCAGGGCAGGAGCCAGGGAGTCGATGTGGTCCTTGATAGTTTTGGAGGAACAGGGGTGAACCTGTTTTCAAAAGACTTACATAGATCGGACTTGTCTAGAAACTTGTCTGCAGAAAAAAGGGGAAAGGCAGAGAAGGAGGGAGGGGAGGTGGCTGCAGAAGGGCCAGAGGAATAGCAGGGAGTAGGGCTAGAGGGGGATAGGAGGAGAGTGAGGACAGTATGTCCTGAGTTTAAGAGATGAAATGAGAAGCCAGTGCCGTGCAGAGGGCCTGGGAAGGGACAGGAGAGGTAGAGACTGTGGCAGGATTGGACAATTACTTGCAGATTTGAAAGAGTTCAGACGAGTTGTTAGATGCCACAGAGACACAGACTTGGTTTTGAGCTCTCTTCCTGGTGAGGACGGAGAGCCGGTATTGCCTTTGCAGCAGGCGGCAGGCCAGTTTATCAGAGGATGTACATGAAGCACGCCATTTCCTCTCGGGCATCCTGCACTTGCATTTTAGGGTGATGAGGTCCGAGTCGTACCAGGAGTTACACTTGGCTTTGGCCCTCATAACCTACACATCTCTTTGCATCATCTATAAGTCCCCAAGCTACCTCACTGAGAAGCTTGGCAACTTCTAAGGCCTACCATTTACGAGACATGTGCAGATTTTAACTCTGTTGAGGCAGAAAGCAAAGAACTGGAATAAGACCTTCCTTGGTCTACGCCTTCATACTCTGGAATCTCCTCCTCATCCACATGAGACTCTCCCCTTTGTTTCTACATTTCAGGAAGGAGCTCAAGACTCTTCTCTTAAAGGAATGGCTCTTCTCTTATACTTAAGTTCACACACTTCCCACCTAAACCTAGACTGGGCTATATTCTCCACTGATTGCTTGTAGATCCCTCTCCTCCCTGGGTGTTAGCTCCACGCTCCCCCTTATCTCTGCTTCTCTCACTGTATACTTCCCCCTATTGCTTGTGAAGTGTTTCATTGCTTCCAGAAGCTAAGTCCATGATCAATTAATACCATATAATCATAAATATAATAAATAGTAGTAGTTGATAACAAGTATAAGGTGTTCTAATTTTCTCATTTATTCATGACTGATACATGTTTTGAAATGTAATTAGATATGTTTTTACAATTATACTTTCACAGGTGATAAAATGGCAATGTCCCAAGAAAGGATGTGATGTAGGAGTAGGGCAGGGAAGAAAGTAAGCAGGCGTCGCAATGTAAAAATAAGGAAAGGTGTTTCAACATTTGTTAGGTTTCACTGTTGAAATAATATGGGACACATGAGCAGGGTATAAAAGTGTATAGGAATGATTGCTGCTATCGACACTCGTTTTGTGTACAGAAGCTGCATAATTGCATATAGCAATAGTGGGGAAAATGTGAAATGTGTCATTACGGAGGCTAGTGGAAGTGGAGGAATCAGGAAGGAAGGAAAGAGAGATATAGAGAGAAACATGCGTGTGGAATCCCCCTCTAGCTATGCTGAGCTCCCTCTATCTACACACATTCTCCCCCTTCCTTTGTCAATAGCATCAAAGGCCCTTTTGGTATGTAGCACCCTGGTGTAAGGCATGCACCCCATTTGGGATGGGTGTGCCCTTTGATTTCCATCTCCTGTTGGGAGTCTGTCCTGCTGGAAGCAATGCTGCTAGACCTCACAAAGGATCACATGGAAAGGTCCAGGCTGTTTTGCCAGAATGCACATAGTCCTTCCATAGCTGGGCTGGCCTCACAGTGTTGACAGATGTATGATATCAGTTTGATATGAGAGATATTACCCACCATACCTTAAGCTCAGTTGCAGCTTACATTTCAAGTGTACAACTGCCATTAGGATAATGACTTTCATAGTTATGTTGATTTGGAACAGTGATGCATGTCCTAAATGTAACCCCTTCAGTGAAGTGACTTGCTTTTCACTGCAGCTGCCAAGAAGGCACATGTGACATCTGGATCTGCTCTGTGCTACTGGAGAGCTGGTGTGGAGATCAGGATACCGATCCAGCAGGACAAAGGTATACACTATGCTTTTGTCATGGACCTTATGAAAGGGGAATCTAATTTGCAGTCCACTCTTTCTGACACAGAATGACCTGCTTCGCTGCATTAATGAATGTCAATCAATAAAGCCTGGGATTCTACACTTTTGACAGGTAGCGATTCCTCACATTGTTGATGGTTCCTTTATTGTTCAAGTGTGTGTTAATATGTGAAGGAACATATCATGGTTGGTGTGCATGCCTCAGAGCCGCATTTACTGGCATGTTGATTGACCATTATTCATGGTTGTCAACAATGCCACATTTGAATGATCTGGAGAATCAAACACAGCATGATGCAGAAGTCTTTGTTGTCTGCTGCAATATTATTTGTGCGCGTGCGTGCAGTCTTTGACATACACCATACCAGGACATCTTTATATGCCTAACAATTTGATTTCTTCTCCAAATGGCCTACTGAAAATGTTGCTCTTGAGAAGTGTAGCAGAACAGTTACAACCATACAGCGTGGAACCCAGAATATGAAATGAGGGAAATAATGTAATGCATGAATGGTTGGGGTAACACCATTGGACAAATGGAGATGCCTAGAAGATATGAGCCTGAATACCCTGTTACTTCATTCATCTGAATGTCGGTGGAAAAAATATTTGTGTATGACCAATCATGGGTGATACCTCCATAAAACATTTCTCCTGAGGAAGGCTCGAAGCTATGAGCTGAAACACGTTTAAATTGTCAAGCAATAAAATAGCTTGAAGCTGTCCTTTTTAAGATGTCGATGCATAACTAATGGTGGATATAGATTAGAGGTGTAACAGAGGGGCCATTGTTTTGTTTTTTTCTCTCTCTCTTCATGACACAGAATTATGAGGAGACAGTCATATTTCATGAAGTCTAACTCCGCCCCTTGAACCTGCTATGTCAAGATGGGATCTGTGAATGGTGAGAATGATGTGATGTGGGTTTTCTTCTCTATACTACTATGAGGTGGACATACTTACAAAATGTACTGCTCCACTTGCAGGTCTGGACAGGCTGTAGGTTATGCAACTGCATTTCAAAATATACCTGTGCAGAACAAATGTAGGGCTGAAAGTAACTTAAACAGAAGATACGTGGGTGTACAATCGCCTTCCTCTTGCTTACATTCTGTCGTTGGTCTGACACCATCCATGCCATTGGCGTATGGTGTGCACTAATGAGAAGTGGCGTGAGAATTCTTCAGTCTGCTCTCGGGTCCCTCCTTCTCTGGTGTCTACCCACAGTCCTGACGATGGTCCTGTCCCTGTAGAAGGTGGAATTCTGGCAAGTCAAGGAAGAGACCAGCTGCCACATGTATGTTGCCCCCCTGTGAATGGGTTGACATCCGTCTCGCTTTCAGCTGGCTCAACATAATTACATTGCCTTACTTTTATGAATAATTAACATGCAGTAATAAAATAGATTAATACATGGTGGATACCTTTGTACATATATCGATATATGGTTATAATAGTATTGCTTCTGGCTATCAGAGATGTGCACAACTTAAGCTACATTAAAAACATACATTTTCTAAAGAAAAACATAATTAGTGTACTTGATGAAAACCCTTAGCACGTGCTTTGGACATTTTTCTGGTTGCAGTTTCCATCTGTGTTGTACTGCAGGGAGTTTTGGCGAGTATTGAAGCTTGATGACTTTACGTACTTTCTCTCTTCTTTTTAATAACAGCAAAAGTGTGACAAATTCGATAAGACACACTCACTCATTCAAGAACATTGGTGGAGAGTATAGGGCCATTCCCCAGCTCTCGCTTGTCTTTTAATAACAGCACTGTGGGTCACTTCAGGTCTTTCTTAATGGTATGCGAATGGGGCATCCGAGGACCTCATAGTGAAATGTCTGAATGTCCTTCTGGCTCTTTTATCCCATTGTTATTTGTTTGAGTTTGGGGTTTCTTTGACCTTATATGCATTTTTCCAATGTTCTGCGGTGTTTCAATTGATCTGCAATGTGTTCTTTGGCTTTCTTTCTTTGGCAACCGCATGTATAAATCTGTACAAAGAGTTGCGATTCTACATTTCCTTAAACAGCTACACGCACGAACAGACAACTTTATTTCACAAAGTACCTATCATTATTCGTAGGCGAAACGTAATCTCGAGTATCATTAAGATAATGCAAAATGTTGAGAAGGTGTGTATCTAGGCTGGTGAGTGATGTACGGAAAGTACTTTAGTGGGAAGCTAGTTAACAACGTTATCCTGCACTCTGTGTAGCAAGGGCATTGGGTGTGCAGATTGCACCCAATGTATGGGAGTGCAGTGGAAGGAACAAGTTCACACACCTTGCACAAGAATGCATGCATGAACACAGGTGCAGCTTGCTATCCACTGTGTGCTCTATGGCTTGGAATCGGTGGCCCTGCATGGGCATGTGTTTGTTTACAATGTTAAGTGTCACTCCCCGTTGTACCAGGGCAACCTTATAATAAATGACACATCCCAGTAGGGAATGAGACTAAGAGAACAGGTTGCAAGGTTAAGAAGCCTTCATGTAGAATTGGCATCCAGAGAACTCTGCAGCCTTGAGAGTGCTCTGGCAAACATTACAATTACACAAGATTATAAAGCAAAATATCGTGATCACAATATAGGTTAGAATGCTGGCTGGTTGAAGAGTGATGTCCCATATGGCTCTGTAGGCGCTGCTTTCTCAGGATAGGCTGTCCAGTTGGTGGGAGGGTGTGAGTCACGAGGTCCAGCTGCCTGTGTACAGATGGGGTGAGGGGTAGCTCACGGTGAGATAGAGTTGACACTAACTAAGCGCGCATGAGAAACTACCATTAGACATATAATAAACAACAATCACTGGTATACATTTGAGTAAATCTTGCTAAGCTATAAATTGCATACACATGATTACATTGGGACTTTTAGTGCAGGGCTTAGGGGGCTTCTCCTCTGTGATAACCTGGGTGACTGGGTGGCTCTCAGCACATGCAAGTGGGGAATATAATGACATTTGTTAGTTTTAGGGCACAATATACTGTGACAGAGGTCTGGATTTGGTGGGGGCACTCTAGGTTGGGCTGCAGAGCAGGGTCACACTTCTGGTACATCAAGAGAATACCTTAGGAGGGCACACGGTTAGTTTGGCAGTAATTTTCCAACAGTGGGGGTGAGAGGGCAGGAGCAGGTTTTGGAGATGGATGAGTCATTGATTGAGCCAGTTCACACACAGGACAGTAATCTCAGAGGAAGAGTGAGGAGATACATTTTGTTATTTTTTCAATTATCCCCCACACATCCGTTAGAAAGGGATTTGTGAAGCTTCAGACAGTGGAAGGAAAGGTGGGGGCCATGAGAGCGCTGTGCGTGGTGCTGCAGAGAGGAGAGAAGCTTTTTCGTAATATCAGAGTGCAGCCTAGTCCAAAGATGGAGTCGAGGGCACACAAAATGGAAGCCAAGTGTATCTCGCAATAGCCCCAGCCATGCTAATGTTAGCACAAGGGCAATGGAGGCGTCCCCTGCTAGTGCGTGAGCAAGTGGTTCATTCCGTATAGAATGTACAAGGGGGGCCCAAACGGCCCTTCACTCCCTCACACCAAGGAGAACTGAATGAGAACCTGTTCTGGACCTTGATGACCCCTAGTTCCTGTACAGTCAACGTAAGCACTCCATGCTGGATGCTGCACTATGCGCCCCCTGTTTTGTGTGGTAGCTTGGGTGTGATCCTGAGCAACCTGAAGTTCTGCATCCCTGCCCCACCACCAGCGCTTTGATAAACCTTGCAAGAGCCCCCTCAGCGGGTGCTCTAGTGTCACGATGCTCTACTGCTGACAGTAACAGATGCTGTGAACCTGATAGCCAGCGAGGGACTTAACGAAGGAGAAAGAAGGAGAAAGTAAGAAAGGATGGGAAGGCCATTTAACTTTATAAAACGGAGGGGGTGAGATGAGCCTCATTTCTATAGGTGGAAGATAAGAGGGAATGAGGGGGCTATATGTGAGGACATTATGAGGGACAACTCCCACTCTTTGTACTGTGTCTGTGTATACCAGTATCCTTTAATGTACCCTGTACTGAAGTTAAGAATGTTCAGAAGAATCACTGTTCGATTGACATTACTCAAGCCTTGAAAGGGGAACAATGTGGGTTTACCTCAGTTTTATGTCCTTCATGTCACGGATAATGCACTCTTCCACAGCGAACATTACTGCTTTACACCGACCTCAACTACCAATAAACCTTAATAGCAGCGACCAGTGATTTTTCAAAGTTGTGGTGTGAATCGGGAATTCCATTTCTGAGGATTCACGAGGCACATTTGGGGCCCATCAGCACTTCCCCACAACCCCCCCTGTTTTCTTGGTTCCTTGATATCTATTTGTTTGCCAGAGGGAAGGGGAGAACCTGCAACCTTTGGGCTGCGGGTCAAGTATAATGTTCTGGCCCAAGCCCACAGTGCAGATATCCCAACATTCAGACCAGTAAACTCAATATCAACCTCTTCACCACCTACACATTCTCGAGTGTATATAGTAGACCTTATTCACATGTTATCTTTTAATGTAGATCTTGCCTATGATGTATTTGACACAAATTGTATCTATACTGTTGTTGTTTTATAGATTGCAGTTGGAAATCCGAAATTAAAAAGGTTCATTCATATCTTTCAGTAATGTTTGTGGTTTCTGAGTCCCAGGGAACCACCCCCACTTACCAAATGTAGTGCCTATTTATAGACAATCAAGTGGTCGACCTTATACATGGCTAACCACAACTTCTCACCCACTTTTACTGCCTATGAGCAATTGCAAACTGGTCGACCCCAAGTGGTTGACAAATGCAACTGCTCGACCCTTTCCACCTAAACCAATCCCTACACTTCCCCATATTCACTTTCCATCTTCCCCAACACCCTCACTATTCTCGTCATTTCAGGCAGGTCCCTGTTGGGAAGGGGACAGCCACATTCCACCCCCCTAGGCGCTATAGAGTCAGGCAAGATGCATTCAAAGCACTATGCCGGTCCAGGGTTAAGGGGCGATGGTGAGAGGGACACCTGCCAGTTCAACAGGACCCCACTCCAGTATAACCAAATATAGTCTAGCCACATAGTACAGCATGAGTCACAAGCAGCATTGCTATTTTGTGTAGATATTAGTAACCATAGGTAGAAGGGAAGATTTGCATGGTAAATGTGGAATTATATGCACTAGGCCCAAATTCATGAGACCAGAGAAATACCCAGCCATACTTCAGATCCCATGAGGACAGCCCACACCCCCGACCACCACAAACATCGATTCATTGTTCTAACAGTGTTGCAAAGATGTTCGAGAGGAATATGCCCAACAATGCCGCGATCACAGACCGGCACCTGATGTGCATGTTATCTTAGACTGGCCAAATCATGACTCAGTCCAGTCCCGGGCGACCACAAATGATAGCCCATATAACTGACTAAACCTTAAGATCCCTGAATTCCATGGCAGCAGGTGCCCTTTGACCACCAACCCCAAAGTAACAAGTCCTGAGATGTTCGACAGGGCACATCGTTGAAGCGACACTCTTGTGATTAGTATAGCGAGGAGCTGGGAGGGATAAATTATAGTTCAAAACGAGGTTGGAGACATTGGATTCAGATGGTGTGGAGGGGAGTGAGTGAAATATGTGTGTGAAGGTTAGAGTGCCCCAGAACCTCCTCTGTTTCTGTCTTAAGGCCTGCCAAGCGCACAGTATGTGATCAAATAGGTTGTATGGTAGAAGTATAAGTCATTTGTTTTCTGACCTTTGACGTGAGAAGAAGATGAGCTCTGCAGCACCCACATGATGGAAGACAGACGGACAGGGCTGGGACCAATAGACCGGCATCCCTTATGGGTAAAGGTGGAACATGTATAGGGTCCATCCAATCAGCCGCGCAGGTTTTTACTGTATGTTGTTTCATCATCATGATGCTGTGTACCTTTAAAAGCTTCTGCTTGTACTTCTTTTTGGCAGAATGTTCTTAGCAGCAGAGTTCTTTGCTGTTGCTTTCATCTGTGTGTGAAATTAAAACTTGTTATCCTTACAAGATTGACTTGGGACTTTCTTCCCTTGCGGGTTGTATTATCTCTGTGGGAGCGTTTGGGGGCATGCCTTCATCCCCCAATGTACCACTCCCCCCTCGATATACCCCAACTCGGTCACCCACTACCCCTATGCTAGACCATTGTCCTCTTGTACCTTGAAGCGACCCATGTGCTAGATGGAATTACCAATAATGATCTCGGACCCAAATAACCAGACAGACTCAAAGAATATGGCAAAGTACTACTTTATTATTAGCATAAAAATAAAGTAGGGAAATCTGGTGAATAACAGGCAGTAATTCACACACTCACACCCAAGTGTGATTATACGAAGGTTGTATACCTTAATATGCGTCATCTATGATGTCATCCTACGTGGCAAACTAAAACATATTGAAGTGAAGGATTGGTTAAGGGAACATGTACCTATAGTATATATAGGTGTTAATAACTCCATTGGCTGCATTTATCCGGTGCACATGGCTTGAACCACCTCTTAATATGTATAACACTGAGTATAGCAGAAAGATAGCAGCGGATTGGTGTTTGCAACATTGTAAGGCATGTTGCTACATAGTCCCTCTGATTGGTTGGCATGCTTTCCCAACATTGGACTTTCGGCTATTTAGCAGCACACAGGCAAAACGAAACTCAGGTGTCACAAGCAACTTCAAACTGCTCCCCACTTTCCCAATTAGTACATCATCTCTCATCAGTCAGGCTCCAAGCCA
Organism: Ambystoma mexicanum; assembly: GCF_040938575.1. NCBI lineage: Eukaryota > Metazoa > Chordata > Amphibia > Caudata > Ambystomatidae > Ambystoma > Ambystoma mexicanum. Next base: position 1,375,450,896 of record NC_090922.1, read on the forward strand.
AGGTTTCTCCTTTGTAGTTGACTTTGATGCCTGTTCTCTGTTCTGGGCCATTCAAGGGAGGGTAGGCATACCATTATCTGAGTTTTGTCTTAATAAATAGCCCTTGTTTTCAACTTCTGAATCAGGTGTGAGGAGACCACAAATGTGTCCATCTCGACCTTCTATTTACTGCTACTTGATTCAGTTGAGTTGGGTGTATTGCCCGCCTTATCCTATGGAGACTTGCTCACTCCATCTTATATAGTTTTTCTACATCCCTAATTGTCTAATGCTTGGCTCTTGCATATGGTTCTCATTTGCCTAATCTAAGAGAAATATATATTAATTGCATGGCTTATCCTATGTCCCCGTGTGACTTGCAATTATTCCTTGAAGTAGCATCCTTGATCCCAGGCCACTAGACTCTGCTTTATTCCTCACACAAAGCTGTTTTTCCAGTGTCTCCTCACTCTGCAGGCCTCGTCTGTTAGACGTAGCTTGATTGGTTTTAATACTAGTCCGATGTTCATGTTTCCATGATGGCCGCTCTAGCCATGCTATGTTTTCCTCTGCAGCAAGTTTCTATATGTCTCATCTACTTTGCGTTTCTGCATATATACACTTTTTAGTCAGAATGTTACTTTTTCTTCTTTGCATATATGATTTCTTCATATTCGATTACATGTTTCTCTTGTTACTTCAGTTACATCTTTATTCTTTGAGTTTTAGCATATTGTTTCAGTGAGTCTCAGTATCTTTCCTCCATGATGTCACTCTGCTCTTGTCAGAATTCACTTGTAGCTCTACGATGTCCATTGGTGTGTGCAGAAATCCTTCCACCTTCTCAGTACGAGGGGACATTCTATATGTTTGTCTGAGTGCATATCATCTCTCATAAACTCGATGCAGTATTGGGATGATACCTGGTGTCCCACATAGGGCTATTCTCCTACTGTTCCCGTATAATGGAGGTCAGGGGGCGGGAGCTAGGGATGGCATGTCCACCTGCTCCTCTACACCACCCCCTACCATCCATGCCCCGTTCCACTGTGACAAATCAACTTCCGGGGCACCAGTGGTCCATGGATGCATATCGGTTTCTAAACCATCAATCAGCACCACACCTCTAGTACGCTAGAAGTGATCTGAACATATTGGAAACACAAGTCAATTACAAACCTCCTTGTCCTATTTTTGGCAACATTGATGGAACGGCGGGCTTATCTTTGCAAGGTTGTGGATCGTTGGTTAGTTGTAACACAAAGAAAATACAATTATTAACCAATGATAAAAGGGACTGTCCAGTCCAGGTTATATAAAAATATCTACTTTATTATTATTAAAAACAGACAGTTCTAGCACACCACAAAATACAACTCACCCTGTAAAGGAAAACAGAGGACCAACAGTTTCATGAAGGAAAGGGATGCACTCTAGCTACTGTCAGGACGGTAGTCTGTAACGCAATCAGTCTTAATTGTTCAAGGTTATTTGGTTTCAGCACCAAGGGGGCAAGGGTTGTAATTGTCACAAAGGGCCATGTGAGAAGGACCAGTGGGAAAGAATCAAAATGTACCTGGTGCTTGAGATGTTCTTGATGCTGCACAACAGCGTCAAGTCGGTTCCAGGACGCATTGCAGCTTCAGTGACAGAGTTAAAGATAGGAGAAAGCTGCGGCTTGGGGTCAAGAATCGTTGTCTCTGTGCTGGTTGGCGGACCTGAAACACTGGCAGAGGGATCTCAGATGTCTTTAGTGAATGCAGCCTGACAACAGCCAGTGGTGTAGATGGTCGCGGTTCGTAGGCTCGACTGCCTCGAAAATGACTTTAAAAGATGGATGCTGGTTTATGCTTGTTGTAGCCCTCCTCCTAGCTTCTTCACAACACTTGTGTCATCCTTTAAGGCAGACAGCCCAAAGCTGAGGAGAGTGTTTGCAGGCAACAACCTTGTCTTTTGTTCAGAGACTCTCTGGCACTTCCCACCTAGGAAGGTTGCTAGCAGAACCTAGCAGGGCATTCTTTGTGCTGGCTGGGTTCCAGTTCTGGAGCTGCTGGATGGGTCCTCCGAGTCCGGTATCTCCCTCTGTTCCATGGGAGATGTTTAGAGGAGGGATCTTGCTTCCCTCTTGGAAATCCTGACCTTCCTTCACTGGTGGAAGCTGTACCCTAGACTATACCTCCAGAAGGAACCAATGCTCAGTTCTTCTTTCCTGCTTCTGGTGCAGACTTCAGATGATCTGCTAACTTAGGGGCTCAACCCTCTTTTAAAGCCAAATGAGCCCCAGTGGTTGGTGCAGGCTAATTTAAGGAACCAATCCGGGGCCCCACCAACAATCTTCTGTTATGCATGAGGTCAGGACTAGAGTGCTTTGCAACAGGAAAGGTAAGAGGTAACAGCATGTACTCCTAAGGAGAGGGCGCTAGAGAGCCATCCAAGATGGCCGCTTCCTGAGAGAGCGCCGTAGGGCTCTAATGAATCCTGATCCATCGTTGCTCCTGTGGTCGCCGAATTAGTCCAGTTTGCCGCTGGGTGCACTCGCAATATCCCGCAGATCATTTTGGACTAACCCCCAAGTCAGGCAAGCAACCTGATCCCCTGTTACGCCTCCTTGGTCTTGAGGCCTACCAGCCGCCTGTCGTCCAGAGAGGAGATCCCGCAGGCGCCCGCGCTGCGAAACGAGGCGGCGTCCGACGGAGCCGAGCACCGAGCCCCTCCAGAGGGCGGGTAGACGTAGGCGAGACGGCGCCATAGAGACTGAGCGGTCTCCGTCCCCGCAGCGGCCCAGTAGAAGACCTACGGTGTGAAGGCCTACGACGCCGACAGCCTGCGAAGACCCAGGTAGGAGGACGCCGCTGGGGGCGCGCGGGGCGGCAGTGCTGCGGGGCAGGGTGACACCACCTCTCCCGCCCCGATCAAGCCCCCACCCGAGCGTAGCCCGGGAGCCGAGACGCTGTAACGTGGGAGCGGACCCTCTGGCTCCTGGGCCTCCAACTGCCGCGAGACGCGGGCACCCCTCGCGGGCTGCGGCCCCGTGGTGCCACCAGCTCAAGAATCCGACATTCACGACGCTCTGGCGGTCGATCCGAGGGACGCTACCCGCTGGTGCAGCTGAAGCGAAGAAGAGGGACCTGACCGCGTACACAGCTTTCATTGGGATTGCTAGTTCCAAATCCTCTGAGTGAGTCTACGGCCACACTCTAACCACCAGGTAACGTCCGGTCTCCACAGAATCGAGGCACCAATCCTTGCTCGTACGGTCACTCTCCTTGACCTGCTCAAGCAAAACGCCAAACACAAACATCAACACAAGCCATCATGGGGAAAATAGACAAAACCCAAAAGAAACTACACTTCGAACCTAACTCACAGCATAAACCCACAACCAGCAGTAGACAAGAGGCAGCATTATCGGAAGTACAGACACCCCATCAAGACATCAGAGAGATCCTGATGGATCTGAAGGCCGGTATCAGCGGCCTAGGGTGCAAGCTAGACACCTTGTCAACTAAAGTGGACCAACTACAACACAGACTTGATAAACATGCGGTCAGGCTCGACAACGTGGAGCAGCGAGTGTCCAACCTAGATGACGGGTCGGCGGCACTGAGCTCCCGAGTCTCCCTACTTGAAACACAGATGAAGGCTGTGATTGCCAAAAACGAAGACTTGGAAGGTCGTTCCCGTAGGAACAACATCAGAATTACAGGAGTGAGAGAACAACAACTCCCAGGCAAAATGGAAGATTTCGTGGAACAAATGTGCATCACGCTCTTCGGAAAAGAGTCACTATCCCAGCTGTTTGTTGTAGAAAGAGCACATAGAATCCCGAATACTAGACCAATACCAGGCACACACCCAAGAACAATAATTGCAAGGCTGCTAAATTATAAAGATCGGGATGCAGTACTCCATGCGGCCAGAATTAAGGGGAAACTACAATATGATGGCGACCCTATTCAATTCTTCCCCGACTTCTCCCAAGCAGTGCAGTTACAAAGGAGATCCTATGTATCTGTCAAGCACCGCCTGCAGGATAATCAAATCGTATACTCCATGTTATACCCAGCGAAACTTCGCATTCAGCACAAAGGGAAAACACAATTCTTTAATTCCCCAGAAGAGGCCAGTGACTTTCTGGACCGGGCCGGCTGTAGACCCAGTGGAAACAACCCGAGGACCAGGCGCGAGACCGGGCAAGACGTAATCCCCCGTAATTAAGCACCTTGAACATGGGAAGCTTGCACCAACGTGCCCTCACCCTCCAGACAAGATGACTACCGCAGGAACGAACCTTTGTTGCTAATGGAGGCCCGGCATCCTCTTGGCAGGCTACTAACGCCCCTAGCACAGCAATGTTTGCAGTAAATTTTTCAAGGGAGGGAATGGCGTGGGCCAGTTGGGGGTTGCCCACACAAGGGAGGGTGTTTGGTTTGACGCGTGCACCTTGCTCGCCCCGCTCTAACTCCACAGCGTCAGTATCGTGCGGCCCGTGGGCCTGAATCTCAAACTCTTGTCTTGCTTCAGTGGCCCCAGCCGTCAGTCGCACCTCTACATCCCGTCGAGTAAGAAACTCGCCTGGCCCCCTGAACGACAACACCAATGCTTAGAATAGCCACCTGGAACATACGAGGTGGCAACCAACCAGCAAAGAACAGGAGAATCTTCCAATATTTACGCAGGCATAATGTTAACATTGCCATACTCCAGGAAACACATCTCCTGCCTGCAACAGAATCTCAATGGGCCAAAGCCTGGGGCTGCCACAGGTACTTCTCATCGTACTCATCCTTTGCCAGAGGGGTCGCCATCTTAATCGACAAGAGGTCAAACTCCAGTTTCATTGAGACCCAGAAAGATACCGAAGGTAGGGCCCTGTTAGTAAGGGGAATAGTTGCTGGGAGAGAAATAGTGATCGTAAATTCATATGCTCCAAATATGGATGGCCACGACAACTTCAACTGGGTGATGTCCCAACTCGGAAAGATTAACAGCGAAACCATCATCTGGGGGGCGGATCTCAACACACCTATGGACCCAGCGCTTGAGAAATCCCATAATACAACCAGAAACCTGTCTAAGGCAAGCATCCATGTCCGTGAGATATGCCGATCGTTCGGCTTGATCGACACGTGGCGGCTCCATAATCGAGATGCGAGGGACTTCACATTCCACTCACCAGTCCATAACACCAGCTCCGAATAGACTACATCATGGCGTCTTCTCACTGTCCATTCTCCTGGGGAGCGAACCAGATCTGGCCATGTACACACTCGGATCACTCAATGGTAACACTGGATGTCTCCTCTGTGGGGGCAACAGTCCCAGGCCTACACTGGAGGTTCAAGCCAGGGTCGTTGTGAGACGCTGTTTTTGCAGAGGAACTTAGACAAGAAATTGTGTCCTTCATTGAGACACACCAGGGCACTGTGGACTCGATCGGCACCTTCTGGGAGGCTCTAAAATGCATTGTGCGAGGAATCTGTCTCGCCAAAGAGAATGGTATATTGATATCGATTCGTAGAGAACTGTCGGACAGTGAGCGTCGACTCAAGGAGCTGGAACTTCAGAGCTGAAGAAAGAACTCCAAAAATTCAGAGAGACAGCCGAAAGAGAACTAAAATTCTTGAGTCGCAAACACCTAGTCCGATAATACGGAGAGGGCCAGAAACCGGGAGCACTGCTTGCCCGCCTCTTATCAATAGACAAAACCCCGACCCGGGTGGAACGCATCAAAAACCCACACAGTCAGTTGGTTTATTCTGAAAAGGACATTGCCACAACATTCCGTGACTTCTATCAAAACCTGTACAGTTCCAGGGGCGGATCAGACCCCAGTTCCTTGCAGGAGTACCTGGACGACACCGAATTGTACTGGGTGGACCCAGCCCTGCGAGAACCATTGAATGCCCCGATAACCGTAGAGGAAATTGTGGAAGCAATAAAATCCCTCCCGAATTCTAAAGCACCAGGCCCCGACGGACTCACCGGGGAGTTTTACAAGGCGCATGCAGTCACCCTCACCCCCATTCTGTTGAGTGTCTATGAGGAATCAATCAAGAGAGGTTGCCTTCCCCCACACTCCGGGAGGCAAACATAATAGTGTTACATAAAGACGGCAAGCCCACCGATGAGTGTGCGTCATACAGGCCAATTTCACTAATTAATCTCGACAATAAGATCCTCGCCAAAATTTTAGCCTCTAGACTCCTCCCCCTCATGCCGGCCCTAGTAATCGGAGACCAAGCCGGATTCATCCCGGGTCGTAGCACCACCTACGGTATCAGAAGCTTGTTTGGTGTCATTGAGGCCTTAGATCCGACTCAGCAGGCGATTGCAGTGTTTTTAGACGCCGAGAAGGCATTCGACTCGGTGGAATGGCCATTTATGCTGGCAACGCTGAGGCAGATGGGCTTTGGCAACTTTTTCATCAAGCTGGTGTCCCTACTGTATAACGACCCCCGGTCATATGTTATAATGGGAAACTCTAGGTCCTCTCGCTTAACACTGGAGCGTGGTACGAGACAGGGGTGCCCACTCTCCGCCCTGATTTTTGCACTCATTATGGAACCCCTGGCCTCGAGATTGCGCGAATTCCAAATACACAGAGGCCTTAAACTAGGCCCCCACAAATTAATCGTCTCCCTTTACGCCGACAACGTTGCATTATTTATTAGGGACCCCAGGGAGAATCTGAACCCGGTAATGAGGGAAGTCATACGATTTGGACATATGTCCGGGCTAAAAATTAACCACTCCAAGTCGGTGATACTCCCTCTAACCCCCAACACAGCGGAATTCGTGGATGACTATGGCTTTAAATGGGAAAATACGAGGGTACGTTACTTGGGTATATACATGTCTCGAAATTATCACGAGATTTATAAAGATAATTATATATCCACGCTCAATTCCGTTCAGGACCGGGTACACAGATGGAAAACTCTGCCGTTGACGCTCTGGGGCAGAGTCTCGCTAACAAAAATGGTTATCCTGCCTTAGCTACTGTACTTGTTCGCGAATATCCCGCTGCTTCTCCCCAAATCCTTCCTACTGAAAGTGAAGTCCACGGTTCTAGAACTTCTGTGGGCAGGGAAACCCGCACGGGTGGCATACAACACCCTGGTACTACCAACGTCGCAGGGTGGTCTAGCGCTCCCGGACATAGAAAAATACTACTGGGCAGCGCAGGCACATTTTCTGAGCTACTGGTACATGACCCATTTCATCTGCCCGCACGTACAGGTGGAACGCGCGTTAGCTTCTCCTGACTTGCTCAGCGCCGTTGTGGTCAGCAAAATCCCAGTTCCATATAACACATTGAACACGGTCCTGGCTACATACATGATCTGGAAAAAGATGGCTGCCAGGTACGGCGTGAGCATAAGATATTCTCCCCTGCTGCCGATCAGGTTCATTCCGGGCTTTCCACTCACGAATGAAAAAGTATTTTTAACGTGGGCCGACAAAATCAATGTTCATTCCTTTGGTGACATTTTCCCAGAGGGCACCTTTCTTACCCCGCAAATGGCCAAAGATAGAGGAGGCAACACTTCCCTAGACACCTTCATATATTTTAGATTACGCCATAACCTACAAAAACTGTTCCCCTCGTTCCCTCAACAACCACCCATATGGGATTTGTTACATAACACTATTTGAGCGGAGGGAGAGGGGAGGTTGGTCTCACTGCTCTACAAATCCCTGGTAGCAGACACTATGTCACCCAACGCTAAAACAAAACAAAAATGGGAATCCGCCCTTCAGGAGTCGATAAGCGATGAGGACTGGTCATATATACTGCGTCAAACTCAAAAGGTCGCAATGAACACATGCTTCAAACATCACCCGGAGGCATCAGCTCAATGCGAACGCTGTTCAGCGATGCACGCCGATTTATTCCACTTAGCCTGGGAATGCCCGGGTGTTCAACGCTTCTGGGTTTCGACGTTACAAATGATTGCTGATATAATTGGTGGACAGGTAGCCCCGCAACCGTTGGCACCCCTGCTCGGCCTCACCAAATACCTGCAACCTGCATCTCGCAGGCTGGCGGCCCTCCTTCTGACACTGGCCCGGAGGCGTGTCGCCATGGCCTGGAGCGGTGGGCCCTTGCCCAGGTTCGAAGAGTCGAAAAGAGACATAACGTACTGTCAAGACATAGAGAGCGACTTTGTTAGAACCCTCCCACTACATGCGCGACCCCCTGACATCTGGGGGCCATACATCGCATATCTGCTAAACTGTACAGCCCCGTCTGACTCAGAAGAAACCTGAACTCGATATAAGCCACTGAGGCGGGAGAAGAGCCACTATACACTTTTTGAACTCAGTGCCAATCGGCATTAAATAAGGAACATTTTAAGGTCTAGAGTTGTGGACACTGGTGCGGGGGGAGGGGAATTGTGGTCGAACCTGTAAATGGGTAATGTTATGTTCCTTTTTGTTCTTCTTCCTCCTTTCCCCACCCCCTCTTCAGCTGGTCTAATCCCTTTCCTACCTTTACTTGTTGTTATGTTGGTACGCCAGAAGGGCACACCTGTAATTTGAGGTTATGAAAATCTCACAAAATAAAGTTTTAATAAAAAAAAATAATAATAATAAAAAAAAAGCATGTACTCCTAAGTCCCACCCATCTTTCTGTCTGTTGTAGATCAAAGAGTTTCTCTGGATAACTCGGCCCTCTGTGGCTCTTTATCAAAGTCCAGGCCTCCCTTGAGGCTTGTGATAAGAGTAGACTTCCTGTCTCCCTTAAATCACATACATATCCCTCTGAAAGGGGTCCTCTCTGCAGGGGTTGCGTACAATAAATAGTGGACCCAGACATGTCATTCACTGCCCTTTATACAGAGCGGTGGGAACTAGCTTCAAGTTGACACATTGCATATCAAAGAGGTGTTACTTTTCCTGCCAATTGTTAAGTTATGTGACCAGGCCTATTCACAGGCCAGCTTCAATTAACGCTCATCAGTATGCGCTGCAACAGCACAGAACTTAGACAATAGCAAAGGGTGGATTCATGGAGCCTTTGATATTTAATTAGGGTAGCCATGGGAGGAGGAAGGTATTGCTCTTCTCCTATGGATGTTTTCTGAAACCCCTCTCTGTCACCTGTTAAATAAGTGTGACAGGGAGGACTACACCTGGAGGGTGTTTCCCCCAGAGTAAAATATGTGTGTGTTGTGCGACAAGCATTAAAAATGAGTGTGGATTAGCCCCACACATTTTCAGAGGTTGATCTCCCATCATTCATTTTCATTTTTTTTAAAATCTAAAAGCCCAGGCGGACGAACACTCCCTGTGTGGATGGTCAAATTCCTCACATTCTCCTTAGTATTATTCACCTCCTACATCCCACTGGTACCCCCAGCCCGACCACACAGTCAGATTCCCATGTTATAAGTAAACCTTCTACCATACATTCACCCACACCTCCCAGCTGACAATCATACCACCAACATGCATTACCCCACCCCAGCCCATGCCTCACCTTGTAAGTTGGTTTCTCTACCCGTCATGGTTGATCAGTTGGACAGGTCAACCTGTTTAAAGTGTCTACCAGTCCAAACTGTCGACCGCTTATTGGTGAGCAGATACAGGAACCTTTGAGCTGTATGGTTCGAGCAATGATCTTGGTGCCATAAAATGATTTAATCAGGATGCTATGATTTACTGAAATATGAAAGCTGTGATTTCAGCCCTGTTTTCCTTGTGTCCTAGTTTGTAATTTGACAGCTGGATACATCCCCTAGCATCACATCCAATCTTTAGCTTTATACCAATGTAAAGAGGTGGCGAAGCTAGAAAATTAATTGGTAGATCAGAAGAAGATTGTCTGACTTCACTCTACACAACAAAGACAAATTCCTGGTTTCCTGGCTTGTCATCCCAGAATACAAAACCCATACCTATTGCCCTGGCAAATCATCCTCACAACATCCTACCTCTTCACCAGTATGCATTATAGAAATGGTTAATATTGTAATTATTTATGCAGTAACACTGCAGATTATAAACCCATATCAGTAAAACCTCCCCTACAGATAGTTTAGGAAAATAGGGCACAGTGACTCACATTGATTTGCTCAGGCTCTCATAATGTGTACATTGTAGTAGGCAGGTCTTTGTGCCCTGGCTTCCTGGTTCCACCGTTTCCAAGTTAGACAGCAGAGGAGACTTCATATGCTCCTATTCCATCTTCAGTATTAGGACCAACAAACCACTTTCTGCAAATGTGTTAGTCAAGTACTAAACTAGTACACTGTCTATACATCTTGCTTTCAAAATAAAAAGTCACATGATAAGTCAACCTGACAAAATATATGAGCATTCTTAATTGAAACATATGTTCCTAAAGCAAGCATGCATGACTTTGTCAGAAAAAAGAAATGAGTTAAGGCAGTTTTACAGTTTGTTGCTGTAGGATGCAGGACAGGCACAGATACCAGCAACCGTCTAGCAAACTGCTGGCCTACCTTTCCAGATTTCTACCCCTGTCTTACGTATCCTATTTTCCTTACCCACCACACTCCAGTGTCCCTCCCCTGCACCACATCCACAGTACATCTCCACCCCTGCCTTATAACTTTCAGACCCACTTTACCCTTTGTCTCCATACCTTAACACTTAACTCAATCTCCTTCCCTCGCACACACCACCTTCCCTTGCCCCATTGCTCAATCACAAATTCCATATCACTCAGCTCCGTTCATTGCACTAGTTCACATGTAAATGGTACACCACCTTAGTTTGCCAGTCAGTCTCTTCCAGACCACAAAAGTGATGGGTGGAAGGTTTCGAATGAATCTAAACCACTGGCAATTGCTCTGGGCAACCTTCCACACCACGGTTTTTTAGCCCGTCTGCGCCATTGCAAAAGGGGACCAGCCATGTGCAAATCAGTCAGCAGCTGCCGCCACCGAAGGTAGCAGCCCAGCCCGAACTGCTAGGCCAGGTCCCCTCTGCACAGAAAACCAAACAACCCCAGACATGTTTGGGCCTTGTTGGACCTCCTCAGTGAGGTGCAGCCTGGTTCCCTGTGGCGCAGTGAGCAAGGGGCCCACGTCTGGGCATACCCTCTCTCACAAGGAGAAACAAACTGACCACAAAAGTGATGGGTGGAAGGTTTCGAATGAATCTAAACCACTGGCAATTGCTCTGGGCAACCTTCCACACCACCGTTTTTTAGCCCATCTGCGCCATTGCAAAAGGGGACCAGCCATGTGCAAATCAGTCAGCAGCTGCCGCCACCGAAGGTAGCAGCCCAGCCCGAACTGCTAGGCCTGGTCCCCTCTGCACAGAAAACCAAACAACCCCAGCCAGTCTCTTCCAGACATCACCAGGAGCTATGGTCAGGTTCTTGGTGGGAATTGTGGCTATGGGGTCCGCACTTGGACAATGCAGAAGGAAAGACGGCAAGGACACTTGGCTTTAATTTTATTTCCAAGATGCACTTTCTTGGAAAGCCGGCTGCATATTTCAATTCATGGCAGCAGAGAGACTGCTGGGGAGTCCACCTGCAATCTTTTGATGGAGAAGTTTGTGTGACTGTACTGATGTGTTTGTGTGCTTTTGTGACTTTGTAACGTGTATGTGGAAGGATGTATCTGCGTTCATTTGACTATGTATCTAGATTTGAGAATATGCTGTTGATGTGTATGTGTGTCTTTTGTTACATAAGAGTTTTCTGGACAAAACATTTAAAATGATCACGCACTCAGTGGGTCATTCAGAGTTGGGTGGAAAAAGTAAAACCGTCGGTATTTGGCAAATACTGCTGGTTTAACTTGCCACCCAAATCAGAGTTCCGTAGAAATAAAGCGACAGTATTTTATGCTGAAAATATACCCATTGGTTTATCTAAAATAAACAGGGGTGGTAAAAAAAATGCAAATTGGCCCAAATCTATTTAAACTTTGTGTTACTGTAGAGAAAGGAAGTACAGGCACCACCCTTCAATATAGCGAACAAAGTTTTACAATGGGCCATAATAAGAAGGTGAAAAGACGGCATCTTTTGTGAATCCGCAGAGTGGTGGTGTAAACCACCACTGTGCATGATCCATTTCCACTTTCAATTGGAAGATGCAAGTGGCTGAAAAATATGTTTGAAAATCACCATTTTATGTTAACACCCCCGGTGGTAGTATTTATAAAATACCTCCTGAGGTATTCCAGAAATACCACTGGCAGAGGCAGCAACTCTGAATTACCCCCATAACTTTTGGTCTACTAATAAAATAATAGTTGAATGCTACATCTTTCTCAGCATGTTTTTCAACTGTGCCGAAAGTGAGCACCACAAACAATCCAACAACCTTTTCTTTTTTTTTTTTGCTGGTTTTTATATCCACATTTATTGAGTTAGTTGGACAAGGCTAAAGGTATAGTATCTGAGAGCCCAATATTTCCATTCAACATTCAAATGTCATTGGGCCTCATTACAAGTCCGGCAGTTACCCAGCGTGTGCTGCCGGCGGGTTTCTGCCGGACTTGCAATATTTTCCGGCACCTGGCACCTAGCTTGCCGGAAACATTGGGGAACAGCGACGCCAGTGTTCCTGGAAGTCAGGCACTGGAAAATCATTAATCCCATTCCCATTTGAGTCCTGTAGGACTCAATGGGAATGGGGATGAAGGAAGCACTGGCACTGTAACAGTGCCAGTGTTTCCGTGAAAGTCTGCGGGTGGCTGCTGTCCCGCCCGGTCTGACTTGGTGAGCGGGACGGCAGCCACCCGCAGACTCAGTGTGTGCTGGTCTGGTAACAATGGTGCCGGTAGGCTTACCAGCACTGTTGGTACCGGACAGTCACACTCCTAATGAGGCATAGTCCCTTCTCCATGTTTGCACTTTTCCCTCACAAATCACTGGCTGCTTTTCGATTGATGTTCTGTGCCCGAGACTATGCAGGAAATTATACCTATCATCACTCAGCATGCAGATGGTACTTAGTGCTGGTTTTGTCTCAGGAACATCCTTCAGTGAACCTCACCTCACCCCTTGTGGGATGACAGAGAACCGCAGAGCAGCCAACACAGAGGGCCACTGTTTGTGCATGGCTGTAAACAGTGGTGATTTTGTCGCAGCCTGGACAAGTCACATCCATGAACCAAGAGTTTGGACACTGAACCAGACACTTCTTCATGTATTTCCTTTTCTCTTACCAAATACCATTTCTTTAACCACCATATACTAACATCCCGTGGTGCTATTGAAGGTGATATTAAACTCTTTTCTAAAGAACTCACCAGTGGTCAATAAATTCACCATGGCATAGGGGAAGCACTGTTTAAGAATGGAACTGAGGAAAAACTCCAATAGATTATGGTCACTTCCTTCCTTACAAGTAGTTGTTATGATAAGCTGTTATGGATTGTAACGGATCAATACTGTATGGACCATTGTGGTGCCAACATGTCCATCCAGGGACACACAATCTGTCATTTAAACAAGTACATTGATGCTGGGCGGTATGAAAATGTGGCTGCGGTCTAGGTTGTCCCCCCTCTCACTCATTGTGGAGGCCCATTTGTGGGACCACATAGGCACATCTATAACACTGAAACCAAGATGAGAGCTCTCTCCATCCACATAGAAGTCTTTGCATCATGTCCTTCGAGGAAGGCTTGAATCATCATGTTCTTATCACTTTGAACAGGTTCTGGTGAAGGTACAAGCCATTTTACCACATTGGGAGCCCAATCTACCGTTTGGTAGCCATTAGGGTGTCAATGTTTTTTTTTAAATTCCTTCCATTTAGTGTTTTAGGGCTTTCCTTTTTCTAGGTGACAACAGGTTCAGTTAAAATGGTTGCTCTGTCCACATGGGCTCTTTGTAAGCTCACATTGGCAGGTTCCATATTGGTCCTAACTAGTTTAGGCTAGTAACCATCTCTGGACTATCTCTTTCACTTACAATGGAGATTGCGAATGCTAAGTGGCAGTTTCACTGACCAATCAGTATGGTTGGTCATCTGACCCTTCTTCCGTAGGCCCTTTAAGTGAATGGCAGGCTGGCCTTTGGGGAACCCCTTTGTCCTGCCCCTATTGCAATATCTGGTTTTCTTCTTCCTGTAACATGGAGGTGGCAGGTCTGCTGACCTGTAGAATTAGTTTCCCCACAGATTCTTACTATTTTTGCCATTTTTAAATCTCTCCCTTAGCAATAGTTGTTCAGTGCAGTCGCATGGACATATAACCCGTGTCTGATTTTTTTACTACTTCTAGTTCAGTCTGGTGTTCTTGAAGACTCTGATTACTCCCCACATCAACTTGATCGAGCTTTCCAAGTCAAGCCAATTTCTGGGCCGTCTTAACACCACATGCTGGGCCTCATTACAACCCTGGCGTTGGACCATGGTGCTATTAGCACCATGGTCCATGCCGGATTCCGCCATGGTGGATGGCGGATTTACCACCCCATTCCAAGGTTGGCAGGGCAGTAAATCCCCATTCACCATGGCCCCTTCCCCATTCCCATTTTAGGCCCATAGGGCTCAATGGGAATGGGGAAGGCGCTAATTACGGCACCGTAAATTACGGTGCCGTAATTAGCACCAAGGTCCCTTAGCGGGTTGAACTTTAACGCCTGCAAAAAGCAGGCGTTAAAGTGTGAATCGGGCGTTAAGGGTTTAACTGCGCCACAGCCTTTTACGGTGCCGTTAACCCCTTAACGCCAGGGTTGTAATGAGGCCTGTAGGGTATTTTGTGGAGATTTGGGGCCTGACGGTATTTTCTTACCGCCGAAAAATAACTTAGCAACAATCACTCCTTGTATTCAAATTGGGCCATGTACGACAATAATACAGTGGACATGCATTATTTCAGCACACAGACATGCGTATTTGGTATGCGTGGTTGGTATGCGTGGTTGGTGGTATTTTGGTGAGCATAATTCCCTTGTTTTATTTGTGGCCACAATATCCAGAACCCCTTATTTTTGTTTAGATTTTTCGTGTAATCAGTAGAGAGACCTCAGGCTTGCATTTCAGGAACACCACATTTTCATTTTTAGTGTGCCACCATGGGCAATTTCTCTCTGTCTTATCTACGGCAGCGAGCTATCATGTGGTATTTTCACTATCTTATATACGGTAGTGAATTATGTCCCAGGCCTCCCTTTTTGCCGACTCATAGACCTCCGACAAACTACAATACACACAGTTAGTTATAATTTCTCATACTGAATTACATTGTGCACACGGCTGCAGCCAAATTTGATGTTTAGCTACCTTGAAAATGACAATTGCACTGTCTAAACATCTCCCCACATCATCAGCACTGTATTGGTAAATATAAAACACACCACCCGTCTGCTTTCAAATATTTTTGTGTATTATAAAGGTTGCATTTAAACACGATCTCACTCTTTACAGAAATAAATAAAATAGCACAGTAACAGCATTGTCTGTGATACACTGAAAAGAGAGTGGCGGAGACAAGAACTCAATTTTCAACATTAAACATGTGAGTAAAGCACAGGAATCTCCTTTCCTACACTGACTGAATATTCTCGTACACACTCAGCCCCCACACTTCTGTAATTACCTTATCTGTTCAGCATGAGTTTTCTTCAGCTGTTCTCTTTCTGAATTTGACTCCCTTGAAGATTAACCCCAGTGAAAACAAGCGTCTTTCGTTCTCAAACCGGGGTTATTGCCTGGAATTCTCAGCTTTTGCAGCAGGAATGCTTCAGCCAGGAAACAGGTCCTTCTCCCAGCTCTGCCAAATCTCGATTGTTCTCCCCCTCCCCTCAATCTCCCCCAGCAAAACTCTAATCACTGCCTCTAGCATGATACTTGCTATGACGCTGCTCCAATCAGAATCAATCATGCCATCTCCTCCCTCACTACACAATGGCTCATTTCTACAGTAACCATTTGTAACCAACTGATTTCCTGTTCCTTCGAGTCCTTTGCTTCCTGTAGTTATGTGGACAGAGCAGCAGAGAAAAAGAAAAAAAAATGAATGTGCGTTTAAAAGTTCACTTTCAGAGTAGGCCTAATTCTGCAGTGGAGACACATTTTTATTAGTGGGTTATGTTAAATGCAGTTTTATTAGTCAGGTTAGTTATTAATAAAGTTAGTTATTAATTTTCAAATGTGTCTCTTGCACCATAGGCATTTCAGGTGAAAAATAGTGTGCATTTTTGAATGTGCATGTGTGCTTTTAACTGTAAAAATAGATTTGCATCTTATATGTTAAAATCGTTTTTGACTGAATAGCCTGTCTTTACTTATATGTCCATGTTAATCTGGCACCACATATAGCAATGCACCACACCCATGTGGTGGTGCTGCATCAAAAATAAAAAAAATTGCTACCTGTGCAGTCGTGCTGTACTCTGTGCTGTAACACGCCAAATATCCTTACAGGCCCACTGCCTTTTACTGCCAGAATCATCTCATTGGCTGTTGGCCGCTGCTCATGTCCAGAACATGGTTTCTGCCTCAACTACCCACTGGATCTTCAGCATGGGATGCCCAAGGGTGTCCCCAGCAGCTGTTGTCCCCATTCTGGGATCGTTTGCTGTTGTGCTGCTACCTTCTTTTGTTCATTAAGCTACTCAGAGCCATTTTCTGGAGCTCCCTCTTTGGAATGTCCACATCTCTTTGCCCAGTGAAGAGAGTGTTTTCCTTTTCTTGCCTGCCCAGGTCTTCTTTGGTTTCAGGTTTAAGTACTAGTGACTCGGCTTCTGAATACTTCACCTGTGAAAAGTGCCATTTACTCACTGTGTTGTTTTGGAAATCTGGAGCTATTTTTGCTAACAAGTAAAATTGGTACTTATCTTTGAATCCTTGGGTGGGTGACTATTTGAGATACTCACACCAAGGCACTCTCTTTGTCTGTGATATACATCCTAGGAACTCTGTAACACTTCTTTGGGGTCTCCGCTGACCTTGCCTGGGGTTGATGATCACTTAATTCACACCTGTGGGGGTAGATAAAATGTACCTCCGCTAAAGAGGATGGATCTTAACTTTTCTGATTAATTCTGATTGAACTGTGAACTTACCTGAACTGGCATGAAATTCACACTTGTGTACTTTCTCACTCCGTGACATGTCCTTTGATTCCCCAGGTGTTCAGTGAGCAATGGTCCAAATGTCTTATTTTTAGCTCTTACCAGTGAATTTATATTACTTTTAAAAGGCATACCCTGCATTTCATTAAGGTGAATGTACTTTAAACACTGCTTCTGATAACAATGTGAACAATTTGCGTAACATATTTTAAGAATGGTAACTGTTACTACACTATTTTATTGATTGTTGTACACCTTTAGCTATGGTTTTCAACTGTTTTATTTTCTCTATCGTTAAATGTGTTATTATGGGTGACTGTGCATTAATACTTATGTAAAGCAAAGGGAATCCAAATAATTGTGGATTAAATGTATAGGCCTTAGCAAGTTTCTTCATATTTTCTCTCTGGGTACAATTGTGTTTCCCTCTTTATCGAATAACTTAGGTGCTGTTAGGTGCTGACCACCAGGTCTAGAAGCGTTCACATATCCTAGTTTTAGGCTGTGTCTTGAGGATACTGTACATTATTGTGCATGGTCCCCTAGGGACTTGCATGCCTGCTAGTTTGCATGGTTTCTGGCTCACCCCATCCCGTGTATATTTTATTTCGGGTTCTCAGCTCTGCTAGAGGACCTAAACATAGCCATTGAAATTAGGAGAGTCTTTTTTTTTTTACTTTACTGATTTATAAATCTGTTTGGTTTATTGTAGTACTGTCCATGATTGCTGGGTACTTATTTGACCTGTTAGATTTCTATCTGTTACTTAAATAAAATATATATTTTTCAGCATATACCTTTGGTGTATTTTCTATGTGTAAATGTGTGGACTAATAGCACCTCTATGTCAGTTACCATCCCTACCTCAAAGGTATGCTTTTTCACTCTGTTCCATATTACTTAAATTAAATAAGTTTTGTCTTTCTTTTCTTTTCTGGTGTATTTGGCTTCCCTCTACGGTTAGTTGTTGTAGCATTCACAACAGAGGGTCGTTCAAAAACTACCTATACAGGTACAACTGACACCTTTGGGCACTCAAATTTGCCCAAAGGTGTCAGAACACAATGTAGGGGGTTGACATTCAGTCCTCAAATAATACAGACATAATTGTTCAAAAATGTGCATTTTACATTAGAATTTTCAAACATATAAAACAGTCCAATAGATACCAGGCCAACAGCAGTATAGTTTAATTTTGCAGTGCACATCTATGCTAGCTTTGCCCAATGTAAATCATGAGTCTTTGTCTCAACATTAGAAGACAATATTGCCACAGTACAACATATGTATACTTCTTGTGACTAAAGAAAATCATGAGACCGGATTCAAGAATATCTGACGGTGCTGGCCCGGTCATGCAAGGCTTGTCTCAAATATATATGGCCACATTGGGCCTCATTACGACCCTGGCGGAGTGGGTTTACGCCAGCGTTATTCGCGGCGGACCCGTCCGCCCTACTACGAGTTCCCGTAGCGCCATGGAGCGTTTTCCGCCTGGTTTTTCCGGGCGGAGAAATCCATGGCGCTACGGGACCTTGTTGTTAATTACGCCACCGTATTTTACGGTGGCGTAATTAACGCCTTCCCCACTCCCATTATACCCTATGGGGCAAAAATGGGAATGGGGAAGGGTAAAATGGGGGATGGGGATTTACCGCCCCGCCAAGGTCGGAATGGGGCGGAAAATCCGCCAACCCCCATGGCGCTATCGGCAGCTTTCCGCCGTGCTCCATGGTGCATTTTGCACCGCGATTTCCGCCAGGGTCGTAATGAGGCCCATTGACTCTTTAAAGCACATCAACATGCTGGAGGTGCCCAAGAAGTTCCTGGTAATATTAGGATGAACGTCATACATCCCTCAAGTAAGAGGGAATATAAGTTAAGAAAACCCATAAAAGACAAGTCTGAACCTACACCAAAGACCAAAGCACAGATGTCAAGCATATCACCATGACATTACCATCATATCCCTTCACCGAGAGCTACAAAATAAACAGCAAGACACATGCATATACACTTAGAAATTAGATGTGTAGAAAGATGACAACACATTCAGTCAGAAAATACTCACTTAAGAATCAGAATAGCACAAAGCCGTAAACACCTGTGAGGGAGTAAGCCCCACGGGACATGGAGCAAATTAGGTAACAGAGTGAGCTTTAATTAGATAGAGCAAGCTGTAATAGATGCAGACAACATACAAAATGCATCAGCATTTTTGATAGTTCGCTTCAATGTGAGATAGATTGCAGCCAGCAAGACATAAGCAATGAGATACGCACTTATAGGTAGCACTCAACCATGTGAAGTGATGGCAATGACAAAATAGCAAACAAGCAGATATCAGGCTTAACCAGACATGCACACACACAAGTAAGCAGGACCAAAAGAGACAAGAAGTGCTTCAACTAGTTATATAAGTATGCAGTAGAAACACAGAGTGGTAGAAAATGTAACACATAACATATATACATGTATATTAACACTCCAAAGACGTGAGTACGCCATACAATAATGATAGGTATGAAATGGTATGAACCATTGTAACTCAGCAGGCCTCAGAAATACATGGTTAGGTTCACACAGCCAAATGCATTTGGTTTCCAGCCACCAAAAATGACACACACATACACAAGGTCAAGGGCCTCGATGCAGTGTATAAAGTTGTGCTGCTATTGGTTAGCTAGATGAGGTGAATTATTTCTCAAACACAGAACAAGGGAATATGACTTAATCGGATGTTGCAACTCTGACCAGACCCCGTGAGGAGAAGTTGTGAAATGCTGTGCAGTGAATGGATAAGAACAAAATGATGTAGCAGGGTCCCACACATCTAACAAATGAAACATCCAACTAACAAAGTGTCTGCCCTTGTTCTTAGAAAATACCAACTACAAGGCCACAGCTTGGTGGGAATGAAGCAATATGCTTAGTTGAGCACAGGGCAAAATCACTCGGACAGCAGATTCATATGGCCCCCTGTAGGACAATATTCACTTAGGAATCAAGTAGAATTGTAAAGGGGGTCCTAACCGCGTCATTATTCAATAAAATGCCTTTCCGATACAGGATTGTGCAAACAGCAATGGTTTTTTTTTTTTTTTTTCCAGCCGGCTGGGAGCAGTTACACAAGCCACATTTGGTTAGTTAGCAATGCAGTTAGCAGTTATCTTTTCCTGCCTGTTATGTCAGTTTCGTTTTAATGAGTCATACCACTGAAAGTCACATATTCTGCTATTTGAATCTGCCATCTCACTGTACCTTGACTTTCTGCACAGCATACTCCCTTTTCTGCACACAACACCTTTTCTGTGCATTCAGCACTTTTAAACCTTCATAAACTTCTGTCAGGCTTAAAGCCTTTATGCATTTGGAAGACAAACTGTGGAGTCAATTTTAATATAATAGACATCTGCTGTAGCCATATTTCTGTTGTCAGGGAACTACTTTCCTGCATATATTTGAGCACTATCAATTTTCTAATGTCTAATGTCTATTGAGTGTGAAAAACCTCCTTCACATTTTAACACAATGTGTTATTCTATAATTAATGCATTTGTACCTTACCTTTTATGCAACTATATGATACCGTAGGTGAAATGACATCACTTCTACCATCCTTTGTCCATGTCATGTTTATCCCACTGTTTCTGCCTAGGGAATGCATAATACAGTGTCCTGAGTGCCCAATTCCTCTCATATTTGCATTATTTGACCAGGGGGTGGGACACAGTCCCTAAATGTCATAGTTTACTGACCATTTACCAAAGAGCGGGGGAGAGGCTGCTCCTCTACATTCCCCCTTCTGGTCGCTATATTCAACCACTATTTGACCTCATACTTATTGTTTACACTCCCCCTCATGCAGTGTACCTATGTATCCTTATCTCAGTCACCCCCGTCAGCTCAACCTGGGAGGTATCCTGAAAGATAGAGAACCAATAGTGTCCCCAATAATATTGTATTCTCTTAATCTATTGTATATGTATCCTCTTTGTCAAAGGTGTGGCATATGTTGCACTCTTTCGTTATTTGTGTCTATGTATGTATCCCCCAGAGTGTAACATTGTTTATTTCCATCTTGTTCCCACACCTGTTTCCCAATTAAACATTAATGTACACTGCCACTACGAGAGTCGGGATATATTGTTAAACAACATTTGTATCTTTTCTTCTGAGGGGACCCACCAGCTCATTCCTTCATTCATATGTTTTATTATTTTCTTCTTTATTCTTTTCCTCTTTTTTCCTGTTGATAGTAAATTATTACTCTTCTCCACTCCATAATATTTTATCTGTTTCTGTCCCATTTGCCATCTGCCTGGAGTCCATTTCCTGGTCATCATCTCACTTAACTTCTGTTAGATCATCTTCCATTGTGTTCTCTTTCCTTCATAATTTCTAATTCAAGGATCTTTCATCAGTTCATTATTGTTTTGGTTTCTTCTGCTTTGCAGCAAGTTCAGGGGCACCTTCATTTGGGTATGGGCATTGTTTTAGGGTGCATTGTCTTCATGAATAAAATAGTCAATCGAGGGGACATAAGGATGAGGGAGTCCACAAAAGAGGATTTGTTTTCTTCTTATTTTCTTCACTTTGGCAGCAATGAGCAACGGGCTGGATGCCCAAGACCTTTCTCATGACAATTAGGGCATTTCTCCCTGTCGTAGGCTCGATTGCTGAGATCGCCCAAAGTGTATATTTTCACTGTTCATTTGAAATATAGAAAACTAAGTTTCTTAAATAATAAGTGCATTTTATTATCAGCACTTACTAAAACCTAAGCATTACTACTTCAATGCTCCTATTTCTCTAAAACATTACTCCTACCTCCTAAAATATTTGCTATTCAATTCCCTCTTCTTTAATCTAATTTAATGGCTGCTTCTCCTCCCTCTTGTGCATACCTCAATGTCACCTGTGTTTATCTATGCTTAAACCTGGGGTAACCTATAACATTGGATCAAACAACACACACATATGTTGTCTGACCCTCACTTGCCCCACCTTTTCATAGGCTCACACCCCATTTGTTCCTTCTTAGTGCCGTGCTAAACTCAAGCGTCATCTTCGAACTTCTCTTTTAATTGAAAAAGTAACCATTTCTCCTCTCTTCTTGACAGAGGTTATTCATAAATGGTTGTGTCATGCTTTACCCTGCTGGGGTTACATTGACCCCTTGTTTTTATAAACAAATATAAAAGACAAAACAGAAAACATAACTAATCCAACAATAACGCAAAAGGCATCTTCTTCAGCAGCTCTTCTACTTTCTTCTTGGTGCATCTTAGGATATAACTGTCCTTTGCTTCGTGTAGAAACAGAAATGGAGGAAGAAAAATCATGGTAAGTCAACAAAGAGAACTGCTTTTCTGTAAAATAGGCTTTTCTTCCTTCTTCTGCACTGAGGGCACTGGTTTTGTCACTTGTGCATTTCCTTTATATGATGGTCCTAGGGTCAATCATTTATGTCCATGCTCAGGTAAAATTCAAGCTCATTTTATTTTAAGTAGAAACAATTATTCACTTTGATCTATTCTTATTTTTTATGACCATGGAACGGTGGCAGGCTTGCTTTTGGTTTCCTCGATGCAAATCTTCTTTGTGTCTTTACTTTTTTCGTAATCCTTCTTCCACAGTCTTTCCTTTCTTTTGCTGTGTTCTTTCTGATGAGATAATATTAACTCTTGTGTCCCCCTTCCGACCCTAATCTACCTACTAATGATGCTGGAAATAAACGCAGGTCCTATTTAGTGCATGCAAGTGTGTCATATATGCATACAATGTTGGCCTACCACTTCATTTTCATATCCTACTATTCTTTTGTTCATTTATTAAAACAAAGCATATGTCCACCCTACTTTTCATTATGTTACATTAACATAATCGTAAAAAGGTTACTCCACCTTTTTACATCCAAAGGTCTTTGCTTCCTTCTTTACTAAATATGGCCATAGTACATGCATGTACTATTCATTACCTACACTTGCTACACTTTTCTTGGGAAAAAAATGCTATCAGTTTAAAGCAATATAAAATATATATATATATATATATATATATATATATATATCTATATATATATCATCTCTTTATTACTTACTCTCATACGTTGTTGTGTGCAATGACAAAAGTTCTCTCATTGCGTTTTTCTTCATAAACCCTCATTCTTGGCACTCACAGTTGTATGTTACTGTGTGTCGTGTGTCCTTTATGTCTTGTAATCCCTCCCCTATAATTTTAAAAATTATCCACCTATGCTACAATAATAATATACACTCTCTATTCTCTTATGTTGTGTTTTAGCAGAACATTGGGTTACTTTTACTTAAGCCGGCGCTATACATGCATTGTAAACAGATTGTCTACTATTGTGGGGGTATATACTTATTCAGTGTGTGTGTGCGTATGTGTGTTTGTCACTCCCCCCTCTATTTGACCATATCGTTACAAACCTATAACCTAATTAACCCTATCAACTGGCTGAAGACACACAGTCAGAGATATTTACTACACCAGAAGCTCAATTACAGAGGCAATTACGTTATTCAATATACTCAAAAAATGGTTATATATAACACTGGCAGGCTGATACATCAACTCATTTGTTATTACTTCGATTAAAGAGTTTCAGAAAGGTTCAATTTTGGTGGGAAGGGGCAGGTATTTGGTGGTAATGCCTTATGCATTAACATAGCCATGGCTAGTCATTGGGTTGGTAAATGACCATACACATCCATCCATAGGATGTGTATTTCTCCTCACATGTGTTTTCCATCATATCTGTGTTCCACTGCATGCATAGGCAGATGTTTCTGCATCAATTCTAACCACTGACATTGCTCCTGACAGCCTTATATGCCATTGTTTGCAAATCTGTCTTTGCCCTGTCACTAATGTGAGAAGCCATTCCTAAACTGCAAGACCACAAGGCCAACACATGCCTGTGGTTGCTTGTGTTCCATTGCAGAGGGGACGTGACCTAGCAATTGAGATTGACCTGCACTTGTTGGTGGCAGCACCCAGAGTTATTTGCACAGAGCAAAGCCAAAGCTGTGCATCTATCACTTTTTGTTTTTACTACACTCTTCCCCTCCAGAATTACATTATTGTTACAACCAACCTCATCTTTTCTCTTATACTGAAGTAGTTAATGTAGTATATACTTTGAATGTAATTTGTATGGGTCCCCAGTCAGTTTATTGTATTTATTTTTATTTTTATTTATTGGAGAATTATAAGGCACCTATACAACAAATGGTGTTTCAAGGCACCACAAGACAAAAGGGGGGGGGGGGGAGGGAGAAAGATAACAATAATGGTTCTACTAGGCCTTGTGACATTTGGATAGTGCAAGTGCAGTAACAAGAAGTGCGAGGGAAAGGGTGCGAGCTAGTCAGCTTGAATGCAAAGTGTTAGGGTGGGAGGGGAAGTGCAGGGTAAATATTGGAGAGTGCAAGTGATAGGGAGGATGGAGGAGAGGGCGAGAGGGCAATATGGGCTAAGCAAGTGCTAAGGGGAGGCCAGGATGGCCAGTGTCAGGGATTGCATGGGGTACAGGGGGTATGGGTTCCCATTCTAAGTACAAGGAGGGGTGTGGACTCGGTGGGGGGCGGTGCCCTGGGAACCAGGCAGCCAGCCACTGCAGCAAACAGGGGAGTTAGCAAGGGAGGGGGAGAGGGAAGGAAGAAGTCAAAAGGAGGGTCTTGAGGAGCTTCCAGAACATAAGGAGATCTGGCTCAAGCCTGAGAGGGGCAGGGGGAGCTTTCCAAAGGGATGCTCTTGCGGAGGAGAGAGATCTACCCCAAACTCACTGCTTAGAGAAGCATCTGATCTGCAGAGAGTTTTAGCTAGAGGACCAAAGGGCTCTAGCAAGGAATTATTTAGGGAGAGAGAGTTGGATATAGTGGGGCCCCAGTCCCCAGAAAGCCTTGTGGATGATGCAGCTGGCATGAATCTGATCCCAGCAGCAATCAGGAGGCAGTGTAGAGATTATAGGGCTGGCAGGGATACGTTTCACAGTCCTATTCTGGATTAGATGAAGGGGGCAAAGGGAGGATAATGGGAGATTGAGAAAGAGGCTGTTGCAGTAGTCCAGCCTAGAGAGGAACAGAGTTTTGGGGACATTGGGTTTCTGAGGGAAGGTGAGGAAAGAGAGAATGCCTCGGAGGAGGTGCAGCTGATTATGGGCCTTCTTGGTAAGGTCTGTGATATGAGGAGAGTAGGAGAGAGAGGAGACAAAGATAACACCAAGGTTAATTGCCTCACAAGAGGGTAATGGGAGGGGGGCACATAGAGGGTGGCCATAGGGTTGGAGGGAAGGAGGGGGTTGCGGTCACAATGAGATGAATCTCAGTCTTACTGTCATTAATGTAGGGGTCATTGGCATCACACCATGCCTGTATAGCAGTCAAGCTGTCATGGATGAGAGATGAGGAAGAGGAGACAGTAGAGGGAAGCTTGAAGGAGAGCTGTGTTTCGTCTGCATTACTCTGAAAGTGAGGAGAGATGCCCCTTCTGCAGACATCTGTGTTCAAGTAACATCAACTGTCATGTATTGTTTGATATAGTTATCCATTTTCTTATGCATGATGTGAAAAATACCCTGTAGTCCCAGACAAAATGAACATACTTTAAATTACTGAAACCAAAATTGGGATTTTAGGTTTGACAAAATAGTTGCAGGCAGCCTGTTTGAATAAGCGTGTTACCACACTTATAGGTGTGAATGGCCCTCCATCCCCCTGGTCATTTGTGCTTTTTATGGCTGTTGGGCATAAATCATTGTCTAGGGCAAGCAAACAAATCATTGCCAGGCCCCCTGCAGTTCAGCCTCTCAGAATGATTTATCTGAGGTTTCTGCTGCATATTTAGAGTGAAGTCCAGCCCCCCACAAATCCACTCCCTCAGGTCCCAGTGGTGTTTAACACCACTTGCATGGCCTCCTTTCTAGGTGGTACAGGAGAGCCCTTGGGGGCACCTGGCCCCACTGGTCCCCCTGCTGGAGCCGGGCCTGCTAAGAGAGTTATAGCTCCATTTTTTGAGGAGTAGTTTAGATTGATCACCACACAACTTTGATCTATCTCTGAAAAAGGTTCCATACTTTGATATTGACTGAAATTACTTCGATTAAAGAGTTCCAGACAGGTTCCATTTTGGTGGGGAGGGGCAGGTATTTGATGGAAATGCCATATGCATTAACATAGCCATGGCTAGTCATTGGGTTGGTAAATGACCATACACATCCAAAGGATGTGTATTTCTCCTCACATGTGTTCTCCATCATATCTGTGTTCCACTGCATGCATAGGCAGATGTCTCCGCATCAATTATAACAACTGACCTTGCTCCTGACAGCCTTAATGCCATTGTTAGTTCTGGTTGTACAGCAGCATAATTGTAGCGTTGAGAATTTTCATTGTCTGATTATTGTGTTTTAATTTTTAAACACTGTTTCCAAGCACATTTACTGCTGTAGTGGTATTATTTTAAACATACTTTTAAATGAAACCAAACTGCTGCTTCTCTATCATATTTTGTGACACAATCTGTTTAATTAGAGGCAATATCAAAATTCAAATGTGTCCTTTCTTTTCTGTATTTACAAATGGTCTTTAGTAATGTTGTATTTGATATTTTCTGGCGAAATAACTTTTTTTTACTGTGCGGACTACCTTTATATATATTATTGCAATACAAATTATGAGTGATATATCAGAAATAAATGTAGGCATTGCCAATATAAAACACATATTCATGATTCCCTACCACATGAGTAAAATATGTGGGTGAACCAGTTCTACTCAAATATTGAACAGAAGCAGAAGATATGTGTGTCACCATAAAAAGAATCAAAACTGTTTTCCAGCAACACACTGATGCAGAGTAAGGTGCCAAAAAATATGCATCCCTGTTTTCATGATTCAGACTTCTCACTAGCTACCATGACAATGGTGGGTGTATGAGGTACCAACAGTTACCTGCTCCATTTACAAAGAGCACCTCATAAATTGTATGCAACTTCACACATACACCAGGAATACACTTCAATGCCCTCTGTACATCAAATGATGTCAAAATGAACTATCATGTTATTCAAATTCTCTCTGATTTAACATTTTATTTATTTTCCCAACTGCTCCCAGATAGCCATACAGCGTTTATAAAATCATGGTGGATTTCACATAATTTCCAATAGTCTAAATATGTTGAATAGCAGTAATTCATTTGGATTGGATTGAATAACACACATGTTTTTTTCAGCCCTATATTGTGCTGACCTCAGTTGACCAGTGTTACAACCCAGAACAAACTAGCTCCCACTCTTGGGAGTACCTTTTTCTATGTAAGCGATATTCAATCAACACTACAGCCAAGTCAATGCCTAGTCTGGGATGCTGAGGAAAACCCTTATTAATGTATTTTTATGTCAAGTTCAGTACTCTGGATGACCACCCTTGTATAACACCCCCCTCTTAGAATCCCCCTGACCCCACTGAGCCAAGAAGGTTTGTTTTGCAAATTAAAAGGTTTATTTGAATATTTAAACAATATATATATATCACACTTTATAATAAATTAATATCTGATAGTACACTTAGACATATGATGTTGATCAACAATGGGTAATCTGGCACTAGCACACTTCTTTACAATCAATGAGGAGTTAGTATAGGATGGATAAAGTAGCAAAAATACTTTTATGATTTCAAGGGAAAAGCAATGAGGAATAAAATGCAGTACAGAAATACTTGAGATGATTTTAGCAAAAGATAAGATAATCACTTTTTCTCTGGCAATTCACCCCCCTCCCCTAGGCAATGTAAGAAATGGAAGGAGATGGAAAGAGGAGCACACAGTTCTCAGGAATGCAATCAAATACAATACGAAATTCAGTTCCCCCCCAGCAAGCTTAGAGGAAACAGGTAGGAGTTTGAAACACAGGCCCAAAATGCTTTTTAAATGTGATGGCAATGGATGGGAAAATGTGCCAACTGATTTTAATTCCCTCTAGAGATTCAGGGTGAGTGGGAGATGCGTGTTGGTATTAGTTCAGGCTCACTTTAGCGATGCTCTATGAGTTATTACCAAGTTGCAAACGGATTTTAACAAAAGAAAGAATGGAGCTGCTATTTTGACAAGTGGAGAAATTGAGCCAAAATCGCAATTTGCGGTAAATTTTGCAAGTGCGTAAATCGTGATTGTGGGAAAAGTATAAGGAGTAGGAAGTCTAGGTTCGTTGGAAAGCTTCTAAGCTTTCAGAGGTAAGTTAAATCTTGTTCCTAGCCCAAACGGTTCCAGAGATACGGACGATTAAATAAAGGTAGTTTTTCGGATTTAAAGTAAACTCAAAATGACAGGTGACAGCTTGCAGCTGCAGAATTGACAGGTGACAGTTGTGCAGCTTTAAAAATGACAGATGACACGATTTCTAGGAGGCAGTTCTACTTAGGTTCAAATAGTTTGGATTAGATTATTTTAACTAAGAGATTGGTTCTGCACAGTTCTGCTAGGTACTCACAATATAAATTTGAACTAGGCCTCGTCACGGATCTGGTCAACACGTCCGGCTGCGGTTCTGTCTGCTTGGCGGGTCAATCAGGCACCGGTTCTGCTCACAGCAATCTGGGTCAGCTCTGCTATGCTGGTCTAGCCTCTCTGGATTCAGCGGCCTCTGGTTCTGGATACTGCTCTGCTTTCCGGTCCGGATCAAGTGGATTCTGGATGTAACACTGCTTTCTGGGTACTGGCAAGAGGTCTTGGCAAAAGAATTCAGACAGCTCGCCCGGCTGTGGAATAGTTTGCAAATGATTTTGAGGCCTGCTGACAAATACTTTTGCTTGCAGTGGGCCTTCTTGGTTCAAAGTTCTGTAGTCTCTGTTTAGCTTGGAAGTCTAAGTGTTGGATCTTTGGATGTGAAGTCGTCGGTCAGCATGCTCCGCAGCAAATGGAATTGAATGTCTCTACCTGTCTCTACCTGTCCAAGCAGTCTCTTTTTATGTTTTGAAAATGGGTGTGTGCCTGGGCCTAACTAAGCCTGCCCCTCTCTACTTGTCATTGGCCCAATTCTCCCCTCTCCCATGATTGGGGGAAGGAAATGGATTGTCATCATGATGAGGTCTGTTTATGGGTCAGAGGATCCTCCCCTGGTCAGTTTGCCCACAAATCTATATTTGATTCAAATAGATCTTTCCCAGATATACAATTTGTTGAAATTACATGTGCACATTATATATTCCTTATGGTCCATGCTTGTCCGCCTCTGATCTTCCTGGGGGCTTGCATACAAAAATGACAACATTTTGCGCTTTTTAACTGGTTTTGCAATATCGGACATTTACCCAAAATTACACACATGTGCGCAAGGTGTATGGACATTAATTGATGAAGTGTCAGATTTTTAACATGCAGACATTTGGAGTGAGACCCTATTTTCCGCTAGCAACCCGCCAGAATACACCACAGGGTCCTAACACCTCTCAAAATGTTCACATAAAAATCACAATAATAATGATATTACTTATATAAGTCCGCACTATGAGTTATCTATCTTTTTAAAATTATGCCCTGGTCAAAAAGGGGTGTGGCTTCCCACATCACAGGGTTGAATAACTGGTTTATCCACTTCCCCCAAGCTCAGCTGCTAGCAGAGGCACTGCCCCTCCCAGTTTCCCCTAAGTGGAAGCCACTTTACGACGCCCCCAATATAACATTTGCCTGAGTCAAGGGAGTTGCATTGTTCTGTTCCTTCCAGTTCCCAGGTGCTCCACCCCTAATCTAATCAGAGAGGTGACAACTCCTTTTGGCAAGGGGCAGCAGGATGCAGCTAGGCCTGGGAAGAACAGGTTTCTCCTGTCGGGGGTAGTTGTCAGGCAGAATCCAGTTTCACTAAGCCAGGTTTCAGCTAAATGTCACTTTTTGTTCCCAGTTTTCTACATTCAAATCAAACTGACAATTTGTACCTATACATTAAATAATTACTTCCTTCAAGTCATTTCAGAATATGGTTTTACATTCTTCCACCTCTTAGCAAGTCTTTCCTTGGTCTGGTTTTGTTTCATTTGTGCAGTTTTACACAAAAGTCTGGTGGTTTTAAAACGCCGGCTTTCTGATAGTGGTGAGTACTGGTAATGCAACCATTTTTGGGATTAAGAAAATGAATTCCCCACAGTTTTGAGTTGCTTTTTTGGCAATCAGCATTGCCATTCCCAATGGTTTCAGGCTACTGTGTGTGTAGCCCAATGGTGGTTTTAGGCAGTGCCCTCCTGTGCTCACAACATAGGCAAAAATGGGTGGCAGCCTATTCTTCATGTTTTCCCTGTGCACTCTCTGGGGAGTTCTGGCCATCATGATGTTTTCCATGCCAGTACTG
The DNA here is from genome assembly GCF_040938575.1 of Ambystoma mexicanum. Taxonomy (NCBI): domain Eukaryota; kingdom Metazoa; phylum Chordata; class Amphibia; order Caudata; family Ambystomatidae; genus Ambystoma; species Ambystoma mexicanum. The sequence continues at coordinate 1,375,481,266 of NC_090922.1, forward strand.
CACAGTTTTATGGTAGGGCTTGTATGCATGGGTAAAAACATCCCACATCTAGAAGATTCCTGGAAAATTGATTAAAATGCCAACAACCAGAGATTTGCAGTGTAAGCACAACTAAATTATATTCTTATCTTGCCAAACCACAAACGGAAATTCTTCCATTAAAGTGAGACCTATTACACTTTACATTGACATAAAGTCAAACACATGGGCTGCCTAATGCTCAAGAACAAAGATAACCTGTCAATTAATTCCAATCAACCAAATCAATCATTGTCTGAAATAATTATATCGGATTAATTACAGAAGTCATTTTGCTGAAGCATATGATCCTGTCCACAGGTGAAATGCAGGGCAGTATCAAAAGAGAAACAAATCTTATTTATAACTTTGTATCCATGTGATTTATAAACATGAAGCTGGTTGTGTTGTTGCTGCAATAATCTTTTCTATTTAATCAGTATGAAATCGATTTTTCAATGTATTCTAACAATTAAACAAATTAGGAATATTAATAGCTCTGATTAATGATGGCACATATTTAGATCACACATACATGTGTGTGTGTGGGGAGGGGGTAGGCGACTACAGAAATCCATGTTTCATAAAAGTAAAATATGCAATATTGATGACATTAGAAGATCGCTCAGGGGCAATGTGCTTGTCTTGGAAGCAAGACAATGCAGAACAACACAGGTTCAAATACCGATCCCGCATTAAGAAACTGGTCTCTGGTATTGAGTGCATTATAAAAGAATAATTAACAAAACATTTTCAATGGAGATGGGGAAGTGTATCCACTGAGAGGGTATGACTGTTCTACCTCTAGAAAAAGCTGCAGGAAATAACACCACCTCTTCCTATTGGTTTAGTGCTGAATATGGGTATTATCTGGAGATGACAAGGAATTATCCTTAAGGGAATTAGAACCAATTATCCTGAGACAGACATGCTTTCCTGAAAAAGCAAGGAAGAGACCGAGAGGGGCATTCATACTTTGAATTCATTGGGAATACAATATAGTCTCTGCTGGCTCAGGAACTTTAAAGCAATCAGCAATGTGAGCAAAATTATTCTGTCAGTGAAATGACATATGCTCTCTATAACCATTGTATTGCTCTCAAATGTGGTGGTACAAAAAGGGTGCTAGTAAAATTCATTGAGGTTTTAATGGGAAAGTAAGAGTGCCTTCTCTCTGCATTTAAAATTAAGTGAGATGGTATTTCATCCAACATAAAATACATGCATGAGCTGTGTGCTCAGTTATACAGACAGCACTTCTGTGCAGCTCTATATGAATCTCAATACATTGTACCCAAAGTGTTTTCACAGATACAGTTAAACTCAATCTGTGACATGAAGATGTCTGTATCATAGCCTAAAGAAGATGTTCTCTGAAAATGTGTGTTTTGTGAAGGTCATAGCTGTTTAAGGATCCGGAACTGAGAACATGTACATTTGTGTAATATCCACTCCCATAGAAAAATAAGAAAATGCAAATAGCATACCCACATTCTTGAAACTGCTTAGTGGGATTCTAGGTGTGAGTTGCAAAGGGAGGGGCAGTTCTACCTGTTTAATACAATCCTAAAATTATTCCTGCACTTGATTGAGTCAACCAAACTATTGTGTGTTCTGAATCAATAACAGTATTTCCCTACTCAAAATATGCAGTGTGCGTTAAAAGCTTACTTTAAACATAGACCTACGGTTTGGTCCAACTATGAAAATTATTATTCAACCTGTATGTTGTTTCTTCCTATTAAGTACATGTCAAATTAATAATACATTTGTCTTACTACTAATTGACACATTGTTATCATACTTCACCTTTTTTGTTGCTCTACCCATACTGTGCAGGTGATTATTTAGTGACTTCATTGTAAGTGCCAGTTTAAATTTCCTCTTATTTGAATACAATTAGTTACATTCCGTTGGAAGCATTTGTTCTTTTCTCTAGTAAGTTCTCAGTTGGGCTATAATGGGGCTATAGGTAGTCAAAATACAGTTACCAGGCACAAACTAGGAATGTTTCTTGGTCCTATGAGCAAACAGAAGCTCTGCAGTGACAGAAGATGTGAGAAAGTATCTGTATGTGTGAAAGCAGGAGTCAGGTAAAGAGTGAGCCCAGGAAAGTCCTGTGTTCATCAGGGATTCTGGCCCTGGCCCTTTATAAAATAAAGATACCAACTCATCACTAAGGATCTCATTATGAGTTGGCTGGTATCACAGCGTTCCCACCAAACCCCCCAGCGCTATTAAAGCCGGATCACGGCTCTGACGGAACAGTAATTCACCATTGGGCCCATTGGGGAATTCCCCATTGGACCCAAATGGGAATTTTCTGCGCGATTACATCTGGCGGTTTTACCGGGCTGTAATTGAGCTGAAAATTGCCAAATTTCCGGCGCATTGACCCCCAGCTTGTAGCTGGGATTAAATGCTGCCAAACCTGTGATTTGACGGACCCTTAAATGCAGCGGTATTAGCATTACCCCCACATTTAAGGGTTACTGCCAAACTCGTGATGAGGCCGTAACTCTTTCCACTCCTGTAAAGTGAACACAAAGATCAATTCAATTCAAAGGAGGCAAGTGGCTTTACTGGAATCAAATTCAATTGGTGTCAATTGATCGATGTAAACATATGTGTTGAGAAAGGAGGGGCTAACTTCACCTGGCACATTATGCCTATCTTACACCCCTCCAGTCCTTGTTGTGTATCATTCATGTATCAATTGTGATCTGAGGGTTGTTGTGAAGTTGCATTTGTTAGGTTATGTGGTGAAGCTGTAGAAACCATGGAGACCAGGAGCCACCACCTGCTATATGATGAAGAGCACAGAGGAGAAATCAAGAGTGTTTCTCAGACGGCACAGTCAATCTCTCACATATGATGATCAATCGATCACTTTTACCCTCTCCTCAAATCCCACCAACTGTGTTGAATTTTCTGTTTGCTAGGGGCCTAACCAAGTAAGGATAGTGTTCTACTCGCTCTAATTTTATCTATTGTATCTATTGTATCTACTTCATAAGTCATGAGTTTTCATCTGATCCTTGTGCTGTGACAGGGTGCAGAAATGTAGGATGCATGTTATCCCCCACTTTCCAACCAGTCACTTATCCGAGTAGGGAAGTAGTGTGAACACTAAGTGGACATAGACCAATATTTTTAAACAAAGGTTTGTTAAGGCTTTGGGCAAACTTGGTAACACAAAAAGTATACTAAGTAAATTCTGAACAAATAACTGATGGCTTTTTCATTGGGGTAACACTTCAGCTCTTTAGCTGTCAAATTCTAATACAAGTTTCTCCCAAGTATGGATGTCTAATTCACTGTCACTCACAGTCATGTGGCCTTGAGTGTTCCCACATGTCTTTATTGTCTCCTCAGTTAGTTATTGGGTTCTCATCCTGGTTGTCAGTGAGCCATTGCATCTGGGTCTCAGGTTTATGGAAGATCAGGTACAGAGTTTGCAAAATGGAGGAAGCTGGAGTGCTATAGAGGTGATAAAGTTCACCCCAGATCTGTAACCATGGGGTCAGTAGCCTGTGTCTAATTATAGGCTTCAGATCTGCTTCAACTCCTCTCAGGGTCCTGGCCACACTCTCTTTAGCCAAGGCCTTACACTTGTACTTTCTGGGCAATGTTCTCAAACTTCTCCAATGCATCCCATCATTCCTCTCATCTTCAAACTGCCACCTTTGTACACCCCCTCAGTGCATTGAAAGGGTCTCACTGGTGACTCGAAGCAGAAGAAGAAGGAGTTGAATAAGCAAGAGCAACTTCTTGTTAGCCACTCAAAAAGAGCATTGTTACTTTCTCGAAAAGGAGGGTAAAGAAAGATGCACTTGTTGTCACAGAGAAGGGGTGTGGAAGGTAATACCAAGAAGAGGTCAAATTGAACAATTGGTAGGACATGAGGTTGTTGCATCTTGAGGTGAGGAGATAGACAACCTCAAAAAGAGACTATGATGACTGCCAAAGAAACTGTAGGAATAGCTTTCTAAGAGAAAGAACTGCAGCAGAAGAAGAAAACCCATGAAATAAAAACATAGCAATGATGGTAGGCCTCAAATTGGTACTATTCACCACATTTCAGATCATGTGAGTGGTTAATCCAGTATGACTAATACTGGACTTGCATCTGTTAAAAGTGTTAGAACATATTATGGTCTGGAGGCACATTAAAGCTTAGTTGAATGAGCAGGATTGTAAATTCCCCAGACATAGAAGGAGCTTTGAGGGATAATAACATATTAGAGTCTATGGGTGATAATGCATTGAAACGCTGTGACATGCCCAAACCCCTCCTGGGGCAGATTAGACACACTGTAGCAAGGCAAAGGACATGTCAGACCTTCTCTTCTTCTACAGGTATAGCATGAGCACCATGTATGGCAGATAATAATAGTGTTTCTGTGAATGCTGTGTATCCATGTTCCAATAAAATATCCTGCACGGCTTCAGAACAAGGTCACAAGTAAGATGCTGACAGTTAGTGAAAAATGTCTGCAATGCCATGCCAAGTAACACCCACCATTGTGAAACTGCTATATTAGTGTTTACTTTGGCTTTGTTATATAACCTGCGCTCTAAGGGCAGGCCTGGAAAATTGGCCTGCTGTATTTCCTACTTATCACCTGCCCACTCTGTATGCTGTGTATTTGCTATCTAATACAAGAAGCTTGGTTTACCATCAGCCTGTGTCTAATCTCCTTATTTGCTGCAAGCGGAGGTTGTTGTCGAAGGGGATCTTGGGAAGGGGCTGATCTTGGCTACTCAAGAATGGGGCAGTGATCTCTTGCCTAACTGCGCTGGAGTTTTGCTGTGGGCTGCCCTCTACCACAATAGCATGGACAAATAAAACAAGGTCCTCACCATGGGAGGTCACTTTTATAAGCGTGGTACACCTGTTGACTGCAAAATTTCCTAATCTGCGGTGTGGTTTGAGAGGTCTGTAGAAAATCTCCAGAGATGTGGACAGAGTAAACCTATTCCCCTGTCTAATAAGTAAATACAACCTTGCACTAATATTCTGCCACTTTGTTTTTCCTCAGAACTGCACTATATGTTGACTAAACAGTCATTTTCCATGTCATGTATTTGCTGTCTCTCTCCCTGCACCTCCTGGGATGTTTTGCATTTGTCTGTTTCTAAGTAGATAGCTACGCTGCAGAGATGTCACTTTTCTTTCTCATCATGTCATGTATTATGCTTCTGTATAGGCACTCTTTACTGGGTCCAATGTAGAGATGTATAACTCAAATTGGATTAATGCCAGAGGCTATACTGTGTGTAGTTATGGTGAGGCCATTATGGTAACAAGTCTGTGTTGAACTATCCTAGCAGAAAAGAAAAAATACAGTTTGATTTCCCATATTTTTTTTAAAGCAGGACCCAGAAGCACTCATAGGGTGCCACATAGGGCCCCACAACTGCTCCATCGCTGCTTTATCAAAGCAACTCCTTGCAGATGGAAAAAAGTGCTGGCAGGCTGCTACAGCTCACATCAGAGCCAATGTTTTTGCATAGTCTTCTCGCCAAACATGAAACAATGATAAAGACAAACTCTGAACTACAGAATGTGTTTTATTTGTAGTTCAATTTTAAAGGGCCTTCCAGTTTCAATACATTCTGACGGAGGCACCCATTTCACTGGACAGATTGTACAAAACATCTGCAGCGTCTTGGGAATCATTAAGCACTTCCATTGTAGTTTTAAACTCACAATCGGCCGGGCCTGTGGCATGCCGAAACTTTGACGTGAAGCTCCGCCCAACAAAGGTCTGCCAAGAAACCGGTGGCCTGATGCCCTTTCTCTTGTCCTCATGGACTTCAGAAACTCTGTAAATAGAGTACAGGGCCTCTCCCCCCATGAGATACTCTGATCTTGTTGTGTCATATTGCAAAAGACTAATGCTCGTTGTCAGTTCTCACTTCCATCAACTCCAAGAAGCTCTGCCTCGACCGCCTGAAATGCTGTGCTACAGCCTCATACCGGGAGACTGGGTTGTCCTGAAAGTGCATCAGTGAAAATCGTCCCTGCATCCTTGTTGTAACAGTCCTTTACAGATTCTGCAGAAAACCGATACTGCAGTATGCTGTATAGGCCATGACTCCTGGATCCATGGCAGCTAGTGTGCGAAAACAGCACCTCCAATTCACAATGAAAATCAGAGGTCCAGGACAAAGACAATCCATAATCTGCCAGCACCAAAGACACAGAAAAGCTGCAATATTCAAGGGTACAGGAGAAATAGACCCCTCTTCAGATGCCCATTGGGTTCCCAGCAGCTAAAACCCTGGTTACTCACATCCAGCACTCCTTGATGACGAACTTCTGTTACCTGTCCCGAGATACAACTTGCAGAGTGCGATCCCATCTCACCTGACATCAGCAGAAGCACCCTCACTCTCAAAGGTTTTGTACACTTGTCTCCTACAAGTGGCCCATCGCTCTCAAACATTTTTGCTTCACTTGTCTCCGACAGGTGGCCCATCACGCTCAAATGTTTATGTCACCAAGCAGCTACAATAACGCTGCACGTCTGGTGTTTAGGGGCATAATTACTCCAACTCAAGGGAGTTTTGGAGGTCTGCTTAATGTGCCCAGTGCTTCAACTGATTTTTTCCAGTTCTATGCATCTGTCATCATCATCCTTGCAAGGATCCTCAACTTTTGCATCTTCACTTCTCCTGTCTACTGGGTCATGTAACAACCACCAGTATTTTTAACTTTTGGGCATAAGGCCCTGCTCTTTGTAGGGTTGGAAAGCTAAATCCAGGAATAACGCTGCTATTGCATTATTGAATCTGAATTGTTTACAACATGTTGCTGTTCCTTACCATGGTATTTGCTCTGCCTTACCCTATATCAACTATCCTACACCCAGAACCTTTCCTCAACTTCTCTTCGGCTTATACTGACCTAATCAATGCCTCTGATTGCTATGTATTCTCCCACACTCCTATGTATGCCAGTGGGTGGATTCCCTTCATCTCTGTCCTGTTCAATCTTGCTGACATCAAGCTGAGGTTGATGCCGAGGGGGCCCTTAGTAATGGGCCCGATCTTGGTTACCACAATCCATAATAACTTTTCCTGAGTAAAAACTCTAAGAAATAATCACAGGAAAGGTCCTCAAAGAATTCCTGTAGTGGTGGCTTTAAGATTTAGTCCAAGAGGAAGAGGAGAGTATCAGACGGTGGGTAGAAGGTGGGGCATTTGTTGGTACTGCCATATTCCTGTCCATATCAAAGGGGATTCCCACGTTCCCCTGATTCACATCAAGTGGTGGTGCCACAATTGTGACACTACAGGTGTGACTGAGACAACTCTGGTTTCCCTGGAGATAAAGAGGTATACCTTGGAGCCCTACCAAGACCCACATGTATCTTCAGCCTGCAGTAGTATATGACCTGGCAGTGATCACTCTCGGGTCTACTGCAGTCAACCCGACTATGGTTGAAGCCAGACCTCTGAGACATGCTCAGCCTTTACCATGGAGAACGTCCACTATTTGAGGAATTGAGCCCAATCAACATGGCTTCCTATTATTAGACAACTCCTTGGAGTGACCATTCTGGTGGATGATGTGGGTATGAAGATGACTGTCAAAGATCTGCTGGGTAAGGGTTTACCACACTCTGAGTTGGTAGATTTGGCCACAGACTCACACACCATTGCCCAGAGTCAGACTGGTACCTGTGTCTTCCTTGTTAATGGTGTACATTGCTTCAGAATGCAGGCTTGGCTAGTACTGAAGAGCCTTGGACCAGTGGAATCAGAGTGCTCTGCCCTAGCTATCAAAGACCATTAGCTAATAATGAATCTCTCATTTGAGACATTAGTGTATTGTCTGTACTGACATAAATGCATCTTGCTACTAGAAGTTCTAACCAGACTTACTTCTGTCAAATTCTATTTAGAGCCACCCAGAAAGTTAGTTTCAATAGGCAGATTCTCAGTGAACTTGAAGTGTTGAAAACCTCAGGTTGAAATGTTGGTTGTCGAAATTAAGGGGCATTCTGAACCTGCAACTAAGAGAGTAATACACACAGTTGCCAACACCAGCAGGGGAGGACACTAAGCTCACAAACTAGCTTCTGAACAAGATGACATTCCTGCACTGTCTCAATGGGAGTCAAGGGCCGGTTCTTTACTCTGAGCGTGTTACTGTAATGTGTGCTGTGAATGAACATTTGAAAATGAAAATAGGTGATCAATAAATGGGCTGGTAACTGGAGATGGGGTCCTGCAGTGTTCTACAAATATATAAGTGGGGACGTTCATGTGAATTTGTTGTAGTAAATCTGTCCTTCATCCTGCTTAACCAGGAGATATATAAGAGCTTCTTTTAATTTGTTTAAGTAAACTAGTTGTTGCCAAACATATCTTTCTTTTGTTGGTGTGCCCTTCAATAATACAAATTAAAATGTAATTTACAGCACATCCTACTCCAGAAGTTACAACATGTTCTTTAACATCTGTGGGTAAATATACACCATTGCCGCTAATGACTCTAAGTAATTCTGATGGAAGCACTATAGCAGTCCTGGGTTGTAATCATAGTATAGCATGCAATGAGTGTACTGTTTGAATTATAATACTCTCCTATAGGTTGAGTTGTTATTGAACGTTGTGAAGAGGTAATATTTATTAGTTGTTATTGATAGCTAGAGAGGGCGTTTGGTCATCATGGAGGTTATTAATGCATAGAAATATGTAATCTGTAATGGCATATTAATTTTCTATTGTTAGATACAAGGTCATTTGAAACCATTCTGATTGTTTATTGTCTTCAATTTAGTGACATATGCATACTGTTTTTCTAGTTCACTTCGGAAGCAGACACATCATTGGTTTTCATTAGAGGTAGTCTGAAACTTTGCTATTTCTTTCGTACATGTGTTGCAAATAAAGTTAGTGGTTATAAACTGTTTGTAAATCTGTTTTGCTTTCTTCATCGACTTCAGTGCCAAAATATGTATTTGTTGTAGCACTTCTTGTGCTTTGGCAAGAGTTGAGTATTGTTTAGTTTTTGTGATGCTAGAGCTGGACGTTTTGCACTGTACAAGGTTATGCACACAAGTGTGCATTCTAGAGTGGTGAGTTGCCAACATTTATATAGGATGAAAGGTGCTTTTACTGGATGCGCCTGAAATTCAGACAAACAAATCTGTTTTGCTGCTACCTGGACAGCAGTCCATGTTCTGAAGTGTTTTATTTGTACTTTTCCTTGTATGTATTTGTTTAGAACTGTCGAAAACATTTGCATGACTACAGGCACACATTGCAGTGTGCAGGAACGTGTATTGAATAGACATAGTATCTGGCCACGAGGAGGATTAGACTATTTACATTGGGTAACAGCAAACAAAAACTAAAATGGTGACTGACACCAACCTACCACTACTTGAAATCCTGTGGTAAACTCATGGGTGTCAAGGTGGGCAATACCTTCTTTGTTGTGTACCTGTGATTCATGATCGTGTGGCTCCGGAATCCTATCATCTGGACATGTTGCCTGCGCAGATGAACATGTGATGCAGAAGGTCAACCCAGGAATTCCACAATAGTTGTAACTTTAGTCAGACCCTCACAGAACACGAACAGCACAAGGAAGAAGAGAACCAAAAGAAGAATGGAGCAAAGAGGGGCAGGACAAAGAACCTTCTCCAAGGAGGCAGAGTGGAGTGAGGCAGAGAGCAGGCAGTGGGAGATCCCAGAAAAAGGAGAAAATCAGGACAGGACAAGGCGGGACCGATGAAGGAAGGCAGGATAAGGACTGGATACAAACTGGGACTGAAAACAGGGCCATACAGAAGGAGCACTGGGAAGCGCTGACCAAACTGGAAAGGCTGCCTTTGTAGGTTTTCCAGGTGGGCTGCATTCTAAGTTAAGGTGGATGTGTCACCACAGCATTGGAGGCTTCCCACCACACCAGGCATGCATGGTATCACGGGGGGGGATCCGAGGCCATGGGATAATGTCAATATGTGGCCATAGTCCTTTAGCACAGTCTGAACAGTTAGCTGTTCCTTGACAGAGGTGCAGTGTCAGGCGGTGATCGAGGAAACAAACCTTCAAGAGCAGCCAGGAGCGACTCCTAATGCCAGGTAAGTGATCCGACCTGTGGAGGTCTAAGTCGGTGGCCTGTGTATCCCACTCCCAGGGATGCTGGAGAACCAGGCTTTCAAGGTAAACTATAAAAGAATCATGCACCAGATGTTCTGCATCTACATGCAAAGCTAGCTTCCATGAGCGATCACTTGGAACGTAAACCTTCCAGTCAATGAGGAAGTAGTGATGGCCACATTAAAGTGAGAATCAAAATGGCCTTGACCTCAAATTCTAGGTGGCCAACAACTGTACGAGAGGGTGGCTTAGTGAGGCCTCAACTGTAGGGGTTATTGATGAATGGTTTCATTAGAGAAATGTAAAAAACTGGATGATTATGCCAGGAAGGAGAGATGTGTAAGTGCAAAGCCACAGAAGACAACCAATGTCAAATCTAGAAGGGACCCAGAACATTAGATGCTAGTTTAGTAGGAAGGATGGCTAAGGGCAGGTTGTTGGTGGAGAGCCAGATCCTGTCCTCTACCTGTAGGGGTGTCTCATGGGTCTGCCTGCAGTCAGTCTGATGTTCACTACAGTTCTGGTTGTCCTGCAACACCTTGGTAGCCAATAGATGCTGGGCCTGTATCCTTTTGAACATGCCAAGAGCATCAAACTGGCAGGGATGTGTTGGACGGGGAACAGTTTTGGATGCTGGCCAGAGGTGCAAAGGAAAGGACTACTGTGAATAACACTATGCAGGGTGTTATTGTGGGCCACTTCTTCCATATCAAGATTGTGGGTGAATTGTCTTGTAGTGCGTTGGAGTAAAAAAGGAGATACTGCTCTAAGGTCTGGTTGGTCCTCTCGGTTTTCCTGTTAGTCTTGGGGTGGTAACCCACATTGATACCCCTTTGCATCCTGATGTTGCAACAGAGAGAAGTCCAGAATATGGATATAAATTGGTGTCCACAATAACATATGATTTCTCTAGTAAACCATGCAAACCTGTAGACATCATGAAAAAAGACAGCAACCATCTGCATAGCTGTGGGTATCTTGGGTAATGATGTGAAGCGTGCCAGTTTAGAGAAACAGTCCATGACTACAATGATGCAATGCCATTCAAAACTGGAAGATCAACAATGATAGTCTGTGGCAATGGAATGCCATGGTTACAGCAGTCTTTCTGGTTACAGGAGACCCAAGGGAATCTTCAGCAGTTTTGGTTTCGGCACATACAGGACAGGCAGTCCAACCTGGTCACCACAATTGTCTGGACACACGTTCTTTAGTGGCATTCTGTCGCCTGGATCCACCCACTTTTGAGTCATAAAACTCAGACAAGGTCCAGTGCTGCAAAGATGTTGTGGGTAGATAGAGTTTCCATGATCTAAAACCGTCTTTGTGTTCTATATCCAAAAGGTAGAGAATAGAGGGTAAACCCGGGTCTATAGCAGTTTCCTGAAATACCTTCTGTAGGTAGTGTTGTAAGCACCCTAGAAAATGACACAGGGTCAAGATTGGTTTGGGTTTTGGGATTTCCTCACTATATGGAATGGTACAGTATAAGGCATCTGCTTTCAAGTTTGTGATCCGGGAATATAAGTTATATTGAAGACACATTGGGCATAAAGAATGTCCACATAGATTTCCTGCTATACACAGATTGTAGGGATAGGAGTTGTTGCAGGTTACAGTGATCTGTCCGGACATCTACAGGTTGAAGGCATCCCATTAGGTAGTGTCTCATTTCCTGAAATGCTTCTTTAATTGACACTTATTCTTTTTCAAACATGGCAAAATTACACTTGCTGGATGTCATCTTTCGGGAGAGCTATGCCCCAGGGTGTTCCATTTGCGTCTCAACATTTATTTTGCAATAGGACAGCTCGCACAACTTGATTGGAGGCATCTGATTCTATAAGAAATGCGTGAGTATCATTGGGATGAAGCAACACAGGTGCCATGGTGAAAGCATACTTTAGGAGGTGGAGGAGCGTTTGTCTTGGTCAAAAACAGGCAAAGGGGTGTTTGTTGCTCAATAGCTGTATTATGTTGGCAGCATTCTATGTAAAACCATGAATAATACACCAATAAAAATTGGCAAAGTCAAGGAAGCAGTGGGCAGTTTTTCTGGAATGTGGGCTTTGCCATTCCTGGATGACTTTGACCTTCTGAGGATCCATACGTATTCAATCTTTATAAATGAGGAACCCTAGCAAGTTCACTTGGGACCTGTGAAAAGCAAATCTGTCCTTAATGGCATCTAGGTGATTGAAAACAAGGTGGGTTAGAATCTCTTTTACACAGATGACATGGAGTTCAGAGGTCAGTGAAAACACAAGCATGTCATTAAGGTACACACATACGGATAATCCCAACATATCTGAGAATACACGGTCCATAAAATGCTGGAAGATGGCTGGGGCATTATATAACCCAAAAGGGATGACCCTCTGTTCAAAATGCACCAGAGGTGTTTTGAACAAAGTCTTCCATTTGTCGCCTTCCTTCACACATACGAGATGGAAAGCTCCTCTCAATTCCAGCTTGGTGACAATTATATCAGACTGTAGGGATTCCATAATATGCTGGAGGAGGGGTAGTGGGTACCGTTCCTTTTTAGCAATGTTGTTGATATCATGGTAATCAATGTGGTTCCAGGGTTTCTTCCTTTTCGTAGAGAAAAATAAAGGAGACCATACAAGCGATAGTCCCCTTTGATATACAGTTGTCTAGGTATTTACAGTGCTCCTCTCATTCTGGTGGTGTCAAGGAAAAGATCTTGCATTTGAGGGATCAGAGTGTTGGGTATCAGATCGATCTCACAATCAAACAGTCAATGAGGAGACAAGAGGATGGCCTCAGGTGCAGAAAATACTTGGCTGAATTCCGCATGCTGCTCCGGTATGTTGTGCAAAAGGCTGACCATCAGTCAAACTCTGTTTTCCTCAGTATGTTAATGGGGCAGGAATATGGGTCCGGAATCAGCTGGTGGGCATGCCCACTAATGCAGATATGTCTGCTCATACAACAATCGGTGCAAAAGGGACAGTGCAGGTAGTCCCATTGATCATCAGATTGTGGTGAGTGAGCCAAGGGAACCCTAGGACCATGGGGTACATGGGTGCACTAATAACATCCAAAGTTATCATCTCCTAGTGGTTATAAATTCTAAGGGAAAAAGGATCAGTGTGTTTGGTTACGGGACCAGAAGCCACAGGGGTGCCATCGATGACTTCTATGTGAGCTGCCACTTCCTTCGAACACAGTGGCAAGGAAAATGTTCTAGAAAACTCTTGGTTGAGATAGTTACCAGATGCTCCTGAGTCCAGGTGCACACACACCTGCTCCCAGACGGCCAAGACATTTGTATTTCAGGGAACCATTACGAATGATGGGGTCACAGGATGAAGAGACATGTCTTTGTGATGGTGCAGGTGGGGCAGATGCAACGTCATGCACCACCTCCCACACCTCCCAAGCAAGAGCAGAAATATAAAATAATAAAACTATTTTAGTAAAGGTTTTAGAGTTAATTTTGCCACACCTCAAGCAACCAGTTTTGCTTCACTTAGGGAGCATTAGTTTCCTGAATACACAGGCATATACAGCTGAACAGGGCAAAGATTAGATTTGTTGAGTTTTGTTTGTAACAATGAGCAAGGGTATCACCATTTTAAGACAAGACCCCATTCAAAGTTGCTCCATGTATTCATTTTATTAAAAGCGTGTCTTCTCACTTCTGGTTCAAGAACACCAGGCACCCACGTCCAGGGACGAAGGGAGGCTAGGACGGTTTTATCTAAAGCTGGGAGAATCAGCTGTTCCCATGACTCGGAAATAGATATGCAATACATTATTTTCATTCCAGACGATAACCAGATGAATACGCAGAGCTTTGATCGCCAGATGCACGGGGATCCATGTAGTAACATTTCAAAGATACAAAGCTAACATGTTTGCACACTGCCCCCAATGAAAAGTTAGTGCCATTTCATCCGTTGTAGAAAGCATTGGTGGGATCAAAAAATATGAGAGATTATTTTTGTACACACAGGGCCTTTGCCATGTTTTTTTCTAAAACAGCTATTCATCCCATGAACTAAGTAGAAGATTGTGCGCCTGCACTGGCAACATGTATCGAGGCGAGAGTTAGAGCCGTTCAAGGATAGGAAACAATCTGGGTTCTTTGGGGTCTAAACATGTGAAGTGAAATAGGAGTATCTGTTTTTTCCTGACGCCAAGATTTGATCTTTCTGTTCACATTAATTGCTAATTCGGCTGTCTTAGAGGGATGCAAGGTCACCCAAAGGAGTGCCAACCAATAGCATTCAAACGTGTCATTGTGGTGAGCATGAAACTTGTCAGCCAATCAAACCACAAGTTAATGATGCTCATGGTGATGTCTTAGAAAAACTTGTGTACAGACCCGTTATAAATGCCATGTCACATCATATCATTATAGCTGATGGGTTGAACTTTGGTAGTTCTGGAGATAGTGGATTAGCTAATGCTAGATTCCAATGGCAGCGGTGCCCGGATCGCCCCAGCTGCATGGGTTCACAGGCTAATTCCTGAAAAAGAGCAGGTCCAGATACCAGAATAGATCTAGCAACATGAGGCATCATACCTTATCATCATCTTTCCCCACGTGTTCTACAAGACAATGGTGAGTGCATAGAATCTGGTCTACTATGGATTGGATGATCTCGCTTTCGGGTATATGAACTAGCCCATCTTTGTATTCATCTCTTAATCCTCAGCAAAAGAGGGTCTTCTGCATAACTTCAGGCCACTGGGCGTCAACTGCCAGTTGGCAGAACCTGCTTATGTAGGTTATTAGGTCTTGGATTCCTTGTCGGAGGTCGACATACTGATATTGTTGATGATGTTACACCAGATTTGGGCCTGGAATATTCCAAAAAGTATTTTTCGATTTTGATTGAAATTGCTCAGGATTGGGCTATTGGTGGAAACATAAGGAGCTGACCAAGCCAAAGTGCTCTGCATCAGATTACTTAGGAAATAATCAATCTTTGCCTTGTCCTGGAAGAAGTGGGACAGGCGAAACAGAAAGTGTATAATGCTTGGGTTGCAGCTTTCTGGGGCCCCCCTTGAGTTTTCTGGTGGTTACTCGGGCAACTGCTTGTTCCGAAAGCATGGCAATGTTTTCTTGGCCTACTGTCTGTCTCAAGGTGGTATTTTCGTATTTCAGGGCCATAACCTACAGGCGCAGGGTGTCAAAACATCGTATGCCTCCAGCTAACCCACTGTCACTCAGAACCCAGATAGAGTGGCAATGGTTGCCAATCACGGGAGACTTTCCTCCTTAGAGCGCAGCCTGCAGAACCTACACAGATGACAAGACTATGGGCTCAGGTGAAAAGGCAAGAGTACAAAAACCAGCAGCGCTACATGTGGAAGCAAAAAGTGAGAACACAGTTAATGGGTATACCATACACGAGCATAGACAGCCTCTCCCTCACCTCGTGTGTTGACCTTTCTACCTGAGTTTCATGTTTGAAATGCAGGGTGACCTACAAAATGAGAGACTGCTCCTTGCAGTATTTACCAGTCCATAGACCAGGAGTAACCGCCCGACGTTAGTAGCCAGCAGATGCCAGAGTCCCAGGGGAACGCAAGGGCCTGACCCAAATAATATGAGAGTGGAAAATTAAGGGAAAAGTGGAAGTCCACAAAATTCCAAGGAAATATTCCTCCAGAGACATGGAAAGGAGTGTCCAAAAGTAGCACAACAATTTAAGCGTAATCCACAGGCAATCCAGACAGCATACAAGGTGGAGTTCCAATAAGTCCACACAATCTAGAGCAGCACAACAGACAGGGGCATAATAAAAGCAGATCCATAGAGGGGAAAGTGGGTACGTAGAAGAAACAAGAGCAATAGTTCATCAAAATACTAAAAACAGAAGGGAAATCCAGAGGCAATCCACTGAAACAGAGTAAAAGGCCAAGATCACAGTAATCAGCCAGACAAATACACAAACGCAACAGACTTACTGTTGAAACAGTTGAGGAGTGCCAAGATCCTCCTTTCGGTCTTTTTCATGTATATCATAGATTATGGGATGGCTGTTCCAGGATGTGTCTGGGAGCGATGACGTGCTTCTGTCACACATCGCAGAGCACAGCTTTGTGGGGAGTGTATTCTCTTGGGCTGTCATCCTGAATATAGTAACATGGAACTTGGCCCCAGAACAGGGCAGCCAGTTGTGCAAGGCACCTGGGTACATGCCAACTCCACTGATACCCAGGAACCTACACAGGCTCTCTGGAAAGTGGCAGCCACCAGTAGGTCCTGAAGCAGAGCTTGTAGTACATCCATCAGGTCTTGAAGCCTCCAAAGTGGTAGGGTTAGTTGGGCATTTTAATCTGTCAAGGTGTGTGTCCCTGCTTGTTGCATACTTGTGGTTCTTGATTGCGTGGTGTAAGGGAGGAAGGGTCTTTTTGCCCCCCTTGTACATTTTGCATGAAAGGAATCTATTGCTCATCCCATCGTGGGGAGACGTCCCCTTGTCTTTCCTCTGACGACAGTGGAAAGAAGCCATTGGATGACACATATAGACTTCATTTTGTGCCACCCCAGTATCCTTCTTTTTACTAGGCCGCACAATGATTTCTAAAAAGCCTCCTCTCCCATCATCGAGCGCCACGCACAGCCACCCCTGGCACCCCCACCACCGCCTCCCCTGTCTACGCCACGCCAAGCCATTTCTCACAGAAGCCCAGGTGCAAAATGTTACAAATAGATAAAGTATTCTTTCTTTTCCTCTGAGCTCATTGACCTGTGTATGACCGGGACGAATCTTGACTTGTGTACTCATCGTTTAGAAATGACTGCCTGCACAACATTTTCCCCCTCAGCTCTTATTTCAGGTAACTGTTTGAAATATCCTTCCCCACGGACCACCCTAAATTGCCCCCCATATACTTAATCCTGTGTGATAATTTATCATCCTTAGACCAACACCCATCAATCCATTTGTTTGAACCATGAGGCACCAGGGAGAATTAATGCCAGATCAAACCCCCCCAGATAAGGCACCTGGGGAAAAGGGCCACTGCACCCCTGTCCCCATAAAGGCCTGGGTTAGAATGTGTATATGTTTGTCCACAATTTATGGTCATCCCTTATTCTGGTACAAGTTTTATGCCCAGCATTACTATTTGCATGCCAGGACTTATTGTGTAGTTTAGATTAGCTAGAACAGTTACATCTTATGGACACAGACTGACCTTCACCCCGCGAAGATGAGCGCAGCTGACCCACGTGCCCACAGACCGCCGCAGCCACACCAACCACTGTTTATTGTTACATACTGGACCATAGGGGACCACCAATGAGCGTTGTTATTTTACACTGTATGTAATGACCTCAATCATGACGTGTTTTTGCTTTATAATGTATTGTTCATGTTTTATTTGGCAGAGGCCTCTCAGAGAAGCATAGTCCTCTGCGTGTATCATTTACCTGATCAACACTTTGTTCATCTTGCAATCTTTTTCCTGGTCTCTTTCACTATTGGGGTGTGTCCATATATTCTGAGTTTGGGATCTGCATTTGGGGAATGAACACCTTCACTTTGTGACCCCTTAAACATGATTGATCTGGGAAGACAGTCGTACTATGCAGCGAGATTCGGGTCACCCCCATCAAGACCACCGCCACCAACGGCTGACTGGTATTTAAAACGCGTATGCACCTGAGCAAGTTCTGCACGTCCCAGTTTTGTAAATACTCACCAGCTTGCCAGAGTATTGATTGCAAGAAGAATGAAGGGAGGGAAAATTGCTAAGAGAAGGGTCATATTTAATCGTGGGGGAACGGGCTATGGGTTGGATTGGGTGTGAGTGATAGTGAGTGATTGTTGACTAAGGTGTTTTTCTTCTTCATATGGCCATTAGGTTTTTATATAAGATGATAAAATAAGAGGAGGTACGGGAATCTAGCTCTGAAAGGGGGTGGAAGGCAGCACGGCACAGTACTGTGTCGACCAGTGCAGGAATATAGGTGAGGAAAAAGGAATAAGTAGGAGATTATTGAGTAGACTCAGAAAATAGCTGCAATTCTTTCTTTTGGTAGTGATAAACATTGTTTAGAGGTCGGCACAGAAGGGGCCAGGGTGAGTTGAATGTGAGGTGTGAATAAAGGGGAAAATTTTGCTTTATTGATGGAGGGTTTAGAACACAAAGAATTATTTTAAATACATGTTTCTTATTTTTCATTGTCAGTAAGGTGTGTCAATTTGTTTATTGGTTTATGTTTCTATATTTTTTGTTCTCCCTCTGTAATGGTCAAAGCAAAATAAGGTGTGAACAAAATGTTTTGAAATACAAATTGAAAGGTTGATGCTAAAGTTATAAAATTAAAGAAGTATTGACAGTGGTGATTGACAAACCACACACACCCAGACAGTGGGAAGAAATCATGGGAGCAGATACACCACTCCTGCACATCTGCCAACACCTCCCCTTGTATAGTGAGAACATTAAAAAAATACCATGGGCAATGGCTAACAGAGATTAAGGGGGAAGGGTCGTCTCAAATATGGCCAGAAGGAGAGTCTTTTGATAGAATGGTGTTGGACCGTGTGGCAACATACTTAATGGCCAAATATAAAGGGAAGCAGCTCCAAAAAAGAAGGGAAGTGTAGGATCTCTGGAGGATGTTTGAAGAAACACCTCCTGCAAATAATAAGGAGAAGGAATAACAACCTGTAGTGGCCACAAACCAGGAGGGAGGAGGGGAAATGGAAGGACGGAGAGGAACCAAAACAGCTGTACCCATTGCTGACAAAACATGCTGAAGGATATTGTGACCCACTGTGTTCACCCGACCAAGTGTACCAACTATGCTGGCAGTAGCACCCCCTGCCCCTTATGACCCTAAGGGTCTATATGGTCCAACAAGCACACCACAACCCACATAGGATGGATAACTCAACATTTTGAATATCAAATGGCCAATACCCAAGTGGAGTTGTCCCAACTAAGTCCACTGTGTGAAAGTACACTACCGCTGCCAGGGGAAGGGCAGACACCACTACCACCACCCTCGAAAAACTCCTCTATTATAGCAGAGGATGAATGGAAGTCCAGGGACTTCCTCTTCCGTATTGATAGTGCCCCAGTTAGATAGTACGAGTAGGGCAGGAAGGTGAGCAGGTAAGTGCAGGGCAAGGTAGAGTGACATCTGACAGGGAAGAATAATGTTGGAGTGATATTGATAAGTACGAGGAAGGAGTGACAGGAGGGGGTCTACAAGTACAGTATCTGACACCACAGGTGATGGGGAAGAAGAAGGTTGGCAAGGAAGGCTCAGGAACAGGATAGGGAAAATGGCACTGGCAAAGAAAAAATGAATGAAGGTAAGTAAAGGCAGAGGGAGAACAAATCTACAGATGACCCTCATTCATAAGGATGCAGGAAGGCCTCAATACGTGCCTTGGGCACTGATGGATAAAACAATTATGTTGAAATGTGCTCCCCCACTCTCTGGGAGCACAGGAAAATTGATATATGCCTTTGAGAAAAACACTGCAGGGGTCCCATTAGCCATAGGGGATATCAAGAGCTTGCTAGTATCTGCAGTGGGTGATAAAGCAGACGGGATGTGGGTGATGGTAGAGTTCCCGGGAGTAAAAATGGACTGTGTCCGGCATGATGGGGTGTCATTTAATAACATGAGAGCACAGGAGTGGGTTGCACTGCAGAGAACTTTCCCTGACACCCCTGATGTACACTTGGTGATGCAATGCACAATGGGGGACGAGGAACATGCTGTGCAGTACATTCTTCGGGTGCAGGATATGTGGATGGTGGAGATGGGCACGGCTTGGGACCAGTCAACCTCCCTCCTTTTCTTCATTATCAAGAGAGGCCTCCCGAAGGAGGTACAGAAGGCCCTTGATATAATTGCTGTTATAGAAGCCAGAGGGTGGCCAGAAATACAAAGCATTATAGTACATCATTACAGGAGGATCAAAGAAAGGGAAAAAAAAATCGCACGAAAAATATTGGCAGACAAAGCCAAACTGGTACACAATAAGCTGGTGAAGGTTGCGGCACTAACAGCCGCTCTACCCCCTGAAAGGCACGGAAACAAGGAGGAGAAGCTATCAGAAATGCAAGCTAGGATGGCAACCACATAGGCAGTAAATGGTCAGGAACAATGGGCTGAAGAAGAGCAGTACGGAGGGCCCCAGTGGCAAGGAAGACCCGGAAGAGGAAGAGGTGGGCATAGGGGACAGAGAGTGGGAGTCGGAGGACCAGGGCCCAGAGGAGGGGGACAGGGAGCATGTTGGTCATGTGGGAGGAGGGGCCATTTTGTGAGGGAATGTTGTACACGTCCCATGGTGTATTATCAGAAAACACAAAGATTTAATAATGAACAGTAGTATGGCTATCCCCACCCAGGTAGTCCCTATGGGCTACCAATGGGAGGTTATGGACAAGAGGAACAAGTTGACACAGTTAGCACAAGGGTACAGAGTGCCAGGGGATACAACAACAATTAACATGCCAGTGTCAACTGGGGAACACACACAATAAACCCTTTGCCACCATGCTAATGGTGCACCAGCTCCATTTCAGGGAACAGCTGTAGTTGGAGAGAACACGTTTTCTTTCCCAGGGACAAACACACACCCACACTAAGACAGCCCCAGTGCGAGCTCTTGCGTATCCAGTCCTATCAACTACCCTACGTCCAGACGAGGAACCACTGGTGGGGGCGGAGATAAGAGACAGACAGTTCACCTTCTTGGTGGACTCAGGAGCGGAAGAATCGTGCCTAATGGAAGGTGGATTACTGCTGTAGGGCAAACATTTTGAAACACAGGGACTTTCTTGGGTCTGTGGTCCTGATTCCATACACTAAAGATTTGGATGTAAAGATAGGGGGGAAAACAATGTGAGCATCCCTATTGTATCAAGAAGACTCATGCATAAACCTGCTTGGGAGAGACCTCCTGAGTAAGCTCAATATGACTATTTCCTTTACTGAAAGGTGTATAGTGTGCTCAACCCTGGGAATATGCCCCCTCTGGGAAATGCTGTTGATTAACACAATAGCAAATTAAAAAGATGTCCGAGGGGTGCCTACTAATGCAGATATGTTTCTGTATGGATACAGGTTTTGGCAAGAGTGGTGCCCGAAATAACACAAAAGGAATGGAGAGTACCCTCTGATTTTGTTTTTCACCCTGTAGCTGCCCCGGAAATATTACCAGGCACTATCCTCTAATTAGATCGGCAGGGAGTACAAGTGTCAGCTAGACGTATAGTGGCAATATGTCTGAACATGCACGGATGCAAGTGGTGAACAGTACTGTGCATAGACCTAAAGATAGCACTGAACGATCTAACAGACGAGGAGCTGGTCACCGACAATGACAATGATGGGGAGATAATAATGGAAATGTGTTTGCCATGTGATGTAATGGTCCAGAACAGAGGAGTGAAAAACTCCCTAACAGCCATTGTCAGTGTACCGCTGTCATTCTTTGATGATGACATGCAACAGGTACCCACAAATGTATGGACCACCAACCCACACGACACTTGTGAGAGGTAACCCCAGTAAAGATTAAACTTAAGACTGGTACGGTGCTACCCCGGGCGAGACAATAGCCCCTGTCAAGAGAAGCAGAGGAGGGAATAAAAGAAACGGTACATGCACTGTTACAGCAGGGTATCATTGTACCATCAAATTCTCCTTGCAATACTGTGATGTATCTGATAAAGAAAGCAAAGGGAGGGGTTTGGAGGATGGTGCAGTATTTACGGCCACTTAATGACATCATACAGAAGGAGTTTCCCCTTGTCCCTGTGCAGCATCCCATTTCACAGTGGTAGACTTAAAAAATGTTTTTTTCTCGGTATCACTCTATCCAAGCTCACAATACCTGACTGTATTTACCCTGGGAGGGAAAAGATACGAACATTGCCACAGGGATACTGTGAAAGCCCAAGCATTTTTAACAGAATATTGCATGAAGATCTTGGCAATAAGGATGTTAAAAGCACAGTGATACAATACGTAGACAACCTTTTAATTTGCAGTGATAGTGAGGAACAGTACAGAGCAGACTCAACAACATTATTGAATTTGTTGGCATGCAATGGGTACAAGGTTGGCAGAGGGAAGTTGCAGTACTGCCTAGTAGAAGAATTGTATCTGGGACAACTGATATCCAAAGATGGCAAAAGGATAATACCAGACAGAGCAGCAGTAGTTTGTACTGCAGCTAGGCCCCACTCAGTGGAGGACCTGCAAAGGTTTCTTGGCATATGTAATTATTTCTGAACATGGATACTAAATTATGCAGCATACACAAGGGCCTTATTACAAGCACTGAAGGAGGCATAGAGAGATAGCACAGCTATCATATGGACACCAGACATGCACATAGCCTTTACAACACTGAAGGAACTTATTTCAACAGCTTCTGTTCTAGCGACCCCAGATTATGAATGAGAATTCTTCCTGTTTTCACACTGCAATGGGACACTCATGACAGCTGTTCTTACACAGTGGACATCCTTAGGGCACATGCCATTGGCCTATTACAGTGCCACCATTGACTCCATGATGTAAGGGCGAACAAGCTCTCACAGCCACCGCCTCTGCAATTGAAAAGAGCGCCACCATAGTAATGGGGTGGTTGGTCACACTATTTGTTGAGCCTTCCTTGTTTGCAATTCTAGAACGGTCTAAATGTACACTTACGACACTAAGAGCAACACCTTATGAAATAATACTTTCTAGCTCTAACATTCACATAGTACGATGCAAAAGAGTACAACCGCCCAAATTCATCACTGAGCCGTGCACGCTAGAAGACATGCAAAATCATGATTGTGCCACATACGAGGGTGTGGGATGACAGAGGTCAGCATCTATTTGCCTAGAGACAGGTGAAAAGCATTTGAGTGCAGTGTAGCAAAATTGGAAGTATCAGGGTACGAGATCATCGTACAAAAACGTCTACCAATGCATTTCTCAGGCCAGCAGCAGAACTCGTAGCACTAATTGAAGCATTGCACGCATCATAAGGATGTGCAGTAATGATTTACTCAGATTCAGCATGTGTAACCACAACGGTACATGCTGGATTTTCCAGGTGGAGGAGTAGGGGTTTCAGGACGGCAGACGGGGCCCCGGTACAACATACAGAGCTTTTAAATGAACTAATAGAAGCTCTAGTATAACCAACAGTAGTGGCTTTGGTAAAATGCCAAGCCCATACCAATAACAGTGACTTAATCTCACTAGGAAAGGCGGCAACAGACGCCAGTGTCAAGCAGGCAGCATACTTCCAAATGCCCCAAGCAACCAAGTATTTGCTAAAGGGTGGTGCGCAAGAGGATAAAGAAGTTGGATATAATTCACTGCCCATCACACAAATAATTGAGCTACAGAAAGGGCCCCAATTAAAGAACAAGAGATGTGTTCAAAGAGAGGTTATACACAGCCACTCACTCATCTCCTTTGGCGGCAAGAGACAACAGGAAAGGTAGCCTGTGGAGTTATTACAGCTTGCATTCCAACAAGTACATTTTCCAGCACACACAATAAAACAACAACACGTAGCTGCTGACATCCAAGAAGACTGGTTTGTCCCAAATCTCCAAGAACATCTCACCAGGATGACAATTGAATGTGTAACTTTTCAAACATACCACTCTGGTATGACCCTCAGGACACTGCGAGGGACACTGCCCCGCCCCTTCTGACCTTTCCACAGACTGAACATTGACTATGCAGACATGGTAGAAAGGTGCAATGGAGCCAGATACCTAATAGTGGTGGTCTGCCCCTTTTCACACTGGTTGGAAGCAGGACCCTGCGCACACCCAGATACGAAATGCGCAACAACCTTTTTGGTGAGTGAAGTGTTCACGCGTTTGAGCATTTGTGTCAAACGCTCTGATAATGGAACACACTTTGTTAACAACCTCTTTAAAGAAGAAGAAGTAAGAAACTATTTTCCATTTACTACCCAAGCGAACGGAAGGGTCAAGAAAATGAAAGGCCTCCTTAAAGCAGACTGTCAAAGGTATGCCACACCCTCAAAAAGAATTGGGTGTATTGTCTGTCCTTAGCATTATTTCAATTATGAACACAACCAAGCAAGGACCACCACTTGTCCCTGAATGAAATAGTGACAAGAAGGTGCATGCAAACCCTGCTATGCCCAATGAGAAGCGCATCACATGTTCATCAGAGTGTCATAATTCTAGGTGATGAATTTAAGGAGTACTTAACACAGCTTACACGGGCAGTGAGAAGCATAGCTAAGTGGCCCCACCCTTCACTAGGGAAAGCAAAACTGGCACAACCACTGCAGCAACAGACAGCCCCATGACACATTTGATGCCCAGGGAGTTGGTATATGTGATTCTCTACCTTTTTAAATTACGTTTTCTGTTCCTATACTTTTATTTTAAAAAGAAACCGTTCCGGAATAGTTTCATTTTAAAATAAAAGTGTAGGAAGCAGTTGAAACTTGCACTGCACTAAACATTCCCTTAAACAGCAGGTGCATTTGTTTGGGAGAAATTTGTATTGTGTGTGGAAGGTG
This sequence comes from Ambystoma mexicanum, assembly GCF_040938575.1. Taxonomy (NCBI): domain Eukaryota; kingdom Metazoa; phylum Chordata; class Amphibia; order Caudata; family Ambystomatidae; genus Ambystoma; species Ambystoma mexicanum. Next base: position 1,375,505,937 of record NC_090922.1, read on the forward strand.
GCATGGCAATGGGGTTTGTGGGGAGTGGCGCAGGCCAGCAGAGAACATAGTTTCTCTACTTCTTTTCATACACTTCGACCACCGTATAACATTCTGAAGCATTTTCACTCATAAAAACCTATGCAAATTCACAGAAATACGTTGTTAAAGGGACACTCTAGTTAAGTTGCACTTATAAAAACCTATGAAATTCAATGAAAAAATGTTGTTAAACGGACGTTATGTTTACAAAAAGCAAAAAAACACAATACATTTACCAGTTATGGTAAGCTAAGTAACCATATCTCGTGCCACCACCCTGCACTGCTAATTATAACACCCAGGTTAGGGAGCGATAGATACCATTGCTGTTCTGGTAACTCCATCTCTCTTGGCCTACTCGCTGCATCATTTTGCATTCTGGTACTTGTAGTCAAGCTATCCAATTGACACCATATGGTGCTAGATCTTTCTACAGACCTCTGCTATTAATGTCAGGTGCAGGTAGTGCAGTCCTGGCTTTTCAGTTGTAATGAGTGTGCACAGTGCTGCATTTTCAAAGGAAAAAGCAACACAGGACGAAAACAGGACTTGCACCTGTTATGCGACAGTTTTGAATCTCTAAACTTAATGTGGCGCTATTGTGTGTTCTGAATTTGTTTTCTTAGGGATAGTACTGTGACCAATCAAAACTGCAGAGCACAACTTCCATTATTTTCTCAAAATGGACTCTTACTGTAGGTTTGTAAGGGATTCTTACTGTTATAGTGAACATTCTTATTTTCACATAATGCTCTTTGTTTTTATGCAAATCATCAGGATTGGGTTCTAAAAAGAGAAACTGTATTGTGTGACCTGGCCTTGGGCCACGCCCCTCAGCCATGCCCCCTCCTCTCCATGGCTACATCCTCTAAGGCTGAGACAGTTCCACCAGAATTTGTTTTCCATTTCCAGCACTGTCTAAGGCTAAGTATAAATGCACTAATTGTACACAACGTTGAATGTGAATCAAATGAAAGATGGGCGGACCAGTAATTGATAACATATCGGACCATGTGGAACGTGGTGGGTTGAGAAAAAAGTGGGGAGGGGTTGGTGTTATCAGGCATATCATTTGTCATGCACTTCATGCACTCCTGTGCCTGACCAATCCTCACAGGTCTATACCTTCATGTGCCACTGCACTGTATGCTGAACTCACTAATTTAATGAGCATAACACTATGCCCTAATAAACATATCACCACCTCTGGCACGTATTATACAGAGGGTGGGCGGGCATATCTGTCTGGGATCAGTTATATTGCCATTGCTTCCAATCTAATGTGGTCCTAGTTTGTGATGTTGCTGTTATTTGAACAGTATTCCAGGCCAATACATCTGCTTTTTAACCTGCGTGGAATCAGAGACCCGGGTACTAAACCTGGGTACTCACTTCCCCAAACAAATGTCCAGGATGGAGTCAGTACATTCGGAAATGGTTTAGTTAAATAGATTTGTTTTTAGCACCCTTCTGAATATTGTGAGGGATTCTTTGATTCTTAAACTTGTGGAAGCATGTTCCAGGCTTTTGGGGCTAATATTACGAAGCTGGTGCCACCAGATTTAGCTCTGTTGAATGCTGGGACTGAGAGTAGTTGACAGTATTGGTCACGTTTTGGTCTGTAGGCAGGAGCCTGGTGTATTCTTTCGACTAGGTAGGCTGGGGCGGTCTGGGCGAGGCATTTGTATGTGATTGTGAGGGCCTTGAAAGTTATGCGTTCTTTGATTGGGAGCCAGTGGGCGTCATTCCTTGCCTGGGAGATGTGCTCTCTCCTCGGGATGCTTACGGCGGCTCTAAGGGCACTGTTTTGTGCAATTTGCAATCTTTTCATGTTATTTGTAGATGTGCCTAGGAGTAAAATGTTACAGTAGTCAAGTTTTGCGCCAATTGTGACTCTAGCAATGTTAAGACAGTTGTTTGGCGACAGGTGGGGTTTTACTGCATTTATGATTTTTGTTGTGAGTGCAGCTGATGATGAGATGGTGCTGACTTGTCTGTACATAGATAAGGTGGAGTCCAGATAGACACCAAGGGTTTTCACTACAGTAGAGGCTGTAATAACAGTGTTCTCAATACTGAAAGAGCTGAATTTGTTGTCTAGTTTTTTTAGGGATTCGTTTGGGCCTACCAGTAGAATTTCAGTTTTTTCCCCATTTAAGCAGAGACCTTTGGCTGCCATCCAAGCCTGGGTGAGCGCATATGACTTCTGCAGGGTGTTGAGGTCTTGTTCCTAGTTTCCTGTTAGGATGTGCCACATGTGGAGACAGCAATGGAGACATAGATAGTGGTACTGAAATATCAGCAACATGTGTCCAGGTCACTGGTGGCCAGCTGCAAATGGACAGTGGGGATGCATATCTCATGGGAAGTGGGTAAAAATTGTCATCAGAGGAGTGTATTACTCTATTTGTTCCCCACTGATACAACGAGCATTGACATAGGCCATGGTGTCAACCTGGCTGACCCCACCCGGACAATGGCTGTGCTTCTCAGTTCCACAGCGTCAATTGATGTAGCTGCTTAGGACCGTTGCCATGGTTGTGTGAGTGAAGTAGCAGTCACTGACGTTGTGGTACTTGGGTGACTACCAGGGACGCCATTTAGGGGTCACCAGTGGTCGCAACTGTGGCCTATGAAGTCTCCATTATTACCCCTGTGGTCTCCCTTGCTACCCCTAAAACTGAATTGAAAAACATGTTTTTTCTGGTAGCTATAGCCAGTAAGATAGCTCAGTAGGGTAGAACACTCACTGCTGCAATGTGTGTGTGATCTGCAGGTTACAGGTTCGACTCCCTGCAAGGTCAACTTAGCCTTTCTTCCTGCTGAGGCTGATAAATGAGTACCACCACAGGTTGGTTGATATTGTATATATATTTGTCCTGTGTGAAGCGCTTAAGCATAATTGCTATATAATAACGCATCATTATCGTTTGGCCTAGGACGTCTGCTTGCATTCAAAGTAATTTGGTAATATGGGCCTATACACACTGATATTAACAATACATATGGTAATCCATTCTTGTATACAATGTATATTTACAGTGATACCATAGCCATATTTTACATAGTGTACTTAGAAACATTGCTGTGTGATACCACTTCCTGTTTTGTCAAGGGGTGAAAGGTTGTGTTCCATTGCTTGCCGTGATGTCACTCCAGGTGCGGTCAATTGACATCACTTCCTGTGATATCATCAGAGATCATGGGTCGTGTGATAACACTTCCGCTAACCCTGGCATTTTGGTGAAATGATGTCCCTGGTGACTACTAGATTTCAGCACTTCTAAGATCAGTACTTATTGGACTCTGACACACAGTCAACAACATGGAGTCATAAATGTTTGCAACTGTGGGTTCCTCATTGGGGCCCATTAATTAAACTAGTTGAAAAATGGAAAAATAAAATATGTATTTACCCACTACATTTTTGCATTACATTAACAGTAAACTGGATCCCTTGTACTGTAAGATAATACAAGGACATATAATCGACATACGGATAAAGTATGTTGTGACACAGTTCAAACAAATATCACTGAACTTGATCAATTAAATATTGTTAGACTGCAGCTACCCCCACTCACTAAATATCACACTTACATGCATTTGCTGGTAGGATGGCTCAGCAGGTTAAACTCTACTTGATTTAAACTGCAGATCGCATGTTCAAATCACGGCAAGCCTAACTCAGCCTTTCATCCTTTCCAGGTCGATAACTGAGTACCAAATTCGATTGGGTAATAATAGTAATGCATGTAAATGTGTCATATGTAAAGCGCTTTAATCAGCGCTATTTAAAAATCGAATTGATATTATTTAAACTTTATACACACACAATATTCTTGAAAAACAATAGAAATCTCTCTGCATGCTCAACACAAAATTTATGTTCACTATAACATCCTTGGCCATAATCCAAAAATGTTACTATTGCACTAAAAACAATAGTGCCTATGTATGAGCACCCGGCCCATTGCATCATAACTGATGCAGGCTTGGATTGGGCGATAGGGCAATAGGCCCAGGGCCGAACCAAAAACACAATGCTAGTGTGGGCCTGTTTTTCTGGTCAAAGTGGGCCACTTTTTTGGGCCAATTTGGGCCAGTTTAATGAGCTAATTCACTGTGTGGCAAGTAATTTAGACCAGTGTTGCTGAATAAATATTCTTTAAAATGCACAATTTGCACCACACTCTATTAAAACAACTCCCCTTGATTCAAACAGTGGCCCTCATTACGACCCTGGCGGATTTTTTCCGACATCGGCGGACTTTTCCGCCATGGCGCAAAGTCCCTTTACGCCATGGCGGATGGCGGACTTACCGCCCCATTCCGAGGTCGACGGGGCGGTAAGTCCCCATTGACCCATTTACCCTTCCCCATTCCCATTTCGGCCCCATAGGGTATAATGGGAGTGGGGAAGGAGTTAATTACGCCACCGTAAATTACGGTGGCGTAATTAACACCAAGGTCCCAGAGCGCCATGGATTTTTCCGCCCGCAAAAAGCGGGCGGAAAAATGACCATGGCGCTCCGGGAACTCGTAGTTGGCGGTAAGGGGTCGGCGCAGCTAACGCTGGCGCAGACCCCTTAGCGCCAGGGTCGTAATGAGGGCCAGTGTCACAAAAGGAATTAATTGCAATTTGCAACTCCGGGCCACTTTTTCATTGGTGCCCAAGACAGTTTTATGGCCCAGTCCGACCCTGAACTGATGGAACGGTCACATCCATGTACACACATCTGCATGCATACAGTAAGCAATCTGCATTCTGAGAATCCCTTCAATGGAATGGGTGGCGTCTCCAGATCACGTGGGGATAATTTAGGGGCCTAAAAGCATTAAGCAAATATGCAAATATTCTGCTAGGAGATGTACTGACACTCCGGCGTACATTTAGAAGTGCCCTTACTAGAGCATAGGCATAATGAGAAACTCTGGTCCCTGGTGGCACCATAAGAATCCCATCATATGTTAGGGAAGAGGCAGTACACTATCGTGCAACACCTCCTAACCTGGCTGCGCCCTGCTGCCGTTTCCTTGCACTGCTATTTATTTATTTATTTATTTATTGGACATTTATATGGCGACTATACACGTGTTTCCAGGCGCCACAAGGAAAAATGGGAGGTTCAGGGGGCATGTGACTCAAAAAAGTAGTACAACACAAAACAGTTTTATTGGCCTTGTAGCAATCCTATCATGAAAGTGCACGACAAGCTGGTACGTGCAAGGGGTAGGGTTTAGAGGGAGAAGTGCAGGAGTGGGGTACCACAAGGATAGGGCAAGCAAGTGCTTGCCGGGCAAAGGTGGCAAGTGCCTGGGGAAGGGGTGAGGGAGGATGTGTGTGGTGGACAGGGAGGACCAAGTTGGGCTTGGCCTTGGAAGGGAGCTAGATGGCAAGTGCTGTCAAAGGATGCTGGGCGTACTGGTAGGAGGTGGTCTGACACCTGTATGACTCCGAAGGGACCAGGCCCCAGTCGCTGCATCAGATGGAAAGTTTGCAAGGGAGGGGGAGAGAGAAGGAAGAGGAGAAAAGAAAAGTCTTGAGAAGTTTCCGGAACTTAACAAGATCCGGAGCAAGTCTGAGGGGGAGAGGGAGGGTGTTCCAGAGGGAGGAGCCAGTTGAGTAAAGGGATCTACCTCCAGCTCTCTGCTTGGAGAAGCGTTTGACCTGCAGAGAGTTGAAGCCAGAAGCCTGAAGGACAGTGGCCGGGAAGTATTTAGGGAGATAAAGCTGGATGTAAAGTGGTCTTAGGACCTAGACATCATTGAGGATGATAAAACAAGGGTTTTGAATTTGATTTTGCTGCCACCGGGAGCAAGTGGAGAGATGTTAGGGCTGGAGAGATGTGGTCCCTGGGCTTGATGCCAAGGATAAGTCTTGCAGTCCTATTCTGGATTAGTTGGAGGGAGGGAAGGGGGGGCAGAGGCAGTTTGAGGAAGAGGCTGTTGCAGTAGTCTAGCCTAGAGAGAACCACGGCTCTGGAGAGATTGAGCTTCTGGGGGAAGGTGAGGAAAGGTAGAATGCCGCTGAGAAGGTGGAGCTGGAAGTTGGACTTCTTGGCAAGGTATGTGATGTGTGTGGAGAGAAAGACAGAGAGGACTCATAGATGATCCCAATTGTTTTTGCCTCACAGGTGGGTGAGAGGATGGGACCCAAGGAGTCAGGCCAGAGGGGGAGGCAACAGGGGTCTCAATGAGTGGGATCTAGGTCTTACTCACATTAAGGCAGAGATCATTGGCAGAGCACCATGCCTGAACAGCAGTCAGGCAGTCAGGTATGAGGGAGGAGGAGGTTGTCATGGCCACTGGACAAGGGCCTAGGTCTTTATTACCCACAGGTTCCAAACAGACCCATTCCTGGCGCTTCTGGCACCAGAATAATGAAAAAATGTGCTTTGCACACTTAGTGCCTAAGGCATGTGCATCAGGCCGGGCATGGCCATATAGGAACATTGGCAAGCACTTGCAAGAACCTCTGGGAGTGGCAAGGTGGAGCCACAAGGTGGGGCCAAAAGGAGGGGCCAGGGCCAGCCTATTTGAGGCCAACCTGCCGGCAAACTGGCACTTCGCATTAGTCTGCCTTAAGCAGCGTACTGCTTACCGCCGTCCTTACCTGTTTTACAGCTCAGCACTTCGACGCGCATCCTTCTGACTACAGCTACACCATCGCTGAAGGCGCATCCTCCAGAATCCAGCTACACCATTGCTGATAGCGCATCATACCTGTCTCCAGCTACACCATCGCTGAAAGTGCATCTTACCTGACTCCAGCTACACCATCGCTGAAAGCACATCTCACCTGTCTCCTGCAGTCCATTGCCTGCAGTGCATCACCTGATTCCATAGCCATCGGAGTTGGAGCGTTTCCTCACCAGTTCCGGACGTCCAGCTACGCAGGACCTTATCTTCGATTCTTCATCTTCATGGAACCTCCATCCTGCAACTGCAGACTGGCCTTCGAACAGTCATTCTCTGCTCGACGCTGCCAGGCCTTCCTTGCAAGAGAAAAGAACACACAAGTTTAGAAGTTGCATAAATAACTAACGCTTGGCTGCGCCACACCTGAGCCTAGAGTTCAACCCTGAAAGCCAATTTACGAGATACTTTTAAGGCTTCATTACCCTCTCGGGCATTATTGGATTAACTCTAAACACTGCAACTCTGTGCCACCATCTTCACATCTATTGTGGAGAGAAAAGACATTGCCAGAATGACAAACTATAATCACCACAAAAACACACTGTAATAAGAACTCGGACAATAATTATTGCAAAGAACACTAACCTTCTAAGTGGTTGGTCGCAGCCAGCCTGGACAGCCACACCCATGGACCAGTGAAGCAACTAGGTCCACCCAATTCACCCCTGCTAATAAGAAGCAGGACAGAGAGCTCATCATTACAAGAAACCAGTTGAGCTTACATGGGCAAACGCTTGCTCATCTCGTTCTGGAACGAATAGTTTGTGGGAAATCACAATACCACCGCACCATTCGCATTGCCTCTCGTATTCCCTCAGGGGCAGTACCAGCATCCAGAGCCGTTGACTTCACAGCAGCTATGGGAGAGACCCGATCCAAGGGAGCCAAGTCCAGGGAGGGCTCCAACCATGCCCCAACACCCCTGCAGAGACCAGGTGAGCGTAACAGAGGTAGTGGACGGCAGCTTGAAGGAGATCTGCGTGTCATCTGCATAACACTGGACATGAGGTGAGAAAGTGGAGATCAGGTAGTCCAGAGGGGCCAGCTAGATGCTGAAGAGCCATGGCGATAGATTGGAGCCCTGAGGGATACCACAGGTATAGCGTGTGGTGGAGGAGAGAAAATGACCCATTTGCACGTGGGAGGTTTTGTTGGAAAGGAAGGAGGTAAGCCACGCCAGTGCCCTGTCTGTGAAGCCTAGGGTATCACAGAGATGTTTTATGGGGATGGAGCAGCCGAAGGCAGACGAAAGATCGAAGAGGATCAGAACAGAGGGAGTGTTGGAATCCAGACTGGAGAGTTGGTCTTCACGGGTGTTCAGGTGAGCAGTTTCCATGCCTCTGGCAGCCTTAAAACCAGACTAGTGATCGTGGAGGCAGCTAGCATTTTCAGTTTGGAAGTTCAGTTGGGGGATGACCAGTTTCTCCATGAGTTTGCCCAAAAAAAGGGTGATGGAGATAGGGTGATAGTTAGCCAATCAAGAAGGGTCAGCAGAGGTTATTTTAGGAGAGGGTGCACGCAAAAGTACTTGAGGGGTTGGGGGAAGGAGTCAGTGGCAAGTGAGTGGTTGCAAGGGTCAGCCAAGGCTGGAGTGAGGCAGGAAATGTTTTCCTTGATGGTTCTGAGGAGTAGAGGAGCACCTATTTAGAGGAGACTTCCATAGAGCGGACGACTCTAGAGATCTCATCTGGCGCAATGGGAGAGGATGAGGAGAGGATGGAGGGGGCAAGGGAGGTGAAAGGGCGGGTAAGCGGGTGGAGTGAGGGAGCAGAAGACAGAGAGCAGAAGACAGAGAGGACAGTATGTCGAGAGTTTTGGAGGTGAAGTGGGCGCCATTGCAGAGCAGAGCAGAGGGCTGAGAGGGGGAGGGGAAGAGGAGACTGCTGTAGGATTGGCAAGTTCATGCAGATTTTAAAGAGTTCAGCCATGTTGTTGGTGGCTCCAGAGGTACGGCTTGCAGCAGATGGAGAGGAAATATCGCCTTTGAAGTAGGCAGCAAGCCGGTTTGTCAAAAGATGAGCGAGATGCCATCCACTTCCGCTCTGCAGCTTCCCATTTGCATTACAAAGCAGCCGGGTCTGAGTCATACAAAGAGTTGAATTTGGAGGCAGAATTTATGTGGATCCTCATGATGTAGGGAAGGATGTCCAGCGTGTTGGAGAGGTGGATGTTAGCATGATCAGAGTTAGCGGTAGAGTAAAATGAGGGGGTCGGAGGAGGATGATGAAAGAGGGAAATGCAGCGACTGACACACCCTTCATTGGTTGAATGATGGAGAAGGAGACTGGCAGTGTGCTGGTGGAGGTGTCAGGGAACAGGGAAGGTTGAGAAGAGATGTTTGGAGAGAGGGGTGTCTGTGGAGATGAGAGCATCAAGGATGTCCTGGATGAGAGGGTTGGGCCAGAAGGAACGATATAGAGGGAAAGAGTGTCACAAAGGTTGCAGAAGAGAAGTCCCAAAGGAAGATAAGTTTGGGGGAAGAGGCAACAAGAGAGGAGGACAGTTTGGCTCATTCTGAGAGGAAGAGGAAGGATGGTCCAGCGTGTCTGTAGATGGCAGCGGGAATAAGAGAGAAAGTAGGTGAGACAGACAGCATGCAGACTATGTTTTCAAATGATGATCAGGTTTGGGAGGAGGTGATGGATGCTGGAACCAACTCAGAGAAGATCAGAGCCACTCCACCACCAGACCGTGAGGTCCTGGAATTGGACAGGATTTTGTAGTCTTCAGGGAGAACAGTGTCAAAAGCAATGACTGAGCTGGCCTTGTACCCCGTCTCAGTGAGAGCAAAGATGTTGAGGTCAAGGTCATCAGGGAGGTGACAGATATCAGAGGAGTGTTTGATAGCACAGCAAGAATTGAGGTGGCTAAGTGCAGTTGGTTTCCTCCTATTAAAGATTTGCAAGGGGGGGCACAGGGGTTGGGAACCACCACTGGGGCGGGGAGGGGGAATGGGGGGGGCAGAAGGAGAAGGAGGGTTGTTGAAGAGAGAAGGGAGGGGCCTGTCAAGAAGGTGGAGGTTGGGCTGAGTATACTGGGCAATGATAGTGCCATTATGATAGACATTAATGGTGCATTTGGAAGATGCGAAGTGCGCCAAAAAGCAGGTGTCGCCAGGAATGGGAGAGGAGGAGAAAAGTGAGAGGACTAAAACCACATGGGGGTCCATAGGTTAGAAGAAGGAACAGCGAAGAGAATGTCAGTGATAGTCTGTCTAGAGGAGACATGGCCCTCATTACGACCCTTGCGGAAAGGGGAAAACGATGGCGGAAATGCAATACCGCCATCGAAAAGCGCTCGGTGCGACTATGACCCGTCACCGCAAAGTACGAAGCCATTAGCGACACCGTAGTGAACGCCAACGCTAACTGCACTAAGCACGCGCGCGCGCACCATGCCAAACCGCAAACACCACCATGGTGCAACGGTACGCCAATTCCGACCCTAGCGGACATGTACCTAACGCCATCAGGCATGGCGGAATGGACCATTCCGCCATGGCGAGAAATACGGCATCGTGAACCAACCGTAAATGGCCCACTGAGTGCCTGTACTCCACTCCCTGGCCACATTGCACAACTCCTGGCAGGCGCAATGTACTCACACCATGCAACCAGTGAAATCTACAATTCACCCATGCATGCCAACGTAGAAATGCATGCAGGTGTCCAAAGCGCCCCGTGAGTGGGCATCCATGTACGGCATGTCACCATAGCCGTACTGATGCAGCACAGGCATGTGAAGGTACAAGACATCAAAATGGAAATCAAGAACACATGACACAAAACAACAGTAGTCCCCCATCGCTTGCCACCAGCGCAAGGCAACATCCAAAACAGCATCCTGAGGGGGATTGCACCAGCCCTGTACTCTTGCCAGTAAACAAACCAACCATCAGCAGAAGCATGTACCACACAAGTTGGCAGGGTGACTGAGCAGCCAGGCACATCCCAAGAGGGGCCGATGGGAGCTGCAGGGCACAGATGGCATGAATACAGAAGCTATTCCAATGGACATGACCCCAGTCCCCCTCCAACAAACGCACGCAAACACAGGCACCTGTGACCAGCCACATTCTGAACATCCCATCATACCATCAATCGACCTGGCTGACAGGCACCAGTCGGCCAAAAGCCAATCCCCCGCCCCTGAACAGCACATCATGTAAACAGTCACAATGGCAGCCCCTATCCGTGACCACACTGTGCTACGTAGGCAAAAGCGGCCAGTACTGTACCACACAACTCAACTCAGAAGGCGGAACACAATGCAGATCATCTCGCAATACATACCGCCAAAAATCGAAAATCGCCACATCACCTGCAAAGAATAACGCAACACGCCAAATATCGGAATACAATTTAAATGCACATCCAAATGACAAAGGCCTCACAGCAATTTGTAAAATAACACCAAAACATCCATCATCACCGAGGGCTGCATCTGCAATAATTGACCAGCTTCCACTTGTGTGACGCCCTGTACCATCATGGCACACAGGGCCAACATCAACGTTCCAAAAGGCAACATGGAAGCGGCAAGAACCGCAGGTCCGTCCCATGAGGCAGGCACTAGTCCAGCTGAAAGGCCGAAATGTTGCACCTAGCCACCAGAACAGCGTAAGGGCATGTGGCCCATTGGCGATCGTCCCATAAGATCGTAATGGTGCTCCACTGATTCACCCGAAGCTGGAGGTGTCGAGAGTAGAATCCATCTGGAGGAGTGGCGTACAGATGGCATCTGCAATAGGGCAGGAGATACCTGTCACCAAAATGAAACACAAATTAACCGATTGCACTACAGGGCACATGATGCATCACTATCTTCATTCAACACACCAAATCCACACCCATATGCATGCTAGCCCACTCCAAAGGAATATACACACCCCTAAATCAGTATCGATACATAACGAAACCAATCGAGGTTAATACACCATTGGCAACGTCGGTTACTGTGCATGCGTCCGTCAAGATAGAACCCATGACATGGGATTAGTAACGTGCCTAGACACAAGTGTATGAAGGCGCGTCGAGACAGGGAGGATCCGACAAGGGCAGATAGACGTAAGTCCCACTATGGCAGCCTTGCATCACATAGCGCAGGGGAAGGGGATTGAATCAAAATACACATGTACATGGCAGACCCTAAATGGAATCATCTGTCCATGCATCCATTCATCATTCCCTCATCCCGCAATGAAAACGCATGAACATTCACTCACATAATATGTGAAACTTCCATCGCGTCTGTGCGTAATGCAGTCTGCAAAAACCACTGTGCTCCTGGCCGGATCTGTAGTGTCGTGAAGCTAGATGGACTTGGGAACGTCCTGCCTTATCGTCCACTACGCTATTGCGCATCCCATTCAATTCATGTCATTCATTGCTTGCTCGTTATGGGCCCTGTCCCAAGGACATTCAACAATAGAACGTTACATTTCCAGCCAGACCTGTGGGCGTCTCCTCACCGCTACTTCGCAACCAAAAATGCTGGCCTTCGAATTCCTCACTTGCAACATTACGTCGAAAAGGCTTCTGTGAACGCTTGCATTCACAATTACATCAATGTAGTGCGGCTGTGTGTCATAATGCTAACTGGCTGCAATCACAAATGGGACGCCACGCCCGTCGGTGAAGTACGATACTGTGCTGCATGAGGGTCGGCCATCGATCGAGCCCTACATACCACTGACTCTTCACAGGTATGTAAGCGGCTGCAATCATAGCATGTGTAACAATGGGAGCATAGCATGAAAATCAGTCAAAGTACATCACACTGCCATCGGGATTCGATACATGATTCCAATCCCAAGATGCCATGCGGCCAAATGCAGCCTTACGTGCGGGACGTGCTCGGCCAGAAGGGATTGCATCTGCCACAGATTCATTCAATCAGCACAGGTGGAGGCCATACAGGCCGACAGCACATATATAGCAGACCCAAACCCCGCCCACAACCACTCCCACTCCAAAATGCTACCGGCAGGACTAGCGATGTTGGGCCTGGGGCACCAGATAGCACTGCAAGTGCTACAACTACAAGAAGACGACGAACAACAACAGGTACAACAACCGGGCGCACAGGGGAGACGGAGGAGAAGGAGGAGGAGGAGGGCAAGGCAGGGTCAGCAAGGCCCACAAGCACTGCCACTACCAACACGCAGGCGGCCCGCAATCCCACGCCTCCGAGCTGATCCGTTCAACCTCACTGCTGAGCAGATCCACACCCTCTACCGTTTGGACCGGGACACCATAATCGCCATTGTGGACATGACACATGCTGACCTCGTGAGCATGATAGATAGCCCAACCGCCATCCCACCCCTACTGAAGGTGGTGTCTGTACTCCACTTCCTGGCCACAGGCACCTACCAGCACACAGTGGGACAGTTGCATGGCATTTCACAGCCACTGTTCTCACGGACACTCTCCCAAGTGCACGATGCCCTCCTGAAGCACGCCGACGACCACATCACACTACCACGCACGTACCAGGAAATTACCAACGCAAAGGTGGGATTCCATGCACTTGGCGGCATCCCGGGTTGCATTGGTGCCATCGACTGCACCCATGTTGAATTGGTTGTCCCACATGCCATGGAGGTCCAGTACCGCAACCGGAAACAATTTCATTCAATCAATGTGCAAATGGTGTGTGACTCCAACAAGATCTTTACGCATTGTTGTGCCAGATTTCCAGGATCTACCCATGATTCTATGGTCCTGAGGAACTCAAGAATACCACGCTACATGGAGCGACACGCAGGGCACAGATCCTGGCTACTCGGTGAGTCTCATTCCATGCATGACATCGTGGCCCATTTGATGCGTCAATGACCTTGCAGGAGGGGGGGGGGGCTACTTAGCACTATCATTCCACTGACACCCTTTATTCGTCCCATACAGGTGATGCCGGGTATCCACTGAAGAGATGGCTCCTTACACCAATCCGGAACCCACAGAACCAGCATGAGGAGGACTACAACCATGCCCACTCACGTAGCCGTGTGGTCATTGAACAGGCATTCGGCCTACTGAAGGCTCGTTTCCGCAGCCTCAGCAGGTCTGGCGGGGCACTCATGTACAGCCATGAGAGGGTTTCTAAGATGGTCATGGCATGTGTCATGCTGCACAACATGTGCATACGTAGGAATGTGCCCATGCCCCCTGACGCTGTACTGCATGCACCTGAAGATGATGATGATGAGGGTGGGGATGTGGAGGCACCCCAAGGAGTCCATGAGGCACAGGATGCACGTGCAATCCGACAGAGCATCATAGATGCATGCTTCTAGCAACCACGCATGGTGCCTATTACACGGAAAGGGGACCTGTGGCACTGTGTGTGTGTAGTACAGGCACATAGTGGACTGTACGCCTATGAAGGCCTCGTACGCAAATATCAATGTCCACACATGTCATTGGATGATAATGAAGTGCTGTATTGTTAATGTGATTTGATTCATACACCCTATGGACCCGCCACCCAGTGAAGCCCAACACACCCCCTCCACCCTACTTCCTCCCCCCCCAACACCAGTGTCCAAATATGCATGCTGCCCGTGGGTAGACGCTATTGCAAGCCCCCTCTACGGGTATCAGGGGCACCCCTGCCCGTGGAGCGCAGGTTCCTGCCAGATCTGCGTTGGGGGCTGCCCTGGACGGAACTTGCCACGGATGACGTCTCTGCCTGCTCGCGTCCATGCATGTCTCTGAGGGTTTGTGAGAGCTCCGAGAGCACACGGCGCACAGCAGCAAGTTCAGCACAAACGTCTTTGGACGTCGCATTCAGTTCCCCCCTCAGGCTCTCGGTGCTTTTCTCCATTTGTGCTCTCAGGCTCTCGGTGCTTCTCTCCATTTGTGCTCTCAGGCTCTCGGTGCTTCTCTCCATTTCTCCCCTGAGGCTCTCACTACTTTTCTCTATTTGTGCCCTGAGTGTCTCGGTGGATGTTTCCATGGCTGCCCTGGAACCCCCGCATTCATTCGCATGGTCCTTGAGTAGCGTGGACACTTCCTGCTGTTGCTCGATCAGCAGGTCGAGGGACTGTTGCCTCTGCTGGGCCATGGACATTTGCGGTGGTGTGACAGGGGGGCTGCTCAACACATGTTGCCTTGGCACAGGACTTGTGGGGGTTGGCCAGTCGTCGTCTTCTGGGTGCCCCTGCGTGGTTTCGTCATGGTGTAGGGGATGGGACATGCAGGGGGATTGGGAAAGGTCATGGATGGTACCTACGTCGCCAGCACTGTTTTCCGTGTCGGAGCATGCTGGCATGACAGCTGTGTCACCTATGGTGCTGCTACCACCAGAGGCAGTGCCATCAGATACGTTCTTTGGGGGGACCTGTGGTGCTGGGGTTGTGGACTTGCTGGCTGCTGGGGTGCCTGTTGCAGTCCCCTCCAGTGTGCTGGCACTTGATTCCTGCTGCTGCCGTGTCTTGATCCTTGCACCTGAGGTGGAGGCTCTTGGGACGTTGGTCCTGGCCCTCTTTGCAGGCGTGCTGGTAGGGGTGTCCTGCAGCTCGTCGTTGGTATCGGACCCTGTGGTGGAGTAAAGAGGGGCGAGCGTTAGTTATGGGTCTGTGGGATTTGGAATGGCAACGTATCAAATGCATTGGGGTGGTACATGAGGGTGATTTGGGACTGGGCCTTGGAGGTGGTCTCATTTTCGTGTGGGTTGAGGATGCATTCATTTGGCTGCCTGCAGTTAGGGGGTGCATGCTGCACATGTAGGGGTTGTTTATGGCATCTTGATAAATTTGTTTATTCATTCTGACTTTTAGAGGGCGCTGTCAGGGCAAAGTATGTATTGCACTATGGGGTCACATGGTACTGCACATGTTCGTGGTTTGTGGATTTCGCATTGTTTCTCTTGGCCAACCTACCTGATTCTCCGGATGTCGGCACTCCTTTCTCCATCCCTCCGACTCCCTCTATGCTCTCCATTCCTATGGTGGAGGCGCAGATCTCCTCCCAGGGGGTCAACTTGATGGGCGACTCTGATCCCCCCCCGGTAGCTGTGGCGATGTTCCTGTTCGCAGAAAGTATGCTGCGTACGCGGATCCGCAGGTCGTCCCACCGCTTGCGACATTGCTGTGGCGTGCGGGGTGTTGTCCCCACCGCACTTACGCGCTGTGCCACAAGGGCCCATATGGCCTTCTTGTTGGCAAGGGCCGTCCTGGTCATTTGACTGGAGAAGACGACGGCGGCATTTTCCTGCAGGGTCTCGGTCAGCACGGTCAGTTCCTCTCGGGAGAAGTGGACCTGCCGCTTGCGATCACACGCTTTCTTGGCTACCTTTCCCATATTTATTTTTTTAACTGGGGTTGCGAACGGGTTGGGATGTGTGTCAGGGTCGGATTTTTTATGGTTGTGTTGGGATTCGGATTTTATAGTTGTGCAGCGTGCTGTTTCCCGTTCCGGCCACATGCTTTTACTTCCGTTTCCGTATATTTACGGTGCCCGTAATTTGCGGTGGCCGCTCATTACGGTGCCCGCTCATTACGGTGACCGCTAAGATGGGTGGCGGTATTGCACCTGGTGCAGCGTACGGCGGCGGTAAGGGCCGTTTTGGGGTCATTTCCGCCATCGCAGCCTTTCGGATTCCGCCATGGCGTAATGCTCGTGCCCGATGGGTCGTAATTAGCCGCACTTTGCTCCTTCGTGCAATGGCGGAAACGCTATTTACGCTGTTGCGGTCCGGTCAGTCAATTTCCGCAAGGGTCGTAATGAGGGCCATTGATGTAGGTGTCTGCGATGGGCAGAGCAAAGTTGAAATCGGGAATGCCTGTTTTAGTTTCTTGCTACCAGCCTTAGTACATATGTGTTGGAGAAGCAGCTAGAAAAGATAGGGGAGACAGAGAGAGCCATGGGGTGAGCGAAGAGGAGGAGGGGGTTGAGATAGAGCCAGAGGATAGCAGGGGAGAGGGTCAAGCACTATGCAACAGTAGAATCACACCAGACGGCCAAACAGACAGAGATCATTGAAATTGTCAGAAATGCCCAGATGTACAGATCAGTCAACACATTGGTAGCAGACCTAAATTCGATTTTAGCCAAAAGCCCTAGAAACAGTACACAACATGTGCGAAACATGCAGAAGTAACATGTGGCATCATTTTACACAATTTTTAACTACATCTGTTAATTTTATAAAAATGTATTTTGCATTGTGCTTAAGGCAAGTCATAGGTGTTCAGACAGCCATACACATGATTTTTAGTTTGACAGTCTGGAAATATGATCTCAAGCTCTATGAAACTGATGCGTCAAATCACATTACACAAGTGTTGTCTATCCCAGTTGTGTTGTCCCACGCAACCTTTTTACGTTAGTGGGAAGTAGAAACAGAAACGTTGGGTTTTCCTCCAACTGAGTTCATGCACCTCAGTAACCACCTATTGTATTACTCTTGGGTCACCCTTCCCAGCCTCTTATTACCCTCCCCACTGTACATACTACCACAATAGTTCCAGAAATACATTTCCTCAATATTGCAAGAGCTAAATGGGCAGGGGAAGGGCAAACGTGTCTCTTATCTTGCTACAGAAATAAAGAGCATGTTTAAACTGTGCTTGGCATTGGTGGGCAATTTTCACTGCAATTCTGAATGTATTTGCCACCAGGATTACGCGGTAGAATGCCAAGTATAGCTTCCGGTTTCCTTCCCACTAAATTGACATTCAAACAGTCCCATTGACAGGAATTCACAGCCCGCGCAGGTCAGCAGAACTCACAGCTGTTTTAACTTTACATGCACTAAAAAGCCATATTGCATTCATCCACCATCACTTTCCAAAAATACTTAATGCGCAGTGAAGGTGCCAACCACGCTATCCGATTTCTCCATGCTGCACTTGCACATTGCAGTTCATTTAACAACAGCTCTAACAAGAGGTTTATGTTCCTCGGTCATATTTTGTGACATGATTTTAATGTGTAACTCAACAGATGGAATCTACGTCCTGGTAACATTGAGCAGCTGATAAAAGTCAACAGAAGGCGAGGAAGTGCTCTGTGTTAGCGGGCATTCCCAGGGCCCAAGGGGGCAATCAAATGAGGTGACTGAATGAGCGCAGCAATCTCATTCATAAAGGACTGCAATTACTATACAGTATGAGTACTGTTCGCTGGTTTCATTAAGGCCAATCATCCATTTCAGGACGATTTCTTGGTTGAATGTGACTTTGACAACAACTTTATGTTGTTTAGCCGCTTCCTATTTTAAAAGAAAGTGGTCATTACGAGGTTGGAGGTAGCCATGGTGCTATTAGAACCATGGCTACCCCCTTACCGCATTCCGGGTCCGGGTTCCCGAAATAGGGACTTACCGGGTCATTCCAACCTTGGAGGACACGGTAAGTCCCCATTCCGCGAACCATTCCCCATTCCCATTCGAGCCCCCATAGGGCTCAATGGGAATAGGGATGGAGCTAATAATGGTACCGCAATTTGCGGTACCGTTATTAGCTCTGAAGTCCTTTAACGGCTCCCTTCTATAACGCCTGGTAAAATCCAGGTGTTAAGGAAAGGACCCGCTAAGGGACCTCGGAATAGGGTGGTAAGGGATTACCGGCACTGTTGTCCTTATCGGTGCCGGTAATCCCTTACCTCCAACCTCATAATGACCCCCAAAGTGCCTCATTACAGGTTGGGGACCAAATTACGAGTACGTGATATGTGGTAAAAGAGTTGGGGCCTCATTACACGGATGGCGGTAAGGGTTTACCGGTACCGGTAAATCCTTACTGCCTTACTACGAGGTCCCTTTGCGGGTTGGGGAATTTAACTCCTGCTTTTTGCAGGTGTTAAAAAAGCAACCCGCAAAGGGACCAGGGAGCTAGTTACGGTACCCCAATTTGTAGTACCGTAATTAGTGCCTTCCCCATTCCCATAGAGCCCTATGGGGCAAAAATGGGAATGGGGAAGGGCAATGGTGGAAGGGGGGATTACTGCCCCGCCAACCTTGGAATAGGGCGGTAATTCCCCTTTCCACCAAGGCGGTGCCGGTATTTTACCTGCATGAACCATGACGCTAATAGCGCAATGGTTCACCGTCATCCGTGTAATGAGGACCTTGGTAATGGAATTGCCACCACCTTTACCACTCTGCACAGCTAGGGCTCCGTCAAAATGGGCACTAATGTTGCCATGTGCCGGCAATCATTCTGTCAGTGGTAAAGCTACCAGCTGGATTATGGCCAGAAGCCAAAAATGTAATTTTGTCAAATTAGAAGTTGACATTCTGCTGAAGTACCATCAAAGAATTGTGCTAATTCCACCAAAAACACAGTACAGTTACCTCCACCCAAAAGGTGAGCTTGATGCTAGCAGGTTATGAAAATGAAGCCACGGGTGCACCCAATGAACTCAGAAAGGGTACATAAGGCCCACATGTCACCAAACACACTTTTCAATTCCATGCAGGCACAAGCTGGAGCCAACCTGGAAATGCAGCATACATTGCTGTATGTTGACATGCACATGCACAAACATTACCATACCCCACATGGTGCAGCGAGGCAAAGAAGACACCATACGAGGAGAATTCCCATTCCCCAGGTTAGGCCATCACTCTATATCGGCTCAACAGGGAGACAATCACTGAGCTACTCTCCCTGATCCAGGTTGACATCCAGAGCAGGATCTACATTCACACGGTCTCATAACTGCCTCTCACGCTGGTATCAGTGCTTCATTTCCTTGCTCCAGGTAACTATCAGCACATTGTGTGCATGCTGCATGGCATGTCATAGCCCACATCTCCAAGTGTGCTTGTGTAAGTATTGGGTGCACTCTTGTGATATGCACAACCTCATATCTCCCTGCCCACCATCCTGGAACAGTTAAATGGCACTTTTTGTTTCGCCCGCCTAACTGCCCAATGTGATGTTAGACCTATGTCTTGATGGGGACTGCTCGGGCAGTAGAAGAGGTATACTGCAACAGGAAGCAGTACCATTCAATGAATGTACAGGTGAACTGTGATGCAGACCTCAACATCATGCACTGCTTCTCTCACTTTCTGGGGTCCACCCATGATACCATGGTCCTGCACACTGGCTGCCTACATGGAGGACAACAAACATGGCTACTGCGTCAGTAAGTGTCATCACATATTACACACTTGCATCGCAAGTGAAATAGTTCCTGAAAGGGGGTGGCACAATGTAATGTAAATTCAATGATTGCCCCGTCAAAGCCCTGTGCATGCAGGACCTGCCCTATCACCCCACACATTACATCCACCAGCCCACAGATATAGGCCCTGCATGGCAATGCTGTGGCATGACATTAAAGCAAAATGTTATAGCAAGAGGGTAATGCACCAAGAGAGAACTACATGTACCACAGACAACAGGGAAAACATAAATATACAGGCAATAGCACCTTTTACCACAGCTCAAAGATAACGCAGCAATTCCGTACAGTGATGCCACGTATGCTGCAAGCCATGAATGTCATTCCACAAGAGCAGAAACACAGAAACCCCCCAAAAAATGCACAATAACAATTGAACACCATTAAGGGCACATTCATAACAGCACAGCATTGCAATACCCCAGTCAACATGTACCTTGCTAATCCTGCCACAGTGTAAGTCATAACTTGCAGATGACAGATGTGTATCCAAAAGTGATATTGCATATGTAGCCCTATCGAACATGACACTTTAAGTAGTTACAGTGATATACAATTCAACAATGTGCGCTAACATCATCTAGATATTGTAGATGAACATGCCATGGGCAAATGCAATACATCATAATTGTACTGTTACTGACACATGTGCCCTTTGACCTTGCAGGTAACTCTGGATACCCACAGCTCCCATGGCTCATTCACCTCTGAACAATACACACACACCACAGGATGTGTCCTACAATAAGGCACACATCAGGACCAGGCTGTGCATAGAGCAGGTATTTGGCCTACTGATGGTACTCTTCAGGTTGCTCCCCCTGACTGGAGGGCCCTCATGTATGCCCAGACACGGTGCGGAAAATAATTGTTGTATGTGCCAACAGGAGGCATGTTCCCCTGCCCCAGATGTCAATATGCCTCCCCCACAGGACAATGGCCCAGTTGCAGATGGTGAAGTGTTGCCACGCAGTAATTTTGATGAAGGCAGGGACAGCTTTCTAGTGCAACGATAACTAATAAACCTATTTTGTTAGTCACATTTCTTTGCACTGACTTCACTCTTTTGTATATAGGCACTAATTAAATTGTACACTCTCACTCAAAAAGCATTGCCATTGCTTGTATGAAGGTTTTCAAGTGGTTTCTTTAGTGTATTGCAAAACACTCATCCCTTCCCCACACCCTCATCCCCAAAACTATCCCCTCCTCACACCCTGGTTGTGGTCTGCAATCAGTCACATGAACGTGTCCACAACCTCCTCCTCTTGCCACCTTTTTATGTGATGGGGCGGCTGATGCGCCACTGCAAGGGTTTTGGTAGCGTGCTCATCTCAGATTCCTCTGTGGGGGTGGCAGACATAAATGTGGCCAGTTCACCACACTGGATGCGCTGCAGGGTGATGGCTATTGCTCGTGAGACACTCTCATTCATGGAGACATGTGCCCTGCCTTCTCCCGCACCCTTTGTCTCATCCATGTAGTGCTTGCTGTGCCATCTGCATTACACACAAACACTCTACATGGGATTTTTTTTTTAAATAAAAAAAGCAATTCAATCCAATCATTATAAGAATACATCATAAAACAAATAAAAACTGAACTGGAAAGGGGAATATAAGGTTGCACTGTATTAGATACAGAATAAAAAGACCTACCTGTGCACAAAATGTCATCCAATCATCAATAATGTATGTGAGAAACAAACTAGTCAACCTCTCTCTATACATATGTGTAAAAGTCACCCATTTGAGAATAATCACAAGGGATATAGCAACACACGTGAGTATAAAACAGATTTGTTATAATGTTTGGGATAAGAAGTGGGCAGTAACTCTTCACCACAAAACTTTATTCACGGTCTAGACAGAGATCACTGCATTAATCAATGTGTAACAAAAATCTGAAGACATTTCTGACTTTTTAAATTAGACAGATTGCTTGACTTTACACCTTTCGATAATGTCTATGAAATCATTTATCTCCAACAGAAAGTGCCTTATCACCAACAAAAAGTGGCAACTAGTGTTCACTAGTTTGGACGACTAGCCATAATGAAAAAAAAGCCTGGTCATCATCAGGACTATTCATTTGAAGAAAAAAAAATAAAAAAGACAAAGTGCCTCATTAGGACCCTGGCGGTCCCGTGATGAACGGTGCCGGGACGGGACCAGCACCGTTCATTACGGGATGCACTATTACGAGGCCTGCTAGCGGGTCCCGCTTTTCATGTCTGATCTGACCAGACGTGAAAAGCAGGAGCCGCTAGCAGGCATTAACGGGCCCGTTAGCGGGTCCCGCTTTTCATGTCTGATCTGACCAGACGTGAAAAGCAGGAGCCGCTAGCAGGCATTAACGGGCCCGTTGTTAGCATCCTCCGTATTCCCATTAGCCCTATAGGGTTGAAAGGGGAATAGGGAATGATTTTTACCAGGTCCAAGAAAAGGGGAATTACCGGCGGTAGTCGTGCCCTTAATAAGGGCACGGCCACCGCCAGGGTCGTAATGAGGCCCAAACTCTCATTGCAGTGTAAAGACATATTAATACTACAATATTTAAAATCTACTCGGTTTAAGAAATAATCAGTTATCTCTTTAATACACAGGAGGCTACGACCGGCTCTTATATTTTCTTTACATTGACTTACCCTCATTCACATGTTAGATGGAAATTATGGGGGTAATTCATAGAAAGTGGCGCACGCGGCTGGCGCACAGTGTGAGCGTGTGGCAGTCTGCGCCAGCCGCGTGCGCCAAAATCAATTTCCGCGCACAGCATATTCATGGATTTCAACATCCATAACCAGCCGTGGCGCAGAGTAGCGCAGCGACCCTGCAGCAGTTCCAGATACGCCCCCAATACCTCTCCGTGCACTATGAACAGCGCACAAATCCCATACATGGCGCACAGCCCAGTGGACCAGCATACAGCCCCCCCGACCACGAAAACGTCCATACAAATCCCTGCGCACCCCTCCGAATACACGTACCCCGCTGCATGGGAAGTTTTACACGCGATTGGTCCTGTGCGAGCAGGGTACATTTATTTCAGGGGTGCGCAGGAAGTTTTACATGCGATTGGCCCTGTGCGAGCGGGGTACATGTATTTCGGGGGTGCACGGGAAGTTTTACACGCGATTGGGCCTGTGCGAGCAGGGTACTTGTATTTCTGGGGTGCATGGGAAGTTTTACACACGATTGTCCCTGTGCGAGCGGGGTACGTGTATTTTGGGGGTGCGTGGGACGTTTTACACGCTATTGGCCCTTTGTGAGTGGGGTACGTGTATTTCTGGGGTGCCCCAACGAATTGGCAGTGTGTGTCCTCCCAGGTGTGCCCTCTCCCGCCTAACCGAGTGAGTCCCCCAGCAGCTTTGCTGGATTTCTGGAGTTTGTTTTTTCATCCTGCCAAGAGTGAGACTCTTTTCCTCCCACTCTTGGACATGATTGGTGGTATTTCTTTGAATGTTAATGTGTTCTGTGGGCTACGGGGTCTTTTACTCCATAGGGACTCATGTGTTTTGTGAGGTGTGTTACACAGCACGCTCCGTGCTGTAACACTGGGGTGTCCTAGGCGACCCCCACCATAGACTCCATACCCTGGGACTGACTACTGTCTCCCAGGGCATGTAAAGTCACCATTGGCTTTACTAGACCTACATTTACTAACAGAACCAGTACCAACCATCCTATTGTGGACGTACTGGTAGGGGTAATTCAATTACCCCTGGGTCTGTTGTTCGAGGGGGCACTGTCCCGTCCCCCCTTGTCGAGTTTTGGCTGCTGGCAGTGGAAACTACTTTTTATATTCGACCCCGAATATATTCCTATGGGATTCTTCCCATTGTTGGAGGCTAATACTTTTTGACGTTAGTCTCTAACATACCGCCGGTTTATTTATCTTAAATAAATTCACCGGTTGGTATTTTCTGCCAGAACTCGGTTTTTTAAAATGGCCTATGTGTTCGCCTCTGTAACTCCGAACCAAAGGTTGATCCCTTTGTTCCAATTTTGGCGGGCTTCTACACAGAAGCCCTCCAGAGTGGTGCCATTCTGTCTGGGTACCACAGGGTGTGTGGGAGGTAGTTTAGGCACCCTGGACTGAGTTGCCTTGCCAACTCAAGTCGCACTCTGGTGTGATTGGCCCAAGTGGTGAGCCGCCCCGCTCACCACTTAGCGTGTGTGATTGACAGCTATGCTGAATGAATGGGGGTTTTCTGCATAAAAGCAGGGCTTTTGGGACTGGAATTTCAGAAGTCGCCACAGGACCTAAGAATCCGACGAGGGTAAAGCTGAGCCGACCTGCAATGACGACACCTCCGGTAGAGCCCTGCTGACCCGACTCACCACTTCCCAACGACAGAGGAGATCTCACTGCTGGAGAGTCTTCTTCCCTTGACTGGTGGGAACAACCAGTCCTTTGCTTTTTCTTCGCTTCCAGGATGTCTAGTGGTCGAATTGCCCATGCTGAGCACCCCGGCAACCAGATAGCCACTAACCCCTCTACCGCGACCAAAAGGTGGTGCCTTGTGACAGAGCACTCCGCGGCTGGACTCTTCCTTGGTGGTGCAACGATCTTCGCTTTCCTCTACGACGAGATCATCTCTTCTTCTGGCAAAGTCCCGACTTGCATCCACCACCAGGAACAACTGCCCCCGCCAGAGCTGTCTATTCACTTTCAAGGTACTGTGTCCGCCTGGCTTCCCTTGTGACGGTTAGCGTGAGGTGTCTTAAATCCTTACCTTTCCACGGGGTCGCCTCCAGACCTTCTTAACTTTTGTTCTAAACTTGGTCCAACCTTTCTGTGACATTTTTGCTACAAAGACTTGAAGTGCATTTCCACTGTGATACGTTTTGGGACATATCGCCTTGCCTCTCTACGAGTGGGCCTGGACTCTGAACTTTGTGATCTACAGTAGACCCTGCCTTGCTTGCCTTGCATTTGCTTCGTAAAAGTGTTGGTACCGAGTTGGTTTCATACCCTGCCTTTTCTCTCCCGTTCTAACGAATATTAGACAGCCATCTAGGTTAAAGCATTCAACTCTGTCTGCAAATAAGTGGTGCCGTTGAACCTAGACTTGTCTAAATATTGTTAGGGGATTGATATACTTATAGTAATTGTGATTGAAGTTGTTTGCCATATTAGTGCCAGTGTGTTTTTCATAGATGTGTTTTTAAATAAATAATTATATATCTTTACACCAAAGCTCTGATCAGTGTCTGCTTGTTCTACTGTGTAAATTGCCCTATTTTGTATACTCTAAATACTGCCTAACTCATCTTGAGAGAAGTCTGGCTGCTCAGCCACAGCTACCAGGTAAATCTGGGTGGTACAGACCGCTACCAATTGGGTTTACTGCTAACTCCTGTAGTCTTAAACTTTTTGCAGTGGTCCCAGAGGGAACTGCACAGGTTTCTGCCTAACACTGGTGTACAGCGGTGGGATTTGTATCGAGTATACAATTTAGAGTGCTTTTCAACACTTTAGGATAACTAACCACAAAGCTTAGCACTAAAAAGCAACTTTCTAAAAACATGTCTCTTATGAAAGTTTACAGTCAAGAGTCCTTGTCAGGAGAAAATACTGAGAATTTGAGAGCTCTCTGTAGACAAGAGAATCTTTCTGTAAGAGGCAAGAAAATAGAACTAATAGCGAGATTGCTGGAAAACCAAAGTCTGGGTACTGGTTCAGAGGAACCAACTTCTCCAGCAAATGTAGATAACAGTAATGGTGTTGATCTAAATCAAAGTTCTGATGATAGTGATGAAGAGGCTGAAGAGGAAGGAGAGGCTAACGAAACTGTCTCACCTGCTCCTCTGTCTCCCTTACCAGCTGTACCTACTGGGCCTATAACAGGTCCCACACTAAGTCCTCAAGTCCTTGAACTAGAAAAAATGAAAGTAGACTTGGAATTCAGAAGGATTACTGCTCAAACCGAACAGAAGCACCAAGAAATACAACAAATTCTTAGGCTCAGAGAAATGGAGCTCAAGCATGAGTTAGAAATGAAAAAGTTGTCTGTTGAAACTGCTTCTGTCTCTGGCTCCTCTAGAAGTTCCAGTCCCCGGATGCCTAAGGAATTAATTGGTATGTATGAACCAAAGTAGGATGTATTGGTTTGGCTGAGTTTGTTTGAGTATAGTCATGGGCTCCAGAACATCACAGGTAATGAGTTACTTACCTGGTTGTTCTCTAGGCTCCCCCCTGTTGCAACTGATGCGGTAATGGAGTTGGGGGAGGAGGATAGGAAAGAGTATGAAAGTGTGAAACTAACTCTGATAGCTAGATTTGGGAAGACCCCTTCCAAGTATCTTAAGAGGTTTAGACCCCTCAAAAAGCATGATGGTACCCCTTGGGCTACCTGGGTGAGTGAAGGGTTGAAAAACCTAGAGGGATGGATTAAGGGTTACAAGGTGAATACTTATGAGGGTATGAAGAATCTTTTTATGTTGGAGTCTATTTATGATGCCTGTTCTCCTGAGCTCAGACAGCACTTGGCTGATTCAAAGGAATTGGATTCCAGGAAGCTAGCTAAGGCTGCTGATTTGTGGGTTGCCAACAGGGCTACTCATAAGGATTCTGGGGCAACTCAGAAAAAGGATGAGGGAAAACATCCTAAAAAAGACTCAAAAGAGAATTCTAATAACTCAAATTCGAAAGAGGGCCCCAAACAAAACCATAAGGGTAAGCCACAAGGAAAATCACAGCAGAATAGTGTACCTTCTGGTGCCAAACCAGAGGGAGGCCAGAACAAGCCACCATTCCAGAAAGCATTCGGTAAATGCTTTGTTTGTGGCTCTACTGACCATGTGACAGGAGATCCCAGATGCAAGGGTAAACCTTCAGGGGTCCAGCTTGTCTCCTTAGCCTTCGCTCCAGAGGAGGAAGTCCAAATGGCAAGTGGAAACTTTCTACTGCTGGCTGATGAACCCATTGGAGTCTCGGCCAGTGTTTCTTTAGTGTCTCTGGGATTGTGGGAACAACAGAATTTAGATGTCTATAATTGTATCACAGATAATACTAAAGAGTATTATAAGGACAGTGTCCAGGTGAATGGTCAGGAGACTCCTGCCATTAGAGACACTGGGGCCATCATAACTGTGGTGGATAAATCTTTTTTTCAGGCTGAGGATGTTGCTAAGGCACCCAAACGCCTCACCAAGTTAGCTGGAGGGCCTGTGCAGATGCTTCCCCAATTACCAGTTCTCACCCAGTGTAATGACATGACTGTGAAGATACCTGTCAGCATACAGAGTGAGGTACCAGGACGAGTTCTGTTGGGTAACGATTTAAAAACTGTCGGAGTTGTGTCTCATACACCCAGACCTCCTAGTAAATGGTTACAGGAGCTAACCAGACCCGCCAGGGAGAGAACCATGAGAGGTACTCCCGAGGAGATGATGAAGAAGGATATCACTCCTGCTCCACTGGATTTGTCAGCTGCTGTCTCAAAGAAATCAGAAGCGAAAGGGAAACCTAAAACTTCTATACCGAAACCAGCAGCCAGCACTTCAGTGCAGCCAAAACGGACTTCCCCGCGGTTGTCCACAGTTACACCCGTAACTCCCCCTCCAGCTGAGGCTGAGAGGGTGGTACAACCCTGTGTGGTAGAATTATACTCTGAGGAAGAGCTAATGGAAGGCCAGGAACTCATTGGAGATCTGGATCCTGTTGACCATCCTGAGCTGCAGTCTTAACTGGCAGAAGGTGGACCCAATAGGGCAGACTTCAGTAAGGGACAGAGAGAATGTCCAACTCTGGAAGGTCTTCGCCACCAGGCAGAAGCTCAGGCGGAAGGGCAAGAGCCTGGGAAATACAGGTTGCACTGGGAAGATGGCCTCTTCTACAGTGAACCGACCGAGTCTGCACCTGGAGACTACAAACGACTTGTAGTACCCCAAGAGAACAGACAACAGTTCTTGCAGTTAGCCCACGAGATTCCTTTGGCTGGTCACTTGAGTTTCTAGAAGACTAAGGAAAGGCTCTCTCTCAACTTTTATTGGCCAGAGATGGGGGCCAAAGTAGAAAAACACTGCAGGAGCTGCCAGACGTCTGGCAAGGTTGGCTCCAAGAATGTGGGACTCTTAGTGCCTCTCCCAGTTGTGGGAGTCCCATTTGAGAGAGTAGGGATTGACCTTGTCGGTCCCCTTGATCCTCCAACCTCCTCAGGCAACAGATTTATACTTGTTGTAGTAGACCATGCTACTAGGTATCCTGAGGCCATTCCTATGAGGACTGTTACAGCTCCGGCTGTGGCTAAGGCCCTCCTTGGTATTTTTACCAGGGTCGGGTTTCCTAAGGAAGTAATCTCTGACAGGGGGTCAAACTTTATGTACCACTACATGAAAGCCATGTGGAAAACCTGTGGAGTTACTTACAAGTTCTCAACAGCTTACCACCCACAAACCAATGGGTTGGTAGAACGGTTCAAACGAACCAAGAAGAGCATGATAGGTGCTTTAGAGGACCCCGTTAAATGAAATTGGGATCTTCTACTGCCATGCCTTCTATTTGCTTATAGAGAAGTCCCTCAGGAGGGAGTAGGTTATTCTCCCTTTGATCTTCTCTATGGTCATCCGGTCAGAGATCCATTGGGCCTGAATAAGGAGGGGTTGGAGAGTGTTCCTTCCCCAAAGCCAGTCAGAGTGACTGACTACGTGATAGGTCTCCGGAGGAGAATGTCGCACATGATGGCAGAAGCAAGCGATAACTTGAAAGCTGGACAAGCATTGGTCAAGCACTGGCATGATCAAAAGGCTAATATGGTTGAGTTCACTCAAGACCAGCTAGTTCTTGTTATGATCCCAACAAGGCAGAGGGCCTTGCAAGACAAATGGATGGGACCCTTCGGAGTTGTGGGTAAACTTGGAGAGGTCAACTATCTGGTGGACTTGGGCAATCCCAAGGAGGCTCCAACAGTCTTCCACACCAACCGACTCAAAGGGTATGTCTCGAGAACCGATGTAGAAGCGTTGCTTCTAGCGTCATCAGAGGAAGAAGAAGAGAGTGAAGCTCTTCCTGCTCTCCTCAGAGGCCTACCTTTAGACAAAAAGATTGAAGGAGTAAATCTCTCTTCAAATCTGACAGACACCTGAGCAACAAGAAGAGTGCAAATCTATGTTGAATCAGTTTGCCTCTCTGTTCTCACTTTCACCAGGCTTGACCCCTTGGGGCCAGCATGACATACTCACTGGTGACTGTCTGCCAGTCAAAAGCAGAGGATACAGAATCTCAGAAAATGTAAGAACCCACATCAAAGGTGAGGTCAGCAAAATGCTTGATCTCGGGGTAATAGAGCCCTCTACTAGTCGATGGTCTAGCCCAGTTGTGTTAGTACCAAAGGCAGAATCTAAAGAACTTAGATTCTGTGTGGACTATAGAGCTCCTAATGCAGTCACCAAGACTGATGCCCACCCTTTGCCAAGAACAGATGAGTTGGTGGATAGACTTGGTTCAGCCAAGTTCCTCAGCACATTTGACTTGACGTCAGGCTATTGGCAAATAGCCCTGACAGACCATGCCAAGGAAAAAACTGCATTTTCGACCCCAGCTGGCTTATACCGGTTTAAGGTAATGCCTTTTTTGATTGAAAAATGCACCTGCTACATTTCAACGGATGGTAAACCAGGTTCTGAATGGGATGGAGGACTTCTGCATGGCATACTTGGATGACATAGCAGTGTTCAGCAATTCCTGGTAAGAACATGTGGACCACCTATGAGATGTTTTGCAGGCTTTTGGACGATCCAATCTGACCATAAAGGCAAGTAAATGCCAAATTGGACAGAGTAAGGTAGCCTATCTTGGACATGAGGTAGGAGGTGGAGAAATAAAGCCTTTGCTCAGTAAGATTGAAGCTGTGCAAAATTGGACAACACCTACTACTCAGACCCAGGTGAGAGCCTTCTTAGGTCTCACTGGGTATTACAGGAATTTCATTGAAAACTATGGGACCATAGCTTCTCCTCTCAATGTCATCTCCTCTCCAAAATTCCATAAAAAGGTTAGATGGAACGAGGTGTGCAATCAGGCCTTTGAAAACCTGAAAAAGGCTATTTGCCAAGCCCCAGTACTCAGAGCTCCTGATTACCACCAAACTTTCATTGTGCAGACAGATGCTTCAAATGTAGGAATAGGTGCAGTACTCAGTCAACTGGATGGGAAAGGTAGGGAGCACCCCATTTGCTTCATCAGCCGCAAGCTGAAGGATCCGGAAACAAGGTGGGCAACGATCGAAAGAGTGTGCTTTGCTATCGTGTGGGCTCTGAAGAAGTTTAGGCCATACTTGTATGGTTCTACTTTTGTCATTCAGACTGACCACCAACCCTTGAGATGGTTAATGCAAATGAAAGGGGAAAACCCAAAACTACTGAGATGGTCAATCTGCCTGCAAGGGTTTGATTTCACCATTGAGCACAGGTCAGGGTGTCACCACCAAAATGCTGATGTTCTCTCTAGGAGGTATGCCATCGACTAGAGGTATGAGATTCATCCAGGAGTGGATTAAATCCTCCTGTCCCTTAGTCTGGGTGGGGGCGAGTGTTAGGGAGAATTCTCTGTTTAGGCTGAATTTCCTAACCTAGTGAGTCCCCCAGCAGCTTTGCTGGATTTGTTTTTTTCATCCTGCCAAGAGTGAGACTCTTTTCCTCCCACTCTTGGACATGATTTGTGGTATTTCTTTGAATGTTAATGTGTTCTATGGGCTATGGGGTCTTTTACTCCATAGGGTCTCATGTGTTTTGCGATGTGTGTTACACAGCACCCTCCGTGCCGTAACACTGGGGTGTCCTAGGCGACCCCCACCATCGACTCCATACCCTGGGACTGACTACTGTATCCCAGGGACTGTAAAGTCACCATTGGCTTTTCTAGACCTAAATTTACTAACAGAACTAGTACAAACCATCCTATTGTGGACGTACTGGTAGGGGTAATTCGATTACCCCTGGGTCTGTTGTTCGAGGGGGCACTGTCCCGTCCACCCTCGTCGAATTTTGGCTGGTGGCAGTGGATACTACTTTTTATATTCGACCATGAATATATTCCTAAGGGATTCTTCCCATTGTTAAAGGCTAATACTTTTTCACATTGGTCTCTTACATACCGCCAGTTTATTTATCTTAAATAAATTCATCAGTTGGTATTTTCTGCCAGAACTCGGTTTTTAAAATGGCGTATGTGTTCGCCTCTGTAACTCCAAACTACACAGAAGCCCTCCAGAGTGGTGCCATCCTGTCTGGGTACCCCAGGGGGTGAGGGAGGTTGTTTAGGCACCCTGGACTGAGTTGCCTTGCCAACTCAAGTCGCACTCTGGTGTGAATGGCCCAAGTGGTGAGCCGCCCCGCTCACCACTTAGCATGTCTGAGTGACAGCTAGGCTGAATGAATGGGGGTTTTCTGCATAAAAGCAGGGCTTTTGGGACTGGAATTTCAGAAGTCGCCACAGGACCTAAGAATCCGACGAGGGTAAAGCTGAGCCAACCTGCAACCTGCAGGGCTCCGGTGGAGCCCTGCTGAACCGACTCACCACTTCCCAACGACAGAGGAGATCTCCCTGCTGGAGAGTCTTCTTCCCTTGACTGGTGGGAACAACCGGTCCCTTGCTTTTTCTTCGCTTCCAGGACGTCTAGTGGTCAAATTGCCCATGCTGAGCACCCCGGCAACCGGATAGCCACTAACCACTGTACCACGACCAAAAGGTGGTGCCTTGTGATGGAGAACTCCGCGGCTGGTCTCTTCCCTGGTGGCGCAACGATCTTCGCTTTCCTCTACGACAAGATCATCTCTTCTTCTGGCAAAGTCCCGACTTGCATCCACAACCAGGAACAACTGCGCCAGCCGGAGCTGTCTCTTCACTTTCAAGGTACTGTGTCCGCCTGGCTTCCCTTATGACGGTTAGCGTGAGGTGTCTTAAATCCTTACCTTTCCACGGGGTCGCTTCCAGACCTTCTTAACTTTTGTTCTAAACTTGGTCCAACCTTTCTGTGACATTTTTGCTACAAAGACTTGAAGTGCATTTCCACTGTGATACTTTTGGGACATACCGCCTTGCCTCTCTCCGAGTGGGCCTGGCCTCTGAACTTTTGCGATCTACATTAGACCCTGCCTTGCTTGTCTTGCATTTGCTTCGTAAAAGTGTTGGTATTGAGTTGGTTTCATACCCTGCCTTTTCTCTCCCTTTCTAACTAATACTAGAGTGCCATCTAGGTTAAACCATTCACCTCTGTCTGCAAATAAGTGGTGCCGTTGAACCTAGACTTGTCGAAATATTGTTAGGGGATTGATATACTTATAATAATTGTGATTGAAGTTGTTTGCGGTATTAGTCCCAGGGTTTTTTTCATAGATGTGTTTTTAAATAAATAATTTTATATCTTTACACCAAAGCTCTGATCAGTGTCTGCTTGTCCTACTGTGTAAATTGCCCTATTTTGTATACTCTAAATACTGCCTAACTCATCTTGAGAGAAGTCTGACTGCTCAGCCACAGCTACCAGGTAAATCTGGGTGGTACAGGCTGCTACCAATTATGTTTACTCCTAACTCCTGTAGTCTTAAACTTTTTGCAGTGGTCCCAGAGGGAACTGCACAGGTTTCTGCCTAACACTGGTGTACAGCGGTGGGATTTGTATAGAGTATACAGTTTAGAGTGCTTTTCAACACTTTAGGATAACTAACCACAAAGTTTAGCACTAAAAAGCAACTTTAAAAAAAAAAAAAAAACATGTCTACGTGTCTACTATGGAAGTTTACAGTCAAGAGTCCTTGTCAAGTGAAAATACTGAGAGTTTGAGAGCTCTCTGTAGACAAGAGAATCTTTCTGTAAGAGGCAAGAAAAAAGAACTAATAGTGAGATTGCTGGAAAACCAAAGTCTGGGTACTAGTTCACAGGAACCAACTACTCCAGCAAATGTAGATAACAGTAATGATGTTGATCTAAATCAAAGTTCTGATGATAGTGATGAAGAGGCTGAAGAGGAAGGAGAGGCTAACAAAACTGTCTCACCTGCTCCTCTGTATGCCTTACCAGCTGTACCTGCTGGGCCTATAGCAGGTCCCACACTAAGTCCTCAAGTCCTTGAACTAGAAAAAATGAAAATAGACTTGGAATTCAGAAGGATTACTGCTCAAACCGAACAGAAGCGCCAAGAAATGCAACAAATTCTTAGGCTCAGAGAAATGGAGCTCAAGCATGAGCTAGAAATGAAAAAGTTGTCGGTTGAAACTGCTTCTGTCTCTGGCTCCTCTGGAAGTTCCAATCCCCGGATGCCTAAGGAATTAATTGGTATGTATGAACCAAAGTAGGATGTATTGGATTGGCTGAGTTTGTTTGAGTATAATCATGGGCTCCAGAACATCACAGGAAATGAGTTACTTACCTGGTTGTTCTCTAGCTTCCCCCCTGTTGCAACTGATGGGGTAATGGAGTTGGGGGAGGAGGATAGGAAAGAGTATGAAAGTGTGAAACTAACTCTGATAGCTAGATTTGGGAAGACCCCTTCCCAGTATCTTAAGAGGTTTAGTCCACTCAAAAAGCATGACGGTACCCCTTGGGCTACCTGGGTGAGTGAAGGGTTGAAAAACCTAGAGGGATGGATTAAGGGTTACAAGGTGAATACTTATGAGGGTATGAAGAATCTTTTTATGTTGGAGTCTATTTATGATGCCTGTTCTCCTGAGTTCAGACAGCACTTGGCTGATTCAAAGGAATTGGATTCCAGGAAGCTAGCTAAGGCTGCTAACTTGTGGGTTGCCAACAGGGCTACTCATAAGGATTCTGGGGCAACTCAGAAAAAGGATGAGGGAAAACAGCCTATAAAAGACTCAAAAGAGAATGCTAATAACTCAAATTCCAAAGAGGGCCCCAAACAAAACCATAAGGGTAAGCCACAAGGAAAACCACAGCAGAATAGTGTACCTTCTGGTGCCAAACCAGAGGGAGGCCAGAACAAGCCACCATTCCAGAAAGCATTCGGTAAATGCTTTGTTTGTGGCTCTACTGACCATGTTAAAGGAGATCCCAGATGCAAGGGTAAACCTTCAGGGGTCCAGCTTGTCTCCTTAGCCTTCGCTCCAGAGGAGGAAGTCCAAATGGCAAGTGGAAAGTTTCTACTGCTGGCTGATGAACCCATTGGAGTCTCGGCAAGTGTTTCTTTAGTGTCTCTGGGTTTGTGGGAACAACAGAATTTAGATGTCTATAATTCTATCCCAGATAATACTATAGAGTTTCATAAGGACAGTGTCCAGGTGAATGGTCAGGAGACTCCTGCCATTAGGGACACAGGGGCCAGCATAACTGTGGTGTATAAATCTTTTTTTCAGGCTGAGGATTTTGCTAAGGCACCCAAACGCCTCACCAAGTTAGCTGGAGGGCCTGTGCAGATGCTTCCCCAATTACCAGTTCTCATCCAGTGTAATGACATTACTGTGAAGATACCTGTCAGCATACAGAGTGAGGTACCAGGACGAGTTCTGTTGGGTAACGATTTAAAAACTCTCGGAGTTGTGTCTCATACCCCCAGACCTCCTAGTAAACGGTTACAGGAGCTAACCAGACCTGCCAGGGAGAGAACCATGAGAGGTACTCCCGAGGAGATGATGAAGAAGGATATCACTCCTGCTCCACTGGATTTGTCAGCTGATGTCTCAAAGAAATCAGAAGCGAAAGGGAAACCTAAAACTTCTATACCGAAACCAGCAGCCAGCACTTCAGTGCAGCCAAAACAGACTTGCCCGCGGTTGTCCACAGTTACACCCATAACTCCCCCTCCAGCTGAGGCTGAGAGGGTGGTACAACCCTGTGTGGTAGAATTAGACTCTGAGGAAGAGCTAATGGAAGGCAAGGAACTCATTGGAGATCAGGATCCTGTTGACCATCCTGAGCTGCAGTCTTTACTGGCAGAAGGTGGACCCAAAAGGGCAGACTTCAGTAAGGGACAGAGAGAATGTCCAACTCTGGAAGGTCTTCGCCACCAGGCAGAAGCTCAGGCTGAAGGGCAAGAGCCTGGGAAATACAGGTTGCACTGGGAAGATAGCCTCTTCTACAGTGAACCGACCGAGTCTGCACCTGGAGACTACAAACAACTTGTAGTACCCCAAGAGAACAGACAACAGTTCTTGCAGTTAGCCCACAAGATTCTTTTGGCTGGTCACTTGAGTTTCTAGAAGACTAAGGAAAGGCTCTCTCTCTACTTTTATTGGCCAGAGATGGGGGCCAAAGTAGAAAAACACTGCAGGAGCTGCCAGACCTCTGGCAAGGTTGGCTCCAAGAATGTGGGACCCTTAGTGCCTCTCCCAGTTGTGGAAGTCCCATTTGAGAGAGTAAGGATTGACATTGTCGGTCCCGTTGATCCTCCAACCTCCTCAGGCAACAGGTTTATACTTTTTGTAGTAGACCATGCTACTAGGTATCCTGAGGCCATTCCTATGAGGACTGTTACAGCTCTGGCTGTGGCTAAGGCCCTTCTTGGTATTTTTACCAGGGTCGGGTTTCCTAAGGAAGTAATCTCTGACAGGGGGTCAAACTTTATGTCCCACTACATGAAAGCCATGCGGAAAACCTGTGGAGTTACTTACAAGTTCTCAACAGCTTATCACCCACAAATCAATGGGTTGGTAGAACGGTTCAACCGAACCATGAAGAGCATGATAGGTGCTTTAGAGGACCCCCTTAAATGAAAGTGGGATCTTCTACTGCCATGCCTTCTATTTGCTTATAGAGAAGTCCCTCAGGAGGCAGTAGGTTATTCTCCCTTTGAGCTTCTCTATGGTCATCCCGTCAGAGGTCCATTGGCCCTGATTAAGGAGGGGTTGGAGAGTGCTCC
This sequence comes from Ambystoma mexicanum, assembly GCF_040938575.1. Taxonomy (NCBI): domain Eukaryota; kingdom Metazoa; phylum Chordata; class Amphibia; order Caudata; family Ambystomatidae; genus Ambystoma; species Ambystoma mexicanum. The sequence continues at coordinate 1,375,541,619 of NC_090922.1, forward strand.
TTCCCCCAAGCCAGTCAGAGTGACTGACTACGTGATAGGTCTCCAGAGGAGAATGTCGCACATGAAGGCAGAAGCAAGCAATAACTTGAACGCTGGACAAGCATTGGTCAAGCACTGGCATGATCAAAAGGCTAACTTGGTTGAGTTCACTCAAGACCAGCTAGTTCTCGTTATGATCCCATCAAGGCAGAGGGCCTTGCAAGACAAATGGATGGGACCCTTCAGAGTTGTGGGTAAACTTGGAGAGGTCAACTATCTGATGGACTTGGGCAATCCCAAGGAGGCTCCAACAGTCTTCCACACCAACCGACTCAAAGGGTATGTCTCGAGACCCGATGTAGGAGAGTTGCTTCTAGCGTCATCATAGGAAGAAGAAGAGAGTGAAGCTCTTCCTGCTCTCCTCAGAGGCCTACCTTTAGACAAAAAGATTGAAGGAGTAAATCGCTCTTCAAATCTGACACCTGAGCAACAAGAAGAGTGCAAATCTATGTTGAATCAGTTTGCCTCTCTGTTCTCACTTTCACCAGGCTTGACCCCTTGGGGTCAGCATGACATACTCACTGGTGACTGTCTGCCAGTCAAAAGCAGAGGATACAGAATCTCAGAAAATGTAAGAACCCACATCAAAGGTGAGGTCAGCAAAATGCTTGATCTCGGGGTAATAGAGCCCTCTACTAGTCCATGGTCTAGCCCAGTTGTGTTAGTACCAAAGGCAGAATCTAAAGAACTTAGATTCTGTGTGGACTATAGAACTCTTAATGCAGTCACCAAGACTGATGCCCACCCTTTGCCAAGAACAGATGAGTTGGTGGATAGACTTGGTTCAGCCAAGTTCCTCAGCACATTTGACTTGACGTCAGGCTATTGGCAAATAGCCCTGACAGACCATGCCAAGGTAAAAACTGCATTTTCAAACCCAGCTGGCTTATACTGGTTTAAGGTAATGCCTTTTGGATTGAAAAATGCACCTGCTACATTTCAACGGATGGTAAACCAAGTTCTGAATGGGATGGAGGACTTCTGCATGGCATACTTGGATGACATAGCAGTGTTCAGCAATTCCTGGGAAGAACATGTGGACCACCTATGAGATGTTTTGCAGGCATTTGGACGAGCCAATCTGACCATAAAGGCAAGTAAATGCCAAATTGGACAGAGTAAGGTAGTCTATCTTGGACATGAGGTAGGAGGTGTAGAAATAAGGCCTTTGCTCAGTAAGATTGAAGCTGTGCAAAATTGGACAACACCTACTACTCAGACCCAGGTGAGAGCCTTCTTAGGTCTCACTGGGTATTACAGGAATTTCATTGAAAACTATGGGACCATAGCTTCTCCTCTAAATGTCATCTCCTCTCCAAAATTCCCTAAAAAGGTTAGATGGAACGAGGAGTGCAAACAGGCCTTTGAAAACCTGAAAAAGGCTCTGTGCCAAGCCCCAGTACTCAGAGCTCCTGATTACCACCAAACTTTCATTGTGCAGACAGATGCTTCAAATGAAGGAATAGGTGCAGTACTCAGTCAACTGGATGGGAAAGGTAGGGAGCACCCCGTTTGCTTCATCAGCCGCAAGCTGAAGGATCCGGAAACAAGGTGGGCAACGATCGAAAGAGTGTGCTTTGCTATCGTGTGGGCTCTGAAGAAGTTTAGGCCATACTTGTATGGTTCTACTTTTGTCATTCAGACTGACCACCAACCCTTGAGATTGTTAATGCAAATGAAAGGGGAAAACCCAAAACTACTGAGATGGTCAATCTGCCTGCAAGGGTTTGATTTCAACATTGAGCACATGTCAGGGTGTCACCACCAAAATTCTGATGTTCTCTCTAGGAGGTATGCCATCGACTAGAGGTATGAGATTCATCCAGGAGTGGATTAAATTCCCCTGTCCCTTAGTCTGGGTGGGGGCGAGTGTTAGGGAGAATTCTCTGTTTAGGCTGAATTTCCTAACCTAGTGAGTCCCCCAGCAGCTTTGCTGGATTTGTTTTTTTCATCCTGCCAAGAGTGAGACTCTTTTCCTCCCACTCTTGGACATGATTTGTGGTATTTCTTTGAATGTTAATGTGTTCTATGGGCTATGGGGTCTTTTACTCCATAGGGTCTCATGTGTTTTGTGATGTGTGTTACACAGCACCCTCCGTGCCGTAACACTGGGGTGTCCTAGGCGACCCCCACCATCGACTCCATACCCTGGGACTGACTACTGTCTCCCAGGGCCTGTAAAGTCACCATTGGCTTTTCTAGACCTAAATTTACTAACAGAACTAGTACAAACCATCCTATTGTGGATGTACTGGTAGAGGTAATTCGATTACCCCTGGGTCTGTTGTTCGAGGGGGCACTGTCCCGTCCCCCCTCGTCGAGTTTTGGCTGGTGGCAGTGGATACTACTTTTGATATGCGACCGCGAATATATTCCTATCGGATTCTTCCCATTGTTAAAGGCTAATACTTTTTCACATTGGTCTCTAACATACCGCCGGTTTATTTACCTTAAATAAATTCATCAGTTGGTATTTTCTGCCAGAACTCGGTTTTTAAAATGGCGTTTGTGTTCGCCTCTGTAACTCCAAACTACACAGAAGCCCTCCAGAGTGGTGCCATTCTGTCTGGGTACCCCAGCGTGTGTGGGAGGGGGTTTAGGCACCCTGGACTGAGTTGCCTTGCCAACTCAAGTCGCACTCTGGTGTGATTGGCCCAAGTGGTGAGCCGCCCCGCTCACCACTTAGCATGTCTGAGTGACAGCTAGGCTGAATGAATGGGGGTTTTCTGCATAAAAGCAGGGCTTTTGGGACTGGAATTTCAAAAGTCGCCACAGGACCTAAGAATCCGACGAGGGTAAAGCTGAGCCAACCTGCAACGACGACACCTCCGGTGGAGCCCTGCTGAACCGACTCACCACTTCCCAACGACAGAGTAGATCTCCCTGCTGGAGAGTCTTCTTCCCTTGACTGGTGGGAACAACCGGTCCCTTGCTTTTTCTTCGCTTCCAGGACGTCTAGTGGTCAAATTGCCCATGCTGAGCACCCCGGCAACCGGATAGCCACTAACCACTGTACCACGACCAAAAGGTGGTGCCTTGTGACGGAGCACCCCGCGGCTGGTCTCTTCCCTGGTGGCGCAACGATCTTCGCTTTCCTCTACGACGAGATCATCTCTTCTTCTGGCAAAGTCCCGACTTGCATCCACCACCAGGAACAACTGCCCCCGCCGGAGCTGTCTCTTCACTTTCAAGGTACTGTGTCCGCCTGACTTCCCTTGTGACGGTTAGCGTGAGGTGTCTTAAATCCTTACCTTTCCACGGGGTCGCTTCCAGACCTTCTTAACTTTTGTTCTAAACTTGGTCCAACCTTTCCGTGACATTTTTGCTACAAAGACTTGAAGTGCATTTCCACTGTGATACTTTTGGGACATACCGCCTTGCCTCGCTCCGAGTGGGCCTGGCCTCTGAACTTTTGCGATCTACATTAGACCCTGCCTTGCTTGTCTTGCATTTGCTTCGTAAAAGTGTTGGTACTGAGTTGGTTTCATACCCTGCCTTTTCTCTCCCTTTCTAACGAATATTAGAGTGCCATCTAGGTTAAACCATTCACCTCTGTCTGCAAATAAGTGGTGCCGTTGAACCTAGACTTGTTGAAATATTGTTAGGGGATTGATATACTTATAGTAATTGTGATTGAAGTTGTTTGCGATATTAGTGCCAGGGTGTTTTTCATAGATGTGTTTTTAAATAAATAATTATATATGTTTACACCAAAGCTCTGATCAGTGTCTGCTTGTCCTACTGTGTAAATTGCCCTATTTTGTATACTCTAAATACTGCCTAACTCATCTTGAGAGAAGCCTGACTGCTCAGCCACAGCTATCAGGTAAATCTGGGTGGTACAGGCTGCTACCAATTGGGTTTACTGCTAACTCCTCTAGTCTTAAACTTTTTGCATGGTCCCAGAGGGAACTTCACAGGTTTCTGCCAAACAACCCCAGCTCCGAGTCTCCCAGCCGGGACAGTGTCGGTCCAGGTCCATCACACCGACGTTGGCCCTGCCACCATCACCCTGCAGCCAATGCCTGCACCAAGACCTTTGGTCATTGTGCCTTTACAGGCTTCAAGTACCCAGTCCACCTGCACTTCTGCCCCTACTGACCAGAGTGGCGTAAGCCACTCAGGATCCGCACCACCTTACAAGAAGAAGAAGAAGGGTGCTCTTGCACTACAGGCTGAGACCCCAGACACGGCTACAAACTCCGGCACGTCAAGGAAACCTAGCTTCAATGACGCCGAACTTGATGCACTTGTGGCCTATGTGTTGGCACATAGCCACGAAATGGTGGTGACTGCAGGCTGCAAGACTGCACCTGCTCAACGTAGGGCCCACTGGCAGACCATCGTGGACCACATTAGTGCCCTTGGATTTGTGAGGCGCACAGCTGATGATTGCTAAAAGCGGTGGAATGACCTGAAACACAGAGCAAAGAACAAGCTGGCTTCCAATCATGCCTCTACTCTGGTGACTGGCGGTGGGTCTCCACCAGAGGACGACCAACTCACTGAACATGAGTCTGTTGATGGAACCTTAGTCACAGTGGAACAGATGCAAGGCATGGGAGACCTACCAGATTATGAAGCATTGTCCGGTGAGTGCCCATGCATGTGTGTGTAATCCATGTGTATGTTGCTTGGGTGATGTGTTATGATTGAGTGCCAGGTGAGGGTGTGTACTCATGAGTGGTATGGGTCACCCATGTGCTTCCTCCAAACCATTCACCGGCCTTGGATTTGGGTATGACAGTATCCCTTCTTACCACAGTAGCTAATTAGCACCACATTACTGCAGTTGCCCTTGAACTGTCATCTTGCAACAACATTGTTCTGAATTTTCAGTGTTCATTCAGCCTGATTGTTTCAATCTTTCCATTTTTGCAACACATGTGTCTGCCCTAATACCACATATGTGACATGCTTCTGATTACACTCCATAATGTCCCACATTTATTACCATGTTATGGGAATGATTTGACCATTCAGGCTGATTGAGTAAGTGCCTGCTCACATTAATTGTTGTGGCCTGTTTGAATGTGGAACATGATTGTTGTTTCCTGTCATGTTGAAGTGACCAACCATTGATGTATCCACCTGCCATCACTGTATAATTGTACACTGGATGTGTTGCAGTGTGTGGCACATGCATATTTTGTCACACTATTTTGCATTTTCCATCTCATCATGTCCATCTCACATGGATGGGTGTACTTGTCAAATGTACCATGGCTATGCTACGTGTTGGCTAATGTGTGCTGGCATGTGTCATGTATGTGTATTGGACATGCCACTCACAGGCTAACGTGTGATGCCAGTGCTATCCAGTATGCAGCAAATGTGTTGATTTTCCATCTTTGAGTCCTCAGTGGCCCTCATTACAACACTGGCGGTAACCCATGGCGCTATTAGCACTATGGTTGCTGCCGGTGTTGTAACGAGTCCGCCAATGTCCAATGGGGAATTACCACCCCATTCCAAGGTTGGCGGGGTGGTAATTCCCCATTGAACATTGGCCCTTCCCCATTCCCATTTTTGCCCAAAAGGCTCAATGGGACTGGGGAAGGCAGTAATTACGGTACCGCAAATTGCGGTACCGTAATTACCTCAAAGGTCCCTTTGCGGGTCCCTACTTTAACGGCTGGTCCAGACCAGCCGTTCAGGCCGGGTCCCACAAAGGGACCTCGTAATTAGGTGCTAAGGGGTTAACGGCGCCGCAGCCTTTTACGGCGCAGTTAACCCCTTAGCGCCAGGATCGTAATGATCCCCAGTGTCTGCTTTTTGCCTCCCCTTCCAACTCATTGACAGTGCATGCATGCCAGGGTTATAGTCATGTGGGACGTGTGTAATTCATGTACTGGATCTCTGGCTTGTCAGGCCTATGTGTTTCCATTTGTTGTCTTTCATGTTTATGCAGGTGATGACACACTTGATGCTGTTGAGGTGAAGGAGATGGTGCAGACCCAGGAGGAATCTCAGCTGCAACCGGGCACCAGTGGAGGACGTGGGGTGGTGGTGGGTGAAAACCCAATCCTCCTGCAGACCATACTGTTCATGGGTGTCTCTGGATGCACCTCCACAGACCTCTATGATTCAGGTGCTGAATCGGACAGTGAGACATATGTGGCTGTAAGAGGATTCAATCCAGCACTACAGCTAAGTCAATGCGTAGTCTGGGATACTGAATGGAAACCCTTATTGATATATCTTTATGTCCAGTTCATGAGTTCTGGATGAATACCCCTATATAACACCCCTCTCTTGGAATCCCCCTGACCCCACTGAGCCAAGAAGTAGTTCTGTTTTGCAAGTTAAAAGGTTTTTTTGAGAATTTAAAAAATATATATATTTATATATCACACTTTATAATAAATTAATAATTGAATATCACACTTAATCTGAGCAGTAATCAATAATGGATAGTCTGGCACTAGCACACTTCTTTATAATCAATGATGAGTGGTTATAGGATGGATAAGATAGCAACAATACTTTTATGGTTTCAAATGGATGCAAGGTGGAATGAAAATGCAATACAGAAAATACTCAATATGATTTCAACAAAACAATGTAATCACTTTCCTCTGGCAATCCACTCCCCCCCCTTTATGCAATGCAAGGAAATGGAAGGAAAGCACACAGTTCTCAGAAATGCAATCAAATGTAATTCAGTTCACCCCAGCAAGCTTAGACTACAGAAGTTTGAAACACAGGCCCAAAATGCTTTTATATGTGATGGCAATGAAGTGAGGAATATGCTGAAAATGGTTTTAATTCCCTTTAGGAGGTTCAGGGTGAGTGAAATATACTTGGGATGAGTTCAGGCTCACTTTAGCAAGGATCTAGGATGGTTCTTAAGAGGCAAACGAATTTCTAGCAAGGAAAGAGATGACTGCTGATGGTTACACGTGGCTGGATTTTTAACCAAATCGCAAATCGCGGTAAAATTCGCGAATGCGTGAATCACGATTACGGCAAAAGTATAAGGAGTAGCAAGTCAGTTCTAGGTCCGTTGAAAAGCTAAGATTCTAAGCTTTCAGAGGAAAGTTAAACCAAGATATGGACGATTAAATAAAGGTAGTTTTTCGGATTGGAAATTTTAAAAGTTAAAAGCGACAGGTTACAGCTTGCAGCTAGAAAATGACAGGTGACAGTTAGGAGGCAGTTCTGGTTAGATTAAAATAGATTGAATTATATTATTTTAACTAAGAGATTGGTTCTGCACAGTTCTGCTAGGTACTCACAATATATTTTGAAAAAGGCCTGCCCACGGATCTGGTCAGGTTTTGGACTGGACTCCGGTTCTGGTCTCGGCACTTCACAGTAATCTGGGTCAGCTCTCTGGTTCTGCTAACAGTGGTCTGGGTCACTCTGGATCTCTGGCCTCTGGTTCTGGATACTGCTCTGCTTTCTCTGGGTACAACACTGCTTCTGGATCTTTCTGCACAGCTTTCTCTGGACCCAGCGCTGATCTGCACGGCTCCTAGATGCTGCTACCGCTGTTAGGTTTGCTGGATGCTGAGGCCTACTGAGAAGAGTTCTCAGTTTGTGGGTTTAGGCCCTTGATTTGAGTTCTGAATCAAGTTCTTTGGAGTTTTAAAGTCTAAGTGTTGAATCTGGTATCTTCTGGATGTAGTATGGTCCGGCAGAGCGCGTTGCAGCAACTGGATTTGAATGTCCTCTCTAGCTTCCAGTGGCTCTTTTTATGTCTTTTGAAAGTGGGTGTGTGTGCAGCATCACTAGCCAGCCCCTCTTTCAACTGCCCATTGGTCAAGTTTTCCGCACTGCTTTGATTGGGGGAAGGAAATGTCTGTCATGGTGATGCTGTAGGTTTTATGGGTCAGAGGATCCTCCCCTGGTCAGTTTGCCCACAAATCTATATTTGACCTAAAGACATATTTCATAGATACACAGTGGTTTGAAATTACATGCACCCATCACGTATCACATGAGGTATACTCTGTTCAAACTCTGATGTTTCTAAGAGCTTGCATTCAGAAACGGCAACATTTTGCGTTTTTTAACTGGTTTTGCAATATTGGTTTTTCATTAAAAATTATACACATATACACGGCCTGTCCATACATACTCCAGTAAATTCCCATGTCTCTAGCTTAAACACAGAGTCTGTAGTATACATAAATAGCAGGGTTTTGCCCAAGAACATCTCACAAATTCCAAACGCGTCTTAAAACGTGCACAGAAAAATCACAAGAATTAAGGTATCATTTAAATAATTTTGACAAGTCCGCACTGTGAGTTATACATCTTTCTTAGAATCATATTCTGGCCAACAGGGATGTGTCTTTTCAGGTCACATGGTATAGAAACCAGTTTATCCAGTTTCTGCCAAGCTCAGAGACCCTGCCCCTCCCAGCTTCTGCCAAGAGGAAGCTGTTTTACGGTCCCCCAATAAACCATCTGCCTGAGTCCTGGAAGGCCCATTGTTCAAGAGGAAGCCATTTATTACCTCCCCCCAATAAACCCTCTGCCTGGGTCCTTTGTTTAGTCTCTAGCAGTCCCTTGGTAATTCAGTCAGAGAGGGGTAACCTCCCCTCAGAATGCAGCCAGGCCTGAGAACTGTTGTGGATCCAGTTTCACTCCAATTGGGGGGAAGTTGTCAGGCAGAATCCAGTTCCTTAAGCCAGGCCCCAGCTAATGTCACTTTTAGTTACCCAGTTTTCTGCATTCAAATAAAACTAACATTTTTTACACATGCAGCTAGAATGCTGATTCTCAGTTCAAAACTATGACATTGAAACAGTGACAAACTATGTGACACTCAAAAGTAGGTCACTCAGTTAATTTAAACATTTCGATTTTTGGTAATTTTAAATCCAATTTCAGTTTAAGCCGCTGCAGACCTGCAGAGCTCAGCCAGTCTTGTTATAAACCTTCAAGTCACTTCAGAATATAACTTTACATTGTATCCACCTCTCAGTAAGTCTTTCTTTGGCCTGCTTTGGGTTCATTTATTCAGTTTTACACAAATGTCTGGTGTTGTTTTAAAACGCCGGCATTCTGATAGTGGTGAGTACTGGCAATGCAACCATTTTTGGGGTTTAAGAAAATGAATTCCCCACAGTTCTAGGTTGCTTTTGGCAATCAGCATTGCCATTCCCAATGGTTTCAGGCTACTGTGTGGGTAGCCGAATGGGGGTTTTAGGCAGTGCCCTTCTGTGCCCATAACATCGGCAAAAATGGGTGGCAGCCTATTCTTCATGCATTTCCCTGTGCATTTTCTGGGAAGCTCTGGCCATCATGATGTTTTCAATGCCAGTAATGCACAGTTTTTTATTTTTTTTTGGTAGGGCTCGGATGCATGGGTAAAAACATCTTACATGGCGTCGCAGGTGAGTGTTACTCGGAGGGATGCTGTTCTGTCCAACTAACCTGCACCAGAGGGAGACCCTTCGATGGGGATGTCAGTGTTGGTAACTCTGCCTTTGGCGGTTACAGATGCAGGGTCACACTCCACAACATCTGATCCTGTTCCTGGGCCAGCAGATCAGAGGGGGAATGCAGTCCTGCAGCCTCAGGCAGTGCCAGCACAGCAAGGTGCAGATCGCCTTGCCCCAAACAGGTGTGGTGCCTGCCGACGCGGTGGCCATATGCCATCAGGCAATACAGTATGGGAAAACTCCATGAAACACTTGTGTATAGGCGCGTTACAAATACCATATCATATCATATCATATCATATCATATCATGTACAGTATAGCAGCACAACAGGGAGCATCGGTTGAAATGATGGCTCATACAATGGATAGGGTGGCCACTTCCATTCTCCCCCCTGAAAGGCAGATGCAGCTCCAACAGCAGGCAACAGACTCCATTTGCCAATCACACAGGAAGACATGTTGGCTTCCAACAGGGACCGACGGGCAGCACTGGAGACTCTGTGTGAAGCCATATCTGTAGAGTCACAGGGCCACAGTGAAGCCCTGATGTTAGAACTTCATTTCCTCAGGTAGACTCTGGGTGAACTTGAGGCTTCCCGAAATTTTAGGTCAGAACAGCAGCTGGAGCAGCTCACACGTTCACTCTCAGCAGAGCTCCAGGCAACCCATGCATAGATCCGGGCATCACGCCAGGCCATGCGGGTAGAAATGTGGGCTACCCGTGAGGTGCTTCATGGGGATCTCCACACCATCATCCTCCAGAACGAAAACTTCCATACCCACATGCTTGCTGCCATGGAGGACCATACCAGGGCTTTGCGTGTGCTGCCTCCCATAGCACGGCCACCTCCTGATGTAGCAGCAGAGGGTGAAGAGAGCGACAGCAGTACTCCCACAATAGCATAGCCGCGCAGGCCATGAGCCCATGGAGGTATTTTATTTTTTGCAACATCCACGCATGTGGGTGTTGGTGTGCACCCTGTCTTCGAACCTCTTGGGTGCCCCCCCTCCCGGTCGACACATGGCCATTTTTTATTTTTATTTTTTTATTTTTTTTACAGTGTGTTGCCTTCTGTGGCTCCCGTGGGCATCCACTGTGTATTCCAGCTGGGCACATGCAGGCTTGTCCTGTCTTTGGGTTAGATGCTTGGGTTCCTGACACACACTCCCCTCCTGCTTCCCCTTTCCATGGGCTTGCAAAGGGTGTGACCAAGTGACAATAACTTACACAGTGACATTGGGCTCCCATGAGCTGTGTGGGCAGCCTGTAGTCAAAACTGTGTGCCATCCCTAGTGGGGATTGTTGTTGGATTGAACACTGCATGGTGTATTGATATGTGCTTGTGCATCCAGGTCTTTCTCCTTATTCACATGTACCTTCTTCATGTCTTCACAAGGACGTCTCCTTTGCAGATGCAGTTCATGTTGTATGCAGTACACTGACACATTTGCCTGACAGCAACACTCTGCAGTTGGAAGGGGTCAATGTGCTGGCTTAGTCAGGTTGTGAGACTTGCACTACTTTGATTTTGTACTGTCGTATTTTGACACTGTTTCATCCTGTGTGCTGTTCTGTGTTGCTGGTAAGTATTTGTTCATGTGTGCTGTTTCTTATTGATTACTGGGAGCATATTGTCTGTGGCCTGTTTACATTTGGAACAGTGCACTTTGTGACACTTGTGTCATGTGTTGTGCATTCATTTTGTTGCTTTCACATTGCCTGACATGCCATGGTGTGTTGGGTAGCTGAGATGGGGATGGGCAGGGTGACATGGAACTATTTTCATGTAGGAGTTTTCAAGGGGGTAGTCATTCATGCAGCATGAATGTGTGTCTTTTAGTCACACAGCATTGGTTGTATTTAAGTAGGTAGGGATGGACAAAATGTAACACTTCAAGGTGACCAATCTCAGTCTGGTATGGTTGTGACAGTTGACTCTCCCTTATGTCATCATCATTGATTGTCAGCTGGTTTGTGCCAGGGCTGTGTGCAATCCACAGGGGTAGGATTTTAGGTGAAGTAATTATCCACCAGCTGTGTATGGGCTGCCTTACCACATGCCCTTTCACCTCCCATGCGCAGCAGCCGTGCATGTGTTTGGGGATGTGGGGGCACCACCATGTCCACCGGCAGGACCCCGGCGGTTTGCAACGTTGTGCGGGACACATGCTGCCACTATGATCCTGCACATTACTGGGGGCGCATATAGCAGCTGCCCAACAGAGCGTTCATGGGAGGAAAAGCATGACTTGAGCACTCCGAATGAGCGCTCCACTATGCCCCGGGTTGCAATATGGGCTGTGTTGTATCTTACCTCAGGTAGTGTGGTGGGGTTCCGAATTGGCATCATCATGTGGGTGCTCAGAGGGTAGGCACTGTCCCCTGGGGAGGTGATGATGGGTATCATTAGTGGGGTTGTGACATTACTCAGTATCTGACATGCATGCATGTGCAGAGGCATTTATACTCACCAAGCAGCCATGTATCACCATGCCGCCCAGCTTCTAGGTCCCGGTTTAGGGGTGACATTCTGAAAATGAAACTATCATGGGTGGACCCTGGATAGTTGGCATATACTGAGGTGATGATTCCCTTGGCATCACATACTACCTGCACGTTGATGGAATGCCAGTGCTTGCGGTTTCTATAGATGTGCTCAGTTGCCCTGGGTGGACGTAGTGCCACATGGGTGCAATCAATGGCACCTAGCACTTTGGGGAAGTGTGCCACCCCGTAAAAGTCCTGGACAGCAGCCTGCCTTTCTGCAGGTGTTCTGGGCATGTATATGTGCCTGCGGACTGAGGAGTGTGCAGTCATGATGGACAACACCTGGTGTAGGCAGCGTGACTGCATGCCCTGTGACACCCCCCCACTATCCCACTTGTTCCCTGAAATTAACCAGTGGCCAAGAAGTGCAGTACATTAAGCACCTTTTCCAAGTGGCAAAGTGCTTGGGAGCACAGGGTGGGTGATGTGAGGTCATCCTCCCACTCACTCACCAGGTTGAGTATTATGTGTGGTGGAAACCTGTACCTCCCATACACCTGGTCATCAGGCATCCCAAAAAGGCTGGTCCTGGGTGTAAAAAATGTGGGGCCTGGCTATCCTCCTCCTCCTGCGGTGTCTCATGACCACTGCTGAGAGGAGCGGTATACTCATCGTAGCATCTGAGCTTGTTTGTTGTTTGCGTGCACTTTTATGCTGCGCGAGGCCGCATACGCCTGCTTCCTGCTGGCGTACGTGTTTCCGGATTAGCGCATCTTTTTTGGCGCACGCATTTCCCCAGTTCGATTCCATGAATACGTGTTGTAGGCACGCGTGTGGGCGTTGCGAGCATTTACCTCCTGTACTTCCCCCGTAACGCCCACATTTACACACATTGTTCCCCATTCCGCGTGTTACGCCCTGTGTTCCGCCCACTTTTGTTGTGTGCACTGCGCTATGTGCACTTTCGCTGTTCGCATAGCGCATGCCGTTTGATGACGTGTGCGCCTGCGTGTGCCACCCACGATTTTAGCGCACATCCCAGGATTTACACGCGCACGGACGTCCATGAATCGATGTGCGCGTCTTTGGCACATTTGCGCTGCGATTTTCACGCATGCGTTGCGATTTTCCGCGCACATTAATTCCATGAATCTGCCTATAAATCTACACGCTGTAGTGATCCCAAATGATACCCTATTTAAGTCTGCCAAAGGCCAATCAAATGCATATCCCGAAAATGTATGTAAAACTACACAAATGCAAGTGCTACAATCGACCCTCAAGACCTGTGGGCTACAATAGGCCATTTGCTGAACTGATAGTGATCTCTCTCTAGACCTTGAATACTGTTTTGAGGTGAAGAGTTATTGCCTGCTTCTATACCCCAATAGTATGTTGAATACATTTTATACCCACGTGTGTTGCTAACACATTTTATTTTTGATTATTTACATATGATTACCTTTTGCACATATTTATAGAGAGGTTGATAAGTTTGTTTCTCACATAAATGATTGATGATTGGATGGATTTTTAGGTACTTATATGTATACGTCTTTTTAATCTTGTTAAAATAAAATGCAAAATTGTATTTCCCCTTTCCAGTCCAGTTAATATATGGTTTAGTAGTTATTCCAATGATGATTTTATTGAATTGATTAACTAATCCCATGAAAGCGTGTTTGTATACTTTTGTTTTGTTACTCCTCTCCACTTGAGCCACATGGACTCCCTTGTGTTTATTTACATGCTGTGCCATCTGCAGCAGACTGACACAAATGGTCCAGGGCAGCTGCAGTTGTGGTGATAGTGGTGCTTGACACAGGTGCTGCTATATTGGCAGGTCGGGTGTCTGGGTCCTGTGCAGTGGCTTGTTTGACAGCCTCACTGGTGCCTGCTGGGGTCAGTGGTTTGCACTCAGACTCTGTACCAACTGTGGTGGAATGTGGCCGGATGGGATGTGGCCTTCAGAATTTGTAATGGATGTACTTGGGACATGACAGTGGCAGGAGTGCCTGTGCTCTCAGCGGTGGCACCACAGTGCCCTTGGACTAGAGGTATCCATCTATCCAAATGCCTTCCTGGTTGCTGTCAAACTGGCCCGTGCTTCATGTCCCAATCCCACCTTTCCACTTCCAGGAGTAGGTGTGATGGACCTGCTGGTGCCTTCCATGGTGTTCTGGCTGCCTTGTTTGCATGTTGGGAGACAGGAAACATTGCATTATTGTGTCGAAGTTCTCATGAATAAGATGTATGATGTATTATGTTGTATGATACCACCTATAGCCGATCACAGGTCCCTGCCTTACTGTAACCCAAGGCACAACCTGTACCCAGTGTAACTAAGTCTCCTTACAAGTAACAGCGCCACAATGCCCCTGGGCTGTCTGCGCGCTATATAAATGTAATAAATAAATAAATAAATAAATAAATTATTACCCTTGTTGAAATGTTGTCAGAAGTGATCTCATGAAGTGTACTGTGAAGACTGGGGACCAGGTGCTACGACCCCATGAGGGCCTTGTTCAAATGGCAGCCAGTACCACAGGTTACTGGCTTGATGATTGGGTGTAATTCTTAACTGTTGGGAATGTCTTCCTTGCCTGTACTGTGGTCTCATGCGCTTCACAATTGTGTAAGGTCATAGGTACCCATGTAGAGCTGGGCCAATGTATTGTAAATAACCTGTAATACTGTCACCTGAGGGGTCCCCTGCTAGCCATAACAGTGTGAAGGTGGCATTTGGTGGAAAACACGTCATATAGGCCTTGCTGCTACTAATCTGTTTCACTTCTTGTCTGTTGTGCCAGGACACCTGCAGATGTCAGATTTGTGCATGTGTTTAGTCATATGTGTTGTCCATACATGGGTGCTTAGCGTGCTGCCAGCAGGTGTTGATGATGTCCATGATACTTGATGTTGCCTGCGTGTTGTGTATATTAGGGGTTTCACGACTACTGTGCCTTCTGAGGAGGTAGATGAAAACAATTCTGAGCACAAGATTGTCATGGCACGCTCATCCTAATTACTATATCCCATGAAGATTTATAATGTGCTACCTGCAGTATCACTTCAGAGCATAGGGGGCAGGACGGTGGTGAAGGAACTATGATAGGGGAGAACCAATGGGAAGGAGAAACAGTAAGTCATTTGTGCAACAATGGTCACATGCCTGGAACTATGCACCTGTTTAAAAATACAATGTTTTTTTACAACATTAGT
Source organism: Ambystoma mexicanum (assembly GCF_040938575.1). Taxonomy (NCBI): domain Eukaryota; kingdom Metazoa; phylum Chordata; class Amphibia; order Caudata; family Ambystomatidae; genus Ambystoma; species Ambystoma mexicanum. The sequence continues at coordinate 1,375,556,764 of NC_090922.1, forward strand.
TTTGGTGCAATGTGCTTCAAAAATGATTTTGTGTCCATAGATAACACAGAATTCAGTGGCAGGAAAAGTCCTGCTGCCCCCATAGCTGTGAGTGAAGCCATATACCTAGGCAAACAAAAACAGGTGCATACGTCCTTCAGACCAGCACATCTCCTTCTCCACAGGTAACACCCTTCAGGAAGTCCCAGAGGTTATACCATTTGGGGCCAGGGACAAAGGGAGTCTAGACACAACTGGCTTCTTTAGGAATGTAGCAATGCAGAGCACACACTGCAATGTGGAGTGTCGGTTCCTCCAAGGAAAGAATGTGTGGCATTGATGGATATGTATTTAGGCCCAAAGCAAAGAAAACCAAGTACGTGATGTACAGGACACCTAATATTTCCAACATATACCAAGGGTGTCAAGGATATATTGATAATCGTTGAGGGGATGTGTTTGTGACTCTTAGGTTTGTTATCATATGAGCTGATCAATTTAGAATTGAATGCAGTTGTTGGATACGCTGTTTTTGTGTTCCCGCATAGTGATGTTGCAATAATCTAGAGAGGGTTGACAAAAGCTGTAGCATTGTCCACATTGCACTCACAGTGCAAGGGGGTTCATTAGATGTTTCTTAACATGTGGAGATGGACATTTGCTTTTTTGCTATGATGCACCAGGAAAGAAAAGTGGAAGTCAATGGTAACTCATAAGTTTGGAATTCATTTGTCAGGATGGGTGGAAGGCCCAAGGATGACAACTTGGTGATGATGAGTTTGTCGAACATGTCTCTGCAAATGAGTATGACATTACTCTTGTTATGATTCAAACAGAGGATGCTGACACCATCCAATACCAGATTCTTTTAATGAAGTAGATTTGCTTATTTATTGATGTATTTATTGTGCATTTGTAAGGTGTTTATACATCAAGTAAATTGTACTTCAAAGCGCCCAAACGGCAACAGAGAGGGAACATGGGAATGAGAGACAAATATAACAATGAAAGAGAGAGGTTGGTCCCACTCGGCCTTATGAGCATTCAGAATGTGCAAGTGCAGAGAGAGAGATGGATGAGGGTGCATACGTGCTAGGAGTAATACAGAGGGAAGTGCTACGGAGTAAGTTGCCAGCAACTGTTAAGTGACTAACAGAGATCACTTGGTAAGAGTGGTCAACTGGCAATAAATAAGTGCAGGCCTGCGATATCACAGGCCAGTGGGCACCAAGGCAAGTGCTCGGAGTGGGCAGAGGCTGAAGTTTATTGGAGGTGGGAGGCCAGGGCCCAGGTAGACACATAAGGTACTGTAAGGTTTTAGCCAAGGAGGGGGCATGAAGAGGAGGTGAAAAGGAAAGTCTTGAGGAGGTTCTGCAATTTGTGGAGATCTGGCTTAAGACTAGGAGGAAGGGGGAGGCTGCTCCGTAGGAGGGAGCCAGCCAAATAAAGACACTGGCCCCCAGCTCACTGTTTAACAAAGCGATTGACACACCGAGAGTAGGTGCTGAAGGAACATGAAGATTGTGAGGGAGCATATTTAGTGAGAGCCAGTTGTAAATCACATAGTTGCTGGGCAAAGACAGCCTTATGGATGATGCAGAGGGATTTTAATTTGATCCATGCAGCAACCGGGAACCAGTGGAGAGTTTTTAGGGCTGGAGAGATTCGGTCCCTGGGCTTGAGGCAAAGGATACATCTTGAAGCCCTGTTCTGGATTAGCTGGAGGGGAGTAGAGCTGAAGAGGGTAGATTAAGGAAGAGGCTATTGCAGTAATCAAGCCTAGAGAGTACCAGAGCTCTAGAGGCATTGAACCTCTGGGGAAAGGTGAAGAAAGGAAGGATTCATTTGAGGAGGTGACAATGAAGGTGGGCCTTTTTGGCAAGGTCTTGGATGTGAGGGAGGAAGGAAAGAGAGGATTTGAAGATTACTCCAAGGTGTTTGGCTTCAGATGAAGGAGGGGTGGTACCCATAGAGGGTGGCCAGAGTGAGGGGAAGAAAGAGGGATCTGGTGTCCAAATGGGAAGGATCTTAGTCTTGCTGGCATTGAGGCAGAGATCATTGGAGGCACACCATGACTGGATGGCAGATAGGCAGTCTGGAATGATGGAGGAAGTAAGGAGAGGATCATAGGGAATTTTGAAGAAGAGTTGTCTGTCATCTGTATAACACTAGAAGTAAGGGGAGCCGGTGGATATTAGGTGTGGTAGAGGAGTAAGATAGATGTTAGCAAGACAAGGAGAAATGTTGCAGCCATGGGTGAAGTCACAGGTGGAGATAGAGGTGGTAGAGGAGAAAGAGCCCAGGATAACTTGGGAGGGAAGGTCATTGAGGAAGGAGGTCAGCCAATCCAGTGCCTGCTCTGAAATTCCTACGGTATTGTGAAGCCATTTTCTGAGGATGGAGTGTTTCAGCATGTCAAATGCCGATGAGAGATCAAGTAGAATGAGAATGGCAGGAGAGTTAGAATCAAGAGATGCAAGCTGTTCTTCACGGGTGTTCTGGAGAGCAGTTTTCGTGCCTCTGGATGCTCAGAATCCAGATTGATGGTCATGTAGGGAACCAAAAAGCTCAGTATTCTGGGTCAGTTGAAGGAAGATCAGCTTTTCCAAGAGTTTCAGAGACTCACCTTTGAGGACCAAGGGTTCTCACAACTGACAATGTTGGGCCAGAAACAAATATGACACACACCCTGGAGTAGAGACTTCCAAGTTTTTTCACCAGTAGAACTGAAAGTTAAAGTGTATGATCTGATTCTCCTTAAGACCGACCTCAAGCTAGAGATACAGCAGAGTTGCTGCAGTCTGGCTATCTTATTCTTGCCCACCCAAATCCATTGATCGTCTGCTTTGCTGAGATCATGAACTTGAATTTCATGCTACCTCTGGGTAGATGACCCTCCTTTTCACCTACGCAGAGTCTGATAGAGGTTGTTTTCGGGACGTCAACCAAACCATTGACACAGAATCAGGTGGTGCTGTTGAAACACACAACAAGCAAGACACTGAAGGGCAGACAGATATATTCCTAGGAGAGGGGAGAAATAAAAGCCGAAAGGCATTAAATAATAACCAGTAAACCAACTACATTTATAAAAGGTGAACGTGCTGTGGAAAGTTCAGTGAAGGCAGAAGAAGACAATGCAGTCCATTCAGGAGGAATGTTGGAATACAGCCACCAAACCATTTATCTGACAATTAAACCACTCTGGGCCACATAGAAGAGAAAGAACATCCAGATCATACAAACAGAGGCAGCACCAAATGAAGCACAGAGGTTGTAGCAGAACATACGCATTAATGTTTTTTTGTATTATTTATATACAGGTAGGAACAACACACTTTGTGGAGCGCAGTAAAGGGAACAGTCACCAAGGAATCACGGGGTGGTCATAGATAGATTAAGGGCAACCATCATTAGACATTTTTAAGTGCATGTAGTCAGCACACCCAACTGTGTTAGGGATGTGAATATGATGGATGAAATGCTAGAGTGGAGGAAGAAAAAGTGAGACACAGAGGCAGGTAAGAGGCAAAGGTAACATTTTAGCTAGAAGGCAGATGAGAGGTAGGTCAAGAGGGTAACGTCAGGTAAGGGGGGAGCCTTTATTTTGAGCCATCCAGCGTGGTGATGGTACGAGGAAACATGTATGAAGTGAGGGAGTTCAAAGAGAGTCCTGAACGCGAAGTTAATGGTCTTTTCAAGAGGACAGAAAGCATAGTTGGGAGCAAAGAGGATGCTGGTATAGTTGTTCAGTTTAGTGAATGTAAGAATGGTTACGGTATGCTTTGTAGTATTGAAAGGAAGGGGGAGCCTAATTTTCCTAATATTTAGTAGGTTGAGCCAAGACTTCATTGCCGTTTTGGAAATTAAAGTAGAGAGGGTGTGAGAAGTGTCATAGATGAAGCTGAGGCTTCTAGCTGAAGAAGAATAGGAGAGAGTGACAGGCAGGAACTGGATATGCAGGGGTAGAGAAGAGAGAACTTGCTGGGTAACAAACAGGATGATGACCAATAGGTCTGTAAGTGGGTCCTAACATTTGTTTCTGATTTCCTTGATCCCATGAGAGTTTCAGGATGAGACCTAGATCTGGGGGTGCTGAGCCAAGCACAGCCCCCCTCTCATATTTCCCTCTCCATAAACACTGAGGTAGTATTCCCACGGGAGAGCTAAAGTCATGAAGAAGGATATGTGGTGAAGTCAGTCTTTCAAACGGGAGACATCCAGTGCAATGACAAGCATGACCAGATGGCTCCACAAGCTAGCACTGGGGTGGTTCATGCAATATGTGGGGCATCTCATGGCCATCCTCACTTAGTCCCTATCACATGGCAGAGGATAGTCACAAGAGAAAGCTATATTTATCTCTTCCCCAACTTAAAGAACCTGGAGGTCCCAGTAGCCACATTCAAAGTGCCAGTTGGAAAAAATAAAAAAAATAAATAAAACATGACTTCATTGACTGTCAGTTTTACACAATTTATTGTTTAACTCTAACTGATACTGTGGCAAAGATCCAGTAGTAGAGAAAATCCCACGTACACTATAATTACACTGTGTTATTTATAGCATGCTTAATACGGTGGAGGGACCAGGATTCGAACCTGTGTTGCTCTGCATCGTTTTGCTTTCAAGACAAGGGCAGTATCACTGAGCTATACGACCCATGTCTCAGACTTCAAGTACACAGAGAGATTCCGTCTGAGCCCCGAGTACCAGCATGCGATAGAATGGAGCAGGTTTGTGGAATTCTTGCAGGATTTGTAGCCATGGATGACACATGGCAGATAAAGTTATTGTGCCTCATTACGACCCTGGCAGTAGTCGTGCCCTTATTAAGGGCACGGCTGCCGCCGGTAATGATTTTTTATCGGGTCCAAGAAAAGGGCAATTACCGGGTTATGCCGCCTTTGGTGGACCCTGTAATTGCCCTTTTCTTGTACCCGGTCAAAATCAATCCCAATTCCCATTTGAGCCCCATACGGCTCAATGGGAATGGGGAGGATGCTAACAACGGGCACGTTAATGATGGGCCCGTTGTTAGCATCCTGGTCTGCTAGCGGGTCCAGCTTTTCACGTCTGGTCCCACCAGACGTGAAAAGTGGGACCCGCTAGCAGGCCTCATAATAGGGCATCCCGTAATTAACGGTGCCGGTCCCGTACCAGTTCTGTTCATTACGGGATCCCCAGGGTCCTAATGAGGGCCATTATCTACAAGCAGAGTATTCCTACATTGAAAAACAAAGTTACAATTTTACAAAAAACAAACATTTCTTTCACAAGAAGAAGTATTACATACAGTCGAATATTTTCATATTCAGGGTCCCACACTGGGGAAGCAGGGGAGGTGTGTCCTTACCAAACAGTGTTCTGAAGTAAGAGTAAAAGCGAAGTCGACTCGAATATGACACACAGGCCAGATGAAGGCTTGGTCCAACCCTTAAAACACAGAGTAAGTTCAGGTGAGCCAATAAGGGGGAGTAAATCCCAGGCCCTCACCAATTCCAGGACACAAGTACAGAACTAACAGGGAACCCAGCTAAGGGAGAGGGTCCATGGCCATATAAAAATCAAAGGTAGCAGCTGCAAAATGGTGTGAGTTCCTTGATATTTAATAGGAGTAATTGGCCTAATGCGTATTCATAATCCCAAACTGTTGGCTTTGCCAATACTTATTTTTAGCAGGCTGTCAATGAAAGACACGTTAAGTGCTTATAATTCAAGAGGATGAAGGCAGACCTGGTTAAGACATTTCTATTACACCAGTAGCACGTTTAGATCTGTAATTAAGTGATACAATCTCAGAAGACTGCTTTGAAAAATACTGGCAGGCACTTAGAGCGCAACGTTTGATGGAAAGGCTTGATAACGCTAGTTCAGGAGGGTGTGTTTTGGGTGGAGAGGAGCAGGAAGAGGCTGGCAATGGCTACAGGGTTCAGCATGGCCATGGGAAGTCGGTGGGTGGGTAAATAACCAAACAACACCTACAATCTTTGTGACCCTCCTCATTTGCCATTTCGCCCTTGCTGTATTCTAAGGAAATAGTTTTGACTTATAGTTGGTGCGTTAGCGACACCTAATAGTCAAAACTAATAATTGACTAGGACCTTGCAGCATCTGGTGAACAATAATCACAGAAAATTGACTGTCACAATTCTGTCAAATGGACATTGCACATTGCACCAGTCATTAAACGAAGTGATTAGTGCCTTACTCCCCCAGTTTCTAGCCACTGTAATAATAGCTCTTTATTATTATCCTATTTTTAGTTTTGACTATATTTGATGGTTAAGCACTACCCATAAACCAACAGTGCTGCATTGGGGTGCCTATGGGCTGAGATGAGATGTGATGAGAGACACTAGCTTGTGTTTTTTGTTATGTTATTTACCCACCCATTGACTACCTATATCCACATTAATCTCTATGGCCATTCCCGCCAACTATCCGCCTGTCCCAAGCCAAAACAATACTCGCGGGATCTTTTTGAGCTAAGCAGCCAAAACAAACGTTTACCAGTATAATACATTGTTTCTTTAGCAAGTGTGCCATCACCCTCTTCATTTATAGCTGGCCATTGCTTTGATGTCATGTTAAAAACGAGGTCTGACAAAGCTAACAGTCGTGGCTTGTGTGTAGGTATTAGACAGGCAGTTGCCAGGAACTGCTAGCATATTCCCAGGTAATCACAACATTTTCCAGGTGTTGCTATTATTGCCAGGAACTTATAGCATATTCCCAGGTAATCACAGCATTTTCGAGTTGTTGCTATCATTGCCAGGAACTGCTAGCATATTCCCAGGTAATCACAGCATTTTCAAGGTGTTGCTTGCATTGCCAGGAACTGCTACCATATTTTCAGGTAATCACACCATTTTCCAGGTGTTGCTATTATTGCCAGGAACTGCTAGCATATTCCCAGGTAATCACAGCATTTTCCAGGTGTTGCTATTTTATGGCAAGGTAGTACCATAATGGTGGTGGCTTGCCAAATACATAATCCATGCCTTCACAGAAGCCAAAACGATTGGATTTATCAATGTTTCCTTTCAATGGTATTTGATCTAGCAAGCTCAGAACAAATACAGTCTGCGTTGGTCCCGACAAGGGATTAAAGCTTGCAAAGTGCAGGCTGTGCTCATATCAAAGACCAACATTTTACCCGTGTCACTCTCCATACTTCTCTCTCCACACTTGGTCAAATTAATTAGGCAAGAACCAGTCAGGGCCATTTAACGACCCCCGACATAAGATCCACACAAGTATCTATGTTGTATTCCATATGGAAGAGAATAGCTCCAAAATGCAACAATTCTACCCACACAATCAGGGACAAGAAACAAATTGCTTTGTAACAAACATGTTCAAACCTCAAAACAAAGTGTGATTAACCTGAAACACTGCTGGAAAACCCAGGTGTTCTGCACACACACCAATTCAATGCAATAAAGCCTGACTGTTAGATATTGCTCCTTAGAACTGGTAAGCCAGATAGAATGGAAATCACAGGGCCATTCGAATGTTAACATATGTGAAATCACCATATATGAATGATTGCTCTGCCTACTACATAGATTAGATAATTATTTCACTGAATTTAATCGAATTCTTTTAACATTTCCAAAAACCTTTAAATGGTGCTTTCTTTCAACACATTGGTAAATAAATGACAATTCCCCTTCTCGAATCACTGGAATGATGCACTTAGAAAAGGTGAACATCTGGAAGACATGGGCATCAACAACCTTGTATTTATAAAGATGGTTTTTGTTATGTTCTTTAACTCAGCTTGTATACTGCACAGGTGGCCACCGTAGTGGTTGTAAAGTGCCAAGGCGTGTTAGAAGTAACATATTGAACCTCATTACGAGTATGGAGGGAGCCATGACACTCTTAGCGGCATGGCTACCCCCATAACGGGTACCGGGTCCGGATTTCAGGAATAGGTAATTACCGGGCCATTTCGACCTTAGAGGGCCTGGTAATACCCTTTCCCGGGACCCGGACCCGCTACATCCCCATTCCCATTTGATCCCCCATAGGGATCAATGGGAATAGGTGGGGAGGATGCTAACAATGGGCCCGTTAATGACGGGCCCCTTGTTAGCATCCTGGTCTGCTAGCCCCCGCAAGCAGACCGCGTAATGAGGCAATAGAGGGATAATGGCGCCGGCAGCTCTACCAGTGCCGTTAACCCTCAACCGTCTTCATTGTAATGAGGCCCATTGTGTCCCTGGCAGAGTTCTCTAAGACATTAAAAGAAGGCACCTTTTGCCAAAATCTTTCTATTCTTTTTTTATTTATTTTTTTATTTATATTTTTGGTGCACTTCGTTTAATATGAAAACTTTAGACACATAAAAAGAGAATTCTGAAAAGAATTATGATCGACGAAATACTCGAGAAAAGAATGCCAGCAATACAATTCATAAACACACTTATTCTAAGGCAAGTTAATAAATTGATCACATTATATTTACAATTAGATCGTACTTTTATCCTACTAAAAAATCGTCAACACTTCCTTCCATATATTGAAAGCTACAGCCACTATGACAATTGATGAATCTCCAAATAAGGTAGACCAAATTGGTCACCAGCACAATCTGTAATATTACTGAAAAAATCAGTGTAAGCACGAGAATAAAAAGTGTGCAATGATTTACAATTAGTCAGACCATGGCGACAAGCCTCAATTTCAACGTGGCAAAGACGACAAAGGCGGTCTATTAATTTATAAGATGATTTCCCTCCCTTTTAGATTCTGCTAAATAGTTCCATCTTATTTTGAAATCCATCATGATTGTTATAAGGTTGCTGAGAACCATGGAGTGAAAGGATCAGATATTCCAATTTAAGTAGAGAATTATGTCTGCATTTAAATACAAATATGAATTCTAGTGGAACTCAAAATAACTCAGACACCCTACATGTGCTATGTCTCTATCTCATTTTTTTTAAGTAGCTATAGGTGTTTAGGTATTTCATTTAACTGTTTAATTTGTACCATATATTATTTTCTACACACAGTCAGACCTCTACTTTGGATTGTTTTATAGGCTTTGTTATGTGGGAGTATACATTTATAAAGAATCATTTAAAAAAGTATATTCCTGGTGTAATTAATTTAGTTAGACATTCTAAAATGATTTTGGGGACAAAGGGTGATCACTTTATATTTAGAGATACCAAATGCTAATGGCATCTGTTTGTTAGCTGGAGAAAATGAGATTAACCCACATGGGAATCGCATAAAATGATAACAGGATAATGTAAAGTAAATATGGTGGTAATTCAAAGAATTCAGCGCAGAAGCAGCTGTTGGGTGTCCTGACCCACGTTTGAGCTATCATGCTGCAACATTTGGTGCTGTGGGCTTAGAAAATCCAAGATGGCCAAAAAGCCCACATGTGCGCCCGAATCCAGGAGAACCACGCAGTTTGTGCACACTAAAATGGTTGCCTAAACTTGCCACCCACCAGTGCGAGCAGGATGGGCCGGGGTGCCATGAGTGAATGTGTGCCACAGGAAAAACCGCACTTTAAAATCACCTTTTGTTTCCCTGAATGCCAGCTCAAAATGCCTATTTCAAACATTGCAACATATCCAAAAATCTCACTGAACACCAGCAGACATCTGGCAGAATGAAGTATGTATGCATACAAAATCTGGGAAGTTGAAGAGCCCCAAAACAATGTTCATAACAAGACTGGCTGAGCTCTGCAGGTCTGCAGCAGCCTAACTGAAACTGGATTTAAAACTACCAAAAATCGAAAATGTTTAAATTAACTGAGTGACCTACTTTTGAGTGTCACATAGTTTGTAACTGTTAAAATGTCATAGTTTTGAACTTAGAATCAGCATTCTAGCTGCATATGTAAAAATTGTCTTGACTTAAACTGGGGAACAAAAAGTGACATTTTACCTTAAACCTGGCTTAAGGAAACTGGAATTCTGCCAGACAGCTACCCCCGACAGGAGTTGGGGCTTGCCCAACAAATGCATTCCCAGGCCTGGCTGCATTCTGTTGCTCCTGCCTACAGGAGGTCACACACTCTCTGATTGAATTACCAGGGGATTGCAAGAAACTAAAGAAAGGGCCCAGGCAGATGGTTTATTGGGGTGGTCGTATATGGCTTCCTTTTGAACAAAGCCCTGCCTTGACTCAGGCAGATGGTTTATTGGGGGGACTGTAAAATAGCTTCCGCTTGGCAGAAGCTGGGAGGGGCAGGGTCTCTGAGCTTGGCAGAAACTGGATAAACTGGTTTCTACACCATGTGACCTGAAAAGACACATCCCTGTTGGCCAGAATATGATTCTAAGAAAGATGTATAACTCATGGTGCGGACTTGTCAAAATTAGCTAAATGATACCATAATTCTTGTGATTTTTCTGTGCACGTTTTAAGACGCGTTTGGAATTTGTGTGATGTTCTGGGGCAAAACCCAGCTATTTATTGACACCACATACTCTGTGTTTAAGCTAGCGACCTGGAAAGTTACTGAGATATGTGTGGGAGGGGGATGTATATGTGTATAAATCTGGAGAAAAATCCGATGTTGCAAAACCCACTAAAAAGCACAAAATGTTGCCATTTCTGAATGCAAGACCCCAGGAAGAGCAGAGTTTGAACAGAGTATACCGCATGTGATATGTGATGGGTGCATGCAATTTTAAACAACTGTGTATCTGTGCAATATGTATTTGGGTCAACTATAGATTTATGTGAAATTTGACAGGGGAGTGTCCTTTCTGCAGGCCATAAAACAGCATCACCATATCTCACATTTCCTTTCCCCTATCAAGGAAGGGATAAAAGCTTGACCAATGACCAGTTGAGAGGGGGGCTGGCTAGTGATGCTGCACACACACCCACTTTCAAAAGACATAAAAAGAGCCACTGGAAGCTAGAGAGGAGATTCAAATCCAGTTGCTGCAACGCGCTCTGCCAGACCACACAACATCCAGAAGATACCAGATCCAACACTTAGACTTTAAAACTCCAAAGAACTTGATTCAGAACTCAAAGCAAGGGCCTAAACCCACAAACTGAGAACTCTTCTCAGCAGGCCTCAGCATCCAGCAAACCTAACAGCGGTAGCAGCATCCAGGGGCCGTGCAGATCAGTGCTGTACCCAGAGAAAGCAGAGCAGTATCCAGAACCAGAGGCCAGAGATCCAGAGTGACCCAGACCGCTGTGAGCAGAACCAGCGAGCTGACCCAGATCACCGTGAAGTGCCGAGACCAGAACCGGAGTCCAGTCCAAAACCTGACCAGATCCGTGGCGAGGCCTATTTCAAAAATATATTGTGAGTACCTAGCAGAACTGTGCAGAACCAATCTCTTAATTAAAATAATCTAATCCAAACTATTTTAATCTAACCAGAACTGCCATCTAGAAGTTGTCACTTGTTATTTTGTAAAGCTGCACCACTGTCACTTGTCAATTCTGAAGCTGCAAGCTGTCACCTGTCATTTTGAGTTTACTTAAAATCCGAAAACCTACCTTTATTTAATCGTCCGTATCTCTGGAACCGTTTGGGCTACGAACTTGGTTTAACTTTCCTCTGAAAGCTTAGAATCTAAGCTCTCCAACAGGCCTAGACGTCCTACTCCTTATACTTTCTCCGCAATCACGATTCACGCATTCGCAAATTTTGCCGCGATTTGCGATTTGGCCCGATTTCTTTACTTGTAGAAAGATAGCTGCTTTTGCCTGAACTGCTAAATTTCGTTTGCCTCTTAAGAACCATCCCTGAATCATTGCTAGAGTGAGCCTGAACTAATATTAACTAGATACCACTCACCCTGAACCTCCTGAAGGGAATTAAAAGCATTTTCAGCATATTTCTCACTGCATTGTCACCATATTCAAAGCATTTTGCCTGTGTTTCAAAACTCCTATCTGTTGTATAAGCTGCTGGGGGGGAATTGAACTGAATTCTATTTGATTACATTCCTAAGAACTGAGTGCTCTCATCTTCATCTCCTTACATTGCATAAAAGGGGGGGTGAATTGTCCAAGAAAGTGATTACATTGTCTTTTGCTGAAATCCTATCAAGTTATTTTCTGTACTGCATTTTCATTCCACATTGCATCTATTTGAAACCATAAAAGTATTGTTGCTATCTTATCCATCCTATTCCCACTCATCATTGATTATAAAGAAGTGTGCTAGTGCCAGACTATCCATTATTGATTACTGCTCAGATTAAGTGTGAAATTCAATTATTAATTCATTATAAAAGTGTCATATATATATATATATACTGTTTAATTTTTTTTTTAAATAAACCTTTTAAACTTGCAAAACAGATCTACTTCTTGGCTCAGTGGGGTCAGGGGGATTCTGAGAGAGGGGTGTTATACAGGGGTTGTCATCCAGAATATGAACCTGGACATAAAGATATATCAATAAGGGTTTTTCATTCAGTATCCCAGGCTAGGCATTGACTTGGTTGTAGTGCTGGATTGAATCTTCTTAGAAATTGGGGGCTTGAGCCGGATGTCTGGGTTAGATCTATCACTTGTGCAGCTTAATACAGTGTGCTAATTGACGGGATACATACATCCGGTCGGATCACCACGCTGTTTTACGCTGTAAAGCACTCTTCAAAGGGACACTCTAAGGAAAAGGTCTGTTTTGCAAAAATAAAATACTAATTTCTGTAAGTCAGGACAGAGATCAATCTCTAGAATGACAACCTTGGTAGACATGAAAATAGCAAGGGAGCACCTCTTACATAAGCTATTTGTGAGAGGTGAGTGGACTCACCAGGACCAAACGGTCTGGTTGCAGGTCATCGCGCAACAGGTCACTGAAACAGGGTCAGATAGATGGAGGGATCAGGGTCCATTACTTGTGGCCCTGAGTGAACTATATATGGCTCCTAAAGCCAAAGATGAACACAATAAGATTGCCAGGATAGCGGCATACCTGTACCTATATATGGGAGACATGCAGGATAAATATACTGAAAGCCAAGATCTGGCAAATAGGCGACAGATGGCGTTAGAGAAGGTCCAATCTGATCTGGACTCTTCTGAGCAGAGGCTGCTCAGGAGCAAGGAGTCAGAAAAGGACAGCAGACAGTACATCACTAAAATAAAGGAGGACATGGATGTGCTGCAACAGGAAAAGGCTGACCAGGATACCAGAATTCTGGCTTTGCAGAAGGAGCCCCAAGTCAGTTTGGACTCCTTACTGCAGTGCCAGAAAAAGCTAGAGCAACAGATCAATTTCAACAGGGCATGCACAGAGCAGGTAGCCACCCTGCAAATCCAACTAGACAGAGAAAAAGAGGAGAGCAATAAATTGATTCTAAAAGCCCTGGATACCCAGGCAGAGTTTGATGAAGAACGCCAGAAAGCTGGTGCCTTTCAAAGGCAGAGGGATGACCTGGCGTCACAAATGCAGGCTCTTGGTCAGGAAAGGGATACCTTAGGCCAGGAAGTCTGCCACTTAAAAAGGAAAATGGAAGAAAATCACCTGGCCCTCCAGGGACTGGGTGACCTCCAAAAAGAACACCAGAACTTGTTAGGAGGGTGGAGGATGCTCTGGCAAGAAAGGAGCAGGCCAATAGGGACACAGCTCAGGAGGTAAGCCTCCTGCAGCAAAGACTGGCCCAGTGCTCCAGGACCCAGGAGGCACAGAGAGAGAATGAGGCTCTCTGTCAGCACAATGATAGGCTCCAGCAACAGGTAGCGATGCAGGAGAGACTGATAGAGTCTAGTAAGGCCTTAACTGAGGAACTGAAAGCGCAGGCTCTTGCATTTCAACAGGGAACAGGGGCGGATAGAGATGAGGTTCTTTGCTGGGAAAGAGAAACTCCTGAGCATAACCTCAGGAGCCCTAGTACCAGAGGCCTTCATCTCTCCCAGTCCCTGGACTCTGCCACCCCCATGCTGCCTGGCGCACATGAGCAAGGGGCCACAGGGATGGCAGATTACTATCCATATAAAAGTATGGGGCTCATAGGCCAGTACCACCCAGGAATGGAGGGGTGGGCATCCGGGTATGGGCACCCAAGCACAGTGCAATTTAGAGGGGAACCCCAGGAGAGTAGGCCCATTAAGGGCATCCTGAAAACTTCTGCCCAGTTAGGTCAGTGGGGGGGGTACCCATCAAATCCTGGCAGCAAAGAGGAATCTGAAGACTCCTCTGAACGGCGCAGGACACAGGAGACCAGGTCCCCACATTCTGCCAGCCATTCAGAGGCTCGCAGAATCCGGGAAAACCTGGAAGATCAGACAGGAACCTCTGGGAGCAGTGCCTCTGAGTCAGAGGATGAATGGACCAGGGTTACCCGAACCAAAAAGGCCAATAAGGCAAAAAGGGCCTTGCTTAAGGGCCCATTGAAGCAAATAAAGGCAATAAGGAGTGTTATCACGCCTTATCATAAGAACGCCAAGTTTTCCGTATGGGAACACTTGGAGGTCTATGAGCAAATGATGGAGACTTTCCATTTGAAGGACAGCAGTAGCTGCATCCAGTACGTCAAATGGACATTCTCCCCAGAATACTCCAGTTTCTTTGCGGGGCTGGAGGACCAAAATCATTTAAGATGGTCCACCTATAAGGCGGCCATCTTGAAACATTTTTCTGTTCACAGAAATCCTCAAGAGGCTCGCAAGGCAGCCTAAAATTTGCAATGTGGGGAGGATCAGGCCCCACAAGAGTTTGTGCAAGAATTAAAGCTTGCTTTTGCGCAGACCACCAGAAGGGTGCGCACAGACTGCAGAGAATTTAACAGTACTTTTTTCCATGCCTTGCCCAAATACATCATGACCCAGCTCGTGAGAGATTTTCACGAGAAAAGATCTTTAGACTGAGTCATTGAACAGGCCACCCTGATTTATGAGGTGCAGAAGCGCATAGAAAATAAAAATAGTGCGCCCAAAAACCCCAAAACCAGCAGCTCCCCTGCTGCTGCCAAGGTGGCAGAGGTAAAGGTTGCCCCCGTTTTAGACTTGGAGATGGGGGGGCCTAAAAACCTACCTGCACCTAGTAATCCTAAGCCCAGAAATCCCTCTGGCCAGTCACAGACAGGGAGTCGAGGAGGTAGTCCCACAAATGGGGTCCCCCGCTCCCCTGACTATGTAAGTCCCCACTACAAGGGAAACCGACCAATCCTGGGTTATGTGTGGACTCCTCCAGCCCAAGGGGGGGGATCCGGCCAGGCACCTAACCCAGGGAACCTCCCTCCCAACTTCCCACAGGAGGGCAGAAATTCTCCAAATCCTGGGCAGAACTTTTTCCCCAGGTATCCACCCAATTTCCCGCCCCAAAATCATCCATCCTTCTTTCCCCAATTCCCTGAGCCCAGACAACCTAATCCGGGAGAGGGGAGGCCACGGGTGGAGGGGTACCCAAATCTTCCCAACCAGTGGTACTACCAGAGAAGGGATAGCTACCCTTCCCGGGATCAGCCCAGGGGAGAAAATAGAGCCCCGCATTAGCCTGAGCGGGTTTCACAACTTGAGCGCCAGGTCCAAAATATGGCATGAGATCTGGGTCACATACTGAGGGCTCAACAGAACCCTCAGATGAGCATGCCACCGCCGAATGCCCCAAACTCTGGACCTGGTGCTCCAGAACAATGACGGGGGCAGCACCCCGATAACACACCGGTTCCCAGGGAGGAGGCACAAGGGGAAGGGGGGTGTAAAGCCTTGGAGGAAGCTTCCTTCCCAACTTGTAAACAGCCCCTGGAAAACCAGGAACCGGAAACAAAATCTCCTACCCCTGAAAGCCTGCCTCCCAAGGAGCAGAGGGGAGGTAGGAGAAGCAAAAGACCCAAACAGACCCACTTTGTGGAGGAGGTACAGATCTTCCAATTTGAGGGAGAGGGATCCTCAGAAGATCCTGGGAAAAGGATCTTCTCCTTCAGAGATGGGGGAACTCCTCCCAAAGAAAAAAGGGTCCCAAGGGATTCTAATCCAGACTGGGGAGATGTGGAGACTGAGCTACCGCCGCCCATCATCTCATCCCAGAACCCACAATACCGAAATCCCCTGGTTCAAACCCATCCTGGTAACTGCCTCCAAAAAGGGGGGGGTGGCCCAGAACCGGAACCAGGGGAACCCACAATGGCTCTGATCTCCAGTTGCCAACGTTTTCTTTCAGATTCCCAAGGCTCTCCACAGAATTCTGACCAAATCTCTTCTCTAGCAATGTCCAAAACCAGAAAGTTAGCCCACCAGTTGTCCAAAAATGTGCATTATCTGTGCCCCCTTGAGGAGAAGGAGGGAAGATACTATGCCCGGTACAAGTACAGGGGCAGGGTACAATTTTGCCACTGGTGGACACTGGATCCCAAGCTACCCTTCTGTCCAAAAGGGCCTTTGAGGAACTTAATGCCGGAAGGGGGGAGAATTACCGTATTCCTCTCACCTCTCTTCCTGGACAACTGCAGAACTTTGACGGGAAGGAAATTCCTGTTGAGGGGACTGCAGACTTGGACATTAAAATTGGGCGACACAAGGTGAAACACCCGGTCATAGTAGTGACTCGAGAGGGCACCCCTTGTTTACTAGGGAATGACCTCCTGAGATGGTTGTCACCCCTAATAGATTGTGTAAACAAGGTCCTCTGGACCCAGACTAGCCGACCCATAAAATTAAAACAGAGTGTCAACCATGTTAGTTTAAATGGCACCTGCCACATGGTTGAACAAAAATCTGACCAAGTAGAATTTCACTTCCAGAACAACCAAACTCCAGACGTGACAGTAATAGCAGTAGGACAACAGACTGGTGATGGGGGGTCCTCTCTATTTCTGAAAATCAACCTTCCTTCCAGTTTAAGGTGGTATTCCACACTGGAAGGAAACACTCTGAAATTCTTCACCAATCCACATTCAGAAACTCCCACTCCTATAGTCCAGAAAGATGTGAAATCAGCTCAGAGCCTGGCTGATATTCAGCAAATTGGAGAGCAGTTCTTCATCCCTGTTCAGTTAAATGATGGGAAGGACTCTGTTCTCGCTCGAGTGTGTGTGAACAACGGTAAGAGCTTCATCAGCGAAGCCATGTTCCGTCAACTCCCAAAAGATCCAGCCATTCCCACCTTCAAACTGATAGACAAATGGGAAATGTACATGGAAGCACCTAATTCCAAACATCTCCTGCCAAGCAGGTGTATGCTCAAAATCTCCATTGGCAACAAGAGCATAGTCCATAATTGTTGGGTCGTGCGAGACGTCACTGCCGCCTTTTACTTAGGCAGTGACATTCTCAATCGCTTTGCCATTAGTTTGGACCTAATAAACTTCAAAGCTTGGTCCCGAGTAGCGGATAATCCCATGGGCTTTGATGATCTAGAAAAAGCATTTAGGTCAGCCCAATTGCTACCTTATGCAGTTGAAATTCAGATCAAAGAGGAAGTCACCATCCCAGAAAGGACCCGACAATTCTCCCTGGAAGTGAAAGTTAAAAGAGGACAACATTTGAAAAACCCTGATGCTTACATACATCTAAACGCTTCTCTCCAACAGCAAGGGGTGGGGGTAAACCCAACTCCATTAGTCAACATAGAACATGACACCATTCTAATAAGGTGGATAACAGCGACTTAAAGAGTATTACTCTAGCCGCAGGCACCATTATTGGAATGGTGGTTGATGACCGACATTTTTCCATCGATTTAGGAAATGAACTGTTAGGACCAATCCCCAAGGACTGTTTTGACAGTGACAGTGATGACAATACAACACCAGACAGGATTTTTACCCGGCATGGGGGGAACTTCCTGGTGTACACTTCCTGCCCCTATGGTAAGGAAGATGTGACTTGTGACTTCAGGAGGGATGAGGTGATTTTCCAGGTCCATGAGGGTTGCCTTTCCCACCTGAAGCCTCCAGTCCAAATCAGCACTCTGACCAGAGACTTCTCCACCCACCTGGAGGAGGCCGCTGAGATAGCCAAACCAGAAGTCTTTCCAGGCTTCAGTCAGATGGTGGAAGAGAGAGTCAACCTAGCTGATGCCTGTGTGACGATGGAACATAAGCAAAAGTTGAAACAAGTTTTCTTGGATTTCCAAGATCTCTTTGCGGTAGACTCATATGACTGTGGTCGCACCGACATCCACACAACCACAATCCCCACGGACCTTGGCATGACTCCAGTGGTTGTGAAGCAATATCGCTTGCCTCTTGCATCAATGGAGTCCATTACAGAAATAATTAAGAATCTAGAGTCCCGGGGAATAATCCGTCCAGTCCAGAGCACTTTCAATAATCCGGTGCTCGGAATATTGAAGCCAAACAGCCAGTGAAGACTCTGCGCCGACCTTAGGGAGCTCAACAAACGGGTCCATACTTCCTGATGGCATCTGCCCTACATTGACCAAGGGCTGGCCCAGATCCAGGGGTCACCAGGTATTCAGTGCAATAGACCTGACCAATGGATACTGGACTGTGCCTGTCAGTAGGGAGGACCAATACAAGCTGGCTTTTATCTTTGGGGGCCAGCAGTACACATGGACCCGGACTCCCTTCGGATACCTCAACTCCGGCAATGAATTCAACATTTTCCTACACAAGGCCATGCCAGACCTGGGTGCAAGGGGTAACCTGGCTTATGTAGATGATGTCCTCATCAAAATTTCATCTGTGGAGGAACACATAGCGGAGATCCGTTATGTTCTGACCCAGTTGAGGGCCGCCGGAGAAAAACTTTCCTTTCAGAAAGCACAGTGGTGTAGAACCCATGTTAATTTCTTGGGGCATGAGATTACTCCTCAGGGTCTCTGTCCCCAAGAAAAGAAAGTGGAAGCACTCCAGAAAAATGAAATACCCCACAACTCTGCGGGAACTAAGGAGCCTCCTTGGACTGACTAATTACAGCAGAAAGTTCATTGAGGGCTACGCAGAGATCACCAGACCCCTGATTCATCTCCTGAAGGGGGGGGTCAAGTGGGAATGGGGTCCAGAACAAGCCGAGGCAGTAAGACAACTCAAAAGAAGCCTCTCACAAGCGCCTTGCCTAGCTTACCCTGTCAGAAACAAGGAGTTCTTCCTGGAGACGGGGTTCTCTAATACGTGCTTGACGGCAGTATTATACCAAAAGCATGACAAGGTCAATAAAGTAATCTCCTATGCGAGCAAAACTTTATCCTCTGTGGAGGAAAAATTCAACGATTGTGAGAAGGCACTCCTGGCAACGGTGTGGGCATTGAAGAATTACCGCCCGTTTATCCAGGGAGAACACATCATAGTGGAGACTCCACACCAGCCTCTGCAATATCTCCAAAGTGACAGAATCCGGGCCGGGAATGTGAGTAATTCCCGAATTACTTCCTGGATTCTGTCAATGCAAGGCTTTCCTGTGGAGGTCAGATATGGCCAAACCAAGAAGAGTCCCCTCGCGCAAGGTCTGGCTGACTTGCATGATTGTGCCAGAGAAAACTGTCTTGAGGACGAAAGTCTAAAAATCAAGGACAACACGGAGGCATACCTTAATTCCCCACACAAAGTCTTTGAAGAAGACAAGTGTGAGGGAATGCCCACTGTCTATGAGGATGGATGCTCTTACCATGTTGACAACAACGGGGAGAAAGAACTGGTGGCCGGCGTAGGGAATGCATGGGTGAATGAGTCCCCAGAACCCTACGCTGGATACAAAATTGGTCCCCAAAGTAGTCAGGTGGCAGAATTGATGGCTGTGCATCAAGCCATCCTCACTGCTGTCCAACATCAACTCCACAAACTGGTCATAATCACAGATTCTGATTATGTACGGAACAGGTTCGTGGAGCACCTGGTTAATTGGAAAACCAGAGGCATTTTATGTGCTAACAAACCCTTGAAACATGGGAAGTTGATCCAAAACATTGATGATCTGGTCACCTCGAATGAGATGACCATCTATTGGAAAAAGATCAAGGGTCATTCCAAAGTATAGGGACCAGACAAAACTGGAAATGACTTAGCTGATCAGCTGGCCAAAACCGGGGCCATCCAAGGGGATCTAATTGAGATTGAGTCCCTGTTGGGGGAAATCCAGGTCACTGCTATCACTAGGTCTCAGACAAATGCTCACAATGATCTTTCAATTGCACAATGGAGTAAGGAGACCCCTGATGCTGATTTGATTACCGCTCAAAAGGGGATCCAATAATTGGTAAATTTTACCAACACATTGAGGACCCTGAGAACTTTCCCCTGACGGATACAGATTACAACGTGAAAGAGGACCTTAGAGTGTTGATGAAATGTCCAAAAATGTTCCGGATCCAAGACGGTCACGCCCATGATGCGGCTACCGCCGGTCATAGGGGGTTTCATACAACACTTGAGATCTTAAGAGAGGTTGCCTACTGGCCACACATGGGCCAGGACCTCAACCAATATTTGAATGGTTGTCTTGTGTGTGCACAATTTCAGCCAACATCCCTCACACACCGGGCGCCTCTCCAAAAGAGGGGAATGACACTCCCATGGTCAGATTTACAAATCGACTTTGTAGGCCCTGTAATCCGCTCGTCTAGAGGAAACAAGTACATGTTGACCATTAGATGCTTGTTTATCAAGTGGGTGGAATGTCTCCCAGCTCCAAATTGCAAGGCAGAAACAGCAGCTGCCCTGATGATTAACCACATCTTTTCCCGTTTTGGTCTACCTCAAAGGAATGAGTCAGACAGGGATAGCCATTTCACTAGTGAAGTAATGACAAAGATGTGGGAGATACTGGTTCAAGAGAAAGCTACACATTGCTTACAGGCCAGCTTCTTCTGGAGCAGTAGAATGCTACAACCAGACAATTGTGAGCATCTTAAAAAAGTTTGTGGCAGATTCTGGTCCAAGTTGGGATATCCAATTACCTCTGGTCCTAATGGCCATCAGATCTACCCCTTCATCTGCAACCAAAATGTCATCATTTGAGTTGATGACTGGACGCAAGATGGTGCTTCCTCAGCATTTGCTCTACAGGACCCAAGAGCAGACCTTAATAAATGCCTCCGCTACTCATGAGCATGTGGAGAATTTAAGGAAATACCTTCAACATTCTTTTGCTTATGCTCAGCGGAATCTAGAAAAATCAGCTGATAGCATGAAGACCCACTATGACCTGAAAACTTCCAGGAAGGAATATCAGGTGGGGGACCGGGTCTATTTATACAACTTCCAAAGAAACCAGACGAAACAGCGAAAATGTTTGCCTACATGGAAGGCACCCTATGAGATTATAGGCAAGATCTCCCCTGTGGCCTACAAGATCCACATCCCCAAAGGCGGTTTGGCAGAGGGGGAAGACAAGTGGGTCCACATAAACCAGTTGAAGTGTTGCCATTCCAGGCACACTTTGCAGCAACTGGAGGAGTCCTCTGTAATCCCAGAGGGTAACGCTCCACAGTAATTCAATTCCAACCCTAAAATATCCTACATATAGCCTATCAAATTCTGTGTTTCTCAGGTTTATGTGTTCCTGTCGCTTAATTTAAAAAAATGTGCATGTACATATCTATTGAGTTCTAAAATATATATGCCACCCCACTATATCAATGGTGGGGGAGAAATGTCCATAAATAGGTATTGCCGCTTTTCCTTTGTCGTCCTAGGAGAAAGAAAACTTGGAGACTAGCCAAGGAGGACGATCCGGAGACCGGGAGCAGAGACCCAAGGGGACCGGGGTACCGCCCAATATTCCCATCAGGACCGGCGAGGAGAACCGATCGATCAATACCGGATGGAGGAAAAGATGCTGAACTGTGCCATTTGCAGAATTGGAAGAAGATTATGCGGACATACCAGTGCGTGGGTCAAAACTCTTGTGCACCCGACTCCCCATCGACTCAAATTCAAAGTGCAGTCGCGTGGGGGGGGCTTTGTTGGGTGTCCTGACCCACGTTTGAGCTATCATGCTGCAACATTTGGTGCTGTGGGCTTAGAAAATCCAAGATGGCCAAAAAGCCCACATGTGCGCCCGAATCCAGGAGAACCACGCAGTTTGTGCACACTAAAATGGTTGCCTAAACTTGCCACCCACCAGTGCGAGCAGGATGGGCCGGGGTGCCATGAGTGAAATGTGTGCCACAGGAAAAACTGCACTTTAAAATCACCTTTTGTTTCCCTGAATGCCAGCTCAATATGCCTATGTCAAACATTGCAACATATCCAAAAATCTCACTGAACACCAGCAGACATCTGGCAGAATGAAGTATGTGTGCATACAAAATCTGGGAAGTTGAAGAGCCCCAAAACAATGTTCATAACAAGACTGGCTGAGCTCTGCAGGTCTGCAGCAGCCTAACTGAAACTGGATTTAAAACTACCAAAAATCGAAAATGTTTAAATTAACTGAGTGACCTACTTTTGAGTGTCACATAGTTTGTAACTGTTAAAATGTTATAGTTTTGAACTTAGAATCAGCATTCTAGCTGCATATGTAAAAATTGTCTTGACTTAAACTGGGGAACAAAAAGTGACATTTTACCTGTAACCTGGCTTAAGGAAACTGGAATTCTGCCAGACAGCTACCCCCGACAGGAGTGGGGGCTTGCCCAACAAATGCATTCCCAGGCCTGGCTGCATTCTGTTGCTCCTGCCAAAAGGAGGTCACACACTCTCTGATTGAATTACCAGGAGATTGCAAGAAACTAAAGAAAGGGCCCAGGCAGATGGTTCATTGGGGTGGTCGTATATGGCTTCCTTTTGAACAAAGCCCTGCCTTGACTCAGGCAGATGGTTTATTGGGGGGACCGTAAAATAGCTTCCTCTTGGCAGAAGCTGGGAGGGGCAGGGTCTCTGAGCTTGGCAGAAACTGGATAAACTGGTTTCTACACCATGTGACCTGAAAAGACACACCCCTGTTGGCCAGAATATGATTCTAAGAAAGATGTATAACTCATGGTGCGGACTTGTCAAAATTAGCTAATTGATACCATAATTCTTGTGATTTTTCTGTGCACGTTTTAAGACACGTTGGGAATTTGTGTGATGTTCTGGGGCAAAGCCCTGCTATTTATTGACACCACATACTCTGTGTTTAAGCTAGCGACCTGGAAAGTTACTGAGATATGTGTGGGAGGGGGATGTATATGTGTATAAATCTGGAGAAAAATCCGATGTTGCAAAACCCACTAAAAAGCACAAAATGTTGCCATTTCTGAATGCAAGACCCCAGGAAGAGCAGAGTTTGAACAGAGTATACCGCATGTGATATGTGATGGGTGCATGCAATTTTAAACAACTGTGTATCTGTGCAATATGTATTTGGGTCAACTATAGATTTATGTGAAATTTGACAGGGGAGTGTCCTTTCTGCAGGCCATAAAACAGCATCACCATGACTCACATTTCCTTTCCCCTATCAAGGAAGAGAGAAAAGCTTGACCAATGACCAGTTGAGAGGGGGGCTGGCTAGTGATGCTGCACACACACCCAGTTTCAAAAGACATAAAAAGAGCCACTGGAAACTAGAGAGGAGATTCAAATCCAGTTGCTGCAACGCGCTCTGCCGGACCACACAACATCCAGAAGATACCAGATCCAACACTTAGACTTTAAAACTCCAAAGAACTTGATTCAGAACTCAAAGCAAGGGCCTAAACCCACAAACTGAGAACTCTTCTCAGCAGGCCTCAGCATCCAGCAAACCTAACAGCAGTAGCAGCATCCAGGAGCCGTGCAGATCAGTGCTGTACCCAGAGAAAGCAGAGCAGTATCCAGAACCAGAGGCCAGAGATCCAGAGTGACCCAGACCGCTGTGAGCAGAACCAGAGAGCTGACCCAGATCACTGTGAAGTGCCGAGACCAGAACCGGAGTCCAGTCCAAAACCTGACCAGATCCGTGGCGAGGCCTATTTCAAAAATATATTGTGAGTACCTAGCAGAACTGTGCAGAACCAATATCTTAATTAAAATAATCTAATCCAAACTATTTTAATCTAACCAGAACTTCCTCCTAAAAGTTGTCACTTCTTATTTTGTAAAGCTGCACCACTGTCACTTGTCAATTCTGAAGCTGCAAGCTGTCACCTGTCATTTTGAGTTTACTTAAAATCCAAAAAACTACCTTTATTTAATCGTCCGTATCTCTGGAACTGTTTGGGCTACGAACTTGGTTTAACTTTCCCCTGAAAGCTTAGCATCTAAGCTCTCCAACATGCCTAGAACTTCCTACTCCTTATACTTTCTCCGCAATCACGATTCACGCATTTGCGAATTTTGCCGCGATTTGCGATTTGGCCCGATTTCTTTACTTGTAGAAAGATAGCTGCTTTTGCCTGAACTGCTAAATTTCGTTTGCCTCTTAAGAACCATCCCTGAATCATTGCTAGAGTGATCCTGAACTAATATTAACTAGATACCACTCACCCTGAACCTCCTGAAGGGAATTAAAAGCATTTTCATCTTATTTCTCACTGAATTGTCACCATATTCAAAGGATTTTGCCTGTGTTTCAAAACACCTATCTGTTGTATAAGCTGCTGCTGGGAATTGAACTGAATTCTATTTGATTGCATTCGTAAGAACTGTGTGCTCTCATCTTCATCTTCTTACATTGCATAAAGGGGGGGGGGGGGTGAATTGTCCAAGAAAGTGATTACATTGTCTTTTGCTGAAATCCTATCAAGTTATTTTCTGTACTGCATTTTCATTCCACATTGCATCTATTTGAAACCATAAAAGTATTGTTGCTATCTTATCCATCCTATAACCACTCATCATTGATTATAAAGAAGTGTGCTAGTGCCAGACTATCCAGTATTGATTACTGCTCAGATTAAGTGTGATATTCAATTATTAATTCATTATAAAAGTGTGATATATATATATATATATATATATATATATATATATATACTGTTTAATTTTTTTTTCAAATAAACCTTTTAAATTTGCAAAACAGATCTACTTCTTGGCTCAGTGGGGTCAGGGGGATTCTAAGAGAGGGGTGTTATACAGGGGTTGTCATCCAGAATATGAACCTGGACATAAAGATATCTCAATAAGGGTTTTTCATTCAGTATCCCTATCTAGGCATTGACTTGGCTGTAGTGCTGGATTGAATCTTCTTACACAGCGCACAAGAGCAGCGCAGAGAGGGAGCGTGCGCCAGCGTGCGCCAGCCATGTGCGCTAAACAGCATTCTGGCGCACCGCGTATTCATGGATTTCCAAGTCATTTGGAGCCATGGCGCAGCGAACATCCCGCAGTGCCAGTTACGCCCCCAAGAATGCCCCTTGCACAGGGAAAAGCCATCGAAATCCCCAATACGGTGCTAAGGGGCACACTAACCCTGGACCATGTTACAGGGCTGCTACACTGTAATTGCGTAAAAAATTACACGTACCCCGCTCACGGCAGCCAAAACGCATGAAAATGTACTCGCGAACCCCCTTGAATACGGGTATCCCGCTCGCGGGAGCCAAAACACGTGAAAATCTCCCCGTGCACCCACTTCCATACGCATACCCCGCTCGTGGCTGCCAAAACGTGTGGAAATCATCTTGCGTACCCCCTTGAATACGCATACTCTGCCTGTACCAGGCAAATTGCGTGGAAAATGTCCCCACTGTGGTGTGGGCTGCCTGCGGGTCGTGGTCTGGGGTGATGGGATGCCTGCGAGTCATGTTCTGGGGTGATGGGCTGCCTGCGGGCATTGTCTGGGGTGATGGGCTGCCTGCGGGGCATGGGGAGGGTGGATGGGCTGCCTGCGGGTCATGGTCATGGTGGATGGGCTGCCTGCGGGGCATGGTCTGGGGTGATGGGCTGCCTGCGGGGCATGGAGAGGGTGGACGGGCTGCCTGCGGGTCCTGGCTATGGTGGATGGGCTGCCTCCGGGTCATGGTCTGGGGTGATGGGCTGTCTGCAGGTCATGGTCTGGGGTGATGGTCTGCCTGTGGGTCGGCATGGTCTGGGGTGATGGGCTGCCTGCGGTTCATGGTCTGTCGGTGATGGGCTGCCTGCGAGGCATGGGGAGGGTGGATGGGCTGCCTGCGGGTCATGGTCATGGCGGGGGCATGGGGAGGGTTGATGGGCTGCATGTGCATATTTCGGGTGTGTGTGGAGTTTTCCATGTGATTGGGCTGGCGCGGGTCATGGTCTGGGGTGATGGCCTGCCTGCGGGGCATGGGGAGGGTGGATAGGTTGCCTGCAGGTCATGGTCATGGTGGATGGGCTGCCTGCGGGGCATGGGGAGGGTGGATGGGCTACCTGCTGGACATGGTTATGGTGGATGGGCTGCCTGCGGGGCATGGGGAGGGTGGATGGGCTGCCTGCGCATATTTCGGGGCTGTGTGTGGATTTTTCCATTGACTGGTCTGGGATGGTGGGCTGTCTGCGGGTCATGGTCTGGGGTGATGGGCTGCCTGTGGGTCAGCATGGTCTAGGGTGATGCGCTGCCTGCGGGTCATGGTCTGGGATGATGGGCTGCCTGCGGGGCATGGGGAGGGTGATGGGCTACCTGCTGGACATGGTCATGGTGGATGGGCTGCCTGCGGGGCATGGGGAGGGTGGATGGGCTGCCTGCGCATATTTCGGGGCTGTGTGTGGATTTTTCCATTGACTGGTCTGGGGTGGTGGGCTGTCTGCGGGTCATGGTCTGGGGTGATGGGCTGCCTGTGGGTCAGCATGGTCTAGGGTGATGGGCTGCCTGCGGGTCATGATCTGGGATGATGGGCTACCTGCGGGACATGGGGAGGGTGGATGGGCTGCCTGTGCATATTTTTTCAGGGTGTGTGTGGAGTTTTCCATGTGATTGGGCTGGCGCGGATCATGGTCTGGGGTGATGGGCTGCCTGCGGGGCATGGGGAGGGTGGATGGGCTGCCTGCGGGTCATGGTCATGGCGGGGGCATGGGGAGGGTTGATGGCCTGCATGTGCATATTTCGGGCGTGTGTGGAGTTTTCCATGTGATTGGGCTGGCGCGGGTCATGGTCTGGGGTGATGGGCTGCCTGCGGGGCATGGGGAGGGTGGATAGTTTGCCTGCAGGTCATGGTCATGGTGGATGGGCTGCCTGCGGGGCATGGGGAGGGTGGATGGGCTACCTGCTGGACATGGTCATGGTGGATGGGCTGCCTGCGGGGCATGGGGAGGGTGGATGGGCTGCCTGCGCATATTTCGGGGCTGTGTGTGGATTTTTCCATTGACTGGTCTGGGGTGGTGGGCTGTCTGCGGGTCATGGTCTGGGGTGATGGGCTGCCTGTGGGTCAGCATGGTCTAGGGTGATGCGCTGCCTGCGGGTCATGGTCTGGGATGATGGGCTGCCTGCGGGGCATGGGGAGGGTGGATGGGCTACCTGCTGGACATGGTCATGGTGGATGGGCTGCCTGCAGGGCATGGGGAGGGTGGATGGGCTGCCTGCGCATATTTCGGGGCTGTGTGTGGATTTTTCCATTGACTGGTCTGGGGTGGTGGGCTGTCTGTGGGTCATGGTCTGGGGTGATGGGCTGCCTGTGGGTCAGCATGGTCTAGGGTGATGGGCTGCCTGCGGGTCATGATCTGGGATGATGGGCTACCTGCGGGACATGGGGAGGGTGGATGGGCTGCCTGTGCATATTTTTTCAGGGTGTGTGTGGAGTTTTCCATGTGATTGGGCTGGCGCGGATCATGGTCTGGGGTGATGGGCTGCCTGCGGGGCATGGGGAGGGTGGATGGGCTGCATGCGGGTCATGGTCATTGTGGATGGGCTGCCTGCGGTGCATGGGGAGGGTGGATGGGCTACCTGCGGGACCTGGTCATGGTGGATGGGCTGCCTGTGGGGCATGGGGAGGGTGGATGGGCTACCTGCGGGACATGGTCATGGTGGATGGGCTGCCTGCGGGGCATGGGGAGGGTGGATGGGCTGCCTGCGCATATTTTGGTGTGTGTGTGGATTTTTCCATGTGACTGGTCTGGGGTGATGGGCTGCCTGTGGGTCAGCATGGTCTGGGGTGATGGGCTGCCTGCGGGTCATGGTCTGGGGTGATGGACTGCCTGCGGGGCATGGGGAGGGTGGATGGGCTGCCTGCGGGTCATAGTCATGGTGGATGGGCTGCCTGCGGGGCATGGGGAGGGTGGATGGGCTACCTGCAGGACATGGTCATGGTGGATGGGCTGCCTGCAGGGCATGGGGGGGTGGATGGGCTGCCTGTGCATATTTCAGGGGGGTATGTGGAGTTTTCCATGTGATTGGGCTGGCGCGGATCATGGTCTGGGGTGATGTGCTGACTGCGGGGCATGAGGAGGGTGGATGGGCTGCCTGCGGGTCATGGTCATTGTGGATGGGCTGCCTGCGGGGCATGGGGAGGGTGGATGGGCTACCTGCAGGAAATGGTCATGGTGGATGGGCTGCCTGTGGGGCATGGGGAGGGTGGATGGGCTGCCTGCGCATATTTCGGGGGTGTGTGTGGATTTTTCCATGTGATTGGCCTGGACTGAGCGGGGTATGCGTATTCCAGGGGTGCGCAGGACTTTTACACATGATTGGCCTGGCGCAAGCAGGGTACGTGTATTCCGGGGGTGTGTGTGGAGTTTTACACGCGATTGGCCATGCGCGAGTGGGGTACGTGTATCCGGGGTTGAGCGGGGAGTAATACACGTGATTTGGCATTGTGGGCCCTCCCGGGCATGCCCCTTCCCCCCTCCCCATGCCCTGCAGGCAGCCCACACCACAGGATACCACTCTACACCCCTTGGCATGCCACGCATGGAGCCCATGACCCCAGACCATGACCCGCAGGCAACCCAAATGGCACCATGCACTTGAGAGCCTCGACACACCACCCCACCCCCAGTGACGGCAACCTGCCAGCAGGCCCCGACTCATGTCCCCCACCCCATCCCCAGTGAAGGCAACCTGCCAGCAGGCCCTGACTCATGTCCCCCACCCCACCCCCAGTGATGGCAACCTGCCAGCAGGCCCCGAATCATGTCCCCACCCCACCCCCAGTGACGGCAACCTACCAGCAGGCCCCGACTCATGTTCCCCACCCCACCCCAAGTGACCGCAACCTGCCAGCAGGCCCCGACTCATGTCCCCCACCCCACCCCCAATGACTGAAACCTGCCTGCAGGCCCCGAGTCATGTCCCCCACCCCACCCACCCACCCCCCATTGACGGGCACCTGCCAACAGGCCCCGACACATGGCCCACGAACAACATGCCCTGACAAAACAGACCAATGGCCTTAATGCCAACCCAAATCTCCCCTGCCCCCAGTACAAGCACGCAACCATCCACTGCACCCACTCCCAAATTACCCATGCCATGAGAGTCTTAAAAGAACCAGCATGGCCATGCATAAATGTACAACATAGCCACACAGTGGCAACACATGACTGAGGCAATGCTCATAGAGGCATGCACAAAACCAATGAGAGTACACAACACCAATCATGAAGATATATGAAATGTATTAAACAATATCATGAAATAACATAATGAAAATCAAACTTGCAAATAAAGAAAAAATAAAATCCAATGTAAAACAAAAATCTTCGACATGAAAAATTAAAAGTGGTCCATCGCCAATGTCCATATAAAGTAAATAATAAAATAAAAACATTGATCCATGGGAAGTTGAAATAAAAAAAGTACGTACAAGTCTTCAACTATTAACAATGAAAGTCCAAAGGGTCCATGATCCCCAAACAAATGGAAACCTACAAAAAAGTTTGACGAATAAAAAACTATATACATAAAGTGGAGCAAAGTCCATGAACTCCGAAAAACAAATATAAAACAAAGAAAACCTAAGCCTAAAGAACTATGAACAAAGGCGCGGTCAAGTCCTACGGCTCACTTTTTGATGTTCCGGGCCAGGGCATCATCGAACTCCAAGTCGATTTTCCAGAGGCAGGCCTCTTCCCTGGCCTCGAGGTCTCGCAGGGATGCAGCTATGGCCTCCTCCAACTCCCTGCGAGTTGCCTCAAGGCACTCAGCCCGCCTCAATGCCCTGTGCATGGAGTTCTCCGACCTGACCATAGTGAGCCGTGCCTCCTCCGCCCACCACCACTCCGCATCTATCTGCTGGCCCAACCGCTGCAGCACGGAAGACACTCCCAATCCTGGGTCCCCCTGTCCTCCAGCGATGACTGCCGATGCTGATGGCCCCGAGCCCTGATCGCTCCCACCCTGAGCCTGCTACTGCCGTGCACGTGCCCTGCCTGTTAATGCCTGCACGTCCTCTTGCTGGAGTCCAGTTGGCCACCCCTGCTGGACCTCCGACTCCTGACTGTGCTAGGGATGTGTCCTCCAGCAGCCTGGCCGCTGGCTCAGGGGCAGCTCCACAGGGAGCCCATGTGATACTTGGGCTGGAAGATGGCATGCAGGATGACTGGCGCATAGGGGGTTCCGTTGAGGAGAGGGTCGCAAGAAGTTCCAGCACACGGATGAACCCAGTGCCGACGACCTGCCCTAGTAGGTCGACACGGCCAAAGAGGGATCCAAAATGACGTGCATTGTCCTGACAAGAACCCTGCATGTCATCCTGAATCCCACGTTGGTGCAACGCCACCCCAGCTAGGACAGACTCAATACAGTCACGGATTGCAATGTCCGCAGGGAGAGGAAGGCCAGTTTTTGTATGCGCATCCCCGCCCTGAAAATGGGTGTGGACGGAGGCATCCCTACTGGTGCCGGATGATGCAGTCACAGGATCGGGGAGAGGATTACACACAGGCACCTCTGCGGCGGCCTGTGCTGCCTCATGTCCCTGCCCCTGGACTGCACCACTAGCACCAGTGGAATCCCCCCTCCAGCCCCCGTGTGTTGGCCTTCCGTGGCCTCCTCCTCAACCAAACCCCCCAGCAATCTGGATGACTCTGTGCCATCTTCCTCCATAGGCCCATGTGGGGGCTCATCTTCCCCTACTGCTGCCGAGGAGTTCACCTCCAAACAACGCCTCTTGGACTTACCCTCGGCAGCTGCAGCCATGGACGCGGCACCTGACTCCTCACTCCCCAAAGAGATGACTACCTGGGAGAGGAGCTGGGCCCTGCGTCTCCGGCTGGCGGTGGGATCCCTGCCACTGTGCTCCACAGCAGCGTCTCCACCCATTTCATCAATAGACACTGCGGACAGGGAGAGGCAGAACACAGGCATCAGGGCACTGTACAATGTTCGTATACACACATGAGTGGCAGTGTCAAACTTCACAGATGACATCACACTCCCCAAGACACATATCATTTGAACCCACACACATGCACAAATTGACAGGAATGGTGCATCAGGCAGCAGCATCCATAAACACACAACAGCATGAACATCCAAAGGTCAGCCTGACATCACAAGCAACACGGGAAGTGCCAAACACATGCACACACGCCACCAGACAGACATGCATCTGTACATCTCCACCACCTGTCACAGTGCAATCACCGGCAACTATATCACATCTGCCAATTGGCTCACTACATGTCTCTGTCACATGCATCCATGTCATGTCACAGTCGCACACATGTCAAACACACACACACACACACATGTACACTGTGCATGTACATGAAGGTGGAACCATCATCCTTGTGTCACACCCCAATCATGGCATAGTACATGCACAGAAATGCTAACATGTGTGCGTCTCCACGTGCATTTGTGCATCATGCTTTGGAACACATACACCATTGATGTGCATCACACATGACTGGACTCACATGCAGCAGGCTCATGTCCCTGCACATACACATCCATAGATGGGCCTTTCCATACATATGTCCATGCTACACACTCCTGGCACACCTCAACATGCACTGCATCCAATCAGTACACATGGACACTTACTGCTCGACTTCCGGATGGGTCTGCCTCTCAAGGACCTGGAAGTGAAGGGCTGGGCGTATGCATTCCAGGAACCTCATCTTGTCGTCGGTAAGCTGGACTCGGCACCCCTCTGCATCTGCTGCGTCCAAGAGATGCCAGCCCTTCCTGAGGGTCCTGGACCGAAGTCCTACCAGCGCTTATGGACGTGTGGTATGTCGCAGGTTGCCACCCCCTCCGCGTTGATGGCAACCACAATGTCCATCCAAATCCTTCATCCATCCTAGTCGGCGCGTATTCTTCCGAAGAGGGCATCATAATGCACCAGGACTCCAACCTCTCCTGCTGTGAAGCTGGCAGCCCTCTGCCTCTCTGGCCGGGAGTTGCCAGTGGTCTCAGATGTTGTTTCCACTGACATGGCAACCCCCGAGGCAGGTGTGGGTGGGCAACTGGGTCCTGGTGCTGGGCTGTGGAGCGATGGAACTGCAGTCCGGAGTCTTCTGTTCCAGCAGGGGTGGTCACAGCAACTGGACCCCTGAAGATTGCTGACATGCAGGCACCAAATAGCAGGTCATGTGGCCAGAAGGAAGGCAGGCAGCAGCAGATGGCTGGTGGGAGTCGGCACGAGGGTCTGGAGGCAGGAAAATGGCCTTCTTGGCAGGAGCGTGGTCGTCGGTGTGCTGTCATGTCGCCAGCTTGATACAGAGTGATTTGGCACACGATAAAACAGCATGTCTGCGTGTAATTTGAGGAAAGGTCCTTAGCGCATAAGCACGTAAGTGACGTGATGCGCGTAGGCGTTTCCCTAGGCACGGGTGCATAGTGAATCTGCACATGCAAAAACAGCACGTACGGGTGTCACTGCGTGCAATTGGAGGAAAGTCCCTTAGCACCTAAACATGTAAATGACGTGGCACGCATGGCCATTGCCGTGGGCAGGGTTAAAAGGTAGGTGTAGGACGCCATTTTCTTGTATGTGCTTTTTGAGGAGAGTGAGCGGGTGATTCTTGTACTTCTTGTCGGTTCACACGAGATTTCTTCAGAACGGTTGCAGTTTGTACTCCTTGTTTACTCAGACAGCGTTCAATTCTTCTTTTGGCGGGGATGTTGCCAACGAGCCCACGCGTGTCTTTTTCACGTTCTTTTTCTAGGCAGACGGTGAGTCGCGCACATATTTTTCCACTGTGGTTGCCCGTGTGTCGAGTACCCATTCAGAGGTCATTGTAGCCTGCATGTACCATGCATACGCTTATTTTTGTGTTTCTGGGTGCCACAGCATAGTGTGGGTCCTTTATTCCACGCTCGTGGGCTACTAGGGGTCGTATACACGTTAAATTTTGTTTTCCGGGTACCAGAGCATTGCGTGACCCGTCATCTTTCCCCAGGGGTCACAGACAGCCTTGCTAGAGCACAGGGGTACACATTCCATCTAGTACCCTGCCCTCTTCAACCCAATTGCCCAGGACAATTGTTTACTGCACCTCCCATGGTTGGGAGGTGACCAAGTGCTAAGGGAGGCAAAGGTGGCCGACCTCCAAGAGTTGTCTGCGGTAGGGGATGAGCTGGGTGGCACAAGAGGCCAGTGTGTGTAGGACCAATCAGGGACACCTATGCCCCCCCAATGGGTCAGGGAGATGCAGCTGACACCATCCCAGCTCAGGCCTGTTAATCCGGCCCAGATGGGTCACGGAACTGGCATGGGATGACTCACAGGCCGAATTCCGTGTCATGAAGTCAAAGCCACGTGTGGCGGTGAAAGTTGCTGTCACCAGGCCATGTGGATCTCGGCAGCAATTTCATCTGCTGCCCCAAGTAGCCAGGGTGAGGAGGCTGCAGGTGCAGCTGCAGCTGAATCCACCACGGCTCTGAGTCACCTAGATGGGACAGTGTTGGTCCCAGATCATCACACCAAGACAGTTGTGGCGTTTGGTCCTGGCAACAGCACCCAGCAGCCAATGCCTGCAGTGAGACCTTTGGTCATCATGCCATTGCCTGCTTCCAGTGCACAGTCCACCTGTGCTTCAGCCCCTACCAACCAGAGCAGCGTAAGCCACTCAGGGTCCGCACCACCTCTCAAGAGGAAGAAGCCTGCTTTTGCGGAACAGGTCGGGACCCCAGACACAGCTTGCCCCTCTGGACATCAAGGAAGCGGAGTTTCAATGATGTGGAACTAGACACACTTGTGGTCTACGTGTCGGCTCATGGCCACGAGAGGTTGGTGACTGCAGGGTGCAAGACTACGACTGCTCAATTTAGTCCCACTGGCAGTGCATCGCGGACCAGATTAGTTCCCTTGGATTTGTGAAGCACACAGCTGATGATTGCTCAAAGCGGTGGAATGACCTCAAACGCTGAGCAAAAAACAAGCTGGCTTCCAATTATGCCTCTACTCTGGTGACTGGCAGTGCGCCTGCACCAGAGGAGGATGAACTCACAGAACATGAGGCAATCGCTGGAGGGTTCATCGCAGAGGATCAGATCCAAGGCGTGGGAGACCTACCAGATCTTGAGGCAATGTCAGATGAGTGTCCAAGCGTGTGTGTGTGTGCAAACCATGTGTATGTTGCTTGGGTGATGTGTTCTGATTGAGTGCCAGGTCAGGCTGTGTAGTCATGACTGCTATAGATCACCAATGGGGTGCCCTTGGGTTTGGGTTTCACAGTATCCCTACTGACCGCAGTTAACACTTTGCACCTGATGACTGCACTTGCCCTTCAACTGGCATCATGTCACAACATTGTTAATAATGTATTTCATTTCATTCTGCCTGATTGATGGGATCATTCGCATGATAAACACACATTTTTGTGCCCTTCTGCCCCAAATTCACCATACTTCAGACATAGATTTCACCCCACAATGCCCCACATTTCTTAAATTTTTATGGGAATGATTTCATTAATCAGACTGATTGACTTTTGTACACCTACACATGTACTGCACACAATCACTTCGGAGCCCTGTTTGAATGTTCAACATGGCAATTGACTTGTGTCATGTCCAAGTGACCTACCATTGATGTATCCATGTGCCTACCATCACTGTATTAGTGAACACTGGCTTTGTTGCAGCATGTGACACATGTGTGTTTGGTCACACTCTTTTGCATGTTCTATTTTATGATGTGCGTCTCACATGGATGGGGAACAGTACTGATTTACTACCATCTGGGTGTCCTAGTCAATTCTGCCATGGCTATGCTACATGCCATCTGTGTGCTGGTATGTGTCATGTTTGTGGATTGTCCATGCCACTTACAGGCTAATGTGTGATGCAGGCGCTATGCACCATTCAGCAGATGAGCTGCTTTTCCATTTTGGAGTCCTCAGTGTCTGCTTTTAGGGTCCCATCCACTTCATTTCCAGTGTATGCTTGCTAGAGTTAGTGTCATGTGTGACATGTGTCATTAATGTATTCAATGTGTAGATTGTGATGCATATGTGTGTTGCCTATGCTGTACATGCCTGTCTTCATTACTTTTGTTTTATCTTTGTGCAGGTGATGAGGCACTAGATGCTGTTGAGGATGAGGAGATGGCGCAGGGGCAGGAGTACTCAGAGCCCCAACCAGCCACCAGTGGAGGATGTGGGGTGGTGGTGCAGGAAAATCCTTTAGTCCTACAGACCATCCTGTCCACGGGTGTCTCTGGGTACACCACCGATGACCTCTATGGCTCAGGTGCTGAATCAGACATTGAGACAAATGTCCCGTCGCAGGTGAGTGTTTCTGACAGGGATGCTGTTCTGTCCAGCCCACCTGCACTGGGGGTAAATTCCTCAGTGGGGCATTCAGTGTTGGAATGTCCGCCTGTGGAGGTTATGGATGCAGGGTCACACTCCACTATATTTGCTCCTGTTCCTGGGCCAGCTTATCAAAGGAGGAATGGAGTCCTGCAGCCTCAGGCAGTGCCAGCACAGCAAGGTGCACAACACCTTTGCCCAAACAGGTGTGGTGTCCGCCAACATGGTGGCCGTGCACCACCAGGCAATACTGTGTGGGAGAACTCCATGAATACTATTGCAGCACAACAGGGGGCATCATGTGAGATGATGGCGCAGGCAGTGGATAGGGTGGCCACTTCCATTATAACCCCCAGAAAGGCAGGTGGAGCTCCAGCAGCCGGCAATGGAGTCAATGTGCCGCTCACACAGGGAGGACATGTTGGTGTCCAACAGGGACCGACGGGCTGAACTGGAGACTCCGCGCACAGCCATATCTGCAGAGTCACAGGCCCACAGGGATGCCCTGAGATTAGAACACAGGTCCCTCAGAGATACTTCGGGTGCACTTGAGGTGTCCCAGCGTACAAGGTCAGAAAAGCAGATGGAGCAGCTAACACATAAAATCTCAGCTGAGCTCCAGGCAACCCGTGAGGAGATCCAGGCATCACGTGAGGCCTTGCAGACAGAAGTCTGTGAGCCCCGTGAGGTGCTGCATGGGGATCTCCGGACCGTCATCCTGCAGAATCAAACCTTTCAGACCTGCATGCTTGCTGCCATGGAGGAGCATGCCAGGGCTTTGCGTGGTCTGCCTCCCATACCACACACACCTTCTAATGTACCACCAGAGGGTGATGACAGCGACGGCAGTTCTCCCACTGTAGTGTGGCTGTACAGGCCATGAGCCCATGGAGGTTTTTTTTAAAAAATTCTCAACATCCACGTATGTGGGTGTTTGGGTGCACCCTGTACCTCCTCCCTCTTGGGTGACCCCCCCACCCTGGTCGACACATGGCCATTTTTCATTTTTCTATTTTGGATTATTTTCTTTTTTTAATTTTTATTTTTTATTTTTATTTTTTCATATATTTGATTGCAATTTTTCATTTTAATTTAGATTTTGATTTTTAAATTTTCATTTTTTCTTTTGTTTTTTTTCAGTTTAATCTTTTCTTTTTCATTTTATTTTCAAATTTCATTTTATTTTTGATTTTTTCATTTTAATTAGTAGTTTACATTTTAATTTTTGCTTTGTTTTTTTGTTTTACTTTTCATTTTCATTTTATTTTGATTTTTCATTTAATTTTTTTAATTTACATTTCCTTTTTGTTGATAACTATTTTATTTCAGATGGTACATTCATGTTACAGTGTGTTGCTTTGTGTGGCTCCCGTAGGCATCCACTGTGTATTCCAGCTGGGCACTGTCAAGACCGGTGGGGGGGTCTGTACTTCCGCTCTCTATATGGTAGAGGAGAGGCACAGAAGACCCCAGCCAAGATTCTCGATTACGGTAGCGATGGACGAGCAATCAAGGCCTAGCTTCTCAGGAGGTGATGCAGGCTGGTTCTTAAGTACAGGGTATCCCCAAGCCCCCACAAAGGAATGTCCACACACTGTATTACTGAAAACACAGTCTTTATATAATTAATATTCAAGGGTTATGTACACTTATCACAATAACGCACTTTGTGCTCAGGAAAATCAGCAATGGTAAATATCTACAATTCTAAAGTGGTACCACTAATATTAGACCTCATTAAAGTGCATTCACAATACTGTTAAAATGGCCCACAGATCAATAAGAAGGAAACCAGCAATAGAGAGAGGAGAGATAACAGAGGGTTGAAACAATAGGCAGAATACTGGCCCCTACCACTGGACACAGTTCTGTGTGGAGATCCCCCCACCTGGGCAACCTGTAAAATAAAGGGATATGACACAAGCCCAGTCCATATATTGTTCAACAGTCTTATTCTCTCCTACAATGTTTTTACCCCCCCAATGTACCTGGTGGAGTCGAGTTCTTCGAAGAGGCGTCGACAGATCCTTCTTGAATGACCCCCTTTTAAGCAGGAGTCACGGATCGTCGAGAGGCGTAGAGAAACGTCGAAGACCTCGGGGTTCGGCGACGGGGAATCGACGGCCCTTCTTGAATGCCTTCCCTTTCAAGCGGGAGGCACGGGGCGTCGAACGTCCGTCGACAAACGAGGTAGAACGATGTCGAAGAGGCGGCAGCTTCGTCCGAGCGGTGCTCGTCGGCGTCGGGGCGTCGGCGTCCTGCAAGGCGGAGGTGTGCGGGGCACCTCGATGACAATAGTTCTGGACCGCAAAGATTGTAGAGACGGGAGCCCAGCAAGGGCGTCGAGTCGCTCGAGTCTTTGGGATCGTGAGGTGGCGGGAAGCCCACCGGCGGATTCTCCTCGGCGCGTTGGTCGTCCTCGACTTTCTCCGGCAGGGCAAAAGCGGTCGACGGTGCGGACGAGGGAGTCCTTCGAGTCAAATGTTCTTAGGCAAGGAGCGGACGGCTCCGGTCGTCGGCGGCACGGCGTCAAGTGGTTCCCACGGCTGGGCAACACAACTTCGACGGGCCTCCAGCGGTTACACAGACCTGCGAACCCTGGTCGACGGCAATGGACTTCGACAGCGTCGAGGTCCGGGTG
This sequence comes from Ambystoma mexicanum, assembly GCF_040938575.1. NCBI lineage: Eukaryota > Metazoa > Chordata > Amphibia > Caudata > Ambystomatidae > Ambystoma > Ambystoma mexicanum. The sequence goes on from NC_090922.1 coordinate 1,375,594,807, forward strand.
CTTCACTTCGATCTCCTCGGCGGTCCCGTCTCGGGTCGGCAGCCTTTCGAGGGTCTGACTTCCAGGGCGCTTCGGCGAAGATTCAGCGGTGCTCGATGGTCCCTCGGAGCACGGGAAGAGGGCGCCTTACCAGGTCCTCTCTCGGGTCAGTCCTCGACGATTTCGACAACCTTCAGTTCCGTCGAAGCAAATGCCACAGCAAGTCTTCTTCTTCCAGCTGGACGTCGAGGATCAGCAAATCCAGTTACTCTTGAGTGGAGACTCAGCTTCTGAATGCTTCTGAACAATTTCCAGTGGTGAGAGGTCCCCAGATATACTATTCTGTCTCTCATCCACACTGCTGGCACACACACAGCAGCCAATCACACAGAAGGGCATTCATGCAGTCAGTCAGCCAATCAGGCACACAGTGCATTCAGGCCACACTCCTCCCTTTCAGACACTCACAACAAGGAATGTGGATTGGGACAAGTACCCAGCCATTCAACACTACACACTGCATTCAGGCCAGTTTCGGGCAGGGCTGTCTCAGTCTTTGTCTCTCATGCCAGAAACCAGACAACCACAACAAGGAGTGTATATTGGTCACACACTCCATTCACCCAGGTCCCACCCACAGGAGGTACCCACAACATACAGTCACTGGGAAGGCTCCAGTCAGTCTAGCTGGGCCTTTACAACAACACCATATATGGAACTTCCACCCAACAGCCAGTCAGGGGGAAGGGACAGAGTCAGGGCTTCCCAGGACTTTGGGAAAAACAAGATAACAGGCAATAGAAAGCAAGAGGCCACAGGGGCCATCTTGTTTCCTATCAGGAATCAACTGATTCCAATGGCAGGGCCTGGGTATCCCAAAATGGAGGACACCCAGAGCACCTGTCAAATTCAGCATGGAGCTGCCACCAGCCCATACCCTGCTCTGTGGGCCACCCACAGGTGCCCAAAAACATACACTAGGGGCACAGGGTTGTACCCCTACCCATGGGTGCCATAAGGGTATCCCATGGGTCTGTTCACCAAACCAAAAGAGAGCTGCACTGCCAGGAGTCCCTCATGGACTCCTGGGCAGAAAACATGACAGAACACACGGTAAAAACAGAAAAAGGACAAGGATTCAGAGGCCCTGTCCCTCAGATGCATTTCCGGCATCACAGTCGCCCCCCCCAGACTGAGGTGGAGGGTGCCTAATCTCCCACGGGATAGACACCCTCATCCAGACGGTCAACATACCTTCTGGAAAGGCCATCTGCATTATCGTGACTCTTCCCTGGTCTGTGCTCTATGGTGAAGTCTAGCCCTTGTAGGCTAATCGACCACCTGAGCAATTTCGGATTCTCACCCTTCATCTGCATAAGCCACTTCAGGGGCTTATGATCTGTTTGGACCTTGAAGGTGGACCCCGTAAGGTAGGGCCTAAAACGCCTAAGGCTCCAAACTATACTAAAACATTCCTTTTCAACAGTAGCCCACCTAAGTTCTCTACCCTTGAGTTGTCTACTGATGAATATGATAGGATGTTCTCTCCCTTTGTCATCTAACTGGGACAAGACAGCTCCAATTCCGGTGTCGCAGGCATCCGTCTGGACGATAAAGGGTCGGCTGTAGTCAGGCGCACTCAACACAGGTGCCCTACACAGACTTTCTTTCAAGCCATCAAAGGCCCTCTGACAGTCTTCAGTCCAATTAACCTTCCTAGGCTGTTTGGGTGAAGTTAGAGCTGTCAGGGGTGCAGCTATGGTTCCATAGTCTGCCATGAAATTGCGATAGTACCCAGTGAGGCCCAAAAAGGCTCTCACCTGGGTTTGAGTAGTGGGAGTCTCCCAGTTCTGTACGTCCTGTACTTTACTGGAGAGAGGTTGGATTTGACCCCCTCCTACCTCATGACCAAGATAGGTAACTTTCCCCTGAGCTATCTGGCACTTGGTGGCCTTGATAGTGAGGTTAGCCCTTTTCAAGGCCTGCAACACCTTATCCAGATGTGTCAAATGCTCTTCCCAGGTGGAACTGTAGACGGCAATGTCGTCTAAGTAAGCCACACAAAAGGCTTCCAGCCCACTGAGCGCATGGTTGACCAATCTCTGGAAGGTGGCAGGGGCATTCTTCAACCCAAAGGGCATGACCCTAAACTGGTAGAGTCCCTCAGGTGTGGAGAATGCCGTCTTTTCCTTGGCATGGTCCGTCAGAGCTATTTGCCAATAGCCTGAGGTAAGGTCAAAGGTGCTCACAAATTTGGCAGCACCTATAGTGTCCACGAGCTCATCAGCCCTGGGCAATGGGTGCGCGTCAGTTTTGGTGACGGCATTGACTCCTCGGTAGTCCACACAGAACCTCCAATCCTTGGTACCCGCCGGGGAACTTGCCTTGGGGACAAGGACCACTGGACTGGACCAGGGACTGGTGGAGGGTTCAATAACACCCAGATCCAACATCTTGGCGACCTCAGCCTGGATGTGGTTTTTGACGGTATCTGACATACGATAGCTCCTGCTTTTGACAGGCACACTGTCACCAGTGTCAATTTCGTGCTTACACCACGGTGTAAGGCCCGGTGTCAGTGAAAACAGAGGGGCATACTGCTGGAGCAAAGCCCGGCAGGCCCTCTGCTGCTCTGTTGTCAAATCGGGAGAGAGTTGTACTCCCTCCACTGAGCCATCCTGAGGGTTGCTATGCAGCAAATCAGGAAGGGGCTCACTCTCATCCTCTTCTTGCCCTGAAGCTAGCAAGAGACATGAGACCTCTGCTCGCCTGTGGAAAGGCTTGAGCCTGTTGACATGGAATACCTGGGGGGCTACCCCAGAGGCTCCCATGTCCACCAGATAATTGACTTCGCCCATCTTGGAGATGATCCTGAAGGGTCCAGTCCACTTGTCTGCCAAAGCTCTAGGCTTGGTAGGCTCCATCACAAGGATTTCCTGTCCCGGAGTCCAATCCACTTGCGAAGCTTTCAGGTCATGCCAGTACTTATTCAATTCCTGGCTGGCCTTGAGATTTGCTGTTGCCTGACCCATCATTTGTGTCATCCTCCGCCTGAGGCCTAACACATAGTCCCCCACTTGCTTGGCGGGACCTGGAGGGGTGGCTTCCAAGCCTTCTCGGATCAAGGCGAGGGGCCCCCTCACGGGATGTCCAAAGAGTAACTCAAAGGGGCTGAAACCAACACCCTCTTGAGGTACCTCTCTGTAAGCAAACAGCAGGCATGGCAGGAGGAGATCCCATTTCCTCCTTAGGGGCTCTTCCAAAGCACCTAGCATGCCCTTGAGAGTTTTGTTAAATCTCTCAACCAGACCATTGGTCTGGGGGTGGTAAGAGGTGGAGAACTTGTAGGTTACCCCGCACTCTTTCCACATGGTTTTCATGTAACTAGACATGAAGTTGGATCCTCGGTCAGAGACAACCTCCTTGGGGAATCCAACACGGGTGAAAATGCCCAGGAGAGCCCTGGCAACCACCTTGGCAGTAACAGTCCGAAGGGGTATTGCCTCAGGGTACCTGGTGGCATGATCTACCAAGACCAGGATGAACCGATGTCCACCTGAAGTGGGAGGGTCAAGGGGACCGACGATGTCGATGCCCACCCTCTCAAATGGTGTGCCAACCACTGGTAATGGCTGCAGTGGGGCAATGACCCTGCCTCCAGTCTTGCCAGACAACTGACAAGTTGGGCAGGTCCTGCAGTGGGACTCCACCTCTACTCCCATCCGTGGCCAGTAGAAATGGGCAGAGAGCCTCTGCTTAGTCTTCTTGGTCCCAAGATGACCAGCCAAGGGCACCTCATGCGCCAACTGCAGTAGGAAGGGCCTGTAAACCTGGGGTACCACCAACCTCTTGCGGGCACCAGGTTCGGGCTTAGTGGGCTCACTAACAAGGAGCTCACCCTCCCAATAAATCTTGAATGTCCTAGGCACTTCACCTTGTGCCTGGGACAGGGCCTGTTTCCTCAGGCCCTCGAGAGAGTGGCACTCTCTCTGTCCCTTACAGAAGTCTGCCCGGGAGGGTCCCCCTTCAGCTAACAAGCATTGAAGGTCGGGATGATCCTCCGGGTTGAGAACCTCTCCCACAGGAGAGTCTTCTGTATCTTCTCCCACAGGAGTTGAGTTTGGGTTTTCCACTGGACCCAGCCCGTCCGGAGCATGGATCCCATTGGGTGCTGTCGGAACAGCAGGAAGAGAAGGTGTTCCCTCCACAGAGGTGGCCTTCTTGGTCTTCCTTCTTCTTGCCTTAGGCCTCGCCTTTGGCTCGGATACCTGACTCACAGCCAGACCCGGTGTCACCTGTGACCTAGTGACTGCAGCAGCAGTCATGGGAAGACCATCCGAGATCAACCCCAACTCTACTAGATCATTTCCTAACAGAATGTTAGCAGGGACATTGTCCTGAACCAGGACAGGAAGCTTTGCTGTCTTGTCTCCAATCATGAGTGTGACTAGGGCTACAGGCGATAATTTGGGAGGCCCACCAGCTAACCTGGTGGTTTGCAGAGGAGCACCTTCATAGTCCTCTGGCTTGAGCAGGGTCCTGTCCACCACTGTCATGCTTGCCCCAGTGTCTCTCAAACCAGTAGAAGGCTGGCCATTCAAGAGGACACTTCTCAAAAATCTACGGGTGTTCTGTGGGATAGTCGCCAGTACTTCTGCGTACTGGTCCCAGGCCCCAAGGGACACTAAGGAAATCTCTACTGGAGCACCAAATGTGATTCCTGTAGAGGAGGGGAGGACAGTGGCCTCCACCTCAGACACGGGGTAAGGGTAGGTCAGGCTGACAGCCTGTACTCCAAGTGCCTTACCTTTACACTTGGGGTCACCCCTTTTGTGATCCAGAGCCCCACAATCCCAACAAGTGCCAGGAGTGCGGGGTACGGTACTGGAACCACTGGGAGCCTGCTTTGCAGCAGGTGGACCACTACTCTTATTCCCACCCACAGAGGACTTATCCCCACTAGATTTTTGGGTCTTAGGAGAGGAAGGTTTTGGTTTACCCGACTGTGACTGCTTTTGGGACTCCTCAGCTTTCTGAGAGGCCCCCTTTTCTTTGTCCTTGTCCTTCCCACTGGAGTCCTTAGGGGACACCCGGTGGGAGACCCACTTGTCAGCCAACCTAGCCAGCTTAAAGGGGTCCAAAATGTTCTGGTCAGCCACATACTGACGCAGCTCTGGTGAACAGGCTTCAGAAAAATGCTCAAAAAACAAGAGGTGGGACAACTCAACAAAAGTTTTCACCTTGTATCCATCAATCCACCCCATCATGTTCATGTGCGCAGTACTCACCCAGTCAACCCAAGACACATTCTCTCTTTTCTTAAATTCCCTGAACCTTTTAAGGTATTGGGCAGGTGTCTTGCCAAACTTGGCAATCAAAGCAGACTTCATACACTCATACTGACCCCTTTCTTCCACACTCAGCTTCAGAATACAGTCATATCCAGTTTGAGGCACTCTGCTTAACAAACACTTAGCCCAATCTCTTTTATCTACATCATGAATTGCACAAGCCATTTCAAACGCTTCAATCCATTGGAGGATATCTGAACCCTCCACAAACACACCAACCAAATCTTTCATAAACTTGGTGGCTGGGGACCTGCCACTCTCAATTGGTCTAGCTGAAGTCTCCACTCTAGCTCTCTCTAGCTGGATTCTCTGACATTCAGTGTCCTTGTCTTTGAGCGCAAGATCCCTATTCTTGAGTTCCACTTGCTGTGCCAGCTCCTCTTTCTTAAGCTCAGCTTCTATTTCCAACTTGCGATATTCAAAGGCCAATTTCATCCTTAATAACTCAAGTTCCATGGAATTGCTGGGGTTTGGAACAGAGGCAGCAGGAATGGTGGCATTCCCAGAAACAGATTCAGCGACAACCCCAGGGGCAGAGTCCTCACTGGTTGCATCCCCCCCTTCATCAAGGGTTTCACCATCAGTCTGGTAGTCCACCAGGGCAGCTATCAGCTCAGCCCTAGACTTATCCACAAAGTCCAACTCCCTGGCTTCACAAGCACTCTGGAGAGCCTCTAAGCTCATCCGAGTCAATTTACCATTTGCAATGGGCTCCATTGCCTGTAATGCAGTTATTTGGTACACACCCAAACCTTAATCTAATAAAGTGCGGATATTTTGTAAGTGGCACGGTTATACACTGAGTCTTAAAACCATAAGCATCCCACCGCTGCCACCAGCTTGTCAAGACCGGTGGGGGGGTCTGTACTTCCGCTCTCTATATGGTAGAGGAGAGGCACAGAAGACCCCAGCCAAGATTCTCGATTACGGTAGCGATGGACGAGCAATCAAGGCCTAGCTTCTCAGGAGGTGATGCAGGCTGGTTCTTAAGTACAGGGTATCCCCAAGCCCCCACAAAGGAATGTCCACACACTGTATTACTGAAAACACAGTCTTTATATAATTAATATTCAAGGGTTATGTACACTTATCACAATAACGCACTTTGTGCTCAGGAAAATCAGCAATGGTAAATATCTACAATTCTAAAGTGGTACCACTAATATTAGACCTCATTAAAGTGCATTCACAATACTGTTAAAATGGCCCACAGATCAATAAGAAGGAAACCAGCAATAGAGAGAGGAGAGATAACAGAGGGTTGAAACAATAGGCAGAATACTGGCCCCTACCACTGGACACAGTTCTGTGTGGAGATCCCCCCACCTGGGCAACCTGTAAAATAAAGGGATATGACACAAGCCCAGTCCATATATTGTTCAACAGTCTTATTCTCTCCTACAATGTTTTTACCCCCCCAATGTACCTGGTGGAGTCGAGTTCTTCGAAGAGGCGTCGACAGATCCTTCTTGAATGACCCCCTTTTAAGCAGGAGTCACGGATCGTCGAGAGGCGTAGAGAAACGTCGAAGACCTCGGGGTTCGGCGACGGGGAATCGACGGCCCTTCTTGAATGCCTTCCCTTTCAAGCGGGAGGCACGGGGCGTCGAACGTCCGTCGACAAACGAGGTAGAACGATGTCGAAGAGGCGGCAGCTTCGTCCGAGCGGTGCTCGTCGGCGTCGGGGCGTCGGCGTCCTGCAAGGCGGAGGTGTGCGGGGCACCTCGATGACAATAGTTCTGGACCGCAAAGATTGTAGAGACGGGAGCCCAGCAAGGGCGTCGAGTCGCTCGAGTCTTTGGGATCGTGAGGTGGCGGGAAGCCCACCGGCGGATTCTCCTCGGCGCGTTGGTCGTCCTCGACTTTCTCCGGCAGGGCAAAAGCGGTCGACGGTGCGGACGAGGGAGTCCTTCGAGTCAAATGTTCTTAGGCAAGGAGCGGACGGCTCCGGTCGTCGGCGGCACGGCGTCAAGTGGTTCCCACGGCTGGGCAACACAACTTCGACGGGCCTCCAGCGGTTACACAGACCTGCGAACCCTGGTCGACGGCAATGGACTTCGACAGCGTCGAGGTCCGGGTGCTTCACTTCGATCTCCTCGGCGGTCCCGTCTCGGGTCGGCAGCCTTTCGAGGGTCTGACTTCCAGGGCGCTTCGGCGAAGATTCAGCGGTGCTCGATGGTCCCTCGGAGCACGGGAAGAGGGCGCCTTACCAGGTCCTCTCTCGGGTCAGTCCTCGACGATTTCGACAACCTTCAGTTCCGTCGAAGCAAATGCCACAGCAAGTCTTCTTCTTCCAGCTGGACGTCGAGGATCAGCAAATCCAGTTACTCTTGAGTGGAGACTCAGCTTCTGAATGCTTCTGAACAATTTCCAGTGGTGAGAGGTCCCCAGATATACTATTCTGTCTCTCATCCACACTGCTGGCACACACACAGCAGCCAATCACACAGAAGGGCATTCATGCAGTCAGTCAGCCAATCAGGCACACAGTGCATTCAGGCCACACTCCTCCCTTTCAGACACTCACAACAAGGAATGTGGATTGGGACAAGTACCCAGCCATTCAACACTACACACTGCATTCAGGCCAGTTTCGGGCAGGGCTGTCTCAGTCTTTGTCTCTCATGCCAGAAACCAGACAACCACAACAAGGAGTGTATATTGGTCACACACTCCATTCACCCAGGTCCCACCCACAGGAGGTACCCACAACATACAGTCACTGGGAAGGCTCCAGTCAGTCTAGCTGGGCCTTTACAACAACACCATATATGGAACTTCCACCCAACAGCCAGTCAGGGGGAAGGGACAGAGTCAGGGCTTCCCAGGACTTTGGGAAAAACAAGATAACAGGCAATAGAAAGCAAGAGGCCACAGGGGCCATCTTGTTTCCTATCAGGAATCAACTGATTCCAATGGCAGGGCCTGGGTATCCCAAAATGGAGGACACCCAGAGCACCTGTCAAATTCAGCATGGAGCTGCCACCAGCCCATACCCTGCTCTGTGGGCCACCCACAGGTGCCCAAAAACATACACTAGGGGCACAGGGTTGTACCCCTACCCATGGGTGCCATAAGGGTATCCCATGGGTCTGTTCACCAAACCAAAAGAGAGCTGCACTGCCAGGAGTCCCTCATGGACTCCTGGGCAGAAAACATGACAGAACACACGGTAAAAACAGAAAAAGGACAAGGATTCAGAGGCCCTGTCCCTCAGATGCATTTCCGGCATCACAGGCACATGCAGGCTTGTCCTGTGTTTATATTTCAAACTTGAGTTCCTGACACATATGCCACCCCTGCTTCCCCTTTCCATGGGCTCGCAAGGATGTAACCCAGTGACAGTAACTTACATAGAGGCATTGGGCTCCCATAAGTTGTGTGGGAAGTCTGTAGTCCAAACTGTGTATACACCCCTATTGGGGATTGGTGATGATTTCTTCACTGCATGGTTGATTTGTGTATTGTATTACATACAGGCCATTATGCATGTTTGTATGTAGCTTCTTCATGTCTTAACTAGCCTACCTCCATTGCAGATTCAGTTCATGTTTTATGCAGTACACTGCCACATTTACCAACCAGCAACACACTGGAGATGGAAGGGGTTGATGTGCTGCCTTTGTCAGGTTGTGACACTTGCACTACTTTCATGTTTTACTGTCATATGTTGCCACTGTTGGATCCTGTATTGATGTTTTGCCTTGGTGGTAAGTATTTGTTCATGTGTGCGGTTTATCTTTTATTGGTGAGAGGGAATTGTCTCTGGCCTGTTTCCATTTGGGACGGTGCATTTTGTGACACTTGTGTCATGTGTTGTGCATTCATTTGGTTGCTTTCACATTGCATGCCATGCCATGGTGTGTTAGGTAGCTGAGATGGGGTTAGGGAGGGGTTAGATGACATTCCACTATTTGGGTGTACTATTTTGGGGATAGTCCTTCATGCTGCATGAATGTGTGCATTTTACTGACACAGCATTGGGTCTGTTTAAGTAGCTTGAGATGCACACAATGTAGCACTTCCAGGAAAACAATCTCAGAGTGGTATAGTTGTGACAGTTGACTGTCCCTTTTGTCATCATCATCAATTGTCAGCTGGTATGTGCCAGGCCTGTGTGCACTCCACAGGGATGGGATTTTAGGTGAAGAAATTGGCCACAAGCTGGGTACGGGCTGCATCACCATGTGCCCTTTACCCTCCCATGCGCAGCGGCCGTGCATGTGGTTGGGGATGTGGTGCACCACCATGTCCACCGGCACGCCTCGCCCGGTTGCAACGTTGTGCAGGACACATGCTGCCACTATGATCCTGCACACTACTGGGGGCGCAGATAGCAGCTGCCCACCAGAGTGGTCAAGGGAGCAAATACGTGACTTGAGCACTCCGAATGTGCGCTCCACTATGCCCCGGTTTGCAATATGGGCTGTGTGGTATCTTACCTCGGGTGGTGTGGTTGGGGTTCCGTATTGACGTCATCATGTAGGTGCTCAGAGGGTAGGCACTGTCCCCTGGGGAGGTGATAATGGTTGTCATTAGTTGGGTTTTCCTATTTCTCAGTGTGTGACATGCATGCATGTGCAGAGGCATTTGTACTCACCAATGAGCCATGTGTCGCCATGCAATTTTCAGGTCCCGGTTTAGGGGTGACATTCTGAATATGAAACTATCATGGCTGGACCCCAGATAGTTGGCATATACTGAGGTGATGATTCCCTTGGCATCACATACAACCTGCACGTTGATGGAATGCCAGTGCTTGCGGTTTCGATAGATGTGCTCAGTGGCCCTGGGAGGACGTAGAGCCACATGGGTGCAATCAATGGCACCTAGCACTTAGGGGATGTATGCCACCCCGTAAAAGTCCTGGACCATGGCCTGCCTTTCTGCAGGTGTTCTCGGCATGTATATGTGCCTGCGGACTGAGGGACGTGCAGTCATGATCGCCAACACCTGGTGTAGTCAGCATGACTGCGTGGCCTGTGAGACGCCCCCAACTATGGCACTTGGCCGCTGAAATGACCCAGTAGCCAAGAAATGCAGTACATTGAGGACCTTCTCCAAGGGACTCAGTGCTTGGGAGCACAGGGTGGGTGATGTGAGGTCATCCTCCCACTCAGCAACCAGTTCTAGGATGATTTGGGGTGGAAACATGTACCTCACATACACCTGGTCATCAGGCATCCCAAAAAGGCTGGTCCTGGGTAAAACATTGCGGGGCCTGGCTATCCTCCTCCTCCTGCGGTGTCCCACGACCACTGCTGTGAGGAACGGTACATTCATTGTAGTGTATGAGCTTGTTTGTTGTTTGTGCACACTTTTATGCTGCGCAGCGCCGCTTACGTCTGCTTCCTGCTAACGTACGTGTTTCTGGATTAGCGTATCTTTTGTGGTGTGCAGGTTTCCCCTGTTTGATTCCATGAATACGTGTTGTTAGCGCGCGTGTGGGCATTGCAAGGATTTAGCAGCGGTACTTCCCCCGTAACGCCCACATTTTCACGTGTTGTTTCCCATTACGCGTGTTCCGCCCCCTTTTTAGGTGTGTGCGCTGCCCTGTGTGCACCTTCACTGGCCGTCTCGCGCACAGCCTTGGGGATGTCGCAATGACGTGTGCGCCACACGTGGATTCAGCGCACATCGCAGGTTAGCACGTGCAGCGCATTCCATGAATTGACAAATGGCTGTGTGTGCACCTTTAGCACGCATGCACTGCGATTTTCATGCTTGCGCTCCCCTTTTCAGCGCACATTAATTCCATGAATTACCCTGACGGTTGTAACAACTGATTCGCAATTGTTGAATAATATGGAAGGGTAACAGCTATCATACATAATTGGTAAAGACAACATGAAATCAAGGAGTACAGCTTACTCCACTAGATTTAAAATCTTTGATTATCATGTTGTTAAGAGGAAAACGGAACGTAGAAGAGACATTTGCGCTATCTCCACGAATAAGCATATGGATAATCAAACTAAGTGTTGCCTCTTATCCAAGTTAAAAACTAAATATAAAAACTGTCTGCTCTGCCACAAAAACTCAAGCGATGATGTTCATTGTCAACATATGCACTGCACATTGCACAGTAAAGATGGTACTACATTTTAGAGACTGATAAATAAATATAGTAAGTTTCGTATCAAACAGGAAATTAATCCTATAGACTAACATAAATTGAAGGATCATATCACCCGAATGTATCCTACTAACTATAACCAGTGTTTAACATGGATGTAGTTGGTGCTGCCCCTCATGCTCATAAATAAGCATTTGATGAAGATATAACAAATTGCATTATGCATTGCGTACTACTGGTTCACAGGGGCCTGATGGTCTCACTAGTTCAATAATCAAAGACACCCCTATATCTTGAACCCACATATGTAATTGCTTAACCTATCTGCCTGCTAGCTAACATTGTTCCCTCGCCTCTAACCTGCCTCTGTCCCTCACTTCCTCTCCCTCCATTCTAGCACGTCAGCCATCATAGAGACATCCTGAGCAAAGCTGGCCCTACCGCCGTCCTACACTTAAAGATTTCTAATGCTTGTTATCCTTAATTTATCTAGGCCCACTTATGTATTGTCCCTGGTAACTGTGCCATTTACTCCCCTCCACAACCTTGTCAGAATGTCCCTCTAACCCACCCCATTCTAAGAAACTCACTTCTTCCAGTCAAATCTGATTTCTTATCTAGTGCATTTTTTTTGTGATCCAAGGAGCATTGTTCCTCCTGTATATCAATAAATAACTAAATAACTAAATAATTAAATGACTAGCTTACTCGAAAACATATATAAAACTGGAGTAATCCCTGCATCCTCGAAGATATAACATATTTTACCTAGTCACAAAAAGGGTATTACAACAGATCCAGCAAATTATAGATTGCTTGCGATGCAGGACATGATAGACATTTTTTATGTTGCAAACTTTTATTCGTGAAATGAAAAGATGGTTAGAGGACTCCCAGATCCTGGGTCCATTCCAAACATGATTCACGTCAGTATTTGGCACGATTCACAATGTCTGGACTTTGAAACATTTAAAGGATAAAAGCATACATACTTAGGGCGATGGATTATTCATGCCATTCATTGACTATAAGGCGGCTTTCGATGAGGTTAATCACATTTTGCTGTGGAAAACGTTTTAATCCTGTGGTATACCACAGCATCTTTTGTCTTTTGTTATGCAGATGTATGGTGACACATCTCTTCGAATTTGTTTGAATGATCAAGTTCATTTTACTGATGTAATACAAACTATTAATGGCTTAAAACAGGGGTGCGTAGAGGCCTCCCTATTATTCAACATATACATATCAGACATTGATGGTATCTTAAGAAGAGTTAATTCCTATCCGCCCAAGATTGGTTATAGTCAGTTGACCTGGCTTGGATATGCTCATGACTTAGTTATATTAGATGAAACCCTCATCAGTTTTCAAAGACTATTGGATGATGTGCCTTGTTAATCTAAGACTAACGGTTAACAGATACATTCTTTCAAAACAATGATAATGACATTGGGTGGGAAGTCACACAGTAATCAGATTTGCTGTATGCAGAAAGGTCGAAAAAATCCAGAGGTTCAACCAATTCATTTATCTAGAGTATGCTTGACCTTTTTGCATAGACTTGCATTATAGCCTGGCAACTAAGGGGTTAAGATCAAGTGCATATGCACTGCCTTTAAAGAACTAAGTAGTTAGTAAAGTAAGTAATACATGCATTCTCATTAAGAACTTCACAAGTGTTACTAGCCATATTGCATCTTTTTCTTTAAAAATGTTTAGGCCATATGTAATAAAAGGTGCTATACCTGTCTGGTATAGCTTAAGCAACCGTTCAATAGAGAAGCCAATTGCATTATGACTTCTCTATTGAACGGTTGCTTAAGCTATACCACACATGTATAGTACCATGAATTACCTATGGCCAAAACATGTTTAAAGAAAAAGATTTGCAGGTAATCTATAGCACAGGGTATTGGGCCTAAGTACATCGATCCCGATACAAGCATTTAGGCTTGAGCTGGGTTTAACAAGCTCATTAAATAGCCATAGAGTTAAACATGCTTGATGCAGACAATCGAGAAAAAACAGTGTTTAATTTGTGGGGGTGTATGCCAGCCCTGGCACTTATTTTTGAGCCCCGGCCTTTATTGTCTCAGACTCACTTTAGTTATAAAGTGATGATACTCAGTGCATCTATCAACCACAATGAGCAGGTGCACGCTGTAGTGTAACCCCAAATATGCTGACACTGAGGGGGAGCAACTATGGGTGGTGGCAGCTGTGTTGGGGATCTGCCCACTGCAGTGCCACTGTAGTGCTAGAAAATGTATAGGCCCTGGCACTTATCTTTTTTCAAATTAAGCACTGACAAAACAGCACTATTAGGTTACTTTCGCACACTCACTGAGACAGGTTTGCAGGCGGTACCTAAGGTATTAAGAGAATACATGAAAGAAACACAAACAAACACATTGGCATATGCGATTAGAGGAGAACAGTAGGATTATTCAAGTATGAAACAGCAAACAGGAATATTAATGGGATTGGCCTACGAATGGCAAATGCCTATCTAGTAAAAGGAAAAATATGCAATATACGAAACAATCCTTTACATTACTGACCAAAACTCAATTGATACCACTGAATTGTGGTTTTATATATCATCGGCTGGATCTATTATCTTTTCAAATGGGGTATTCAATCAATGGAACGATATTTAAATGGTTAGAATGAGTATGGTGTCTTGCAAACATTGAATTACTCAGATGTGCTGGGGATGTATTAATATGTATTAACTTAATAATTAAGTGATAATTTGACTATTTTGAAATGTAACAGGGAATGTATTTTATATTTTGTATAATAATGTGTTCAAGGTTCATGTTAACCAATTGTCACAATAAATGAATTCAACTACACTGTTTTGTGTAGAAACGTATGATAATACATTCACCAAACAACATTCCTTTACCTAGCAAATATTCTTTTAGAGGCCTGTGTTTGGGTATCTGGTAATAAACTAGGCAATTCCTTAATGGTATGTACAGAAGCAGCGTTTCACCTTTATAAATAAGAATAGATTTTCTCTGATGATTGTGTTTATGGAGAATCTGATTCATACACCAAAGATAGAAATACATGTTTCTGTATGAGCCATCAATGATTTCATAAACGGAAAAGTGATCCTTAATATATATTTATGAACCAATAGCTGGCACCTTAACAGCTGATCAGTGAAATCCATGACCATTGCAATTGTAACCTTTTGATAAAAAGATATGTTTCAACGAAACATGATGTATAGCCTCAGTTTGCTCCACATAATTAAGGGAAACGCGATAATGGTTGGAATTATGTCCTTAGATTACACTGTTCGCTGATGCCACCTCCTATCACCATTCCATTCTGAAGCTCATCCATGTGTGACCAACTCTTGAGGGATGATTGATGCTTATTTTCCAACTTCTCATCATTTGGAGTCTGGCATCACCATCTAGACTAACTTCCAACATGCCAGAAAGCATAGCTTCTGTGCCTTCAAAGGGATAACCCACCCAACAAGCAAATTGTATGGTCCCCTACATGTGTATTTTCTCCACATTTACAACCTGCAAATAAAATTAAACTTCACCCTCCTTGGGTTAGGGACCTCATTGATACAACAATTAATCATCCCTCCTTGATCCCAGTAGGATAGTCAGATCTTTTTTTCCTTGCCCCATGGCCCTATCCCAAAGACAGACACTCACTAGGCATTTATGAATGTACATTTTGTAAGGTTAACAATTGTTGCAGTCCCCTACCATAAATCTTTACACCAATGTTGCTCTAATGAATCACACCTTCCTTCTTTCAAGAGATCAGAATCCCCTGAGACTCATACTCCATCCTGTGTACCAACCCACCATAATCCAGTGTCAGTCTTACAAGTACATTTCAGTCAAATGTCTCTTCAATGCCCAAAACACTGGCTATTGACTGCCATCCTCCTGTGTTTGAAAAATACTCCTAGATGACTGGATGGTGTTAAGGACAGATGACCTGGGCAAATCTCACATGCGTTTGATGCTAGATTTCAACATTCAGATTGATGATACCTCTAAAATGGACCCAATGAAAGTCCACTAAAGTTTATCTAACATGGTCTTCATGAGTAGTAATTCCCATTCCAAATCATGACCACAACCCTGATTGCTTTTCTCCTACATGCTTCACACTTTCAAAGTGGCTATGACCACCCCTTTGCCCCTCTCTTGATCTCAAACCCCACCCTAAACCTATCCCTTATAATAATAAACAATTATACCACCTTTCAGATTATATAGGATTGACAACAGTGAATCATTTGATTTTCCACTACCTTCTCAGGCCCACAAGTGATAGACCAAGTAACTTACTTCTGACCTCATCCTAAAGGCATCATAAGATCTTTGAACACTATGGTATGTTTAAGAACTATGATGCTTAACCACCTTCAAAGGCAGTTAAAATACTCTATGTTGGGGTGACACATGGGAGAAGCTGCAAAATGCCTCTGAGCAGGTCTGATATTATCCAATGGACTGGCCCATCTCTTCTCATACAGACTAATGCACTTTAAATGGGAGAGGATGGGCTTTTTCAGGTAGGCTGAAATAAATGTAAAGACTCAGATAGATCAGTGAGTTGAGCTCTTACTGCTATGATACAGATTCCATCTGGGGGAAACTGTTGGAATCTTATCAGGAATAACTAATACTTCTGTGCGTGATAGCAGGAGAATTAGTCTGTTTGACAAATCTATTCTGAAGAATTGCCATCTGTCATGGGTGTAAAATCCCTAGGTTCTTTACTTTATGTTCATGATACAATGATGTAGGTAATTACTTCAGAAAGGATGGCCTGCTAATCAGACCCCTTACTCATTAAACTTCATGCCAAAACTGTACACCTGTGCCCTGCTGCATCAATATCCTGATCAGCAATTCTTGCTTTCCAGTAGCACATACAAGGTTCAGAAGTCACAGATGCCCTGCTTGACATCTGCTGCGACAGAAAATTCACTGCAGTGCAGAAGTTGCATTACATTCTTCATTCCATCCAATCCTGTGGCCATTTACATATGTAAGAGTTGGGCTCCCACTCCACCTTTATGTCACTTGTGTACCTTCAAGGACAACGGAAAGATTTAATGTTGACTGTTTTGGGAGCACAATCTTTCCCAAATCCCTCTTCCAGCGGTGATGACAAATGTACCAAGGCAGATACATATCAGCTTTCTACCCTACCCTCAGGGCACACTAGGGGTGTCTTTTCTGGGGACCAACAACAACCACTCTTCTAGAAAATCTCCCTAGACTGGGAGAGCAGAGACAAAAAAGGGACTCATCTTAACATGGCACCGTCTGCAGTGGGACTCAAAACATCCAGAGGGTCAAATCATCCTTGTCTCCTGTTTTCATTGCTTAAAGAACTTTGAATTGCATTCAAAGTGTGTTCACCACTTTCGTATCTCAAGGACCCACAGTGCTAACTTTGGTGCTCAACTTCAAACTTCAAACTATTCTAACTGCATTATCAAACCAACTTGATGCCATATTGTTTCAGCAGAGGTTCATCAACTGTCTGTTTACCAGTGCACTGTGGAGCTACTATCAAACGGGCACATTATTAAACCAAGCATCGAACCATCAGGGCTTTGCATAACAGCTTGACGTGAACGACTGGAGCATTGCATCACACATTGAACCAATTTATCTGTACTCATTGTTGTTCACCACACTCGATCGTCTAACTGCGCCTGGTGATATATTGATATGCACTGCTCAATGCCACTTTCCAATCACAGGAAGCACTGCTTGAACCCCACTCAATGCTGACACGCCACCTGGAAGCAACGCCACTCGCCACACTCAAACCCAGTCTATCTCAAAGCTGGTCCAACCCGTCTAACTGGTTAAGAACTGTAATCAGGTATGATGGAGAGCCCGTCTCCTTGGTCTATTTATAGGACTCTAAAGACTGGTTAAGGCCCTTGTTGAATCAATTCCTAAAGAAGGTTTTCCTTTGGGTGGCATTACTGCAATTCTTGTCTTTTTTTCTGCCAGCTACATTTTCCAGAGTGCGTACACACCACTGTACTGCATTTTGTGTCTTTCCTTACAGCGGTGGGTTTTATATTGTTTTTAACAATAAGTTGTATGATTTATTTATTTGTTTAATTACAATATATATTTGTAAAGAACCTATACATTGATCAGACATCATTTTATTTTGGAACGGTTGTACTATTGCTGTTTGTGTTGCTACGGTTTCACATATGCTTCCTGTCTGCCATAAACGGCGAAGGAGGTGTGTAGCTCTCGGAAGCGCCTGTTTTACCTTCATGATTGGGAGCACGGCTGGTTTGCAGGAGTGTGAGGGGCTGCGTACATCGTTTAGCCCCTACTCATACTTGCACTCCTGCAGAGCCCCCTAGAATTTGGAGTACTGTAAAATAGGGGAATCAAGACTAATGCAAAGACATGGTATTACTGATAAACCTATGAAAGAGGTGGCGCACAGATAATGTCTGCTCTCAGAGGTCAAATCAGCCCATACTAATCGAGCTTGCTTTGTACCACGAGAGCTCTTCCCTCTCCACTTGATTTTGGAATGCCTACCTCGGTGCGCTTAACTGATTAAGCGATCATTTCACCTGAGTACACCAAATGTACACATCCCGAAAGGGCTGAGGTCTACCCGGGGTGAACAAATTCAGACCATGCAAGGAAAGACAAACTTCTGCCATCTCCTGGAGGTCCCTATAATATTCTTACTGCCCTACTGGTGACCAGGAGGTTCCCGCAAGGCAGTGGGGTACGTTAAAACATTTTAAAGTTCACGCAACCTTGAAGTGGAATTAGAAAACAAGCACAGACAAATCTTGCGATGCTATGGGTGAAGAGATCTGGTCTGATAGCACAGCGAGTACAGCGCTTGCTTTAACATATGTGCAGACTCTACTTAGGTAGGTTCGAATCGCGGCAGGGCCAAACTCAGCCTTTCATTCTTCCAAGGTCGATAAATGAGCATAAGCAGTGCTCAGATACCTGAGGGTTCGTAGCTATATAAATGCTAAATTATCATTAAGAGACGACACGGGAGCAGTGAGGGGTGGGGCAAGCATAGGAATGCATTGAGGGCCAGGGGCTTCTTTCCTCCCCAAAAGTTACTATTTGAAAGACAGCAAACTTTTGAATGGAGGACACATACATATTCATGGGTCATTTTTGCAGTGAATCGACCAGCATTATAAATATGTTGTATGTTGTAATTTTATTTAGGATATTTATGAATTATTAACCTACCCCCAAAGCAATTGAGTTGCAGTTGAGTATAGTAAGGATAAGTCAAATACCCTACAGTTGCGAACTCAATATTTAGGTTACATAGAAATACCCATTTTAGATGCTACACAATTCTTGGGCACATTTGAAGGAAATTGAACACCTGCTGTCTACAGTTAAAGGTGTAGTCTAAATCCCGACTGGTTTGAGAGCCCCAGAAAAGAAGTGAGACAAAGAGAGACCACAGTATGGATTTTAGAGCATTGCATCCTTCTGAATGAAGGCGTGAGGTCCTTTGTTGTTTGTCTTTCAATTTCCATCATTTGTGGTATATAATAGCGTGATACATAAGAGATAGAAGCTCAAATGAAAACGACTATTCATACCTAGATAGGCAACACTGTGGCAATTGATTCTGGCATCTAAAGTAATAATTTGGAGTGTGCCAAAGAGGCACTTTCAGTCCCATGCTCTCCAATGCCTAGTTCATGGTGATCTGCTCAGATATGGCAGGCAGATATTTGCAGGTTAGTCTTCCATAATGGATAGCTCAGAGTAGTCTTTGTCTCGAGAGGATAACTCTGGGGCAACGTGCTTGCCTTAGAAGCAAGAAGACACGGAGCACCACAGGTTCGATTCCCAGGGTCGGTGCTTAGAAACCTCCGGCTATTAAAGCGTTATAAATAACCTATCATATTCTAGTAATCTGTATAATTAATGGCCACTCATTCGATTGAGATTCTGGCACCCATCAGAAACCAGTTTCTACTCATAATGAAAGGTCAAATTAAAATAACTATTCACCTACACATTAGAAATATACTGGTGATGACTATTCACAACAGAATAGCGGGGTTCTGCAAACTCAGATGACACTAACGGCTTGTTTCATGGAAATGTTTGAACGCTTCGAAGTGACTTTGCACTACTGAAATGTGACTTTGCAATGCCGACACAAACCCTGATTAATGGAACTGTGTACGGTGTATTTATGGAGGGCAAAGTCAGTTTAAAATCATTTTGCAGTACAAAATAAAATTTGCACTGACCTTGCCCTGCAAAAATACACTTTGCACAGTTCCATGAATCAGGGTTTGTGTCGGCAGTGAAAAGACACTTTGCACCGTGCAAACAATTCCTTGAATCAGACCTTAAGGCAGCATTGCCAGTTAGACCCTCCCTAACAATTATTCTTGGGCGAACTCACCCCACAGACGCCTGAGCATATGAATAGTCATACCCGTCCGGGATTCTGGTAACTCACAAATATTGACAGGTCACTTGCTACTCCCGAAACATATCAACGTAACGAATGGCCTTTGCAAGCCTGTTAGGAGAATGTCTTCTTTGTCTAGTGACAGTATAATGGGAGGCTCAAAGAGAAAACCTTGTTTCTATGTCGAGCCAATGTCACACTGGTACGTTTCGACTCTCTGCAAATTCACGCTAGACATAGGTAAACTCAATTTTATTACAAGGTTCTTCTGTTGAGAGTGTTTGAAATAAAGAAACATGTAGGCATACCCCACTAAAGTCTGTGTTTCTTTTTGTCTGTATCTTTATGGGCACGGGTGTTTAAAAAAGTAAACATGCGCACTGGAAAAAATCCTCACCTGCCTGTTCTAGTCAGTGTGTTTATATATCCCCTTCAGAAACTAACTGTTTTTCAAATCGTCTACTTTTTTGGGGGGAATATAGTAAACCTCATGTTTCTTCAATGCAGATGATTTAGTGCCTAATTTACAGAAATGTTTACACGGCACATAAGCAATTTGCGCCTGAAAAAGGCACTATGCACTGTGCAAAAATCAAAAACAGTGATTTACAGAGCGCAGTTTCCATGCTCCGTGGAGCATGGCCGCAAGCCTTGAGCGAGGCAGGCAGGACCGGCCTGTGCAAAGACCAAGAATCAGGTGGAATATTCAAACGCCCTCATTATTTAAGCGAGATGAGGGATAACATGGGCGTTGGGAGGGAGGCAATGTGATAATGCACAAACACAGCCCATGCGGTGCAAGCAAACCCATATTTACAGATTCCCCCTGCGCCCCAAAAAAGCACAAAAATCATAGCGCAACCCGTGGACATGCGCAAGGTAAGACTGCTCCGTGCAGTCACCGGTTTAGAGCCTGCCATGTAATCGTAGCAAAAGGTTGCCACCATGCCCGTCCCTACACTGCTTGCATATCTACTGCTACATGGAAGGAGGAGGCGAATGAGGAGGCGAATCTACCATACACACAATGATATTCGGCATGCCCTATGAGGAAGTGTAAGGCACATATCGCCCCCCCCTCCATGTCATTCTTGAATTGGTCAGGAAGTGGGAGAATGACCTGTTGTCACAAACCATGTGCTCACAGCCAATAGCATCCTTGGTGAAAATCTTAACTGCACTCCACTTCCTGGGGACTGGCACATTTCAATGGACCACAGCCATTGGTGGGGGTATATCACAGCCTACACAATCACGCTGCCCCAAACAGTTCCTAAACTGCATCATTGCACGTGTGCACATCCACATAGACATGTCATGCAATGTGCAGGAAGGCAAAGAGTGGCACAAGAATTCTATGCAATTGCTCACTTCCACCGGGTTCTTGGGGAAATAGATTGCACACATGTTGCACTACTGCCCCCACAAGCCACTGAACACATATATCGGAACAAAAAAAAATGGCATTTGCTGAAACATACAGGTCAATTGCGATGCCAAGGGTCACATAATGCATCTCAATGCCAACCACCCTGGATGCACCCATGACAGCTACTTACTATGCCATGCCCTCATTCACCAGGCTCTGGCATCGGGAATATTCTGCAACACGTGTTTTATTGGTGAGTATCAGCCAGCACACACACACAAATGCACTCAAGGGGAGTCACATCCAATACAAACCACCATGCCAACACATCCCATAACAAAATACTGTTTTTGTCATCTACAGAGGACAACACATGTCCGCTATCACCATTCCAGATGATGTCCATCTGAAATCCCACCACACCAGCGGAGATCTGCTACAATACAGCACACATTGCGACTCAAGGCATAATTGAGCTGACATTTGGAGTGCTGAAATCATGGATCTGCTACCTTGATCATTCAGGTGGTGTACTGTTGTATGCACCAGCTGTGACATGCAAAATCATACTGCCATTTTGCATCTTGCATAATATAGACAAACCGTGGCATACCAGTAGAGGTGCAAGAGGGGTTGCTTCCTCTGCCACAGGCAGTACCCATACCTATAGCAGGCCCAATGGTGAGGCGCCAGCACATACTCAATCAGCTAGTACAGACATACTTCACATGAGAAACATCCAGTGATGGTGAGCTGCCACACACCCACCAGGTCAGACACTAAGGCTGCCCCCAGGCAGTCTTTGCCCGGATGCTGCGTGCAGCTGCCAGTAATCCCGCTGCCCTAGCAACTCCCAGCTGGCACAAGCAGGTGGCCTCTCTGTCAGGGGAAGGGGTCCGCTTTTGTTAGCATTTCTGTGGTACATGCATCAACAACGATAATGGTAGTGACTCAATATGGGATGGTGTGCCATGCTCTTGGTGTGTCATTGTTTAATGGCTCATGTCCATGTTACTTACTTAGTTGATATGTGTTGCCAAGTGACCCTGTTGTCTTTGTTTGTATGCTTGTGTGCGTGACTTTGGGTATGCAAGGTGTGATACTGAACACACTGCCCATGTGTACTTGTTTTTCTATGAGGTTGTCAAATCAAAAATAAAAATATCCATGACTGTGCACATCGTCAGCGGGGGTGATGAGGAAAGGGTGTGTTGAGGTGAAAAGTAACAAAATTACGTAGTGCAAGGAACAGAAAAGATATCTTAACTGGTCAAAATTCCAGCTACGACCCACCCTCTGGATCATCATGGGAAGGGGGCCCCTAGCCGCACAAGGCAGATGTCTTGTCCTCCTGTGTGGCTGCCACACGTGACCCAGAGGCATGCAACAGGGCAAGTGCCACAAGATCCTGGTGACTCTCCTTCCGTGTCTCATCCATGTCTGCCTGCATAACAGCCCTTGATGCATCCATCTGGGCACTGATGGTGTCCATCAGGGAAGAAATCTCATGATGGAGACACTCCGTTTAGGCCTTCATCTCCTCATGCCAGCAGGCCCTCAAGGTTGAGATCTCACTACCCAACTGCTTATACTCCCTGCTCATTGTGGTATTTGAGGTAATGATGTTGTCATTGAGGCGATGCATGTTCCTGCTGATCTCCTGCATTAGCTCACCCTGTTGCACAATTTCATGGATGACTTCCTCCTCCCAGTCAAGGTGTGGAGCAGTCATACGTCCACTATGTATGCATGTGCGCTGTAAATACAATGATGCAGTGCTTCCCTGCCTGAGTGTTAACACCAGCAAGGCCTGCAGGTCCTCATGCATCTCACTACCAGCACACACCTCCACTGCCACCAGGACGGATATGGGCAGTGTTGCAGGAATTGTTCCATCCAAAGATGCCTGGCTCATCATGTGCCGGGCCACAGGCTCCTACCCCCCCCCCTTTCAGGCTCAAATCTCTCCATGAGCTCAATTAGGGTGATGGAGTCGGGACTGCTCAGTGGTTGGTGAGCCACCATCTGCCTCAACAACTCTGCTACATCATCATCATCATCCTCCTCACCTGATGATGCCAGTGCAGACATGCCAAGGATGGCCTGCAACACCTCTGTGTTTTCACCACGCACATCAGCCCGGCCACTTCTGGTGCCTGGTTGTCTATCCCCTGGCACCTGGTCCACATCACCTATAAAATGTAAGACAACACACATTAGGGCAACATCTGGATATACATCCATGCCACACATGAAATGCATGCAGTACTAATGGCCTATGGACATATGCAACAGAATCCAACACTGGTCCCATAGTCCTGTCTCACACCATGCCAACCGTAGCCATTGCAAAATTGCATCCCAGACACCCTGAATGCAACATGATGATGATTGAGTAAAGCATAAACCATGTTCCACAACATGCTACATACGCCATCAGGATGCACATGTCCTACACGGACAGTGACATACATATGAATCTGTGCCACAGAGAATCTGGGAGCCAAGGTACCCATTGAGAAAACCATTTGAGTATACAAGGAAATGTGATAGCCATCTGAATTAAATCCCTGAAGAAGCAGAGCCAATAAGCAGCAAAGATGAATTTTAATGTCACTAACCATTGTCAGTATATGTTACATGGAGCTGAAAATGTTGTATGTAGAAGAGATGTA
The DNA here is from genome assembly GCF_040938575.1 of Ambystoma mexicanum. Taxonomy (NCBI): domain Eukaryota; kingdom Metazoa; phylum Chordata; class Amphibia; order Caudata; family Ambystomatidae; genus Ambystoma; species Ambystoma mexicanum. Next base: position 1,375,618,722 of record NC_090922.1, read on the forward strand.
GTGACCAGAGAATACAGATATTCCATAAGGCAGCAAGAAAGTATTAAGGATAAGTGACATTTTGGGATGAAGGTGAAAAAGCTTATGCCACAGATACAGATGAGGATATCAAGTTATTTTACATGTGTACAGATGCAAAAGAAACACAAGCAGCACAATAATCGTGAAGCTAGCTTTAAGCTAATAGTGTCAAGCGTCAACGTGTAAATATAAATATATATATATATAAAATATATATATATAAATATATATACACATATATATATATTACACGGCCACGGTAGTGTCCGTGTAGTTATGGTTAAGTTGCTGTTTCCATAGGAAGAGCACTTTTTGGGCGGCTTATAACTCTGCTCCCCAGGGACGAATCCTAACCAAACTTTGCAAAAAAAGTATATGGGTCACTCTGCAAAGTTTGGAGATGTTGAGCCAGGGGGGGAGTTATAGGGGGGTCCCAAAACTTCTTTTTTCCCATAGACTGAAGGGGGGAAAAACTTTGCGCATGGCTACAGATGAAACCGCTGAATGGATTTTGACGAAATCTGCGACAGGTACAGGGGCTTGGTCCAGAAAGCGTGCTTTTGTAAATTTGGTCACCATCCATGCAGTATTTTTCTTTATAATTATCAAAAAGTAGGTCTGAAAAAATGTGTGATATCTATGTTCACTCCGCGGTCACACTTCCCTGTTCAGTCGACAAACAAGATACCGATTGGCTAAGGGGCTGGCGTAATGACCGCGGACACGCAACGTCTCTGCCCATTGGCTGCTGTGAGACGTGTTCTGTGTCAGATGGTTTGGTTGCGCCTGACATCTTGGATTCGCGGAAAGCAGAGCAACAACTAGCGTACACATGCTTTTTTCATGAAACTATTTTGCTGTGGGAAAGGTTCAGACAGTAAGACATGGGTGATCAATGCATTTGTTGTGGGGGTCGGTCGTCATGATGTCATTTCTATGGACATCTTGTACGCACAGTAAATGTGGGGTGTAATAATGTTAGCACTTCAGTCGATGCAGAGCACAGGAAATGTGTAACTGTTGAAAGAACACGCGTATTGGTAGGCAACATGGAAATTGACAACATGCCGTGGATGCATTATTATTTCCAATGGCTATTATTATATTCATTAATACGCCGCCATGGGTGGCACATGCTACGGTGGTTGTGGCCAGGGCCTAGAGTCTTGGATGCATGGCCATCCGACGAAGGCCAGAGGCCTTACTTCCAAGACTGTAGGCCCTGGCCACAACCACTGCCACATGTGCCACCCATGCATACACCCGTAGTGTTGCGTTTTGATTGGCAAGTTGTGGGGAGTGTGTGCAGTCCTGGGTGCATGGCCAAACAAAGTGGTAAGTATTAGACGTGGAAGACACTACACAACCATCGCACGTAAGATCCACAGACATACATCTAGGAGTGAAGCCTCTGGGCAGACGCACTGAAGGATAACACACCTACAGAATAACCCCCACTACCACACATCACTGAGGTGGTTGTGTGGAGACCCTGCACTCTTGGGTGCAGGGCCGATGGCCATGCACCCAATAATACACTTATACCTACTTAATGACATATGTTCTATGGCCTCCTTGTATGCACAGAAAATGAGGGGTCCTATAAGGCCAGTATTTCAGCCCGTGCAGTGCACGGGGGACTTGTTACATTTGTAAGGACACGTGTGGTGTTAGGGAACATTGAAATTGACAACATGCCGTGAATGCATTATTTTTTCCAATGGCTATTATTATATTCATTAGTACGCCGCCATGGGTGGCACATGCTACGGTGGTTGTGGCCAGGGCCTAGAGTCTTGGATGCATGGCCGTCGGCCGAAGGCCTTACTTCAAATACTGAAGGCCCTGGCCACAACCACCGCTGCATGTGCCACCCATGCATACACCCGTAGTGTTGCGTTTTGGTTGGCAAGTTGTGGGGAGTGCGTGCAGTCTTGGGTGCATGGCCAAAGGCCATACAACCAAGAACAAAGTGGTAAGTACTAGACTTGGAAGACACTGCACACCCATCCCATGTAAGATCTATAGACATACAGCTAGGAGGGAAGCCTCTGGGGAGAGGTACTGAAGGATAACACACCTATAGAATAACCCCCACTACCACACATCACCGAGGTGGTTGTGGGGAGACACTGCACTCTTAGGTGCATAGCTAAAGCCCATGCACGCAAGACTGAAGTCATAAGCAGTGGAGTTACAATTCAATATGGGTCTGGTGGAATGCGCTAATTGTGTTGATGCCCTAGTGTCTTAACTTCATGGCTGCAGACGATGGTCCGAAAAGTAAATTAATAAGAAGCTAATTTGCAAGGACCATGGTTTTCATAAGCAGCAATGGTTGTGGATAGGAACTATACTCCTTGTACCTTGGTTGTAAGGCGTAGGTGGTAGGTTACTCAGCGAAGATGGAAGGGCAGCCTACAGGCACTGCAGCATATTAGTACCATAGATTAGACGTGTAGATTCCCATGTGTAGAAAATGCCTGCCAATATACTTACTCCTTACTTTGTTCAGAATCCACATACATTTTTTTAATTGGCTATCGTACTTGGCGGAAGTATCACTTTTTCCATTTCTGTGATGAAAGAAAAAGGTGTGTTAGGGTTTGCATTTTTTTTAAATGTAATTCATTGCATAATAGACAGATAACCTTTTTTTTACCCTCATATTTAGTTTACAAACCAGTGTACTGTGCATTGCGCTCAGTTTCTGTGTTTGCTTTTCTAATCCTTGGGTCTGTAGAAAAATAAATCATTGTCGGATTAAAAAAAAAACTCATTTCCTCCTTTCAGTGTTTTCTTCATCTTTCTGATCAATGTTATGTTTGTTGCCTTCCTGCCCATTTCTTAACAACAGTTAGATACCTGTAGGCGTATTCTAACTGTGCATTTGTTCGTACAGATTTGTGATACTCATTCATTTGTGTCGTTGTTATATCATGTTTCCTTCTTCTTTCCCATTAATGTTTTGTTTGTTGCCTTCCTGCCGATGATTAACAACAGTTAGATACCTATAGGCGTATTCTACCTGTGCATTTGTTTTCCAACGATCTGTGATCATCATTTATTTGTGTCATTCTTCCATCCTGTTGGGTAGTTAGATACATGTGGGCGTATTCTAACTGTTTGTAGTCTTTCACATAATTTGTTGACAATCTTGAAGTACACATTATTTGGTAAAATTTGGCTACAAGAACATTAAATATGCATTTGTTAGGTTAGCTGGCAACCTCTGCTTTAGAGTAATGGTGCTATCATTAAATTCAAACATCCAGAATTCTTTTTAATGTGTGCAGTGTAGTGACCTGCATTGGTTGTAGCTCCTGCGTGGTAGAATATTCCTACTGTTGTAAAGGTTTTCTTTCCAAGTGACACTTGACCGTGTGTGAATCCAGTCAGTTTGCAGTTGTTTTTGGTGCCATCTGCATCACAACGTAGAAGCATATGTATTATGTAGGCACTATGTGATTGTATCAGTCAGGTGGAGCGATGGTCTGAATTGCAAATACTACATAATCTGCCATGGTTTGCATTTTGTACAAGTTGCTGAAATGGAATGCTCTCACTATTTGGTATGGAAATATACACAAATCGCTCATTTGGGATTTCATCCTGTATCACTTTGCAACAGAGAGTGCATGTATGTTTCCACATGTACAAAATTTGGAAGAGTTCATTTACAGGTATGCTTTTGTTTTCCAATACTAATAGTATGTACATTAGACATTCTTGTGGATCTTCTTGTGAGTTCATAGTGAATCTCACCATTCCAGCACAGTCTTCCAATTGTTGCCTTACTCCATGAACAATGTGTGTTGTCAGGATTGCTTGTTCCTATGCAGCACTAACATTTGCAAACACAATTGGTCTGTACTGTGCAGGTAAAGATTGTTAACAATTGGTGGCAATTGAAATAGAATATTCATTGCTACATTTGCATAGCAACATACCCCACTTTCATTTGCAAATTTGAATGGGCCAGCAAGTTCTGTATCTGAGTGAATTTTTCGTTTTTTCTGTTGCTTCTTTGCCGACGTCTCTGGTTTACATTCCCTAATAGGTTCTTCTATGTTTGTGGCAATTGATGAAACTTTAGTTTCTTTTCTATTCTTTGCGGAATTTGCTGTTGCATTCTGTTGCATTTCTGTTTCACTTACTTTTCTTTTACCACGTTTCACTTTATTTGGAACAGGGTATTGTTTCAGATGAGGGTTGTGGAGTGAACACAATCTATTGTATTCTAGAATGCAAGGAATATCAGCTTAGACTTTACTTGAATCAAATTTTATTAGCAATAGACCGGCAAGTGTACGTAAGCGTGATAATGCTAAGTAGCTCATGCCTTCCTTAAACACTGTCTTTCCTATATCTATCAATGCTTTCTCTAGGGTAAGACCTTGGGATTTATGAAAGGTAACTGCATATGTAAGAGTCAGAGAAAATTGCTCTCTATGTACATACATGTCTTTGAAGAGAAGGAATCGAGCAATTGAGCGCCCTATCCTTTTCACTTATGAAACTTTATCAAAGCGGATATTTACAAACTGAATGTTGCTATCACGTGGGTATGATTGAAAGCCAACAACTGTGCCAAGTGCTACATTAACTAGCCCTTGCTCTACGTCAAGGTTACGTTTAAGCATTACTCTATAATTTAAGGATAATTTCAATATTTTTTCCAACCCAGTTGGTTTGGAGATTGAATTTTCTAAACTATTTAGTCTTGTTGTGGCTTGCTCACACATGGGTACTGTCATACCATGTACGTCTAGTTTCTGTGGCGCTGATTTCTATTATTGCTTGAATTTGAAACAGCTTGCAAGAGTTGGCATTGAGGCCATACAATGGACATTTTTGTGCGCTATTTGTTCCATAACATCAGTTGCACATGCATTATCACCATAAAGTGCATGTATATGATGGTTTTTCAATACAACTTGTGCACAATTTCTGTGATAATGTTTTGTCTGATGCTAGGTCATTCTGGAGGTCTTGAAGCTCTGTTATTTTCTGCTTTTGTTAAGTAGGCTGTAACATATCATGCAACAGCAGTTGATTTGTCTGCAATGTACTGCACATCTAAGTTTGCATTCCATAACAGGGCAATGATTGCATTGTAATCATTGATATATTTTGATTCATTCCGTTCTTTTTATGTAATACATGTTTTTAGGTGATTTACCTTTAACACTATGTCGAACTGACATAGTTCGACATTCACCTGTTTCTTCCACCTTTGCCAGTTGGAAATAGCAGTGGAAAAGCATGTGCTTCTATACTTTTTTCCCAAATACTCATTGGTGACCCTTTGGTTTATCACATTTGGTAAGATTCTAGTGCATCATCTATGCTTTCATTGGAATGCAATGGATGAATTGTGCAATGGTCCAAAAGAGTGGATACTGTAGCTTGATCCAGAAGTTCAAATTGTCCAGTTTCTGATGGCGCTTGAATTATTTCAGTTGTTTCCTGAAGATGTCATCAATATTTATTTCCTTGTAGTACTCATTATTGTCTTTTAGATATTGCAGTGCGTGTCTAACTTTGTGTAAGTCCACTAATTGTTGCCACATTTTTTGTCCTTTGTTGGTACTCCATTTACCAAGACTATTAAAGAATGCTCTATTGAACGTTCCACTCCAAGAGTGTGTACATTTTCAGTTAGATCTAATGGCAAGTAAACTACTTTGCCACAAATGCCTTTCACCAATTCAGAGGAAGGTAATTTTGCTGTTTTTGGATGAAGGCATATAATTGCTTGAAATGGCTGAACTGTTTGAATTATTATGCTCTCATACAAATTGAGCTGTTGCAGGATTTTTGGTAATGGAAACAATTCCAAATTATTTGTAATAGCACGTGAAGGAGTGTGGTTGTTGTCTAATTTTGCAGTACAGTAACTGCAACATATTAGGCGGTCAGTTATTTCATATTTGTTTTCAGCTTAGCTACAAAGCTAATTCAAACCATTTAGAGTGTTCATTCTTTTCTATTTGTATGCTATGTCCACATTTTTGTGTTCCTTTTGTAAAACATTCTGCGGCAACACTCACACACATGGTTTGGTACTTCAGCCGATGACCTTTTAAATGTTACTATTTCTTTTCTGTATGTGTGTAATAGGAGGTTGCTATGTGCAGAATTGTTGCTATTATGTTCTAAAACTGTTGCATTTTGTACGTGGCTCTCACTTCCAAAATGCTTTTTATGAATACGGTCCATTTCTTCTTGTAAGTATTTGGGTGTACCATGCAGAAGAGAAGTATTTAAATTGCCTAATTTTGAAGCTGGACTTTTTGTTTGCATAGTATATTTTATACACTAAATTTCTTAACTTGGAATGATGTACTGATATTCTTTTGATATCATGGAAGATACTTTTGCAAATAGGCCCAGAAATGCAGGCTAATGAATGTCCTTTTAGTCCTGTGTCTTTCTGCATTGCACAAATATCCACATTTTACCCACTATAGGACCCCTTCATACGCAGGTCCTCTACAATCAGTACATTTTCACCTACGTTAGCAGCCTGCAGGCTGGTCATCCAGATGCTGTTGAGGTCATAGTGGGTAAACCAATGGGACGTTGTGTATTTACTGACGTTCATAGTGGTCATTTTTAGGGGAGGGCTTAGTTGCCCCACCTGATGTTAAGTAACCAATTACATAGTTACACTTTTTTAGATTAGTATGGATCATCTACTTAGATGTTCACTCAAAGCCAATCAATGTGTGCCATTCCAAAAAAAGCTTTCAAATCTTTACGTCAGTTCCTCAATCAATATGTAAAAGGTAAAGACAAAAGTAAAATGAAAGTGCTGCAATCACACATGCTTATAAGTTTTTGTAGTTTGTACGTATGATTACGATAGTACACACATAGTTTAGACGTCATTGATGACGAATATTGCTTATAAAAATTCAGTTTTTTCTTAAATGCATTGAGTAAGAGGATTGATCAATTGCATTGATTTTAGTTTTGCTCCCTGTTTTAGAAAATTGATATTAAAACTGTCTTCCTTTTGTCAACTTCCTGATGTATGAGTAAAGTCTGCATCGCCATCCATCTCCAGGGTAATTGCTACTCATCAAAGGGGCTGGACTATCCAGTTCTCCTTGCAGGCATGGCCTAGCCGCCAGTATTGGAAGCACATGTACACATGTGCATTTATGTTTCTGCTACAGTATACCGACATACCGACATGTGGCCTTCATCATGTATCCACATGGACAGAGCAAGCATGCAATGGATGCTGTGGCATCACAGGAAAAAATGCATGACAACATATAGCTGAGATTGATTGTTTAGTTAATGCATATTTTGAGGCACAAATGGACGTGCAAGTAGGTGAATGACGCTCGTAGGATTATGAAATGGAGTGGCAGAGTTGTAAGCACAAAAACTGTGTGCCAAAGTGGCAAGAGACCGGGTAACTTTGATGCAAACCCTGCAACCCATGTGTGGATGTGGTGTAAGAGGATTCAATTCAACACTACAGCTAAGTCAATGCCTAGTCTGGGATACTGAATGAAAACCCTTTTTGATATATCTTTATGTCCAGTTCATGCGTTCTGGATGACTACCCCTATATAACACCCCTCTCTTGGAATCCTCCTGACCCCACTGAGCCAAGAAGTGGTTCTGTTTTGCAAGTTAAAAGGTTTATTTGATAATTTAAACTATATATATATATATATATATATATATATATATCACGCTTTATAATAAATTAATAATTGAATATCACACTTAATCTGAGCAGTAATCAATAATGGATAGTCCGGCACTAGCACACTTCTTTATAATCAATGATGAGTGGTCATAGGATGGATAAGATAGCAACAATACTTTTATGGTTTCAAATGGAAGCAATGTGGAATGAAATGCAGTAAAGAAAATAACTTGATAGAATTTCAGCAAAGACAATGTAATCACTTTCTTGGACAATTCACCCCCCCCCCCTTTTATGCTATGCAAGGAAATTGAAGGAAGGCACACAGTTCTCAGAAATGCAATCAAATGTGATTCAGTTCACCCAGCAACTTAGACTACAGACGTTGAAAACACAGGCCCAAATGCTTTTAAATGTGCTGGCAATGTAGAATAAAATATGCTAAAATGCTTTTAATTCCCTCTAGAGGTTCAGGTGAGTGGTATCTAGTTAATATTAGCTCAGGCTCACTCTAGCAGTGATGCAGGGATAGTTAGCAGGTTAAACGAATTTTTCTTTAACGGAAGGCAAGCAGCAGCAGATTTTTACACGTGAAGAAATTTGCAAATCGCGGCGAAATTCGCGAATGCGTCTTCCGCGATTGCGGCAAAACTATAGGAATGCTAGGTTCGTTGAAAAGCTGAGATTCTAAGCTTTCTGAGGAAAGTTACTGCAAGTCTCTAGCACAAACGGTCACAGAGATATGAGCGATTAAATAAAGGTCGTTTTTCAGATTTGAAATTTTAAAGTTCAAAAAGACAAGTGCAGCTTGCAACTAGAAAATGACAAGTGACAGCTTTACAAATGACAGGTGACAGTTAGGAGACAGTTCTACTTAGATTAAAATAGGATTGAATTATATTATTTTAACTAAGAGATTGGTTCTGCACAGTTTTCTAGGTACTCACACTATATTCTTGAGTGAAATGGGCCTCGCCATGGATCTGGTCAGGTTTTAGACTGGACTCTGGTCTCTGCACTTCACAGTGATCTGGGTCAGCTCTCTCTCTGGATTCTGAAGATTGAGGGATTTAAAGTCTGGATCTTTCTGCACAGCTTTCTCTAGAGATTGATGGAGGTAAAGTATGGATTTTCCAGCAGCGCGTCCCGCAGCAAATGGATTTGAAGGTCCCTATCTGTCCTGTCTCTCTGCTTTTATGTGCTTTGAAAATGGGTTTGTGTGAGCAGCATCACTAGCCAGCCCCTCTCCACTTATCATTGGCCAAGCTTTCATTTCTCCCCTGATTGGGGGAGCTAAGTTGTGTCAGAGTGATGTCATTTTACAGCCTGCAGAAAGTCCACTCCTCCTGTCAACTTGCACACAAATCTAGATTTGAACCAAATACATATTTCATAGCTACACAGTGGTTTGAAACTACATGCACCCATCACATATCACAGGAGGTATCCCCTGTTCCAACTCTGCTCTTCCTGGGAGCTTGCATTCAGAAATGGCAATATTTTGCACTTTTTAACTGGTTTGCAATACCGGACATTAACCCAAATTTACACACATGTGCGCAAGGAGTATGGACATTAGTTGATGAAGTGTCAGATTTTTCACATGCACACATTTTGAGTAATATCCTCTTTTCCGCTAAAACTCCCCTGAACATACCACCGGTTCTAAAAACCTCTTAAAATGTGGGCAGAAAAATCACAAGAATTATGGTGTCATTCAAATAATTTTCACAAGTCCGTACTATGAGTTATTCATCTTTTTAGAGTTATGTTCTGGCCCCAAAGGGGTGTGGTTTTCCTCCAGCACAAGGTTGAATTTCTGGTTTTTCCAGTTCTGCCAAGCCAGCTTGCTCTCACAGGCAGTGCCCCTCCCCTTTGCTTCAGGAGGAAGCTACTTTTACGACATCTGCAATAAACCATCTGCCTGGGTCCGGACAGGGCTTTGTTCAGAGCTCCTGTATTCTGTGGGGGCTCCCCTTAATTCAATTATCAGAGAGATGGCATATCCTTAGTGTGGCCAGCAAAAGGCAGATAGGCCTGGGAACACAGCTGTGACTCAAGTTTCACTCCTGATAGGGGGTAGTTGCCAGGCAAAATTGGAATCTCTTTAAGCCAGTTTTTAGCTACATGTCATTTCTGTTCCCCAGTTTAAGTCAAGACATTTTTTTTTACATATGCAGCTAGGATGCTGATTCTAAGTTTAAAACTATGACATTTAAACATTTGCAACCTATGTGACACTCAAAGTAGGTCACTCATTTCTTTTAAACATTTAGATTTGTAGTGTCTTTCAGTCCAAATTTACTTAAATTGCTGAAATCCACAGCTCAGCCAGTCTTGTTATAAACCTTCAAGTCACTTCAGAATATAACTTTACATTGGATCCACCTCTTAAAATGTCTTTCTTTGGCATGTTTTGGGTTCATTTATTCAGTTTTCTACAAAATCTGGTGGTTTTAAAACGCCGGCTTTTGGATAGTGGTGAGTACTGGTACTGCACCCCTTTTTGGGATTAAAGAAAATGAATTCCCAACAGTTATGGGTTTGCTTTTGGCAATCAGCATTGCCACTCTCAATGGTTTCAGACTACTGTGTGGGTAGTCCAATGGTGGTTTTAGGCAGTGTCCTTCTGTGCCCATAACATCAGCAAAAATGAGTGGCAGCCTATTCTTCATGCACTTCCCTGGGCATTTTCTGGGAAGCTCTGGCCATCATGATGTTTTCATGTCAGTACTGCACAGTTTTGAGGTAGGGCTCGGATGCATGGGTAAATACATCCCACAAGCCCCCCTTCTTGCGGTGGCCATCTGATCCTTCACTGGTGGGACCCGCAAGATCTGGGATGTTTCCTCATCTTCTTCCAATAGATGGCACAGTTCAGCATCTTTTCCTCCATCCGGTACTGGTCGATCGGTTCTCCTCGCCGGTCCTGATGGGAATATTGGGCGGTACCCCGGGCCCGTTGCGTCTCTGCTCCCGGTCTCCGGATCGTCGTCCTTGGCCCATCTCCAGGTTTTCTTTCTCCTAGGACGACAAAGGAAGAGCGGCAATAACTATTCATAGGCATTTTTCCACCACTGTTGTGATAGTGGGGCAGCATATGCATTTCATCATAATGAAACATTACATTCTTATTTTGAAAAAAAAACAGTATAACTAAGTGACAGTTTCATGCAAATCACAATATTTTAGAGACTAGATGTGGTATGTTTTAGGATTGGAACTGAATTAGTCTGAGACAGTACCCGCTAGGATTCCAGAGGATTCCTCCAGTTGTTGCAGAGTGTGCCTGTGATGGCAACATTTCAACTGGTTTATGTGGACCCACTTGTCTTCCCCCTCTGCCAAAGGACCTTTGAGGATGTGGATTTTGTAGGCCACAGGGGAGATTTTGTCTATAATCTCAAAGGGTCCCTTCCATGTAGGCAAGAATTTCCTCTGTTTTGCCTGGTTTCTTTGGAAATTGTATAGATAGACCTGGTCCCCCGCCTGATATTCCTTCCTGGAAGTCTTCAGGTCATAGTGGGTCTTCATGCTATCAGCCGATCTTTCTAGATTCCGCTGAGCGTAAGCAAAAGCATGTTGGAGGTGTTTCCTTAAATTCTCCACATACTCATGAGTAGTGGAGGCATTTATCAGTGTCTGCTCTTGGGTCCTATAGAGCAAATGCTGCAGAAGCACCATCTTGCGCCCAGTCATCAACTCAAATGGTGACATTTTGGTTGCAGATGAAGGGGTAGATCTGATGGCCATTAGGACCAGAGGTAATCGGATATCCCAACTTGGCCCAGAATCTGCCACAAACTTTTTTAAGATGCTCACAATTGTCCGGTTGTAGCGTTCTACTGCTCCAGAAGAAGGTGGCCTGTAAGCAATATGCAACTTCCTTTTGACCCCCAGTATCTCCCACATCTGTGTCATTACTTCACTGGTGAAGTGGCTACCTCTGTCTGACTCAATCCTTTGAGGTAGACCAAAACGGGAAAAGATATGGTTAATCATCATGGCAGCTGCGGTTTCTGCCTTGCAATTTGGGGCTGGGAGACATTCCACCCACTTGGTAAACAAGCATGTCACAGTCAACATGTACTTATTCCCCCTAGCAGAGCGAATCACAGGGCCTACAAAGTCGATTTGTAAATCTGACCATGGCAGTGTCATCCCCCTCTTTTGGAGAGGCGCACGGTGCGTGAGGGATGATGGCTGAAATTGTGCACACACAAGACACTCCTTCAAGTATTGGTCGAGGTCCTGCCCCATGTGTGGCCAGTATGCAACCTCTCTTAAGATTTCCAATGTTGTGTGAAACCCCCTATGACCGGCAGTAGCCGCATCATGGCCGTGACTTAACATCAGGCTTCGGAATGAGGTAGGAACCACCCACTGGTCATGGCCAGCTTTGGATTTCCTTACCAACAAACCGTCTTGGATTCGGAACATTTTTGGACATTTCATCAACACTCTTAGGTCCTCATTCCCAATGTAATCGGTATCCGTCAGGGGAAAGTTCTCAGGGTCCTCAAGGTGTTGGTAAAACTTACCAATAATTGGATCCCCCTTCTGAGCTGTAATCAAATCAGCATCAGGGGTCTCCTTACTCCATTGTGCAATTGAAAGGTCGTTGTGAGCATTTGTCTGGGACCTAGTGATAGCAGTGACCTGGATTTCCCTCAACAGGGACTCAATCTCAATTAGATCCCCTTGGATGGCCCCGGTTTTGGCCAGCTGATCAGCTAAGTCGTTTCCAGTTTTGTCTGGTCCCTCTACTTTGGAATGACCCTTGATCTTTTTCCAATAGATGGTCATCTCATTCGAGGTGACCAGATCATCAATGTTTTGGATCAACTTCCCATGTTTCAAGGGTTTGTTGTTAGCACATAACATGCCTCTGGTTTTCCAATTAACCAGGTGCTCCACGAACCCATTCCGTACATAATCCGAATCTGTGATTATGACCAGTTCGTGGAGTTGATGCTGGACAGCAGTGAGGATGGCTTGATGCACAGCCATCAATTCTGCCACCTGACTACTTCGGGGACCAATTTTGTATCCAGCAGAGGGTTCTGGGGACTCATTCACCCATGCATTCCCTACGCCGGCCAACAGTTCTTTCTCCCCGTCGTTGTCAACATGGTAAGAGCATCCATCCACATAGACAGTGGGCATTCCCTCACATTTGTCTTCTTCAAAGACTTTGTGTGGGGAATTAAGGTATGCCTCCATGTTGTCTTTTATTTTTAGACTTTCGTCCTCGAGACAGTTTTCTCTGGCACAATCATGCAAGTCAGCCAGACCTTGCGCGAGGGGACTCTTCTTGTTTTGGCCATATCTGACCTCCACAGGAAAGCCTTGCATTGACAGAATCCAGGAAGTAATTCGGGAATTACTCACATTTCCGGCCCGGATTCTGTCACTTTGGAGATATTGCAGAGGCTGGTGTGGAGTCTCCACTATGATGTGTTCCCCCTGGATAAACGGGCGGTAATTCTTCAATGCCCACACCGTTGCCAGGAGTGCCTTCTCACAATCGTTGAATTTTTCCTCCACAGAGGATAAAGTTTTGCTCGCATAGGATATTACTTTATTGACCTTGTCATGCTTTTGGTATAATACTGCTGTCAAGCACGTATTAGAGAACCCCGTCTCCAGGAAGAACTCCTTGTTTCTGACAGGGTAAGCTAGGCAAGGCGCTTGTGAGAGGCTTCTCTTGAGTTGTCTTACTGCCTCGGCTTGTTCTGGACCCCATTCCCACTTGACCCCCCCTTCAGGAGATGAATCAGGGGTCTGGTGATCTCTGCGTAGCCCTCAATGAACTTTCTGCTGTAATTAGTCAGTCCAAGGAGGCTCCTTAGTTCCCGTAGAGTTGTGGGGTCTTTCAATTTTTGAAGTGCTTCCACTTTCTTTTCCTGGGGACAGAGACCCTGAGGAGTAATCTCATGCCCCAAGAAATTAACACGGGTTCTGCACCACTGTGCTTTTTGAAAGGAAAGTTTTGCTCCGGCGGCCCTCAACTGTGTCAGAACATAACGGATCTCCGCTATGTGTTCCTCTACAGATGAACTTTTAATGAGGACATCATCTACATAAGCCAGGTTACCCCTTGCACCCAAGTCGGGCATGGCCTTGTGTAGAAAAATGTTGAATTCATTGCCGGAGTTGAGGTATCCAAAGGGAGTCCGGGTCCATGTGTATTGCTGGCCCCCAAAGGTAAAAGCCAGCTTGTATTGGTCCTCCCTACTAACAGGCACAGTCCAGTATCCATTGGTCAGGTCTATTGCAGTGAATACCTGTGACCCCTGAATCTGGGCCAGCCCTTGGTCATTGTAGGGAAGAGGCCATCGGGAAGTATGGACCCATTTGTTGAGCTCCCTAAGGTCAGCACAGAGTCTCCACTGGCCGTTCGGCTTCAATATTCCCAGCACCGGGTTATTGAAGGTGCTGTGGACGGGACGGATTATTCCCCTGGACTCAAGGTTCTTAATTATTTCAGTAAGCGACTCCATGGATGCGAGAGGCAAGCGATATTGCTTCACAAACACAGGAGTCATGCCAGGGTCCGTGGGGATTGTGGTTGTGTGGATGTCGGCGCGGCCACAGTCATATGAGTCTACCGCAAAGAGATCTTGGAAATCCAAGAAAACTTGTTTCAACTTTTGCTTTTGTTCCAGAGTCACACAGGCATCAGCTAGGTTGACTCTCTCTTCCACCATCTGCCTGAAGCCTGGAAAGACTTCTGGTTTGGCTATTTCAGCGGCCTCCTCCAGCTGGGTGGAGAAGTCCCTGGTCAGAGTGCTGATTTGGACTGGAGGCTTCAGGTGGAAAAGGCAGCCCTCATGGACTTGGAAAATCACCTCATCCCTCCTGAAGTCACAAGTCACATCTTCCTTACCATAGGGGCAGGAAGTGTACACCAGGAAGTTCCCCCCATGCCGGGTAAAAATCCTGTCTGGTGTTGTATTGTCCTCACTGTCACTATCAAAACAGTCCTTGGGGATTGGTCCTAACAGTTCATTTACTAAGTCGATGGAAAAAATGTCGGTCATCAACCGCCATTCCAATAATGGTGCCTGCGGCTAGAGTAATACTCTTTAAGTCGCTGTTATCCACCTCTATTGGAATGGTGTCATGTTCTATGTTGACTAATGGAGTTGGGTTTACCCCCAACCCTTGCTGTTGGAGAGAAGCATTTAGATGTATGTAAGCATCAGGGTTTTGCAAATATTGTCCTCTTTTAGCTTTCACTTCCAGGGAGAATTGTCGGGTCCTTTCTGGGATGGTGACTTCCTCTTTAATCTGAATTTCAACTGCATAAGGTAGCAATTGAGCTGACCTAAATGCTTTTTCTGGATCATCAAAGCCCATGGGATTATCTGCTAATCGGGACCAAGCTTTGAAGTTTATTAGGTCCAAACTAATGGCAAAGCGATTGAGAATGTCACTGCCTAAGTAAAAGGCGGTAGTGACGTCTCGCACGACCCAACAATTGTGGACTATGCTCTTGTTGCCAATGGAGATTTTGAGCATACACCTGCTTGGCAGGAGATGTTTGGAATTAGGTGCTTCCAGGTCCATTTCCCATTTGTCTATCAGTTTGAATGTGGGAATGGCTGGATCTTTTGGGAGTTGGCGGAACATGGCTTCGCTGATGAAGCTCTTACCGTTGTTCACACACACTCGAGCGAGAACAGAGTCCTTCCCATCATTTAACTGAACAGGGATGAACAACTGCTCTCCAATTTGCTGAATATCAGCCAGGCTCTGAGCTGATTTCACATCTTTTTGGACTATAGGAGTGGGAGTTTCTGATTGGGGATTAGTATAGAATCTCAGAGTGTTTCCTTCCAGCGTGGAGTACCACTTTAGACTGGAAGGAAGGTTGATTTTCAGAAATAGAGAGGACCCTCCATCACCAGTCTGTTGTCCTACTGCTATTATTGTCACGTCTGGAATTTGGCTATTCTGGAAGTGAAATTCTACTTGGTCAGATTTTTGTTCAACCATGTGGCAGGTGCCGTTTAAACTAACATGGTTGACACTCTGTTTTAATTTTATTGGTCGGCTAGTCTGGGTCCAGAGGACCTTGTTTACACAATCTATTAAGGGTGACAACCTCCTCAGGAGGTCATTCCCTAGTAAACAAGGGGTGCCCTCTGGAGTCACTACTCTGACTGGGTGTTTCACCTTGTGTTGCCCGATCTTAATGTCCAAGTCTGCCGTCCCCTCGACGGGAATTTCCTTCCCGTCAAAGTTCTGTAGTTGTCCAGGAAGAGAGGTGAGAGGAATTTGGTAATTCTCTCCCCTTCCTGCATTCAGTTCGTCAAAGGCCCTTCTGGACAGAAGGGTAGCTTGAGATCCAGTGTCCACCAGTGCCAAAATTGTACCCTGCCCCTGTACTTGTACCGGGGCATAGTATCTTCCCTCCTTCTCCTCAAGGGGGCACAGATAATGCACATTTTTGGACAACTGGTGGGCTAACTTTCTGGTTTTGGACATCGCTTGCGAAGAGATTTGGGCAGAATTCTGTGGAGAGCCTTGGGAATCTGAAAGAAAAATTTGGCAACTGGAGATCAGAGCCATTGTGGGTTCCCCTGGCTCCGGTTCCGGGCCGCCCCCCCCTTTTTGGAGGCAGTCACCAGGATGGGTTTGAACCAGGGGATTTTCTTGCTGTTGGTTCTGGGATGAGATGGTGGGCGGCGGTAGCTCAGTCTCCACATCTCCCCAGTCTGGATTTGCATCCCTAGGGACCCATTTTTCTTTGGGAGGAGTTCCCCCCTCTCTGAAGGAGAAGATCCTTTTCCCAGAATCCTCTGAGGATCCCTCTCCCTCAAATTGGAAGATCTGTACCTCCTCCTCAAACTGAGTCTGTTTGGGTCTTTTGTTTCTCCTACCCCCCCTCTGCTCCTTAGGAGGCAGACTTTCAGGGGCAAGAGATTTTGTTTCCGGTTCCTGGGTTTCCAGGGGCTGTTTACAAGTGAGGAAGGAAGCTTCCTCCAAGGCTTTACACCCCCCTTCCCTTTGTGCCTCCTCCCTGGGAACCGGTGAGTTATCGGGGTGCTGCCCCCGTCATTGTTCTGGAGCACCAGGTCCAGAGTTGGGTGCGTTCTGCGCCGGCACGCCCATCTGAGGGTTCTGCTGAGCCCTCAGTATGTGACCCAGATCCCGCGCCATGTTTTGAACCTGGAGCTCTAACTGGGAATCCCGCTCAGGCTGATAGGGGCCCTGTTTTCTCCCCTGGGCTGATCCCGGGAAGGGTAGCTATCCCTTCTCTGGTAGTACCCTGGGTTGGGAAGATTTGGGTACCCCTCCACCCTTGGCCTCCCCTCTCCCAGATTAGGTTGTCTGGGCTCAGGGAGTTGGGGAAAGAAGGATGGATGGTTTTGGGGCTGAAAATTGGGTGGATGCCTGGGGAAAAAGTTCTGCCCAGGATTTGGAGAATTTCTGCCCTCCTGTGGGAAGTTAGGAGGGAAGTTCCCTGGGTTAGGTGCTTGGCTGGATCCCCCCCTTGGGCTGGAGGAGTCCACACATAACCCAGGATGGGTCGATTTCCCTTGTAACGGGGGCTTACATAGCCAGGAGAGCGAGGGACCCCATTTGTGGGGCTGCCTCCCTGGCTCCCTGTCTGTGACTGGCCCAAGGACCTTCTGGGCCTAGCATTATTAGGTGCAGGTAGGTTTTTAGGCCCCCCCATCTCCAAATCTAAAACGGGGGTGACCTTTACCTCTGCCACCTTGGCAGCAGCAGGGGTGCTGTTGGCTTTGGGGTTTTTCTGGGCATTACTTTTGCTATCTACCGGTTTCTGCACCTCATAGATCCGGGTAGCCTGTTCAATGACCCAGTCTAAAGATCTTTTCTCGTGAAAATCCCTCACGAGCTGGGTCGTTATGTATTTGGGCAAGGCATGAAAAAATGTATTAATGAATTCTCTACTGTCTGTGCGCACCCTTCTGGTGGTCTGCGCAAAAGCACGTTTCAGTTCTTGTACAAATTCTTGTGGGGCCTGATCCTCCCCACATTGCAAATTGTAGGCTGCCTTGCGAGCCTCTTCAGGATTTCTATGAATGGAAAAATGTTTCAAGATGGCCGCCTTATAGGTGGACCATCTTAAATGATTTTGGTCCTCCAGCCCCGCAAAGAAACTGGATTATTCCGGGGAGAAGGTCCACTTTACATATTGAATACAGCTTTGGCTGTCCTTCAAATGGAAAGTCTCCATCATTTGCTCAAACAACTCTAAGTGCTCCCAAACAGAATACTTAGCGTTCTTATGGTAAGGCGTGATGACGCTCCTGATCGCCTTAATCTGCTTTAAGTGGTCCTTAAGCAAGGCCCTTTTTGCCTTATTGGCCTTTTTGGTTCGGGTAACCCTTGTCCATTCATCCTCTGACTCAGAGGCACTGCTCCCAGAGGTTCCTGTCTGTTCTTCCAGGTTTTACCGGATTCTGCGAGCCTGGGAATGGCTGGCAGAATGTGGGGACCTGGTCTCCTGTTTCCTGTGGTGCTCAGAGGAGTCCTCAGATCCCTCCTTGCTGCCAGGATTTACTGGGTACCCCCCCACTGACCTAACTGGACAGAGGTTTTCAGGATGCCCTTAAGGGGCCTACTCTCCTGGGGTTCCCCACTGAACTGTACTGTACTTGGGTGCCCATACCCGGATGCCCACCCCTCCATTCCTGAGTGGTACTGGCCTATGAGCCCCATACTTTTAGCTGGATAGTAATCTGCCATCCCTGTGGCCCTGTGCTCATGTGCGCCAGGGGACATGGGGGTGGTAGAGTCCAGGGACTGGGAGAGATGAAGGCCCCTGGTGTTAGGGCTCCTGAGGTTATGGTCAGGAGTCTCTCTTTCCCAGCGGACCTCATCTCTATCCGCCCCTGCTCCCTTTTGCAATGCAAGAGCCTGCATTTGTGCTTTCAGTTCCTCAGTCAAGGCCTTACTAGACTCTATCAGTCTCTCCTGCATCGCTACCTGTTGTTGGAGCCTATCAGTGTGTTGACAGAGGGCCTCATTTTCCCTCTGTGCTTCCTGGTTGGTCCTGGAGAACTGGGCCAGTCTTTGCTGCAGGAGGTTTACCTCCTGAGTCCCATCCCTACTGGCCAGCTCCTTTCTTGCCAGAGCATCTTCCACCCTTCTGGTGTGCTCTACCAAGTTCTGGTTTTCTTTTTGGAGGTCACCCAGCCCCTGGAGGGCCAGGTGATTTTCTTCAATTTCCTTTTTTAAGTGGCAGACTTCCTGGCCTAAAGTGTCTCTTTCCTGACTGAGAGCCTGCATCTGTGCTGTCAGGTCGTCCCTCTGTCGTTGAAAGGCACCAGCTTTTTGGCGCTCCTCATCAAACTCTGCCTGGGTATCCAGGTCTTTCAGAATCAGTTTATTGCTCTCCTCTTTCTCTCTATCTAGCTGGCTTTGCAGGGTGACTACCTGCTCCGCGCATGCCCTGTTGAAATTGATCTGTTGCTCCACCTTTTTCTGGTTCTGCAGTAAGGAGTCCAAACTGTCTTGGTGCTCCTTCTGCAGGGCCAGAAATCTGGTATCCTGGTCTGTCTTTTCCCGTTGTAGGATGCCCATATCCTCTTTTATTTTAATGATATATTGCCTACTATCATTTTCTGACTCCTGGCTCCTCTGCAGCCTCTGCTCAGAAGAGGCCAGATCAGATCGGGCCTTCTCTAATGCCAGCAGTTGCCTACTCGCCAGATCTTGGCCTTCAGCACATTTGTCCTGCATGGCTCCCATATGTAAATATAAATATGCCGCTACCCTGGCAATCTTGTTGTGCTCATCCTTGGCCTTAGAGGACATATATAGTTCACTCAGGGCCACATGTAAGGGACCCTGATCTCTATATATATCTGACCCTGTTTCAGTGACCTGTTGTGTGTTTGCCTGCAACCACGCCTCCTGGCCCTGTTCAGTCCATTCACCTCTCACAAATAGTTTATGTAAGAGGTGCTCTCTGGCTATTTTCATGTCTACTAAGGTCGTCATTCTAGAGATTGGTCTCTGTCCTGACTTACAGAAGTTTGTATTTTATTTTTGCAGAACAGAACTTTTCTTGGAGTGTCCCTTTTGAGGAATGCTTCACAGCGTAAGGCAGCGTGGTGATCCGACTGGATGTATGTATCCCGTCAGTTAGCACACTGTATTAAGCTGCACAAGTGGTATTCTAACCCAGAATCCCGGCTACGAGCCCCCAATTTGTAAGAGGATTCAATTCAACACTACAGCTAAGTCAACGCCTAGTCTATAGTACTGAATGAAAACCCTTATTGATATATCTTTATGTCCAGTTCATGCGTTCTGGATGACTACCCCCATATAAAACTCCTCTCTTGGAATCCTCCTGACCCCACTGAGCCAAGAAGTAGTTCTGTTTTGCAAGTTAAAAGGTTTAATTGATAATTTAAACAATATATATATATATATATATATATATATCACGCTTTATAATAAATTAATAATTGAATATCACACTTAATCTGATATGATAAAGATTAACAACGGAGAATCTGGCACTAGCACACTTCTTTATAATCAATGATGAGTGGTCATAGGATGGATAAGATAGCAACAACACTTTTATGGTTTCAAATGGATGCAATGTGGAATGAAATGCAGTAAAGAAAATAACTTGATAGAATTTCAGCAAAGACAATGTAATCACTTTCTTGGACAATTCACCCCCCCCCCCCTTTATGCTATGCAAGGAAATGGAAGGGAGGCACACAGTTCTCAGAAATGCAATCAAATGTGATTCAGTTCACCCAGCAACTTAGACTACAGACGTTGAAAACACAGGCCCAAATGCTTTTAAATGTGCTGGCAATGTAGAAAAAAATATGCTAAAATGCTTTTAATTCTCTCTAGAGGTTCAGGTGAGTGGTATCTAGTTAATATTAGCTCAGGCTCACTCTAGCAGTGATGCAGGGATAGTTAGCAGGTTAAACTAATTTTTCTTTAACGGAAGGCAAGCAGCAGCAGATTTTTACACGTGAAGAAATTTGCAAATCGCGGAAAAATTCGCGAATGCGTCTTCCGCGATTGCGGCAAAAATATAGGGAATCGGAATGCTGTTCTAGGTTCTTTGAAAAGTTGAGATGCTAAGCTTTCTGAGGAAAGTTACTGCAAGTCTTTAGCACAAACGGTCACGGAGATATGAGCGATTAAATAAAGGTCGTTTTTCAGATTTGAAATTTTAAAGTTCAAAAAGACAAGTGCAGCTTGCAACTAGAAAATGACAAGTGACAGCTTTACAAATGACAGGTGACAGTTAGGAGACAGTTCTACTTAGATTAAAATAGGATTGAATTATATTATTTTAACTAAGAGATTGGTTCTGCACAGTTTTCTAGGTACTCACACTATATTCTTGAGTGAAATGGGCCTCGCCATGGATCTGGTCAGGTTTTAGACTGGACTCTGGTCTCTGCACTTCACAGTGATCTGGGTCAGCTCTCTCTCTGGATTCTGAAGATTGAGGGATTTAAAGTCTGGATCTTTCTGCACAGCTTTCTCTAGAGATTGATGGAGGTAAATTATGGATTTTCCAGCAGAGCGTCCCGCAGCAAATGGATTTGAAGGTCCCTATCTGTCCTGTCTCTCTGCTTTTCTGTGTTTTGAAAATGGGTGTGTGTGAGCAGCATCACTAGCCAGCCCCTCTCCACTTATCATTGGCCAAGCTTTCATTTCTCCCCTGATTGGGGGAGCTAAGTTGTGTCAGAGTGATGTCATTTTACAGCCTGCAGAAAGTCCACTCCTCCTGTCAACTTGCACACAAATCTAGATTTGAACCAAATACATATTTCATAGCTACACAGTGGTTTGAAATTACATGCACCCATCACATATCACAGGAGGTATCCCCTGTTCCAACTTTGCTCTTCCTGGGAGCTTGCATTCAGAAATGGCAATATTTTGCACTTTTTAACTGGTTTGCAATACCGGACATTAACCCAAATTTACACACATGTGCGCAAGGAGTATGGACATTAGTTGATGAAGTGTCAGATTTTTCACATGCACACATTTTGAGTAATATCCTCTTTTCCGCTAAAACTCCCCTAAACATACCACCGGTTCTAAAAACCTCTTAAAATGTGGGCAGAAAAATCACAAGAATTATGGTGTCATTTAAATAATTTTCACAAGTCCGTACTATGAGTTATTCATCTTTTTAGAGTTATATTCTGGCCCCAAAGGGGTGTGGTTTTCCTCCAGCACAAGGTTGAATTTCTGGTTTTTCCAGTTCTGCCAAGCCAGTTTGCTCTCACAGG
Source organism: Ambystoma mexicanum (assembly GCF_040938575.1). NCBI lineage: Eukaryota > Metazoa > Chordata > Amphibia > Caudata > Ambystomatidae > Ambystoma > Ambystoma mexicanum. The sequence goes on from NC_090922.1 coordinate 1,375,640,682, forward strand.
CAGTGCCCCTCCCCTTTGCTTCAGGAGGAAGCTACTTTTACGACATCTGCAATAAACCATCTGCCTGGGTCCGGACAGGGCTTTGTTCAGAGCTCCTGTATTCTGTGGGGGCTCCCCTTAAGTCAATTATCAGAGAGATGGCATATCCTTAGTGTGGCCAGCAAAAGGCAGATAGGCCTGGGAACACAGCTGTGACTCAAGTTTCACTCCTGATGGGGGGTAGTTGCCAGGCAAAATTGGAATCTCTTTAAGCCAGTTTTTAGCTACATGTCATTTCTGTTCCCCAGTTTAAGTCAAGACATTTTTTTTACATATGCAGCTAGGATGCTGATTCTAAGTTTAAAACTATGACATTTAAACAATTGCAACCTATGTGACACTCAAAGTAGGTCACTCATTTCTTTTAAACATTTAGATTTGTAGTGTCTTTCAGTCCAAATTTACTTAAATTGCTGAAATCCACAGCTCAGCCAGTCTTGTTATAAACCTTCAAGTCACTTCAGAATATAACTTTACATTGGATCCACCTCTTAAAATGTCTTTCTTTGGCATGTTTTGGGGTCATTTATTCAGTTTTCTACAAAATCTGGTGGTTTTAAAACGCCGGCTTTTGGATAGTGGTGAGTACTGGTATTGCACCCCTTTTTGGGATTTAAGAAAATGAATTCCCAACAGTTATGGGTTTGCTTTTGGCAATCAGCATTGCCACTCTCAATGGTTTCAGACTACTGTGTGGGTAGTCCAATGGTGGTTTTAGGCAGTGTCCTTCTGTGCCCATAACATCGGCAAAAATGAGTGGCAGCCTATTCTTCATGCACTTCCCTGGGCATTTTCTGGGAAGCTCTGGCCATCATGATGTTTTCATGTCAGTACTGCACAGTTTTGAGGTAGGGCTCGGATGCATGGGTAAATACTTCCCACAGTGGCACTTTACAATCAGTGGACAGACTAATCACAATACTAACCACGTGTGGACAGGCAATGCCAACGTGACAGTCATCCTCCATACAAAGGTTGTAGTCAAGGTAGCATCACAGGACAAATGCACACATGCACCAAAGACATGTCATGCCAAGGGCAGACACGGATGTCACTGGTGTGCACCTTAATGTCGAACAGAGCATGGACTCCCTGATTACACAAGCATCCTGGTCATACAGGGCTAACCTGTATTCTACCAGCATAAGGATTGCAGGTGATGTACCCTCCCTTCAGTACACACAGGCAATGCACCCGTCCCTGGGTAACTGTATGACCGGAGTATTGAAAGACACACACATGCATGAGCCATTTCTAGTGGAGTAGCTATGTGAGTGCACACAACATTGACAGTACACACTACACAGACATGGCAAAGATTTCCTGCATGCTGATATGCAGCACCTGAACATAATGCCATGGGGACTGTCCCATTCACATCTACACTGGCAAGGTTCAGAAAAGTATCCTCTACTCAGCCAACATTCACAATACATTCCACACCAATTCTGCCCCCATGTGTATACAGCCTGAATCGCAATCCCATACACTAAATCACACCACCTTGCTCATGCACAGTAGTGTCATGATCACATACATCAGTCACACATAAAACTAACCTGCAACATGTCCTAATGTGTTGATACCTCCGATGCCAACAATCTGTTCACTTCAGATGTGTCCAGAGGTTACCTCCTCAAAAGGTGCGAGTTTCTCCATATGTGGAGAACCATCACCAGTCGGCTGTGCAGAGGGCACATTTGCTCCCAGCTGCTACTTGGTACGTCTGGTCAGATCATCCATACGATTATGCACCTCTTTCGCAGTGTGCCTCTCCACCCCACAGGCATTCACCAGGTCAGTGTCCTCCTGCCACCTATGCTTATGCTGGGCCTGTGTCACGGTGCTTCCAGCCAGGGGAACATTTTGGACTGGTGTTCCTCATCAAAATCTGTGAACATTTGCAATTCCTCTTCAGCAAATTTCCTCTTCTGGCTCACCCACTTCTCAGTGGCTGGGGGCGGTCCCTGACTTGTAGGGGTACCAGTGGCACCTTCAGTGGCTGTGCTGGTGCCTGTCTGAACCAGTGGTGCATTCCCAGTTTTGGTGGTAGTCCCCTCCCCTTCAATGGTCTTCCAACTCTGACATTCCCCCTTCCGTCCAAGTCTTGAATCTTCAAGATGCATTTTTGATATTCCTGATGTTCAGCACTTGCGCCATGTGTTCTTTGCTTACACCCATAACACTGATCAAGGAAGTGCTCCGTGTCCTCCAACCATCATGATTAAGCAGCGCAAATGCATCCTGCGCATACACCACATATTCGTAGTATGCCACACATGCACAGTTTGCACGGCATGATGTACGTGGGATACACGAGAGGTCCCAGTTTGTTTTCACATCCAGAGTTGCCTGGGTACACAGGGAGCTCCTGCTGCAGGTTCAATGCCCATCTTGGTATTTCACACTCCTGCAATCCCTCTGTTGTGGACTTGTGGCCATAGGACCAACTACACTACATTGCTGCCTGCTGCTACTCAGTACATTTGAGTGGGAAAAGGACACAGGCAAGTGGTGGCTCTGTGTCTGCATGCTGCGAGATGGGGGTTGGATGGTGACACTTATGGGGAGGGGTACTGTTGTTGGGCACACAGTGTGTCGCATGTGGGAGCTCACCTATGCAATGATATGCACATGTTGCATGGTTACTTTCACAATGTGTAGTTGGTAGCTTGACATTGTACACTCATTTATTTGGGATCTGCTACAGAAGATGCATGAATGCTTCTGAAATCTGAATTGGGTGGGCTGCAGGGACATGTACAGCTGGTCGTTGTGTGTTCATGTGTGAATGTGTCGGTCCATGCAAAGGAGTCAGTTCAAACATGGGCAGTGGGAGAGATGCCTTGGACGGCTGAATCAAACTTGGGCCAGGGACGGGGCACAACGTCCTGGGAGAATACTTGGGGCCATGAACTGTGGGTGCACTCCGTGGGGCACAAACAGAGTGTTGTTACCCCATATTATTTAAGGTAGTCACACCTGCATTTATGTTACTGGTGCATCCCGGACGCTGTGCCAGTCCAGCAGAGTCAGGATCAACATGTGGGCCACTTCCACCTCAAAGGTTGCACTGATGAGGGCAGCTAACTTCTTGGGGGCAGAATTTGCCATACTGTGTGACCAGGTGCTGCAGCGCTATGACGCACTTTTCAACTCGGAGCAGAAGCTTGCAGCCGTTGGTCACAGGATAATCTGGCAGGACATTTCCACAATCGTTAATGTTGAGAGTATGGCCGTGGGGACACCAGAAAATATTAAGAAGAGATGAGACAACATGAGGATCCGGTGCCAAAAGAAGGCCAGAGCAGCCATTGAGGCGGGACCCGCTGCAGAGGTGCACTTATGTGTGTGCCATAGAATTTCGCCTCTCTAGCTCAGGATCTTGCAGCAGGTGAACCTGGATCTTCAGTCCTCGAACTGCAGGACCAGATCCAGGCAGAAGGACAGCCCACACTCTCAGTCCAATTCGGCAGAATTTGAATGCAATGTGATGGGTATGCATATTGGGAGGACGCTTGTTGATGGTCACGAGAATGTTGTGTGAAGTGATGGTGCATGCATGGTTGCACTCTGTGCAGTTTCTATTGGTGTGAGGACCTTGGAAGGATGCGCCAAGGTGGTCCTTGTATTCCGCCGTGGCCTTGTGCAGTTGCATGTTGACGGCAAGGGTGTTGGGCCATGTGTTACAGGTCAAGGGATGATCAGCCTCCACATTCACTTCTCAGTGGTACATGTATGGATGGACACATGTGGTCCAAGTCACGGCTGTGTTCCCAGGCCACAATCTGTGTTGCAGGATGTGTGTTGGCCTATGGTGGATATGAGGGCTTGGCTGACTCATCTGGTGCAGGTGCACAGGCGATTGTTGGTAGAAGTGTGGTTGTGAGAAGGTATTGGGCTCTGGATGGCCATTGATTGAGATCAGTGATGAATTGCTGATTTGCCATATGGCAGTGGTGGTGTATGGTGAGGAGCATGGGGACTGCTATGTCCACCTCCATGTGCCATAGTCATATGCGGGAGGAGGGGTCCTGGGTCAGCTGACAGTGATGAATGATTGTGTAGATGGTGCAATGATGCTAGCTGTCTGTCTTGGTAATATGCTCTAGTCCTCACTCATGCCCCATCCATGCTCCCAGTTGGCCATGGTAAATGTTGTTCCCTTCGCGTGGTGAATGCTCATTCTCTTCAGATCCATTCATGCATTTGGGAGGTGGATAGTATCTTATATTATATGCTCACATGTATATCTGTTATGGATGATCATTTGCAGCCATGTTGTGATTGGTCTGTTATATTTGTATGTGATATGGCGGCATGGTACCATGGCGTACTTTGGACATGCACATGTTTGCACACATGCTGATATGCCGCTCCTCTCTCTCTCTTACCATCCAGTGTCACATGCAGATGAGATAATCAGCACGGAGAAAAAGATAATTGCAAGGCCAAGCCATTCCCAGACACAGTGTATACCATGACAGCAGATTCCATAATTCACTTCATTCGAGGGACAGGTGGCTGCCGAGTGTACATGCTCTGATGGCACTGGAGAGGATGTGAGGGGCATTGGTATGGACCTGGTGGGTGAGTCCTTAGAGGCTGAGGTGCATGGGAATTCAGCCATACCCACAGACAGGCCAGGGTCAGGTCTGGTGGAGGTGAAGGGTGTAGTTGTGGACCTGGGAATGGTGTCTGGTGGGGGTTTATCGTCTGATGTTGTGGGATGTATTGATCCACTAGGCTCTGCCCTGCAACATCACTGTGGGCTGGTGGCACCAGAACCAGCGAAATGGCCGCAAAAAGCCCTATGTGCGCTAAAACCTCTGAAAATTGCACAGTGAAACCGGAAAAGTCGGCTGCCAATCTACTTTGCCTGTGTCAGTGGTGGAACAGGGGACCACACTGCTAAAACCTGTCACTGGGCTGGCCACAGAGTGAAAATGGAAACTACCTGAAAGGCAGTGCTTTATTGCGAGGAAAACCAGAAGTGCTCTGAAATCCATTTTTCCTTGGTTGCTGAAATTACAAAATAATTATTCCAAGCATCAGAAAATATCCAACATCCTTGCTGGGTGATACCCGTCACCTTATTCAAAGAATCCACATAAGCACACAATGTCAGGAAAAGCAGATTCCATCATAAGAATATCCACATTAAAAAGTGTGCTTGTCTGTAAAAATGTGTCAGATAATGGGCGCAGTACCGCCGGCTGACTGTGTGACAGCTGTCAATTAAGTACATTGGAAGCTTAAACTTGTGCAGAAAATCAAATGGTTGAAATGAAGTGACTTGCCATCAAAAGCAATATAGGTTGCAATTATTTCATCTCTATGTTTAAAAAGAGTAGAATTAGAGATCTGTTCGCCTATTTTGAAAGTTTATTTTATCAAAGACAAATTTAAACAAATTGAGTTTTAAAGCAAACCAAAGAACGTCAAAGCAAATTCCACGGTGTGCCCCAAACAAAAGGTACCTTCCTTCTGCTCTCTGCCCCAGGAACTCCCATACAGGTGTTAATGGAGAGGGGAAGAGATTTTGGCCTGTTGCTCCTGGGGAAGACAGAGGGCTTCCTGGATTGAAAAGATATGCAGATGCAAATGTCAACAGAAGCGCCTGCTAGAGGAAAGAGGCGGGGATTGCTCTGACCCACCAGGAACCTTTGGAGGCGGGATAGACAGTGTTGTATATTCTGTAAACACAGAAAAGTATATTTATGAAAAGGACTGACACAGACCTGTGCGAAATTGTAAGAATTGTAAAATGACAGTATTGTTAATATGAAAATTCTGGTCACGTTTTAAAACTACTCAGAACTCTGTGCTATATTCAGGGACAAGACTGCAGAATGTGTGGTTTGGAAGCAATTGTGGTGATGCCAGAAACATGAAACTTCACATGATTATGCCCAGATATCATGTGCACATATGTGTAAATGTGGACAAATCTGACATTGGGTACCAGACCAAAAGTGCAAAAAATTGCCAAATCTAGACCCAAGCTCTCACAGAGACGGGGCTCGGATGAATACTTGCTCCACCAAATCTGTGATATCAATATGCTGTTGCTAGCAAGTTTGTAAATTTGTAAATATGTCTTGTATGAAAAATAGATTTCATGTGCAGAAACAAAGGGGAGGTTCTCCCTCGATCATAAAATACAGCGCCATCATGACACTCTGTTTTCTTCTCAAATCAGGGAAGAGGAAATACCCTAACCAATAGAATCCCTAGGGGTGTGCCTAGTATAATTCAGCATACCCACCCCTTTAGGAAATACATAAACAGATACAGCTTAGGACCTAGAAGGACACCCACATTCGCCCATCAACTGGTTGCTGGCAGAGCACTTTGCAAGAGAAATCCATATCCAAGACTCCAAACTCCAGAATTTTGAAAGCAGAAAGGCCCATTTCCAAAGCTGAATCCTCCTCAGCTTGGCCTTTAAAATCCAGAAACCAGATTTTACCCCAGACCTCTAACGGGAACAAAAGAACAGCCTGGCTGTGCTGTGCTGCTTTCTTGCTAGGAATTCTTGCCAGAATCCAGTGATTCAACCGAGTAGAGCAGAGCTATGATCAGATAGCTGAGAACCAACCCGTCAGATCCAGTCCAACCCCGCCGTGCAATGTCCAGAGTGCCTTGCTGACTGCAGAACTAGAGCGCCTTGAGTCCAGTCCTGTGTGCCAGCTGAATTTCTGTCCAGAAAGTCTTCCTGACCAGATCCCTGACGGGTCCATTCCAAACAGCGGTAGTGAGTATCGATAGCATAGGATTGTCCCTAGCAAATATCTTATCCATAAGTAATCCTATCCAAATCCATTCTATTATATCCATAACTGCATTGTAGAAAATCTATTGTCTTACCTAAATCTTTCTCTCATCCCTATAGTGCTTTGGTAATAGTAGTGTTGAAATCATCTTTGCGCTAATATATTTTCTGAAGAAAGACGAGCGTCTCGGCAGGCTAAACCAACCAGTGATATCCTGGGCTGGAGGCTGCGCTGTTATGTAGTTGGCATCTTCAGAGTACCCCTAGTGTAAAAAAAATCTTGTTTGTCATTTTAAAAAGCACATCTTTCTTTTGATGATTTTGACTCTTCCTGAAAAAAACGACCTTCGCAACAACCTTCATAACTTCGTCGCTGTGTATGCTAGAAACGTAATTTAAGTATCTACTTGAAGCTAACATCCTCAGCTTTCCAACAAATCTAAAACTGTTTCTCCTTATAGTTATTCCGCAATCACGCTTACCGAGCGCAGAAAAGTTTGCCGCACATTTTTCATTTGGCTCTAATCCATCAAGTGTGACATAGCTGTTTATTGCATCTGACCTCAGAATTAAGTTCTCGACCTGCTAGTTACTCAATAATCATTGCTAGTGTTTGTCAGAAACCATACAAAGCAGCTCCCACTAGTATTGAAACCATTTTCGTGAATTAAATCCATTTTTCAGTGTTTTTACCATTCATGCAAAGCCAACTTTAAAACCATTTTGACAAGTTTGCAATCATTCCTGTTTTTCTCTGTGTTTTCTGGAGGGAATTAGGGATTGACATTATTTTTTGAATTCTGTATTCCTGAAACCTGTTTTCTCTCATTCCACCTCTTTATATTGCCTATTGGGGGGATTGAGTAGTGTGCAGGGGGAAAGAGTGATCACATTACATTTTGATTGAACCCACACAATGTATTATTCTATGGTGCATTATTTTTCCTATCGTACTCCTTCTGATTAAAGACATTGTTTAGCGTGACATCACCCCATTGGTGATCAGTGTATAACCATTAAAATAATGTGATATATATATTGTGTAAATCCATACAATAAATATTGTAACTTTGCAAAACAGCCTGCTTCCTGGTTCAGTGTGACCAGGGGGATTCAAAGAGAGGGGCGTGATATAAGAGTACATCATTCAGAAAAAAAAGAACTTATAGACATAAATAAATAATTAAGGGTTCCAGCTGTGCAGCACACGCTAGGAACTGACTTAGGTGGAGTGCCGGGTTGAAATCACTTACAATGTGCTGGCTGCTGACATGTGCCTGGAACTGGAGGTTGTGCAGCACACATTGGTTGGGTCACCTATTCACGTTGTCCCAATCCATCATCTGCAGAGCTGCATACATGTGTCGATGCAAGCACACAAAATATCCCGACAGTGAGTGCAAGTGATGCAATTCGGGATGCCGTGGTGCCCTTGCTCATTTCGGGCCATGCCCGGCAGATGGTTGGACTGGTCAGCCATCACAGGCAGGTGTGACACATCCAGGCAAAGGTGGCTGGTGCACTGCTTGCTGTGGTGACCATGACCCCAGGCACCACAATTGTGGCCTCCAGGCTGGCGACCACCCCTCGCTCCTCGGCCCACGTTTACCCATTTGCTGGTCTTGTGACTGCTTCAGGGTCAGTGGGGCTGCAAGTGAATATGGAGGGCATTCTGGTGGATCCAGGCTCAGGTATGTCTGGCAATCAAGATCAGAGAGTGCAAGTGGACATGGCACTTGAGGAAAGTGGTGGGCCAGTACTCCCCTCCAGGAGTTGGTCGCATTTCCGGAGAAAGTACCAGAGGCAGTCTGCCAGGCGGCCGGAGCAGTTGCGGCATGGAGAGAACAACAGTCGTTCTTGGTATGGCAGGGGAGGCAGGTTGCAAGGCAACGTATTGATGTGGCAATGACATTCCAACTGCAGCACATGTGGCAGCAGGAGGAAGTAATGCTGCATGCTACCCACAAGGCAACTGACAGGGCCAGGGCTGCGGCACGTGCAAAGGTGGAGGGATTATGTGCTGACATTCTGTGGGAGAGCATGAGGGCTGCCAAGGAAATTGCACAGTCCACTTGTGAAACCCTCAGGGTGACTGAAAGACCTCAATGAACAAAAGGACACTTACAATTCACTCCTAGACAGGTGTATCTATAATAAAAATGTAAGTACATGTATTCAGGCCTTTGAAGTTCAACACACAGTAATAATCACAGTGATACTTTTAAACCAACACAATCCTACTGAAATATATATATACAAGACCAAGTGGCCGAAAGGGTTAAATGCACAGAATGGGTCCACAACCTAAAAAGAGAATGAAGCAGGCAGTGCAAAGAGTCTGTAGGCAATTCTGTGGTAATCACAATCCTAACTGAAAGGCAGTCCAGTCCCTAAGAAGAGTGGAGCCTATTGCTTAAATGTACTTGCAATGCTGAAGCACACGGTAGTGCAGATGGGCAAAAAAACAGGGTCTCTTGTAGGGTCTGTAGCAGCTCAGAAAGGTGGGTGAGGTGATGCAGAATAAGTTCCCACTATCAATGGAGGGTCTCCCAGAGAGGGCAGAACAGGTTCCAGGAATTGGGAATAGTTTGATAGGTCAGGCTATATGTGGAAAGGAGAGGGGCCCTCAGGGTCCACTCGTGTGTAAAAAGATTTTGGATGTGCTAGGGGCCACTGGTAAGGGTTGCAATTACTCACAGACCAATGGCAGACTCCAGACCAAACTTCGGCAGTCAAGTCAACTTTGGTTTCAGGTTCAACTACAGCAATTTTACGGCTCTGTGGCTTTCAGTGGCGAAGTTACAGTGATGCTTCCCAAATGGAACAGTGACAGTTTCTCTGCTCCTGGTGGATGGATCAGGCTAGTTTTACTGTAGCAGGCTTCAGGGCACAGGGGGACATGGCGGCAATGGACTTGCAAAGTTTGTCACCACGACTGGGCGACATGGTAACCGTGTGCACTCGGGTCCGAGTGCTCTCTCTTTACTTCAGACCTTGGAATGCCAAGTGTACGAACTTCGGTGTGAGAGTGCCATGAACACAGAGCTTGCAGTGTACCAAGTTTCAAGGGACTCCTTGAAAGGGTGGCGGTGTCAGAGCAAAGGTCCTGCACAAGTGGGTCAGCCCACTGGTTGGCCCAGGGACACTTCCGAGAAGGCTTACTTGTAGGGTTTGATGTAGGTGCCGAGAATAGTTAGTCCCACTATTCCAATGGGTTGAAGCGTCTTCACAGACTTTCCAGTGCGATCAGATGCAGAGGGGTCCAGTGGGACATCAGCAGGTTCAGGGTGCCAAACCTTCCAGCGGATAATCAGCGGTTCCTCGACTCGGCTTCTTAGTTTCAGGATACTTGGATCCTATCCTTCGTTCATTGAGAACTCAAGAGATCAACATGGTCTCTTATCCAGAATCTCCTTCGTGCCATAACAAAGAAGACCCAATGGGAGATCTGCTCACATACAGGTACACCATACGTGGACTAATCACGGACCATGGTGGTCCCACTCATTCACAGCACACCAGACTCTCTGGCACCCAGGATGAGTATTGGAACGAGACAGTCCAGCCCACATCCTGGCGGCACACACACAGGCATGCAGAAGCCCGTGGAAGCTTGGCGTTTTGCGGGAGATTGCATGCCCAACTAAGGACTGACCCGGGCCGGCTCGACCTGGGGAAGGTGAAGGGGCAAGATGGCCAAAGGACAGGACATAGAACCTCGTGGCATGGCCAGTTTGAAGCCAGGCCACCTTTCTGTGCCAAACGCGGTTAACACGGTTTGCATATCAAGAAAGGGTTAAAAATAAATGAAAAGATAAGATGCCACCAGCCCTGTACAAGGCACACCTGCAATCCTTCGAGGGTGTCTTGGTCCCTTGGAAATGACATGAGGGCCCAAGCACACTGTACTGTAGGGTACATTGTGCACTTGTAACATGTTGCAGAAAAGTTGCAACATTGAAAAGGAAACAAATTCTCACAGTACTGACTTTAAGGGCATGTCAGTTTCCCCATAATAAAGTGAGCAAAAAGCCCAGTGGAGTGCAGCTGAAGGCTTTGCTCTCCTGGCAAAGTTAGACTATGGTGGTACACAGCAGCAAGTTGGGGGGTTACACAACTGGAGGGAAAACTTCACATAAATGGAAATCTTTCCGAAAACATTGTAGCTTGAGTTGGCAGGGATTGGAGTACAGTAGTGATGACTGTTTCATTTGTTTCGCTTCATTATTGTTATTTCTTGAATGAGGATTCCTGTGGATTTATTTTGGACCATGTGTCCCATGCTTTTTTGTTGGATTTACAATACAGTTGTGTTTGTTGTTCTATCAGATTCATGGGGTTATTATTTTCTTATTTATTTTTGCATATTCACTTTCTACAACACTTATGTATATGTGAAATCATCTTTTTTAGTGCATGTCATATGGTCTGTTTGTGAGGGTGCAGACAACATCGTCATGTGACATGTGGGATTTGTGCTTACATGTGCATATTGCCAGCAAGCTACATGTATCGAAATATGTGGATGCATTCATTGTGGCCTACTGAGTCCATGCATGTAGCCCTTGCATGTGCATGTGATTGGTACATGTATGTGTGTGGTGTGCAAGCAGCCATGTGCATCTGTGGCTGTTTGCAGGTGTGGGTGGTGGCATTGGTGGTGGCTGTGGGATGTTTTTACTGTTAGTCTTTGTGGTTGTTGGTGCTGTCCTACATTAGATTAATTGCACAGAAGGTCACATACCCATCTGAGTTGCCTGCACAGGTTTATGTTTCAGTATGTGTGACAATGATGACTGTGCCTTGCAGTTTGTATGGATGTTGCACTGTAGACACGTGTTTACATGTGATGCGGTTGATGTATATATATTTGTTATTGTGTTGTGGATGTGACTGAGCGCTGCTATTGCCAAGGCTTTGTCAGTGTTGCATGGGTGTCACAGGTGTATTGGGTGTGGTTAAGTTGCCAGCGACAGTGTTTGTTTCTCATTGATTTTGATGGTCCCAGTGTTGGCCACTGTGATGCTATGTGCATGCATTGGGAATGTCTTTGCTACCGGATTGGTACTTTTGTGCAGGGTTGGATTATTTTCATGTACCATGGCTGATGATGCATGTGTTACTCTCCAGACGGCAGTCCCACATCTGTAGGTCTAATGGCTGTGTGCTTGAGGTTGTTTGTGGCTGTACATGTGCTTCAAGTGAATGCATGTTGACAGCAACATGTGTGCCTCAGATGTATGTGGCCTTTGATTTCTCCATAGCGTACATCATGTGAGACTTGTCTGTGTACTATTTGTATCTGGCCAACCAGTGTACTATGGTGGGTAGGGATGTGATCTACCAATGATCACTCACACTTTGGGGGATGGTGAGGCAGCCGGTAAATGTGGACGTGCACATGCACTCAGGTGGTGGACCCCCCCATTTTTGTTCTTGCTGGACATGAGTATCCTGTTTGCTCACGAGGGGTGTTTTGGTGGACCAGTAGTTACAACAGGCAAACAGTGTCAAGGTTAGTAATTGGGGTGGTGGGAATTATAAGTTGCATCAGTGATTGGGGACACTCACAGGTTGTTGTTTAGTTAATGTTTGGTCAATGTCGATTGAACAGGTTACAGTAGTGTGTTGTGGTTGCACACGGGACGTGGTGAAAACTCTAGTGGAATTTGTTGGGTATTGGCCTGTTTACTGGTAAGCAGTGGATTATAGATTTGGGCACAGGGCAGAGTTCTTGACTGGGCGCAGTCCCAGATGGACACTGCCTTTTGTGGCCCTTCCCTCAATGCATTCTCCCTGCCTCTGCATCCAGATGATGTGATTAGTTGTGACTCACATTCAAATCTGGCCATTTTGTTAGGCTTTCTGGGTGCCCAGTGGTCAGGATCAGGGGCGCTGCCAAAGGGTGGCTGGGGGGCGCACGGCCACCCTTATAAAAAGGCTGGCCGCCCCATCGGCCACCCCGCACAAAAGCAAGCAAAAAAAATAAATGTTTGTTTTTATTCGCACTGAACTGTGCATGGACTAACATGCCCAGTTCAGTGTGAAATAAAAGTATATTTATTTTGCTTTTTTGCCGTGAGTCTTTAGGCAGCGAGTTGTGACACCCACTTGACCTTGTATTGAGCTACTCGCATTTTATGACTTTGATGAAATTACAGGGCAATGAGACTGCTTGCCATGCAGTCCTCTGGGCTCTGTGTGCAGTGCAAACAACAATATTAGGCCGTGCAGCAAATAGACCCATGGACAATGGACACCCCATAGCGCAGGTGGATCAACAGGAACGGGCGTCACAGCAGCCAAGAAGCGGCGATCAATAGCGACCATCATTCTTCTTTTAGCCCATGGTAATAACTGCTCGTCTGTTTTCAGCAAAGTGGAGCGCATGCTTTCAAGCTCTCTCATATTTGCAGTCAGTGTAGTTTCCTGGGTTTCCAGGAAACAATTCAAAAGTGAAATCTTTATTAAAGTGGTCTTTTTCACTTACCGTTACAGGATGTTACATGTATTTTCATGACAAACCAACCATTGCTTCTTGAAGGGCTTGACTCGGACAATCGCAAAGTATATCATTTTAAAATCGAAATAAATAGACACACCAGTAGTGTATTTTCTGGTATTGTACAAAATTACCTACTCCCAAAATTCCGACCCCCAAAAGTCTGACCCCCAATTTTCTGCGAATATATATGTGGGGGATAAAGTGAATAAATATGTATAGGGGTAATGTGGGGGGCTGTGGGAGGTCTCCCCCCACATATATATTTGCGGAAAATTGAAAAATAAAAAAAAATAAAAACAGACTTTTGGGCGTCGACCTTTTCGGTTCAGTAAAATAACATAGATCCGTATTTTTTATAGTCACAATTTCTATCATCCCAAATTTCACCACATTCACCATAGCAACAGGACAGCATCCCAATTCCTCACTGGCCTCACACTCCACTTCAAACCTTCACCCAATACACACCAGCTACATATTTAGCCTCACACAGCACTCAGCAGACCCACATTTGGTGTCGCTCATTTGGTCGAAAAATAATGATCGAATGACCATTTGGTCGAAACCAAATGGTCGAAAAAAAAATGGTCGAATTTTTATTTTTATTTATTTATATATTTTTTTTCATTTCATTTGGTTAAAAAAAATGTAATATATAAAAAGGGTGGTTGTGGGGGGAATCCCCCCCAAAAAAAACAAATGGACAACCAAATGGTCATTCGACCATTTGGTTGTTGACCAAATGACTGCTAACCCCCACATTTACCTTCTGCCTGTAGGCCACTGCTAACATTACTTGACAGCTTTAGGGCTGACTCTTGATATTGAAATGCTGATGTCGTTATGTATTCTGTGCATGAAATTCGCCATATATGTCGCATTCTCCTTTTACATTGTAAAACAGGATTCCGCAAGAAAAAAGCATGAACCCCAAAATATCTGCAAGCACCAGCCCTTCATGCATTGATATAATATTTTGTGGGATTTAGGTGTGGGAATGTTGTTTTTACAGTAAAAAAGTCTGGATTTCTGTGAAAAAGAAGCGGATGGCAGAAGATGGACTCCTGTAAATTGCACCATAAGTGGTTTTGTTTTTTCTATTTTGCACAGCCCTCCAACTCCGTTTATTACAGCAATTAGAAGTGGATGGAATTCAGAATGAACCACTCACTATAAAGAACAAGGGGACATGACAATGGGTAAGAACCTCCACACCTTAAATGTTTGTCATTTTGAGGATTCTAGAATGTCGCTTGACCAGGCATGTATGTCATCATGCTTTATTATGCAATTTGTGTATTTTGCAACTAAACTCTATAAGACAGTATTATTGCAGGCCTCGACTCCCAAAACATTATTATTTCTTCCAAGTAAAGCGTGGAAGAAGGTGGTTGTGCCTAAATTGAAGAGTGGTTTAAAATCCCTGCTTAGCTGTTTAGTATAAGTGTGTGGTCCTGGGCAAATAATGCAATCTCACCCTGACTTCAACTGCAAAAATTGGAGTGCTTATCGGTGATGATATTTCACCCTTACAATAGGACAGTTTCAATAAGTTTAGGGATACATTGGTGTACACTGATGCACCTCTGCTAGTGGATCCAATACTGTCACATATCATTGCATGATTGCTGCACTGACCCTCCCCCAGTCTCCAATCACGTAATTTGACAGGCGGACAGTCTCACCAGCCAGTCAGTGCACCAGAGTTTCTAGTATAGAGGACTAAGTGTGGTTGAACCAACATTACATTTTCTCCCCTGTTGCTCCCAGCCACTGAAGTTGCTTGTGCCGTCCAGAGTACTGCCCCACACTCTGTAATGTCCTGTTATGCTATGATAGTGAGTCTTTCATTCCACACCATCTGCCGTTTTCAAACTTTCTAGGAGCTTCAGAATCTGCAAGTGATAGGGTAGGGGGCTAATGTAGTAGCAGAGGGATCAGGCCAAGATTGCTTTGTTACAACATTGATGTTTGCGGATCTTAAAAGGTATGGCTCTGTACGGTGAACATTTTAGATATTTTGTCAGCTGTGTGGAGCACTGGTTATGTGCTTTTCAGGTAGCTAAGGTACTTGTTTGTAATATTGACAGAAAAGTGAAGCATTTTGCTTCTTGTTTTTGCCACTAACTCACCTGAGAGCCAAAGACCAAAGGAGGGATGGACCAAAGGTTCACCTGCAAGGGAGCCAAGGACCAGAGGAGAGTTCACCAGAGCAGCTAAGGGCCAGAGGGGCAACTGACCAGAGAGCTTCACTTCTACCTTAGTTTTACTTCATTCTATTTTTAATTTTTGCTGTAAGCTGAAACAATTGAACTGGAGTACAATTAGGAAGGACAAGACTTGTGAGGAGGGACACTTGAAGGTGTTTTATTTACCAGCCCACTGACTGCTGTAGGGGAAGAATGGCCGCGAGGCCCTCCTCACCTACAGCTTCCTCCCCAGGTGAGGACCATGACTCGTTGGGCGCCCCCTCGTGCCACCCGGGCCCAGGTGGAGGAGGGTTCACCCGCCGACGACATTGCCCACCCGTACCCTGTCCTTGCATTTACCAAAAATTAAGTTAGGCCTAGACGCCATCTTGCCTAGCAAACATGGTGTGAGTTCAGCACACTGTAACGAGGCCCCCACCTTTGGAGAGCCTTTCATGCATCTCTGCCGCCTCAGCAGCCCTGGCAGATCCGCTGCGAGCGCGTTCCCATGAGAAAGTCGGAGATGAGCTAAACCCGAGATGCCAACACGGCAACATTATATTAGTCACAATGTAATAGTGCACCCCGTATGACCCAGACCGCAAGGCCGGGGTAACGGGGAAAAAAGCTGAAGCATCACTATCTGAAGAAGGTAGAAAACAATTCAAGTATTGGTATTAATGAACTACCTCTGTTTAAAATGTGAATAAACTATAAAAATGTAACGTTATATGATATCCCTCCAGGTCTGGACTAATGCTGCTATAACCACGGAGAAAGATGTTGACCAAACATGTAACCTCTATCTGTAAAAGTGTTTTTCAATAGTATGTAGAAATTTGAACTCATATATGTTTTCTGAATCACCCAAAGCGGCGAGCATCAATCTCTGTAGGCCATAACCTAGATATCCCTCGTATAACGTTTAATGTACATACAATACGCACACAATGTAGTAAACATAATGTTAGGTAATGAAAAGGTACCGGAACCGACTGTATTAAAGAAATGTGTAACGAAATTGAAATATATATATGTGTCTAAATAACGTCAAAATAAGGCAGAACAGTATAAAACTTCTGCATTCACTGATCAGCAACGCACGAGGAAAATACCTTTGTGAGTATATGCAAGGCCATTCCCTCTCCCACCCCACCAAGCCTGCCAGATAAAAAAGCTAAGACTTGTGCCGCGCTCCCTCACCTCCCCCAACCAAGCTGGCGTTACTTCAGAGAGTCAGAGGCCCCGGCGCCGCAACCAAGGCCACAGCCCGCCACCTGTGTTATTTACAGCACGGTAATAAACCCACGGCTGAACCCACTGATCTACCAGCACCCTCTCATAAATCCCACGAACCCCCCAAGAATCCTGACCCCGCGCAAGGACGACCCCCATCATTGGGACAAGACACAGAGACCCATCTATATAATAACTTCTAACGCAGCAGACAGACATGTATCATTCGGCCCAGGCCCCAGAGCCCCGTCCCGCGACCTAAAATACCGGTCAATAGGACACAGGTAAATCTCACCCCAACCGACAACCACCAGACCTCTCTCGAGGTGCATTCCTCATGTGTTGTGTTTATTTTATAAGATAAGCTATTGAAGCGATTTATTAATGAACTTAAATGTCGTTTTCTGAATAACTACAGTGTGCATGGCCTAGGGCAAATGAGACAGGAAAGGTATTCGTCATTGTCACAGGCTGCCCCAGCACATCAACACCGCGCAGATGACCTCAAGCCGGCCTGCCAGGCCCAACCCAACCCACGAGGCTGACCAGTGACGTCGTCACGCCAAGACCAACCCCGCTGCAGCAACACCTATAGTTAGTCGACGCCACCCAATCCCAATTAACTTGTGCCCCCTATAGTGTTTAGGTGTTGATGACGTTTTTTGTATTAGAAATACGCCTGTCTTTGCTATTGTCAGGCAGAGCGCTCTCGTAGGTTGCAGAGTTCTTTGCATGCCTTATTTTTGGATAAACTCCCACTTACGCTCACCCGCACTCTGTCTTGGCCTTATTCCCACTACGGGAGAGTCCCTTATTGTCTCTCATTGCGGGGAGGATCGTGCTGATTTGGGGGCGCTTCCTTTCAGTGGTGACCCCGATAGCGTGATATCTCCAAATTATTTTTCCTAACTCCTTCTTAACGACCCCCTTGTGGCACGAGAATCTCCGGTCGAGAAGGGATACGCACGGTTAGCCGTCTCCGGGAGGCCGCCCGCCAACGGCGACCGGCACAATAAGAAGTGCGCACTCAATGAGAAAGGGTACGGGATCCCGATTGGAAAAAAATCCCCTTTGAGTGCCGCTCGCCGGAGCCAGGGGCTGACCGTTGAGTTACCGGTGACGCCGCCTGGACGGACCCAGTTTCGGAGAGTATCGGTTCAAGACGGGCACGTGAGTACCGAGTGCGAGTGATCGTCAAGGGGAAAAGAAGGGGAATTGGGAATAAAAGAACGGGGAAAGGTAGAGGGGGAGAATTGCGGAGGTCTACTAAAGACGGGTCTTGAAACTTTCTTTATTCTTTCTTTGCATATGGCCATTAGGAGTAAGAAAAAAGTGACGTGGTAG
This sequence comes from Ambystoma mexicanum, assembly GCF_040938575.1. Lineage (NCBI taxonomy): Eukaryota > Metazoa > Chordata > Amphibia > Caudata > Ambystomatidae > Ambystoma > Ambystoma mexicanum. The sequence goes on from NC_090922.1 coordinate 1,375,658,770, forward strand.
AAGTGACGGAAACCTAGCTCCGAAAGGGGGTGGAAGGCGGCGCCGCATAGTGCTATCTAGACTAGTACTGGGAATATATGAAGAAGTGAGAAATAAGTTATTGGTGTCTAGCAAAAGGAGACACCGGGAATATTTTTTAGCGATTGTGCTTTCTCTCTATTTCTTTTTTTTCCATTTCCACGGGGTAGGGGGTGAAAATGAGAAGGGTATAAAGTAGTTAGAACATCTTAAAAAGTGGGGACTCAGTAGTGGCACGTACAGACGTGAACACAGTAACCTTAGCAGGAAAAAAGGGACAGCTGGCTAGGGAGGAAAGGGAGGAAAAAGACAAAAGTGTGAGTGGAAAGCATTGTGAAGGGTGCGCGCACCGTACGAGTGTTGGAGACGAACGGGTGGCCGCGAGGTGGTGCCAGAGAGTGTGGCCATAACCATTACTTGATCAATTGCAAGTGAGATTACATAAGAGTGCCTGGGAATGGGAAGGAGATGAGATATGGTGAGTGAGAAGAGATTTGCACAGTAAATAACAGTGGGTGATAATTTTGAGAGGTCCGCTCTTGTCTGTGCCATAAAGGTATACATACGCATATCTACACCTTATCAAAAGTAACGAAGGCGAACGCGGTAGCGCTAGCGATTTAGAGGATGGGGGCTGAAACTCCCTTGTCACACATTTGTAAGAGCTTGCCGGGATATGCTGAACGCATAAATAAATATCATGATCAATGGTTAACAGAATTGAAAGGGGAGGGGTTGCCCCAGATTTGGCCAGAAGGAGGGTCTTTTGACAAAAGCGTTCTTGATATGGTATGTACATGTATTCGCCTCAAGTATAAGGGGAAACAATGGCAGAATAGGAAGGAGATATTAGACCTCTGGAGATTGTTTGAGGAAGTACCCCCACCCAAAGCTCCAACACCAAATATTGATTTACCTTCCACCACAGATAATCCACTAATGATCCCGCGAGAGGAAAAGGAACAGCTAAGTACAGAACAACCGGCGGAGGTGATTAAGTTGTACCCAATATTACCTAAACCAGCCCCTGCAGCAGGATATAGTGACCCGATTTATGTGCCTCCCCCTTCGACCAGCACGCCACAAAGACCAACTGCACCCCCACCATACGAAAACACCAGAGAGCGCGCCCAGGGAGGCACACAGAGGGTGGATATAGAGAAGTTAACGAGTGACTTAGAGTCGAGGCTTACAGTGGCAAGAGATGAACTCTCAAGAATAAAAGACATATGTGAACGCACAGCATGCGCCCCCACGCAATCTGGACGCACGTCTAGAGCGTCGAGCGAAAATAGACAAATTGAGGAGGGATGGAAAAAGGGGGAAATACTGTTCAGAATTGAGGAAGAACCGACCAGAATAATAGAAGTGGGGACAGCAGAAGGAAGTATTGGTGACGTCTCACGAGAGAGAGGGATCAGAGAGGATTTGTTATGTGATGTCAGAGGAGGGGGGGATGAGAGTGATAGATTGAGCATGGCAGGAGGAGGAGAAGGCGAGGAGCTAGATGGTGCATGTTCACTGGGGACTATAGAAGATGAATGGATGGGACGACTAAGAAATAGGGTGGGGAAGATGGCGTCATTGGAGTCAGCAGTGACTAAGGAAAAGGAAGCTGCAACGGCAAAAGGGAAATTACAACTCCCATTACTCCACAGGGGGGGCGGGAGGCCAAACTATATACCGTGGGCTCAGATGGACAAGGCTAATTTAATGAAATTACTACCACAGCTGTCAGGAGGGGCAAGCAAGTGGATATATGCATTTGAGAAACATACCGCTGGTATACCGCTGGCAGTAGGCGATGTGAAGAGCCTACTAGTGTCCGCAGTAGGGGACCAGGCAGACAGAGTATGGGCTAAAGCGGGTTTTCCAGCTGTAACTTTAGAGTGTGATCGCCATGATGGGGCTTCTTTTAACACCGTGCGAGCAAGGGTGTGGGACGCACTGCGGGAAACCTTCCCAGATACCCCTGATTTGCAGTCAGTAATGCAATGTACCATGAATGACGGGGAGGACGCTATGGATTACATTCTCCGGGTGCAGGAGCTGTGGAGAGCGGAAACGGGTACGCCCTGGCACCAATCCACATCTCTATTTTATTTCATCATTAAGAGAGGGCTCCCAAAGGAAGTGCAAAAGGCACTAGATAAAATAGCAGGCGTCGAGGCAAAAGGCTGGCCGGAGATCCAAAGCATAATAGTACACCATTGTAAACGGATCAAAGAAAGAGAGAGGGAAGTAACACAGAAAAGGTTGGCGGACGAGGCGAAGTTGGTGCAATCAAAATTGGTGAAGGTCGCAGCAGCGGTAGCGGGACTCCCACTCATACGGGAGGGAGAGGAAGGAGAGGAGGGGCAAATAGCAATACAAGGAAGAATAGCAGCGAATTGGGCAGGACAAGGGCAACGACAGTGGACAGAGCAGGAGCAGAACGGAGGTCCAACGTGGCAAGAGTGGGCCCCAAGAGGGGGAAGAGGTGGGTACAGGGGTCGAAGAGGAGGACAAGGGTATGGAGGAATGGGAGGAAATGGGTGGCAGGGTCCCAGAGGTCCACAGGGGAGCTGTTGGAATTGTGGGAGATGGGGGCATTACTCAAGAGAATGCAGGAGCAGACAAAACAACGGTTTCCAAGAGATAGAACAGTACGGACACCCCCATCCAGGAAGCCCCTACGGCCTCCCCATGGGACAATACCAGCAACCAGACAATGTAGTACAAAGAAGTAACGCACAACTACACGGACATCAGTACCGAACACAAACCAGCCCACAGAATAATGACAATGTGCACTACACGCCTGGTAACACTTTCGCCACAGTAGCTAATGGGGCACCCGCCCCCGCACCTTACAGTGGAGTGTCAGTTGTTTCGGGGAACATTTTCGATCAGGGGGGGGCAATGAGACACCCCGCATAGGACAGCCCACAGAGAGCACTTGCGTGTCCAGTACTGTCTACGACCCACAATGCATCAGAGGAACCATTGATAGGAGCGCAGATAGGAGACAAGCAATTCATATTCATGGTGGATTCGGGAGCGGAGAAATCATGCATTAGAGAGGGCCGGTTCCCGTTATCTAATAGAACGTTAGAGACGCAGGGGTTCTCTGGGGCTGTAATTGAAGTTCCTTACACAGAGGTATTGGATGTGACAGTAGGGGGTAAAACAGTGAAAGCACCCTTACTGTACTATGAAAACTCTCCCATCAACTTACTGGGGAGAGATCTCTTAAGCAAACTAAATATGACAATATCATTCACAGGGAGCGGCATCGTATGTTCAACGCCAGGCATATGCCCCCTCCGTATATTAGCAGTAATACACGGCCACACAACCATGAAAGAGATCAGAGGGGTACCAAGAAATGAGGAGATGTTTGTTGAAGGTATGAGAACATTGGCTCTCATAGTACCAGAACTAAAAAGGGTGGAGTGGAGGATCCCAGCAGAATTCCTTTTTCGTCCCATAGCAAGCCCTGACACTGCTCTTGGGGCAGTACTATCGTTGGATTTGCATGCAATACATGTATCAACAAACAGAATATGTGTGATTGGTATTGACATGGAAGGATGCGAGTGGCGGACAGTATTGTGTACAAATGCAAATATCCCGCTGAGAGAGCTCTCGGACGAGGAGCTATTTTCTGACACTGAGGGAGATGGTGAAATAGTGATGGAACTAGCAATGCCCTGCGACATTGTAGTTACAGCCAGAAAAACTAAGGTTGAATTAATGGCGGTAGTAGGAGCACCGCACACATTTTTTGATGAGGACATGAGTTCAGTACCCACTAACTTATGGACTAATGGCCCCCACGATGTAGGGTTGCTGCATGAAGTTCAGCCTGTGGTGATAAAATTAAAACAGGGAGCAATACTACCCCGGGTGAAACAATATCCACTGTCGCGGGAAGCAGAAGAAGGGATCAGAGAGACAATAGATGCACTGCTAGCACAGGGTATAATAGTGCCCTCAAACTCCCCATGCAACACATGCATTTACCCAATCAAAAAGGCGAAGGGGGGTTCATGGAGGATGATACAAGATTTACGCCCACTGAACGATGTGGTAATGAAGGAGTTCCCTTTAGTCCCGAACCCGGCGACAATACTGTGCAACATTCCAAAAGTAGCATCACACTTCACAGTAATTGACTTAAAAAATGCATTTTTCTCGATTCCCTTAGCGGAAGAGAGCAGGTACTTGACAGCATTTACATTGGGAGGAAGGAGGTTCGAACACTGCAGACTACCACAAGGATATTGCGAGAGCCCAAGCATATTTAACAGGGTACTACATGAAGATCTGGGGAATTTGTCTGTAGAAAGCACAGTGATTCAGTACGTTGATGATTTATTGGTTTGTGCACAGGCTGAGGAAGAGTGCCGACAGGACTCGATAACACTCTTGACATTATTGGCCAATAAAGGGTACAAGGTGGACAAGGGGAAGTTACAGTACTGTCTGACAGAGGTCCTATACTTGGGTCAGCTGATATCAAAGGATGGCAAGCGAATTATACCAGACAGGGCACAGGCGATTAGAACAATTGGAGAGCCCAAAACAGTAAAAGAGATGCAGAAATTTCTGGGTATGTGTAACTATTGCCGAGCATGGATATTGGACTATGCGGCATACACAAGGCCCTTGTTACAGGCACTGAAAGAAGCACAACAAGAACACAAACACATAGAATGGACAGAGGAGATGAACACAGCATTTAACTCACTAAAAGAGCTGATATCAAGCGCTCCAGTACTAGCAAATCCAGATTATGGGCGCGAATTCTTCTTATTTTCACACTGCAAAGGAACACTGATGACAGCAGTATTGACACAGAAAACATCTTTAGGGCACAAACCACTTGCTTACTATAGCGGCACCCTAGACGCAGTAATGCAAGGTCATTTCGCGTGCGAGCAATCTCTAGCTGCAGCCGCGTTCGCAATTGAAAAAAGTGCCACGATAGTGATGGGCTGCCCGGTGACATTGTTTGTGGAACACTCACTTTTTGCAATATTAGAGCGAACAAAGAGCACATTGACAACACAACGCGCCACAGCATATGAGATAATACTGTCCAGCGCTAACATCCATATAGTAAGATGTAAAACAGTGAACCCAGCCACATTCATCACAGAGGCATGCACCGTAGAGGACATGCAAAACCACAACTGCGCCACGTACACAGGTGACGAAAGTAAGGATCAAGTGATTTTTGAAAATGCCCTGACCGAGGGTGAGGTGTATTTTGTGGACGGGTCAGCATCAATAGACATGGAGACAGGAGAAAAGCATGTGGGTATGGCAGTGGTACGATTAGAGGAAGATGAATATGAGATACTAGTACAACACCGCCTCCCATCACACTATTCAGCGCAAGCAGCAGAACTAATAGCGCTAATAGAAGCATTGCATGCCGCCAAGGGGTGCGCAGTGACCATATATACAGACTCAGCATACATGACAACAACAGTTCACGGTGGGTTGGCCCGGTGGGGGCGGAGAGGGTTTCGGCGAGCAGACGGAACGCCAGTCCAGCATGCAGAATTATTGAAAGAACTGATTGAGGCCCTGCAAGACCCCACGGCAGTGGCCATCGTAAAATGTCAAGCTCATACCACAAATACAGATTTTATATCTTTGGGGAACGCGGCAGCAGACGCCGCTGCCAAAGCAGCTTCATATTTACAAAAAGGTGAAATAGGAGAGTACATGTTGCACCACACAGTAAGCCCAGAGGTCCCCACAGGATACAACATGATGTCCACACAGGAGATAATAGAGCTACAAGAGGGAGCTAGTGCAGAGGAAAAATTGCTGTGGACTAAGAGAGGATGCAGCAAATCACCGACTGATTTATTGTGGCGACAAGAGAGTTCAGGAAAAGTGGTAATGCCAATTACGCTGCTAGAAATAGCATTTCAACAACTACACTTTCCCGCACACAACACAAAGAAACACATAATGGCAGAGATACAAGAAGATTGGTTTGCACCTTGCCTCCAGGAACACGTCACAAGGTTAGCTCTAGAATGCACGACATGTCAAATTTACAACTCAGGTATGACATTGCGTACACTAAGGGGTACGATACCAAAACCAAGTGGCCCATTCAGAGAGCTCCACATTGATTATGTAGACATGGGAGAGAGGTGTAACGGGGCTCGGTACATGATTGTGGTTGTATGTCCATTTTCGAGGTGGGTGGAGGCAGGCCCATGTGCCCGCCCTGACGCGAAGGGCGCCGCGAAGTTCCTAGTGCGGGAAGTGTTTCCGCGCTGGGGAATTTGCGACGTTATTCGCTCAGATAACGGGACGCATTTTGTTAATGAATTATTTAAAGAAGTGACTACATTATTGGGAATAAAGCACAAATTATGTTCGATTTATCATCCTCAAAGTAATGGCGTCGTGGAAAAGATAAATGGCCTGTTAAAAGGCAGATTATCAAAACTTTGTTTTTCCCTTAAAAAGACTTGGATGTACTGCCTGCCTTTGGCCTTGTTTGAACTACGAAACCAGCCAAGTAAGGACCACCATTTGTCCCCGCACGAGATCGTCACGGGAAGAAGAATGCACACAGCGCATTCGCCTCTCCGTGAGCGTTCTGATGCACACAGAAGCGCAGCTATATTGGGGGAGGAGTTCACAGAATACCTGCGAAAACTGACGCGGGCAGCGCGCGTAATTGCAAGGCAACTAGCCCCCCCCTCGACAAGAGAGGAGGGGAACGCGACTGAACCAAACAGGTTGCCTGAAAAACCACTACAGCTAATGCCTGGTGACCTTATATATGTCAGAAGTTTTGTGCGGAGGTGGAATGCACCACGCTTCCATGGCCCCTATGAGGTAGTGTTTTGCACGCCCACAGCAGTAAAGGTGAAGGGCCTGCGATATTGGGTGCATTTGACAGACGTACGTAAAGCTTACAGCGCTGCGGAGAGTGAGGTACAGGACGAGGCACAGGCAACAGCGGACGATGAAGTTGTGCAGAATGAATGATTGAAATTTTGTGTGCATTATGAGATGAACAGTGAACACAATTAGCGCGCAACAAATGTCCTGGACTAAAACATGTACATATGTATATGCAAATTTTCTTTTTATTACAATTTTTGAAAGTTTTGCGTGAGGTTCTTTTTTCCTCTCCTGTGCTCTTTAAGATGGTTTTTTTTTTTTTGTTGTTGTTGTTTTTAAACTGTCATGTTTTTATTATATATATATATATATATATTAAGTAAGATACGAATAATGATGATTGAAAGGCTACCTTGTCTGTCAACACACCCCCTCCCTCACCCAATTCTATATTTTATCAACGAGACGTTACAACGTGGAAATGTTTACATGTTTGTACTTAATGAACTCTTGTGTCTCAAACAGGATTTATCATGGCATCGAATGGGCAGCCTGCAACTAATAGATATGTTAGATTTAGAGAAATGTTAGTGGCTAGATTGACATATTCATTTGAATGTGGTTTATCAATGTGTGCTATTGTGTTCTTCATCTCAATGTTTTGTCTAGTATTACACTGGGTTATAGCGTTCATCTCTACCGAGATGAACGAGGGGGGAGGGGGGAACAACACCACCCTTGCCCCTGGAACGAATACAATTCCGACTGTAGGTACCAAAGAAGGTGATTTCTTGATCTGGGATGGATCACACTTTGTGTGGGGATACTATACTACACCACCCACTGCTGTCCTGTCACAATCAAGAACCAAAAATGTAAATAATGACACAATGTCCCAACCTGGAACATACAACAACCGCACGATCCCTCCCGCCCCAATTTCAAACAACGATCTCTTGTTTATTAAGGAGGATGGAAAAGTGATTATGATGACAGAACACAAGTCCCTATATGAAGAATTAGAAAAGGGGGGTGGGAAGGAGGAAGGGGGGCCTGGTTCTTCACCTACTATAACGAAAGAGTACAGAAGAAGGGAGAAAAATAGGCGGAGAAGAGAGACTGGTGGACAGGGGTATGATGAGTATTATGGGCTAGGGTTAGACAAAATGGAAGACCCACGACACCCTCACCAAGCAAATAAATGGTATGCAGATATGAGCACAACAGCCAAACAGACAACCAATGAGAGCTGCTATGTCTGCTCGCTTATCCCCCATGCATCAGGCACACCTAAAGTATTGTTGCCACGAGAATTGCCCATTGTGGATGCCCAATGTCTCCTTCATCTCACGCTGTGTAGAATAAAGAACACTTTTCAAGCACACGATGTCTCTTTCAGAATGCTACAGAACAACAAAACATGCTATTCGCAAGCGTCTGGAATAATCTGTCTTAAAGAACCTTTCTTTGCAATACAAGGGACACTGTTTTCTGAAAACAAATGGAAAGACGAAGAAGTGCTGTGCAAGGCAGAAGCACTGAAAGGTGTCCAACCGGACAAGTTGCGGTGGATGGAAAGAACGTGCTTGCCAATATGGAAAGAACACATCCCTAAACTAACATGGGTAACAGCGATGGAGAAACCCTTCAAGCTACAAAGTGAAATACAAAACGAACTATGTTTCAAGGGAGAAGGAAAAATGGCAATGGGAACGAACAAGAACTGTAACAAAACTCTCACCATCCCAGATATGAAAAGAGGAACAGCAGCACTAATGGACACATACTGGGTATGCGGAAACAAGGCGTACTTGCACCTTCCCCAATCATGGAGTGGTAGCTGCTCAATGGCCACTTTGCATTCAACACTAATGGTGATTCCAGAAAGCCACATTGACAGAAGTAACATGATGAAAGGAGGCTTGAACCAGGATGCAGCTTCTCCAACTACACAAGTGCACCTTTATGTCCTGTCCTCCGGAGGGAAAGGAGAAGAGCTCTCAAGGAACAAGCGAGCCTCGAACTACATATCACAAGCATCATCTGATTTATTGGCACAGATCCCAGACAGGTATCGCCTGTTCAGCTCCGTGGAAACATTCTTTGCCTCGCTAGTATCAAGTGTCCAAGCAAGAGCAAATGCAAAATGGCTCCAGATCACACGGTGGGAACTGATCCAGTTGGCTAATGACACTGAAGAAGGGTTCAACATAATAAAGGTGGAACTACGAGCTCTGCGACTAATGACCATGCAGAACAGGTATGTTCTAGACCTGTTAACAGCGATCGATGGAGGTGTTTGCCGAAAAATAGGAAGTGCGTGCTGCACGTTCGTACCTTCCGAAGACGCAGAAAATGGGTCCCTGTCCCACGTTATTGAAGCAGTACATAACCTGGGCGAGAAGATGAAAATGGAAGGTGGAGCTGAGGATAGCTCGTGGTTCGACAATATCTTTTCTTGGGTTCCCTCATGGCTTGGAGTGACAATGAAGTTCCTGATACCAATAGTGGTGATCATCCTTGTGATGTTCTGCCTGTGCCAGGTGGGCCTCCGATGTTGTGCTAACGCAGTTCCTAACGGCGCAATGATGATGGAGACAATGGGCAACTCTGGTGGTACAATTAAGGCAACACAAGAAGTACATGTGCAGACAGGAGCAGATAACACCCCCAGGTACCAGTTAGTGCCTATGTGCCGTGACAAGTTCATAGTAGATAAACTATGGCACACCACTATCAAAGAACCGCGAGACGTAGAACTGGAATGGTATGAGGAGGTCTGGGTAGATCTGGAAGAAACTGGCAACTGTATATATTTAACATGTACACCAGACGAGTATGCTAGGAGAGGTGAGAGTTTAAGGGGGGTGTGCAGAGCATGGATGCCTATAAAAGGAACCCCTGCATGGGATGACGCAGTGATAGAGGAACAAGAATGTAGAAGATTGGAAGAGCTAAAGAATTCGTTACTTTAGTAACGAAAGGGGGGAAATGTAGGGGAAGAATGGCCGCGAGGCCCTCCTCACCTACAGCTTCCTCCCCAGGTGAGGACCATGACTCGTTGGGCGCCCCCTCGTGCCACCCGGGCCCAGGTGGAGGAGGGTTCACCCGCCGACGACATTGCCCACCCGTACCCTGTCCTTGCATTTACCAAAAATTAAGTTAGGCCTAGACGCCATCTTGCCTAGCAAACATGGTGTGAGTTCAGCACACTGTAACGAGGCCCCCACCTTTGGAGAGCCTTTCATGCATCTCTGCCGCCTCAGCAGCCCTGGCAGATCCGCTGCGAGCGCGTTCCCATGAGAAAGTCGGAGATGAGCTAAACCCGAGATGCCAACACGGCAACATTATATTAGTCACAATGTAATAGTGCACCCCGTATGACCCAGACCGCAAGGCCGGGGTAACGGGGAAAAAAGCTGAAGCATCACTATCTGAAGAAGGTAGAAAACAATTCAAGTATTGGTATTAATGAACTACCTCTGTTTAAAATGTGAATAAACTATAAAAATGTAACGTTATATGATATCCCTCCAGGTCTGGACTAATGCTGCTATAACCACGGAGAAAGATGTTGACCAAACATGTAACCTCTATCTGTAAAAGTGTTTTTCAATAGTATGTAGAAATTTGAACTCATATATGTTTTCTGAATCACCCAAAGCGGCGAGCATCAATCTCTGTAGGCCATAACCTAGATATCCCTCGTATAACGTTTAATGTACATACAATACGCACACAATGTAGTAAACATAATGTTAGGTAATGAAAAGGTACCGGAACCGACTGTATTAAAGAAATGTGTAACGAAATTGAAATATATATATGTGTCTAAATAACGTCAAAATAAGGCAGAACAGTATAAAACTTCTGCATTCACTGATCAGCAACGCACGAGGAAAATACCTTTGTGAGTATATGCAAGGCCATTCCCTCTCCCACCCCACCAAGCCTGCCAGATAAAAAAGCTAAGACTTGTGCCGCGCTCCCTCACCTCCCCCAACCAAGCTGGCGTTACTTCAGAGAGTCAGAGGCCCCGGCGCCGCAACCAAGGCCACAGCCCGCCACCTGTGTTATTTACAGCACGGTAATAAACCCACGGCTGAACCCACTGATCTACCAGCACCCTCTCATAAATCCCACGAACCCCCCAAGAATCCTGACCCCGCGCAAGGACGACCCCCATCATTGGGACAAGACACAGAGACCCATCTATATAATAACTTCTAACGCAGCAGACAGACATGTATCATTCGGCCCAGGCCCCAGAGCCCCGTCCCGCGACCTAAAATACCGGTCAATAGGACACAGGTAAATCTCACCCCAACCGACAACCACCAGACCTCTCTCGAGGTGCATTCCTCATGTGTTGTGTTTATTTTATAAGATAAGCTATTGAAGCGATTTATTAATGAACTTAAATGTCGTTTTCTGAATAACTACAGTGTGCATGGCCTAGGGCAAATGAGACAGGAAAGGTATTCGTCATTGTCACAGGCTGCCCCAGCACATCAACACCGCGCAGATGACCTCAAGCCGGCCTGCCAGGCCCAACCCAACCCACGAGGCTGACCAGTGACGTCGTCACGCCAAGACCAACCCCGCTGCAGCAACACCTATAGTTAGTCGACGCCACCCAATCCCAATTAACTTGTGCCCCCTATAGTGTTTAGGTGTTGATGACGTTTTTTGTATTAGAAATACGCCTGTCTTTGCTATTGTCAGGCAGAGCGCTCTCGTAGGTTGCAGAGTTCTTTGCATGCCTTATTTTTGGATAAACTCCCACTTACGCTCACCCGCACTCTGTCTTGGCCTTATTCCCACTACGGGAGAGTCCCTTATTGTCTCTCATTGCGGGGAGGATCGTGCTGATTTGGGGGCGCTTCCTTTCACTGCCCATGGACATGCTAATTCCTATGTCCAATCCCACCCACTACCTAAAGGGTAAGAGTATTCCTAAGAAAGTCTAACTTTTGAACTGCCTGGGTTTTTTTATGCACACTGGCAGGTGGTGGATTTAACTGGGGTCTGTTCTCAGTGAAACAGAAAATAGGAAAGCACAGATGTGTTGCTCAATTTTACAAGCAACATTCTGAAAACTAAATTGGGGATAGTAGAAGAGCTGCTATTTGAGAAACTGAAAATAGGCCTTTTGGTAGACCCTCATCTTACCATCAACCTGACTTCCCTACAATTCTTTTGTGCAGACCAATACGTGAAATGTACCACTGGGTGCATTCCCATCGTAAATGCAGTCCTATGGCAAGATACATCTAGTATTCTATTCCTACATAAGTCAAACCCTGCTGAGTGCACCATATTCGATAGACATGTTGGCAATTAAAAACTTGTGAGTGAGAATTTAGAGGATTCTCTGGCTATATGATATGCTATTATATTTTATTTGTGTAACGCTCATACACAAGTGTTTCAGAGCGTGATGAGGCAAGGGAGGGGAACAAGTGAAGACACAACAATGATCTTACCAGGCCCAGGGACATTGAGAAAGCGCAACTGCAGGGCGGAGTGAAGAGGGGAAAGTGCAAGGGAGAGGGGAAAAGTGGAAAGCGCTGAGCGAGGGGTACAACAATACAAAAGGGAGTGCAGCCAGCAAAGTGGCAAGTGCAGGTTTTGAGCACAGACAAGAGGTGTCTGGTAAGTATAGTTAAGGGAACTGTAGGATAACAGATACATACCCAAGTGCAGTTGTTGCCAGGGCTAGTGCGGGTGAGTGGCTGGGTGGGAATGGACCTGGGCCCGAAAGCAGTGGGAAAACCAGGTGCATCGTGCCAAAGCAGACAGATCAGCAGGGGATATGGGGAGCCAAGGTAGAAGCCAAGAAGAAGGTCTTGAGGTGCTTCCGGAACCGGAGATGGCTCTCCTTAAGTTTCAGAGTGGCAGGGAGGCTCTTCCAGAGGGAGGTTCTTGCTGACGAAAGAGATCTGCCACCAACTTGTTGCTTGGAGAAGCGACAGACCCTGAGGGAGTTGGAGGTGGAGGAGCGAAGAGCTCGAGTGGGAAGGTATTTACAGAGGGAAAGTTGAAGTTATTTTGGACCCAGGCCCCAGAAATTCAGTTACGTGTTTGTTTTGGTGTGCCACCTCAGGATTTCCTGTGGCCTCATCAGGCCACCCCTATAAAAAAAATGCACCCCTATAAAAATGTCTCGGGACGCCACTGATCAGGATAGAAGGAAGTGTGTGTCATGATCCACTTCACGGGGCACATCAGGCGCTTCCCTTGGTACACATGCCAGGGGCAGGTACCCACATAGCCCACAGCTGCGGGTCTCACTTCAGCATCAGTCTCTCCTTTGGGCAATAGGGCAGTGCATGCACTGGGGGCGCAAAAGCCTGGAGTGGGATGGTTGGCTTCCTGAGTTCATGTTGCATGCATACAGGTGCAGGTAGGGCACCACATGCTGCATCACACAACAGCTAGCTGGGCTGGACAGTTCTCATCCACTGCTGTGCCCCCACTGCTGTGTGATGATGGTGACAGCCTAGTGACATATATATGGTTGGACGTGTGCCCCATGTTTTGATTCAAGGAGGATGCATGGGGGCTGTGTTGTGTGGTTTTGGGGTGCACCTTGTGTGTGCTAGTCCTTTGAGGGGCTTGCATGGGTGCGGCATTAAGTGTGTGGTGGTGATGGGTGGGAGTACAGGGGTAGGTTTTATGTGTGTAGGTGCACTTTGCATGTGTTTGGCTCTGTTTTGTGGGTGTACAGGGAGTGGGATTAGTGGATGTAGGTACCCTTTTGAAGTTGGATTGCTTAGTTTGGTGGGTGCATGGGGAGTATGAATAGTGGGTGTAGGTGCACTTTGCATGTGTGTGGCTCTGTTTTGTGGGTGTACGTGGGGTGGGAATAGTGGGCGTAGGTGCATGCTGCATTTGGGGTGCACATGTTTATTTCATTGATGGGTTATAAGTGGTTGGTATGGGTGCAGGCAATGGGCATTGCTTGTGGGTACTCGCCATGCTATTTGTGGATTTTTCACTTCATCTGGTGTCACAGGTCGGAATGGGTGCAAAACGGACAGTTTCAGTGACTCCTTGTTTTGCACTAGGGGCATAGTATGGGCGTGCCAGGTGCTATCTTATTTTCTTTGCACTGTTGGTCTCTGCCTGCGTTTGATTCTGTAAATCACCTACTCTCGCGATGCATTTGCACAGCGCAATCCTAGCGCACACACCTACCTTTTGCACCAGATTTGCACCTATTTCTGTAGGTCAGGCTCTTTGGTTTAGGCAGGTACGTTCACTCATCACTACTAAGGCCATCTGCAAAAGAAAACATGCCCTATTAGAACGCGTGCTAGATTTTTCATCTCCAAGCCAAGATCAATGCATATGGAATTATATTTCAATAAAGCAATGGTATAAAAAGGCTGATCACTAACCCTGGGTGTCAATGCAGCACCATCACAGAAGCTCCATAGAAACATGTTTATGGTGGAATACATATTCCTGCCTCCAACGTGTTTCACATTCCTAACTATTATGCACTCTCAATCATTTTGATAAGCACAGGTCCTCGTCCACAGGCAGTCCATAGATCATTCATCTACAATCACATCCTTCTTAATCTCGTTCACATCGCTGACTGCTTGCTAAAGCGTTACGCAGTGATCCCTGCAACTGGAAGACCGATGCCCTCTCAAGGGAAGTTGTGGATAGTAACTGAGCACACCACTGAACAGCTGGATTTGGTTTGTGCAGAGCACGTGCTAGCATTAATGGATTGGCCACAAACTAAAATGTTGCCATTGATGTGTACAGTCACCAGTCGGGACGAGAATATTTATGATTCAAATGTAATGTGTTGCCCAGATTAGAAGTACTGGGATCCCTGAGCGCCGATACCAAGAACAGAGCGAATATGCAGAGTGTGTAATAAAGAGGATACGATTGAAGCTATGACGCATATACTATTAAAGTGTGCAGTCCTTAGAGGAAAGGGAAATTCTCATATTGCCACCCAACAGCATGTAGCGAAAGTGTAAAGGGCCATTGGAATAATATCACAAAAGGAAACAACACCTCTATTATCATCTCAGAGATCAAATTAACGCCGTGATACCACCGGGTCTGGGCGCTACCAACTAATACAATAAATAAATAAATACAATAAATAAATAAACTATACAATGAAATGCAAACACCATTAGAGATACAAGTGTAGACTGGATATGTATAACCTGTTTGTACATTTTTGTATGTATAGTCTTTCATTTGTATGTTGATTCTTGAGAAATATGTATGAAGATCATGTTGGTCGAAATACACAAATAAATGAAAAAGAAAACAAAGAAAGTGTATTGCGGCAGCAATGCTGGCAGATGTTGTTGAAACGCTCCTCATTTGGTCTTTGAACACGCCCATCATGAAAGGAGGTGACATCCGGAAGTGCATGGGAAGTGCGGAGGCTGTTTGGCTGGGATCGCTGCTGTTTTCCTCGCTTATGTTCTTTCATCGTCGCGAGTGAAGCCAAGTGAAGCCGAGTGAAGCCGTCGGCAAGAGGAAGCGCTAGGTGTGTGGAAACACCTTAACTATTATTGTTTAGATCTTTAGTAAGATCTGCTGGACTTGTGCTGGACTTGTGAGCAATTTCTGCATTTTTTTTTTAGACACGCGCCAACTTTTTTTTCTCTCTTCCTCTTTCCCCCTAGTTCCGCCCACCGCCCACCGGCCCGCCCATTTGCAATTCGCGCCTTCCCATCATCATCTCCGGTGCCCGCGCATCTCGCGCGCGCATCCAGAAGTGCATGGGAAGTGCGGAGGCTGTTTGGCTGTTCGGGTGAGCGGGAGGGCGTTTGTGGCTTAATCTTGGATTGAATATAGGTTCTTTCTTTTATGCTAGTACACTTGCAGAGTCTTCTATTGTATTTTGGGTAGGATCTTGCTATTTAAAATTCATAGCTACTCTGTGATCCTTATAGAAAATAATAATAAAAAAAAAAAAAAAAAAGAAAGTGTGAGTTATTCTATCGGGCACTTATTTTTTTCATCATATATGATGGCCAGTGGTCTGCGGAGCAGAAAATGCTCAGAAATGGCGATCCCCTCTAATTCTACCGACCAAACTAATAATGGGGCATACTCCATGAGTACTGCCGATATGGATATTACAAGACATCCGGTTGACCTGAATATAGAATCAAAAAAGCCTGATGACTTGTCCCCAGGCATTACTAATGAATCACAGCCCTGTAATAGCAATCAAGATATCGAAATTCTGGCTGATTTGGACTCCCGCATTAGGTTATCTATCGGTTTATTGACTCCACTAATACCAAAAAATCGAGAATTGCATATGAATGCAGATAATTCTGATGTATACTTACCATCAAACTTACATTTGCCATTGACACCTGCAAATGATATAGCTTTAGATAATGCCTCCCACTTGGAACTTCCTATAAGCCTGATCTCCATGTTCCATACTCACAAAATATTGGGAGTGAATTTAATTCATCCCCTACTTCCAAAGACCATGAACCATTCACTTTCCCAGTGATAATTCGGATATTGGATCTGTTGGACAAAGGACATGATGTCACTCACCTAGAATTAAGAGATATAAAATACTCTATGAATGAGATTATGTCCAAAGTGACAAGGATGGAAGGATTTATTCTTGCTTTGGAAGGGCTTAATGTAGGGGTAAATAATCCCAATGAGGCCAAAACTATCATTTGTCATGAACAAAGCATACAAACTGAAATCAATGACTCTTTTCTTCAAGGCTCTGCCAATCAACCCTTTAAGGGATTTGACTTGCTCCTATGTGAACTAGGATCTATCAGCTCTACAATAGTTGAACTTAAAAATAAAATTGAACCTCCAACCCCTAATACACTACCAGAGATAAGTGGGAATACTGATGATAGCCCGTCAGCCCTAATTAATCATATAGAAGAACAAAAACACAATGATGGTATTGTCGATAGCGATATTGACTATATAGGCTACTCTTCTAGAAGATTTCGCAAAAATCAAAAACGGTGTGTTAAACGTGCTGAAAAAAAACGGAGATCTGCCAATGAAAAAATGAAAAAATCAAAAAAAGAAATCTCTGTGATATTAGAAAGTGGGGGAGAAGATGTGATCGATGTGGAACAGCTTTCTGTAGAATGCCAATCACATCTTGGGGCAAAGAATATGGAGGCAAAAAAGACAATAGAATCAATTCAGCCTTCTACTTCAAACAATCATGCTAAAACGGTTAATGCTGAAGTACATTCAACTTCAACTTCAAACTCATTAACTATATATGATACTCCAACTGATCCCGTTAAAATAACTGTAGATGAAATAGAAGTACAGATAATTCAAAAAATACTGCCGACCTACTTTAAAAGTGTAGGTAGAAAACAGACATCAAAGAGAAATGGACAATCTCATAATTCTCCTATTGTATGGAACAAATGTATTAAATCTTCTTCTGCTGTATTGCCTAAAATGGCGCCGTCTTTGTACTCTGAAACCTTAAAAAAACCTATCTCTGATACAATTACTACAATGGGTAATGCACCAGTTATCCAAAATGGTGGAGGAAAGCTTACCACTTTTCATAAACAATTGCATATTGGGAGTTTACCTCATCAGTATTTGGGAGAAGGTAACAGTGTCATTTACGATACGCATGAAAAAAATACTCAACTAATACCATGCATAAATAACGATGCAATCAAAGTTAATGAGTCCACGATGAATATACAAAAAAGTGGAACCCCATCATTTGAGATGACTGGTGATTTTAACGAAAAAGCTAAGCAAATTTTGCCTTGCATAAATAAGGATGTAAAGAATACACATGATTGTATGCTTAATGCTTTAAAAGCTGATATTCCACCTTTTGAAATAGCTAACCAGTTTTTGAAGTCCCAAGAATGCGATGATGAAAATATTGCCCAGCCCAATTTGTTTTGTCAATCTTTTGTAAGTATCCCTTTATGCAGAAAACTTAATTCATCTGAACTTGCAGATAGGCATCATAATGGCAACAATTTGAAAAGTGTATTGAATCTAGATGATCATATGGTAAAGTCAAATGGTTCAGTAAATGATAATGAGGGTAAGATTACTGGACATTTGCCCTGCCACACTACAGTAAATAGTAAGAAATGCATTAATATGTTGGGCCTTGAAGGCAAGCAAGAAATACTGGGCGATGCCCGTATTAATAGAAGATATTTTTTGGATCTTCTATACACAATTCCATCTTTGAGGATAATTGCGTCCAGTGATATTGATTGCATTTCTCTAGCTCCAACTAATAATTACCGTATGACATGTCATTTATTTTCTGAACATGTGTTGAAACTTATTTGGTCCTTTAGGAGGGAACTACATGAAATGGGTTTCTTGCTATTCACATTTAATGATGAAAAATTGGCAGGAGAATTCTTGTTTGATAATCAACAATCCGTACTATCTGAGCAAAATACAAATGGAGAATTGACATCTAGCACAGGACATCAAAAAATGTGTATTTCACAGTTATTAATGACTGCTCGAACAAATAGCGAAATGGCGTGGATTGAGCCACTATTGAAAACGATATTTGCGGCAAGTCCTAACTTATTTACCTCATAAGTAAATGATAAGACAGTACTTACAGTACTGTCATGGAACTCATGTGGATTTAAAAACATTGAGACTTGGCTGCCCACTCTTGTTAAATTGCCATCAATTTTCATGTTTCAAGAAACAATGAAGATTGAACCACTTGCTATCCCTGATTATTGCTCATATTGCTCTCCAGCTAGTAAAGGGGTTGAAGGAAGACTTTTTGGTGGGTTAACAATTGCTGTCAGTAATTCCATTGCCTGCACTACAACTCTGGTATACTCATCCATACATGTTATAGCGGTCTTCTTGAATCTAAACAAACATGACAAAAGGATTATATTAGTTATGAATGCATATTGTAATCATTTGAAGTATAAATTGTTGGAGATACTTGATGACATAGATTGTTGTTTTGACCAAGCGTCAACACTTTACCCCGAATACGACATTATTATGGGTGGCGATTTTAATTCACATTGTATTGAAACACCAGTGTATTTTAAAGACCACAAACAGGCAAATTCAAATAGCTCTAAGAGAGGAACTACATTTCGGAATTATTTTGATGATTGGGGTATGTCGTTTGTGAAGTTCGCTATGGATTCTAACAATTATACTTGGAAAAGAGGCGATACTACATCAATGATTGATTTCTTCTGCGTCTCTGATTTGCTGTTACCATGCATTGAATCTGTTATAATTGGTGATATTATTTATAGCGATCATGCCCCCATTACTCTTAACACTTCCATGGCTACGAATCAATGGCATGCTATCCAGTGCTTGCAAGCCTTAGAGACGAAAAGAGAAAATATATCTCTTAGATGGAATCCTACCCTATGTAAGAGATTAGTGGAGAATGTTTCAAACCATCTAAAACATGAGGTTAATCCTCTTATGCTGGAATTATACTCTATAGAATGTTTAAATCAGATGATAAATGAGTGTATCAGAGAAACTCTTATAAAACTTGGAATAAAACAAGATTCTATTGCGACAAATCACAAATATAGATTTAATTATAAAATTAAAATTCTGAAAAGAAATAAAAATCGTGATATTCGAAAGCTTGAATTAGCGAAACTACCTGCTAAACTTTACTCTCTAAAAAAGAAGAATATAATCCAAGAATACAAATTTAATGTAAAGGGAGTACATATAGAGCAATATAACAAAGAAAATTGTGAGATGATCAAAGCCATTTGTAGTAGAAATTCCCGAGATATCTGGGCCGCCCTAAAAAAAGGGGATACGGCGGATTTATGTAATGAATCTTTAATCAATGCTGAAACTTGGATAGCTTATGTTAAACAAAAATATGAATTACCAGAACGCTTTGCAATAAACCAAGATGAAGTAGAGTTTTCATTTACTGACATACAATTTGTATGGACCACTTTTGATATTATGTGGGCCATCAAAAAACTATCTAATTCTCGGGCCCCTGGCCCTGATGGGATTCCATCTTGCGTATATAGGTCCGATCCTACTTTTTGGAGTATGATCCTAAAAATTAAGTTTGATAGTATCTTAGTGAGTGGCACTATCCCGTCTTCATGGGTTACTTCCATTCTTATTCCATTGTATAAAAAGGGCGACCCTCGATTGCCCGAGAATTATAGACCGATATCGCTTACAGATGCGGCGGCAAAAGTGTTCGCTATACTAGTTATCTATGAGCTTGAAAAACATCTTGCAACTTATAAGATATATTCGAAATGCCAAGTGGGATTTAGACGTCGAATGGGAACAACACTAAATGCGACTATAATGAAACATCTGATTGCCGGAGTGAATAATAATGAACTAAGCACAATTTACATTGCATCCATTGATATGTCTTCTGCATTCGACACTGTCGTGCGCAATGTTTTATGGACCAAAATGCGTAAGTTTGGAATTCCGGAATATTTGATCTATTGGATCAAGAAATTCCATACCAATACATCTTGTAGAATTCGTCTAACTCAGGGCGGTTCTTTAACTGAACCAGTGCAACTTCATCTTGGTTTAAAACAGGGCTGTAATTTTGCAGCCCTGCTATTCAATCTTTATCTCTCTGATATAGATAAACTTTGGGAATCCACACTCACTATACCAGCAAGGCTCGGATCATTAAGAATACATTGGTTAGCCTTTGCAGATGACCTCATCTTTTTCGATTTAACTCCTGTTGGTCTTCAGGCTAAGTTAAATATTTTCATAGACTTTGCGTATAAACATAATCTTCGACCCAACCCATCCAAGACATGTATAATGATCTTTAAATCAAATAAGAAACTCAAAAAGTTCAACTGGAATATCGGGGGGACTCGCCTGTGTGAACTACAAGAATCTTTTTATTTAGGTTATCGCCTGAGCAGTGCAAATAGCATAAATTTATGAACCGCACTAATACAATTCTTAGTCAGTTTCAACACATGGATAGCTTTACACAGCCACAGCCGACGCGCGTTTCAACCTTAGTCTTTATCAAGGCTGGTCGCAGTATTAACCGCCAGCACCCATTTTCAGCCCACGCCATCCAAACACTAGCTGCTGACATTTCACTATTTCCTCATGCAACCGCGTCTCTCTTACCCGGCCGCATTATAACCGCCAGCACCCATTTTTAGCTCGTTCCATCCGAACACTAGTTGCTGACAATTCATTGGTTCGCACGCAACCACCTTCCTCTCTTACCCGGCCGCACTACTAAATCGCCAGCACCCATTTTGCTTGCTCCATCCAAACACTAGCTGCTGACATTTCACTAATTCCTCACGCAACCGCGTCTCGCCCACCCGGCCGCTCATCTTGACATACGCTTCCCAACACCAACACATTATAACCCTTCGCCAATACAGACAACAGTCTTCCCAATCCTCCTTTACCAAATTAACCTGATCTGGCCCATTTCCCCCTTAATATAAGCCTCCCCCCGTCACGAGTTTACTAGAAATCTTTCACTAATACCTCTAACTTACCATGGTCTTTCACTTCTCCCCCATTCAACCATATGTATTTTCTCTCTAGCTCGACTATCCAGTCCTCTGGCACCCCAGCATGGGTAGGACCAGCACACCATTCTCTTGAAGCATATGATACAACTCAAAGGGTAAGACACTTTACCTCCTCCTTGCCCAGTTTATCTCAGGGCATAACTGCCTTTATATACATCCCCTAACTGACTAACATTCGTCTCTCATTTCTTCTTTCCTTGGTACCATGTCCTTGTCTGTCTCTAAATTGAAATTGCCAACCTGTCGTTCCATGACCTATGTATATATGGATATGTTATTGTTGTTATAACTAACTGACATGTCACTAACACCTATTGCCAACACATGACTAATCACCTCACATGGGTGTCACAATACACTTGGGATTTCTAAATTTGGTAACATGCTATATTAACGGGTGTCTTGAACAAATGCAAATGTACATAACGCATTGATTTCATTGTTGTCACTACAATGGGTACACCACATAACTGCACCACCAATTCACAAAACCACCAGCCTTGATAAAGACTAAGGTTGAAACGCGCGTCGGCTGTGGCTGTGTAAAGCTATCCATGTGTTGAAACTGACTAAGAATTGTATTAGTGCGGTTCAACGAATAGAAATAAAACAAATCACGTGCGAAATTCAAAACTAATCTGCCTCATCCTTCACCAATAATTTCTACTTAACCAACGGATATAGGACTACCATACCCTACCAGCGCCTATAAGTTCCATAGTTTGTCCAAACCCCAAGAATTGTTTTTACAAACAGGAACCCTGGAGTTGGTTCCCTGACAAACAAGAACTAGGCTGCAGGTCGTAATAAAGTACCAAACTAAAAATAGGAGTGCGCAGGAGTGAGGGAGTTCCGCCTACCAAACTCCAACCTTTCCTTTCAAAAAGCATACATTTATGGGTGGATTATATAAAGATGAAAGCTAGACCACTGTTAAGTCAGATGAAATTTATCTTTTATAAGCTGTGTAAGTTTTCAATGACTCCATTACTAGAGTTTTTTACATTGAAGGTTGAGCCTATTCTTCTATATGCCATGGATATCTGTGCCAGTAATTTGCATAAGCAACTTGATTCCATACAGGGTACTTTAGTGAAGAGAGCTTTATGTTTATCTATATCAATCCTGAACTGTGTTATTAGACATGAGTTGGGACTGATTTCTTTGTCCACTAGGTTTACCTGGCGGGCTCTCTCAAACTATTCTAAAATTCTTAACTATCCTGATAATTCCTTATATCAGGATCTTTTTGAATTTACAAAGGGTTGTTCATCTAGCTCATTCACCAGCTACCTTGAAACCATGGCTAAAACTTTAAATAACTTGGGCATCGATAATGATGATTTGCTTATACGTCCTAACTATGTCAAACATAAATTGTTTGCGAACGACTGGTGTAAAACTCTGGATGAAATATCGACTTTGAGTACCTATAAGGAATATGCAAAATTCCTTCACAAAAGAGATGATTGTTGTGATTATATAGCGTTGTTTCCGTGTAATAAATTCAGAATGTATTACATGAGATTTAGATTAAATCAATTTCATACCCTTGAACGAACAAAATTCTGGCGAACTGCAGGAACTAATCTAGGTGCCACTAAGTGTCGCTTTTCGAGGTGTACCGAACAGAAGATAACTCTAAAACATTTAATTTTAGAATGCCCGCATTTTAGAGATGTACGTACAAAGCATTTTCTACGTTTCATAAATGTGAATTACGAAGATTGTATGATATCTCTTTGGACTCGATTGATGCAGGGAAATGAGAGAGCATTAATCTTTGCCTTGGTTGAGTTTTTGAAAGTAATTGAGAAAGAGATTTCGTTATTTCAGCGTTAAAAATTTGTTTTTATTGGGTTGTTTTCATATAGAAATTGTATTAATGCTTTGTGCTACTTTTATAATTTTAATGAGATGTTCTGTATTCAGTTTGGTTTTTTGAATGTGTTACTTTGTAAAGGTTCTTTGAACTATAAACAAATAAAAAAAAAAAAAAAAAAAGGGTGACACTGGTTTATATGTTTGAGGTGGGCCTCGTGATTTTCTTTAGGAACGCGCTGCGTGAGCATGCATGCACAGCGATATTATGTGCATATGATAAGGCCTCACGATTTGTTCCATGCACAAGCAGTATGGAATTAGTTTGTGAAAGGTCCCGTGTAATGTTGACGGTCTGTCATCTTTTCGAGTATGTCCTATGCGCCCCTACAGAACCAAATGAATATTAAATGGGTACTTGTTGACATTCTGAGTGCTAATGGCTGCAAGATGCACTATTTCGACACATGATTTTAAAGATATTTTGGCGAGACCACGCCCAAGTACACCACATGTGTTTTGGCTTGATTGCTGTACTGTCTCAATGAACTTTGGGTGGGGGAAAAGGTATTCCCCACAGCACTAGGAATTCACAAGCCTGCACTGCTTCTGGATCACACTTGCTGATACTGTTCGTCATCATTATGCAATGTGTCTGGCATGCGACTAGCAAGGCTTTGAAGCCCTATCTGCTTCATTGTTTTCTCTAAGCAAACCTACCTGTCACCTGACCTTATCTGGGGAAAAGATGTGCAGGGGCTACACTATGGTCTAGGCAGAGACCTATGGAAGCATCATCCATCATGCATGAGCAGGCAACCTTTGCTGGAAGTGGGCAAGTTGCCTTTCTTGCACCCTTGTACAGAACAGGTTTACGAGTATCTCGCAATTGTGTCGGGCTTTCCCTTTCAATTAGTACAGCAGATACACTATGAATCTGATACACACAGCGATGTTTCAACGAGCATTTCCATTTTACATTGACCAATGCTTTTTGAATTAGGACCTGTGTATTTTTAGGGACAATACATGAATATGCTCAGGGTAAAGTTGATGTCGGTCCTTCAGAATCTTTTGGATCAATGATTTTCTCATTCGTTTTGGGTCTCTTTTCTGTGTCCATGTCGTTTCAACAAAATGAATTACTTTGTGGTAGTTTAATTCTTGGAAATCTCTTCAAATTTTTACTTCAATTTCTTTTTATGGGGGGTCATCCCCAAATCCCCTCCCCTCTCCCCTATGAACACTACCTTTTATCCCCTCCCTACCCTCCTTTTACACACGAAAGGAGGGTAGGGAGGGGATAAGAGGTAGTGGCACAGCGAGTCGATCGCTCACTTTGATATCCGTGCAGAGCCTGTTAACGCAGGTTCCAATCCCGACAGGGGCCAAACTCATCCTTCCAAGGTCGATAAATGTAATAATAAGCAGCGCCCAGACACCTGAGGGTTCATAGCACTATATAAGTGCTAAATTATTATTATATGTACATCCAAAGGCCCTCATTACGACCCTAGCGGAGACCGTGGTGCAATATGCACCATGGAGCACGGCGGAAAGCTGCCGATAACGCCATGGGGGTTGGCGGATTTACCGCCCCATTCCGACCTTGGCGGGGCGGTAAATCCCCATTCCCCATTTTACCCTTCCCCATTCCCGTTTTTGCCCCATAGGGTATAATGGGAGTGGGGAAGGCGTTAATTACGCCACCGTATAATAAGGTGGCGTAATTAACAACAAGGTCCCGTAGCGCCATGGATTTCTCCGCCCGGAAAAACCAGGCAGAAACCGCTCCATGGCGCTACGGGAACTCATAGTAGGGCGGAAGGGTCCGCCGCGAATACCGCTGGCGTGAACCCACTCCGCCAGGGTCGTAATGAGGGCCAAAGTAATGTGTGTGATTTATATGCAGAATATTCGGTATTTCATGTGCCTATATATTTTACATCATCTAGATTCAAGCGCTATTTAGCTACATTGTATAAAGACAAGAAGTTGCCAGACAAAAGTGCAGAAAGTATTCCTCCTTACATCCTAAATAGTCGCTAAACCAAAGTAGAGTTTTAGAAAATGTTTAAATTAATGTATTCCAAAAATGGATCAAAAGGGATTTAAGCGCATTAAAACTATAACAATATATATGTTAAGTTTTGTATATCACAACTGAGAGGACACAAAGACATATACCATATTATGATAGCTTTGATTTCAAAGCCCATAAGAATATGCAGGTTACACTTAATGACTTTATTTGCACCATGCATGCATCAGTCCTACTGCTAACTCTTTCTAGACAAGTCAATCATCCACTTCCCAAGAGTGGAAGCGAGTGGCCATGCTTCACACAAGAGACACAATTGTGGGTATCATTGTTAGAAAAAGAAAAAAAAAGGAAACCTATTAAAAGCATTGAAAAACACAAAGAAAATAAACTACTACTTGGAGTGTGATTAATCTAAAAAAGAGGGTGTAGTAAAGCAATTAAATGATGTAGAAATTAAATGTGTGTTGAACATTAAAATATGCATTGGTGTGAATTTATTAAGGCAAAGCAGGATTTTTGACAATGACAATGTCCATAGAAATGTGTGAACCAGACTATTGCAACTTGATTACCTCAGTGCTAGGATCCTTTAATACTGTACTTCACTTTGACCCCATTCTCTTCTTCCCATCCATCCGTTGAATAGTTAATTATCCTTGATGTAGGACTGACTTAAATAATAGACTATTTGTCCATACATTATTCTTCAGTTAACATTAAGTTGTAGGTTGTATATATATATATATATGAATTTGAATTGTTTATCTTTCAGCATGTTGGCACCCTACTGCTGTACTTACATAGCTTTAATGTGTAATAAGTGTGTGTTGTCCTCATGTAATGCCTTTTTGATTATTAATTCTCCAACACCTGGCCAATACCGATTTAAGTATCACTATTTCATGTTTAAAAAACCTGTTTTACTGCCATTGACAGACTTCTCTAATGTGTACTTTTGTAAAGCCGTTATGATTGAAATGTTCTCTCTCATCGAATAATAACATAAGAAACTGAATAACATGACATTACTATTTCAACATTTCTTTTTGAAACAAAGTGAACTAAGTATGAGCAGCGGTGTGAATATTACCAGTATGTAAGTGGTATGTGCATGGAAAAGGAGCTCAATCAGGACTGGCAGTAGCAGATGTATGCTTCAGCAGTTTGATTTCTGAGACAAGGTTAAAAGTGTTTAATACCCATTATGGACAAAATGACTCCCTATAACCCCCCCATTAGACCTTCCCACTTGTAGGAGTGTTATAGCATAAAGGGAACTATTGTAATGAGCCAAGCCATCAGACATCTCTCGAAAAATATCAGCCAATTTGCACTGACTAAAATCCTCAAGAGAGATCTGTCAATGACAATGGTGGTCATTTCAAATGCTACCTCATGGATGTGTGTGACCCCCTTCATTACATCACAATGCTTGTGATTTGTAAATAATGTGTATCATCCAAGGGTGATATCAGTCTACATGTTTCACACATAATTGTTTCAAATTAAGAGCGCATTGCAAATAGGTTAATAAAGCCCAGCCGGTGCAAGAAGTTTAAACCATCAGTAAAAAATAAAGTGCTGGACAACACTGGTGGATGCCCAATTCTCTAAGAATTATTCTTAGGGTGTTCCTCCTGATGGTAACATATGCCAGGCAAATTAATAAAAAGTGTAATAGGTCCTCCTATGGAGCATTGCATAATGGGCAGTTGGACACGCTATCCTGACCGGACGATAGGCCTTTAATAGCCTTTAGGGGAATGCAATTTAGTTTCGCTCTCATGACCAAACAGCTGTCTTGCTGGTTGTTACTCCAAGTCTGGTAACCCTGAATGTTATTAGTTGGCAATATTGTATATATCTGGTTAGATGGTTTCCTTAGTTCATTGGTCTCTCTTAGGGTTTGAATAAAAAGCTAATGTCCATCAGGATGTTGTTCTCTGAAGCCCAATATTCTAATTTCACCAAGACCACCCACCTGAATATTTTGAAATGAGAGTATAGGCGTGGTATAGGCCTATAAGCCTCTGGATAGTCTCTCCTCCCCTTCTTGAATTCTGTTTGTATAATTGCTTTTATTCCAGGAGTCAGGGAAGTGCTGATGACTAATCATAGCATTACAGCATATGGTCAAGAAAGGAGCCCATATGTCTGTATCATATCTAAATACGTTTGCCGGTATGCCGTCCATACCAGGACTTCAGACCAGTTTTTGCTTATTTACGGCTCTTTAATCTCCAATAAAAAGATTGTGATTGTGTGGGGGAGTAAATCACTAATATCATGTAACTAGTATCACAATGGATAATCGCTTGCAAATCTTCCTTAAGTGTGAGGTGTTCTGAGTTATAAAAGGAGAAAACATGGTTTACTCACTTAGGCAGTTTCTAGGCCACATGGTCTTTGAAGGTAACTTGGCCCTGAGGATACAATTCCTCACACTGTCTTCGAGTACTTTTTGTGGTGGCTTCAGTTAGGTCAGACCATGCCTGATTATCTAGTTATTTCTTTCTGGTCATAATGGCTCTTTTATATATACTCAGTGCCTGTTTAATCTCAATGATGGCGATGTCTGTATTTTTGACTAGTGTGATAATGTTATGCTTGTCCTTTGAGCATTCAGTGTTAAACCATCTGAGGTCTTTACGGTGAAATAAAAAGAGATTGAGAGTTTCCCCATAAATTAACAATGCCTGTGTTTCATTAGGGACTAATTCTATCAGTGATTCAAAATAGTACTTACTTGGAATCATCCGGGAGCTCATGATACTTTCCTTGTTGAATTAATTGTGTGATATGGCAATGGGATGATGGTCACCGATGATTGATTCCTCCACTTTGAAGTCAATTTTGGTTGACTATTTTGTCCCTGATATGCAGTTATAATCTATCGTAGAACTTCCCCTTGATCCTATGAAGTTTGGGGCTCCAGTATATTGGAAGGGAGTGCTGGCATTTAAACACTGTAGCCCTCATTCCAACATTCACACATGAAACTGGAGACCTTTGGAGCAAGCCCCGGGGTCCTTCATGCAAGGAGCAGGAATACCAACATTTTGATCTGTGTTATTGTCAAATAACTAAGAGGGGTGGACCATTTCCCAGGTGTTAGTTTAACTAGCCTCCAAGCAAAACCCAATCATTCTTGCCAATTATTGAACTCATAACATCATCCATAAAGGATGCCCATTGTATTACATTTAATGGCCTGTTAATTTGAGAAATTGTGATAAATTCAGAAAGGGTTTATGGGAGATCATTGCAGATTGAATTGTTCTTCTGATGTAGACTGCCAGTTTCCCAAATTGTCTGCTACACATTTTCTTAGATGCACAGATTTTCTTATATACATAGTCATCAATGACTATGTCTTCCATTGCTGAGGTTTCTTGCAATAAGAATACATCATGTGTAATCAGGTACTTTAAGACTGTCTACTTTTCAATTACTAGATGCACGTGCAATATTCCATGAAACCAATGATAAGTGAAGAGTGTCGGTTATAGGTCATAGTACCGAATCAAAAGGGTCGAATGACACAAGGGTCCAGTCAATTCGACCGAAAAAAGGATCGACATTTATTTGTTTGGGGGGTCTGCCCAACCCCCTGTTTTTGGTGTAAAAACACCCTTTTAAAGCTAAACTAGAGCCAAAAAAAATAAAAACACATTTAAAAAAAAATTTGATCTTTGGTTTTCGGTCGAAAGCACTCTCACCTTTTGCATTCGATACTTTTGTTTTCAAAACTTTACCTGGACACCAAGAGTGTCCTGGTTGGTCCCACAATGTTTGTACTTTACTTTGATAATATCGGACATGTAAAGTTGGGGGTTGGCAATCAGTCCACTTCCTCGAGTGAGGACAGTAGTTCAAATCTGTTTGTGTCTGCAATGCAGCCTGGAAGTGGCACCCTGGGAGTCAAAACCTTAGGCCTGCGGTGTGAAGGATTAATAAGTGATATTCTTTGATTAAAGTTATACTTGGAATATATGGTTCAACGATTATCTTTGCGACTGAAAGGCACAGTAGTTGGAGTATGTACATGATATACCTGTTAGATATATTTGTGGGCTATTTTTTTAGTATTTCATGGTATCTTGTGGTATTTTGGTATAGTGGTGTTTTTGTTAGCTCCTGGAAATATAATGTAGTAAAATTATTGGGGTATCTTTTTAGTGGTGAGACTAACTTCCAAATGCTGCTTAATAATTATTTTAACAAGGATACTAAGGTAAAAAAAATACTGGACTTAGTACACTCTAAATAAATAACTCATGCCCTCCAGTGGTATCACTTGTACGATACTACATTATGCCATTTTGGCTGTATTTGAAAACATGTTGATCATTTCACAACCAAATAGTTGTACTCACACGCACGCCTAGCCCTTCTGAAAATTCAACTTACAACAATTTATCTTGTGTTTTTCCACATGTGGTATGGTGAATTACTGCCTTAGTAAAATAGGCTTACAACCTGTTGGAACTCAATCTATGTGTTAACAGAAAATGACCAAACTGTGTCATTGTTCTTTGCTGCTTTACAGTGGATCATACTTGAACATGGATAAAATGCATTTCATTAGAGCTCGCACAAATTAAATAGCTTTTCTAATACAAATTTTCAGTAGCACATTTGTTGCTGTCTGGCAAGCACAGAATCTGATGAGGAAACCATGAATATTTTTCTGACAATCCTTGGCCATTAGGAGCCTGTTATTTTAATAAAAGCTCACTTCATAAATGGGAATCAACATAAAATATAGATTATGAATAACTTAAAAAAAAACATATTTCTATCACACAACCTGTAAACATTTCTCCCGTATACTACACTCTCCTCAATTACTGTGTAATTGCATAAATCAGTTGCCAATATTCCCTGACTCAGCTCGGAAAGGATAGGACAGGAGAATTCTTATCACACCCACTCCCTTTCTGCCTGGAATGAACAAGTCATCCTTTCAACTCTCCAAAGTCAGCCAGTGATAAGGTCCCTGGAATTGGCGCTCTCTCTCTGCCAGTCCTTCTGCTACCTTCGCCAGTGTGTAAGTGAATGGGCCAGCCCTCTCTGCTTCAAGCCTTTTTCTCAAACTCACGTGTCATTCAAGGAGAAGCTCCCCTTGACAAATCAGCCCATTAAAAAGCACATGATTTCCTTTGTGCCTTTGACCAAGATTCAAACTGCAGCACTGAAGAGAAATGTTACATTCATCCAGTGCTTCCTGCTCTGAAACAATGTAATGTATTTAGCAGAAAAGATCTACATTCCACACTTTAAGGCACAGCGCAGCTTTAAGCCTGCACATTTAGATTATTTCATCTCCAGACCACCATGCATTCCCTTCAATCTGCACCAAGTTTATATCATGGACTGTTTGCACTAAATGTTATTATGGGAATTTGTTATATGGTAAATGGGTAAGGTAAATTAATATGTTAGTTTCATGTTAGTTTTATTTTCAGTGCAAATCAGCCAACAATTATGGTATCATGGAGCAAAGTTATTATTTTCTAGCATGTGTTCTGTACATTCCCAACATTGACATCTAATTAGATTCAGCCTGAGTTTCATACCCTTGAGTCACACATATGAGTCGCACACCCTTGGCCCTAGTTAAAATTCAGATCTTTGCTAAAATGTGGGTGGTGAAATGTGGAACTACCTTGTTGAAATTCAGAATAGGGAAAGTATTTCCCTGCACACCCTACATACCCTACATACTTTTGGTATATGGGATTTGGAATCTGGAGGATATAAATGTGATAGAGGTATTTCTGGAATGATTGCTTATGCCTCCCCCCCGCCCCCCAACGATATTGGAATTAAATAGTCACCTGCAGATTTGAAAATGATGCCACAATGCAGTCCCCCCAAAGATTTTCAAAGAGTCACCCACCCAATGTATCATCATCAACATCACAAAAGATATAATCAGGTTATATGAATCCATCAAACCACACATACCAAGGCAATATTATACAATTTAAAAAAAACATTTCAAATGCATAGAATTAGCAGCATAATATGTTAAGATAAAAATGGATCTTCCAAACTACTCACCACAGGCACAAAGGGCGCAGGATCAGCACAAACTATCTTTTGTGAAACACCTTCAAATTTGCATTCATTTTGGTGCAGCCAGTCTAGCCATATTTTAAAGTGGCATGACATGTTTTATTGGGTATCTACAATACAGTAAGCATAAGTGTTATTACATGGCTAGACTGAAATTCTGATTCATCCAATCTTACCACGTCTTACTGTGGCATGGTATGTTTACTGTGCATCAATGATACAGCAAAGATAAGTGTTATTATGTGTCAGACATTTTTTCTTATTATGGCATGGTATTTTGTACTGGAAAAGTCAACAGGAGTATGGTCCTACAAGCAGGTACTGGCATATATTGGCCGATCCAACTTGGACATTTTTTCCCACAGCTTCATTACTGGCATCATGCACAAAGCAAACATGAGTGTGTTCTTATATCAGAATATAGGCATGTATAGGTGCAGCCAACATTGACATACATGGGCAGAGCCAGCATGGACATGTTTTTTGACTGGCATACATTGTATGGTAAGGCTTCATGACAATGTGTTGCGAAATGCTCCTCTGGTACACTGTGGGTGACTTGCATCTATTGAATTTGTTCATGTATTACCCTACAAAACTGAATGCAAATGGTCTGGATTGCTACCTTATGTTTCAGAGAAATGTGTTGAAATGGTGTAATATATTGTATATTGCACCATTTTACACATTTTGTTAAAATTATTATTAATTTGATTCAGTTAATACATAACTTTTCAACTAGTTTGAACAGATACAAAATACATAAAAAAGGAACACATTTCATTTAAACTTATACTTCAGATAATTTATAAATCAATACACTACAATAATAATAAAATAATACCTCTCCACACTTTACTTAATCAGCAAATAATACATAAAAAGGGCAAAACAACAGAGGAGAGCTTTAGCACTTCAGAACACCCATCATTGCTAGGCACAGCATCACTGATTTATTCTAATGAATTAAATCCTGTGCATCATTGTGAGTGACTTCATCCCTTGGAAGAACCAGTCTCAGAAATTGCACTATTGCAATCTGTACTCTTTCTCTTGGAGTTGAGAACAGGATTTGCCATGTTTGCTCTCCTGAGACCTGAGTGTGGAATGCAAGTACATTCTGAAAACATTGTTCCTGAACCGTCTTTAAAGTCAGACAATCGACCAACAAGTGTTGAAGAGTTTCCTTTTGTCGTGCATCTAAGAAATATCTACAGTAATTTCAGTCTGTAGTAATCAATTTGCACCTACACAATACATCGCGATAGCCCCATAAATTAAATCTAAACCTTAGGAACTCTGCCCGAATAGCCGGCGACGGGCATTTCACCAAGTATTGGGCCATCATTCCATAAGGTTTTACACCAAAAGCCCAGATGTTAAATTCTTTATAGTGTATACACTTAGATAGTGTCCTAGCCCAGTCTGCGCGATAGCTCTTCACTTTAGCGCGAACCGGATTTTGTAACAACAATTCAAGTGTTACATCTGTGTCCACCATATAATTCAATACACACTTCAACCAATTCCTCGGGAAAGTGTTTCTAGATTTTAACAAGGCAGAAGCAAGAACATCTAGAATTGAGCCACTATATAGACCTAACAAGCGCTTATGTAACAGGGCACATTGCCATCAACTTGCCTGTACAAGCAGAGATGACAACCCCAATTCATAGCGTATAAGCGCAATCGGCACCGCCTTGGGCAAGCCTAGAATCTCCTTCCAGTACTTTGACTCAAAGGCCTCCCATGGCTGGATTTTGTCTAACAACTTACTCTCCACGCCATACAGCATAATCGGGACCACTTTCATTTTATAAAAATCCACCACATGTTTCAGGGCGAATTTACCAATTTTTTAATTAAAATTCTAGACTGGGAGATCAATTGCAGTAACTTGTTGTGACCCATTGTACCCACATCTCCCTTACATTGTCTTTTAGTAATTTCGATCCCCAGATATTTTTACTGGGATGCCCTTGCCAATTTAATGTCTTGTATCGACCATGAAAGCAAGGGGTATACCTTCCTAGTTGCCAACGTGGAATTACAAGATATAACTTGAGATTTAGCAACATTAATGATCAATCTGCTTTCACAAGCATAATCCCCTAACCTTGCTAACATGCGCTGTAGACCTTGTAGAGTTTGTGACAATAATATGTGGACATCCGCATATAGCAGGTAAGGGATATGCTGCTGACCACTCCTAGGAGGGTCTCCCTTACAATCCAAAAATTCATGTCCTAAGTCAAGAACGCTGCCAGCGCGCAACCTTGTTTTAGAGCATGTTGGGTTTCAATTTCCGGTGACAACTTCCCATCTATACTAATACGGACTTGCATCGATGTTTTTGAATGAAACAAAATAATTAGGGACAGCAGTGAGGTTGGGCACTCGTGTGCTTCCAATTTTTGAAACAGCAGATCCCGATAAACGGAGTCAAATGCTGTTTTAAAGTCAATGAACCCCATATACAGGGGTAGCGACCGTTCTGCCTGCTGTGCCTTGATCAAATTCAATAGCATTATGTTTGGATATTTCCTAAACCCTTTACGAAACCGGATTGCAATGGGTCTGTCAACTTTTTAGACCTCACCCATGATTTTAGTTCCCTCAAAATTAGCCGACAGTACAATTTCCCTGGAACATCAAGCAGAGAGATGGGCCTATAACTGCTTGGTTCTTGTCTGTCCCCTTTTTTGTAAATGGGTATGGTGACCACTTGAGTGCATGAGCTGGGCAGTCTCTGAGTTACATTTACTAACAGGAAGATTTTATGCAAAACAGCCGCCCATAACTCTGGAAATGTTTTCAATTAAAAATTAGACAGACCATCAGGGCCTCTTGCCTTTGAATTAGCGGCCGATTTAATCAAAAATAAAATATCCGCCAAATCAAAAACTAGATGGAAGGACACCAAAGGTCTAGAATAATCAGAGCACTCCTTGGGGGCCAGGTGGGCATAGAGCTGAGAAAAGTGTGCAATCCACTTCAGGGTTTGCACTGCACTCACCTGCAAACTTATCTGTGAGCCAGTAGTGGGGTGATTTATGGTCTACCACATTTTCGCTATATTCTTACCCGCTAGAATTTTCAACATGCTTGCTCCATCCTCCTGGAATGGAGCCGCCCGCTGACCTGTAACCCAATTTCTATATACAGTTTTCAGTCTAGTGGCCTACTCATTGAAGGCGCATTTCGAACCACTCTAAGATCAGTACGTAATCTAGCTTTCTTTTCTTTTACCTCCTTGTTATAAACATGGAGATGGAGTGTAGATTGCTTGTTCTTACTGCTTTGTGGCTGGCAAACCTGTATTAGATCCGGCCGTTCTTTAGGATCATTTCCTACCAACAAAGCATAATCTGGATAGCCCATTCCTAACAATCGGTCAAGATTGGTTACATCCTTCTCCGACCATCACAGTTTCTTCCCACCAGCATACACTGCACACGTTGGTTTCAAATACTTACAGTCTTTTGTAACCACTGTCGGGTCACACCTCCATTGTACTTTTAATATATTGTGGTCACTTGCATCTGATTTTAACACAAAAAAGTTTGTTACCCCCGGCCAGAGGGCCTCATTTACATATATGTAATCAATGATCAACCTACTATCTCCTTTTTGCCAGGTCGGAGCAGGGGGTATATCAGTTCCTAAGGCTCCATTGAGCACAATCAGACCTGTAGCTTTTACAAGAGAATCCCACCTTCTCCATCTAGCTTTGTTTTTACACCCCGTCTCACTCAAACAATTTAAGTTTAGATCACCCGCCACTACAATTCCTTTTTTATTTGGCTCCAAAACCACCAGCTCTAGAATAGTATTTAGGTTGTTGAAGAAGGAGCTATCCGACATGGAAATCGGGTTCCAGTAGAAGTTTAAGAATGCATAAGCCTCTATAATGGCCATTACTTTCACCAACAACATATAACTATTTGGCATAGCCCAGAATACAGAGGCCAGGCCTAAGCCCATTTTTACCGCTATAACAAGCTCTGACATCGGGCGGCCTACCACAGGTTTAATGGCGGGGTTCAAATGTAGTTCATGATCATCCCAAATTGGGACATCAGTGAGCCATGCCTCCTGCAAAAATACAATGTCATATTTACTTAGTTCATTCTGGTCATTATTTATGAGGTGGCTGAATCCCCTGGTTTTCCAGCTTACCAACGATATCAGCTCCTCCCGTCCCCCTCCCTCACATTACTTTTGTACAGGTCCACTACTCCTCGTACCAGGAGTTGGGCAGGGACACTGACCTAGATCGTACATGTTGACCTCTGTACCACCCATCTGACCGCTCGTATACAAACTTGGGGAGGGCCGCTTTGGCATTCTATCTGATAGAGGCTCAAGAGCGAATCCCAAAGCAAAGAACTCCTCCTTGGCCTGCCAAATTAAGTTTTGGACCACTCTGGACGTAAACCACAATGTTACTGAGTTTAGTCGACTTTTAGGAAAAAATTCTACTAATGAAATGTCTGAGGAAGCAACATCCTGTAATTGAGGACTCTCTGAGAAGATTGCCATCACTGCCCGCCTATTAAGATCGTATTGTGTACAAGGTGGTCTCCTACAAGATAGTACTAATGGAAACGATGCAAGGTTACTTCTCAGAGGGGGCTAATAAATTGTTCCTTTGATCT
This sequence comes from Ambystoma mexicanum, assembly GCF_040938575.1. NCBI lineage: Eukaryota > Metazoa > Chordata > Amphibia > Caudata > Ambystomatidae > Ambystoma > Ambystoma mexicanum. The sequence continues at coordinate 1,375,694,835 of NC_090922.1, forward strand.
GATTAACCATAACATGTGTATGCAGTCATAATGTCGAAAAAATTATGTCGAATTACAAAAATGTCTAAAACATAATGTTGGGGAAAAAATGACGAATTTTTAATTTTTTTGTTGTTTTTTTGGGGTTCTGGGGGTAAAAGAAAGGGGTAAAACAAAAAAAATTACAAAAAAGGGGGTTTGAGGGGAACCCCCCCATTTCGAACAAAAGCAACTAAACAAAGAAATTCGACATTTTTTTTTCGACTTTATTTTTTAGACATTTTGACTTTCGACATTATTACATTCGACTTTATGACTATAAACCCCTAACATGTGGATTCACATCTTCCTCTCAATTAGGGAAATAATTGGCCCCGAGATTTGGGAAAGATCACCAATGTTATCTTTCTGTGACGAGACCCCTTGGGGTTAGCCGGACATACCACATCATGGGGGAGCACTCACTTCCATGCTCTTTATTGGCTCCCTAGACTCAGCTCTTACCTAAAGTGGTTTGTCCGGGGACAATCTACTCGGGCAGAAAGGCACAGCACCCACTACTTTTTCCAAGACCAAGCTACTTTTCCCCATATATAACACATCTGCGCCACCAATCACGCTCGGCTTGGCTGCGGCAATAGTAAAGTTGGCATTGCTTTTGCCATATACTCATCAACAGCTTTCCTGATTTCTGCTCGATGTACATCCAAGGAAGAATCTTTTCCCCCTAACTCAGGCTTCAATTTCGGTCGAGTTTTTACCTTTATAGTTGTCTCTGAGTTTGACGCTTCGCCCGTACCACTGTCTGGCTTTGACAACTCAACCACTAGGTTATCCAATGGTGGATATTCCAAGGCATGGACAGGGCGAAAATTCAAAGAACCATTTCTTCGGTCAAGGGCTCGAACTTGATATTTTTGCTTCATGGCCTGGGATGCAGCAATGGTGGTACGTTTGGCTACTGAGATTACCTTAAAGAACTGTTTGACAGACGATTTCCCTCTATTATTCGGGGTTTGTTGGTTCTTCGTCAACTTACCTGATTTGTTTTTATGTTTGTCAGGTGGCTCAACTATCTTGACCGTCTTGCCCTTTAATTGCTCTACAGGCAAATCCTCAGTGCTAGCTTGCAAGACTTTGAAACTATCTTCACCCAGTGCCATTTGTCCTCCTCCCCCTCTCGAACTTTCATAGATGACATCATCAAAACACGGGATGACTGATTTAACAACATTTAGATTTAAGTTCAAATTTCTGTCATTACCCATTAAGCTACTAATATCTGTGGCATTCCCTGTTTGAGATGCCACAGAATTCATAGAAGGTTTCAAATCACTTAACACACAGTTATCCCAAATTTTGACTAGTGGACCTACATTGGCCACTTGCCATTCCATGATTTTACCCATACATTCACTCTGCAAGTTTAATTTCTGTTCACATACTTGCAGGGATCTAGACATTGTGGTTAGCACAAGGTTCATGGCATGTAGTGCAATTCCCCAACCATTATCCATCTGCTGTACAACCACAGAGGTATTCATGCTTTGGTAATGGGATGACAATTTTACCACTTCCCGTGAGTCTTTCATTGAGTGATCATCACTTATTGAACTCTCAAAGAACATTACCGGAGAAGCTGATACATTTTCCGGCAGGAGGTTGTCCGAGAAGACAGAGTAATTTGCATCCAAGTCTATTATTGCAATATCCACTCCTTCCACCTCCCGCTCAGTGGATATACAAAGTCCTTGATGCGGAATGCCAGTTACAGGAACTGAATCTAATAGTGCCATATCCGATATGGAACAGTCCCTCGGCGGGCACTCTGCCAGCAAACCCTTCAATTGCTCCCCTTTTTGGGGGATTATCATGGATGGGATCCAATTTTTTTGGCCCTAGTTGTAGTTCCGACCCAAGTGCACCCTTAGCAGCAATATTTTGGGGTGTATTCCCAGACTGAGCCCGAAATGCAGATAAAGACCATTACAAAATTTGCGGATATCAATACCCACTGCAGTGTCCTTTGTGCCTCCCCTTCTAGGAGTAGAACATGTCTGGGAGGCTTTGCCATGTTTTCCAGTGCCCCCTGCTTTCACGCTCCTGAGAGGACTAAAGGCTGGCATTCCCGATTTTAAGGATAGGCGCATTGTACTCCTTGCGCTCCCTTATCTAACTTCTGTTGTTGCTTGGCACTCAACTCCCGGAGAGCCCTGAAACCGCGACGCCGTAGCGAAGCGGGACTCTCCGGGACTCCACGGGTGCACACGCACGGTGCGCGTGGGTGCACAATTTTATAGTAACACCCACATAAGCGTTGCAGAGCCTACACTAATAAAAATAAAAGTGTAAATACACAAATACAGTGCTTATTAGGGTCTACTATTCAGTCGTTTTGTCTATCTTCACCTTGTGGGTAACGTAGTCAGGATTCACAGTGAAGTAGTGAAAAGCAAACGCTGAAGAGACTCCAATTAGCAGGCTCATGTGCGGCAAAGCGGGACTCTCCGGGACTTCACGGGTGCGCGCGGGTGCACAATTTTATAGTAATGCCCACAGGAGCGTTGCAAAGCCTGCACAAATAAAAATAAAAGTGTAAATGCACAAATACAGTGCTTATTAGGGTCCACTATTCAGTTCTTATGTCTAGCTTCACCTTGTGGGTAACGTAGTCAGGATTCACAGTGAAGTAGTGAAGTGCAAACGCTGAAGAGACTCCAATTAGCAGGCTCATGTGCGGCAAAGCAGGATTCTCTGGGACTCCACGGGTGCGCATGCGCAGTGCGCGCGGGTGCACAATTTTATAGTAACGCCCACAGGAGCATTGCAAAGCCTTGTGGGTAATGTAGTCAGGATTCACAGTGAAGTAGTGAAGTGCAAACGCTGAAGAGACTCCAAGGAGCAGGCTCGTGTCTGGCAAAGAGGGACTCTCCGGGACTCCAAGGGTACACATTTATAATGAAAGGTGACAGAGGCAGAGTAAGAAAAAACATTGGGTTTACCTTATTATAAATAACAGAAGCAGTGAGTTGCAAGGCCACCAATGGCACATCAGCCTCTCAGCTCCCAGGATCAACTCACCAGTAGAATCTCAGGTTAAAATAAAACACATCAAGAGGTTCCAGAGTCAATGCTGGGCAAGCAGCATGTGGCCCAGGGAGTTACACTGCCAATGCTGGGATCTCCATTTAGAATGTTGCTCACAGAGTTCCACTGCTGGAAACTCTATGTAGAATTTTACTCAGGGAGTTTCACTGCCAATTCTGGAAAATCTTTAGAATGTTGATCACAGAGTTCTACTGCCAATGCTGGGAACTCCATGTACAATGTTGCTGGGAGAGTTCCATTGCCAGTGCTAGGAACTCCATGTAGAATGTTGCTGAGGGAGTTCCACTGCCTATGCTGGGACCTCCATGTAGAATATTGCCTACAGAGTACCATTGCCAATGCTGGGAACTCCATGTAGAATGTTGCTCAAGGAGTTCCACTGCCAATGCTGGGAACTCCATGTAGAATATTGCTTACAGAGTAGCATTGCCAATGCTGGGAACTCCATGTAGAATGTTGGCAGGGAGTTCCAATGCCGGGAACTCCATGTAGAATATTGCTTACAGAGTTCCACTGCCAATGCTGGAAAATTCATTTAGAATGTTGCTCACAAGGTTCCACTGCCAGTGCTGGGAACTTCATGTAGACTGTTGCTCAGGGAGATCCACTGCCAATGCTGGGAACTCCATGTAGAATTTTGCTCTCATAGATGTACTGCCCGTGCTGGGAAGTTCATGTAAAATGTTGCTCAAGGAGTTCCACTGCCATTGCTGGGAACTCCATTTAGAATGTTGCTCACAGAGTTTTACTGCCAATGCTGGGAACTCCATTTAGAAAGTTGTTCACAGAGTTCCACAACCACAGCTGGGAAATCCTTGTAAAATGTTGCACATGGAATACTTCAGCAGTACTGAACTGAAAACAACACTCTTATTCCAAAATGTGGGAAATGTGTATGCTCCTCCAATTAAAAAAATCACCAGCCACCAATGCTGAAACACAGCAAACGGACTCTCCTCAGAGAAAAGTAAACACAGGACTTAACTTTAAGTCTGCAAGGAATTGTGCAACCAGTAACCAAACCCTATTAAAAGGAATGCAGAGAAGTTTAACCATGAAATGTTTGGGACTCCCGCTTGAATCTTACACTACCAGCTTTTCTAACTCATACTGAATACGTAATATTTGATACATGCAGTTTTTCCTGTACATTTGGTGTTTTCACATGGCCAGCCTCTGCCTTTAAAATGTCCGAAGCTGGACAAACCCTTGGATATTTTCTCGTATATTCTTTGGACACTGCAGAATATTAACACACCCTGTCTGCTCTGCTGGCACAGTCAACTTGCCAACAAGTGAACATGACTATTTCCATCGGGATATGGTTTCATGCATTCACTATAAAAAATGCGTGGCTCTAAACGAGATTGGACCTATATCTTCGTGTCCAAATACAACAGTTTTAAAGTATTTAAAGAGTCTTATTTTCCAGTAAAGTACACAGTGTACCCGCTGTTAGGTGACTGAGGTCTTCCTGCTCATGAATAAACAGACCAGAGAAGCTGCCAGTGCCACCTTTTGCCGATTTATGGTTTTCCAAATGTTAATGTGTCCGCCACCAGCCTGATGCTGCGTGCATGTGCAGGAACATATTAGTATATGGATTTACTCCTATGGCTGCACTCATTGACATCGAGAGATGTTTTAATGAAGGCTATTTCGAAAACCTGACAGGATTTTACTTTTTAGTGTGAAGACGCAGGAACCTTCACATAAGGTATTCCAGAATGTGTAGGTAAGCACACTTGTAGGTCCCATATGTGTTTATTCTTGGGGGCTGAATACATGCAAACATTTCCCACTCTATTCAGAAGGTGCTCGTCCAGTCATGGTTTTAACTTTTTCATTCTGGGACCAGACAGATTTCTAGGGACGGGCAACCTGGGCAACGGCCCAGGGAACCATTGTGGGCACAGAGCATGCTAATAACCCTCCTGGGCAAGCAGGACGCCATTGCATTTAGCATTGACGCACACTGCATTTACAGAGGAATGGAATACAATCTGTCCCTGTCCATATCCATCTACCCCTCATGATGCAGTCAAATACTTACTGCAGAGAGCTTTTTTTTAAGATGGCTATCATCTTTCAAATTAGCATCTCCCTGTGAAGCTAATCATGCTTAAACAGTGAAAAAATGTCTGCCTAGCACTAGCTTTCGGTAATGGAGGGTGGTTGGGTGTTGATGTTGGACTGAAAGCGCAGCTTTTTCTGGCTTAATCAGAGCTTAAAAATAGCCAGAGACTGCCTGCAAGATTAATTGGTATGCGGGCCAAGCCGGGGCACCAAAGTAAATGACCAAAGGTAGTCAAAATAGGAGGAGGAGCTGAATTGACTATCATTTATGATCTTTTAGCAGGTGCCTAAGCTCATTTTTGTGTTTGCTGGATATTTTAGGTCAATGAAATGTGTGACTCCATGTCACCTGACCACCAAACAAAATTTCTTGACAATCATTGTATTCTGGTATGTTAATCTAGGTGAAGCAAAAGAATACAACGCCTGATCTGGTACGCGAAAGACCAGGACTGGAAACAAGTGCCAAGGTGATAAGGAGTCATCTTGCCAAACTGTTCGATACTGGGAGGCAAAAACAGTTTGCGTAAGTATGTAAAAAGCATTAGCTGTAGACATTTTGTTTGTTGCCACTCTTTACCTTTAAGTAAAAGGATCAGGTATTGAGTCCGTCAGGGATTTGCATTTCAAGAGGTTATTAACTTGGTATGTGTGTCTTTGTTTCATTCACTGCGAAAATGTATGTGCAAAGGTACAAAAAAAAAATATTATAGCAACAATTAATGACAAAGCCAACAATTTTGACATCTGCGTAGAGAAAAAGTTATCTTTTGTGCTTCTCTAAGCAATGATATCACATGCCCATGTGCATTCACGTTTGGACTAGCTTTACAATTGCATGTCCAAGTTACCATCATTTCACATGTTAATATAAAATCTATTATAGGTATTATGATCATACAGTAAGGACCAGCATTATTGCAAGAAAGTCACATAAATGATCAGCTTTTGCCAGCAGAAAATAGCAAATAGTACAATTTACTATGCATTTCAATATGTTAGCATTGTACTTGCACAATGTTAATGTTAAAGGTATTTGTACCGTGCACCGTCACCAATGGAATTGGTCCCCAGGCGTTCAGGCGGATCTGCAAACAAGAAGGCAGGTGGTGGGGGGGGTTCAGCGGATGAATAGGGTGTATGAAAGTGAAAAAAAGTGATGTCCTGTTGGCAGATTCAGTTCGGTTTTCACTGTGTGCTAAGCTTGGGTGTGAATATCGGATCGATGTGAGTCCTCGTGTGCTGTTGGTGCGAGTTATGTGTTGGTTGTTTGTTTTTGCGGTGTGGTGAAGTATATGCGGTTTGCCGTGCAGCAGGGTGGTTGTGTGGAATTGTGCGTGTCTTCAGTATGCAGAAATGTGAACTTTTGGGTTAGTGGGTTATATGTCCGTTAGTCCTTATAATTCTTGTTCTATGTATCCAGTTGTCCTATGGAATAGGCATATTCTTTCTCGTTTTCTTTTCTGTCCACCTAATTGTTGGCAAGTTCCCAGCTGTGTTATTTCCGACCTTTGTGTACCAGGTTGAGGCATGTATTGTACCTCACTCTGGTATTGGTGCTGTATTTTTACACTCACCCGCTACTTTCCTACCTATTTCCTGTTGGTGATGCTTTGCTGTCTGTGTTTACTTTGTAGGGTGTAGGCCAAGGTGTTCCATCCTGATCTCTTTGTGATCATTCTTTGGTATGATTCTAGCGTATTTATCATTCAATTAGTAAGTTGATATGTCGTAGATTGTTCTTCCCTTACTTCAGTTGATGGGTGGTAGCTTAGGGAGATAGGGACAATCGGTTTCCTCTCTCAGCATTGTTTCAGCTGTGTATGTGCCCTCATAGGCACTCTTTCTAGTTATGGGGTGAAGAGCCATGATTTGAGGAGTTTTCTGAATAGGAGCTGATCTCTTGTGTTACGTATGTTCTTTGGTAGCTCGTTCCAAATTTTTGGGGCGAGGTGAGAGAAAAAGGATGCTCCACATTTTCTTTTGTTGTATGGTTTTGGTTCCCAATGGATGTCGCTGCTGGATCTGAGTGGCCTTGTTGGATGGTGTACATGTATTTTTTCTCTTTGGAACTCCATGCCTTGGCTGTGGATTGCTCTGTGCGTTATGCACATTGATTTGAACTTGATTTGCTGTTTTATTGGTAGACAGTGTAGCGTTTCCAGCACTGGTGTGATGTGCTCTCTTCGAGGTAGTTTGAGGAGCAGTCTGGCCGCCACATTTTGTATGCATTGGAGTTTTTTTAGAAATCGTTCTGGCATGCCCAGATATAGGCTATTGGCATAGATTGTGTGCTCTGGAAATGACAAGAGCAATTACAGTGAGTGTTTTGTTGGCAAATGACAGGAATGGTAGGATCCTTTTTACTGCTTGCAGGAGAAAGAAGCATGTTTTAATTCGAACGTTTACTAGTGGCTCTAGAGTAAGTTTGTTGTCCATCAGGACTCCCAAGTTTTTTACAATCGAGGATGGGGCTGTGGTTGCACCATGTTCTGTTGGCAAGGGGATGTAGTGGTTTCTCCTCCATTTTTGAGATGATCATTATTTCTGTTTTAAACAACATGAATGGAACAATCAGCACACCTGAATTTTATGTAAGTTTAATTCATAGGTTTTTTTACTGGAAAAAATGGTTGTTTTTAAGGTGCGGAGCAGAACAGTAACAGCTCTGGCAAATGGGGTGCAAAAACATAGAAAATAGATCAAGTTCCCAAATGTGGGAACTCCCATCCTCTGCACTCTATAGGTGGCTCGATAACGAGTCCTATTTAATTTTTATATTTGAATAGATAATTAAATGTTTTGTTTAAATAAAGTTTATCAAGGTAAGTGATTGCTTAGTCAGATATATATCAATACACATTGACAGAAATTCATAAGTTCAAATCAAATGGTTTATTAGAAGCCCAACGTGTTTCGTGAAACAATTCACTTCTTCAGGGGCAATTTTTCATAATTTTTTCAAGAAATCTTGAAAACATAATTGACAAGCAAGTACATATCAGTCCCAATCAACTTGATACAGAATATGTTGTCCATCATTCTAGACTCAATCATATAAGTCTTTTTCCCAAAAATTCAACAACTTAATTTGTGGACATAAGTCAAACGGATTGTCTAATACTGAACATATTGACATCGGAATGCATTTGTTCATTTTGATAATTATCAACAAATCTACTACCTAATTTGTAACAAATAATAAATAATTCGATGTTAAACTCAACACATCACAATCATTCATGTTTCTTATATTGACCCATGTTGTCAATTTGGTCGGTCTAATCAATATGAGACGTTTTTGTATATTCAAAAATAAATTACCTATTGCTTTGTTTCGGTCAGTCATAAATTGCCTGTAGTACGTCATAGAAGTGGAGAGCTGTTAGCATCCTATATATGCATGCTGAATATATGATAAGCTCCTAGACATAGAAAAAGAAACTAATAAAAAAAAAAAACAGAATGGTAAAAAAACCGAAGTGTTAGACGTAGTAGAAGGAGTCTGGGAGAGGTGAAAAATTTACCAATAAGCGTTATTAAATTAACTGAGGTCTGTAAGGAACCAAAACAGAATTGGATTAGTAGCAAAGGTTTGCAGAAAGGGACTAGGATAGCCCAAAGGTCCGGATCTACTTACTGGAAGATTTGTTTCGCACGGAATGCTGCTTGTGAGTCGCTGCTATCTCTCTCGGGGGACCGCTTCCAACACAGTGTTAAAGCGGTCCCTAAATACCCCAAAATAGCGGTCGAGTGTCGCGTTGTGCGTCATAAGCGCGTGATGTCACGGTGTAACCACCATGATGTCATGAAGCGAATGCGCACTAAATTTAGAACGTTATGTGGATGCCGAACGGGCCCCAAAGCCTAAGGGAAAAAAAGGCAAAAGTATGCTATGCATGTTAGAGGCGGTGCCACATGGTGATACATACTGACATAGTGGGTATGGAAAATATTTCAGCAAATAAGTACCGCAAGATGGTTCACCGTTAGATACAAAGACCTACCGAAGTATGATCATCAGATGTGAGGTTTAAGAATAGAGATAGAAAAAATGGCGAAAACAGGCGGCTTGCGCACTGAATGAAGAACGTTATGTGGATGCCAAGCGGGCACCAAAGAAAAAGTGAAAAGAGTATACCATGTATGTTGAGGCGGTGCCACATGGAGTTTAATACTAGCATAGTGGGTATGGAAAATGTCCTAGCAAATAAATACCAGCAAATAAGTACCGCAAGATGGTTCACCATTAAATTCAAAACATGAGGAGAGTAATAAAAACCGAAGTATGATCATAAAATGTGAGGTTAAAGAATAGAAGTAGATAAAATATAAGAATTGTAAAGAAGATGACGAAATCAGGCGGCCAACAAGGCAAAAAATGTCATTAGACAATTCGGATCGGTGTAGATACCTGATGGGGATACAAATGAATATGAATAAAAAGTGATAAAAAAGACAGCAGTCATAGTAAATGGGCAAATGGCGCCTCTGTCAATATTAGAAAACATTGTCATGATCATGGTTGAGAATTCGAGAAATATGCAAACAGGATGTTTATAAACAAGTTAAGTCATGGTCATTGCAAAAAATCACAGTAATAAACAAAGTCAAAACCATTATCAAAACCAATAAATACAAACATATGATAAAAATTGTATGTTAATCAAAATCCATCAGTCTCAATGAAACTGAACCAGGGGTGAGTTGACTGATGTCTAAAAAGTTGTCAAGCTACTTATTGACCACCTTGGTTGTGTTTATAAGAAAGGACCCATGTAGAAATCTTCATCTGTGGAATTTTCTTACCACTATTGGAATGTCGGATGTGATCACCTTTCAAAATGTTGCAACAATGTTGGCAGTTAAGACAGGCAAATGTGCCATGTTTAGGTTTAGCCAAAAAAGTTTGTTGTTTACTTTTCTGTTTTTTCAGCTTTGATCAATGAGTCGCTGAAGTTTTTGCCCCTTTTGAAAGCTAACATTGGGGGTTCTGGGAAAAGTTTATTGAGATTGGCATCCGATTTTATAATATCCCAATTTTTCTGGATTATTTTTTTAATTTGAAAACTTTGACACGAAAATTTGAGCATCTTTTTCTAGTAGCATCTTTTTTTTTTCCTTCAGGAGAACTTTTCTGTCTAAGGTTGTAGTCCGTTCAATATTGATGGTATACTCCGGAAATCCTCTTGTCTTAAGTCTTGTTCTCATGTTCTCAAATTCTTGTGCCAATTGAGTTGCAACAGAAGTAATTATTTTAGCCCTTGGGCATTGGCTATGTGGCAAATTCTGTTTTAGATGTGATGGATGGAAACTTGTGAAATCCAAAGTACTGTTGGCGTCAGTCGGTTTTCGGTAGATTTTGGTGACAAATGTATTATCCAATTTGGTGATGTCAACATCTAGAAAATGAATCTGTGGATTCCCGATTTCCAATGTGAATTGAAATTTTTCGTGACACCCATTCAGATAACCAAAAAACTGTTGCAATTCTTCTTGTGATCCGTGCCAAATGCAAAAATGCAAAAAATGTCATCTATAAATTCTTTTTATGACTGACCGAAACAAAGCCATAGGTAATTTATTTTTAAATACACAAAAACGTCCTCATATTGATTAGACCGACCAAATTAACAACATGGGTCATTATAAGAAACATGAATGATTGTGATATGTTGAGTATAATATTGATGGATTTATTATTTGTTACAAATTAGGTAGTAGGTTTTTTGATAATTATCCAAATGCTTATCAAAATGCATTACGATGTCAATATGTTCAGTATTAGACAATCCGTTTGACTTATGTTCACAAATTAAGATGTTGCATTTTTTTGGGAAAAATACTTGTATGATTGAGTCTAGAATGGTAAACAACATATTCTGTATCAAGTTGATTGGGACTAATATGTATTTGTTTGTAAATTATGTTTTCCAGATTTCTTGAAAAAATTATGAAAAATTGCCCCTGAAGAAGTGAATTGTTTCACTAAACGCGTTGGGCTTCTAATAATCCATTTGATTTGAACTTATGAATTTCTGTCAATGTGTATTGCTATATATGTGACTAAGCAATCACTTACTTAAACAAAACATTTAATTATCTATTCAAATATAAAAATTAAATAGGACTCGTTATCGAGCCACCTATAGCGTGCAGAGGATGGGAGTTCCCACATTTGGGAACTTAATCTATTTTCCATTATTTCTGTTTTGCCTGAGCTGAGTTTGAGGTCATCCAGTTGTAGATTTCACGAAGGAAGCTCTATAATATTGTGTTTTCTTATTGTGTGTCTTGTATTTTCTAGACAATTTGTGTTTTTCTTCAGCATAGTTGTAACAGGTGAGGCCATGTATTTTAGAGATCTTGATTAGTTGAGACAGGTAGATGTTGAATAACAGCAGGGAGAAGGATGATCCTTGTGGTACTCCTCATGAGGATTCTCTTGGGTTGCATTTAGGAAGGAGTTGATCTACAGTAATTTGCTGTCTGTGATTCCAATTTCTTCCAATCTCATGATCAGGATGTTGTGGTTAACTGTGCCGAATGCCATGGAGAGGTCTAGAAGTATCAAAGTGGTACTATTGTCTGTATCTTCGTTTGCCATCAGATCATCCCAGATTGAGATAAGTGATGTTTCCGTTCTTCTTATTGGTCTAAAGCCTACTTGTGGTCTTCTATGAATTCTTGGGTTGATATACATATACATATATATATATATATATATTCACTGAAAAAACTTTGTTAAAGGGAAGTTATGGTTAAATTGGACTAATAAAAACCTATGAAATTCAAAGAAAAAACATTGTTAAACGGACGTTATGGTTCCAAGTAAAACCGAAAACCCCCTGAAATTCGCCAGTTATGGTAAGCTCATTTCCCCATGTATGTGAACCATGAGCTGAGACCAAAACCTAAGGAAAGTACATAAAGAACATATGACAATGTTAACATCTAGATATATAGCACTTTTTTAAATTGTATTATTCTGACTGCCAGTGAACAAAATCACCTGGCATATATATGTCAAGGAACAAAAACAAGTGGCCCAGATATGTGATGTCATCAGTGACGTCATCAATGACATTTGTGATGTCATCTTTGATGTCCTAGGTGTTAGTCTTAGCAGTGCATGGTGGTGGTGCGAGTTATGATTGCTTAGCTTACCATAACTGGCGAATTTCAGGGGTTTTTCGGTTTTACTTGGAACCATAACATCCATTTAACAAAGTTTTTTCTTTGAATTTCATAGGTTTTTATTAGTCCAACTTAACCATAACGTCCCTTTAACAAAGTTTTTTCATTGAATTTCATAGGTTTTTACCAGTGCATGCTATTTTCCTACAACTTACTAGTATCATACTTACCCAATATAGCAATATATGTGTCCAATTTCCAAATTTTCACCATAAAACTCTGCCATTTCACACCATTTGGACTAATTTTTAACACTTCTATACACTATTTGAACTAGTTTTGCATCTGTAGACGTCTACGAACATCTGACTTCATAGCGGACCTTCCGGACAGTGCCACATGACCATACACTGGCGAGCGGCATTATTACGTGTCTGACAACCCAAAATTTCCCTTGCACAGCTCCAACACCTATTCCTACTCATTATCCATTAACAATCTAGTACACAGTACATACTTTTAGCAAAACTGCTATTTATCTTAAAATGGCATCAGCTAATGCCATCCCTCCTCCCCAAGGAGCATGAAAAATAGTGCCCCTTAACTTAGAAATAACACACGCGCAACATTTTCCCTTCTCCACATACCTCTCCATATTAGTGTTTGGTTGCTCTTCCCTCATTTCCCTCCCCACCTTTCGTTCTCAGCTCTCCTGCCCAAAAAAAAAATACAACTTAAAAAAAAAAAAAAAATATAGACTCCATCTACTTTATATTTCTCAGTAAAGTGCATAGGGGATGGGGAGCAGGTGCAAGTGGATCTAGGTCACCTGGCCTAAGCCCCGGCCACCTGGTGCCTTCCTGCCTGCCGCTCTTTTGCACCACTTAGCAAGCCCTGCCTACCTGGTGCCTTCCTGCTTGCTGCTCTTTTTCACCACTTAAAAAGCCCCACCCACCTGGTGCCTTCCTGCTTGCCGCTCTGTTTCCCTACTTAAGGATCCCTCCGGCCTCTTTTCCTTTGCAGATGGGGAGCATGTGCAAGTGGATCTAGGTTACCTGGGCTAAGCCCCAGCCTTTCCTACCTGCTGCTCTTTTTCACCACTTAGCAAGCCCCGCCCACCTGGTGCCTTCCTGTTTGCCACTCTTTCTCACCACTTAGCAAGCCCCGCCCACCTGGTGCCTTCCTGTTTCCCTACTTAAGTAGCCCTCCAGCCTTTTTTCCTTTGCAGATGTGGAGCAGGTGCAAGTGGATCTCGGTCACCTGGTCTAACCACCACCCACCTTCTTAGCCCTGCCTCTTCCTTCCTGCTCTTAACTATTAGATCAAGGGTATCTCTCGCCCGGCGACTGCAGTGAAGGGCAGATGAAAAAAAGGGCCATTCCTGTTTGTACCAGGAGGACCCAGGGCCTGACCCCCCGCTCAGACAGCAGGTAAGCATGCACCAACATTTGTTACCCCCTCTGATCCCAGAGGCCATCCCCTCCACCTGTGGTCCCCCTGTGATGTTCCCTTGTGCCATCCCCCCCTTCTCGCACACAGGTGTTGCCTGTTTTGCTTGATTCTTCCACCCTGCTCCCCCTCAACCTCCTCCAGCCTACTTCTGCACAAATCTGCCCTGATACATTCTGGTTTCACCTTCACCGTCTTTTGGCCAATGCTGGATTTGACTTTTATGGACTTCATTCATGCACAGTGTGTCACTCTTTCTCAACTCTCATGCTGGACTTGCTTTGCATCTGGTACTCATGGTGGCCGTGAATCATGCTGTTCCCATCTTCATCTTGTATCCTGGCTTGCAACATTATGTGTTACTACTGACATCTTCAATTTTATTCGCTCTCCACTCTTGCTTCTCCACTCTTTTTGACTGCTTACTCTCTGTTCACTCCTCCTTTCCCTTCTCCCTTTTCCTATCTTCTCCCCTTACTTTCTTGTATGCACTTACTCTATCAGAATTGTCCCTGGACCTAATATGATAGCAACCTCGTCTGTTTCCTCCACCCTCCCATTACTGTTTTTTTCCTCCCCACCGCCCCTCCAGCACTGTCTGAAATGTCGTCAGGCCTAGTATGATAGTCACTTGTTTTGTTCCTCGCCTGCCTTTCTGTACCCCTCTCCCTCATCTTTTGTTTTTCTCCGACTCTACCAGAAATGTCAGGCCTAGTACGGAAGTCGCCTGTCTGTTTCCATTTCCTTCCCACTCTCCCCCTCCCTTCCTTATCTATGTCTTAGCTCTTGCACTATCTGAAATGTCATCAGGCCGAGTATGATAGTTAATTTCACATCCTTACTGTTCATGGCCTGTAAGAATGTTATTTTATTTTCCCTTGTTCCCTCCCTTGCCTTGAAGTGTTTTGAAACACATTGTGTATAGGCGCTATATAAATAAACTATCATATCATATCATATCATATCATATCATAGACTAAATAACATTTTCCAACATTTCCATTTGCATCTTCTGTTATGCTAATGGGAATATTGTGGTGTTCATCCTCTGTTTCAGGGACTGGAATGCTGGATACCAACCCAGCAGCCCAAGTTATCAGCCCAAGCAAAGTGAGGGTGGATAACGCGGTCTCTGGACCATTATCCCCCTAGTCTAGCCCCTGAAATGGGGGATGAAGGCCATTAGCACCCTGGGTTCCCAAAGCGGGAAACTGGGGGTGCTAAAAAATAGGATTTTACTATGGCGTCCCGGTGTAGGAAGGAAAATCCTTTTCCAGGATGGCCACCATGGAAAGGGAAGGTGAGGGTTACATACAGGTCCCCTCTTCGCTTTTCATTGCAGCCTGCAGAAGGCAAAAAGAGAACCCTATGACCATATTACCACAAGCACATTTTTCTTCCCTTTCAAATCTATCCTACTTTCGAATAACTTTACCACAAAGCCAGACCCGGGTGGACATTGCCACTTTAATCCTATGTTTTGCCCCTTGTGATCATGGCCAGTAGCCAGATTGTCCGGATCATGACCTTATTCCATGACCCGTACAATCTGGCCATTGCCCATGGTCACAAGCTACCCCTCAGTCACTAAAGGTATACCACTATTTTTTGTAGCTACATTATGACACTTGTCAAATAATAAAACACTGGCACATTTGCAAAACCATGCTTGTAGGTCCTTGCCAATGCTCCTTACGCAAGTTTGTTGGAAATCCACCCATGTGTTATTTTTTCAAAAGTGTCAAATGTATGTACATACAATCGTCATATAACCTATCCCCCACTTGACAAAATCCATTCAGACTTTACGAAAACATCTAAATCTAGATCTATACTCTTTTTGCAAACCTTTGTGTAGATTTGTCAAATGGCACCACATTTATAAGCCTTTACAATATTTTGGGACACCCACTCTAATTTTGCTCCTCTCGACAGAATCCCACGAAACTTCGCAAAAACATGTATGTCTTGATCTATTATCGGTTTGCCAAATGAAGTGTAGATTCGTCAAATGGCATCTCATTTATAAGCCTTTACATTATTTTGGGACTCCCTCTAATTTTGCCCCCTCTTCACAATATCCTACCAAACTTCAGAAAAACATTCATATCAAAATGTATTATCAGTTTCCCAAATTAAGTGAGGATTCGTCAAATGGCACCTCATTTATAAGCCATTCCATTATTTTGGGACCCCCCCTCTAATTTTGCCCCCTCATGACAGAATCCCACCAAACTTTGCATACCCACTCTTAATCAGCCCAGGAATATACATGCAGTTCTATTAAATGGCGCCAAAGTTATAAGAACTGCATTTCACCAACCCTGTAATGCAAAGGTGTTCGCAAACTTTCACAGGACTGTTCGCGAACATCAAGACTCTTCGTGGACTTTCGCGGAAAAAAAACACTTGTTTTTTTTTGCTTCTTGTAGCCATATCCCATCCTCATCACCCCTCACCTCCCCAGAGATTATTTGATAAGTTTGACAAGTGGAATGCTGTGCTTTTTCATATGTTTTACCGCGATGTTCGCGGACATCAGCCGCTGTCCGCGAATCCTAGATGGTGGGCGTTTCCAAAAATCTGACACACTTCACGCTCCTCACCATCCAATCAGTGAACACATCGCATGTGCGCGGACATGACGCAAGCCGATTAGCCAATCAGGACACTGTCCGCGGACCGAACAGGTAAGTGTGTCCGCGGACCGGACATAGATATCACTAATTTTTTGTGACCCACTTTTTGGTCATTTTTAAAAAAAACTACTGGATGGATTTTCACCAAATTTAGAAATGCACGCTTTCGGGACCAAGCTGCTGTTCCTACTGCCAATTTGGTGAAAACCATCCAGCGGTTTGGGCTGTAGGCCTGAGCAAAGTTTTTTCCCCATTCAGTCTATGGGGTAAAAATACATTTTGTGACCCCCCCTATAACTTTGCCCCCCTGGACCAAACCTCACCAAACTTTGCAGAGTGGGCCATATACTTTTTTTGCAAAGTTTGGTGAGGATTCTTCCAGGGAGAGCGAAGTTATAAGCCGCCCAAAAAGTGCTCTTCCTATGGAAACAGCAACTTAACCATAAGCCGTGTAATATATATATATGGTTGTTTCTTGTGAGAGGATTGATTTGTATATGTCTGGGGGGCAGGGATCCAGGGGGGAACCTGTTTTGTTGCTTTTGTTTACCAGATTGTCTAATGTCTCCACTGATATTTGGGGGAAGCGTCAGAGTTTTTTTGGGTATCCCTCATCAGGGGTGGGTGGGTTACATATTGTGGTTGCATGGTCTCCTTTGTATGGTCTGTTGGATGGTCATGATTGTTTTTTAAATGGTTTGCAAGGTCATTGCCTAGTTTCTTCCATAGTATTGGAGTGTTGTTGCAGCCAAGTTGGTTTTTCATTTCGTTTATGATTTTAAAGAGTTCTTTTTTGGTGTTTGGTGCTTTGAAAATTCTGTTCTCATAGTATTTTGTTTTTGCTTTTTGTATTTCCTTTTTGTATGAGTGGGTATGTTTTTGGAATTGGAATTTCTTTTTGCAGTCGTTTTTGATCCTCCATTGTAGTTCAAGCTTTCGGTTTTTCCTTTTCATGGCACTGAGTAGTGGGGTAAACCATTTTGCCAATGCTTTTTTGCATGATGGGGTGAAAGGTTTTTCTTTTGTTGATCTTGTCAATTGTTGTTGTGATGCAGTTGTGAAGAAGCTCTATTTTTTTGTCCAGGTGAGCTTCTTCCATAGTTGTTGCTTGTGGTTTGCTGTTTTCCAGTAGTTCATTTAAGTTGCAGTTTTTTACGGTCCTCCATTTTCTTTTCATGGGATCGGCGGCTTGTCCTGTTGCTTGATTATTGGTGTGGCCAGTGTGATTACGAAGGGAATGATGAGGTGGTCACTCCAGAGCACCTGAATTGGTGTCACTGTAGTAATGAGCTTTTTGTTGGTGAAGATTGTGTCTGGTGCATGTCCTGCAGTGTGGGTTGTTCCTTTGACTAGCTGATGTAATTTCATTGTTGCTAAATGGCTGGCTAGAAATGTTTGTTTGGTTGTGGTTTCTTCATCGGCCCAGATGTTGAAGTCACTGAGGATAATGAGGTGATTATGCTCGATTGCTAGGTTGGCGATTGCTTCTGTGAATGCATCTACGAAGGTCGCATCGAAAGTTGGTTGTCTGTATACCAGTCTGAATTTAAGGTTTGTTTTGGGGTTTTGTTGATAGGCGAAGCGTTAGAGATTTTCAGTTATTGATGTTTAATTGGTCTTTCAGTTTAATTTCCAGGTCTTCTGTGTGCATTATTGCTCTTTCTGCCTGCTCTTTTGGGTTTCCTGTTTGCTTGGACGCACTTGAAGTTATCAGACAGGCAGTTGTTGAGAACTGTCTTGTAGTTGTCATGTTTCATTTACAAATAGGATGTTGATACCTCCATCACATAGGGGACCGTATATTTTGGTGGCATGTTTGGACATTGACCTTTCATTGATTAGATTGCAGTGGTGTTACGCTCACCTGGCTCCCAAATGCCCTCACAGCAATCTCACCTTATATTCTTGAAAGAAGAGCTCTCCATCCTGCGTGGATTTGCAGGGCCGCGTCGATTCCAGTTACTTCACTGGTTTGAAGGCTCGGGAGAGTTCCGGAGAGTATTGACTCTGAGGTTCCTGGTGAGGACCAGTAAGTATTAAGTTCATAGAGTTCAATATGTCCGATGTTCACTCTTGTTCCCCCCTTCCTTTCTTGTCTTGCAACTGGCTCGTGAAAAGATGCTCTTGTGGCAGCTGGTGGCGCTCAGGTAAGAGTCTGTATTACCTGGCGCTGACGGGTAAATGTTGCACGTGGAAAACGTGTTGTTTTGTCTCTCTTTACAGATGCGGCACGTGAAAATATGGAGAGTCACAAATGGATGCCTCCGGTGGTAAATCAGGTAAGTCTATGGTGGTAAGAATTCTATTTGTTGGTTCCCTCGACTCACCTTGTGGTTTTCTTTTGTCTCCTAGGTGCCGAAGTTCAGCGAAGAAATGATGGAGGCAGCGCCGACCCGAAGGATGCTGTGAAGACTGGTGAGTATGGTGCGGCGCTGCAGCTGGAGGTGCAGCGCGTGCAGAAATGATGTTCTTTACAGGTCCGTAGACGAGATGGATCCAGAATCAGGTGTGGAATAGAAATAAGTTTGTTTTCTAACCTTGTCCCTTTCTTTCCTCTTTGTTTTAGGAGCTCCGTATTTGAGGCGGGTGTGGCAGAAGACTGGATGCAGGCTGCAGGCACGGTGAGCGTTACGCTGCTGGATGCAGAATAATGCGAAGCGTGTGTTGCTGGTCGGGCGTGGTTTAAATAGCCTCAAAAGTAGTCCCAGGTAAGAAGTCCCTAGAACCACACCCGAGTAAAAAATAGTCCCTGTAGAAAAATAGTCCCTTTCAGGCTTCATGTTGGGTTGGAGTCATTTGCAGCATGGTCTGCCTGAGGTAAGTAATGACTATGAGCCTGGCGCCTTAGGCGCCAGGACTGATTTCTACTATGATTTCTACTACTGATTTCTACTATGAACCTGGCGCCTAAGGCGCCAGGACTGAACCCAGATAGCCCCTAGCCGGGGCTGCTGAGGTTTTACTAAATGTCTAGATGCCTGCTCCCGGAGCTGATGGGCTTGGTCCGGATGCCTGGGGGTAGGCATCATGACAGCACTCCCCCCCAAGGCCCCTCCTAAAGTTGTTCTTCCCCTGGGCCCTGGTTGGTCTGGGAAGTTCTGACGAATCTTTTCACCAACCGAGGTGCATGGATGTGGTCACTAGGTTCCCATGACCTTTCTTGTGGTCCGCAGCCCTTCCAATCGATTAAATAAAAAAGTTTTGATTTAACCATCTTGGAGTCCAGGATATTTTTTACCTCGAATTTAGGTTCTCCATCTATCAAGATGGGGTCGGGTGGTTTGGTTAATCTTGTTCCTGGTTGAACTGTGAAACATGGAAGACAGGATGAATGCGCATATTAGAGGGTAATTCCAATTTGACAGCTACCGGGTTGATAATGGCCTTAATAGTGTAAGGTCCCAAATATCTAGGGTTAAAAGTCCGAGTTCCCTTCAGAGGTATGTGTTTTGTAGCCAGCGAAACTTGATCCCCAATCTTGTAATGTGGAGTTTCACTTCTATGTTGATCAGCATTTTTCTTGTATTTCTCTTTTGCTTGTTTCAAATGTTCTGTTGCCTCTTTAAAGGCTTGTGTAATAGTAGAATGCAAATGACTAACTGCAGGCATTTCTAAATGCTGAGGCGAATCTAGTTGTGAGGTTCAAGGGTGATGTCCATATATGGTATAAAATGGGCTTTGTCCGGTTCCTGAATGTACAGAGTTATTGTATGCATACTCGGAAATCCATAAAATATCTTTCCAATTACTTTCTGTCTGGTGTAGTATGCAACGTAGGTACTGTTCAAGGGTCTGGTTGGTCCTCTCCGTCTGACCATCGGTCTGGGGATGGTGACTTGTTGATAATCTCACGTCGATTTGCGCCAGTTGACAACATTTCTTCCAAAAATGTGAAATGAATTGACTACCTCGGTCAGAGACCAATACGGAAGGAAATCCGTGTATTCGAACAATGTTTTCGAGGAACTCCTTGGCCAGAATTGAAGCAGAAGGTAATCCCTTTAGAGGAATAAAGTGGGTCATCTTGGAAAAAAGATCCACAATAACTAGAATGGTGTTAAATCCATTACATGGAGGTAGATCTGTAATAAAGTCTAACGATAAGGTGTGCCATGGTGTAGGTGGAATATCCAAAGGTTGTAAGAGGCCAGCTGGTTTTTTCTTCTGACTTTTGTTTTGGGCACAAATGCCACAAGACATTACAAATGAATTTACGTCTTTTCGCCAGGTGGGCCACCAGAATTGTCTCTTAATTCTAGCTTCATTTTTTGCAATACCTGGGTGTCCTTCTATCAGGGTGTCATGATAATTGGAGATGACTAGTTCTTGTAGTTCCTTGTGTGGTAGAAATAGGCGCCCTTGATAATAAGATAGGTCATTGATGACTGATAGTCCGAGCCTTTCTTCACCCAGTCCTGCAGGGCTGTTGGATCAAAGAGTTGTTGGATCTTTACTTGAATATCCTCTAGTGTCTGTAGAGTGGTTATGCCAAGAATTCTTTGTTCTGAAATTATAGGCACCGGTTCCGGGTTCGCATATGCTTCTCCCATCCCTATTCGGATAAGGCATCTGCCTTGCCATTTTTACAACCTGGTCGATAAGTGATCACGAAATCGAACTCGGCAAAGAACAATGCCCATCGAAGTTGACGCGATGATTGGGCCTTGGCTGTTTTTAAATACTGCAAGTTCCGGTTATCGGTGATTACCGTAATGGTATGTCTGACACCGAGAAGATAATGCCGCCAAGCCTTGAAGGCGGATTTGATGGCTAATAATTCTTTATCGGTAACCGCATAGTTTAACTCGGGTGCCGAGAACTTTCTGGACCAAAATGCTACTGGGTGAAGTTGACCGGTTTCAGGATCCTTCTGGGACAGGACAGCTCCCATGGCTAAACTGGATGCATCAGTTTCAACTATGTATTGAAGTTCGGGGCGTGGATGCTTTAAGACAGGTGCAGACGTGAATTTCGCTTTCAGCTCTTGGAAGGCCTTTTCAGCTTCTTCGGTCCACAAGAAGCGTTTGTTTTTTCACAAAAGTGTTGTGATAGGGTGTACAACATGTGAGAAATCTGGAATGAATCTGCGGTAGAATTTAGCAAATCCGAGCATGCTTTGTACCCCTTTAACTGAATTGGGTGATGGCCACTTGAGGATTACATCCACCTTTCGAGAGTCCATTCGGACTTCTTTTGGAGTCAGGATAAATCCAAGGAATTCAACTTCCGTAGCATGAAAAACGCATTTTCCAATTTTGCATATAACTTGTGCTGGCATAGTTTCTCAAGGACTGCACGAACGTGCTTCACATGGTCTGATTCTGAAGAGGAGCACACTAGAATATTGTCTATGTATACAACAACACAGACGTCAATGAGTTCACGAAGGACATCGTTCATAAAATACTGGAAGGCTGCTGGTGCATTGCACAACCCGAAGGGCATCACCTGGTATTCGAATAACCCGTACTTAGTGCGAAAAGCAGTCTTCCATTCATCGCCTTTCTTTACACGTACCAGATGATATGCCCCTCGGAGATCTAATTTAGTGTAGATGCAAGCGTCCTTTACTTGGTCTAGTAATTCGGGGATCAGAGGCAATGGGTATCGGTTCTTAACCATGATCCGATTTAATGCGCGGTAGTCTATGCACGTTCTGAGGTCATCTTCCTTTTTAGGCACGAAGAACAAAGCTGAAGATGCAGGGGACTTGGATGGATGAATGAAACCATTAGCAAGGTATTGGCTCAAGTATTGACGTAGGTGAAGGTTTTCGTGTTCCGTAAGGGCGTAGATCCTACTACATGGAGGTTGTGCACTGGGTATGAGATCAATTTGACAATCGTATGATCTGTGAGGTGGTAGGGTGTTTGCCTGTTCCTTTTGGAAAACATCCTGGAATTCTTGATATTCCTGAGGTAACTGCATGACTGGAGTAGCGACTGTGGCCAGGCCTTGGTTCAAGGGTTTTTTAGGGTAACAAGTATGTGCACAATCCGGGAAGGTTATTCTCTTCTCTCGCCAATTAATACAAGGATTATGTGTTTCCAACCAAGGTATCCCCAGTATTATTTGGAACTGTGGGGCTTTGATTAAATCAAACACAATAGTCTCTCGATGCCCATCCTGACCCAATAGTGTCATCTCTGCGGTGGAATGAGTTACATGCCCAGAGGCAATTTCAGTTCCATCGACTGTGGTGATGACATCCGAAGTGGTCTTTTTGCAGAGAGATAGATTCATCCTAGAAGCCAACTCGTGGTCCACATAGTTTCCTATGGCCCCGCTTTCAATGTAGGCCCTCACTGCGTGCATACGTGATGGCTGCCTTGGATCTATAAGGACCATTGGTATGATGAAGTGCAAGGTCTGAGTAGCCTTCTTTAAGCTCGGCAAGTGGACCTCTACGCTTGTCGGGCGTGGTCGTTTCCTGAATCAATCTCTGTTTGATTTTTATCAGCAACTCCGACTACTCTTTTAGATGTTTTTATAGGGCAATCTCGTAGAAAATGTCCTGAGGCCCCACAGTACAGACACAATTGCATCTGTCGTCTTCTTTCTCTTTCATTTTGAGTTAAGGGTCCCTTGACCCCCCCGATCTGCATCGGTTCTGATACATCTGTTCCTTTGAGGGTAACATTGATTTTAACCAATACCCGATTCTCAAATTTAGCTCGATCAGCCTTTCTATTCTGAAGTCGGTGGTCTAACTGGACCACTAAGTCTATATATTCTGCACAATCCTGAGGTGGGTTCACAACTTGGGCCAAAACGTCTTTGAGTTCACCCCGAAGTCCACAATGAAATAATGTAATTCGTTTTACCTCTGGCCATCCGGTTTCCACCACTAACCTATTGAAAGTGGCGATATAGGTTAGTAGATCCTGGTTGCCTTGTCGTAATGATAGAAGTTCGTTATCCCGGGCCTGTCCCTGTGAATGTCTGGCAAATAGTCTTTCCATGCTCAATTGAAAACCTTGAAAATCCCGAAGAAGAGGGTCATCCTGGTTAACTAATGTAATTGACCAATCCGTTGCGCTGCCACTAAGATATGATAGTACAAAGGCTACTTTGGTTTGGTTATTCGGAAAAGCTCCAGGTCTGCATAAAAAGTGCAAGTGGCATTGGTTCATAAACACAGCAAACTTTTTTGGGTCCCCAGCAAAACGTTCGGGTGGAGCTAAAGGAATGCTCCCTGGTAGAACCACTTGCACAGGATTGCTCGATGAAACAGGAGTTGGATTCCCCTCGAATCCAGGTAATGGTGTTTGCCCAGCTTGGTTTTGCAGTAATTGTCTAGCAAGATCATCAGTGCGCTACTTTGACACAATCAGTTCTCTCCTGAGGGCATTAGTCTCTTGGCGCGCGGAGTGCAATTCTGCCCTAAGTTCCCCTAACAATAGGGCTAGTTGGTCGGTTTCTGAGGTTTCCATAACGCCCGGGTGGGGATTTGTAGATAGTCTTCGCGTTCTGTTACGCTCACCTGGCTCCCACAGGGGTGTCGGTCAGACCCAGACAGCTGCGGTCTCCACCCACGTGATGCGTAGTGCAGCGATGACTGACTGGATCTGCCCTCCTAATCTTGTCTGCTTAACCCGTAGAATATTCTCCTGCAAGTGGAGAGATGGATTTAGCCACTTGTGGATTCAAGTGATGACACCCCCACAGTCCTCCCCAACTAATCACCTCCGAAATGCCCTCACAGCAATCTCACCTTATATTCTTGAAAGATGAGCTCTCCATCCTGCGTGGATTTGCAGGGGCGCATCGATTCCAGTTACTTCACTGGTTTGAAGGCTCGGGAGAGTTCCGGAGAGTATTGACTCTGAGGTTCCTGGTGAGGACCAGGAAATATTAAGTTCATAGAGTTCAATATGTCCGATGTTCACTCTTGTTCCCCCCTTCCTTATTGTCTTGCAGCTGGCTCGTGAAAAGATGCTCTTGTGGCAGCTGGTGGCGCTCAGGTAAGAGTCTGTATTACCCGGCGCTGTCCGGTAAATGTTGCACGTGGAAAACGTGTTGTTTTGTCTCTCTTTACAGATGCGGCACGTGAAAATATGGAGAGTCACAAAAGGATGCCTCCGGTGGTAAAGCAGGTAAGTCTATGGTGGTAAGAATTATATTTGTTGGTTCCCTCGGCTCACCTTGTGGTTTTCTTTTGTCTCCTAGGTGCCGAAGTTCGGCGAAGAAATGATGGAGGCAGCGCCAACCCGAAGGATGCTGTGAAGACTGGTGAGTATGGTGCGGCGCTGCAGCTAGAGGTGTGGCGCGTGCAGAAATGATGTCCTTTACAGGTCCGGAGACGAGATGGATCCAGAATCAGGTGTGGAATAGAATAAGTTTATTTTCTAACCTTGTCCCTTTCTTTCCTCTTTCTTTTAGGAGCTCCGGATTCGAGGCGGGCGTGGCAGAAGACTGGATGCAGGCTGCAGGCACGGTGAGCGTTACGCTGCTGGATGCAGAATAACGCGATGCGTGTGTTGCTGGTCGGGCGTGGTTTAAATAGCCTCAAAAGTAGTCTCAGGTAAGAAGTCCCTAGAACCACACCCGAGTAAAAAATAGTCCCTGTAGAAAAATAGTCCCTTTCAGGCTTCATGTTGGATTGGAGTCATTTGCAGCATGGTCTGCCTGAGGTAAGTAATGACTATGAGCCTAGCGCCTTAGGCGCCAGGACTGATTTCTACTTGGTCTGGATGCCTGGGGGTAGGCATCATGACAGCGGATCCTTTTGGTGTGGTTCGGTTTATATGTTGTTCACTGTTTTTATGTGTGCATGTTCAATTGAGGTGCTTCTGTGTTGACGATAGTTGGCTGAGGTTCTGTGGAGGCTGCTTCATCATTGAATTGGTCTGTTAGATTGATAGTTGGGTTGTTGACTTCTACTGCTCCTTCATCTCCTATGGTTTGATGTGGATACCGGTTGTGCCTTTCTGTTCTTGTGATATATGAAGTAATGGGATTGGTATCATCCAATTCTCTTCTTGGGTCCTCCATTCTTTTTTCCATTGATCAGGGGAATTCTTTGCCTGTCTGGAGATGTCAATGTCATTGAAGTATTGAGGTTCTTCGGTTGTTGCGAGTTATGGTGTAAGGTATACGGATTTTTCTCCTAAGATGTTTGTTCTGTTGATTTTACTATTTGACAGGGTTTGTTCTGTATTCAAGGTGGCTTCTACTGGAGGCGGTTGCATTTGTGTATCCGTATTAGTTGTTCCATGTTCCTGCTCTCTTTTTCAGTGTCCAATTCTGTGTCCAATTATGTGTCTGGGCATTTTGGGTCCGTGTGGTAGGAGTTCATCTGGGTATTGAATTTTCAGGGACAGATTCCCACCTGTCATACCTTGTGCTAGGATAATGTTGAGATATATCCTCTTATGTTGCAATGCCTGGATGCTCTCTGAGGGTGACTGCCTGGTCAGTTGGTTGGGTTAGGGTGTTCCTCTTTCTATGGGAGGACTGTCCAAGGGAGTATTGGAGTATTGGAGTAAGGGAATATAGGCGTTGGATGCGTGGCGTGGTTGGTAATGGGGAGATATGAGGTGCAGGTTAACTAGGGTAGAGATTTTGATTGTAATTACTAGCTTTCAGTAGCTGGTGGGTGTTCTTGGGTGTTGGGGGGCCTAGGACTCTATTATGGCAGGTACAATAGAAAACACAGAGGTTTGAGATGACAAGAAAGTGGGGAGCCTAGGTTTCATAGGTGGTTTACCATGAGATAGTACTCTTAGTTTAGGATATCAGACGATGGGAGAGGGATCTAAGTTTCGGTGAATGCCAAGCAATAATTATACACCTCGATTCCTAGAAGAAAGGAGAAAGGCATAGGCATCACAGAATGGCAGGTAGTAATTAAAACACCTAGATTTGAGACATGTAAATAACGGGAGTGAGGCCTACGTTTCACGGAATGGCAGGCAGTAGTTAAAACACCTATATTTGAGACAATTAGACAATGGGAGAAAGGCCTAGTCTTTGCAGAATGGCAGGGAGTCATTAAAACACCTACATTTGAGACACCTGGATAGAGGGAGAAAGGCCTAGTCTTCACAGAATGGCAGGCTGTAATTACAACACCTAGATTTGGGACAACTAGGCAACCGGAAAAATGCCTAGTCTTAGCATAATGGCAAGCAGTAATTAAAACACCTAGATTTGAGACACCTGGATGGAGGGAGAAAGGCCTAGTCTTCACAGAATTGCAGGCAGAAGCTAAAACACTTTGAGACACCTGGATAGAGGGAGAAAGGGCCTAACACGGGGGAGGAGGATAGTAAAAGAGATAATAACTGCTAGCTATGTCACACCTATGCAAAAGTAGCACCTAGATAATGGACACTTGGATAGAGGTAGAAAGGGCCTAACAAGGGGGAACAGTAGTAAATACAATAGCAGTAGTAACAGTAACAAAGGCAGGTAATAATAAGAAAGACGTTTTAAATTCCTGAATAGTGCTAGTTGGCACAGTCAGGCTGGACGTGAGAGGTTGCCATCAGGCACATGTGGCTGGCGTACAGTCTACTGAAACCAGTGTTTGGCTTAGGGCTATCTCAGAACAATATATATCTGGTTTGGATAGTCTATCTTAGAGCAATATATGGCTAAGAGGTACAGGCTAACTAGATGCAGATTACGGTTATTGTGGGCAAACTCCATATGTTGGTATTTGGCTAGGGGTTGAATCTAACTGTGATAGAACTCAACATGTGAGGTTAGAATGATTTTCGATGAGTTTGGACAATTTACAGAGAAGCATCAAGTGCTGGTCTCCTACCTTGTCGGTTGCTGCTGGTTGACAGCTGCAGGCACCACAGGCTAAAACGGCAAACATGGTCTTGAGCTGCTTCTTAGGGAGCTGCCCCTTGCCTTGGGGTCCTTAGCTGAAGAGGCTGCATGGGCAGTGTGTTGCCCAAGGGCGTGTGTTTAAGAGCCTGCTTCCTGGAGGAAGACAGCCCAATAAGGGGCAGGGGAGAGGTCACACAGCTGCGGCAGAGAAATGGACAAAATTTGAGAAGGCAAGTGGAAATGGCTGCCAAGAGCAAGGCAGAGACCACCTGAGTATTCTAACCTATTGCAAGGGAGTGGGTGGGGACTGGGAGAAAGCCTGAGACAAACAAAGGACTACACCCCAGGGACTGCATACTCTCGATGCAGGCCAGCTCAGAAAAGCAGGTTGAGAAGCAACAGAAATACAAGAGAAACCCACCAGACAAGCACACATTCGTCAAAAAATGATTGGAAAAAACACTCAAACCCCTCCACAGGAGCACATGAAACAGACCAAACACGGATTACAATCAATGTACAACTACTCAGTGCGCATCAACAAGCCCCTAAGGCTGCTTCCCAAGAGGTTTCCCTTGGTAATCCTTCGAGATTGCTGTCCAGAAGACAAGTGGAAATGTTTGTCAAGAGCAAGACAGAGACACAACTGGCTTTTTAAACCAATTTCAAGGGGGGAGAAAGCCCACAAGGTTTCTTCCCATATTATACACATTGGTGTGTTTTATAGAGCTTCATGTAGATGGACAACATCTAAGCTCTGTATTTATTTGTGTCTTTATTACCCCCTAATGGTAATCAATTCATCACCCTCAGAACGGAGAAGGGCCTAGTCGATGCCACCAGGGTTTCAAACATGTTGCATGGTATTGTCCCATTATCAATACCTGAATGTTGGACCTGAACTATTCCTCCAGAATGCAACCATTTGCCAGAATTAAACATTATATGCCCAGGAACTCACCATTAGGTAGCTGTTGCCATCCCATGGCTAAGTACTCATGCACATGTCTAAATATCGCCATACTATATTCTAGTACTTGCACTATTTTTTTTTTTTAAATCTGTTTTTATTGTTTACATTGTGCCAATAACGTGGTTACACACCAAAACAAAGTGCAGTTACAACCGCCCCACCCTCCCTCCCCCCAATCCCAACTGTCCGGACCCAAACGTGATGCACCACAAGTTCAGCTTTGCGATTGTTGTGAGTCAATTGTGTCGTTGCCAGAGGAGCTTTCTGCATTGGAGTTGAACAATGTAACAGTTAGCTCCACCCATTGTAGAAGGTCGTCTGAGGTGTCCTGTCTTTGTTGGCGCTGGGCCATCTCCCAAGCCGCAGTTTCGGCGTTCGTCCATTTGCGGAGGTCTTCCCACCATGTTAGCAGGCTGGGGGCCTGCGGGCGCTTCCAGTTCATGGCAATGCGCCTCTTTGCCAGCATATACATTAGGTCTTTTAGTTTATTGAGTGGTCTATTCTTCTTACTTCTGGGGTATCTACCAAGGATACATGCTTGTGGCGTGTGGACCTCCAGGGTGATGTTCGCCTTGGCCACCTTAGTTTTGACCTGGGCCCAGAAGGACCGTATGACGGGGCATCCCCAGAACATGTGTGTCATCACTGCGTGGGATTCGTTGCATTTAGGGCATCCCGTACTCACGGCTCCACTAAATCTGGAAATGATGTCTGGCGTGAGATACGCTCTGTTCGTAATGTAAAATTGGATGAGTTGGAACCTGGCGTTCTTGGATACCTTCTTGTGGTATACCATTATGGCCTCCCATTCTTTGTCTTCAAACTGCGATCCAAGTTCTTGTTCCCACACTTCCTTGCACTTAAGGCTTTGCTGGGTGACGCTGTCTAGCAATGTGTCATATATTCTGGAGGTCTCGTGGCCTCCCTCCGCCGCCCCAAGCAGACTCTCTATGTTTTCGTGTCCGGTGTTCAAGTTCTCCATCGTGGGCCAGCGAGCTGTTAGTCTCTTGACCACTGCGTTGTGTAGTAAGAACTGTCCGGTGTGGATTCCAGAGACTTTGTGTAGCTCTGTGAAATTTAAGATTCCTTGGTCGTCCACCAGGTCGCCCAGGGTGGCAATGCCGCAAGGTTCCCAAGTGTCTCTTATTATCCTTTGGCTTCCCGGTCTGTTAGCCATGATGGCAGTTATTGGGATCTGTGGAGAGTAGGGGTCCGGGAGCAATGCGGCCCTGCAGGCCTTTCTCCATATCTGGATACCCAGGAGGATCAGGTACGAGTGAGGTTGTTTGGTTCTGGGTTCAGACCATAGCAGATCCCTGAGGAGCAGTTGCGTGACTCCAGGTTGCAGCAGGCGAGTGTCTGTAGTGGCCTCGTCGGCCATCCATTGTATCACATGCTTCAATTGTCCAGCAAGGTAATACAGTTCGAAGTTAGGTACCCTGAGGCCCCCCTTGTTATACGGTCTCTGCATCGTTTCCAGGGCGACTCTGCGCCTTAGTACTTGCACTATATGCCAGGATTTCCCATTATATGTTCATGCACACACACCATTTGGCACGTATTGTTATAGTTTATCTGGGAACGGAGAACATACGCCAACATGACTGCTTCACCTCGTCGCCTACCTACTTCTCTGGTCTTCCGCTCTGAAGTAATTGCAAGGCATTCTTCATAGCTTAACCTTACATAATATAGCTGAGAACTGACTTCCTTTTCACCACCGCCTAACGTTTTGTCCTTTTTTCACACTGATCTACCATTCTTCTTCCGAAGCATTTGCTATGACTTCTGAGTGTTTTGTTCTGTAACTGAAGAGAGTTATGGTCCCTTGTTACATTTTCAATTCAGAGCAAAATTGATGGAAAAATAGATTACACGGCAGCAATAGACACGTTTGCCTCAGCATCTTCTAGTAGTGAGCCTTTCATTTAAACAAAAAATAGAAACATGAAATAGAAAATGAATTTATGTTTAAAATATGTTTCTAGACATTCATTTTAAATTACATTCAATAAAACCGTTTCTAAATTGCATTGATTACATTATTTTGCAGAGGGAATGCAGTGTGGGGTGTCAATAGAGGTGCAACACGGATGCAGGGTATTTTCTGCTGTCACGCCCTGGGGGCAATAGTGTCTAGAAAGTACCCTGTCTGGGACTTGAAGTCCTGGAGTTCCCCTCTGAAAGTTAAAAACAGGACTGCACTATGTGCAAAATTGAATTGGGCATGTTGGACAGACTTTGTGTGCATCACCTATCTCCCAGAGATGATTGTTTCACTTCTTGTCGCCAGAACACTAATGTTCTCATCATTGCCTTTTATTAAACATACATGGGCATTTTCTGATGTGTAGACTTTCTTAACGCCAATTTAACAAGTGTGAAGTAAACAGCTGATAGCAACGAGTTTGAAAATGACAAGGCATGGCAATCTATTCATGAAAAAGCATCAGAGCAAAAGAAGCTATATACAGAAAACAGCTGCGAACAAACCCACAAGCAGAAAGAGTTTACAGACCAGTGGGGTCATTACGACCCAGGCGGTAAGTACACCAACTTTACACCATGGTGGATGGCGGATTTACCGCCCCATTCCAAGGTGAGTGGGGCGGTAAATCCCCATTTCCCATTTACCCTTCCCCATTCCCATTTTTGCCCCGTAATTAGCACCAAGGCGGTTTAGTGCCATGGATTTTAACGGCTGCTAAAAGCAGCTGTTAAAATTGGAATCAGGCGTTAAGGGTTAACGACGGCGTTAACCCTTAACGTACTCAATTTGGATTACGGCAATTGCAGTCTTTTTTACCTCAACTTGGTGGATTGGGGCATAGGCACCTGAAACCAATATATTGGAAAAGGGCAGTCCCAGAATTTAAAAGTGTTCTTCTATTGACTTGAAGACCCATTTCCCCCCGCCATCAAACATGCAGTTCAATTTGGAATCTATGTTGCTATTGCTTTGTGATTTTTGTTATGAGCACCCACATATGCATGTGTATGTATAATTGAATTCTTATAGTTACCTGTAGCCACTGTAGTCTTCCTGGTGTTGTTGTAAGGGATGATGGGGTGTCACACCACTGATATATCGACTAGGTCCAGATTGTTACAAGTCACCTCTTCATGCATCTTTGTTTTGGCACGTGCCCAGGCAATCTGACACTGTGTATAGGAAATTGACATTATCATACAACCACACACGCTGAAAACACACATCTGCTCTCATGGCAGACGTTTTGCTCTGTGGAGTATTAGTTACTGCTGAGAGGGACATC
Source organism: Ambystoma mexicanum (assembly GCF_040938575.1). NCBI lineage: Eukaryota > Metazoa > Chordata > Amphibia > Caudata > Ambystomatidae > Ambystoma > Ambystoma mexicanum. The sequence continues at coordinate 1,375,726,253 of NC_090922.1, forward strand.
AGACGTGCAAACAATATTAAAGTACCACCACTCATCAAAGACACTCTGTCCCATCAAAACCTTCCTCTTCGGTCTTCCGCAGGTGCCTGCATTGCTACAAATGCAATGTAAAACAGATTAAAGAGATGACAATATTTTCAAAACAGCATCTGAGAAAAATGGACTTTGGACAGAAACTAGCAGTGACCAAAAACACATGCAGATACAGTATACAGAATGCATGTAATGCACAAGCAGACCAGACTAAATATGCAAATTAACAAGGGGGGTCCTGGGAGCCGCTCTGCCAGACATAGGGCCTCATTACGACCCAGGCGGACTTCGCGGTGCTAAATGCACCGCGAAGCATGGCGGAAAGCCGCCGATAGCGCCATGGGGGTTGGCGGATTTACCGCCCCATTCCGACCTCGGCGGAGCGGTAAATCCCCAATCCCCATTCTGCCCTTCCCCATTCCCATTTTTGCCCCATAGGGTATAATGGGAGTGGGGAAGGAGTTAATTACGCCACCGTAAAATACGGTGGCGTAATTAACAACGAGGTCCCGTAGCGCCATGGTTTTCTCCGGCTGGTAAAACCAGGCGGAGAAAACCTCCATGGCGCTACGGGAACTCGTAGTATGGCGGAGAGGTACGCCATGCACTACGCTGGCGTAATACCCTCTCCGCCAGGGTCCTAATGAGGCCCATAGTCCTGGTTACGAGAGACTTACCAACAGCATCCCCAGACACGTGTTTCGGTTTGATTGGACCTCATCAGTAGGGAGGAGCTATGCCTAAGAATAGTGAGCAAAGTGTCCATGTCTGGATTCCCCAAGTAATTTAGGGTGAGACCCAAAGTTACTCAAATATGCAAATTAACAAGGGGGTCCTGGGAGTCGCTCTGCCAGACATTAGTCCTGGTTACGAGAGACTTACCCAGAGTCTTTAGCTCCCTATCTTTCACAGAGAAGAAATATCCCAAACATGTCAGTCTTTGTCCTGCCTTGGGGCAGTCCAGCACTGAAATGCTAGGCAATTCTCCTGTGAACAAGAGTACCAACTGCATCCCCAGACACGTGTTTCGGTCATGTTGGACCTCATCAGTAGGGAGGAGCTGTGCCTCTCTAAGAAGAGTGAGCAAGGGGTCTACGACTGGATTCCCCTAGTAACTTAGGGTGAGACCCAAAGTTACTTAAATATGCAAATTAACAAGTGGGGTCCTGGGAGTCACTCTGCCAGACATTAGTCCTGGTTACGAGAGACTTACCCAGCGTCTTTAGCTCACTTTCTTTCATAGAGAAGAAATATCCCAAACATTAGCTAATAGCATGATGACTGTATTAGTAAAATTAACCAATGTGTGTGCCTGGGGCAGATCTAGGAGGGAAACCGGTTCGCACAATCTAAAATTCTTCTCCCTCTCCTCTTCAGACGTGCAAGGATGAGTACTTAGCAGTCACATTACGACAAACCAAAAGCAATCCCAATCATAAATGTAAAGCAAGGACAGCCAAGGGGTATACTTGTTTGCCTTTTCTGGTAACTTAAACCAAGAGAAGGCTATACTCTTAGAAGAGGTGTGAGTGTGAGACAGTAGCAAACCAAACAGAAATAGTACACAGGTTCTAAAATAACAGAATGAACAATCAAGCACCAGGGGCAACGTGCTTGCCGTGGAAGCAAGATAACGCTGTGCAGCACTGATTCAAAACCCAGTCCTGTGCCTAGAGGCTGGACTACGGCATGAATCGTGATATTAGAACCCAATTAATTTTAATTTAAAAAAGACAATATGCTATTACAACAAATAAGAAAAAACAACATGAAAACCCAACTGGAGGAAACCTTTAACATGCAGAATGTAGATGATAAAAAGACTCTGGGTAATGCAGCAGGGATACAAGGTAAGAAATTGCAACAATGTCACGCTAAATGGATATTTGCTTTAACAAAAAGGTGCATCAATATGGCTTATTAGTCTGTAGACTCCCAAAAGTGGACAAGGGAAACAGGGCCTCTTAAAAGTACCTTATTCTGTTCTTTGGAGATTCAACAACGTCAAAACAGACAGTGTGCTGTCCTTGCAGGTGACACTGGTTCTTATGTTACAAGCACAGTAGAAAGGTGAGAAAATAGGTCCATAACAGCACTGCAGGTCCTATATCAATTCGAAGGGTGTTGCTTGTGATTCAAATTTGGTTCAAAACTAAGGAAACAATGTTCTGTGTTGGTTTATAGGGCATCAAATGCAGTTTGAATTTAGTTCAATCCTCTTAAAGCAGGGACTCTATATTGGTTTGAAGGGCGTTGAAGGCGGTTCAAATTCGGTTTGAAGCTTTGTGAACTGTGGAAGTCCATTGGAAAGAAGGATATTGAATGAGGCACACATTCGGCTCGAACCTTGTTCTAGTCTGTGTAAAAATGGGTCCTCTATGGCTTGCTCCTGGACTTTGTAATGTTGCTGTGAGTCCAAATCCAGGGGATTGGTCCTTTTGACTGCCACACGGGGAGGCTTGCTGCACCTGCAGGAGTCCTTCACCACCAATTAGTGGCTGGGTTAGCAGAGCAGCTTGTAGAGAGTGCAGATACTAACACCCCAAAGCCGGTTAGCCCCAATGTTCCTAGTGGGTAAATAGGGACCAGAGCTTCTGTCAGAATACTTTGTAGAGGAATGCTCTCTCTTTAGATGAATACTTCTTGTCATTAAGGTCCAAATGGAATCAAAGCAGGAGTGGGAACGCCCCTCTTGTATAGGGAAAAGGGTAGAAAGGATTAGATCAAAACAAACCTGCTTTAAGAGGTCCAAACCCTGTCCTTGTGACAAGTAGCTCTTGCCTTCTGATGTCATAACCATAGTGCCTTGTCCAGGAAGAAGAGAAACGCTCACAGAATATTAAGATGGAGGATTCCTTCCTTAAACTCACTTGTGCTCACCGACTGCCCACATTCTGCCCCTTTCACAGCATGCAGCTTCAACAACGTTCTGGTGTGCAGCCCCATGGTGTGAGGCAGGTTTTTATTATAGAATTCGCTGTTTAAAGTTAGGCTCTAAGGATATCTCCAGATTGGAGATCTCAGGCCTTGCAATTGAGGAGTTAACTTTACTCCCAGATAGTCAACATAGGCATGCATCCTGCATTTTGTTCCATTCACTGAAATGCAGAGATGCAGCTGCCTAAAATCCACAAGCACTCCCAAAACACTGTGAATTTACAGGGGTGGAATTGGTCTTAAACAATCAGATGCAGCTTTCATAATCATGCGAAATACCGGGGGGCGTGGCCTGAGCCTACGGAGTGAGGAGGTCTCTGGCGTGAGTTCCCGTCCAGATCCTCTTATCGATCATGAAACCTAATGGTTATGACTGATATATGCCATATGGAACCTATGACCGCCTGCAGGAAGCGATTTCCCGACTTTGTCATGTGCTTTGATCAAAATCGGAGAAGCACAACGGGAGATCTAGGTTTAAATAATGGAGCCCTCCGGGCAAGCAAGATGGCAGCCGCCACACCAGCCTGGCAGCGAGGTGAAGGAGGGGGCGGGGTCGGAGAACGCATCGACTAGAGCTGGCGCAGCTGAAGTGGAAAGTGTCTATTCAGCTTGCCAAGCATCATCTGGGGTGAGGAGGAACAGAGGGCGGCATGCTGTACCTGACAAGAAGCTGCTCCTGGCCTCAGCTGCGGTGAAGAGTAGAGACGCACACTATAGATGGTGCTGGACCCTGTTAAACATTGTCACAGTAGCCGCGAGAAGAAGGAAACAACCCGCTAACGGACGACAAATTGAGAGGTAGATAGCGGAACCCTAACACTGCAGCGCATGGCACCAGGGACCCGAACAAACTGAGATACACCCAAACGGGCCCAGTGCACACACACGATAAGTGCCTGCACAGCGCTCTGAACGCCTGCCATCCCAAGACAACTGCCTACTAAAGAACACCCCCGCCAACCTGAGGCTGATCAACAGGACACAGGAGCATGGTGCGAGCACTGGGGAGACATCTGTTGCAGGCAGCCCCCAAGTCGAGGAACCCTGGAGGGCAGATATAATCAGCGAGCTACTTTTGCGGGCAGCTGAGCTGGGATGGGGAACTGCGTACACGCCCCGAGGTTCTACCAGTGTACCGGGCTGCCAACGAGCACCCCCGTGCACATTGAGACAGCAAGGCCTCAACACCCTATCAAACTGACTGGCTACCACCAACACAGGGGATACACAGTGATGTAGCACTACGGGTAATGATCAACCATCTTGTATTTTAACAGTTACTGAAACACTGTAACCACTGAACTGGGTCTGAACCAGAGTGCTTTGAGCTGGCAAGATGGTGGCAAAGCGCTCAGCCTAACTAAGGAACTGAGGAGGGTCAGGAGCTGGGGCGGGAGCTGCCTGCATAGGACCCCACCAATGCAGCAGGGTCCCTGCCCGAACTAACAGACAGTGTTAAATGGGATATGATATTGTGCCTCCTTTATTGTATATATTGGCCTAAGCCCAGTCGCTCTGCGAAGAAATCCGCATTGCAAAGTTCCGATCTTAGACCGCCATTTTAGGTCCGTCCACCATTTTGATTTCCATTCCAAAGTAGGTCTGTGTTCTAAAATGGTGGACAGTGTTTCCCGCTTGTAACTTAGCCGCCCGACCTTTGAATACAAGTTAATGTCTAAACTGTCTGTTGGCCGAATGTTTGGGTTGAGTAAAGAGACCTTGTCCCATGTCTGACTTATAGACAGAGGATTACCTGCGCCAACAAGTCCAATCCGCGGACATACATCATATACAATGCTGTCTAAATACTGAACATGGACATTTGTTGAACTACATTTGATAGGACGTTTGTTAAGACTTAATATTAAATCTAAAGATACACTGTTGCCATTGTGACTTGTTGATGTACAAACTGGAAATAATCCATATGCATATAGTTGGACAAACTAGAAGTAAACTCGGCACGAACCCTAGACCGAGAATTATTAACCTGTAGGGGGGCTGGACATTATGGTCAAAACTGTATAAAAAGCGTAAATGTTTAGACGCCCAGTACCTCTCACTTCTCACACCGGAAGGGCTGGTATTCGCTGTGATGTACTGAGGGCCAGGTAGCTATCTGATACTCTACTTCTTTGTAAACTGTACAGTTATTGGAATAAAGATCTGTGACTCTTTATAAGCCTGTATTTGGTGTAATTCGTTTTGGTGTACTCAGCCTCCATATTTCCTTTTGCTTTTACAACAGTGCCTGCGGGGTGAGAGACTAGGTGAGGGAGAGCTGAGAGGGAGCACATCGAGGGCAACACCAAGCAGGCTACGGTGCTCAGGAAAATGAGAGAAGACAGGAGCAACCGGACAGTGGCATAGAGGCATCTGACGGCGGTTATGCTGACATATGCACCGGCGGCCTCTGCATGGCTCTGCAAGCGCCTTTGAATCTGCACCTGCAGCGGCACATCTAAGGCTGTTACCCTGGCAGCTGGCGAAGGGAGTATGGCATGGACATCAGGAAAGTGGCCCTAACGGATTGTCTGGATCAAGAGAAGAATAAAAGCACCCAGATAAAGACCGGTGAGTGATTGCACGGGGGCCTGATCAAAGATACTGCCCTTGGGCACTGGCGCTTGTTCCACCGCCTCACAGGGGATCTTTGTGTTTCGGGGGCCCCTCCCTTTTGGATCCCTGGTCACCCTTGCACATTTTTCCAATTGATGGCTACTAAGGCTGGGTGCATAATGTATTGCAAACTTGCAGATAGCGCCTAATCACTCCTACGCACTGAACAATTGAGGGCAGCTTACTGATCAATATCTCCGATACACGAGAACCCCTGTAAAACCTGCCGAATCTCTCGCACTGCAAACAGAGGTGCAGCGACCGGCAAGGAACCCCACTCCCTGTCTGTCCGGACACTGTGCTTATAGTAGCGGAAAGGCACACAAGCGTCTGGCCTTGCAGACCAACAACACACGCAGGGGGAAAGCATGGGGCAGCAATGAACAACTGGTCTGCTGGGGAGGCGGCTGGAGCACAGGGGCGGCTAGCAACTAACTGGACCTAAACACTGCGCAGGCCCCTCTATTGGGGTACTTCAACCTAAAAAACTAAAGGGGACACACCCCAAGCTACGTGCCTCCTACGGCCCCGAGGACACCCTGGGTTAGACAACGAGGAACCTGGTGGAGACCTGACCTGACCCGTGAACGTTCGGCCTACACAGGGGATGACAGTTACATAGAACAGTGAAGACTGAGCGCCTGTCCTTACCTGGAGCGCACGCCTGAGTTGCAAGAAAGACTGAGCAACAGAGGAGGAGTGCCAGGGCCCTCTGAAAGACTAAGTGTATCTCCACCTGGGAGAACTGAGACAAAGAAGGGCACCACTGCCACGGGAGGACCCTAGTAAAACCAAGGACCCCCACAAGCATCAAAGTGCACCACCTTACGCGACTACTCTGAGCGACCAGCAGTGAGCATTGAGGCAGAGGAAAGGAGGGCAATCTCTAGACACACAACTTCAATTGGCCTTCAAATTAAAACACCAGGAAAAAACTAAAACAAAAGCACACACCACAGGTGAAAGCTGGGGATCAGACTCAAGCTTAACGTGAGACTTCATGCTTAACGATACCAAAAAAGACCCTGCGCCATCCCATCACTCAACACCATCTGGGTCCACCACTAGGACCCATGTCCCCATCTAAAAAGAAGAACAGCTCTACAATCATGGAATCTTTTGCTGCAGCTAGACCACGTGACCAAGCGCAGAATACTGATGAGGCCTGCTCAGATCAGGCAACCTCAGCTGAAACCAACAAAGACAAACAGGTGCTGGAGGCCATTGCTGGACTGCATTCTTTCATAGACACCAAACAGAAGAGGTCAAGGCCGACATGCAGTTAAAATGCGCTAAGACATGCGCAACCTATAAGAGTGGGTAACAGCTACTGAGGCGGGACAGCAGGAAACTGCAGAAACACTGAAAGATATCCGGACCAGAGTGCAAGATCTGGAGAGGAGGAATAGAATCTGAGAAGAAAGGGCGGAAGATGCGGAAGGGCGGTCTAGACATATAGACACAACAACATGCTCCTGCTGGCCCTCCCTGAGGGAATGGAAGTCCCCAACACCACGAACATTGTGGAAACCCTACTGCAACAGGAGATTGGTGCTGGTCGACTTTCACAGGGCTTTGTAGTAGAGCGTGCTCACAGAACCCTACAAAAAAAGCCACCACCTGGATCACACCCCCGACAAATGAAAGCTATGATCCCAAACTTCCAAGACAGGGAGCTTATATTGTGCCACTCACGTGAGGGAGGAGAAATAAGAAGGGATAATGCCAGAATTACCATATATCCAGACTACACCCCAATGGTACAGAGGGAAAGGAATTCCTTTGTCCCGGTCAAGGCCAGACTACGACAGCTGAACCTCAAATACATGCTAATTTACCCATCAAGGCTCAAAGTGCTATACAAAGGGAAAGCTTTCTTCTTGGAAAACCCCAGCGGTGGCCATGTGGCTGTAACATAATAACATGGCGGAGGGAGAAGAGTCGAGATGCAGGACTACAAAGGACCGCGACTCCCTGGCAGACCACGTGGAGCTAAGTCACTGCTGCGGACACACAATCCAATTGTAACCAGAACACAGAAATTATGAGTGACGGGTGGAATGCTGGGATCCTTGGCCTGAGCCAACAAGAGCACCCCCGCGAAAGGACGAGAGTTGGCCTGTTGCTGACCTGATACCACTCATACACGAAGACCCGGATGGGCCAAAACCTTGGCATTGCCCGTCTGGAGCAACTGCTGGGTGCAGTTGGTTAATTTTGGTTTGTTGTCATTTAAACTGATATAAGGTCTTCACAATATCTGGTACGATGGGGGAAATAGACACTCGAAGGGGGAAGCATAAGGGGCAAGACCTGGAACAGGAAGGGGCTGGTGAACTGTTGGAAGTAGAGAGGGAGCAGGGAGCTGAACGGGGCTACACGCGCAGCAATGGCAGTTGACATAAACGTTCTGACATGGAATGTCATAGGGATGGGCACCTACATACGCAGGAATAGGATTAAATCCTTCATCAAAAGGAAGCGAGTCTTCATTGCTCTGCTGCAAGAAACTTACCTCCTTACTGATGACAATGACAGAGTAGCTGAGCACTAGGATGGGCAGGGCTACGAAGTGCCTTACTCTAAATTTGCACGAGGTGTATACACGTTTTTTAGTTATAAAGTGCCCTTCTGAATGATAACCAAGGAGGCAGACACACCGGGCAGATATCTGATACTCAGAGGAAGCATTGAACAACTGGAGGTCTGCATAGTTAACGCCTACCTCCCTAACTGCAGAACCTCAGTGTACCTGACCAAACTGAGCATGAAGCTCGCTCCCTACCAAGATTGCCTTTTTATTTGGGGGGGAGACTTTAACTGTGTGCGTGACTTCCCCTTGATAGGTCTAGCCCACCGGCTAACCTGGCTCAGAGAGACATCTGCCCTGCATTCATATTGGCTGGCGGCCCTGATTATTTCCTATCCTGGTAGCCCCAAGAACCATTTCCACTGTTCAGGTGCTGAGGTGAGGCTTGAAGAGGCTGGGTGCTGTGAGCACCGTAAATAAATAGTTTTTTAGAAAGTGAATCCTTGCCATGCCTCAGCGAATGTGTCCCGGCTCCCCCTCCCCTTGTCCTTCTTTTCTTGCTGTGTGTTCTGCTCTCCCCCTCCCTCCCCTGCATTCCTATTGGCTGCCGTGCCCTTTTCTAGAGCCAGTCTAGACAGCCCCTGCTGTGGCAGCCCCCTCAGCGAAGGTCTTGAGTCTAAGGGCAGCTACAATGTTTGCCGCTCCTGTGGTGTCTACCGGTGTCCACCGTGGTAGTGAGAAGCCTGCAGCCGTCTACCTGCTGCGACCAATCGGGAAAGTTGAATCTGGTGTTTTGCATTCTGTAATGGTCGCACTGTTCCAGGGTCTCTTTAGGCTCCTTCCCACCCTTGATCCCAGTGCAAGGCGTGCCATTCACTGTTGTGTGTTACTTGTTCTCCCCCTGAGTCTTCCTTTGTTGTGACCACATCCCCCACTCTACATCCCGAGTTGTGTGTCTCTCTCTCGCTTCCTTCAGGGCCATCTCCTCCCTCCTACCTCCTTTGCACCCTCTATGCTGCTCACTGTTTCTCCTATCTGCTCTAACTGCAACTCTATCTCATATCCTATCCCTCTCACAATGTCTGGTAGGAAGAAGTGCAAAAGAGACATCCTGGTCTACAACCTAAGCCTTCCTATTGCTGATACCTACACCAACGCTTCACCAGACAGACCCTCACTGACATCCTCTCCAGGCCTATGGCCTATGGATCCCCCGCTCTCTTGGAGTGAGCACTTCCTCCTCTCCTCCCCCTCTTACTCTCTACCGCTCAGGTCAAGCCGTTCCCAGCACTGCCACGTACCTTCTTGGTCATCCGACCCATGATGTGCCTGTCAGTGGATGCTTTCACCGCTACTTTCTCTCCTCCTCCTACACCTTTGGCTGACTCACACTCTGACACAGCCCTCTCTAACCTTCATCTTTCTATCTCTAACACTCTTGATGTCCTTTCGCCTGTCCTGAGAATCGTTTGAATCCCACTTCTAAGTGCAACTCTTGGTACGATTCCAACCTCGCCACTCTTAAAAGCAAGTGCATGGCGGCTGAGAGGAAGTAGAGGGCATCAGGCACACCCTCTGACAAACTGGGCTGCCGTCTGCTCCAAAGGCCTGTACAGCCTCTCTGTCCCCTTTAAGAAGAGAGAATACATCCAAGGTTGCGACTCTGTGGCATATAAGAATCCAGCAAAACATTTCAAAATCTACAAGGAGCTGGCCAATCCTGCTGCGGACTCTATCTCTCCTGTTCCCTCCCAAACCCTCAGCATAGCCTGGGCTTCTCATTTCACTACTAAAACTCAGGGCATCCTGTCCACGCTCTTTCCTCTACCTCCACGGCCTCCCCATCTGCCACCCCTGGCCTGTCATCGGCCGCTTCCCCTCCTCCTTTCTCCTCTTTCCCCTGTTCACCCCTGATGATGTTTCTAGACAAGTCCGATCTATGAAAGTCTCTCCAAAGCAGGTTCTCCCCTGCTCATCCAGAACCATCAAGGATCACATCACACCCTAGCTCCAGCCTTTGCCAATTTCTGAAATCATTCCTTTGCCTCTAGAACCTTCCCCTCCCCCCTTAATCACAGCCTTGTGCACCCCCTTCTTAAAAAGCCCGCTGGCGATCCTTCCTCTCCGACTAACTATCTCCCGATCTCCATCACTCCTTTCCTGGGCAGACTCCTGTAAAAGCTGGCTATCTCCCAGCTTAATCTGCATAATGAATCTGTTGGTTGTCTCCACGACCACCAGTCTGGCTTCAGAGCTGCCAGAAGCAGGGAAACTGCTCTCCTGAACACCTGTGAAGACTTGCACTCTAATCTTGACTCTATTCTTCCTTCTGTCCTCACTCTCCTTGATCTAACCTCTGCTTTTGACACTGTCAACCATGCCATTCTGCTCAAACACCTCCATGGCAACCTGGCTAACACTGGACAAGGCCTGTCCTGGTTAACCTCCTTTCTCACTCCCAGTTCAAACTGGGGTCTTTCCTATCTTCTCTCTCTCTCTCTAATTGTGGTGTTCCCGAGAGGTCTAACCTTTCTCTCTCGCTATTCAACTGCTACCTGGCACCTCTGGCCCACTGCATTGCTCCATTCTGTTCTAACTTTCAGTGTTATGCAGATGACACTCAGCTCTCCTTAAGGCTCCCCTCAGCCACCTCTCCTCTTTCTATCATACCAGACGGTCTGGCCACAATTCAGGAATGGTGTGCTGCCAATGATCTCTGCCTTAAAGCCAGTATGACTGAGATCCTCCTCATTGGGACACCTGCGCCCTCCTTTCCTCTCTCTCTCTGGCCGCCCAACCTGGTCCCTCTTCCTGCTCCTTCCGGTGAGGCTAAACACTTGGTGTCATCTTCAACACCACCCTCTCCTCCTCTCCTCACATCTCCAACGTCTCTAAGAAGTCAAAATTTCAGCTACACCTCCCCAGATGTGTTCTGCTTTTTCCCACTTTCCCCCAGAATCTCACTGTCTCTAGAGCCCTGGTCCTCTCCAGGCTGGATTATTGCAACAACCTCTTTCTAAATCATCGTGTCTCTACCTTTTGACCTTTCTAACCAGAACAGGAATACAAGACTTGTCCTCATCCTCTAGCACAGGGATCGTATCTCTCCAGCTCTGAAATCTCTGATCTGGCTCGCTCTGGCTGCAATGATCAAATTTAAGACCCTTTGCATCGTCCACAAGGGTTTCTTGTGCCTGGGACCGGACTACCTCAAACTTTTTCTTCCTAAACATCTTCCTTCTCAAGCTCTCCGCTCATCCACCTCCAATTCTTTGAGGGTCAGAGGTTTTTCCAAGCAGAGAATGGGGGGAAGATAGCTTTCCTCAGCTGGGGCCCGCCTCTGGAACAGTCTTCCTGCCTCACTCAAACTTGAGCAGAACCACCTCCAGTTCCAGAAGCAACTCAAGAACTTCCTTGTTGCTTCCTCTTTCTCTCTTCCTCTCCCCTGCTAATGTCCCTGATAGCTCCACACACTGGTCACGTGGCCACCCCTGAAGTCGGGCCCAGGCTTCTGCATGTCCAGTTTCCCTTGCCTGCGGGCTCCATCAGCACTTAAGGGTCTGTATATGTAACCCTACAGTCACTTCTCTTTACACTTAAGAGCCATGCTCTGACAGCATTTATTGAGTCACCTGCACTTCTCCTCACCCGCCACACCTCCTTTGGTACTTTGCTCCTTCCCTCTTACCCGCACTTGCACAATCTGAATGACACAAGGCCTAGTAAAATCGTTGTTTGTCCTCCTTCTGTTTCCCCTTCCTTGTCTTGTCGCGCCTAGAAACACTTTAGTACAGGCACATTGCAAATTACTTATCATATCATATAATATTATATCATATGGTCTCTGTTCTTGTCCCTTTTTCCTCCTCTCCCATTAATGATGGCACTCAGCGGGAGGTCATCCTAGACCCCTTCCGCTCCTCCAAGACCATAATTAATGTCTATCTGAATGGCACCGTCTTGGACCATGGACCTCAGACCAATCTCCTCCTTTTTGATAGGCGTTTCCCACACCTTATCAACTTCCTTCTCCTGCTATTCCTACCTACACCCCTCTGGCTCCTCTGCCACCTCCCTCTTCCACCACCTCTCTGGCACCCTCCTCATCTTTTCTTTCTACTTTGCTATCTCCTTGTTCCTCCTCTGCCCACTCTCAGGCCCCTCTACCACCTTTGCAGGGCTTATCTCTTGCCAGTACCCCGGTACGGAAGTCTTTCAAATGTGGCAATTTGCTTCAGGTCGCTACTCCCAACACTCGCTCTGCTGTCAAACACTCCTCCGACATCTGCAGACTCCTCAAAGGATGGCCTCAGTCTCACAAGACATGGTTCTCGACCAGCTCTGTCCAGTGGTCGAAGTGTAAAGAAGTAGTGGAGCTATGTTCCCTGCTGGTCTGCCCCGCTCCCCACAAACCACCTCACTGCGCCCCCTCCCAAACACAATCCACACCCCCAAACAAATACACCAGCTATTTATGGGAATGTGCAGTGCAGTGGACTGAAGTGCAAGTGTCAACTTCTTCCTACATTTTTATTTTAAAACTAAACTGTTCCGGAATGGTTTCTTTTTAAAATAAAAGTATAGGAACAGTGAAACTGAAAAATAAAAAAGTATAGGAGCACTGCTCCCGACCACTCCCGCCCACTTCGACCTCTGGCTCTGTCACAAGCTTTACCAATTTCCTCCCTGATGGCTACAAGATCTTCTGCGAAGCCAAATCCAACCTTCCAGGAGGTGGAGTAGCTCTGATCTGTCCAGAGTGGATCCCTGCTTCTGTCATTCATATGCAGGCTTACTCCTCCTTTGAATGCCTTGTCTGCAGGCTCCCGATCTCTCCTGCCCTCTCTCTTACTGTGGCCACCATCAACTGGCGACCTGGCCAGGTTGCCCTTGTCCCCTCTGAGTGGGCCAACCTGTCCTCCTCTCTCCTTGCCTCTACCTCTCAACTTATCCTCCTTGGAGATCTCAACATCTATCTAGATGCTTCTAACCTCTCCCTGGGACTCTTTTTCAATCTTTGGGACTCTCTCTTTCTTTCTCTTCTATCCTCTGGCTCAACACACTATGCCGGGCACACCCTGGATGTTCTCATCTCCTCTGAAATCCCTCTCTCAAACCCTCTCACCACTCCTCTCCTTTGGACGTATCACTTTCTTCTCTTTTCCCACCTGACACTCTCTGTTCCTCAGGTGAAGCCGCCCCCAACATTGATACCTTCCTACTCAGACATCCGGCCCATGAAGCGTGTGTCAGTAGAGGCTTTTGATGCTACTTTTTCACCTCCTCCTATGCATGCGGATGACTCACACCTTGACACAGATCCCTCTAACCTAAATCTCTCTATCACTAACACTCTTGATGTCCTTGCCCCTGTCATGAGGATCCGTTCGAAGCCCACTGACAAGTGCAACTCTTGGTATGATTCGACCTTGCCACACTTAAACACAAGTGCAGGGTGGCTGAGAGGAAGTGGAGGGTATCTGATGCATCCTCTGACAAACTGGCCTGTCTACTGCTCCAAAGGCAATACATACTCTATGGGGGTCATTACGAGTTAGGAGGTAACCATGCCGCTATTAGCGGCATGGCTACCCCCTTACCGGGTACCGGGTCCGGGTTCCTTGAATGAGGAATTACCGGGCCATTCAGACCTTGGAGGGCCCAGTATTTCCTTATTCAAGGAACCCATCCCCATTCCCATTCGAGCCCCCATAGGGCTCAATGGGAATGGGGAGGGTGCTAACAACGGGCCCGTTAATAGCGGGCCTGTTGTTAGCACCCTAGTCTGCTCGCGGGACCCGCTAAGGGCGCCTGGTAAAGTTGACGGCTCTGGCACCTTTACCGGTGCCGTTAACCCCTTACCCCCACATTCGTAATGACCCCCAATGTCTTATCCAAGAAGAGAGCCTACATCCAAGCCGGCACCTCGGCCTCCCCAAACGGCCAAACTCTTCAAAATATGCAAAATCTTTAAATCCTGCTGCAGTCTCTGCATCTCCTGTTCCCTCCCAGACCCTCTACACAGCGCTGGCTTCTCAATTTGCCACTAAAACTCAGGACATCCTGTCCTCTCTCTCCCTCTCCCTCTACCTCTCTCTCTACCTCGCTTGCCCCCTGTCCAGCCGCCTCTCCATCTGCTCATCCATTCCCCGTTTCCCTGTGTTGATTCCAGACAATGTTTCTAGACAAGTCTGATCTATGAAAGTATCTTTCAAACAGGTGCACCCCTGTTCCTCCAGAACCTTCAAGGACCACATTGACACCTTGGCTCCAGCCTTGGCTGATTTCTGCAAACAGTCTTTTGCAACCGGAACCTTCCCCTCCAGCCTAAAGCACCCCCCTCCTGAAGAAGCCTTCTGACAATCCTTGCGCTCCGGCAAAATACCGCCCAATCTCAATCACTACTTTCCTGGGCAAACTCCTGGATAAGCTGGCCATCTCCCAGCTTACTCTCCACACCAAATATGCTGGTTTTCTCCATGACCATCAGTTTCGGTTTAGAGCAGCCAGAAGCACAGAAACTGCTCTCAGGGAATACCTGTGAAGACCTACTCTCAAATCTCAACTCTTGCCTTCCTTCTATCCTCATCCTCCTTGACCTATCCTCTGCTTTTGACACGGTCATCCACGCCATCCTGATCAATCGTCTACGTGACAACCTGGGCATCAGAGATCAGGCCCTAGCATGGTTGGCCTCCTTCCTCTCTGATCAACCCTCGAAAGGCCAACTGGTGTCCTTTCTCTTTACCACCTTTTTCTTCACATGTGGTGTCCCCCAGGTTTCTAACCTCTCACCCTGGCTCTTCAAACTTTACTTGGCACCTCTGGTCCATCTCATCTCTACCTTCTCTCCCAACTTTCAGTGTTATGTGCATGACACTCACCTCTCCATTAGGCTCCCATCAGCCTCCTCTCCTATCTTGTTCATTCCTGTTTGTCTTTCCGCAATTCAGGAATGGTGTGCCTCTAACGATCTCTGCCTGAATGCCAGTAAGACTGAGATCCTTCTCCTTGGGACCCCTGTTCTTGCTTTCCCTCTTTCACTCTGGCTGTCCTCCTTGGGCCCTCTACCTGCACCTTCCTGCAAGGCAAAAAACCTTGGTGTTGTAACGTTTACCTGATCTCTGCGGAAGCGCGCTAACCCATCTTATCTCTCTGTGTTCTCATGGGTGGCCTGTTGAAGGCAGGCGTGAATTTCTGTAAAAACGAGAGCCATTGGTTATTCCCTTGTGAGGTCCTGGGTCTTACTTTTCCATCCACCCTGACATGTTTTGCTCTCCACTTGAATCTCTGTGAGGAGAAGGGGTCCAGCTCATCTGTAGGTTATGTTGTGCAATCTGGCAGGGGCGCTGATTCAGATGAGGGCCTTTTCCCAGTTACAGCAAGGGAATCCAGTTGAGCCTTCAATGAAATCTTTCCCAGTTACAGCACTGGAATCCTGTTGAGCCTTGGGATTTCACTAAAAGTTCTGGAAAAAAAAACCTATGATGCTCCTCATCTGTATGCTTGATAACAGGTACGTTCTTTAGGTTGCACAATGTTTAGCGTCATCTGTAGAATAGTACTGCTTGCTGATTCTTAATGTTAGTTCTCTTCTTGCAATGCAGATGCACGAGAAGGTCCCATGAATGCAATTGAAAAGTTTGCATGGAAAAAACTTTTGCGGTAAGGTTTAGATTGCTGGGACAGAAAATGAACCAAATGTGCAATAGCCCATGGTACACGTGTGATCGTGTATCTTTTCTATGCCTTCTATGCAAGGCCAGGGATCATATCTCTCCAGCCCTGAAATCTCTCCACTGGCTCCCGATGGCTGCAAGGATCAAGTTCAAGATGCTCTGCACTACCACAAGGCTTTCTGGGGCCGGGGACCACACTACATCCAACTTTCTCTTCCTAAGCACTTTCCTTCTCGAGCCCTCCACTCATCCAACTCCAACTCTCTAAGGGTCTGCTGCTTCTCAAGGCTTTGTCCTCGGCCAGTGTCTCCCTCTGGAACAGCCTCCCTGCCTCTCTCAAACTTGAGCAGGACCACCTCAGGTTCCGGAATTAACTCAAGGCCTTCCTTTTCATCTCTGCTTTCTCTCCCTCTCTCCCCTGCTGATGTACTTGTCTGCTGCTCTAACTGCTGCTCTAACTGGTTACGTGGCCTCCCTCTGAACCTTATGGGGACCAGTCTCCTTCACGACCAGTAGCCCCATTCAGTGCCACCGGGCCTACCACAACTAAGGACTGTATCTGCATCCTTACACTGACTTATAACGGTCCACCCCAGCTGCAATTACCTGAGCTTTGCTATTGCATTCTCCCTTTCCCTCCCCCTGACACTACTCCTCTCCCTTCCCCTTCCACTTGCAAGATCTGAGTGACACAAGGCCTTTGTTCTCCTTGTCTTGCCCTTTCTTGTCTTGTCACACCTAGAAACACTTGTGTAGAGGCGCATAAATGACTTCCCAAATCAGATCATATAAGTGAAGATAAGATAAGATAATATAGATGGCACTCTTAAAATCATGGCCAAATGTGGCTCATCCCTCCAGGTCCAACTTTTCCTCTCTCCTGTGTGCGACACGGTTGACCACATTACTATGACCAGCCTACTCACATAAGGAATGGGTTTCTTGGGTAGAGTTCTTAACTGGTTTGCAACTTACTTTTCGACACCAAGCCGTCCAGATGTGCAATTGCAGATCAGAATGCAACCCAGTCTCCTGAATAGTCCCACAAGGGTGATCTATAATCTATGCATAGAGATTTAGATCACTTCTCAGTGACCCTAACATCTCACACCACCAAAATAAGGACAATTCACAATTATACTTAAAGGCGAGGGGTGCCCAGGACATCTCACCTCCCAGAAAAGGGCTTGACTCCATCAAAGCCTGGATGAAAAACACATATCCGAATATGAGTGACACAAAGAAAGAATATTTCGTACGTATTCATCCATCTAAGCAGGTTATCTTTGAAAGATGGCTGAACAATATGCACTTTGATATCTTCGCCTCTCCCATGACCACACATGCCTAATCTCTCAGGTGCACTACACATAGCACTCTCTCTTTCTGACAACATCTAAAAAAAAGCCCCAACCACTTGTTACCAGTTCACCCTCCTCTGGAAGGTCTACCAATTCCTTCTGTAATCACAGTCCGTGCACTCATATTCTATCACAGCAAAGGGCAAAGTACCATCCTCGCCAGTATTCTGATGACACACCTGACCACCTTTAGTGCAGTGCACCCTGCATGCAGTGCATGACTCGCAACAGAAAGAAAGAGATGTAATCACATCCTACCAGCTCAAGGGAGCTGCACTAGCTTCCAAGTCAAGTCAGAACACTATTTAAATCATCTGCATAACCTAAAATGCTTCTTGCACAGCTGCCTACATAGATGCAAAGGTCTACAGTTCAGGTGGATCACGCTCATCTAAGAGTCAGCTCATCCTTAGGCTCGAGATGAAACTCACATGCAAGGAAATTAACAGGAACCAGGCCATCTCGTGCAATGTCCCTTTCCACTGACATACCATCCCAGTGGCAATCCAGTCAATGCCTACGCTCTTGCATTAGAGGAAGGAGGTCAAGACGTTATTCTTCTGTCAATGCCCATGTACGACCTAGGCAATTTGCATTCCCTTACCGCATACCTCCCCCATAGCAGAAACAAACTGTGCCTTATACTGTAATAACCCCTTAATGCATATGTAATCCTCAATGACATGGTAGAACGCTCATTGCTTTCTAGATAGGTTTTTTCTATACAAAAATCCAAAACCAAATACAATGTTCTTCCTGGACTGATATTTTTCTGCCAATTGGACTTGGGTAGCGAACCCTCTCAAACATCAATCACCAAATGAAACAAGCATTGGGCTTTTGTTTCGGCATGGGAAAGGCACTTGCCAGGCACTGCATTAGTGGTATTAACTGGCTAGTAGTACCCGGCGAGGGGGGGTGGTGGCCTGCCAGCCAATGAGGAGGCTCAGAATGGGTAAAGACCCTGTTCTGAGTCCACTCAGAACAGGAGGTCCACCATCTTCCCTCACTGGGAATCAGATAATTCTGCTCCCTCTGCGTCCCCTGCCCTGTCACCCCACTCCCACCCCCTAATCCACATCTCCAACACCCCCCACCCCATCCCCACTTACCTTACACTGCCACATCAGTGATCTGGCAATGGCCACTGTGGAAAGTGGGAAGCGACTACATGTAGATCCCTTCTCCCCGATCCATGGCAGCCATCTTGATTTGCTGTTTTTTATATCGAGCTGAGAAACGGCAAACATGTTGTTTCTCAACTTGAGATAAAAACAGTATTAGTTTGCTTTGGCTTGTAACTGACTGGTAATGCCCTGCTCGGTTTAAATTGCATTATTGATGGTAGAAGTTGCAAAGTGGTGTGATTAAACAGGCATCTAATAGCAGTGCCTGGCAAATGCATAATACATGTACACAAGCCAAAACAGTTGGCTTGGTCAATGCTTGTTTTGAACAGGACTTCAGTGAAGGACATGCATAGTGCTTATAAATCACGCGGCTGAATGCAGAAATGGTTAAGACATTTTTATTACATAAATAGCACGTTTACAGCTCCAATTAAATTAACTCATATAAGACTTCTTTGAAAAAACACTAACAGGATCTTTGAGTGCAAAGTTTGATGGTAAGGCTTGAATAAAGCAAGCTGATATAGTTCCCATGAGGAGGTGCTTTTGGCGGGCAAGGGCAGGAACTGGGTCAGAATGGTCATAGGGATTAGCATGGCCATTGGCAGACAATGGATGAGTAAATAACCAAACAGCAGCTACAATATTTGGGTCCCTTCTCAAATGCCTTTTCTCTCTATCGGTACTCTAACGCAATCGTTTTGGTTTATAATGTAATAACACAACTAAAAAGGAGATGGTTTTGATGAAGAAACTGGTGCCTTTTCACTTCGTTATTTCATGTTTTTTTCATACCACGTTTTAAAATTGGATGTTTTTGAGACTACATTTGAGCTTTAGGTCCATATAAAAGTATTTACACCTGCTTGTGCATAGTGATTGCCTTAGACAAGAACCGGCCATAGTCCAAGATACATTGGGCCTCATTACACGGTAGGCGGTAGGGGATTACCGGCACCGGTAAAGGGCACCGGTGCCGGTAATCCCCTACTGCCCTACTACGAGGTCCCTCACCAGGTCCCATCCTTAACGTGTGGTCTGCCCAGGCGTTATGGACGGTTACCGCTGAGGGACCTCAGAGCTAATAACGGTACCGCAAATTGCGCTACCGTTATTAGCTCCTTCCCCATTCCCATTGAGCCCTATGGGGGCTCAAGTGGGAATGGGGAATGGTATTTGGAATGGGGACTACCAGTCCCGCAAAGGTCGGAATAGACCGGTAAATCCCTATTCCGGGAACCCGGACTCCGACGGCGGTAGGCGTTAGCCATGGCGCTAATAGCGCCATGGCTAATGCCTACCATGTAATGAGGCCCATTATCTAAAGACCTAACATGATTTTGGCCAAAAAAAATTCATTAAGTCATCGCTGCACGAATACGGTGAGATATGACGGACACATCAATGCTAATCCAATAGCGAATAAACCGTGCTAAATACCACACAAAAATCCATGTCCTCCATCCACGGCTTTTATTATTCTGAATATACTCGTTTATACATGGGGCCTCATTACACGGAAGGCGGTAATGGTTAACGGCCACCGTTAATGGTAACGGTGACCGTTAACCATTACCGCCTTACTACGAGGTCCCTTAGCGGGTTGGTGCTTTAACGCCTGCTTTTTGCAGGCGTTAAAGACCAACCCGCTAAGGGACCTCGGAGCTAATTACGGTACCGCAAAATTGCGGTGCTGTAATTAGCGCCTTCCCCATTCCATAGAGCCCTATGGGGCAGAAATGGGAATGGGGAAGGGCAATGGCGGAAGGGGGATTTACCGCCCCTCCAACCTTGGAATGGGGCGGTAAATCCCCTTTCCGCCAAGGCGGTGCCGGTATTTTACCGGCCTGAGCCATGGCGCTAATAGCGCCATGGCTCACCGCCTTCCGTGTAATGAGGCCCATGGTCTTGTCAAAATAGCAAATCCCTTAAGCGCGAAATCGACTTTTTTGTATTTCCTTTCTCTTACTTCTGGAATGACTTTCCTTGAGCGTAAATGAACTGCCTGTGACGAAAACAGGGAACGCCTTCTGCAATACTCTTTTAAGGCATGTCATTCCTTTGCTATTTTATGGTTATATAACATCCATTTCCGAGTTTGGAATTCCATATTCCGTTCTGGGCCACATGAAATATGGTACCTGTGCGTGGACAGGCGCTTGCACCGCAGACATATTGAACAAGGCAGTCACTTGCGTCATAAAGGGACATATGAATGCACTTTGCACCAGTGCTGCTGCTTGTGTAATACAAACGCTGCATAGATGATTTGCACAAATCCATACTGTATGAAGATGTATGCAGTGGGGCAAGAAAGAAGCACCATGATCGATGAAACATGTATGTATGTTACATGACATAAAATGTATTTTATTAATAATATGCTCACAAAAATAAAAGCTTTGCATATATAAACACATCTAAATACATCTCTATAAACTCATTAACAAACAAGATCTAAAAATACTATTAGCCTCCATAAAATAGACACATCTTTGTTAAAACACCAATATTCCATTCGATAATTCTTTTAAAATAGATAATATCATCACATAAAATGTCATCATATAAAAGATTAAATTCATATCATTCCCTTCTAACAATCTCACCCAAATATCACTCAGGTTCCAGTTATGCGTGGTATTATCAGACACCAAAAGATGTTTACTGCGTAACTCTTTTAGGCTTTCACAATCACATATAATATGCTGCGCAGATTCTAATATATTTAATCCACATAGTTTTTGAATACCAACTTTTGCACCTAATATTTCTAAAACATTACATAAGTTAAATTTAAACATGAAATACCAACGAATGATTATACAGTCAGGATAGGCTAGTTGATATACATTCTACTATTAGCTTTTGTTGCCAAGTTAACCATCTTTGGTTCTCTATCTAAATCATATATCAGGCTTTTCAACTTCCACTTAACCTGAGCAATTGAATAGCCAGCATGAAACATCATTATTGATCCATTTAAGATAAACTCCTCTCCATCTATGTACTGTTAGTAAATCGGCTTTGTTGTCCATACTGTTCTATTAACTTCACCATAAAAGTACTGTTAGTTAGTCTTGTCAATTTAACATACAGCATAGCCATCATATATTGCACTCTACTATTAACACTATTTAGCTCACACTCTAATAAGATTTATTCATACGAGAGATTGTTGGGCATTCTCATTAATATCCTCAACAGTTTAGCTTCCAATGTATCCATCTTGTTTTTAAAATGGCCAACCCAAATTTCTATGTATTATTTCTTCATCTAGAATTGTGTCCAAAAAGTTCACTCCTTGCTGGTTTTTCACCTAGTAAGAATAAACTCCACCATTCATGTATTGACAGAGTACTAGTCTTGTTAACATGGGCTGCCAGAAAGTTTGATTTTACTGCTGTTAGTGCAGGACATACGGTTATAAGGTGTTTAATTGTTTCCACGTTTTCAGCAATTTTGCAAAATTGACATGTGGCATTGTCATGGTAGTTTTTCTTTTGGCGATATAGATGTTCCTTTGCTGCAAAGAGGTTTAGCCTTAATCGCAGGAACTGGTTGCGATGGAATCGACTTTGAAATGTCCGCACATAGTTCAAGGTGGAATTCAGTGCTCTCGCTTCAAGTCTAGCATCAATTTGTTTTGGGCTCTAAGCTCCAGCGTTTGCATCCAATCTTGTATTTGTTTTTGTATTTTACTGAACAAGGATTAGTCAGCAAGACTTCCAGTGTGTCCAGATGTCGTAGATGGAGTACACATTTGTCATAAAATCACTCAAATCTATTTCCAAACTCCTCCGCCGTTCTACCCAATGAAAGGTTCCCTAACAATATTTGCCTACCTTTTGATCCTGCTATGCCGCTGGCTGCTGCTGGCCTCTCTGAGGTCTACTCTTCCCATACAGAGTGGCGGGGACTGTTAGGTTGCCATGGCCTTAATCGCCTTGCATGGCTATATCAACTGGTTTACAATTTATTTAGCAGCCAAGGGTATGGGCCAATCCTCGTGTCTCTAAGGAGTCTGTATTGCAGTGCTACATCAGCGGCAGTATATTTACTTAAAGAGGATAGAGATGTTCACACGATAATCGAACAAAGAGATTGCAGGCCTCATTCTGCTCAAATTGCTGCCACTGATAGACTTTTTGGTAGATTAAGATATTCTCCCAAAATTTCCCCTCAAACACATTCCATGTCTTCCATGATAGATTAAAAGCAGCTTTGCCCCCATAAGTTAGGATTGGCACCACCTTTTGTTTATAGAATAGTATCAGCGGGATCATTGAGAACGTCCCATACCTTGCATGTAGAATGAGACCTTGCATTGCCAGCATTTTGGTTTTATTTTGAAGTTCCAGCAGCCATGGCTTTTCTCCCAGGGTTGTGTTGAATGTAATCCCCAAGTATCGATTGACTCTACCCGTTGGAGCTGTTCATGCCCTACTTTCCACTGGAAATTACTTCCTCTTTTTTCCAGTTTTGGAGCCAAATGGGAAAATGTTGGATAACTATAAAATAAGAATATGTGTTTTGTAAAATGTATTAGTCCTTCTGTTATTTAGTTTTTATGAATAGCTTTCCTTTTCACTCTTGCTTGGAAACCATCAAACAGCCAAGGTCAGGGAAGATGGGAGGATAGATTGGTGTTGGCTGAAGTGTGAGAATCAGTTTCAGTTTCAGTTTTTATTAATATACTTATAGCCGTGAGGCTGTGTATATACAACAATAATACATAACAATGACAACACCAATCTAAATGTTATATTTGCACAGTACCTAGCAGCAGCCTCAGCGTTGGTAGAATATTACATCAATTCTCTTAAAGAATGATTTCCCAGTAATACATCAGCTTTTTTTTTTTTTAAAATCCCTTTAAATAATGCTGTTTTAAACAGTGGCATGTTACTTAATCTATGATGTTCTATGATACAAAGGCACCTATATAAAAAATATTCTAATGTTAACTATAACAAATATTGGACAAGTATTGCTCATTCTGAAAACTGTTAAAAATATCCACAATAAGTAAATAAAATCATACCATAAAATAGATCAGATTGCAATCATTGCCATTGATAAAATGTTGCCATATGTTGGAAAGATTGTTAATATCTAACCTGTTGTCGAAAGATTTGAGATATTTCAATCGCAGTTCTAACAGGCTTTCACAATGCTGCATTAAATGTTAAAGGGACTATACTACCTCATTGCTGCATAAGCTGCACGTACGCATCGATCTAGACAGGCCTACCTGCGCAACTTTTGTTTCCAGCGCTTCACTGTTATTAAACTTCATCAACAGATAATAGCAGAGTATTTTCGGGCTAGGATAGGCCATAATATATTGTGGTTTTAATTCACGCTCGAGCCGGTACTGGCAATAAGATCCACTATAAAATTGTGTTGCTAATTCAATCATGCTGAAAGCAAAGGATAATAGGTCGCCCACCCCTACCTTACGACCCTGAGTCACACCAGGTTAGATCCAAGGTAATCTCATCTAATTTTAGGATTACTCATACCACACGTGATTATCAATAATGTTTTCTTTTTCTTTTTATTGTTATTGTTCAGACAACACATGCCTAAAATAAAACAGGCGTGCAAGCGCCTAAATCTGTAAAATACTGTGCTAGTCACTTACAATCTAACTGGTGTAGACACACATAGACCTGCACAACAGCACACAACGACTACCGACTGTAAAACACCCCAAACCCAGCCAACAGACCCACCGGGCTGAGGCTGCCAACAGCACATCACTGCTGTCTTGCACTTTTCCAGCTCATTCCCACTAACTCATCCCCCCTCTCCCTCTTTCAGAACGGCCAGAGTGCCAGGGGACCACTCTGGTGGTGATAGCGTGGTACAAATATCCTTTAACATTAACATTAACATTAACAAATTGCCCATTGCTTTACTAGTCTCAATTTGCTTCAAAGCCATCATATAGGATACAATTGTGTCATTTTCTACGTTAATAAAATTAGTAAAACACATAACAAGTAATGTGGTGAATTCATACTCAATACATTGCACATCAAACTCTAATTACAAATATTCGACAGGTATACATTTGGGTAACCGCAAAAGCTTACGCAAAATCATAGCTTCAAGTTTCTTCAGATTTTTGATGTGTTTATGTCCCCATCTTTCAATGAGGTACATGGGCATTGCACTTATTTTAGATGTGAACAACATCAGGACAGTGTAAACTGAATAACCATTGTTTCTCCCAATGAAGGCACTGACCGCACTAGCCAATACTGTACATTTTTCTCTGATTGAGCGCCATTGACACTCCCATCTTAGTTGGTCATCTATTATCACACCAAGATAATTATAATGATGGACATGATCAAGCTTTTCATTATTCATGAACCATACCTTATTACTTGGTGTGGATTTTTTCACAGGGAAAGTCATTACTTTACTTTTCCCAATATTTATCGTAAGCACATTGGCAATAGAGTAATCTGCCAGTGCATTCAGTATCTTCTGTAGGCCAGCAGGGGTATAGTCCAACAACAACAAGAAGTCGGCGTAACCCAACCAGCCCACAAATGCACTACAAACTTTATGGGATACGTTCATAACGGTGCGAATGCCTGTTGCATATCCGCTAAATATGAATTAAAAAGATTAGCTACAACCATGTAGCCCTGTTTTACGCCACAACTAGTCGGTATCAAACCTGACAATTTCCCTTTCGCATTTAATCTAATGCGGATTGCAGTGTCAGAATGCAAAAGCATTAGCATTTTTAGAAGACCTAGTGGGATGTTCCATTCACTTAAATTCTTCCAAAGCCGATTTTTAAGGACAGAGTCGAACGCTGCTGTAAAAGCTATAAAAGCACAATAAACGCTCAACTCCCTCAGTTTCCAGGCATATTCAAACTCTGAGGCTAATAGAACCAGGTTATGCATGTTGTTTGACTTTTTCCTAAATCCAATTCGATTGATTGGCAATATAGGGTTACCACTAATCCACTCATTGAGTTCTAATAACAAGACCCTTGCAAATATCTTTGATGGCACACCTAGCATAGCTATCATTCTAAAATTGCCAGGGTCATCCCATTCGCCTTTCTTATAAATAGTGAGAAAGTGGCTAACATTCCAAGTTTTTGGGATCCTGCCAACCAGTCCTATTTCAGTAAATAGCCTAAGCAGAGCAGTGGCCCACAGTTCAGGGGCCAATTTTATTACTTTATTGAACACCCCATCTGGGCCCGCAGTGCTGGAGTTATTTAAGTGTACTATAATTTCTATAACATCCAAGACTGATGCCTTGCAGTAGCATCTGTGGGAGGGTAATGGAAAAACCGTATCGATGTGTTCTTTGCGTTCCAGAGTGGATTCTATATGAGAGATCCATACTTGTTCAGTGATACAATTTATAGTTAGTTCTCTTTTCTCGTACTGCAAATCACTTCCCATATGCAAGATGAGCAATTTTTTTCCAATGCTCAACCTCACATCTAAGCAGATGTTCCTGCAGCCAGTATCTGTAGGATTTCTTGATAGATTTTACCTTATCAGAGACTGACTTCGAGGAAAAGTCAATACGGCAACACAAGATTGCATCCACAATCTCAGTCCGCATGATCTTTTTAGCTTTGCTAATACACTAATCGTTACCGTTTTTGTTACGCCTCACCTTATTGTATTTTTCTAAAAGAGATTTGTAGGTCCTATTCTCCCACACAGATTTGCTAATAATTCCACCATGGCACTAAATTGAGGGATAATCCCATTATCACAATTATTATTATTGAGACAACCCTCAGATATGTACACAGGTAGCATTTGAGTTGCCACCATGTTTGACTCTAAACTAGATATGCAACAATTATTTTCATTCCAGATGATAACTACATGAATGCAGAAAGCTTTGATTGCCGGATGTAGGAGGATTCATGTAGTAACATTGCCTAAGATACAAAGTTAAGCTGCATACACAGCGCCCCCAATAACAAGTTAGTGCCATCGCTGTACATCCCATGACCTAATTAAAAGACTGTGCACCTGCATTGGCAACGTGTATTGAGACAAGAGTTGCAGAATGAACTATTCAAGGCTAGGGAACTCTCTAGGATTATTGGGGCCCGAGCATGGGAAGTGAGAAGGGAGTCTTTGTTCTTTCCCGAAGTCAAGTTTCAATCTTTCTGTTCATAGCAATTGCTCAGTGGGTTGTCTCGTAGGTATGCAACATCCATGTTCACCCTAAAACGTGCCACCCAATGGTAAAAATACTTTTTTTAATCACTGTCAGCATAAGACCTGCTAACCATTAATGACGTTCATGATGATGACATAAAGTTAATGGCCTGGACTTGGGTGTTTCTGGAGATAGTGCATTAGCCAATGGAAGATTCCAATGTACAGGGTTCCACACGTCCTGATTAGAGTAGCCCCCCGGGCTAAATCCTTGCCTGGCTCATTGGATTTCACAGAGCCTTGTGCCCTATTCTCATGAATTTGTACTTCAAAGGCACATCACTTCCTGCTCTTTTACCAACTAACATTCACATTTGGGCCTGCCACTGGATAAAATGTGTGGTTATCTGTGTACCATGGGTGACTCTGACCTTGGCTTCTCTCCTGGGGAATGGGAAAGGGTATTTGTTTTTGTTGATTAACTACCGAAGTCACAGCTCCACACCAAGGCCTGTGTTCTCTTCTGTTCATTGTGCACTAGGCCTTAGCATCGCAAATTGTGACATGTCTGCCAAGTTAAAACATTGACCTCTCTTCTAACACACTACTTTGCTGACTCCATCTCATTTCAGCACATCACAACATCCTACGTCACTACAATGTAGACCAACGTGACTGAAACAATTTGAGACCTATTACCAATTGTAACTTTACTCTTAAAGTTATGGACAAGATTGCAACTGCCCAGCTCCAGGCTTAAGTTGAAACTAACGAAATACTGTATCCACAGCAATCAGGTTTCCGACCTTTCCATAGCACTGAGACAGCAATGCTGGATTTGCAGACTAAAACGGTGGGGATTATGGACGGGGGCAAAACCGGCTTGTTGATCCTGCTAGACCTCAGCGCAGTGTTTGATCTGCTTCACCACCACCTGTTACAACAAGCATTAGATAAAGTGGTGAACTGCTCCACGGAAGCCACTGGGTGGCTATCCTCCTTTCATGAGAGCAGAGTCTCGCGAGTCCATTGGGGAGATACATTTTCCTCAGAATCCAACATCTTCGGCAGAGTACCGCTGGGTGCGAGTCTCTCGCCATGCTATTCAATCTGTACATCCGCCTTCTGTGCGAACTGCACGATCAGGTCCAGGTATTCTTTACAAATTACTCTGACGATACCTAGCTTGTCATGGAACTGAGCGGAGATCACGCGAAGGATAGTACACTGCTAAATGACCTCTATAACAGCATAGAGGACTGGATGAACATCAATTGGATGTGCTTGAATAGCAATAAGACAGAGTTTATGGTCTTTAGTTCCACACAAGCATGAGCCAAACCTCCTCCAGTTTACCAATCATTTACAGTCAAAGACTCCAGCATTGCAGTATCGAGCAAAGTTAAAACTCTAGGGATGACCCTAGAAGCCTCTCTAAATGCCGATGCCCAAGCAATGTATGTGAGCAAAAACTGCACTTACTACATCAGACTTCTCAAGGCTATTAGACCACTGCTCAGCGAGAAAAATTGCACCACAATAGCTAGAGTGACTATTCTATCTCGCCTAGACTACGGAAAAGCACTCTTAGCAGGAGCCAGTAAACAAAGCATGCATACATTCCAACAGGACAAAACAACACGATCAGAACTATCAAACAAAAAACCAGATGTGAAATTCATTGGCTAAAAATGGAAGAACGCATATAATTTAAATCACTTTCTCTGACACACAAGTGCTTGTTGGAAAAGCCTCTGCTTATTTTTAAAGACAAAATTATTGCTTATAAACCCAACCGAACTCTCAGATCAGAAACCCTTGGGCTAATAACAAGTTCGACATACAAAAAAGAACATGGTCTGGGAAGAGCCTTCAGAAACCGTGCTGCAGTAAATTGGTCCTGTGCCCATTGTTTGTCTCTCCTATTCATCATTTGTCTTATTGTATGCACCCTGAAGCCTGCGGGCTCCGGCGCAATACAAATAAACACACAAATAAATAAATACAATGCATGAACTAAAAACTGTGCCTATAGTATTGTGCTATGTATGTCCTCAGCATCCACAACATTAATACATGTGTTGCTCTTACTGTCTTTCTATATTTATCTAATATGTGTCAGACCCAATTGAGACAATGCATGTGCTATCGGAGGCACATCCTTCACTCTGCTCCCTTGATATTGCTCTTTAAAGGTTTTCCTGAACCTGAACCTCTTTGCCTGGTTGGAACGCTGTATGTGCATCCCAACATTCTCCCCTTTAGTTAATACTCCAAAGACTAGCCCCTCTTCCATCCTTCTGTAGTTGTCATCCTTAGGCACCCAGGCTCTACACATGTGACAGAAAACCCCACGATCAGGCATATTCTTCTGGGTTGCCAGTCATGAAACAGCACTGCCATTCTCCTGCAAAGCCGATCCAATGCCAATATGATTCTTTGGGAATGGTGGAGGTGTGGTCACCGTCCTCAGGGGTTGCAAATGCCACTCTTATTTTACTATTTATGGCCTTACAACCCTATACCACCTATCAGTCTCGTTATGCTTGTGTTTTGTGAGGGGGGATCATTTCAAGAGACTCCGTGAACCATCTCTACCATCAGAAGCAAGAGCGTAGAATGTCTTTAACATCAGTGTCGCCAAGCTGGAAAAACATTATGAAATAGTAGAGATCAAGATTTTAGCGAGATACCATTTTGCCACATGAGAGCAAAAAGGAGGAGAATCAATAGAAGATTGTGTTACTGCCCTAAGAGGGCTAGCAACCAAATGCCAGTTCTGCCAACATTGCTATGATGAGCATATTTGAGATCAGTTCAAGTTCAAGTGCTCGGACAATAAAAAAGGGGAAGAGTTGTGGAAGGAGAAGGGCCCTAATCTTGATCATACGACTGAGACAGCTTAACAAGTTGAACACACTACACTGTGCATTAAAGAACTCAAACAAGAAGGGAACAACAATTTATGTGAGAAGGAATCTTCCAAGGTCAATGCAGTTTCTATTACCAGGATGCAAAGTAAGAGTGAAGATAAGGGTCAAGTTACTCACAAATTCAAAAGCTACAAAGGCAGGAAAGAAGAGAATAATAGAAGGAAATAAACAGAGCTGTTGTTTCAGATGCGGGAGCACACAGCACCTTGTGAATTCAAGAGAATGCACCACTGTTCATATAGAGTGACATTTGTGTCGAGTTAGAGGACATCTTGCCAGCTGTTGCAGAATATCTGACAAGTCTGGAAGTATTCATGAGTGTGGTAAGAGTGAGTCAGAACAGGAATGTTTTGGTGATGGGAATGCTGTGTTAGGAAAGAGGTTAAAGATAAAGAAACCTAAGGAACTTGTCACAGTCGATGTGATTGAAATATTAATGTTAATAGACAGTGGAGCAGACTATAATCTCATTGGGAAAGAAACTTGGATAACAAGCGAAGTGTACTGAAGGAAGCCAAGACAAAGGCAAATGGTTATGGATAAAATCTGATACACATTATTTGAGAATTAGATGTTGTTTTCAAATTCAAGAGAAGTGTGCAAGATGAATGTTGTATGTGACGATTATAGGAAGTTATTTGCTTTCTTGATTTGATTTGATTTCATTTTGGATTTGTAAGGCGCCAGATCCCACAGGCATCAGTGCGCTGAGAACACATCAAGTGTGGGAAAGGCCTGCAGCAAGTAAACATAAGCAACTCATGAGCTACTCAAAAAGAATAGTCTTTAGCCTCTTCCTGATTTTCAAGAGGTCTGTCTCGGAACATAGCTCCTTAGGCAACTGATTCCACAGAGTGGCGGCGCGTACAGTAAATTATCTGCCCATGCTCCTAGCTCTTCTACTTATTGTGACAGATAAGCGCACTGACTCACTTGCTCTAGTGTGTCACTCTAAGTAAAGTGGCATCCATATGTCTGGTCGACCGGTTTCAATGATGTCTTTCGTGTATCATATTCTTCAGGACCCATTGTTTCTATGCGAACAGCTTATTTAATAGAAGACACCCTATGTTTTCAGATCTAGCACCAAGGTTGGTGGCTTTTCTAAAAAGAAGCTTTAGAACGTGTGAATACTGTTGGAAGTGACCGTGCCTTTGCACATACAACAGACAAAGAGGTATGACTTTTATAGCACTGGACATGACGTCACACACTTGATGGTGGTGGGGTGTGGTGAAGACAGCCTCTTTTTAATGTCACTAGCTGACTGGCTTAGCTCATTGGAAAATAAATGATCCCATGTTATATCTTTGAGAATAAACAAGAAATGCCCTACCTTTATCCTGTATATGAGAGAAGTCAATCTGACTTTCTCTCATTTTGTTTCACAGAACATGTCGCAACTTTACCCTCATGGGGTTTGCAGATTGGGTCTATGGAAGAAACAATGGGTCCTGAAGAATATGATACACGAAAGACATCATTGAAACCGGTCGACCAGACATATGGATGCCACTTTACTTAGAGTGACACAAGTGGACTGATGCTCTTTTAGAAAGAATTGTGTTAGAATCAATGTTATAGATTCTGTGATTTCTTGTTGTAGATATGTTATGTTCCCCTCGCACATTAACGAGAATGGTGTGTGATGTGGATTTTCTTAAAATGTTTTAGAATTGACGATTGGGCCAACTAGGCACACCTCACGGAGGGCAATTAAATAAAATTTTCCCTGACGTAGAGTCCCACGTGACCTGCCTATCTGACCCAAAGGTGCAGGCGGAAAATAATGTATTGTAGTTTTCGCAACTGCTGGTGTTTTAATCGGGTATGGCCAAAACATTTTGTATGATAGTAAATTGAAAAAATTGACGAAAATAGTATTGTGTGTTTTGTGTCCCTGGAAATTAACATAGGGTGAGATTTGCCCCCTGGTGGTTCTAATGCGTAGCCGGTGCATCAGCGCTTGCTAGGGCTAGGAACACCATGCAGGGCTAGAATATTTTGACCCCGACAGGATAAGGGTTTAGGTTGCATTAATGGCATTACAAAGTAATGAACTTGGAGGTGCCTCATGCAGTTTTCACTATCTCCAATCATCAGAACATTACAATAATAGATCCTCTGCATGATTAACGCATGCATGAGGATCTTGCAATTAGCGTCTGTTAGATATAGTTTCACACTCTTGAGTAACCCGAGAAGATATTCTGCTTTGTTACAGACCTGGTCAATGTGCAAATTAGAGTTCAAAGAGGAGTCAAAAATAACACCCACGGCCTCATTACGACCCTGGCGTTAAGGGTTTGACGGCACCGTAAAAGGTGTCTGCGCCGTTAAACCCTTAACGCCTCATTACGAGTTCCCTTTGGTGGACCTTGGTACTAAGTACGGTGCGGCAATTTGGATTTCCGAGTAAACATTATTTATGTGTTCCACACCCTCTATATATGTGAAGCTTAATTCAAAGACAAGCTGGGTGTCATCCTCACAGTTTGTAAAATGCACACCCAGCCTGTCTAAGAATTCAGAAAGAGAGCAGCAACAGATATTAAATAAGGAGGGGGACAAACACGCATTCTGTGGGAGTCCATATTCCAGTAGCTTGTATGGGGAATAAGCATGACGTCACACTCTATGAGATTTACGGCCAGTCAGGAGAGACTTTAGCCAAGTCATAGCCTGAGTGAAATATGAGCATTCTTGGGCCAACCAGATAATAGTTTCCCATGGCCGACAGGGTTGAAGGCTGATGATAAGTCCAACACCATCAGCAGCCCCGCCTTGCCCCTATCCATAATCTGAGGCATTTCATTCTTCATGTTCAAAAGTGCACTCTCAGTCCCGTAGCCAGTTCTAAACCCAGACTGATTTCAATGCCATTTTCTGGGCGATTCCAGATATTCTTGTAACTGAAAGTAGCCACCTTATCCAACATTTTTAAAAGAAACTGCATTAGAAATGGCTCTAAAATTAGTCGCCACATTCTGGTCGAGGCCTAGCTTTTTCAACAATGGGGTCACAGAAACCTTTTTTAGTGTCTCAGACACACATGATTAGCGTTAATCAGACAAACTAAAAAAGGTAGAAATAGCTGTTTATTATTCAAGATAATCTTAGAAGGGAGGAGTTCCCTTTCACATGTAGATGGTGTTCTTGGTGCAGTCAGACAGCTTTGGGAATGAAATTAGAGCCCAATGCTGATCGACCTATTTACACATCTCTAGTGGATTGTTGTAGAGTGGGAGACAGAGAGAGTGGGGTGAAAGGGAATGCTCTTGTCATCAGTTTAAATGAAAGAACTGTTTCCAAGGTCAGTGGTGATGTAGCCACATGGGTGCCTCAGATTTTTGTTTATAAAGTTGTATGTGTGAAGAAGTTTATAGATAAGATCTGGCTTATAAAAGGAGCAAGGCCAATTTTGGCAAAGGTGCCTCTTGCTCTCAGAAAAGAAGTATAGCTGGAACTTAAATGAATGATAAAGGAAATAAAACGGCCACCAGGGGGCGCACGGATGCGGTAGTTCTCTGTGTGAGCTCCCGTTATGCAGCCCCAAGAAGTGAGTTGAGCCCCCATTTCTTGGCCCCCTCCAAGCGTATATATTGGAACCTGATGCCATAACGCGGCCCCCCATCGGCTGGTTGAAAACCCGACAGAAAACAGACTCTCCTTTGCATCCGAAAACCGTGTGATACCAGGCCCCCCTCCGCCCTGGCGCAGACGAGTGTGAGGAGAACGGCTGAGCTCTGCAGAGCAGCGAGGTACCCCGCTGCGGAAGTACACGGGCAGACACCCGCGACCCGTTGAGAGCCTGCTCCCCACCCCCCTGCGGCTTCGAGAGCACCTCTCCACATAAGAACGGGGGGAAGAAAAGAAAAAAAGGTGAGCGGTGGCACAGGGATTGAGATGCGCACCCTGCCGCCTCTGGGCTGCATTAGGGAGAGACCCCGGGCTTATTCCCCGTAGATAACCCAGGCCCTGGCACCTTGCCTCCGCCCCCCTCCTGCGGCCCCGCAGCGTGGACCCGCCTTGATTCTGGCACTCGCAGAGATCCAGAGCCCCCAGAGAGGAGGTGGCAGTGCAGCGGACCAAGGGAACGCTGCTCTGGACTGAGAGGAGGCCCCCATTCCAGGCAATTAGTAGGCCGCAAGTGGGCCAGGCTAGTGCAACACACTCGATCTCGCCTTGGAACTGGACCAGGCCCACAGCAGATGAACACATAGAATTAACCCTCTCCAGCATGTACCCTTTCAGCTCCATGCCTTACCATTCCACGGACAAGGCCTCCAACAGGGCGCTGGAGAATCCCTTGGCACATTTAATGGGCCCTTGTTGAAAAGCACCCATAAACGAGGTAGCCCAGTACAGTAAAAAGTGCCCCAGACTCATGATCAGCCGAGGCCCCCCGCTAGATTCTGGCACACAGTACTCCTCATGAACCATCCCAACGGCAGACACCAAATCTGAAGCAGGTGGACCCCTGCTACTTTAGAGGTAAATCAGGAGGTGGGGCCCCCGGAATAGAAACATCTACCCTTCACTGCATAGACGGCAAATCACGAACCAAACGGCACCGTGCCCCTGGAGGGCACGCACAGGACATCCTGACCTCTGCGAAGCCTCTGGAAACCCACCCTACTTGTTAAAGCAGAAACCACACCAGAGGGAGGGTAAGGCCCCTGGAAACAGGGCGTGTGCCTCCTCCAACCACAGAAACTACAGACTTTACTGCCGGCAACATTCCAGCAGTACACCCCCAATACCCTAATCTGGTGTCGAAGTTGACTCACCACTGCTAAAGAGGTATCAGCCTACGCTCCTTGCAACACACTAATACAGAGGGTAAGGCCCCCAGAACAGGGGCGTGTGCCTCCTCTGCCTGTCGTGACGGACGATTCACGACCCCGATCAGGGTAACTGGAGAATCAACCACATTACCAGAAGATCACATGGACATTAGGCACAAATTGGCGCCCTTCGCTTACACCTCCACCCCACGTACAACAACCGAATCTCCGATGGCGAACAGCATTATTACGGGGAACGATCTTGCAGCAGCAACAAAAGGCTACATCGCTGCCTTGTTAGGAGAAATTAAAAACCTGGGCACCAACATAGGGGGCAAGATAGACAGAATCACCGAAAGGCTGGACAATATGGAAGACAGGCTTGAAGGCGTAGAGAGCAAACAAGCCTCCATTGATACCCTGGAGGTCCAACTCGATCAGAGAATATCAGATTTGGAGCAAAGGGAGGAAGAGTACAAACTGAAACTCGATGATTTGGAAAATAGAGAACGACGAAACAACTTACGCATCTTCGGAATCCCGGAAAAAGAGGGCAAAACGGAGGCGGATCTGAAGGAAACCCTCCACAATATTATCAAACTCCTCGTATCTGACGATGTGGTGGACGAACCGATGACGGAAAGAATCCACAGAGCTGTTGGCCCTCCCGGAGGTCCACAGTCAGTGCTCGCCCAGTTCCACTGATTTCGAGACAAAGCCCGAATCCTCGAAAAAGCTAGGAGTTGTGATGAGATTACGCTAGGAGGAGCCAGAATCGCGATATATCAAGATCTCTCCTCATTGACATTAGCCCTCAGGAAGATGTGCGAGAATTTCGTAGAAGTGTATTAGACATCCTTCTACTACAGGAAACAAAATACATAAAAGGAGAGGAACGACAGATTCTTCGGAAACGAGTCAGGACTGAATTCCGGGGTTCGGGACCGCTCCGGAGGGGAGGGGTGGGAATCCTCATCAGAAAAGGCATAGAGTTTGTGCTAACCAAGACATGGTCTGATGTAGAAGGACGAGCTATGTTGGTGAATGGACAACTAGGTAAGCTGAACGTCACAATTGCCACCCTGTATTCTCCGAGCACAGCCCAGTCCAGATTTCTCGCCAGAACGATCCCTAAGATACTACTGGAAGCCACAGGGCACATTATTTTCGGTGGGGACTTCAATCAATGGGCGAACTCGGCGAAGGATCGAAAACCTAGGAGCCCCAACACGGTTACTCAGAATAGACCTGAACCGACAGAGCTGGCCCATATGATGGACCTGTATAACATGATAGACGCATGGAGGGCCCACCCTCCGGAAGAACAAGGCTACACTTTCTATTCAGCTCCCCATAACACGTACACCCACATTGGTTACATATATCTCTCCGGAGAACTCTCTGAGGTAATATCACAGGCACAGATAACCCCGATCACTTGGTCTGACCACGACATGGTCCTCACAGACATTCAGTGGGCCGACCTACCAAAAAACAGCGGTAAATGGTGTTGCAATGAAAGCCCCTGGAAGGATGTTGTTTTTAGATCTGAAATGGAGACAGAAATCTCCGAATTTTTCAAAACCAACGACAATGGCGAAGTGTCCAGACAAACGGTGTGGGAGGCGGGAAAGGCCTCCTGGAGGGGGATTCTGATACGAGAAGGTGCATCAAAGAAGAGGGAACGTACCCACATTGAACAAAGGCTACGAACTGAAATCTGCCAGTTGGAAAGCAAACCCAAATTGAGTGAAGAATTAGACCTGCAGAGAATGAATAAAGCCAGAGAGAAAAGAAACGAACTGAAGCTATTAGAGCATGAACAGGTAGTGTGCAAACTGAGATTTTTAAAACAAAATTTTACGAAAAGGGCGATAAGGCCGACGCACTTCTCGCCGCCAGGCTGTGAGAGCAAAGAGCTGAGCGTAGAATATTAGAAATTAAGGACAATTCCTCCCCTACACCATACGCCCGCACCACTATCCCAGAGTGTATTGCCAACTTTTATGAAACACTATATTCCTCGGAGGTGGACCCAGAGCAATCTGTGACAGAGTCATACCTGTCCTCTATAGATGTACCCCGTATCCCTGACCTAGATGCTGAATCATTAGAATCCCTGATTACTGAACTGGAGGTTCAGGCGGCCATAAAGAGGTTAACCTTGGGCAAGTCCCCAGGCGAGGACGGCTACACTGCCTGATTTTATAAAACCTTCTCCGCCACACTGGCTCCCTTCCTAACACTCCTCTTCAATGAAATTATGGATAAGGGGAAGCCCCCAGACTCTTTCACCAGGGCCCTGATTACTGTTATCCCCAAGGCTGGGAGGGATCCTACGAAATGTGCCTCGTATCGCCCCATCTCACTGCTCAACCTTGATGCAAAGATATATACCAGAATTCTAGCTGCAAGGCTTGAATCCCTCGTTCCGCAACTCATACACTCTGATCAAGTTGGGTTCATACTGGGCAGACAGGGGGCAGACACGATCTGCAAAACCGTACACCTGATCCACGCGTCTCAGTCCATGGCGTACGACCCGGTCTTACTCTCCATCAACACAGAAAAGGCCTTTGACAGGGTGGAGTGGGGATTCTTAAAAGCAGTACTACAAAAGGCGGGGATAGGCTCTAGATTCAGACAAGCAATACATGCATTTTACACAGACCCCAAAGCATCTATATTTGTGAACGGTGAATACTCAAGGTGGTTCAACTTACAACGTGGAACCCGACAAGTATGCCCCCTCTCGGCGATTATCTTTGCCCTCTCCTTAGAGCCCCTAGCGATAACAATGAGAGAGGACCCCCACTAGAGGGTATCCGACTGGGGACAACAGAATACAAAATTGCCCTCTATGCAGATGACATCCTCCTTCACATCACGAACCCCTCCTCATCCATCCCCCGGGCTCTGTGCTTGATAGAGGAATAGGGCAAACTCTCAGGGTTTAAAGTAAACAGAACAAAGTCGACACTTTTTCCCCTCCAGGGTCAAGAAGATGAGAATACCACTAAATTTGCTTCACTCGGTCTCCATATTGAACATTCAAAATTACAATATCTGGGGATACAATTAACGAGAAATTTGAGTGACCTATTTGAAGCGAACTTCCCCCCTCTACTAAAGCAATTTAGGTTAGATTTGACAAGATGGGATAAACTCACAATTTCCTGGTTAGGTCGGGATAAAGATGGTATCCCTTCCCCGGTTCTTATACCAATTCCAGACGTTACCCATTAGGATTCCCAAAAGCTTCATTATTGAGATCAAAAAGACCATGCTCCAATTCCTATGGCAAGGGAAAAAAGCAAGGCTCCCATATAAGACTCTAACGCTTCCTAAAGACAAGGGTGGGGTGGGTCTTCCCAATCTCCAAAAATACTATGAGGCCGCCCAATTTAGGGTATTGATTCCACACCTGCGCGACCAAACAAACATCCAGTGGGTTAGTATGGATAACCACTATTTTTCACCAGCCACAGTGTCCGAATGGCTCTGGGCACCCAAGAAGAGAATATGTAGGAAACTCAAAGATCACCCGATATTAAGGACTATCTGGGACATCTGGACACCCGGCTCGAATATGCAAAACATTACCACCTGGCTGGCACCCCTGAGCCACTTATTGTATCCAGGAATCAATTATCACATTCCAGATGTAGGAAGGTTCCAAATGTGGTACGAGGCCGGCTTAGAAAGGGTAGGGCAACTACAAAGGAAAGACTCCTTCATCTCACTCCCTGAGTAGACCGAAGCCCTCGGAATAGGCCCATTATCCACTTTTCAATATATACAGATAAAAGGGGTTTTGACTAGAGCTATGTGGAGCACCAAACTATTGAGAGAACTCACCCCCTTTGAGAAAATACTGTACTCAAGGACTGTAATGAAGAGCCTAATATCTGATATGTACAGAGCACTGATTGAAGGAGAGGGGGTGAACACGGACGCACTAAAAGGCAGATGGGAAAAAGATTTTGCTGAACAGTTCACTCCCGAGCTATGGGATACTATATGCCAAGCAGCCACACGGATATCCATTTCAAATCAGTACAGACTCCACGCAATCAAACTACTGCACAGATGGATCCCATCAGACTATCCAAAATGTTTCAGACCACAAGCCCCGAATGCTGCCGTGAATGCGGAGAAAGAGCAGATTACTGGCACATGTGGTGGGGATGTCCCCGAAATAGAAAGTATTCTGGTAGGAGGTCCTGGGCTGGATCAAAGAGGTGGATGGCATTAACAGAACAGCTACTCCCTACCTCATATTGTTCAGCCTCGAGAAAGAGGAGGATGACTGGGTCAAAATCAAAGATGTAGCCCCGCAACTGCTCCTTGCGGCTATGGCAACAAGGGGGAAAGCTCCACCAACCCCCACAACCCCCACAAAAAAACGAATGGATCCATGTATCTACCAACATATGCATAATGGAACATATAACGGCATCGCTCCATGGAAAACTGTCACAGACCGAAACCTTGTGGTTGGAATACAACAGTACATATCTGCCTGACGGACTATCCCGTAACACAGCTCCTACTCTGGCCACAGAGGAACAAGGATCGTCCTAAGCGACATACAAGTCGAGCCCTCCAACAGATACTTTCATGATTAAGGTGATCCCGACAACATACATGGACTCTGATCGTCACACGATGAACGCTGCATAACCTGCAATAAAGGCTCTGACTTTGGGAATGGGGTGGGAAGCGGGAGGGGGGAAAAGTTATGTCTTTGTGTGAACCCCATGTATGAAGAAAGTGTTTGCAGGACAGACGCGAAATACAAGGAATCCTGAGGGTTTGCATCATTAATGTGAAACATTCAATTGTTTGTCTACTGTATCTTTTCTCACATAACTTGTTTCTGTAAAACTAATAAAACCAAATTTACAACAAAAAAAAAGAATGATAAAGGATGGTGTGATAGATACTGTGGAGGCTTCACAATAGGTCAGCCCCATTGTTGTGGCGAGAAAAGCATACGGATCAGTGAGGTTGTGTATTGACTTGCGTAATCGTAACAGGAATGTGATAACAGAGAGACGTCTGTTGCCGAAAATTGATGAACTAATTTCTGATTTCTCAGGAGCTAAATCTTTTCTATTTTGGATCGTAAATAAGCATACCATCAGATACCTTTGCACCCCAACTCATGAGACTTGACAGCATTTATAACGCATGTAGGGATGTTCAGATGTGTAAGAATGCCCTTTGGTCTTGGTCTATCTGTAGCTAGCGGTTTTTAAAGAGTTATGCACATCATCCTAGGAGATCTCAAAGGTGTCAAATGCAATCGAGATATTTTGTGTGTGGGGAGGGAACGCAGAATAACGTTATTAGAGACTTCGAGTGGTACTAGAAAGGTTAGGTAATTCTGGGCTAACGTTCACACTCGAAAAGTGTTGTTTGAGACAAAATAAAGTTGAGTATCTAGGGCATCATTTGTTGAGTGAGGAATTCAAAATAAAAAAAGTACTGCCAAGGCTGTTGTAGAGATGCTTGAGCCCAGGAACAAGATAGAAGTGGAACCTTTTATGGGGTTGGTAGAGTATTATGTAAAATTCATGAAGTGGTTGACAAATTGTACTCATGCTCTCAGAAAGCTTATGAGAAAAGGGATGACATTGTTGTGGGATTCAGAGTGTGCAAAAGAGTTTCTAGCCATTAACGAGTATCTGGGGAGTGCCCTGGGGGTGAGTGATTTTAGGAGTGATTTGAAGGCTGTTGTTTAGACTGATGTCAGTGATTTGGGGTTAGCAGGAGTTTTGATGCAGGAAGATCATAATGGGAGAGAGAGGACATTAAAATATGCCAAAAGGCGTTATTCTGTCATTGAGCAAGAAGCTCTGGGCATGGTGTGGACCATAAGGAAATTCAAAGTGTACTTGTTCGGGAGGTCATTTATAATCAGGACTGATCATAAACTCATAGTCAACATTTTTAACAGGAGGTTTAGATGGAGTGTCTCGACAAATTGTCAAGTGGGTAACTGGAATCTAGGACTGGATTTCATGGTGGTACACAGAAGTGAAATAGGAATGTAGTAGCCGATGTGTTGCCACACAATGCTGTCAAAAATAAAGAAGGTTTGATGAGGTTGAAGAATTTGACAAAGATGTTTTGGATATTTTCACTATAGGGGAATGTTTGGATCAGATGCGTTGATCAGTGGAATGCAACCGTGATGAGTTGTATCCGTTGGTAAAGCAGTTCACAGAAGAGAGATGGCATAATGTGGACTTTGAGAAATGGAAAGAGAAATGTGCTGGGGTTTGTGGTTTTAAGAGAGTTAAGAATTAATTGAGTGTTTGTGATAGATTGGTTTATAGAGAAGAGAGGTGGTTAGTTCCCGAAGGGATGAGAGAGATTGTGATTAGTCTGGTTCATGAATCTCATATGGGAATATCAAGGAATAAGTTAGTTATTAGGGCAGGTTTTTGACTGATTTGACTGATGAACAGAGTTTTTAAGATGATAATGACAATGGAGAGATGATGTATGCATACCAGTTGATAGAAGAGCACATAGATGTCCCCAGGCGGTACCATTGGCCAAAATACTATCACCACACTATCAGGAAGATTTTGTAAAAAGTGCCAAAAGAGCTATGGAATAGCAAGCCCCATGATGTAGGTTTCTTGAAGGGAGTAAGATTGTACACAATTAAAATAAATCAAGGGGCAATATCACCACGGCTGAAACAGTACCATATGTCAAGAGAAACAGATGAAAAAAATATATGACACCATTGTCACATTATGCCAATACAGCATTATAAAACTGTCAGAATCTCCATGCATTACGGCCATGTCCCCTGTGAAGAAAGTGAAGGGGGGCTTTTGGAGATTTGTGCACAATATAGTGAAGGCAGAGATTCCAGTGGTGCATAACCCAGCCATATGTTTGTGCAATAACAGTACAAACAACACACATTTCACAGTGATCGATCTCCAGAATGCTTTAGTTTCTATACCATTGCACCCAGACTCACAATATCTCACCATGTTTACATACCACAGACAGAGATTTCAACACACCCGATTAACACAAGGCTACTGTGAATCACCCACTGTTTTAATAGTGTTGCAAATGGATTTGGAGAATGTACATACACAAAGTGTAGTGATAACATATGCGATTATGATCTTTTGGTGTGCAGCACCAATAGAGATGAATGTAGAAAAGACTCAGTGATGCTTTTGACACTATTTGCAGAGAAGGGGTATTAAGTGGACAAGGACAAGTTGGAATATTGCTAGAAAGAAGTAATTTATTTGGCACAAATGATATAATATGAAGGAAGTAGAGTAAAACCAGAAAGAGCAAAGGCAATACACAACACATCAGATCCAACCAATGTCTAAGAAATGCAGCAATTTCAGGGATTTTTCAACTACCACCTACACTATACCCCTTTTACAGGGATTTAAAGATACACAAAATGGCAATCATCCCTTTATTTGGTCAGTAGAGATGATCAAATCATTCCATGAACATGCAGTCAGCACTACCCCGGTTTTGGCTATGCCAAATTATAATAAGGAGTTCTCCAATTCTAATGGGTATGTGATGATGGCTTTCCTCACTCAGCAGGATCCTATGTGGCACAAATCCCAGGCCTATTATAGTGCGCTTTTGGACCCAATAATGAACCCAGTTATGCAAGGACATTTTCCATATGAACCATCTTTGGCAGCAGCAGCTTTGCAACGGAGAAATCATTGACATTTACCATAGGCTGATCAGTGACTCTTTATGTAGAGTATGTTTTACCACACCGTGTCTCAGGCTATGAAGTGATTCTTTCAAATCCCTGGATTTAATTGTTGAGGTGCCACATTGTTAATCCTGCCACTTTTATTGCTGAACCCATGGAGAAGGGTGATTATATACATGATAGCTCCACATTCACTAACATCTATGATGCCATACTCCATGTTGAGGAGGATGCATTAGGGGTAGGAGAAATAGCTTTCTTTGGCTGGTCATTAACAATCGATCAGAGCACGTGATTGCGACATACAGGAACATCTGTGGTACATTATGAAGACATAGGGCCTCATTCTGAATGTGGCGATAAGGGGTTAATGGCGCCGGTAAGGATGCTGGTGCCGTTAACCCCTTACCACCACATTCTGAGGTCCTTTAGCGGGTCCTGCTGAGGGCAGATGGTAAAACCAGCTGCCCTTAGTGTGAGCCGCTAAAGGACCAGGGAGCTAATAACGGGCCCGTTACTAATGGGCCTGTTATTAGCTCCCTCCCATTCGCATTGAGCCCTATTGGGGCTCGAATGGGAATGGGGATGGCTTCCCTGAATGGGGACTTACCGGGTCCTCAAAGGTTACAATAACCCGGTAAGTCCCCATTCAGGGAACCCAGACCCGAGTTTGGAGGCAGCCATGCCGCAAATAGCGGCATGGCTGCCTCCAAACTCGTAATGAGGCCCATAGATTACGAGGTAGTAGCAACAGTAAAATTTACCTCACACTACTTAGCACAAGCAGCTAAACTAATAACACGAATATCAGTATTAGAGATGTAAAAAGAGCAACCTATCACAGTTTGTTCAAACCCTGCATACCTCACGTCTGCAGTACATTTAGCCCTCTCAAGATAGAACAGGAGAGGTTTCAAAAGGTCAAATGGCATACCTGCACAAGATAATCAGTTACTTTCCAGACTACATGATACATTAACAATCCCTTCAGCAATAGCAGTGGTGAAGTGTGCAGCCCATAAAAATGGACAGATAGCTTGGGGGAATTTCGTAGAAGAGAAAGCAGCCAAATGAGTAGCATACTCAACAACTATATTAGAATTGGTAGAAAGGAGTAAAGAGATACCACAACAGCAAATGTATATTAATGAACCTTATAATGCTTTACCCCTGACACAGATAATTGAATTACAAGGATGTGTCCCCCAGCAGGAACAGGTATTATGGAGAAAGAGGGGATGCTCTTTATCCACCACAGATTTGGTTTGGAGACACAATATAAAGGGAAACCAGTTATCTCATTGGAATTACTTACAATT
This sequence comes from Ambystoma mexicanum, assembly GCF_040938575.1. NCBI lineage: Eukaryota > Metazoa > Chordata > Amphibia > Caudata > Ambystomatidae > Ambystoma > Ambystoma mexicanum. Next base: position 1,375,769,481 of record NC_090922.1, read on the forward strand.
GCTCTTGAACAATTACTCTATCTCACACACATATGTATGTATTCATTTATTGGGCATTTGTTAGGCACTTATACAACTAATAAATTGTGTTTCAAAGTGCCCATAGGGCAACTGTGAGGGAACATGGGATGAAAAAATAATAATAATACACTGGAAGATAAAGACAAACCTACTAGTATTGTGAGCATTCTAGGCGTGCAAGTGCAGAGAGAGGAGGAGGGAGAGAGAGAGGGGGATAAGTGTTGGGGTGCCTGTGCTGGTGAGTGAGCAGCAGGTGTGAGTGCCCAGAGTAAGGGGTGCTAGGGAACTATCATCTGTAAAAAATAAAAATAAATGGGTAAGTGCAGGCCTACACTGGTAAAGGCCGGTAAGTGCCAAGAGCAAGTGCTGTGTGTAGACAGAGGCTGACATCAATTGGGTTAGGGAAACCAGGGCCCTGAAGGACACATTAGGGCCCTGGTAACAAATCTCAGCAACTGTTAGATTATCATGGGAGGAAAGAGGGGGGAGAAAGTGAAAAGGAAATTCTTGAGGAGCTTACAGAATTTGAGGCGGTCCGGCTCAAGTTGAAGAGGAAGGGGGAGGCTGTTCCATAAGAGGGAGCCATCTGAGGAAGAAATCAGCCCCTGGCCCTATGTTTAGTGAAATGCTTGACACATAGAGAGTTGGTACCAGAGGAACGTAGAGGTCTAGAGGGTGTTTATTTTGTAAGAGCAAGTTGCAGATAGTGTGTTCCCTGGTCCCAGACATCCTTGTGTATAATGCAGAGGAATTTGAAATTGATCCTTGCAGCAACCGTAAGCCAGTGGAGATATTTTAGGGCAAGAGAGCTGTGGTCCCTGGGCTTGAGACCATGGATAAGTCTTGCTGCCTTATTATGGATTAGCTGGAGGGGTCATAGAGAGGAAGAAAGTAGATTTGAGAGAAGGCTATTGCAGTAGTCTAGCCTCGAGAACCAGGTCTCTGGTAACATTGAGCTTCTGGAGGAGAGTGAGAAAAGGGAGAATTCCTTTGAGAAGGAAGAATTGAAAATTGGACTTCTTGGCAATGATCTGAATGTGAACGAGGAAGTAGAGAGAGTTGTTGAAGATGACTCCAAGGTTTCTGGCTTCAGATGAAGTAGAAGGGGGAGAGCCCCTAAAGGATGGCCAGAATGAGGGGAGGGAAGAGGGTGCAGTGGATCCAATTAGAAGGATTTTGGTCTTGCTGACATTTAGGCAGAGATTGTTGGAAGTGCATGAGGACTGGATGGCAGAAAGGCAGTCCGGGATAATGGAAGATGCTAGCAGGTCTGCAGGAAGTTTGTAAAGAGTTGTGTGTCATCAGCGTAACACTGGAATTTGGGGGAGAAGGAGGAAATGAGGAGTGCCAGCGGGGCAAGTTAAGTTTTAAAGAGCCTGGGGGAAAGGTTGGAGCCATAGGGTACCTCACAGGTGGAGAAAGAGGTAGGTGAGGAGAAGGCACCCAGAATAACCTGGGACGAGTGCTCAGTATGGAAGGAGGTCAGCCAATCCAGTGCCCACTCTGAGATAACCAGAGTATCATGGAGCCGTTTTATGAGGATGGAATGGTTGACAGAGGCAGAGGAGAGCTCAAGTAGAATGAGGACAACAGGAGAGTTAGAGTCAAGAGATGTGAGCAGTTCTTCACATGTGTTCAGAAGAGCAGTTTCCATGCCTCTGGATGCTCGGAATCCAGATTGATGGTCATGGAGGCCACCAACAAGTTCAGTGTGTGAAGTAAGTTGGGGAGGCTAACTTCTCCAGGTGTTTCCCAAGGACGGGGTTGATAGAAATAGGGTGATAGTTGGCTGGACAGGTGGGGTCTGCTGAAGGTTTGTTCAGGAAGGGGCGCACAAGAGAGTGCTTGAGGGTGGTGCGGAAAGAAACAGTAGCAAAAGAGTGGTTGCCGAAATCAGCGAGTGCAGGAGCAAGAGAGACAATGTTGTCCTTGATGGTTCTGGAGGAAAAAAGGGAAACCTGTTTGGAAGAAACATTCATAGAGCAGACAACTCTGGAGCCCTCATCTGGTGTGACAGGAGAGAAGGAGGAGAGAGAGGCAGAGGGAGGGTGGGAGGCCATAGGAGGCAAGAGGGTATGGTAGGGGTTGGGGAAGAGGGTAGCAAGTGCTCAAGATGTCCCGAATTTTAGGGGTGAAGTGTGTGGGCAGTGTGTTGCAAAGGGCCTGGGACAGAAGAGAGTAGGAGGAGACTACAGAAGGGTTGTCTAGTTCCCAGCCGAATAGAGTTCAGCCATGTTATTGGATGCACCCGATAACCATGCCTAGATGTGGGCCCTTTTCTTGGCACAGATGGAGAGTCTGTATTGCCTTTGGACCAGGTGACAGGCCAATTTGTCAGAGGATGAACCTGAGGTTTGCCACTTCAGTTCGGCAACTCTGAACTTGCGTTTCAGGGCTGCAAGTTCAGAGTCAAAGCAGGTATTACACTTGAGGCAGGTTTCAGGCATATCCTCATGACTGGGGCAAGAATGTCCAGAGTGCTTGTAATGACCGTATGGAGCTTGCTGAGGGCAGAGTGAGAGGTAGAGTCTGGAGTAGGGGGATAAGCGGGATGAAAGTGGATGTGAATGCAGCAGCTGACACTCGTTTCATAAGACGGATGTTCGGGAACAAGGGTGGCAGGGCTGTCAGATGGGCGGTCAGATGGGCGGAGGGGATCCGGAAAGAGGAGAGTAGAGAATGGTCTGACCAGGAGAGAGGGGTGACCAGTGGGGGGGGGGATCAGAGTGTATGAAGACGTCAAGAGTGTGTCCTGCCATGTGGGTAAGACCAGAAGGGAGAATGGAGAGGGAGAGTGAGGTACAGAGGTCAAGGAAGGAGTGCATGCTCTGATAGTAGAGTCCAAGTGGATGTTGAAATCACCCAGGAGAAGGAATTTAAAGGAGGTTGAGAGGAGAGAGAAGCAGAAATTGGCCCATTCATAGAAGAACAGGGTGGTAGCACCCAGGGGCCTGTAGATCATGTCAATGGTCGGAGAGATGACCAACTTGCACACCAGGCTCTCAAAGGAGGAGTAAGGCTGAGTGGGTATGAGGGAGAAAGGAACCCACTCAGGGAAGATTAAGGCAACCCCACCACCAGTACGGTTAGGTCATGGCTTGGAAATTATCTTGTCACCATTTGGGAGAAGGGAATCAAAAGCAGAGACTGAGCTGGCATTGAACCATGTTTCTGTGAGAGCAAGAATGTTGTGGTCAATGTCTTCAAGAAGGAGGCAGATGTCGGTGGAGTGTTTGTTGGCTGAGCGGGTGTTAAGTGTGGCCACATGAAGGAGGTCTCTACCTTTGAAGGTTTTATGAGGAGGAGTACAGGGGCACTGTATAGCAGATGGAGGGGGAGGAACAGAGAGAGTGGTTGGGGGAGAGGCAGGTGAGGGAAGGAAGTTAATGAGGGATAGCAGGCACCGGTCGTAGAGAAGGAGTTTGGGTTTAGGACCCAGAACCAGGATACTGCCAGTGTGGTGGACATAAATGATACACAGGACTTCCCACTTGGTGCCAATTTTAATGGGGGAGGATGTGAAAGGAGAGAGAGTACAGATGAGATGATTAGTCCATAGATATAAATAGACCAATATACTGTGCACTCCATAGCTATGTCAAGAGTACAGAGATGAGGATATCGATGAAGACCTGTATAGAAGTTTCACAAATATAGGTATCGGCAATAGGTAGGCTAGTATTGGTGGTCAGGATGTCTTTTTTGGTGCCTTTCCCTTCCACACATTGTAATAGAGGTGGGTAGGTGATAGTGTAGCAGTTAGAGAAGATAGGATAGATGGTGAGTGCCATCAGGATGGCAGAGGATAGATGAAGATAGAAGAGTAGTTAGACTGCACAGTCTTAGCCCAAACTCACCAAGAGGCCTAGTAGTTACAGGGGTACACAATATAAAATGCAGTGGGGTGGCAGATAGTACAAAAACACACAGCCAAATCCAAAAATCAAAAAGAGGGCATAGAATACAATGCAGCAGTGGGGTGCAAGACGGTACAAACACACACTCCTAAATTTGAAATTCAAAAAGAGGGCACATAATGCAATGCAGCAGTGGGGTGCAAGATGGTACAAACACATGCAGCCAAATAGGAAATTAAAAAAGAGGGGACAGGATGTAATGCAGCAGTAGGGTGCAAGATGGTACAAACAGACACAGCCAAAATCGAAATTCAGAAAGAGGGTATAGAATGCAATGCAGCAGTGGGGTGCATGATGGTACAAACACACACAGCCACATTTGAAATTAAAAAAGAGGGCATGGAGTGCAGTGCAGCAGTGGGGTGCAGATTGGTACAAACACACACATCCCCATTTGAAATTAAAGAGGCCACGGAATGCACTGCAGCAGTGGAGGACAGGATGGTACAAACACAAACAGCCACATTCGAAGTTCAAAGATGGCACATAATGCAATGCAGCAGTGGGGTGCAAAATGGTACAAACACACACTCCTAAATTTGAAAATCAAAAAGAAGGCACAGAATGCAATGCAGCAGTAGGTTGCAAGATGGTAGAAGCACATGCAGCACAATTCTAAATTCAAAAAGAGGGTACAGAATGCAATGCAGCAATGGTGTGCAAGATGGTGCAAACACACACAGCCACATTCAAAATTCAAAAAGACATAAATACAATTCAGCAGTGCGGTGCAGGGTGATACAAACACACACAACCAAATTCTTAATTCAAAATGAGGGTACAGTATATAATACAGCAGTGGGGTGCACAATGGTACAAACACACACAGACAAATTGGAAATTCAAAAAGAGAGCCGAGAGTGCAATGCAGCATTGGGGTGCAGGATGGTACAAACACACAGCCAAATTCCAAATTGAAAGAGGCCACAGAATGCACTGCAACAGTGGTGTGAGGGATGGTACAAACACCACAGCCAAATTTGAAGTTCAAAGAGGGAACCAAATGCAATGCAGCAGTGGGGTGCAGGATGGTACACACACACAGAGCCAAATTCGAAATTCAAAGAGGGCACAGAATGCAATGTAGCAGTGGGGTGCAAGATGGTAAAAACACACAACCACATTTCAGTTGAGCTAAAATAGACCCAGAATGCATTGAAGACGGAAGACAAATTATGTAGGTACAAAAGGTATCTAAGGAATATATAGCACTGGACCTTAAAGAAGAATGGTTCATTTATAAATTACAGGAACGTGTGTCATAATTCATTACCAACTGTGTAATATGCCAACAGTACACTGCAGGACACACCTTAAAAAAGGTAAAGCTATAGTGCCTTGTTTCTCTGGACATTTTTTTGCCACCTTCATATTCATTATGCAAACATGGTCAATAAATGTAGCAATTACCGTTACATGGTGGGGGATATGTAAGGGGCTCAGGTCTGACAATGGACCACACTTTTTCAATGGCCTATTTTAAATAGATTACATCCAAATTGGGCATTAAACATAAATCGTGTTTGGTTTATCAAGCCCAAGCTAACAGATTTGTGGAACGACTCAACGGCCTGCTAAAGGTGAAGTTGTGTGACACACTTCACATATATTGACTCCATTGCTGGCCACAGGCGTGCTTGGCCAGATTTCTGCCATTTGCAGTACTGGGTTTGGTATGTTAAAGGCTTAAAGGAAAATTTCCCTTTGCTCCCCGCTGAAAACCAATCAACTTTGGTGGCATCTACAGTGATTAGCTCACTGGATTATTGAAATGGCATTTACTTGGGGCAGCCCAAGTATCAGATCCAGCGAATGCAAGTCTTGCAGACTGCGGCAGCTCGCCTGGCGCTTGGGGCCCCTCGCCTGACTCCTACTTTGCCCCTGCCACATCACCTGCTTTGGCTTCTGATGACAGCTCACATTGAGTTTAAAATGTTGTGTGTTGTTCACAGAGCTATCCACAATGTGGGCCCACATTTTCTGAAAAAATAAATTGCAAAAATATTGTCCAGGGAGACACCTAAACTCAGACTCTCATCAGCTTCTCAGGCTCCCTAAATTTGGTCAGAAGCGTCTGGGTGGCTGCTCTTTTTCTGTGCTGTTGCCCAGTTTATGGAATGCTCTCCCACTGGACCTAAGAACCTTGGTTGACTACTCTCCCTTTAGGAGAGCTTTAAAGACACATCTGTTACATCTTTTTCTTTCTCTTTGCTAATATATTGGTATTGAGTATTTGAGCCTGCCTCCTCACTCGCTTTTAGCTCCTAGACGCCCTCTTTGGGCCTTAGTTGCACTTTATACATTTTAAATATAAATATAAATATAGGCTCTTTTAGCTTTATGACATCAGCCAGTTCAGAGTACCATCTAACTCTGCATGAGATAGATACAGATAGAAGAATGCATGCACCATTAATACTTACATGCACACTTTCTGAAGCTCATAGCGCTACAGATGTTTTAGGGGATGAATTTCAGGAATATCTTAGGGCCTTCACCAAATCTATTAGGTTTATAACCGAGCATGAAGGGTCCCGGCGCCATCAGCTGGACGCTGCTGCCAGAGAAGAGGTGACACTTCAGGACGAAGCAGTCTTGCTACCACTGCTTCAGCTCTATCCTAGTGAAAGTGCTATTTTGAGAAACAATGAAACATTGTGCACCTCTTCAACAAACCTCCTTTTGTAAGATTCTGTGAAGTGGTGTACTCGACCCCAACAGCTGTAAAAATCAAGAGCAGAAAGGCAAGGGTCCATCACAGCGATGTTAAGAGAGACAAGAGAGGAAAGGTTAGTATAGTTAGGTTTCATATGACTGTTTCTAATTCCATTAATCCTTTTTAGAGGGAATGGTTTTCTTTATTACCACAGCATAGGGGATGTGAAGGAGTTATGAAAAATGTGCCTTGTACAGTTATAATTAGTGTGTTTTCCTTTTTTTCCCTTTCTTTGTTGGCACAGAAAGGCATTGATGTTATAAATGTGTTAGATAACAGGAGTGAAAAGTTGACTTGGACACACATTTAGGTTTTCGACCTGAAGTGGTTTCTGGGTAGTAGCTATTATGGCCCTCCCTCCCATATCAATAATATGTGGCATGGCAACATGCAGGTGGTGGGAAGGCAGAGATTGAATGAGGATTGTTATGTTTACTCTCTCATTGCCCAAGCAGTGGGCACCCCTAGGCTGTTCATACCACAGGAGATGCCAGTAACTATGACACACTGTCTACTCCATCTTGCATTATGTAAATCAAAAGGGGTATTTCAATGATGGTGAGCACAAAAAGAGTGGGTAGAAAAGGATGATTACATTTTTTGTTTATGATTTTATTAAACTTTAAAAAAGGCGGATAAATAAGGATATAATAATTTTCAATGCACTATGAACTACAGGGGGCTGTGACTTTTAGGATACAGAGTGCTCAGATTTTGGAGGGAAGATTCTGTCTTGGTGTTGGATGAGGACCCAATTGCACATAACAGGGGAGGTTTTCCACTTAGGGAGAAGGGGAAACTGGGATAATGGGATGCAGAGTAGAGGCAATAGTAGGACTGGCAAAATATATGCTTGGGGCTCCATGTTAATGGGAAATAACCATTTTGCCACTGCCTATGATAACCTGGTGGCACTGGGGTGTCAGGCGGCAGAAACTGTGTTACGGGGTCAGTGAACCCATAATGATGACCAATGTGTTGGACTTGGGTGGTTCTAGAGTTATTGGAATAGCCAATGGTAGTTTTCAATGTACAGGGTTCTATAGGGTCCTCCGCAGAGCAGCCAAGGACTATGCTTGCATTTTTATTAATGTTATTTATTGTAATTATGTTAATCCTGCTTTTTTTTCGCGTTATAACCTTTTGCCAGATGTGGGAGAGTTTGAGTTTTTTTCATGTTTGCTGCCAGCCCTTACCTTTGCAAAATAAAGTACACAAAGCTGTTTTTTTCTTGCACCTTTTGAGCACCATTATTGCATTTCATTACATTGATTTTGGTTGCACTTAAACAATACCTTCTTGCGTAAACAGAAAGAAATGAAATATCAGTTTGTTGATTTGTTTTCTTGGCTTGTGGTAGTGTCTTTTGTTAAGCTCGTTTTACTTTATTCCTGTCACGCTGGCAGAACATTGGGTAAAACCATTTCACTCTATTTCAAACATCTTTATTTAATGTTTATTGATCCAACACTGTGTGTTCCAGTCCATATTACACAAGCAGAAGCATTTGTGCTAAGTGCATTTGTTAATGTTTCGGAACAGGTGCACATTTTAGATAATATGGCCCCTAGGCATTTAACACCATTTCTTTTTTCAGTCCTTCATTAGAGTCATACAGCATTTTTTGGTAAATGTTTCTAATATTTAGTACATTTCCATGTATTTTTGTAGAAAATGCGCAGTAGAAGATAAAGGGCTGGATTCATAAAGTGTTTTTCAATGGGTACTGTGAGAAACCAGAAGGTGTCTCACCAACTAGTCGCCAGGGATCTGTCATCCAGGTGGCCCGGACACAGCAATTGCTTGTAGATCCAGTTCCTGGGGGTGGACCAGTGCGGGGGGATCATCTTGGTGTGGGGTCTTCGGGGAGTGGGGGTGAGACACCCATGGGGTGAGATGAAGTATCCCCTTACCTGTAACACATTTACCCCATTCTACTAGGTAGGGTACTTAGGAACTCAACCCTCTGACCCCGTTTCACAACACAAACACTTTCTCACAGACAGTCTGCTATGAGAGAAAATTGACTAACATCCGAGCTGTATACCTGATGTGTCCCAATTTTAAGGAACTCATAGTTCAAAGGTGTTTATTAAACTGTATAATTGGGTTGGAAAAAGGCCTAATCTAAACCTAAATCTAAGATCGTTGCAAGCTACGACCATCAAATGATTATAAGGCAGTCCTAGTGGTGTTTTGTCAAAATAAAAGGGCCTATACTAAAAAAAATACTATCTTCAATCCTTAAAACTAAATACAGAAAAGTGTGGGATAAGGTTCTTGAGAAAGAAAGAAGTGTTCACAAATGGTAAGTCAGGATGTAGTTGCTGGGAGTCTCACTTACCCATGTTTTTACCATGGGACAGGGTGGGATTCCGGAGCACAGAATATACTCAAGCTTTTGTCAGCACAGGCCTAAAGGTCCGTTCTCAGATACCAGGACCTCTGGCGGCTAAGTCTCTTTTCTAGAAGAAAGTCTCTTGCCTCCAAGGACATGCTGTATGTGAAATAATATACACAGGGGTTCCTTTTCCATGGCACGTTGGGTGAATCTCTTCACACCATGGACCTCCTCTTCCTGGCTCAGACCCCCACCTCCTTGAATGTTAGCCTCCCTCCAACAAGTTCACTATGGCTTGGATTCCAAAGGGATTTCAATAATCTTCTCTGTTACATTCACAAGTGTTAATGTCCTTTTACACAGCTCATGGTGAACCTCCCTTTCTCAGGTTCACGCTTGTCAACACAAATGTTTATTGAGGCATGCCTTCACCCCTTTTTATTGGCATCCCTCCATCAAGTTCACTCTTGACAATCCTTTCTCTTGTCTTGCGGGATTAGCCTTGCTTAGCTTTTCGTTACTTACCAGTCAGAGACTTGGACTGTACAGCAGATTTTTCTAGATCTCTGTATGACCACTCTTCTCACGGCTTTCACACAGCCTTCTGGTATTGGTATGTTAAAAAAATGGGGAATCAGTTAGACTGTCTTGCAGAACACCAACGTAGTTTCAGACCCTTATAGCCAGTTTTCCCCTGCTACCTTCACAGTTCTTTGAACTTTCCTTAACATGTAACGGTCATTCAACACAGTTTGGTTTCTTATCGGTTCTCCCCTCGACTCACTAGCTGTGATGAACCACTTGGCTTTCCTTGTACCTGTAGTCAAGGACGGTACCATGGTAGCAAGCGCCTTTGTTCTCCTCCTTAGCAGCGTAGGCGCATCCCGTGTACGTTGACATCTGCTGCAGCACACGTTAGCTTTTGTGTGCCGTTTTCCGACTTCTTCCACAGAGGAATCGTGGGTGTGGGTCGGAAAGGGCAAGGTGGCTTGTCTCCTTGTCACCCTCTCGGTTCTCACCATCTTTCTCCACCTCTTGAACTGCTGCCCTGGGATAACTGTCTCGTCATGTTGACTGACTTACTCGTAGTGTGCTCTCATGCTCCACCTTGTATCCCTGTGAGGAAAGGAAAGGCCTGTCAGGTGTGAGTGATTCTAGTCAATTGCCTGACTTTGCCTGACCCTTGTGTTGGGACATGTCAGGTAAAGGGCCCTAATGTTAGTTTTCTCTCGTGTTTTGCATACAAGCTTGTGTTAGAAAGGGGAAGAAAAGGATAGGTTAAGTATACTATGTGCGAGGATAGGGAAGATGGGTTATGAGAAGGGGAATACTGCGTTTCACCCGTCTGTCTTCCTTTTCCACTCCCTGAGGACCGCCCCATCCAAGTGATTATCCCACACTGGTCTACCCCCAGGAACTGTATCCAATAACGATTGCCGTGTCCGGGCCACCTGGATGACAGATACCTGGGTACTAGTTTGTGAGACACCTTCAGGTTTCTCATACAATACAATGGTCAGGCAGGGTCAGGCAATTACTGACCACCACGCACACCTGACTTCCATAAAAACTTCCCACATGGTTTTGAATGGGAAATCATTTTATACCCTCTAGATCGTATGTATATATATTGGCCTAGGCCAAGTCGCTCTGCGAAGAAATCCACGTTGCAAGGTCCTGACCTTAGATCTGTGTTAGCCGCCATTTTAGGTTCATATCCGCCATTTTAGATTCTCACTCTAAAGTCACCCTGTGTTCTAAGATGGTGGACAGTGTCGTTTTTTGTAACTTGGGCGTCTTGATCTCTGTGTACAAGTTAATGTGTAAACTGCCCGCAGGCCAAATGTTAGGGTCATGTACTGAGACCTTGTCCTTCGTTGACCTATGTATAGAGGATTACCTGTGCCATCAATACTAATCCATGAACATATATAGTGCACAATACTGTTAGAGCATCTAATGTGAACACATGTTTAACTATATTGTATAAATGAGTACGAAGGCTCAATATGAAATCCAAAGATACACTGTTGCTATTGTAACTTGTTGAAGAATGTATTAAGGATAATCCGTAAATGTATAGATGCATAAATCCGAGATTCATTAATTTACAAATGGGTTTGACATCATGTTTTGGATTGTATAAAAGGTGTGACTATTCTGATGTACAGTCCCACTCACTGCACACACCGAACAGGGCTGGTATTCGCTGTGTTGTACTGAGGGCCTGATAGCTATCTGTTGCTTTGTCCTTTGAAACTGTTCAGTTGTAGAATAAAGATCTGTGTATCTTTTGAACCCGCATTTGGTGTATTTCCTTTTGGGGTACTCAGCCTCGATATCTTCTTTTTGCTTTCACAATGGATAAAAGGCAGAGCACAAGAGCACATTCTGAGCCAGGCAAAGAACACGAGGAAAGTGCAGCTCCAAGATGGCAGTTTAACACGAGGAGCAAGATGGCAAAATCGTAGGGGATCACAAGGAGGGAAGTGCCCTTGGCCTTTTCGACAAGGAACCGTTACTTTCATGAAGCCCCAAGATTAGAAAGTGCACAACCAGGAAACCAGGCTGAAAAAACCAGGCAGAGAAATCCTGTATTGTGTGTCAGAGGTACCCGGGGCCCTCCAAGTGTTTGATGTTGATATGGTAAAGAAAGTGGATGGCAAAGTAGATAAAGATGGTTCGAACCTGACGGAAGGAGATCAATTTAAACTTTTGTTTTAAAGCCAGTTTGTGTTACAATAGATACATTGGTCCAAGCCTGCCAGAGGGAGACTAATTGAAGATTTTTTGTTAGAAGGGATCTGAGCTCGATAGAGGGGGATCCGGGGTGAACCGTGAATCAAACAAGAAATTGGAAATTCTAAGGAAATTGCGTATATGTGAAAATAGAAACTTTGTGTTAAAGTGGACCTGAGCCCGGCGGAGGGTTATCTAAAATGAACAGTAACTCACCTGAGTGTGCATAGGAGAATCCTAAAAGGCAAATAAACTTTATTTTTGTTTTTTATATCAGGCCCTCTGAAAGTCAGGAAAAGGTTATATCAAGACGAGATGAACAGCCTTTGGCACGGAAGGCCATGATGTTGAAGTTTTGAAGTACATCCTCATGCTATAGAAGCCAGAGATTGTTCTAAGCTCGATTGTGCCACCTTATCGTGTGCTGAAAACATGTGGAAGGGCAGCCAACAGCTTGAATATCCTGACATTTCATTTCTTGAACACTTTTCTTTTACATAACATTATTTTCCACACTATTTGTATTCAGAGGTAAGGATTGGCTCTAGGTGTATTGGTATAGGCCCTTTTATTTTGACTAGACACCACTAGGACTGTGTTATTATTATTTGACGGCCATAGCTTGCTCCCATCTTTAGATTTTGGCTTAATTAGGTGTTTGTTAATCCTAATTAAGGTTCAAGAAACACCCTTGAATTGTGGTCATTTTTGTCTGTCTTACTGCTGATACCATGCCTTCCTTAGAGTACATCTCATTGAAAAGCAGTTTGTTAGCTCAGATTCAAATTGTGGTAAAATGCATGCATGCACAAATTGAGCAGCACTACAGAAACTTTGCACTAATGCAAGTGCAATAAGCACTGGGGGAAAAAATGCCATGGGCCTCATGACGAGTTGGGGGGTGCAGAAAAGATGCTGTGGTGTTACTGTTAAGCACTGGGGGAAAAAATGCCATGGGCCTCATGACGAGTTGGGGGGTGCAGAAAAAATGCTGTGGTGTTACTGTCTACCTCCGCATTACTGCAACACGGAAATGTGATTTTGGAAGCACAGTAGCTCATTAAGATGTCCTCTCTGGCTTGGAGTTTTCTGTCCAGAACTATAGAGATATAAGGAGTACTATCGGGCAACTAAAGCAGAAGCATGAAACCCCAGAGATACATGATGAACAGATAACACAACCATATCACCTCACACCCAGACAGATCCTGATCCTAGTTATGGTATATGTGAAGAAATATTCTTTATCAATTACGTTAGGAATCTTAACATTTAAATACATTTTACTTTAATATCTTATTGTATGCATAGAAATGTTCCACGCTCTATGCAAAATATAGAAACTGAAACACGCCTACAGCATCAAGCATCACCATTGCTAAATAAAATAACTTCTAAGTCCAACATCCTTGAGACCGCTCCTTGTTGGTATAGTTTACCTTGTCAGACATAAAGTTAATTCTTCTTGTCACATGATTACTGTCCCAATTGTCATAATCATGGAGGCACCAATCTATTTTAACTCAAGTCAGTGAGAGCAGGCTCACAAACTGGCCCTGCAGCTGCTGGCAGTCTCACAAGTGCTGCTCTGTCAGGTCTGTAGATTTCTGAACTCCATCCACAGACCTATCAGTGAACTTGCACCAATGAAGTAAGTAACCTTACTGATTGTCTCTAGCAACACATAAGGTCCAGGCCACCTATCATGTCCTCTTGGCTGACATTGAGAATGTGTGTACTGCATTCTCTAAATGTGGCCATTTTGGATCAGAGCCCAGGTATATAGTCTACTATGTTGTGAGAAGGAGTTTGCAGATTACTCTCCAATCCTTGATTTTCCTGTTTTATGGGACTCGTAACAGATAGACAAACATTAGCCTTTAAGGCACAACCTGGTAGGTAAACAGGAAGCCTGGCAGTACAATATTCCATTATCTCCTCAGGGGTTATAGAAGCTACCTAACTTGCCTTCAGGTTCTTATTAAGCCTTTCAACATGCCCATTTCTCTGTGGGTGGAAAGTTGTCAAAAACATATAAGTAAAACTACATTCCTTCAACATCATCTTCATTTATGAAGTTATGAAGTTAGAGCATATGTCAGAAATGACTTCTTAGGGAACCCCAAACATGAGACTATCCCTATTAGAGCCTATGAAAACCTTGGCCACCACTGTGGTTTTGATGCTTCTCCAGGGTACTGCTTCAGGGTACCAGGTGGAGTGATCTACAACAGCCAAGATGTGTCAGTTTGATTAAGTGGGTTGAAACTCCAAATGACCCATAATGCATATGTCTATTCTCTTGAAAGGCTTCCCAGCCAATGTGTGTGTAATTACAAGGCCCTTTGTTGTCAAGCTTCACTTACCGACTGTTTGGCAAGAATGACAGGACCGGACACACTACTTTATTACAACTTCCATTTAAAACCAGCACATTATAGGCAGACATCATGTCAGCTAATGTGACCACCCCTAACTGACCTTCCAAAGGACTGTTGTCATCCAAGTCCAGTAGAAACCTCCTGTGGCATAAGACCATAACCAACCTCTCATTGGCCCCTCCCTCGGAAGTCTTAGGCTCATTGTATACGAGACCATTCACACAGTACACTATGAACATCCCAAGGGTTAACCCTTGAACATGTTTCTCTGCCTGCTTATGCATACAAGCCAGAGTGGGGCAGTCCATATGTACCATGCAAAGGTCAGTATGACATGGAATTCTAGCTGATTACAACTCACTTAGTTCTGGCAGGCCCTTGAGATTTGAAACTACTGTGTGCTCCAACTCAGGTTCAGGTGCTAAGCCAGTAGGTAACCCTGAGATCACTGAATCTAGTGCAACCTCAGTAGGTATCTCATTAAATACGAAGCACTCACTGGAATGTGCAGAAACCTATGTGGGCTCAGTATGTGGAATGAAAAGTACTGGGGTCCACAGTTTTTCATGTTCTTAAGATGGAAGAATCTGTGTGCCCATAGCCCCAAGTGCTGCTTCCCTTGCTGCTTTGTTATCCCTAGAATGTGTGGATGTGGAAATTATAGTCTGGGTCAGGAAGGTCATTCCCTAACAGAGAGTCAGCCAGCATTACACCTTCATGGGTCTGAGAGGTCTCCGATGGGCATACTAAGGCTGCCAAACCCCCTAATTAACTTGTCCGGACCAGCAATGATATTGGCCCTCATTACGACCCTGGCAGAGAGGGGTTTACGCCAGCGTAATGCATGGCGTACCTCTCCGCCAGATTAGGACTTTCCGTAGCGCCATGGTGATTTTTACGCCCGGATTTTCCGGGCGGAAAAATCCATGCGCTACGGGTCCCCTCGTTAATTACGCCACCGTATTCTACGGTGGCGTAATTAACGCCTTCCCCACTCCCATTATACCCTATGGGGCAAAAATGGGAATGGGGAAGGGTAAATGGGGATTGGGGACTTACCGCCCCGCCAAGGTCGGAATGGGGCGGTAAGTCCGCCAACCCCCATGGCGGAGTTGGCAGCTCTGCGCCATGGTCCATGGTGCAAATTGCACCATGGACCTCCGCCAGGGTCGTAACGAGGGCCATTGTCTTCTAGCACCCAAAGTCCCCAGATGGCGGTGATGCTTTGTTCCCAGTAAACAGACATGCTCCAAAAAGATGCATTTACTGGAACAGAGGCCTCCCTAGGGGACCCAGTATATTTCCCATGCAGAGTCGCTAGGGAGCATTCAGCCACTTTGTGACGTAGTGGAAATTCATCATCTAAGATGCGCAAAAAGATCATGACCTACATCACGAGGCAAATGCTGACTATGGCCTGCTCATATCTACCCTGAATCTCCTTTCCTGGAATGGGGGTCACACTCCATTATCCTTACCCCACTTGCATTTACAACGCTTGCCTTCTCTGCATCCAGGTACTACTGTTCCAGCACTACAGTACCTGCGCTCATCTGATCTATATCCAGAGTCCTCCGCCATGTGGTATACTCCCCATAGCTGCAGCATGAAACTGAGAAGGGTTTTGTTTCATTCCCGGATCATCTCAGCTGTCCGTGGCTTCAAGGGAAGAACCAACAAACACAAGTAAGCAACCAGCAGTGCTCCAGGCCCCAGCATTCTCCCTCTTTCCTCTGGCAGCTGTCCGACATCATGTGTTCCAGATACGCACATCGGGGACGCGTTTTGAATGCAGCAGCCACATTCCTCTTTACTCCAGCTGATTTCCGCATCAAGGGGCACCAGTAAGCAAGCCGAAGCCATCGTTCTGTAGACGCCCCGCAAAGGAGAAAGACACATTAACAGCGCTCAACAACGGAAGGACATTCTAACTGCAAACGAATATAAAAGGACACTGCTTTACAACGCGCATTGCGCCGCATCACTCAGGACAATATTGAAGCAAGAAAGGACATTAAGCAACACGTGTGGACATTGCTTCATACGCGCAAAGCAGAACACTTACCTACTGGCATCACGTGCGCTGCAGCAGGACTGGGCCACCACTCTCAGTGAAGCAACTAAAGACAGAAGTCAATCTGATGTTCTGCGCATCACTTGAATACAAAGGTGAGTGCATTCCCTGCATAGCCTGCTAGTCAGCAAACCCTGGGGAGAGTTGGGGTGGTGGGGGGAAGCAGGAGACACAATGGCTTACCCTCTTCTTATCTGTTCACCTTTAGGTACGCCAAGAGGGCCCGACACCAAAATCATCATATCAAGGACCTCCAACTCACTACCAACCTACCTGTACACTGGGCAATTAGGCTTTCAGCAGAACAGTGGAGTGGCTTGGATTAGCAGCATAACACCAAGGGTCATACAGATGGCGATCCGGACCAATCACTCCTGCAGGGACCCAGAGGTAAGCATTACAGTTAACTCTAGTGCTTTGAAGCAGTCGAAGATATCCTTCCATACTGCAGACAGTTGGACTAAGTCATTGGGGATGTGATGAAAAGGCTTTCCGCGGGTGCCAAAACTCAAGGCATGCCAATCACAAGTAAAGGTCTGCTTGCAAGCTTCATTCTTTTTCTCTAACTCCAGAATGTGCAGCACTTTAAAATTCTATTGTGCCTCCTCTAATCCTACTGCTGCCACCAGTGTGATGAAATGACTGATGCTCTGTAGGAGTTCAGGGATATGTAGTGGCTAAGCTGCCTACTCAGCCCCACACAACTACTAAACCAGCAGTGGTCCCAATTGGAAAAGTGTGAAGGTAAAACAGGTCAGTCTGCCAGGTGTACCTCCTTTGCCATTTGTGCTGACCTGGGCGGAGGGTAGGCTTTATTTCGAGGAATGGTTTGAATTAATCACAGAAGTGACCAGCACCATAAAAGTACAACATCTCTAAAAATTAAAGCATGTCCAATCATCCTAGCTGGAAGTAACAACATAAGGACAGTAGGTCAGCTCCAGGCAGACAGTATTGAGTAGGCTGCTGGTCACATGACCATAACCTGCCAATCAGTTGCTCCACCCACCACCAGTTTTCGTACTTCCAAGCCTCTACTTAAGGATTTAGGCAAGCTCATGCAGACAGCATTGAGTAGGCTGCTGATCATGTGACCGGGCCATACAGTTGCTCTGCCCACCTCCAGTTCTCATGCATTCCAACCTATACTTAGGATTGTAGGCCAGCTCCAGGAATAGAGCATTGAGTAGGCTGCTGGTTACGTCACCAGGCCGTGCCACCCTGTTGCTGTGCCCATCTTCTTTATTTTTTGTACCTTACAAGCCTCTTCTTAAGGACTGTAGGCCAGCTCCAGATAAAGAGCACTAAGTAAGTTGATGGTCATGTGACTAGGCCCTGCCACTCAGTTGCTCCGCCCACCTCCAATATTCGTGCATTCCAAGCCTCTAATTAATGACTGTAGGCCAGCTCCAAGCAGACATTATTGAGTAGGCTCCTGGTCACGTGACTATGCCCTGCCACGCAGTTGCTCCACGCACTTTTAGTTTTCACGCTTTCCTAGCCTCTACTTAAGGAATGAAGGTCAGCTCAAAGCAGACAGCATTGAGTAGGCTGCTGGTCAACTGAGCAGGCTCTGCAACTCAGTTGCTCGACCCACCTCCAGTATTCATGCCTTCCAAGCCTCTACTAAAGGACTGTATGCCAGCTTTAGAGATACAGCATTTAATACGCTGCTGGTTATGTGACCAGGCCCTGCCACTCGGTTGCTCCGCCCACCACCCATTTAATTAGTCCTCCTTAGGCGTCCTCATTGCTGGCGTTCTCAGCAAAGGATATGTGGAATCAAGGACCTCACCTGTCTTTGCCTGACCCGCTAACCTGCATTTCACCTACAAACTAATCACTGTTACTCACCAAAAGACATCACCATGTGTCTCCTCCCTCTCTAGGTAATCCCCATTCTCATTAGGTTTCTAATGGCCTGGCCAGGGACCACATGCACAATCCCTCTCATGTTCATCAATGCTCGCTGAGGAGTAGCACATGCTGCAGAGATTGCTGATGTCATCTCGTACAACAACCTTGCTACCCTAGTCATCAATGAAACAAGGTTTACCCCATCCTCCCGACATCTTTTTAACTTCCTCCTAGCCCAAGGCTACTGCATTAAACATGCCGTCTTGCCAGGAAGGGCAGAAGATGGAGTGGCAATCCTCCAACAGACCGACTGGCACACTCCATCATCCCCTCTCCCAGAACAAGCTCATTTGAACCACTCACCTGCCGGTTCCCTCTATGCACAAGGAATGTGTCACCTTCCACCTCATCTACAGACCACCTCACAGCAGTGGTTCTTTCATTGCAGATATATCCAGCGTACTTTCCTCTGCCAAATTAGTACATTCAAAGAAGGTATTTCTCTGTGATATGAATGTCCCCGAGTCACAGGCTGACAACCACACTCAAAGCATGCTTTTTGCACTGATCACTTCCATGGACCTCAAGCAAATTCTGCTCTACACCACCCACAACAAAGGCAACACCCTAGACTCAGTTTTCACATCATCCCCCTGCATCACCTGTGCAGACCCTATCCCACTTGACTGGTCTGATCATGCCGTCATCCCATTATCAGTCAACCACTTAACTACAGCTCTCAAAGGTCAGGCCAAACACCCCCTCACCTAAAGCCTTCCCAGTAAATGAGCTAGAAGCAAACTTAGCAGACTTCCCCATGACAGGGAATTCCTCACGCCTCCTAGAATTATTCAGCAACTTTGCTATTAATCTGGTGGACACTCATACCCCCTAAAATCCAGCTGGGCTAAGACCAAACCATCCACCTCATGGTTAACCCCTGAGCTAGCCTCCAACAAACGCTCAATCAGTGCCATAGAGAAACAGTGGTTCAAAAACCATAACTCAGGAACCTCACCAACCTCAAACATCTGCGTGCAAACGATAGGATTCTGATTACCAAGGCCAGGGCTGCTTACTACTTCACCACCATTGTGGCAGCCTCTATTAGGAGCAAGTCCTCTTTGAAGTAGTAAATCATTTTGCCAAACTCTCACCTGACCACGACGTACTAGCAACTAAGGAAAAATGCAACAGAATCAACACATCTTTTATTAAAAACATAAACAAAATCTGAGGGACCAATGGAATACTGCCCTTCTAAACCAAATTTTCTCTTCTCTTTCTTCCAGATCTACTAAAACCCTCAAACCGTCTTCTAACTCTGACAATATAATTCCGGCCTCCATTATTAAACAATTGACGGGCCCAGTATGCACTCCTCAGTATCATCAATACCTCCCTCACAGTATGATAATTCCTGGCCACCCTCAAGACTGGTCCCATATGACCTCTTTTGAAAAAAACAACTCTAGATCCTGATGGCCAGGCCAACTACATCCCCATTACGAACCTCCCGTTGATTGACAAAATCTTGGAAAAAGTAGTTGCTACACAACTACTCGCCAGAATCGAACAACTCCACCTCCTAAATGTCTATAAGTAAGGCTTCCACCCAAAATGAAGCACCGATACAGCCACCATCGAGATGGTGGATGATGCTCTCAAAATCATGGATAAGGGTGACTCATGCCTCCTCATCCTCCTTGACCTCTCAGGCTGCATTCACCATCGTCAACCGCTGCATCCTTCTCTCCGTCCTTGCTGACAAGATGGGATTCTCTGGCACTGTCCTGAATTGGTTTACCTCCTACCACTCAGGCAGACACCATTCTTTCCAAATGAACTTGATGTGTTCTAACCGTCTCCAAGGGCCTCATTACGAGGTCAGCAGTAAGGGGTTAACGGCAACGGTAAGGGTGCTGTTGCGGTTAGCCCCTTACCGCCGCATTAAGAGGTCCCTTAGTGGGAGCCGCTAGGGGACCAGGGAGCTAATAACGGCCCACTTTATTAGCTCTATCCCCATTCCCATTGAGCCCTATGGGGGATCGAATTCTCAGAATGGGGGTTTACTGGGTCCTCCAAGGTTGGAATGACCCGGTAAGTCCCTATTCTGAGAACCCGGACCCAGAATGCGAAAAATTCATACAGTTTGCATGAAGGATGATTTACAAAAACAAAACTTCACAATCACATGTCCTTATGTCGATTTGCCCCTCACAATAAATGTGTGTCTGCGGTGCACAGTGAGAGTTTGGCAGTGCGCCATGAGGTCTCTGGGTGTTTTGGCGCATTATAAGCAACAAAGTAAAGTAAAGTGCTTATTCACAGATCGATGCTCTCATAGACTGGCTTCCTCAACAGCTCTTTTCTATTTGTCGGGATTGCCTTTTTGTGGTTCATGCAGGGGCTCAAACCGAACCCTTCATTTCAGTAGCTAAAATAGAATGTCCGAAATAGAAACTCTCTCGTGATATTATTATGTTCTTACATTTCTAACCCTAAAAAACATAAGGTACAATGGGGGTCATTACGACCCAGGCGGTAAGTACACTGACTTTACCACCATGGTGTAAACTATGTTTACACCATCGTGGATGGCGGATTTACCGCCCCATTCCAAGGTGAGTGGGGCAGTAAATCCCCATTTCCCATTTACCCTTCCCCATTCCCATTTTTGCCCCATAGGGCATAATGGGAGTGGGGAAGGTGCTAATTACGGCACCGTAAATAACGGTGCCGTAATTAGCACCAAGGCGGTTTACCGCCCTGGATTTTAACGGCTGCTAAAAGCAGCCATTCAAATTGGAATCAGGCGTTAAGGGTTAACGACGGCGTTAACCCTTAACGCCTGGGTTGTAATGAGGCCCAAATGTAATAACATGGATTTCAAATATTGGGCCATTTTAAAGTCAGTCACTTGCAAGGCACACCTTGCACACACATGAGTGGCGGACTGACTCTGCAGCTTTGCCCAATACCAGTTGCAGAACACAAACCATCTTTTATACTCTGTCTCCTTAGTAAGCAATCTTAAAAGGATTCTGTGTGCAGAGGGGGGTGGTGCCACAATGTTCTGGCATGCTGTGGCTATCAGTCTCAGTGAAAGAGAGGCTACGCATTTAAGCGGAATTGGGCTGTTTTTGAGCAGACCTTTTCTCTTAGGCTGCCTGCTGCCTCTGGATATGATGTCAGTTAAGGTGCAGAATTGGTGCCTGCTGCGGCCTCGCCTCATTGACCATTGGCATACATCTAGGCAATTGGGCATTTATTCGGAATGCGGGATGTCATCAGTTTACATTCACGAAAGCACATGGAAGAGATATCATCAGACCGAGAAAGACTTGTTTCTCAGAGAGTGAACTCTTGGCAAGGCACTGGTTAGAAGCAAGCACTCGCAATGAAGCAAGAATATGTTCATACTTACCTCTATCACACACGGGCCCTTATTTATCTAGTCATTCAACATAGATATATCCTATGATATATCCTATGTTTGGTTTCCATTGTTTCTTCATTTTTAGAGGAATGTTTGATACAGCAAAGTCTTCATGTTATACTTATTCTGAAAACCTTTTTAATGCTTATGCATTTGTAACATCAGCTACTTATCAACACCAGTGTTAATGTATTAAAATAAAACAATATAGAGAACAATAATGGTATTGAATCAAATTTAATATGTGTCTCTGTACCAACACTTATTTCAAGTCATTCATATTCAATTAGTCATCGAATAGAATACTTCTATGACGACAGATTCCTCCCCCAAGGGATGGGGAGCCACACTGGTCAACAACACTGTGCACTGCCTATGGTTGAGAGAGAACTTGGACAAGCACATTGGCTCAAAATGATGGCCATCTGGCTAGCCTTGAAAGCTTCCTCTCGGTTATCAACAACAGCCCTGTCTGCATTCAAGAACAGCTCTACCTGCACGTACTACCTCTAGAAACGGGGAGGCACCAGATCACCTTCTCTGTGCAGGCTAACCATCGATATATGGGAATGGGCCTTAGTAAACAGCATTTGAGGGAGTCTGACCTAGAGGCGAACGGGGTCAGCAGACTGGAGGTCGTCAACTATGAGTGGCAGTAGAACGAGAGGGTCCTGAAGGAGATATTTAACAAGTGGGGCCATCCACAGATAGACCTATTTGCCACCATACTCAACAGGAGGTGTCAACAATTCGCCTCCTCGATGGGACTGGCGGGGTTCACGGGAGGATGCCTTGCAGCTTCAGTGGTTTGGCATGTGGGCCTTTGCATTACCGCCGACTTTGTTAATCCACAAGGTCATCTGCAAAGTCGAATAATCACCTCAACTATGCCTCATTCTAATAGCGCCATGGTGGCCGGCCAGACCATGGTCTCAGAGCTATTGAGTCTGTCGAATCAAACATCAGTTTCCCTGCCAGTGGGGGTGGACCCATTTTTATAGCAGCATGGGGGGGGCAGTAATGCACCCCTCCCCAGAGGAATTAGCCCTAGCAGCCTCGTTCCTGAGCACATAACCTTAGAACACCTCCATTTTCTGCAGGACAACCTTGAGATCATCCGAGGGGCAAGAAATGCTTCCACTAGGTGTCAATACAGAAGCAAATGGACCAGGTTCTGCCACTGGGCCAAGGAGAATGGCGCATACCCCTTGGGGTGCACCCTGGATCACATGCTGCCCTTCTCTGTACATCTGACACAGTCAGTGCAGGTTAAAACATGCTGCACCTAACTGGCAGGCATAGGTGCATACATACAATCCGGTTATGATGTTTTCTCCACTTCCAACCCAGTGGTCAAAAGATATCTGGCAGGGCTAACCAGGCCCACAAACCATTCGAGTAAATGGCATCTGTAGACATTAAATTGGTCACGATTAAAAAAGCGCTTCTGCTGGGTCGTACCTTGGCGTGCAGAGTCAGTGAAATTCAGGCCTTTTGACATCAAAGACATCCATGGTTTTCCATTGCGACAAGGTAATGCTCCGGACACACCCCTGAAAGATTGTTAGGGAGAATTCTCTGTTTAGGCTGAATTTCCTAACCTAGTGAGTCCCCCAGCAGCTTTGCTGGATTTCTGGAGTTTGTTTTTTCCCATCCTGCCAAGAGTGGGACTCTTTTCGCCCGCTCTTGGACATGTATGTGTGTAATTCCTTTGAAATGTCAATGGGCCTCATTACGACCCTGGCGGAGTGGGTTTACGCCAGCGGTATTCGCGGCGGACCCGTCCGCCCTACTACGAGTTTCCGTAGCGCCATGGAGCGTTTTCCGCCTGGTTTTTCCGGGCGGAGAAATCCATGGCGCTACGGGACCTTGTTGTTAATTACGCCACCGTATTTTACGGTGGCGTAATTAACACCTTCCCCACTCCCATTATACCCTATGGGGCAAAAATGGGAATGGGGAAGGGTAAAATGGGGAATGGGGATTTACCGCCCCGCCAAGGTCGGAATGGGGCGGTAAATCCGCCAACCCCCATGGCGCTATCGGCAGCTTTCCGCCGTGCTCCATGGTGCATTTTGCGCCACGATTTCCGCCAGGGTCGTAATGAGGGCCAATGTGTTCTATGGGCTATGGGGTCTTTTACTCCATAGGGTCTCATATGTTTTTCTATGTGTGTTACACCGCACCCTACGTGCCGTAGCACCGGAGCGTCCTAGCGGACCCCCACCATAGACTCCATACCCGGCGACTGACTACTGTCTCCCCGGGCATGTAAAGTCACCATTGGCTTTACTAGACCTAAATTTACTAACAGAACTAGTACAAACCATCTTATTGTGGACGTACTAGTAGGGGTAATTCGATTACTCCTGGATCTGTTACTCGAGGGGGGCACTGTCCCGTCCCCCCTCGTTGAGTTTTGGCTGGTGGCAGTGGAAACTACTTGTTATGTTCGACCCCGAACATAACCCTATGGGATTCGTCCCATTGTTGGAGATTGATACTTTTCCTCGTTAATCTCTAACGTACCACCGGTCTACTTATCGTAAATAAGTTTATCGGATGGTATTTTCTGCCAGAACTCGGTTTTTAAAATGGCGTCTGTGTTCATCTCTGTGACTTCTAAACCAAAGGTTGAGCCCTTTGTTCCACTTTTGGCGGGCTCTGTACAGAGACCCTCCAAAGTGGTGCCATTCTGTCTGGGTTACCACAGGGGTGTGGGAGGGGGTTTAGGCACCCTGGACCGAGTTGCCTTGCCAACTCCGGTCGCACTCTGGAGTGATTGGCCCAAGTGGTGAGCCTCCCCGCTCACCACTTAGCATGTGTTGATTGACAGCTAGGCTGAATGAATGGGGGTTTTCTGCATAAAAGCAGGGCTTTTGGGACTGGATCTTCAGAAGTCACCACAGGACCTAAGAATCCCACGAGGGTAACGCTGAGCCGACCTGCACGACGACACCTCCGGTGGAGCCCTGCGGAACCGAATCACCACTTCCCGACGACAGAGGAGATCTCCCTGCCGGAGAGTCTCTTCCCCTGACTGGTGGGAACAACCAGTCCCCTCAGGACACAGTGGTCGAATTGCCCGTGCAGAGCACCTCGGCAACCGGATAGCCATTACCCCTGTACCACGACCAAAAGGTGGTGCCTTGTGACGGAGCACTCCGCGGCTGGTCTCTTCCCTGGTTGTGCACCGGACTTCACTTTTCTTCGACGACGAGAACATCTCTACTCTGGGCAAAGACCCGACGTGCATCCACCACCAGGAACAACTGCCCCCGCCGGAGCTGCCCTCCACAACAAGGTACCGTGTCCGCCTGGCTTCCCTTTCGATCGGTTCGAGCGAGGTGTCTTAATCCTCTCCTTTCCGTTGGGTCGCCTCCAAGCTTTCTCACGTATTGTTCTGAACTAGTTCAAGACTCGAACGCATTTCCACTAGAGACTTTTGGGACATATCGCCTTGCCTCTCTCCGAGTGGGCCTGGCCTCTGAGGTTTACGATCTATTGTGATTCTTGCCTTCTCGGCTTGCATTTTACCCGTGAAGTATTGAACTGTGTTGCTTTCATAACCTGCCTATTTTTCTCTCCCGTCCTAACTAATATTAGAGTGCCATCTAGGTTGAGGCATACACCTCTGTCTGTAAATAAGTGGTGCCGGTAAAACCTAGACTTGTCGAAATATTGCTAGGGGTATTGATCGTTTCTTCTTCGTAGAGTAATTGTGTTTGATTTGTTTGCCGTGATAGTGCCATAGTGTTTTAGATAGATGTTTCGTTATAAATAAATACCTTAATATCTCTACACTGAGCCTCGTAACGTGTTTGCTTGTCTTACTGTGAAGAATTGCCCTATCTTGTATACTCCACATACTGCTTGACTCTTCTTGAGAGAAGTCTGACTGCTCAGCCACAGCTACCAACAGTGAATCTGTGTGGTGCAGACTGCTACCAAGTGGGTTTACTGCCAAACACCTGTAGTCCTAAATCTTTTGCAGTGGTCCCAGAGGGAACTGCACAGGTTTCCACCTAACAAAGATGTCCAACGTAATCAAATTGTTACAATTTATCATCTTTTAAATAAACTTCGTTGAATCTAATATTCCAAATGAGTCACATGCATTCTTTGGTGGCTGCGAGAGAATGGTGATGCAGATGGAAATAGTTATTTAGGGGAATAGATAATAATTGTCTTGTTAATGCATGGTACTGTGTTACATGATAACATAGATATCATATTACCAAATATGAATTCAATTAGAATGAGCATAAATGTGATTCTTGATTAATCTATTCATGAGTTCTGGTATCCAAGCTCGATTGTGACGTTAACCTTTTGGGGAAAAATCACACTTTAAATAGGAATAATAAGCGAGCTAGGCATTTAAATTCAGTAGGGAGTATCTTAAAAAAGTCTTACCATCACAATGGATGGTGGCAATTCTCACAGTCGTTTCTTCCATCTAATCGGTTTTATTTCAGTTCCATATTTTCAAAAAACACAAAATGAATTCCCATGTACTTGCTAACTAAGTTTAGCTAGCCAAGCCGTTGAAATTGCTGGTGAAATTGAAATATAAACTGCAACACCGTGCGCCTCTCCAAAAGAGGGGGATGACACTGCCATGGTCAGATTTGTAAATCGACTTTGTAGGCCCTGTGATTCGCTCGTCTAGAGGAAACAAGTACATGTTGACCGTTACATGCTTGTTTACCAAGTGGTTGGAATGTCTCCGAGCCCCAAACTGCAAGGCAGAAACAGCAGCTGCCCTGATGATTAACCACATCTTTTCCCGTTTTGGTCTACCTCAAAGGATTGAGTCAGACAGAGGTAGCCACTTCACCAGTGAAGTAATGACAAAGATGTTGGAGATCCTGGGGGTCAAAAGAAAGCTACATATTGCTTACAGGCCAGCTTCTTCTGGAGCAGTGGAAAGATATAACCGAACCATTGTGAGCATCGTAAAAAAGTTTGTGGCAGATTCTGGGCCAAGTTGGGATATCCGATTACCTCTGGTCCTAATGGCCATCAGATCTACCCCTTCATCTGCAACCAAAAATGTCACCATTTGAGTTGATGACTGGATGCAAGATGGTGCTTCCCCAGCATTTGCTCTACAGAACCCAAGAGCAAACGTTGATAAATGCCTCCACAACTCATGAGTATGTGGAGAATTTAAGGAAACACCTTCAGCATGCTTTTGCCTATGCTCAGCGGAATCTAGAAAGATCAGCCGAGAGCATGAAGACCCACTATGATTTAAAAACTACCCGAAAGGAATATAAGGTGGGTGATCGCGTCTATCTATACAATTTCCAAAGGAACCAGGCCAAACAGCGAAAATTCTTGCCTACATGGAAGGGACCGTTTGAAATTATAGACAAGATCTCCCCTGTTGCCTATAAGATCTGCATCCCCAAAGGCAGTCTGGCGGAAGGCGAAGACAAGTGGGTACCTATAAATCAGCTAAAGTGTTGCCATCCCAGGCACACTTTGCAACAACTGGAGGATTCCACTGGAATCCCAGAGGGGGCCGCTCCAAAGTAATTCAGTTCCAACCCTAAAATATTCCACATATAGCATATAAAATTCTGTGATCCTTGTATATATATATGTTCTTGTCTCCTAATTTAAAAAAGAAAATGTATATGTTCATATCTTCTGATTCATAAAATGTATATGTTCGCCACACCATTAATAGTGGTGAAGAAATGTCTACGAATAGGTATTGCCGCTTTGCTTTATCATCCTAGGAGAGATGAAACCATGGAGATTGACCAAGGAGGACGACCGGGGACCGGGAGCAGAGACCCGAGGGGCCCGGGGTACCACCCAATCCTCCCATCAGGACCAGCAAGGAGAACTGATTGATCGACTGGAGGGAGGAAAAGATGCTGAACTGTGCCATCCATGGAATTGGAAGAAGAGGAGGCGAACATCCCAGATCTTGCGAGTTCCATCAGCGAAAGGACAGAATGGCCATCGCAAGAGGGGGGGCTTGTGAGATGTTTTTACCCATGCATCCAAGCCCTACCATAAAACTGTGCAGTACTGGCATGGAAAACATCATGATGGCCAGAACTCCCCAGAGAGTGCACAGGGAAAACATGAAGAATAGGCTGCCACCCATTTTTGCCTATGTTGTGAGCACAGGAGGGCACTGCCTAAAACCACCATTGGGCTACACACACAGTAGCCTGAAACCATTGGGGATGGCAATGCTGATTGCCAAAAAGCAACTCAGAACTGTGGGGAATTCATTTTCTTAATCCCAAAAATGGTTGCATTACCAGTACTCACCACTATCAGAAAGCCAGCGTTTTAAAACCACCAGACTTTTGTGTAAAACTGAACAAATGAAACAAAACCAGACCAAGGAAAGACTTGCTAAGAGGTTGATACAATGTAAAACTATATTCTGAAATGGCTTGAAGGAAGTAATTATTTAATGTACATGTAAAAATTGTAAGTTTTGATTTAAACTGGGAACTAAAGTGACATTTAGCTGAAACCTGGCTTAATGAAACTGGATTCTGCCTGACAACTACCCCCGACAGGAGTTGAAACTGGATCAACAGCCACTCTTCCCAGGCCTAGCTGCATCCTGCTGCCCCTTGCCAAAAGGAGTTCACCTCTCTGATTAGATTAGGGGTGGAGCACCTGGGAACTGGAAGGGACAGAACAATGCAACTTCCTTGACTCAGGCAAATGTTATATTGGGGGCGTCGTAAAATAGCTTCCTCTTGGGAGAAAGGGGAGGGCAGCTGTTCCTCTGTGAACAAGCTGGCTTGGGGGAAGTGGATAAACCAGTTATTCCACCCTGTGATGTGGGAAGCCACACCCCTTTTTGACCAGAGCATAATTTTAAAAAGATAGATATCTCATAGTTTGGACTTGTCAGAATTATATAAGTAATATCATTATTTTTGTGATTTTTCTGTGAACATTTTAAGAGGCGTTAGGACCCTGTGGTGTATTCTGGTTGGTTGCTAGCGGAAAATAGGGTCTCACTCCAAATGTATTCATGTTAAAAATCTGACACTTTATCATCTGCAACCCATATCCCTGGTGCACATTTGTGTAAAATCTGGAAAGGTTTAGAGGTCGTTATCTGGATGAAAAGGGAAGAATTCTGTCATCAGTGGACACGACATTGTACAAAGACAGGGATCGGATGGTTTGGTGCTACAGAAAATATGTTAACTGGACCTATAATATTAGAAAAATGGTACATAGATAAATATGTATTTGGGTCAGAAATAGATTTGTGTGCAATCTGACAAGGGGAGGTTCCTCTGACCATAAAACCTACAGCATCACTCTGACTCACATTTCCTTCCCCCAATAAAGAGAGAGAGGAGGAATTGGCCAATGATAAGTGAGAGGGGCAGGTTTAGTCATGACCAGGCACACACCCATTTTCAAAACACATAAAAAGAGACTGCTGGGACAGGTAGAGACATTCAATTCCATTTGCTGCGGAGCATGCTGACCGACGACTTCACATCCAGAGATCCAGACTTCAAATCCATCAATCTCCAGAACCTGTAGCAGAAATTAACTCCAGAATTTTTAGCAGAGAGGCCTGAATCCACCAGCTGAATCCTCTTCAGCAGGCCTCAAAACTAACCAAACTATTCAACAGCCGGGCGAGCTGTTTGAAGTTTTGCCGAGAATTTTTGCAAGAACCTGTAGCAGTACCCAGAAAGCAGTGTTACATCCAGAATCCAGAGAGGCTAGACCAGCAGAGCAGAGCTGACCCAGATCGTTGTGAGCAGAACCAGTGTCTGATTGACCCGCCGAGCAGACAGAACCGCAGCCGGACGTGTTGACCAGATCCGTGACGAGGCCTAGTTCAAATTTATATTGTGAGTACATAGCAGAACTGTGCAGAACCAATCTCTTAGTTAAAATAATCTAATCCAAACTATTTTAACCTAAGTAGAACAGCCTCCTAGAAATTGTGTCATCTGTCATTTTTAAAGCTGCAGAACTGTCACCTGTCAATTCTGCAGCTGCAAGCTGTCACCTGTCATTTTTCATCTGAAAGCTTAGAATCTACGCTTTCCAACGAACCTAAAAAAGACTTGCTACTTCTTAATACTTTTGCCGTAATCGCGATTCACACACTCACGAATTTTGCTGCGATTTGCGATTTGGCCTGATTTCTTTACCTGTAAATAGATAGCAGCTTTTTGCTTTCCTTTGCTAAAAATGTGTTTGTCTCTTAATAACCATCCCTGGATCATTGCTAAAGTGAGCCTGAGCTCATCCCAAGTATATCTCACTCACCCTGAACCTCCTAAAGGGAATTAAAAGCATTTTTAGCACATTTCTCACTTCATTGTCATCATATTCAAAGCATTTTGGGCCTGTGTTTCAAACTTCTACCTGTTTCCTCTAAGCTTGCTAGGGGGGGGAACTGAATTTCGTATTGTATTTGGTTGCATTCCTGAGAACTGTGTGCTCCTCTTTCCATCTCCTTCCATGTCTTACATTGCATAGGGGAGGGGTGTGAATTGCCAGAGAAAAAGTGATTATCTTATCTTTTGCTAAAATCATATCAAGTATTTCTGTACTGCATTTTATTCCCCATTGCTTTTCCCTTGAAATCATAAAAGTATTTTTGCTACTTTATCCATCCTACACCCACTCCTCATTGATTATAAAGAAATGTGCTAGTGTCAGATTACCCATTGTTGATTAACATTATATTTATAAGGGCGATATCGATTATTAATTTATTATAAAAGCGTGGTATCTATATTTTGTTTTATTTCTCAAACTTGCAAGACAGAACTACTTCCTGGCTCAGTGGGGTCAGGGGGATTCTAAGAGAGGGGTGTTATATAGGGGTAGTCATCCAGAACTCATGAACTGGACATAAAGATATATCAATAAGGGTTTCCATTCAGTATCCCAGACTAGGCATTGACTTAGCTGTAGTGTTGATTGAATATCGCTTACAAAAGTGGGGACTTGAGCCGGGATATTCTGGGTTAGATTTACCATTTTTGCAGATTAATACAGTGTGCCAACTGACCAGATACACATATCCGGTTAGATCACCACGCTGTTTTACACTGTGAAAGCACCCCTCAAAGGAACGCTCTAAGGAAACAGTCTGTTTTGCACAATAAAATACAAACTTCTGTAAGTCAGGAAGGAACTCAAATTCCAGAATGACGACCTTGGTAGATATGAAAATAGCCAGAGAGCACTTCTTACATAAGCTATTTGTGAGAGGTGAGTGGACTCATCAGGATCAAACGGTCTGGTTGCAGGCAATTGCGCAACAGGTCACTGAAACAGGGTCAGCTATATGGGGAGATCAGAGTCCCCTACATGTGGCCCTGAGTGAACTATATATGGCCCCTAAAGCCAAAGATGAACATAATAAGATTGCCAGGATAGCGGCATATTTGTATCTATATATGGGAGCCATGCAGGTCAAATGTGCTGAAGGCCAAGATCTGGCAAATAGGCAACAGATGGCGTTAGAGAAGGCCCAATCTGATCTGGACTCTTCTGAGCAGAGGCTGCTCAGGGGCCAGGAGTCAGAAAAGGACAGCAGACAGTACATCACTAAAATAAAGGAGGATATGATCTGCTGCAACAGGAAAAGGCGGACCAGGATACCAGATTTCTGGCCTTGCAGAAGGAGTACCAAGAAGTTTTGAACTCCCTACTGCAGAGCCAGAAAAAGCTGGAGCAACAATTAGATTTCAATAGGGCATGTGCCGAGCAGGTAGTCACCCTGCAAAGCCACCTAGATAGGGAGAAGGCGGAGAGCAATAAACTGATTTTGAAAGACCTGGATACCCAGGCAGAGTTTGACCAGGAGCGCCAGAAAGCTGGTGCCTTCCAAAGGAAAAGGGACGACCTGGCGGCACAGATGCAGGCTCTTAGTCAGGAAAGGGATACCTTAGGCCAGGAAGTCTGCCACTTAAAAAGGAAAATGGAAGAAAATCACCTGGCCCTCCAGGGACTGGGTGACCTCCAAAAAGAACACCAGAACTCGTTAGACCACACCAGGAGGGTGGAGGATGCTCTGGCAAGAAAGGAGCAGGCCAGTAGGGATGGGACTGAGGAGGTAACCCTCCTGCAGCAGAGACTGGCCCAGTACTCCAGGACCAATCAGGAGGCACAGAGAGAAAATGAGGCTCTCTGTCAGCACAATGATAGGCTCCAGCAACTGGTAGCGATGCAGGAGAGAATGATAGAGTCTAGTAAGGCCTTAACTGAGGAACTAAAAGTGCAGGCTCTTGCATTGCAACAGGGAGCAGGGGCTGATAGAGACGAGGTGCGCTGGGAAAGGGAAACGCCTGAGCATGACCTCAGGAGGCCTGGTACCAGAGGCCTTCATCTCTCCCAGTCCCTGGACTCTGCCACCCCCATGTCCCCTCGCGCACATGAGCCCAGGGCCACGGAGATGGCAGATTACTATACAGCTAGAAGTATGGGGCTCATAGGCCAGTACCTCCCAGGAATAGATGGGCGGGCATCCGGGTATGGGCACCCAAGCACAGTGCAATTTAGTGGGGAACCCCAGGAGAATCGGCCCATTAAGGGCATCCTGAAAACCTCTGCCCAGTTAGGTCAGTAGGGGGGTACCCATCAAATCCTGGCAGCAAGGGGGGATCTGAAGACTCCTCTGAGCATTACAGGACACAGGAGACCAGGTCCCCACATTCTTCCAGCCATTCCCAGGCTCGCAGAATCCGGAAAAACCTGGAAGATCAGACGGGCACCTCTGGGAGCAGCGCTTCTGAGTCGGAGGATGAATGGACCAGGGTTACCCGAACCAAAAAGGCTAATAAGGCAAAAAAGGCCTTGCTTAAGGACCCATTGAAACAAATAAAGGCAATCAGGAGTGTCATCACTCCTTATCATAAGAACGCCAAGTATTCCGTTTGGGAACACTTGGAGCTCTATGAGCAAATGATGGAGACTTTCCATTTGAAGGACAGCAGTAGCTGCATCCAGTACGTCAAATGGACATTCTCCCCAGAATACTCCAGTTTCTTTGCGGGGCTGGAGGACCAAAATCATTTAAGATGGTCCACCTATAAGGCGGCCATCTTGAAACATTTTTCTGTTCACAGAAATCCTCAAGAGGCTCGCAAGGCAGCCTACAATTTGCAATGTGGGGAGGATCAGGCCCCACAAGAGTTTGTGCAAGAATTAAAACGTGCTTTTGCGCAGACCACCAGAAGGGTGCGCACGGATAGCAGAGAATTTATCAATACGTTTTTCCATGCCTTACCCAAATACATAATGACCAAGCTCGTGAGAGATTTTCATGAGAAAAGATCTTTAGACTGGGTCATTGAACAGGCTACCCGGATCTATGAGGTGCAGAAGCCTATCGAAAATAATGCGCCGAAAAACCCCAAAACCAACAGCACCCCTGCTGCTGCCAAGGTGGCAGAGGTAAAGGTTGCCCCCGTTTTAGATTGGGAGATGGGGGGGGCCTAAAAACCTGCCTGCACCAAATAATTCACAGCCCAGAAGGCCCTCGGGCCAGTCACAGACAGGGAGTCGAGGAGGTAGTCCCACAAATGGGGCCCCCTGCCCCCCTGACTATGTAAGTCCCCGCTACAAGGGAAACAGACCAATCCTGGGTTATGTGTGGACTCCTCCAGCCCAAGGGGGGGATCCAGCCAAGCACCTAACCCAGGGAACTTCCCTCCCAACTTCCCACACGAAGGCAGAAATTCTCCAAATCCTGGGCAGAACTTTTTCCCCAGGTATCCACCCAATTTCCAGCCCCAAAATCATCCATCCTTCTTTCCCCAATTCCCTGAGCCCAGACAACCTAATCCGGGAGAGGTGAGGCCAAGGGTGGAGGGGTACCAAAATTTTCCCAACCAGGGGTACTACCAGAGAAGGGATAGCTACCCTTCCCGGGATCAGCCCAGGGGAGAAAATAGAGCACTGTATCAGCCTGAGCGGGTTTCACAACTTGAGCACCAGGTCCAAAATATGGCACGAGATCTGGGTCACATACTGAGGGCTCAACAGAACCCTCAGATGAGCATGCCACCGCAGAATCCCCCAAATTCTGGACCGGGTGCTCCAGACTAAACGGGGGCAGCACCCCGATAACCCACCGGTTCCCAGGGAGGAGGCACAAGGGGAAGGGGGGTGTAAAGCCTTGGAGGAAGCTTCCTTCCCAACTTGTAAACAGCCCCTGGAAAACCAGGAACCGGAAACAAAATCTCCTACCCCTGAAAGTCTGCCACCCAAGGAGCAGAGAGGAGGTAGGAGAAACAAAGGACCCAAACAGACCTACTTTGTGGAGGAGGTACAGGTCTTCCAATTTGAGGGATAGGGATCCTCAGAAGATCCTGGGAAAAGGATCTTCTCCTTCAGAGATGGAGGAACTCCTCCCAAGGAAAAATGGGTCCCAAGGGATGTCAATTCAGACTGGGGAGATGTGAGACTGAGCTACCGCCCCACATCATCTCATCCCAGAACTGACAATACCGAAATCCCCTGGTTCAAACCCATCCTGGTGACTGCCTCCAAAAAGGGGGGGGGGGGCGGCCCAGAACCGGAACCAGGGAAACCCACAATGGCTCTGATCTCCAGTTGCCAACTTTTTCTTTTCAGATTCCCAAGGCTCTTCACAGAATTCTGCCCAAATCTCTTCGCTAGCAATGTCCAAAACCAGAAAGTTAGCCCACCAGTTGTCCAAAAATGTGCATTATCTGTGCCCCCTTGAGGAGAAGGAGGGAAGATACTATGCCCCGGTACAAGTACAGGGGCAGGGTACAATTTTGGCACTGGTGGACACTGGATCCCAAGCTACCCTTCTGTCCAAAAGGGCCTTTGAGGAACTAAATGCAGGAAGGGGGGAGAATTACCGAATTCCTCTCACCTCCCTTCCTGGACAACTGCAGAACTTTGACGGGAAGGAAATTCCTGTTGAAGGGACTGCAGACTTGGACATTAAAATTGGGCGACACAAGGTGAAACATCCGGTCATAGTAGTGACTCCAGAGGGCACCCCTTGTTTACTAGGGAATGACCTCCTGAGAAGGTTGTCACCCCTAATAGATTGCGTAAACAAGGTCCTCTGGACCCAGAATAGCCGACCAATAAAATTAAAACAGAGTGTCAACCATGTTAGTTTAAACGGCACCTGCCACATGGTTGAACAAAAATCTGACCAAGTAGAATTTCACTTCTAGAACAACCAAACTCCAGACGTGACAGTAATAGCAGTAGGACAACAGACTGGTGATGGGGGGTCCTCTCTATTTCTGAAAATCAACCTTCCTTCCAGTTTAAGGTGGTATTCCACACTGGAAGGAAACACCCTGAAATTCTTTACTAATCCACAATCAGAAACACCCACTCCTATAGTCTAGAAAGATGTAAAATCAGCTCAGAGCCTGGCTGATATTCAGCAAATTGGAGAGCAGTTGTTCATCCCTATTCAGTTAAATGATGGGAGGGACTCTGTTCTCGCTCGAGTGTGTGTGAACAACGGTAAGAGATTCATCAGCGAAGCCATGTTCCACCAACTCCCAAAAGATCCAGCCATTCCCACATTCAAATGATAGACAAATGGGATATGGACCTGGAAGCACCTAATTCCAAACATCTCCTGCCAAGCAGGTGTATGCTCAAAATCTCCATTGGCAACAAGAGCATAGTCCATAATTGTTGGGTCGTGCGAGATGTCACTGCCACCTTTTACTTAGGCAGTGACATTCTCAATCGCTTTGCCATTAGTTTGGACCTAATAAACATCAAAGCTTGGTCCCGATTAGCGGATAATCCCATGGGCTTTGATGATCCAGAAAAAGCATTTAGGTCAGCTCAATTGCTACCTTATGCAGTTGAAATTCAGATCAAAGAGGAAGTCACCATCCCAGAAAGGACCCGACAATTCTCCCTGGAAGTGCAAGTTAAAAGAGGACATACATTGAAAAACCCTGATGCTTACATACATCTAAATGCTTCTCTCCAACAGCAAGGGTTGGGGGTAAACCCAACTCCATTAGTCAACATAGAACATGACACCATTCCAATAGAGGTGGATAACAGCGACTTAAAGAGTATTACTCCGGCCGCAGGCACCATTATTGCAATGGCGGTTGATGACTGACATTTTTCCATTGATCTAGGAAATGAACTGTTAGGACCAATCCCCAAGGACTGTTTTGACACTGACAGTGATGACAACACAACACCAGACAAGATTTTCACCCGGCATGGGGGAGCTTCCTGGAGTACACTTCTTGCCTTTGTGGTAAGGAAAATGTGACTTGTGACTTCAGGAGGAATGAGGTGATTTTCCAGGTCCATGAGGGCTGCCTTTCCCACCTGAAGCCTCCAGTCCAAATCAGCACTCTGACCAGGGACTTCTCCACCCAGCTGGAGGAGGCCGCTGAGATAGCCAAACCAGAAGTCTTTCCAGGCTTCAGGCAGATGGTGGAAGAGAGAGTCAACCTAGCTGATGCCTGTGTGACTCTGGAACAGAAGCAAAAGTTGAAACAAGTTTTCTTGGATTTCCAAGATCTCTTTGCGGTAGACTTATATGACTGTGGTCGCACCGACATCCACACCACAACAATTCCCACGGACCCTGGAATGACTCCAGTGTTTGTGAAGCAATATTGCTTGCCTCTCGCATCCATGGAGTCCCTTACTGAAATAATTAAGAACCTTGAGTGTGGGGGAATAATCCGTCCAGTCCACAGCACTTTCAATAATCCAGTGCTGGGAATATTGAAGCCAAACGGCCAGTGGAGACTCTGCGCCGACCTTAGGGAGCTCAACAAACGGGTCCATACTTGCCGATGGCCTCTGCCCTACATTGACCAAGGGCCTGCCCAGATCCAGGGGTCACAGGTATTCACAGCAATAGACCTGACCAATGGATACTGGACCGTGCCTGTCAGTAGGGAGGACCAATACAAACTGGCTTTTACCTTTGGGGGCCAGCAGTACACATGGACCCGGACTCCCTTCGGATACCTCAACTCCGGCAATAAATTCAACATTTTCCTACATAAGGCCATGCCCGACCTGGGTGCGAGGGGTAACCTGGCTTATGTAGATGATGTACTCATCAAAAGTTCATCTGTGGAAGAACACATAGAGGAGATCTGTTATGTTCTGACGCAGTTGAGGGCCGCCAGAATAAAACTTTCCTTCCAGAAAGCACAGTGGTGTAGAACCCGTGTTAATTTCTTGGGGCATGAGATTACTCCTCAGGGTCTCTGTCCCCAGGAAAAGAAAGTGGAAGCACTTCAGAAACTGAAATACCCCACAACCCTGCGGGAACTAAGGAGCCTCCTTGGACTGACTAATTACAGCAGAAAGTTCATTGAGGGCTACGCAGAGATCACCAGACCCCTGATTCATCTCCTGAAGGGGGGGTCAAGTGGGAATGGGGTCCAGAACAAGCCGAGGCAGTAAGACAACTCAAAAGAAGCCTCTCACAAGCGCCTTGCCTAGCTTACCCTGTCAGAAACAAGGAGTTCTTCCTGGAGACGGGGTTCTCTAATACGTGCTTGACGGCAGTATTATACCAAAAGCATGCAAGGTCAATAAAGTAATCTCCTATGCGAGCAAAACTTTATCCTCTGTGGAGGAAAAATTCAACAATTGTGAGAAGGCACTCCTGGCAACGGTGTGGGCATTGAAGAATTACTGCCCGTTTATCCAGGGAGAACACATCATAGTGGAGACTCCACACAAGCCTCTGTAATATCTCCAAAGTGACAGAATCCGGGCCGGAAATGTGAGTAATTCCCGAATTACTTCCTGGATTCTGTCAATGCAAGGCTTTCCTGTGGAGGTCAGATATGGCCAAAACAAGAAGAGTCCCCTCGCGCAAGTTCTGGCTGACTTCCATGATTGTGCCAGAGAAAACTGTCTCGAGGACGAAAGTCTAAAAATCAAGGACAACATGGAGGCATACCTTAATTCCCCACACAAAGTCTTTGAAGAAGACCAGTGTGAGGGAATGCCCACTGTCTATGTGGATGGATGCTCTTACCATGTTGACAACAACGGGGAGAAAGAACTGGTGGCCGGCGTCGGGAATGCATGGGTGAAGGAGTTTCCAGAACCCTCCGCTGGATACACAATTGGTCCCCGAAGTAGTCAGGTGGCAGAATTGATGGCTGTGCATCAGGCCATCCTCACTGCTGTCCAGCATCAACTCCATGAACTGGTCATAATCACAGATTCGGATTATGTACGGAACGGGTTCGTGGAGCATCTGGTCAACTGGAAAACCAGAGGCATGTTATGCGCTAATAACAAACCCCTGAAACATGCGACGTTAATCCAAAATATTGATGATCTGGTCACATCGAATGGGATGACCATCTACTGGAAAAAGATCAAGGGTCATTCCAAAGTAGAGGGACCAGACAAAACTGGAAATGACTTAGCTGATCAGCTGGCCAAAACTGGGGCCATCCAAGGGGATCTAGAAGAGTTCCTGTTGGGGGAAATCCAGGTCACTGTGATCACTAGGTCCCAGACAAATGCTCGCAATGATCTTTCAACTGCCCAATGGAGCAAGGAGACCCCTGATACTGATTTGATTGCAGCTCAGAAGGGGGATCCAATCATTGGTAAGTTTTACCAACACCTTGAGGACGGTGAGAACTTTCCCCTGACGGACACAGATTACATTGGGAAAGAGGACCTACGAGTGTTGATGAAAAGTCCAAAAATGTTCCGAATCCAAGACGGTTTTCTGGTAAGGAAATCCAAAGCTGGCCACGATCAGTGGGTGGTTCCTTCCTCATTCCGAAGTCTGATGTTAAGTCACGCCCATGATGCGGCCACCGCCGGTCATAGGAGGTTTCACACAACACTGGAAATCTTAAGAGAGATTGCATACTGGCCACACATGGGGCAGGACCTCAACCAATACTTGAAGGGGTGTCTTGTGTGTGCACAATTTCAGCCATCATCCCTCACACACCGTGCGCCTCTCCAAAAGAGGGGGATGACACTGCCATGGTCAGATTTGCAAATCAACTTTGTAGGCCCTGTGATTCGCTCGTCTAGAGGAAACAAGTACATGTTGACCATTACATGCTTGTTTACCAAGTGGGTGGAATGTCTCCCAGCCTCAAATTGCAAGGCAGAAACAGCAGCTGCCCTGATGATTAACCACATCTTTTCCCGTTTTGGTCTACCTCAAAGGATTGAGTCAGACAGAGAATGCCACTTCACCAGTGAAGTAATGACAAAGATGTGGGAGATACTGGGGGTTAAAAGGAAACTACACATTGCGTACAGGCCAGCTTCTTCTGGAGCAGTGGAGAGATATAACCGAACCATTGTGAGCATCTTAAAAAAGTTTGTGGCAGATTCTGGGCCAAGTCGGGATATCCGATTACCTCTGGTCCTAATGGCCATCAGATCTACCCCTTCATCTGCAACCAAAATGTCACCATTTGAGTTGATGACTGGACGCAAGATGGTGCTTCCCCAGCATTTGCTCTACAGAACCCAAGAGCAAACGTTGATAAATGCCTCCACAACTCATGAGTATGTGGAGAATTTAAGGAAACACCTTCAGCATGCTTTTGCCTATGCACAGCGGAATCTAGAAAGATCAGCCGAGAGCATGAAGACACACTATGATTTAAAAACTACCCGAATGGAATATAAGGTGGGTGATCGGGTCTATCTATACAATTTCCAAAGGAACCAGGCAAAACAGCGAAAATTCTTGCCTACATGGAAGGGACTGTTTGAAATTATAGACAAGATCTCCCCTGTTGCATACAAGATCCACATCCCCAAAGGCAGTTTGGCGGAAGGGGAAGACAAGTGGGTACATATAAACCAGCTAAAGTGTTGCCATCCCAGGCACACTTTGCTGCAACTGGTGGAGTCCTCTGCAATACCAGAGGGGACCGCTCCAGATTAATTCAGTTCCAACCCTAAAATATCCCACATATAGTCTCTAAAATATTATACTCTTGTAAGCCACTGTCTTTGAATGATAACTTGTATCTCAAAAGTAAAATGTTAGGTATGTTAAAGTATAAAATGTATATGTCTGCCACACCATTAGTAGTGATGGAAAAATGTCTACGAATAGGTATTGCCGCTTTTCCTTTGTCGTCCTAGGAGAAAGAAAACCTGGAGCCTGACCAAGGAGGACGACCGGGGACCGGTAGCCGAGACCCAAGGGGCCTAGGGTACCGCCCATTCCTCCCATCAGGACCAGCAAGGAGAACTGATTGATCGACTGGAGGGAGGAAAAGATGCTGAACTGGGCCACCTATGGAATTGGAAGAAGAGGAGGCGAACATCCCAGATCTTGCGAGTTCCATCAGTGAAAGGACGGAATGGCCATCACAAGAGGAGGGGCTTGTGGGATGTTTTTACCCATGCATCCAAGCCCTACAATAAAACTGTGCAGTACTGGCATGGAAAACATCATGATTGCCAGAACTCCCCAGAGAGTGCACAGGGAAAACATGAAGAATAGGCTGCCACCCATTTTTGCCTATGTTGTGAGCACAGGAGGGCACTGCCTAAAACCACCAGTGGGCTACACACACAGGTTTAGTTATGACCAACGCACACACCCACTTTCCAAAACACATAAAAAGAGACTGCTGGGAAAAGTAGAGAGATTCAATTCCATTTGCTGCGTAGCATGCTGACCGACGACTTCACATCCAGAGATCCAGACTTCAAATCCATCAATCTCCAAAGACCAGAACTTTACTTCAGAACTTAAAGCAAGGGCCTAAACCCACAAACTGAGAACTCTTCTCAGCAGGCCTCAGCAACCTTAAAATCATTTGAAAACTATTCCACAGCCGGGCGAGCTGTTTGAATTCTTTTGCCAAGAACAATTGCCAGGGACCAGACCAGAGATCCAGAGTGACCCAGACCGCTGTGAGCAGAACCAGAGAGCTGACCCAGATCACTGTGAAGTGACGAGACCAGAACCGGAGTCCAGTCCAAAACCTGACCAGATCCGTGGCGAGGCCTATTTCAAATTTATATTGTGAGTACCTAGCAGAACTGTGCAGAACCAATCTTTTAGTTAAAATAATCTAATCCAAACTATTTTAACCTAAGTAGAACTGCCTCCTAGAAATCGTATCATCTGTCATTTTGAAAGCTGCACAACTGTCACCTGTCAATTCTGCAGCTGCAAGCTGTCACCTGTCATTTTGAGTTTTACTTTAAATCCGAAAATCTACCTTTATTTAATCGTCCGTATCTCTGGAACCGTTTGGGCTAGGAACGAAATTAGAATCTACGCTTTCCAACGAACCTAAAATCGACTTGCCACTCCTTATACTTTTGCCGTAATCGCGATTCACGCACTCGCGAATTTTGCCGCGATTTGCGATTTGGCCTGATTTCTTTACCTGTAAAAAGATAGCAGCTTTTTGCTTTCCTTTGCTAAAAATGTGTTTGTCTCTTAATAACCATCCCTGGATCATTGCTAAAGTGAGCCTGAGCTCATCCCAAGTATCTCTCACTCACCCTGAACCTCCTAAAGGGAATTAAAAGCATTTTTAGCACATTTCTCACTTCATTGTCATCACATTCAAAGCATTTTGGGCCTGTGTTTCAAATTTCTACCTGTTTCCCCTAAGCTTGCTGGGGGGGGAACTGAATTTCGTATTGTATTTGGTTGCATTCCTGAGAACTGTGCGCTCCTCTTTCCATCTCCTTCCATTTCTTACATTGCATAGGGGGGGGGGGGTGAATTGCCAGAGAAAAAGTGATTATCTTATCTTTTGCTAAAATCATATCAAGTATTTCTGTACTGCATTTTATTCCCCATTGCTTTTCCCTTGAAATCATAAAAGTATTTTTGCTACTTTATCCATCCTACACCCACTCCTCATTGATTATAAAGAAGTGTGCTAGTGTCAGATTACCCATTGTTGATTAACATTATATTTATAAGGGCGATATCGATTATTAATTTATTATAAAAGCGTGGTATCTATATTTTGTTTTATTTCTCAAATAAACCTTTTAAACTTGCAAGACAGAACTACTTCTTGGCTCAGTGGGGTCAGGGGGATTCTAAGAGAGGGGTGTTATATAGGGGTAGTCATCCAGAACTCATGAACTGGACATAAAGATATATCAATAAGGGTTTCCATTCAGTATCCCAGACTAGGCATTGACTTAGCTGTAGTGTTGATTGAATATCGCTTACAGTAATCAGCTCATAATAAAGGGCTGCAGGCTTTTCCGACTGCAACGTTCATTTATGAATATTCAGCAGAAACAGGGCACAGTAGTGTTGCAAGACTTAAGTTTCCGAGGAGAATGCATGAGATACATTCAAGGCTAGAGAGCTTGGCACCTGGGTGTCCAAAGGGAATAGGCAGCGAAAGAGAAATCATATACAGTTACTTAAAATATATCTACAGTGTTGGATATGTTTTAAGAAGCAAACCTGGCAGCGAGGTGTGTGAAGGAAGCTGGCAGGTTCTAGTGGGCTAGAGCAATGGGGTATGGGTTGTGGGGCATGTGACAGGGAGCCAATCAGTCGAGAGAGGTTTTGGTGTTCCCTGGGTGCAACATTGTAAGGTGTCCTCGCTAATGTCTGTAGGGCACATCATTGGTCAGACTCAGTGAGTAGGTCTCGTCCTGTACCATCTCATGATGCCATGTCCAATCAGTATGCATCAGAGTATACATTTGTATATTGAACAATGCCAACTAATGACTTTTCAGTGTTTTTGATGGATCAGAACAATAACGTAATTACGGGACGGTGTGGGAAGATTTGCGACATCACAAGGGTTGTTGTTGTGATTTTGTTTCAAGAAATGTTTTATCCAATGGAAGCCACATACACTAAGAAACACTATAGGGGTCTGACGTATTTCCATCAATCAATCAGCTCCTGTGACATTCCCCAAAAATGTAACAAAATTGTTGTATGGTAATTTCGACCTTTAGGTATAAAAACATACTGACACCGTGTCTACCAGCTGTTTGGGTCCAATACATTTACATGACTTCTTCCTTGGTGTACGCTCATTTTCATTGCTTTTTCTTTCCTGGGATTGCCTTTGACAGAGATCCCATGGTGCCTTGTGGAGGCCCCAGAGAGATCCTCAGTTCCCTCTGAGAGCTAAGGGTATTCTTGCTGCATTCCTGGAGAGTGCAAGGCAGGCAGGCGGAGACCAGTTCAAAGTGCAATGATGAGGAGGTCCAAAAGAGGCCAAGTTCACAAAGGTATGCATGGTGCCGACTGCCGCCCATGCTCAAAGGGAAGAACAAGCCATAGTAGAAGACTCAGTGTTGGAAGGACTTGAGTATTTAGAGCACATGAGTGTACTCTTGCACAAGCGTGCAGCACCATGCATGGTCACATGCAGCATGGGTTGTATGGCGTATAGGACGCGTCCTAAAAGGGGGGGTGATTGTGTAGATGGAGGAAGACTTCCATTCGATGGTATGGTGCATAGTGCAGGTGTCTGTTTTGTTGCATCATGTTTCCTTTTATTATGGAGACTGAGGTAAAAGATTATTGAGATAAAGCAGATAAGTGCTGGTTATTGTTGAGGGGTGCACCCAGTAGATTAAACATATATTGGCATATTGTGTTGGTCTAGGTGGAAGGGCTTGCACGCGATTGTCGCTGTAAATAGTAGGGCTTAGTGATTGTATAAGTAGTTTGGTGGGCCACGGAGGAGGGACCAGGTAACTGAATAGAAAGGTAGATTAATTTGTAAATATAATTGTGTGGGCCGGTAGAGAGGGCCAGAGAGTTTTGTTAAAAAGAATTATGTGGGCCTGTGGAGAGTGCCAGAGAGTTTTATTTTTGTGCGATTGAGGTTGGGTTGAAGATGTGGATGTGTGGAGAGATGGAGTGGGTATAAGGTAAGTGAGAAGTGTGTGTGTGTGTGCTGTAAGGAGTGGGGTGTTGATTTAGTATATATGGTTGTTGTGCAAGGTTTATTTTTTGGAGATGTGTACATGTGAAGCAATTGTGAATGGCATTTTTGGTAAATTTGGAGGGAGATTATGGAAACTCCCCGGGGGGCATCCTTTGCACTTAATTGCCCCAATATTGAGATACAATTGATAAATGTAATTTCCAATGGGTGCGGGACACATCAGGGCTGCGTTTTGAGAATGACCAGGAGAAGGAATGTTTCATTGCGATATAATAGAAAATATGTTTACATATTTTTTGGTGACATACACAGGTACCAAACTGAAGAGTAGACACAATATATTAGGCCTATGGAAGCTATGTGAAGAGAAAAAAGTAACTAACCTAAGAGTCGGGGGAAAGATAGTGATACAGTGGTGCCGCATAATGCACCATCCACCATTCTATGGTCTTTACCCTATGCTGATGCTTTCAGCGGGTTACAAAAACCCACGATGGGTGAGCCCAAGTTGCGACAAGACAGAAATGGCAAAGGGAATGCAAGATTCTAGAACAACTACTCCAGAGAGCACAGCAGCAAGTAACACAAAGAATTTAGCTGACATAGAATAAAGTATGTGACGGCAGTTAGAAACCATATTTAATGAAGCAGAAAATGAGATAGAAAGGGCAGTCTGAAAAATGGAGTAGTGAGGGACGGCAGGAACGTTTGTTGTCTTGACATTTGGGAAATGCATGTTTAAATTAGGAAAAAAGACCCCGGAGGAGGAGGAAGAGGTCTCTGCGGGGACCAAAGTCTAGCCCGTGCCATCTCAAGATGCCATGACCAATCAGTATGCAG
Organism: Ambystoma mexicanum; assembly: GCF_040938575.1. Lineage (NCBI taxonomy): Eukaryota > Metazoa > Chordata > Amphibia > Caudata > Ambystomatidae > Ambystoma > Ambystoma mexicanum. The sequence goes on from NC_090922.1 coordinate 1,375,813,687, forward strand.
AAGGGTATCCATTTGTATATTGAGCAGTGACAACCTATGACCATTAGGTGTTTTTGACCGAGCAGCACAGTAACTTAATTAGGGATTTTGTTCAACGGTTTGTAACATCACAAGTGGTGTTGATGTGATTTTGGTCCAAGAAATGTTTAATCCAATAGAGCCAACCTAATGTAAGGAACACTAAATGGGTCTTATGTAATCAATCAGCTCCTGCGACCTGAAATGTTGAATGGTAATTTCGTAATTTGTGTATAAAAAGTACTGCCGCAGCTTTGAGAGCTCATTCAGTTCAGTTCACTTCCACGGGGCTGTCTAAACCGTGCATCCCAGCTGTTTGGGTCCAATAAGTCTGCGCTGCTTCTTGATTGGTGTACGCTCCTTTTGATTACTTTTTCTTTCCTGCGATTAATTTTGACGGAAGTCCCCTGATACATATGTGCCACATTTATAGAAATCTCCTGCATGCAATCAGTTTTTGTTCAGGGTCTTCCCAGCCAGAAAACGTGGATGAAGTTATGGAGAACTGGTTCTATTGTGTATTCGATTGTTGTTTTCTCACTGACACATGTATTTATTTAGGTCCTCATTTATCTGCAATATATACCAATATGCGATTAATATAGTAAATGTTATTGCACTTTCACTCGAATATGCATTTGAAAATCTAAAACAGCTAACTCTGATTCCATGTTATTTAATTTTCAGGTTACATTCCTTCAAATTCTCATGTTTTTCTTTGTACCAATCTCTATCAGTTATGCTTTTCATATAGTCCCTTTGGGAAAGTCTTTGTTTGATCAGCTCGGATTCTTTCTCAAAACCAGTGTCTTGGCTGCCCTTATGAATTCCGTAAAAGGTATGTTATTCACATTACTTCGCTTTGTGCATATAATGTCGAGTGGATGTCAGTCAACATGCTCTCTGGGATATGCACTGCTAAATTCAATGCCAAGCATATTATGGTTTAGATCAATAACATATTCTTTGGTTCTTTTCAGTGATAATTTCTATATTACAAACATATAATCAGGTTTCTGTACCAAACTTGTAAGTTCCTATGTAACTCCTCACTTCGTAGAACAGCGTTTTCTCAAAGTATTGCATGAATAGGTTTGTAATCGCAATAGGGGTGCAAAACATGACTAAATCCAGTCCCCTTATTTTGTTTATAAATAGTTAATTTAAAAAAAAAGATTTAATTTTTTTTTAATAATACAATGTAAATTACAGCATCTCAAAATGTAATCAATGGGAGTGAGATCTATCACCAATGCAATAATCCATTGTGTCTACTTTGACGAGTCTCTTGGTGTTGTGATTTCTCCCTCGCAGAGAGACTCTTCCAATGGGCCCAGAGATGTGAGGGCCCTACTAATTAGTCCCCCTGTGGGCGTTACTCAGTGAGAGGATCCCGTGGGAAAGGACCCTCTATGGGGCAGAAGGGAGGAATATCAATGGAGAACGCAGCATGTTAACCAACATCCCGTCATAAATTGTTCACCCAACAACATGGATAGGGCCCAAGCATCCCCACCCCCTATGTCCCCTCTTTCTTCTATTAGTGACTTCATGGACAGTAACACTGCCTATCAAGTAGACAATACTGAATTGAGGAAGGGAAAGGATAGAGAGACCCGATGTCCGGTAGACGGAAAGAAGACTTCTGAGTGGTCCAGGCGGGATCCAATGTGCAGGGAGAAACCAGTCTGATGAAGTTGCCAAAAAGCCAAGAGCAAACTGCAAGAGCCATGGAACCAGAGAAGATTGCCGGTGCGGAGGACTGGCAACCCTCACAGACCAAGTCAGGAGGTACACAGAGGGAACCAGGAAGGCACTGCAAAACCTTAGAGGCTGTGGTCAGGAGGAAGTGCAGAACCATCTTTCTCGTCCCAGTTGGACTAAACAGAGAAATTAAACATACTCGGTGAGAGAGCACCCCAAAGATATCAGAAGAGTGATAAGTGTCTGGGACCCAACTATTTAGAGATTTGAAGAGTTATACATATATGATAATGGGCCGCATTATAAGTTTGCCGGTCCGGGAACTACGGTACCAGTAAGCTTGCAGGTACCGTAGTTCCCAGACCGCCAAAATACGAGTTGTGCTGGAGGGTGCCTTTCTGCCCTCCAGCAAAACTGGTGGGCAGAGGGGTACCCACGAGCACAGCATAAATAGTGCCGGTGCATCCAACCTCCCCATTCCCATTGCTCAATGGGAATGGGGAAGAATATTTTCTGGCGCTCAGCCTCCTAATGAGGCTCAACCTGGCAGTACAGTGAACTGGGCTTCAGAAAGAAACATTATAAACATGAAGAGGGGGTCTGGGACCCGAAGGTTAAGAGGTTTGAAGAAAGGTATATACAAGACAATGCCTGGCAGTATAGCAAACCAGGCCTGAGAAAGAGACATTAAAAACCTGAGAAAGGGATCTGGGACACACATAACCATGCCTGGCAGGATAGTGTAACCTGCTTGAGAAAGAGACATTATAAACCTGAAGAGGAGGTCTGCAATCCAAAGATTGAGAGGTTTGAAGAAATGTGTATATACAAGATAACACCGGGCAGGATAGTGAACTGGGCCAAAGAAAGTGACATCATAGACACATGAAAGGCGTCTGAGAACCACATAACCAAAAGAGAAGACCCTATGGGGGCTCAAATGGGAATGGGGAATGGTTGGTTGAATGGGGATTTACCGGGCCCTCCAGGGTCGGAATGACCCGGTAAGTCCCCATTCAGCCACACCGGATCCGGTATGGGAGGCAGCCATGTTACTAATAGCACCATGGCTACCGCCCAACTCGGAATGACCCCCCCTGGCTTTGCTTGTTTGGGAGATTCTGTCAACAGCTGCTATTGTTGTTTTGGCAATTTATTTATCACAAAAAACTCTCAATGAAATGTATCCATATGTTTATCACGTGCAAAGTTGGGAATGCACTTTGACTTTCTCTTTAATCTTAGCATTTCTAAAGCACCTGAATATATGTTTACATCCTTAAGTACCTGTGCCCCTGACGTTTCTGTTGTTCCCTTGCGTGATAGTAGCAGTTGTGTATTACTCATATATAGTCTAGCATTAAACACGTTTTCAAAATAGGTACACCATTAAGATTTGTAAGCGCTAGAGTACACAGACAAATCGTTTTAGCTTTACCTTCTAAAAGGCACTTGCAGTATGTCTCACTTGTGTACTTAGGCAGCTATGCAGCACATATAGGAATTGAACATATTACTATTGCAGTTGTTTCGATGCAAACATCAGTCCAAGAATTGGATGGACCTGAGCTGAAGCAAACATGTTTATCTATGCCAATACTCGTTTATGGTATTCGAGAAAACTAAGTCAATTATTTAGTTTTAACTGTATTCTGAGAACTTCTTCAACAGGTTGAGATGGGTTTAATGTAGGCATATTATTCTTATATAGATTGTTGGGTTTAATGTGTGTTTCTACATAGTAACATATCTAGTAATTTATCAGAGTCCATTGTCTAGAATAGTCCTACATATTTATTTTTCAATGTTTGGTTGTTTCAGAAAGATGCAAAGTAGTCTAGATATTATATGGGAAATGGAACTGTTAGTGAGACACAGGTAGGCTGGCTGCAGTGTGTTCATTTAATTGAAATCTGATATTGATTGCAGTGTTTTAAAGCTGATTTTACAAAATTGGAAGTTATTGGAACAACTGCATTTTCTTGATTCATTGTTTGAAATAAAACAAAATATTATGATTAAAACAGCCTGTTTCTTGCACGTGATTGTGAGTGGGATTGTTGTGCCCCTGTGAGCATTACATCGGTGGCCTACAAGCCCAACCATTGCGGCTCATTACAAGTTTGCCTGTATTCTTCTGGTAAATCTGCCAGAATACCACCAAACTGTATTACCGTTACCGGCACTCGGTCCAGTGGAATGTCCACCGGATTACAAGTGGTGGTAGACAATGTAAATCCCCATTTCATACAGTCCCATCGGACTTCTTGGGGACGCTGATGGTATTGCAGGCGCCAATATTACCACCGCCTGTAATAGTGGTGATTTTTGCCAGTAAGGTGGTGGAATGACTTCCAGCTATTAGCTGGGGGTCATTCCGCCACATCACTGTGAAACGTGTAGTTGGCAAGTGAGCTGATGTGCCAATATCCATTAATACTGGCATGTTATTACCGCACAGGCCCACTCATAATGAGCCTCATTATTGTGCTTAAACGCAGTGAATTCTGGGATATGTATCGGTATGGTTGATTTCACTTTGTGAACAAAGCCTTTGCTATAGCATTATAAGTTACAGGAGTCTTGTGGCTATTTGGGTATAGAAATGTCAATAAATCATACACACATAGAAATGTTAACAGAGCAGCTAACATTTTGCAGAACCATGGCAGGACGGCTATATGTTAACAGGTTCCAACATAAATCTAAGAGAGAAATTGCACTTACGGTATAATATACTGCATAATATTAGCAATATGTACTTACCTTTCTGCTGCCTATGTTTTTACTTTTATTTATTCTTTACAATTATTTAAAGGTCAACATATGTTGGATTTAATATTTTTTTCCCTAGCTGCAGGAGCTTGTTCGGCTGCCAGATGTAAGTCCTGTGCTTGCTTTGGCTGGAGACCAAAGTCAAACCCCACTGACGATGCCCAATAAGGTAAAACATGTCTTTGTTACTTGTGGTCTCATGCAGACGAGATGTGATAATGCACTTGGGGCTAAACTACCCTTTATTTCTTGTTGGACCAAGCCTGATTTGCAAGTGGTCTTTCCCTTTTCTGTAATGGCATGGCAGCCTGAGGAGCAATGGCTGGGAGGCTTGCACTTCAGCATGCCAAAGGTTAACCTTAGCCAGCACTGCATTTACTTGGCTATTGCTTAAGCTGGAAGCAGATGATATACCTAATGGAGAGTTCATGCCACTGTAGACAATGGTAGCAGATGAAGTAAGTCCTGCAGTCTATGCAGACATTCCATTGCAATGCCCATTTAAATGTTTAAAGATATCCATGCATCGATTTTGCTTTAAAGAAAAATAATAGGTCAGGGCCCTTGCAGCAGGATTTTCTGGGGGATTCAATGTCCCCAGCACTGCAGCCAAATATGGCAAACAGAGGAGAGTGCATTTGTAAAACAAATGTATTAAGCGTGGCAATGGATGTAAATAACAGCAGTGTCTTACTTGAAATGGTCCAAGCAGCAATCTCAATTTGTTCTTCTTCTGTACTCGGTCACAGAATGGAAAATTCGAGAAGGCTGGGATTCTATGCCACTGTCCTGGTTTGGTTTACCTCCTACCTCTCAAGCACCAGGACGTCTAAATGAACATATTGCGTTCTAACTGATTTGAGGTCTCCTGCAAAGATCACATTATAGCCATCCACCAATACGTGGAAGATACTCAGTTGTACATGAGAGTAAATAGCAGGCAACAAATCATTTGTCTCTATGATTCCCTAGTCATCATCCAGTCCTTGATGTTGACTGTCTTCATCAAAATAAACACACCAAGATTTAGTTCATCTTCATTGGTCTGCCTACTAAACTATAAATTGCCCAACAATGACTCAATGATAAGCGCCCAGAAGGATTTGATCCACAACTTTCGGTCTTAGCAAAATCCTTAGGTTTCACCATTGTCAGCAGCCTGACCTTTCAGAAACTCATATCCAAGAAGGCACAAAAAGCCTGGCTACAAATCTCTACCCTTCAAAAAATCAAACCCTTCACCCCACCTCAGGACTTTCAGATCATAGGGCAGGAAATTGTTGTCGTTCAGATCGATGGGGGGAATGCTCTCCTGACAGCGTTCCCAGCTGCTCACTTGACTCCTCTAAAAACAGTCCACCATGATGCATCACATTTTGTTATGGGTGCATAGTTATTTGACTGAATCATGCCCATCCTACGCTCGACATTGGGTCCTCAACAGGGCTGGATAACGTTCAAGCCTGCATCTCATCTACAAAGCAGTCAGAAGTTGCACACTGACATACCTGGCAGCTAAGCTTCACATATTGGTGGCACATGCTCCTCCTGCAGCAAATCAACCAACAGGCTCAAATCACAACTCGTCCACAATCAGAGGATCCGCAAACAATCCTTCTATTGTCATGCACCCGCCCTCTGGAACTCGATCTTGTTGTCATCTCAGAATTCCCCCATAATTCTCCAAGTGTGCAAATCTCTCAAAATCTTGCTTTTTTAACAACATCTGACCAAGGACTAATTCCAATGGATGCACATACTGACACACAGTATTCCAGCCCCAATGCTAGCTACCCACACACTGGACACCGCTCCACTCCTCTTGATCTAGGTTTGCGGTTTAAACAATAAAAATAATCAAATAAAAAGGTGCATACTACTTGAGGATCTGTTAGGAATCACAAGTGCCCCTTTTGACAGAAGGCCATCTAGCGAGGGTAGGATAATCCACTATGTTTGATTTTTATCAACAACAAAAAAGATGTGATTTAATCTGTTTCTTAAAGCAAGGTCAGGTAACAAGACGATATTTGCGGTGCTGTTGCACTCTGGAGCCTTTGTGTGCCTGATTCACCAGCTGCATTGTCATTGGATGCTACAGGGTAAGCCTGGGACTTTGATGGCAAAAGGACATGGCGGCACTGTGTTCCTTTGAATGTGGATCTTTTCTGATGCTGTTTCACTCTTTACAATCTGAGTTAGCCTGGTGTTTGTGCATCCACGCTCCAATTGGATGGCATTGATATCATCTGTTTGTTCTTGTTTCACTTGGATTGCACTTCGTGTGCCCTGGCTTTTCAAACATGGTAACTCCTGGTTCTCTTCCTCGACCTGGCCTGACTCACCCTCCCATTGGTTGCCTTTGGTTTGATCAGCCAATTTCAGCAAACGGGAGGCAAGAGCTGGCCCATTCAAACAAGGCCCACAACAAAGACACCTGTCAGCTCCCTGTCTGCTACCAGGTTGCGCCAAAACCAGTACCCTTGCTGTAAGACCGTTTTTAATTTACTTTTGCAATTGTGTGTGCTGCCGCCCTGCAACATGGGGTTGGCTCCATTTATCTGCCTTTATAATTGACTTTTGCATTTGTGTGTGCTGCTGCCCTGCAACATGGGGTTGGCTCCATGTATCTGCCTTTATAATTGACTTTTGCCTTTGTGTGTGCTGCCGCACTGAAACCTGAGGTTGGCTGCATGTATCTGCCCTCTTAATTGACTATTGCATTTGTGTCTATGCCACCCTGCAACAATGGGCTGTTCTCCATGAAGGTGCTAATTATGAATTCTCCTTTACACTTTGCGGTGATGAATTACTTCTGTACGTTTCTCTATGATGTAATCACCTCGTGCGCTTCCTGTCTGCAGCCAGAAGTACTGTAGCCAATCTCTTAAGCAAAATAACCTAGATGCCCCTGGGGTTTGTGCACTATATAAATAAATACATTAATAAATGAATAAAATCTAGAGTGCCAGCTCAACAGTTGCAAAGGGCTGATTCTAAGTCCCTGCAGAGAGAGTTGGCATTTTAATTGTCTGCACCTGTGATCTAAATGCTGATAATGATGTAATCTTGAAAGTCCGGTGGGATGTACATCTGTAAACTATGAGCCATGCCTTTTCTGGCATGGTGACTGCGAGAATTACACATTTATGTAGTCACACCTATTTGATATGAAACCAGTAGTAGCTCCTTGAGTGAGGATGTATATTATTGTCTGGGCTAACTGTCTCCACAACTGACATGTGGAACAATATCCAGGCTGCTACCCCCTTCATTCTCCAAGTAGGAAGGGTAACAACTTCCCCCCGGAGCATAGGAACATCCCTTATCTGGTGTCCTGGTAATGATACATTAGGTGTAGCATTGATACAACAAATCCAGCCTCACACCAGAGTACTGATCGCTGGGGTTTCTTTGAAGCCATCAGGCATAGATAGAGGGTATGTTAGAGAAGCCAGAGAGAAAGGGTAGGTCTGAGGTAGAAGCATTCCATTATCTTGTATTCTGAGTGGCTTCTCTTTCCTTTCCTGTCTTCTCCATTTCCTGCAAGCAACTTACTCTTGGTGTGTTGTCACAAGGCAAAAGGATCTTGTTGCAACAACACGGATTGTACCCCTCACAAAAGGCTTCTTTTAGAACAATACTCTGTCAAATATTTCCTTTGAAAGGGGAGGGAAGCCATCCAGTTTTTTGATTCCTCATCAGATGAGAACATACGCACTTTTGGACCTCTATTGGGAGTATAGGTAATTCCAAATTCCACTGTCATAGTGTTAAAGACATCCACCGCAGAGGAGGGCTCTGTCCCTTAGTCATCCCAAAGGAACAGGGGCAGTGACTTATTTTAGAGCAAGGCCTCATTGTCATTGCACTGGAACCAGGACCCTGTCACGGGAGGTGAAGCAGCCCCTGTATTCAGACTGTGAGCAATCCTGAAGTCCACAGCTGGTGGAAACCTGCTTCACCACCTCATCACATCTTCAAGCAGATTTGATTGTGCTTGACACCCTTCAAGGCAACACAGGACCTGCAGTGCTATTTGGGCACAAAATGAACGTTCAGATGTATACCTCAATATGTTTACCTCCATCTTTGAGCTATCTGGATGGCATCTTGTCCGTTGAATATCACTGCAACCTCGACTCATGTGCCGGCTCACTGCTGTGGAGGGATCCAACTCACTGCATTCCAAGCAGTGCATTTACCCAACAAAATGGAACCTCAACCTCACTCGACCACTGTCTCTGTGAAACAATTTGTCTTTCTTACAAATTTGACCCAGTAGAACAATTCATTTGACACACATTGGACCCATCAACTTGTTCACTACCTCCATTTCCACAGATACCCATCTTGTTGCCAATTCGACATAGGCCCAACCCCGGATCAACCCATCTTATCCCACCTCAACACCAGCTTCATTACAGAAAAGCACATGAAATTCAAGCTAGATGTGGCACCAAAGGCAAAGAAATATTGTACTGTGAAGAGGCCCTGTCCCCGGTACAGATTTTGGACAATAGTGACTTTTAAACGTCTTTCTCTTACAAGTCACCTTGAATATTGACAAGATGTGAATGGAGAGCCTGAACAACATTGTTGATCACCCAAAATTGTGTTGTGCCTGTTTGATCTTTAATATTGGGATTGCTGCTGGTTTAGTGCTAGTGTGGGGCTGTTATATTCAATTGTCGTCCCGAGTCCATAGGAAAAGTCAAGGTGGTAAAGTGGATAAATGGGACCAATAAAGGGGACCAATGTGATATGTAATATTAGAAGAATGTGTTAGTCATGCTCTTAGAGTATGTCCATAGAATAGTTAATTATTTGAATGATGAATCTACTCATCATTGTCATAGATGTGATATGATATGACATTTATAGCAAGCCTATGCACAAGTGTTTCAAGGCTCATCGAGGCAAGGGAGGGGAACAGAGGGAAGACAAAGACAACGATCTTACTAGGCCAGGTGACATTGAGATTGTGCAAGTGCAAGATAGGGGGGAGGGGAAAAGTGTGAGGGGAAAGGAGGAGGGAGAAATACAGTACATAGGATAAACAGTAAATAAATAAAAACAATAAATAGGAAATGTGGCCAGCTGGTGGAACTGCAGGGTAAGTGCAGACACAGGTGTCAAGTGCTGGTAGGGGCTGTAGGGATACAGACACAGCCCCAGAGGGCAAGCGTTATCAGGGGGGGCAGTGCAGGTGTGCAACTGGAGGGGAGGAAACTGGGCCCAAGAACAGAGGGTAGCCTGGTCATCAGTTCAGTTTCAGTTTCAGCCAGGAATTCATCAGGTGATAGGCGGAGAGAAAGCAGAAGCAATGAGGAAGGTCTTGAGGTGCTTCCAGAACCAGAGATGGTTCTCCTAAAGTTTCAGAGAGGCAGAGAAGCTGTTCCAGAGGGAGGCTCCAGCTGAAGAAAGAGATCTACCACCAACTTGTTGCTTGGAGAAGCGATTGACCCTGAGAAAGTTAGAAGTGGATGAGTGAAGAGCTCGAGAAGGAAGATATTTAGGAAGAGAGAGTTAAAGGTATTGAGGGCCCAGGCCCCAGAAGGCCTTGTGGACAATGCAGAGGGTTTTTAACTTCATCCTCGCAGCCACTGGGAGCCAGTGGAGCGATGCCAGGGCTTGAGGCCAAGGACAAGTCTCACAGTCCTGTTTTGGATGAGTTGCAGAGGGCAGAGACTAGAGGCAGCCAGATTTAGAAAGAGGCTGTTGCAGTAATCCAGCCTAGAGAGAACCAGGGCCCTGGAGACAATTAGCTTCGGGGGGAAGGAGAGGAAATGAAGAATACATCTCAGTAGGTGGAGCTGGTAGTGTGACTTCTTAGAGATGTCAGAGATGTGAGGAGAGAAGGAGAGTGTGGAGTCGAAGATGTCCCAAGGATTTTAGCCTCACAAGTGGGAGCAGGAAGAGGGCCAAGGGAGCCCGGCCAGGGAGTGACAGGAAAGAAGAGAGCGAGTGTGCCGTTGAGGGGATTCTCAGTCTTATTGGCATTAAGGCAGAGATCATTGATGTCACACCGCTCCTGGATAGCAGACAGACAGTCAGAGATGAGATAAGGAGAAGAGGTGGTTGAGGGTGCTTGAAAATTAGCTTAGTGTCATCCGCATAGCACTGACAGTTGGGGCAGAGAGCGGCAATGCGGTGCCCAAGAAGTGCCAGGTATTGGATGAACAGCCAGGGAGAGTTAGAGATAGAGGAGAGGAAGGACCCAAGTTGGACTTGGGAGGGTCGATTGGAGAGGAAAGAAGTCCTCCATGTCAGGGCCTGATGGGTGATATCCAGGTTATCACAGGGACGGTTGAGCAGGACGGCATGGTTGACCGTGTCAAAAGCAGAAAAGAGATCAAGTAAGATGAGGACACACGGGGTGTAGGAATCAAGATTAGAGAGCAGGAATTCACAGATGTTCAGGAGAGCAGTTTTTGGTGCTTCTAGCAGCTCTGAAGCCAGACTGATCTTCGTGGAGACAACCAACAGATTCAGTTTGAAGATTAAGCTGGGAGATGGCCAGCATTTGCAGGTGTATGCCCAGGAAAGGAGTAATGGAGATTGGTTGATAGCTAACCGGGCAGGACAAGTCGGCATAGGGTTTCTAAAGAAGAGTGTGTACAAGGGAGTTCTTCAGGGGGGAAGAAGTCAGCCAGGGCAGGAGCCTGGGTGTCAATGTGGTCCTTGATGATTTTGGAGGAACGGGGGTGAACCTGTTTTGATGAGACTTTCATAGATCAGACTTGTCTAGAAACCTCACCTGTGTAGAACAGGGCAAAGGCAGAGAAGTAGGGAGAAACATGGCTGAAGATGGGCCAGAGTACGAGCAGGGAATAGAGGGAAGAGGGGGAGAGGAAGAGAGAGAGGACAGGATGTCCTGAGTTTTAGAGATGAAATGAGAAGCCTGAGCCATGCAGAGGGCCTAGGAGGGGACAGGAGAGCTAGAGACTGCAGCAGAATTGGCCAGTTCCTTGCAGATTTTAAAGAATTTGGCCACATCATTTGATGCCGCAGAGATGGGGGCTTGGATGTGAGCTCTCTTCTTGGTATGGACAGAGAGCTGGTATTGCCTTTGGAGCAGGCGGCAGGCCAGTTTGTCAGAGGATGTACTGGAAGCACACCATTTCCTCTCAGCCAGCTGCACTTGCGTTTGATGGTGACAAGGTCTGAGTCGTACATGGAGTTGCACTTGGCTTTGAGCTTCAAGCGGATCCTCATAACATGGGCAAGAACTTGAAGCGTAGCAGAGTGGAGCATAGAGAGGGGTATGTCAGGGTGTGAGTCAGCCGAAGGGGGAGTAGGGGGTGAGAAAGTGGCGGCGAAGGCCTCAAATGACACACGCTTCAAAGGGTTGGATAACGGAGAAGGTAGTAGGCAGTGATGGAGGTGGCTTGGCCTGAGGGCTAGAGAGGGTGAGCTGGGAGAAAAGGAGAAAGTGATCACTCCAGAAGAGAAGAGAGGAGTGGTGAGAGGGATAGAAAGGGGAAAGTCTGAAGAGATCAGAACATCCAGAGTGTGCCCTGCAGAGTGAGTCGGGCCAGAGGAGCGAATAGAGAGTGAAAGAGAGTTGCAGAGGTTGCAAAAGAGTCCAGAGGAAGGACATGAAGTATCCAGGTGGATGTTGAAGTTGCAAAGAAGAAGGAGTTGAGTGGCTCAGAGAGTAAGGAGGAGATCTGACCAGTTGTCCGATAGATGGTAGACACAGTAAGGAACTGGCCAGGAGAGAGAGTGCCTGCAGAGTGCTTGCAGACGAGGCATTTGAAAGAGGAGTAGGCCTTCAATATGGAGAAGGTTGCTGTCCTTGAAAGACTTCTGAGGAGGGGTAAAAATGAGAGGTACATCCTGCACGGGTGTAGAAGAAGCCTGATAGCGGGCAGAGGAGGAAGGAGGAGAGGGCAAGGTAGCCAAGGATGAGACAGTAGGGGGAGGCAAGGAAGCCGAAGGGGGAAGAGAAGGGACAGCAGGAGAGAAAAGGAAATTGATGACGGGCGGGAAGCATCTATCAAAGAGCAGAAGGTTGGCCTGAGGGCCTTGGACCAAGACGGTACCATTCAGGTAAACATTGATGATGACCTTAGAGGAGCGGGTGTGGGCCAGGAGGTCCTCCCTCTGGGTGCCACCACTGATGAGTGAAGAAGAGAAAGGAGAAAGCACAGAGACCATAGGTCTCGTGAGGGAACGACAAAGAGAATGTCGGTGAGGTTTTGCCTGGAGGAATCACTAGTATAGGTATCAGAGATAGGGAGTTCTGGGTTGGAAACCAGAACGTCCTTTTTTAACTTTGTCCTACCATATTTAGTGAGGAGAGCAGCACAGTCGATAGAGAAGCAGTTAGAAAAGATAGTAGAAACAGAGGGCACCATAGAGTTGCTAGGGAGAGGAGAGAAGGAGAAGGGGTGAGGGTAGAACTATGGGAGGGCACAGGGAGGGGCGTAAGCAGACGAGACAGAGAGAGACGAGACAATTGGACAAGATGACAAGAACTCAGTTAATGGTCTAAAAGTTTGCTACTTTCACAATGCAGTATAAAATACCAGAAAAAACACCTAAGTTTGAGCGACTTGTATAGTGGGGAAAAAAAGGCCTAGACCTAGGTCTGAGAGACCTGTCTAATGGGAATAAAGGCCTAGGATTCACAATGCAATTTTAAATACAGGAGAAAACACACCTAAATCTGAGAGTACTGTATAGTGGGAAAAAAGGCCCAAGTTCAAGACTAAAATTGAGATCGTAGACAAGGCTAGTACTTTCCTGTGTGATGGACCAAATCATTTTTTATGTGGACAAGTTCTTTCCACTCTGCTTTTCAATAGGTTCCAAACTAAGGGAGCATTCTGGTGGTTATCAATGAACATAAACCATAGTACTAATCTGCAACTTTCATTTAATAGAAATATGGAAAAAATCCTTTATATTTTTTAGTTTACTATAACCAAAATAATAGCAGTTTCGGCACAATAGAAAGTAAATACTTTTTAAGGTGAGAGCTAAAGGTGTTGTACAATGATATATGCCTCCTGTATAGAGACAAAGCATTCCAAAGTTTGGTGCAAGAAGACAGAAAGAACCAAAATGGAATTGAGCATAGGTGGTCTCAGGAACAGTTAGAAGAAATTGAGACATGGAACAAAGGGACTGAGTGGGGTCAGACAAAGAAATCAGAGAATAAAGGTAGGGAGAGGCAAAACCAAGCAGACATTTAACAGTGATAAACAGAAAAAGAAACTGCTGATGGTATTCCAAAGATAACCAATGAAGAAAGTGAAGAGGCAGGGTAATGAAGGAATGAGGAGGGATACTTGTAGGGAAATATTCATGCATGACATATTTGTGTAAACAACAGCACATGTGTACAGATTCAAAAGGGAAGCAAAGGTGTGGGTCTCATTATTTAGTATGTAGATGCAGTTTTTTCGAGACGGGTGCAAGGGACAGCTTCTCAGCAACAAGCTAGTAAGCATTATTTTTGGAAAAGATTCAGTTTTAAAAGTATTTAGCAAAACATGTTTTAGCAGCATGCCAGCAAAATGGGATTTAGTTTCAAAAGCATACAGCACAGTGTGCTGTCATTTTAAAGTGCAGCAATGTGCAAAGGTTCAACTTGGGTGTTTCTATCTGTGTGAAACTGCATTAGACATACATAATTAACTAATCCTATAATAATCTGCCCAATAACTGTTCCTCTACCATTATAGTGCAGTTTGTTATACACAGTGAGATTCATTACATTTAGTATTCTTCCATGGCGAGGAGAAATATGTGCGTGGCAGGAAATAAATGGGAAGCAGTTTCTTGTTAACTGAAGTTTCCATTTTATCTGTGGGGAAAGAGCTGTTACAGGACATTCTTGTAATACGATTGGTAGGAATCAAGAGGTGGCAGTGCTGATGTCAGAGAAGGTTGATCTGAGTTTGACAGAAAGCCAGAGTTTTTTTAATCAGCTGAGCTGGGGGAAGTAGACAGTCCTTCCAGAGATTCGAATGCTGTTGGTGTCTTCCTGGACGGGGCTCCAGGAATGCAGTTTTGAAGATAGCTGTCAGGCAGTGCAGAGAGGTGTCGGGCTATGGGCATCGGAGACTGGAATCCTAAAGGTGGTGTCCGTGGGGTGTGAGGTCACAAAGATAAACCCTGGCAGCAAGAGAAGCACACAGAACATAGAAGCAGACTTCACATACATTTGTAAGTTATGTAATTGAGGAGTACGTGTGTCGCTGACATGTGATCAGATTAGATTAGGGTGCTGAATTATAACACAAAATGCTTTATTTTTGTTCCTTTCATTGTGTAATTGTTTAAAAGAAAAGAAAAAGAAATGAATCTGAATTGTTCATGTTGCCATGTGCTTGTTCTCTTTTCTGTGTTATCCTCTAGAGGACGAGGTTGTGCTCACTGTTGGTAAGCATATGTGTAAATGCAACATTCTGGTTTGTGTAAAACAAGCACCAATATTATAACAAAAAGCAAAGCTGGAGCAATTTTTTTTTTTTTTTTGGTTTTATTTTATGTCTCTCATGATTACTGTGCTTGGGGAAAAAGGTCAGTGGGTGATCCTAGTGTCATAACACTGCGGTAAAGAATGTTGCTACCTCATTTACCAAATGAGACAAGGTTAGGACAAGAGTACATATATACAAATAAGCGAGATAGAAGGTTATGTATTTGTATATATGCGTTTTTCTCTGCATGCTGAAGATAAAACGGTGTCATCTAAGGCACATATGTTACTGAATGTAAATAAGTCAGTTACATGAGTTACATGCAATAAGTTGCATTCTGAATAAACTCACTGCGTTCCCTAAATGTGTGCTAGGTCCACAGAGTACCTGAAGTCAGCCAAAGGTGGGTCACAATTGTAATGAGGGAAAGTTTATTCTATGAAGGTGTGGTAGTATAAAATAAATGCTCACCACTATACCACAAAAATAAGATAATGCTAAAATACCACCAAAATAAGATATCACAAAAAATTACCACCAACATAAGCTAATACTATATATCACCAAAATAGCGTAATATTGAACTGCTCCTAACGTTAATGCCAGGTTACCGCAAAATTACCTGAGAATTACCATGGTAAGAAAAGTCCACCAAACCCAGATGTTACCCCAAAAGACAAAAACTCCTACGTAGATGGTGCATTGGCCAGGAACAAACTGTAGAGCGACTACTGGGCATGGCAAGTGAGTCCCACACTGCCATGCGTGCATTAAAGGGAACTCATTTTGTGAGATCAGTGTGACACTGAAAATGGAATCTCATGATATCTCAAATTGATGCCACATTCCCAGAATTGGTGAAATACTTAGAGGCTAAAGACAGCTAGAGGGAAATCAGGTATATCAATAGGTTACACGGGAGCGAACCTGATATATCTTGTAAGGAAACACAACAAAAAAGGCTCCCGCACCTAATATAGGTTTGGACACACAATTCACTGGATGATTGGAAATTATCACACTGAGAAAATGCAGGACATTGACACACAGAGGTTCATGGAAAATACAACCTGACTTCAATACAGATTCTGTTAAAATGAAATTCAATACAAACCATACAATGTTAAAAACTTATACAAAAAAGCGAATATATGCAAAACTCACAAAGTGACTAGTGCTTCCTCAAAAGTGCTTTGTGCTAGTCACCAAATGGCTAATAAAGTGCAAAATATGCAATTAGACTGTATCTCTTTCTTAGATACAAAAAAGGCTCCAAGTGTACATGTAAACATATATAAAGTTATACAATCATCAAATGAATTCAACCTTCAAAATTATATGCACATGGAACATGGTCATCAAATGATGCCTTAGAATATCATGACCGTATCTGGGAAAGTTCAGAAAGAACCACTGGACAGCATTTTTGAAGAGGGCAGCATAATTCAGGTCTGTCTTCTAAGATTATTCGATGCTGCTGAATTCTGAGAGAGACTGTTTGATACGGCTCTGTGCCAAAACATGGATCATTTTAAATAGGTCTCTGTGAATCCAAGAAAATGATGCTAAGCTAATTAGCAGACTAAAAGTCTAATGAGATGAGTTAGTGAACAGGAGAAAAGTTAAAAACAGAACTGGAGGTTTGTCAAAAAGAAATGCAGTAAACACCAATGAATCTGATACCCAATTGTTTTAGAAAAGAAAGCAGTTTGAGGACAGTGACCAAGAATTAAAACACCTGAAAGGGTTGGTAAGCCACATTAGACAAGACAAAGAGGAAGCTATTTTAGAGATACAAGCTTTACAAAGAGAGAATCTATAGAAAGAAGGTGAGCTCCAAGCTGTTAAACAAGAGATAGCTAAAATGTTTCAAGTAAGGGACAAGCGGGACAAAGAGTTTGCCAAATACAGATGAGCGAGATGCAGAATGTGATTAATAAAATGGGTGATGAAAACATTTACCTGTGTCAGGAGGCAGACCGGCTCCTTAAATAGCCCAAAGATTTGGAACAGCAGATACGCGATTTCTGGTCTCAGAACAAGCAACAAGGCATCACATTCGATGGGATTGAGGTTAACTCCATTTCTACATGGGGAAATCATGTCCCGATAGATGTGCCAGTGGTTGTGCCTGGTTGCAATTCCTCTGGGAGTTTTGACTCACCCATTAGGGTTGCTACCAATCCCACACACTTAAGAAAAGTAATGAACAACAAAGTAATGCAACTCCAAACATAGCGCTGAGTATCCCAATTAAGATAATGAAGTCAATCAAGGCACTAATTGAACTGTTCAAAAAAGGAGGGGAGTGCTGTATAGAAGAACACCTAGAAGCAGTAGACAATATATTTAAGGCTCTAAAAATACCCAAGGAACAATACAGAAAATATTTTCACTTAACTCTATATTTTCCCACAGCGAGCCTCATCAGATGATTGAATGAACAGGAGAACATGTCATGGACAGAATTTAAAAAAAATAGGTTAGGCATCACTTTTCACTGCATCAGTCGCTGCAGGATGCAAAGAAAGCTGCCTATACGATGACGGCTAGGTAAAATATGTCACCTCGCCAATTTCTCCAAGAGTTAAAAAGAGTCTTCTCTCATTTTGATGTGTCTTTCAATACCAATTCCAATGAGTTTAAAACTGCTTATTTCTATGGGTTGCAGAAAGATATTATATCACAGTTAATTTGCGAGTTTGATCGTGAGAAGTCCCTTGAACGGATTGTACACCAAAGTACTAAACTGTTTGAGTTGCTCTATTGCCAGAGTGGAAAGAGAGATAAAATTAAAAAAAAAAACAAGATCAAAATCTAAGGAATCCTCAGCAACAGTAATGGAGATCAGATCTGCTAAAATGTCACTTGAGTCCGCTCAAACTTTAGGCAAAAATAATATGACACCCGAACAGAGGGGTACTCCACAGAGGCTGCCACCCCAGGCACCGATGTTTCAGTTGCATGATCCGAGTAATGTAGAGAGGTACATTAGTCCTAGGTACCTACGAGACAGACCCCGGGTAAGATACCGGCCCGATATGTCATTGGAGGAATTTGAGGACAGATATTATGCTCCCATTACTGTGGAAGAGAGGTGCAATACATTTGCAATGATTGACACAGATGCACATGCCACAATTATGTCCAAAACATTTATAAAACATATCAATGAAGGGAGATCCCCATAGAACCATATCAAAGTGAGACAAAATGAAGGCCCAGTACATAACTTTACCGGTGAGGAGATACCTTTTCAAAGTGTCACAGAAGTTGACATAAAGATATAAATATAGGAAAGCACAGAATGAGACAGGAAGTATTGATCACAACTATCTGAGAAATTCCATTCTTGATGGGAACAGATTGCATGAAAAGATTGCCGCCTCTCATTGATGGTGTAAATGGGGTTCTGTGGTCTTTAAAAAAAAAAAAAAACATTAAGGGCTAAGAAAATAAAGTCACAAAACAGCAGTGTAAACAAATGCCATACTGTTGCTAAATCAAATGATGCAGTGGAAGTGTATGTCCAGAATAGCCTAGTGTCACTGTTATTTTAATGTGTCAGAGCAAAATGCAAAGTGAAAAAGAAAAACAATCCATGCAGATTTGTTTGGATCCTAAGAAAAAATGGCAGACTGAAATAGATGAACACACATTGTGCTTGTATTTAAAAGTAGAGAAGTGCAAACAAAACACCACCCCTAAAGCAAACACATAAAAATATATCACAACCCTTGCTTAAATACATATGGAAGATGAGCAGCCATGGATTCATGTTGGTGTAAATGGCCATTCTGAAGTGATAAAAGCCACTTTGGCACTTGATCAAGAAGGGAGTTCTATTAATGAGAAATTACTTCAGAGAATAATGGAAAGGGAGGAGATCCCGAAGTTTAGAATAAGAAGCCAGTACATCTCTCGATTGGATAATCCAGATTTTGAAAATACAATTGCAGGAAGGTGCATGCTAAAGATTACTGTTGGACAAAAAGCCATCTACCACAATGTGTGGATAGTGAGTGGAACACAAAATGATTCTTACCTGGACAATGATATAATGCACAGTATGTGTATGGTGTTAGATTTTCTTAACCAAAAAGTATGATCCCGGCTAGGAGGGCCTGCGCCCGTAATTTGAAGACAAAAGAAAGGCTTATCATTTTGCACAATTGGTGCCATATGCAATTGAACTGCAGGTGAAGAAGGATATTACTATTCCTGCATTCACCAGGCAGGTCGCTATAACACTAAAGCGCACAAATGGACAGTAAATTGAGGATTCTGATGCATTTGTGTGCTTGAATGAGTCAATGAAACAGCAAGGGCTGGCCTATGAATACACCTCATTGGTAGATATTGGAGAGGGGACTATCAATATCATGGTGGATAATAAAGGGTGTCAAGATATTTATCTAGAGGAGAATTCTGTGCTAGGAATGGCAATACACGAATCACATTATACTGCAGATTCCAACATTATAGGGAGATTGGGAATATCCCTGAGAGATATGTAGATGCACAGGGTGTGTTACAAGAGTCCCTGGATTCTCAACCCAAAGGGATGTTCAAAATTCAGTCTGTGTACACTTATGATTCCAATGAGACAGTGTGCTGCCACCAAGAGGTATTGCATATTATTTGATTCAGATGAAAATGAAACAGAAAATCAATCCATTGAAATGGAGGCTGATATGCCAAAATATTTAAAAGTGCCAACTCTGCAGAGACATACAGCCACACAGTTAGAAGAAAGCACTGAGGTTACCCCATTGGAGGATTTCCCAGAATTTTAAAAAATGGTAGAGGAGCAAATTCTATTAGCAGATGCCTGTGATAGCGAAGAGGACAAGAATGAAATGAGAAAAATATTTATGGAATTTAAGGAAGTTTTTGCCAAAGATGCATATGATTGCGGCCTAACTGATTTACATGTTGCCACATTACCAGAAGGGTGTGGTAGAAATCTGGTATTCGTGCGCCAATATCGATTGCCACTGGCATGCTTGGAGTCATTGGCAGAGATAATTAAAAACTTACAGGCCGATTCATGGAATAAATGTGCGCCGAAAATCCCGGCGCAGAGGGGCCAATACGTGCGCTGCGCCTAAAATCAGCGCAAAGCGCAGGGAAACCAGCGCACGTCGATTCATGGAAGTCCCTGCGCAAGAAAAGCAGAGGACGTGCGCGGAAAAAACGCGCGGCGCAGGCCGGCGCACAGGTCAACCAACGTCGTGCGCCACGGCCACTGCGCCATCACTCCGAGCGCAGCGCACAGCTCTAAAGTAGGCGGGACACAGGGCGGGACACTCGGAATGGGGAATAAAATGGGGCACAACACTCGGAATGGGGAAGAATGTGTGCGGCACGGGGAAAGTTTAGGAGGCAAGTGCGCGGAACGCCCACACGCTCGCATACAACACGTATTCATGGAATAGAATAGGGCAAAAAAGCGCACGCTCAAAGCAGCGCACAGGCACAAACAGGCACAAACACGACCGCCACAAGAAAGCAGGCGGTAGCGTCTCTGCGCCTGCAAGAAATGTGCGCTAAAAGGTGCGCCAACAAATAGCACCTATATACAGACATGATCAATGTCCAATACTGTGGCCCTCCAGGACAAATGACGTACAAAGGGGTACCCACAAACACAGACACGCGCAGAGAGAAAAAATAAACGTGTGCGTGCATACCGGGGTGCGCGGTAAGTTGCACACGCGATATGGCCGGGTACGTGGATTTCAGGGGTGCGCGGGAAGTTCCACACGCGATATGGCAGGGTACGTGGATTACAGGGGTGCGCGGGAAGTTCCACACGCGAAATGGCCGGCTACGTGGATTACAGGGGTGCGCGGGAAGTTCAACACGCGATATGGCAGGGAACGTGTATTTCAGGGGTGCGCGGGAAGTTCCACACGCGATATGGCCGGCTACGTGGATTGCAGGGGTGCGCGGGAAGTTCCACACGCGATATGGCAGGGTACGTGGATTTCAGGGGTGCGCGGGAAGTTCCACACGCGATATGGCCGGCTACGTGGATTCCAGGGGTGCGCGGGAAGTTCCACACGCGATATGGCAGGGTACGTGGATTCCAGGGGTGCGCGGGAAGTTGCACACGCGAAATGGCCGGCTACGTGGATTTCAGGGGTGCGCGGGAAGTCCCACACGCGATATGGCCCGGTACGTGGATTGCAGGGGTGCGCGGGAAGTTCCACACGCGATATGGCAGGGTACGTGGATTGCAGGGGTGCGCGGGAAGTTCCACACGCGAAATGGCCGGCTACGTGGATTTCAGGGGTGCGCGGGAAGTCCCACACGCGATATGGCCCGGTACGTGGATTGCAGGGGTGCGCGGGAAGTTCCACACGCGATATGGCAGGGTACGTGGATTGCAGGGGTGCGCGGGAAGTTCCACACGCGAAATGGCCGGCTACGTGGATTACAGGGGTGCGCGGGAAGTTCAACACGCGATATGGCAGGGAACGTGGATTTCAGGGGTGCGCGGGAAGTTCCACACGCGATATGGCCGGCTACGTGGATTGCAGGGGTGCGCGGGAAGTTCCACACGCGATATGGCAGGGTACGTGGATTTCAGGGGTGCGCGGGAAGTTGCACACGCGAAATGGCCGGCTACGTGGATTTCAGGGGTGCGCGGGAAGTTCCACACGCGAAATGGCGGGCTACGTGGATTTCAGGGGTGCGCGGGAAGTTCCACACGCGATATGGCCGGCTACGTGGATTCCAGGGGTGCGCGGGAAGTTGCACACGCGATATGGCAGGGTACGTGGATTCCAGGGGTGCGCGGGAAGTTCCACACGCGATATGGCCGGCTACGTGGATTCCAGGGGTGCGCGGGAAGTTGCACACGCGATATGGCAGGGTACGTGGATTCCAGGGGTGCGCGGGAAGTTCCACACGCGATGTGGCCGGGTACGTGGATTGCAGGAGTGCGCGGGAAGTTCCACACGCGAATTGGCTGTGTGCTCCCAGGCATTACCTGTACACCCTCCACGGCCCCTGCAGGCAGCACACACAACAGGGAACTACCCTGCACACCTGCTCATGTCTCCCACCACCCCCACCCCCCATCCACCAGGGACACCCTCCACCAGGCCCCCACCCATGTCTCCCACCACCCCCACCCCCAGCACTGTGGGGAACCTGCCAGCAGGCCCCCACCCATGTCCAACCCATGTCTCCCACCACCCCCAACCCCCCATCCACCAGGGGCACCCTCCACCAGGCCCCCACCCATGTCTCCCACCACCCCCACCCCCAGCACTGTGGGGAACCTGCCAGCAGGCCCCCACCCATGTCCAACCCATGTCTCCCACCACCCCCACCCCCCATCCACCAGGGACACCCTCCACCAGGCCCCCACCCATGTCTCCCACCACCCCCAACCCCCCATCCACCAGGGACACCCTCCACCAGGCCCCCACCCATGTCTCCCACCACCCCCACCCCCACCACTGTGGGGAACCTGTCAGCAGGCCCCCACCCATGTCCAACCCATGTCTCCCACCACCCCCAACCCCCATCCACCAGGGACACCCTCCACCAGGCCCCCACCCATGTCTCCCACCACCCCCACCCCCAGCACTGTGGGGAACCTGCCAGCAGGCCCCCACCCATGTCCAACCCATGTCTCCCACCACCCTCAACCCCCATCCACCAGGGACACCCTCCACCAGGCCCCCACCCATGTCTCCCACCACCCCCACCCCCCATCCACCAGGGACACCCTCCACCAGGCCCCCACCCATGTCTCCCACCACCCCCAACCCCCAATCCACCAGGGACACCCTCCACCAGGCCCCCACCCATGTCTCCCACCACCCCCACCACTGTGGGGAACCTGTCAGCAGGCCCCCACCCATGTCCAACCCATGTCTCCCACCACCCCCAACCCCCATCCACCAGGGACACCCTCCACCAGGCCCCCACCCATGTCTCCCACCACCCCCAACCCCCCATCCACCAGGGGCACCCTCCACCAGGCCCCCACCCATGTCTCCCACCACCCCCACCCCCAGCACTGTGGGGAACCTGCCAGCAGGCCCCCACCCATGTCCAACCCATGTCTCCCACCACCCCCAACCCCCATCCACCAGGGACACCCTCCACCAGGCCCCCACCCATGTCTCCCACCACCCCCAACCCCCCATCCACCAGGGACACCCTCCACCAGGCCCCCACCCATGTCTCCCACCACCCCCAACCCCCCATCCACCAGGGACACCCTCCACCAGGCCCCCACCCATGTCTCCCACCACCCCCACCCCCACCACTGTGGGGAACCTGTCAGCAGGCCCCCACCCATGTCCAACCCATGTCTCCCACCACCCCCAACCCCCATCCACCAGGGACACCCTCCACCAGGCCCCCACCCATGTCTCCCACCACCCCCACCCCCAGCACTGTGGGGAACCTGCCAGCAGGCCCCCACCCATGTCCAACCCATGTCTCCCACCACCCCCAACCCCCATCCACCAGGGACACCCTCCACCAGGCCCCCACCCATGTCTCCCACCACCCCCAACCCCCCATCCACCAGGGACACCCTCCACCAGGCCCCCACCCATGTCTCCCACCACCCCCAACCCCCCATCCACCAGGGACACCCTCCACCAGGCCCCCACCCATGTCTCCCACCACCCCCACCCCCACCACTGTGGGGAACCTGTCAGCAGGCCCCCACCCATGTCCAACCCATGTCTCCCACCACCCCCAACCCCCATCCACCAGGGACACCCTCCACCAGGCCCCCACCCATGTCCCCCTGGCCCCTGGTCCTGACGATACACAATAATGGCAGTAATGGCCAGCATACCCAGCACAAACACCCAGGCAAGGATTGCATGCACCCACATAGTGAATGCAATCACATGACACAACCCCAAAGGCAAGTATGCAAAAGAACACATGTCCGCCACACACACATACACAATGGGTGCAAGTGAATGTCAAAACCCATATCATGACATGTAAGAAACCAAAGAAAAAATGACACAAGTGTAAGATAATATAAAAATGTATTAAATAAAAAAATAAGTAAACTAATACAACTATCAGGCAAAGCAAATAAAAGGTCCATGTCCGGGAACAAAAATGAGAAACCAAAAAACAAAGGATAGAAAAATCAATAGATTTTGTCCAAAGCAAACACATGTAGCATGAAATCAAAGAAAAACCATTACGACATGGTGTAAACAATATGAAATTAAAAAAATGTATCTCCCAAAAAATAACAATATATACAGGAATGTTCAAGGGTCCATGAGCCCAACACCACTAATGAAACCTAATACTAACTAAGTTAAAAAATATGTACAAAAAAGTGGCCATTGTCCAAGCGGTCCAAAATAATAAAAAGAAATAAAGGAAACCTAGCACTAACTAACTAAAAAACTATATACAAAGGCAGCGGGCTAGTCCTGCGGCTAACTTGGTGATGCTGGCCAGGGCATCCTCGAACTCCATGTCAATGTCCTGGAGGCGGGACTCAGTCCTGGCCCCGAGGTCTCGCAGGGACAACCCCATGTGCTCACCAAATTCCCTGCGAGCCTCCTCGAGGCACTCAGCCCGCCTCAATGCCTGATGCATGGAGATCTCCGCCCTGGCCATGGCGAGCCGCTCCTCTTCCGCCCGCTGCCGCTCCGCACCTATCCGCTGGCCAAACTCCTCCCACACGGAACACACCGCCATGCCAGGGTTGCCCTGCCCTCCGGCCGATGCCTGCCCCTCTGATCTTGATGGCCCTGAGCCATGATGCCTCCCACGTCGAGCCCGCTGCTGCCTCCGACGCCACTGCCTCTGCCAGCACGACGGCATCCAGGCTGATGGTAACCACCGACGCCGTCGTGCACGTGCCCTGCCCGATGATGCCGGCACATCTTCCATCTGCTGGGGTCCACTTGCTGTGTCGTCCACCCCTGCTGGACCTCCGACTCCCAACTGCGGCAGGGATGGGATCCCCACCGAGCTGGCTGCATTGGTCGGGGCAGGTCCACAGGGGGCCATGGTGGCATCTCGGCCGGAAGACGGCAAGGAGAACGACCGGTGGATAGCCTGCACAGAGGAGGAGAGGGCCGTCAGATTGGCCAACACATGCAGGAACCCCCCGAACATGGCCGATCCCAATTGGGCCACGTCGGCACGGTGCACTTCGTGATGACGTGCGTGCTCCTCCCGGGAAGCACGCACGGCATCACGAATCACAGCCGTGCGCATCACGACCCCAATCAGGACCTGCTCCACGCGGCCAGGGGTTCCCACGGCCGCAGGTGGAGGGGAGTCAGTTGACATGGACATCCCCTCTACCTGCGGACGGGCCTGGGACGGGGCATCCCTGCTGGTGCATGGTGGTGCACTCACAGGGTCAGGGACAGCGACATGCACAGGCACCTCCACGGTGACCTGTGCTGCCTCCTGCCCCTGGCCCTGGACTGCACCACTTGCACCAGCAGGGATGCTCCCACCAGGCCCCATGTGTGCACCAGTGTCGGCCTCCTCCTCCTCTGTGCAAACCACCAACCTGGATGGCTCCTCACCGTCTCCCGCCGTAGCAGGCCCCTGTGGGGGCTCACCCACCCCTTCCGCTGCAGCCGTGGGGGCATCCCCGCCGCCTTGCTCCACAGCGCCGTCTCCGCCCTCTTCTTCACTAGCCGCTGCGTAGAGGGAGACAAAGGACACAAGCATCAGGCTACTGTACAATGGTCCCCTAGACAGGAAGCAATAGCAGATGAGCACCCCTGTCAAAGTACACTTCCATCATGTCCCTCCACAACACATGGGTCAGTCCAGGCAAAACACACACAGTAACAGGCATGGTGCATGCCATGCACATTTCCATGCATGTCCAATTGACTCTTGAAACATTCAATGATATGTAACTCACATGCATCATGGCTCATGCATATCACATGCACACACTTCACCTCAGTCACATCCATCTGGCCCCAATCACACCGAACACAGGCAAAACAAGGGGAAGTTGGGTGCGTCACTGAATCTGTGCATTGTCACACACATGTGTCATGCATCCATGGCATGCACAAGTCACAGACATGCAGGTCAGGCACACAGACATGACTACCATATATGTACCTGGCATCAGCACCCATCCTTCACCCCCATCCATGTCCAGGTACAGAGACTGGCATGCTCTCATGTCCCAAATCTGCATAGTGCTCCCCATGCTGCATTTCAACACATGCAACAACCATGTGGGTCACACATCACTGGTCGCACATGCATTACCATGATGTCCCAGCACACATACATGCATACATGGCCCATGGCACACATACAGGCAAGTATCATAGAACCAGCACACCGCAACATGCACTGTCTCACACAGTGATGCTTGGACACTTACCGCTCAACTCCAGACGGGTCTCCCTCTCAAGGATCTGGGCGTGGAGCGCTGGGCGTACGCGTTCCAGGACCCTCTTCTGGATGGAACTCATGTGGCCCCGGCCCCCCTCCACGAGGCGCCGGGCCTTCACAAGGGTCCTGGACCTCAAGTCCTCCCAGCGCTTCTTGATCTTCAAGACGTTGCGGGTTGCCACCCCCTCCGCGTTGATGGCAACCACACAGTCGGCCCAGATCCTCTCCCGTCCTTCCTTGCTGGCGCGGGACGATCCAAAGAGGGCATCATACTGCCCCAGGACATGCTCCACCAGGACACCAACTTCGGTGGCAGTGAAGCTGGTGCCCCTCTGCCCCTCTGGCCTGGGGTTGCCACTGGTGCCAGATGTAGAAGTGCCCGACATGGCAACCCCAGAGGCAGGTGTGGGTGGGCAACTGGGTCCTGGGGCTGGGCTGTGGAGCGATGTAATCCCAGTTGGGAGTCTTCAGTTCCAGCAGGGGTGGACACAGCAACTGGACCCCTGCAGATGGCTGATGTGCAGGCACCAAATGGCAGGGCACGGTGGCAGCAGGCAGGCAGGCAGGCAGGCAGCAGCAGATAGCACGTGGGAGGCTGCTCAGGGCACTGGGGGGGCAGTAACTCGGCCTTCGGGGCAGGAGCGTGGTGTTCCGTGTGTTTTCGGGTGGCCAGCTTGATACGGAGTGATTTGGCACGTGAAATTCCTGCACGTCAGCGTGAAATCCGAGGAAAGGCCCTTAGCGCGTAAGTGCGTCAGCACGCATACGCGATTCTATTGGACCAGAGTCCCTCATCGCGTAAGCGCGTCTGACGTGATCCGCACGGGCGTTCCCCACTCAGCACGTGAAGACGGAGCACACGCGGAAATACTGCACGTCAGAGTGTCATCGCGTGTAATTGGCCAAAAGTGCGCGTACACGCCATTGGCCTATGTACGTGTATTTCATCGCGTGTAATTGGCCAAAAGTGCGCGTACACGCCATTGGCCTATGTACGTGTATTTCATCGCGTGTAATTGGGCAAAAGTGCGCGTACACGCCATTGGCATAAGTACGTGTATTTCAGGGGTGCGCGGCCACTTACACAAGCAAGTACGTCAGCGCACCTGTATGCCTGCTGCGTGGGAATTTCCACACGCGATTGGAGTGGGAACTCGATTCCAGGGGTGCGAGGCTCACACGCTCGCCTACAACACGCGCAAGGCATTAATTTGCGCACTTTTCAATAAACAAGGCAGATGCCAGGATGAACATACCGTTCCTAGCAGCAGTGGCAGTGGGCTACCAAAGGAGGAGGAGGAGGAGAGTCAGGGCCAGAATATTCACACCCAGAACCAGCCTATTCGGGATGCCTGATGACCAGGTGTATGGGAGGTACAGGTTTCCAGCACACATCATACTGGACCTGGTCAGTGAGTGGGAGGATGACCTCACATCACCCACCCTGTGCTCCCAAGCACTCAGCCCCCTGCAGAAGGTCCTGAATGTACTGCACTTCTTGGCCACTGGATCCTTTCAGCGGACAAGTGCCATAGTGGGTGGTGTGTCACAGGCCACGCAGTCACGCTGCCTACACCAGGTCTTGAACATCATCACTGCACGGCCATCAGTCCGCAGGCACATATATCTCCCCAGGACTCATGCAGAAAGGCGGACGTGCATCCAGGAATTCTATGGTGTGGCTCAATTCCCCAAAGTGCTTGGTGCAATTGACTGCACACATGTGGCTCTACGTCCACCCAGGGCAACAGAGCACATCTATAGAAACCGCAAGCACTGGCATTCCATCAACGTGCAAGTTGTATGCAATGCCAAGGGAATAATCACATCAGTATATGCCAACTATCCAGGGTCCACCCACGACAGCTTCATCTACAGAATGTCTACCCTATGCCGGGACCTAGAGGCTGGACAGCATGGAGATACATGGCTGCTTGGTGAGCATGAATGCCACTGCACATGCATGCATGTCAGATACTGGGTCATGACACAACACCACTAATGATACCCATCACCACCTCCACAGGGGACAGTGCCTACCCTATCAGCCCCCACATGATGACCCCAATCCGGAACCCCACCACGCCACCCCAGGTAAGGTACAACACAGCCCACATTGCAACACGGGGCATAGTGGAGCGCACATTCGGAGTGCTCAAGTCACGCTTTCGCTCCCTTGACCGTTCTGGCGGGCAGCTGTTATATGCTCCCCGAATAGTGTGCAGGATCATAGTGGCAGCATGTGTCCTGCACAACGTTGCAACACGCCGGGGCCTGCCCGTGGACATGGTGGTGCCCCCACATCCACAACCACATGCACGCCCGCTGCGCATGGGAGGGGAAAGGGCACGGGGGGAGGCAGCCCGTACGCAACTGGTGGCCAACTTCTTCACCTAGGAATCACAGTGCTGGCTAGTGCACACTGCTCTGGCACATACCATCTGACAATCAATGATGACACTACCTGACAATGTCTGAAATTTACTTGACAATAAACTGTCAGATACACATCAGCCTGAGATTGTTAACATGGAAGTGTCAATATGTGTGCACCCCTAGCTACACATACACCAGCAATGCATCACAACGCAAAGACACAACTCCATCAATCTAATATGCATTGCCACAGGCGATTCACTACATGACAACATTGCCATGTCACCCATTCCCTTCACAGTCCCGCCACTGAGGACACCATGTCATGGTATGTGACAGCAAACAAACTGGCCATCACAACATGACACCAGTGTCACAAATAGCAGTGCCCCAAATGGAACATAGCCGCACTTGAGCAGCTAACGGACCTGGAGACACTACTACACACCTGTGTAAGAGTAATTTCAATCAAATTACACACCAACCCACCCTGAAGCCCACCCAAACAAGACACAATGCATGTAATCAATGGTAGTCTCATTACCTGATTCTGCTGGTATGTCCTCACCGTCCAGATGTACAGTGATGGCGCCATGCAAAAGTGTCAGTGCACATCTACCGACATGTAGTCTGACTCCAGAGAGTATGCCCTTGTGAAGATCTGTGTGAAATACCTGCAAAACATGAGCAACATATGTAAGTAGAGGCACATATCAAACCATCATGCATAGTTAGGTGCAACAACAATGAACACTATGAATGTCTACACAGTATTGACTATGGACTGGCCAACAGCTCATGGGAGTCCAATGTCACCGTGTAATTTGATGTCACTTGGGCACACCCTTTGCAAGCCCATGGAAACGGAAGCAGGAGGGGTGTGGATGTCTGCTACCCAAGCATCGAAACCAAACTCAGGACAAGCCTGCATGTGCCCAGCCACAATACAGTGTATGCCCAGGTACCCACACAAGGCAACACTCTTGCAAAATAAAAATAAAATAGAGAAAAAATGGCCATGAAAGGGCCGGCGGGGGGGGGGGCACCTATGAGGTCCGAGGACAGGATGCACGCCACAATCCACCTGTGTGGATCATGGGAAACGAAAACACCCCATAGGCTCGTGGCCCACACGGCTACTCTGTTGTGGGAGATGAGTCGCTATGGCTCTGGCCAGACCCTGCAGCTGACTCTGGAGGTGGGGGAGCTGCCTCAGAAGATGGTGTGACAATGGGAGGCAGCCCACGCAAAGCACGAGTTTGCTCCTCCATGGCTGCAAGCAGGCGGGTCTGGTAGTTCTGGTTCTGGGTTATAATCATGCGGAGGTCCCCATGCAGTAACTCCCGGGATGACCTGACCTCCGCACGAGTTGCCTGCATCTCGGCCGAGAGCGTCCGTGTCAGACGCTCCAGCTGCTCCTCTGTCCTTCTATGGGATGAAGCCTCAAGCTCTAACAGGGTCGACCTGAGGTGACGGAGTTCTTCCCTCAGGCCTTCCCTGTGGCGCTGGGACTCCATGGAAAGTGATTCCCGCAGAGTCGCCAGTGCCGCCCGCCTGTCCATGTTGGACGCCAACATATCCTCCCTGTGTGCCTGGCAGATGGACTCTGTAGCCTGCTCCAGTCGCTCCATCAGCCTTTCTGGGGGGACAATGGAAGTGGCCACCCTATCCATGGCCTGTGCAATCATCTCGGATGATGCTGCCTGTTGGGTGGCCATACCGTAGATGGATTGCTCCCAAACGGTATTGCCAGGTGGCATACGGCCACCACGTTGACGGGCACCACACCTGCCTGGGGCAAGGCGGACTGCGCCTTGCTGTGCCGGCAAGGCCTCAGGCTGCAGGACTGCATTCCCTCTCTGATCTGCAGCCCCAGGAACAGGATCAGAGATTGGGTGGTGTGGCCCTGCATCCGTAACCACCGGAGGCTGATCTGCCGACACTGACATCCCCATTGAGGGCAATGGCCCGGCTGCAGGTGGGTCGGACAGAGGAGATTCTCTCCCAAGAACACTCACCTGCGACTGCACATAGGTGTCATCCTCCGAGTCTACACCTGAATACTGCTCGGGGGAGGAACCCCCAGAGACACCCCTCGACAGCACGACCTGCAGCACTTGTGGGTTTTCACCCACAAACACACCACGTCCCTCACTTGTGGTAGGTCGGCCCGGGTTGCCCTCCTGGGACGGCTCAACCACCACATCCCCAGCATCAACAAGTGCTTCGTCCCCTGCAAAGACATGAAAGAGAAAAATGGAAACAGGCATTAGCACCATGGCATGCAACAAGGGCTGATGAACAACAGAGGCAGTAGTTCTACGACACATGTCCCACATGACTGGGAGACCTCCTATGCATTCACCATCACTGGGTCTGTAGGGGAGGCTCAGGGCATACAATGTACAGATTGGAGAGCAACGCCTGCTCACCATGCTGCCTAGCACTGCCATCACACATTGGCCGGTGATTGCCATGTCAAAGGCACATGCCATCACACACATGGCATGTGACATAGCCACCAAGTGAAGAGGGAGAGGAGGGCGAGTTTTTTGGATTTCAACCACTCTGGTCCTGACATTGCATCGTCACTTCAATAAGTATACATGTTGTACATGGATCTGCTAGTCCAAATAGGCCACGATGCACAGTGCCTTGTCTACATCAACAAAATGCAGTAAACAATGTGATTCCACCTCCCCATCACCTGTAAAGGATTCATATTGCATTCGTGAAGCACCGGTCCAGAAATGTATGAAGGTACAGCGGAGCACTGAGGGGTGGTGGGGCAGAAGGGGATGCCAGTCAACAATCCTACTGGTGCTGGTGTCATTCATGTCACGCAAGTGCAGGGGTGGGTGGCACAATGAAGTGCAAGGGGAAGTGGCGGCTGGAAGTGCTGTACAAGGTAAGTAGGACTTGACGTCAAGGGCAGATGGTGTTAGGCGCAGACAAGTGCTGGGGGGGTGGCCTATAGGGGTACAGAGTCAATCATGCAGTGCTGTGGGCTCGGAGGGGACAGGGGAGGTACACACTGCATCTGGCTCGGCAAGGTCCTTGCAGATTTCTATGTGTCCTGCAGAGTTGTCACATGCCGCAGATATGTGCCCTTGGATTGGGGATCTCATCTTGGTGAAAAGGGTGAGGCGCTATTGCCTTTGGAGCATGTGGCAGGCCAGTTTGCCAGAGGATGGTGAAAGGAAGCGCCCCCAATTCAGCACGATCCTCCCCGCAATGAGAGACAATAAGGGACTCTCCCGTAGTGGGAATAAGGCCAAGACAGAGTGCGGGTGAGCGTAAGTGGGAGTTTATCCAAAAATAAGGCATGCAAAGAACTCTGCAACCTACGAGAGCGCTCTGCCTGACAATAGCAAAGACAGGCGTATTTCTAATACAAAAAACGTCATCAACACCTAAACACTATAGGGGGCACAAGTTAATTGGGATTGGGTGGCGTCGACTAACTATAGGTGTTGCTGCAGCGGGGTTGGTCTTGGCGTGACGACGTCACTGGTCAGCCTCGTGGGTTGGGTTGGGCCTGGCAGGCCGGCTTGAGGTCATCCGCGCGGTGTTGATGTGCTGGGGCAGCCTGTGACAATGACGAATACCTTTCCTGTCTCATTTGCCCTAGGCCATGCACACTGTAGTTATTCAGAAAACGACGTTTAAGTTCATTAATAAATCGCTTCAGCAGCTTATCTTATAAAATAAACACAACACATGAGGAATGCACCTCGTGAGAGGTCTGGTGGTTGTCGGTTGGGGTGAGATTTACCTGTGTCCTATTGACCGGTATTTTAGGTCGCGGGACGGGGCTCTGGGGCCTGGGCCGAATGATACATGTCTGTCTGCTGCGTTAGAAGTTATTATATAGATGGGTCTCTGTGTCTTGTCCCAATGATGGGGATTGTCCTTGCGCGGGGTCAGGATTCTTGGGGGGTTCGTGGGATTTATGAGAGGGTGCTGGTAGATCAGTGGGTTCAACCGTGGGTTTATTACCGTGCTGTAAATAACACAGGTGGCGGGCTGTGGCCTTGGTTGCGGCGCCGGGGCCTCTGACTCTCTGAAGTAGCGCCAGCTTGGTTGGGGGAGGTGAGAGAGCGCGGCACAAGTCTTAGCTTTTTTATCTGGCAGGCTTGGTGGGGTGGGAGAGGGAATGGCCTTGCATATATCCACAAAGGTATTTTCCTCGTGCGTTGCTGATCAGTGAATGCAGAAGTTTTATACTGTTCTGCCTTATTTTGACGTTATTTAGACACACATATATATTTCAATTTCGTTACACATTTCTTTAATACAGTCGGTTCCGGTACCTTTTCATTACCTAACATTATATTCACTACATTGTGTGCGTATTGTATGTACATTAGACGTTATACGAGGGATATCTAGGTTATGGCCTACAGAGATTGATGCTCGCCGCTTTGGGTGATTCAGAAAACATATATGAGTTCAAGTTTCTACATACTATTGAAAAACACTTTTACAGATAGAGGTTACACGTTTGGTCAACATCTTTCTCCGTGGTTATAGCAGCATTAGTCCAGACCTGGAGGGATATCATATAACGTTACATTTTTATAGTTTATTCACATTTTAAACAGAGGTAGTTCATTAATACCAATACTTGAATTGTTTTCTACCTTCTTCAGATAGTGATGCTTCAGCTTTTTTCCCCGTTACCCCGGCCTTGTGGTCTGGGTCATACGGGGTGCAATATCACATTGTGACTGATAGAATGTTGCCGTGTTGGCATCTCGGGTTTAGCTCATCTCCGACTTTCTCATGGGAACGCGCTCGCAGCGGATCTGCCAGGGCTGCTGAGGCGGCAGAGATGCATGAAAGGCCCTCCAAAGGTGGGGGCCTCGTTACAGTGTGCTGAACTCACACCATGTTTGCTAGGCAAGATGGCGTCTGGGCCTAACTAATTTTTGGTA
Organism: Ambystoma mexicanum; assembly: GCF_040938575.1. Lineage (NCBI taxonomy): Eukaryota > Metazoa > Chordata > Amphibia > Caudata > Ambystomatidae > Ambystoma > Ambystoma mexicanum. The sequence goes on from NC_090922.1 coordinate 1,375,847,324, forward strand.
AATGCAAGGAAAGGATACGTGTGGGCAATGTCGTCGGCGGGTGAATCCTCCTCCACCTGGGCCCGGGTGGCATGAGGGGGCGCCCACCGAGTCATGGTCCTCACCTGGGGAGGAAGCTGTAGGTGAGGAGGGCCTCGCGGCCATTCCTCCCCTACATTTCCCCCCTTTCGTTACTAAAGTAACGAATTCTTTAGCTCTTCCAATCTTCTACATTCTTGTTCCTCTATCACTGCGTCATCCCATGCAGGGGTTCCTTTTATAGGCATCCATGCTCTGCACACCCCCCTTAAACTCTCACCTCTCCTAGCATACTCGTCTGGTGTACATGTTAAATATATGCAGTCGCCAGTTTCTTCCAGATCTACCCAGACCTCCTCATACCATTCCAGTTCTACGTCTCGCGGTTCTTTGATAGTGGTGTGCCATAGTTTATCTACTATGAACTTATCACGGCACATAGGCACTAACTGGTACCTGGGGGTGTTATCTGCTCCTGTCTGCACATGTACTTCTTGTGTTGCCTTAATTGTACCACCAGAGTTGCCCATTGTCACCATCATCATTGCGCCGTTAGGAACTGCGTTAGCACAACATCGGAGGCCCACCTGGCACAGGCAGAACATCACAAGGATGATCACCACTATTGGTATCAGGAACTTCATTGTCACTCCAAGCCATGAGGGAACCCAAGAGAAGATATTGTCGAACCACGAGCTATCCTCAGCTCCACCTTCCATTTTCATCTTCTCGCCCAGGTTATGTACTGCTTCAATAACGTGGGACAGGGACCCATTTTCTGCGTCTTCGGAAGGTACGAACGTGCAGCACGCACTTCCTATTTTTCGGCAAACACCTCCATCGATCGCTGTTAACAGGTCTAGAACATACCTGTTCTGCATGGTCATTAGTCGCAGAGCTCGTAGTTCCACCTTTATTATGTTGAACCCTTCTTCAGTGTCATTGGCCAACTGGATCAGTTCCCACCGTGTGATCTGGAGCCATTTTGCATTTGCTCTTGCTTGGACACTTGATACTAGCGAGGCAAAGAATGTTTCCACGGAGCTGAACAGGCGATACCTGTCTGGGATCTGTGCCAATAAATCAGATGATGCTTGCGATATGTAGTTCGAGGCTCGCTTGTTCCTTAAGAGCTCTTCTCCTTTCCCTCCGGAGGACAGGACATAAAGGTGCGCTTGTGTAGTTGGAGAAGCTACATCCTGGTTCAAGCCTCCTTTCATCATGTTACTTCTGTCAATGTGGCTTTCTGGAATCACCATTAGTGTTGAATGCAAAGTGGCCATGGAGCAGCTACCACTCCATGATTGGGGAAGGTGCAAGTACGCCTTGTTTCCGCATACCCAGTATGTGTCCATTAGTGCTGCTGTTCCTTTTTTCATATCTGGGATGGTGAGAGTTTTGTTACAGTTCTTGTTCGTTCCCATTGCCATTTTTCCTTCTCCCTTGAAACATAGTTCGTTTTGTATTTCACTTTGTAGCTTGAAGGGTTTCTCCATCGCTGTTACCCATGTTAGTTTAGGGATGTGTTCTTTCCATATTGGCAAGCATGTTCTTTCCATCCACCGCAACTTGTCTGGTTGGACACCTTTCAGTGCTTCTGCCTTACACAGTACTTCTTCGTCTTTCCATTTGTTTTCGGAAAACAGTGTCCCTTGTATTGCAAAGAAAGGTTCTTTAAGACAGATCACTCCAGACGCTTGTGAATAGCACGTTTTGTTGTTCTGTAGCATTCTGAAAGAGACATCGTGTGCTTGAAAAGTGTTCTTTATTCTACACAGCGTGAGATGAAGGAGACATTGGGCATCCACAATGGGCAATTCTCGTGGCAACAACACTTTAGGTGTGCCTGATGCATGGGGGATAAGCGAGCAGACATAGCAGCTCTCATTGGTTGTCTGTTTGGCTGTTGTGCTCATATCTGCATACCATTTATTTGCTTGGTGAGGGTGTCGTGGGTCTTCCATTTTGTCTAACCCTAGCCCATAATACTCATCATACCCCTGTCCACCAGTCTCTCTTCTCCGCCTACTTTTCTCCCTTCTTCTGTACTTTTTCGTTATAGTAGGTGAAGAACCAGGCCCCCCTTCCTCCTTCCCACCCCCCTTTTCTAATTCTTCATATAGGGACTTGTGTTCTGTCATCATAATCACTTTTCCATCCTCCTTAATAAACAAGAGATCGTTGTTTGAAATTGGGGCGGGAGGGATCGTGCGGTTGTTGTATGTTCCAGGTTGGGACATTGTGTCATTATTTGCATTTTTGGTTCTCGATTGTGACAGGACAGCAGTGGGTGGTGTAGTATAGTATCCCCACACAAAGTGTGATCCATCCCAGATCAAGAAATCACCTTCTTTGATACCTACAGTCGGAATTGTTTTCGTTCCAGGGGCAAGGGTGGTGTTGTTCCCCCCTCCCCCCTCGTTCATCTCGGTAGAGATGAACGCTATAATCCAGTGTAATACTAGACAAAACATTGAGATGAAGAACACAATAGCACACATTGATAAACCACATTCAAATGAATATGTCAATCTAGCCACTAACATTTCTCTAAATCTAACATATCTATTAGTTGCAGGCTGCCCATTCGATGCCATGATAAATCCTGTTTGAGACACAAGAGTTCATTAAGTACAAACATGTAAACATTTCCACGTTGTAACGTTTCGGTGATAAAATATAGGATTGGGTGAGGGAGGGGGTGTGTTGACAGACAAGGTAGCCTTTCAATCATCATTATTCGTACCTTACTTAATATATATATATATATATATAAATATTAAAAAACATGACAGTTTAAAAGCAACAACAACAACAAAAAAAACCATCTTAAAGAGCACAGGAGAGGAAAAAAAAGAACCCCACGCAAAACTGTCAAAAATTGTAATAAAAAAGAAAATTTGCATATACATATGTACATGTTTTAGTCCAGGACATTCGTTGCGCGCTAATTTGTGTTCACTGTTCATCTCATAATGCACGCAAAATTCCAATCATTCATTCCGCACAACTTCATCGTCCGCTGTTGCCTGTGCCTCGTCCTGCACCTCACTCTCCGCAGCGCTGTAAGCTTTACGTACGTCTGTCAAATGCACCCAATATCGCAGGCCCTTCACCTTTACTGCTGTGGGCGTGCAAAACACTACCTCATAGGGGCCATGGAAACGTGGTGCATTCCACCTCCGCACAAAACTTCTGACATATATAAGGTCACCAGGCATTAGCTGTAGTGGTTTTTCAGGCAACCTGTTTGGTTCAGTCGCGTTCCCCTCCTCTCTTGTTGAGGGGGGGGCTAGTTGCTTTGCAATTACGCGCGCTGCCCGTGTCAGTTTTCGCAGGTATTCTGTGAACTCCTCCCCCAATATAGCTGCGCTTCTGTGTGCATCAGACCGCTCACGGAGAGGCGAATGCGCTGTGTGCATTCTTCTTCCCGTGACGATCTCGTGCGGGGACAAATGGTGGTCCTTACTTGGCTGGTTTCGTAGTTCAAACAAGGCCAAAGGCAGGCAGTACATCCAAGTCTTTTTAAGGAAAAAACAAAGTTTTGATAATCTGCTTTTTAACAGGCCATTTATCTTTTCCACGACGCCATTACTTTGAGGATGATAAATCGAACATAATTTGTGCTTTATTCCCAATAATGTAGTCACTTCTTTAAATAGTTCATTAACAAAATGCGTCCCGTTATCTGAGCGAATGACGTCGCAAATTCCCCAGCGCGGAAACACTTCCCGCACTAGGAACTTCGCGGCGCCCTTCGCGTCAGGGCGGGCACATGGGCCTGCCTCCACCCACCTCGAAAATGGACATACAACCACAATCATGTATCGAGCCCCGTTACACCTTTCTCCCATGTCTACATAATCAATGTGGAGCTCTCTGAATGGGCCACTTGGTTTTGGTATCGTTCCCCTTAGTGTGCGCAATGTCATACCTGAGTTGTAAATTTGACATGTCGTGCATTCTAGAGCTAACCTTGTGACGTGTTCCTGGAGGCAAGGTGCAAACCAATCTTCTTGTATCTCTGCCATTATGTGTTTCTTTGTGTTGTGTGCGGGAAAGTGTAGTTGTTGAAATGCTATTTCTAACAGCGTAATTGGCATTACCACTTTTCCTGAACTCTCTTGTCGCCACAATAAATCAGTCGGTGATTTGCTGCATCCTCTCTTAGTCCACAGCAATTTTTCCTCTGCACTAGCTCCCTCTTGCAGCTCTATTATCTCCTGTGTGGACATCATGTTGTATCCTGTGGGGACCTCTTGGCTTACTGTGTGGTGCAACATGTACTCTCCTATTTCACCTTTTTGTAAATATGAAGCTGCTTTGGCAGCGGCGTCTGCTGCCGCGTTCCCCAAAGATATAAAATCTGTATTTGTGGTATGAGCTTGACATTTTACGATGGCCACTGCCGTGGGGTCTTGCAGGGCCTCAATCAGTTCTTTCAATAATTCTGCATGCTGGACTGGCGTTCCGTCTGCTCGCCGGAACCCTCTCCGCCCCCACCGGGCCAACCCACCGTGAACTGTTGTTGTCATGTATGCTGAGTCTGTATATATGGTCACTGCGCACCCCTTGGCGGCATGCAATGCTTCTATTAGCGCTATTAGTTCTGCTGCTTGCGCTGAATAGTGTGATGGGAGGCGGTGTTGTACTAGTATCTCATATTCATCTTCCTCTAATCGTACCACTGCCATACCCACATGCTTTTCTCCTGTCTCCATGTCTATTGATGCTGACCCGTCCACAAAATACACCTCACCCTCGGTCAGGGCATTTTCAAAAATCACTGGATCCTTACTTTCGTCGCCTGTGTACGTGGCGCAGTTGTGGTTTTGCATGTCCTCTACGGTGCATGCCTCTGTGATGAATGTGGCTGGGTTCACTGTTTTACATCTTACTATATGGATGTTAGCGCTGGACAATATTATCTCATATGCTGTGGCGCGCTGTGTTGTCAATGTGCTCTTTGTTCGTTCTAATATTGCAAAAAGTGAGTGTTCCACATACAGTGTCACCGGGCAGCCCATCACTATCGTGGCACTTTTTTCAATTGCGAACGCGGCAGCAGCTAGGGATTGCTCGCACGCGAAATGACCTTGCATTACCGCGTCTAGGGTGCCGCTATAGTAAGCAAGTGGTTTGTGCCCTAAAGATGTTTTCTGTGTCAGTACTGCTGTCATCAGTGTTCCTTTGCAGTGTGAAAATAAGAAGAATTCGCGCTCATAATCTGGATTTGCTAGTACTGGAGCGCTTGATATCAGCTCTTTTAGTAAGTTAAATGCTGTGTTCATCTCCTCTGTCCATTCTATGTGTTTGTGTTCTTGTTGTGCTTCTTTCAGTGCCTGTAACAAGGGCCTTGTGTACGCCGCATAGTCCAATATCCATGCTCGGCAATAGTTACACATACCCAGAAATTTCTGCATCTCTTTTACTGTTTTGGGCTCCCCAATTGTTCTAATTGCCTGTGCCCTGTCTGGTATAATTCGCTTGCCATCCTTTGATATCAGCTGACCCAAGTATAGGACCTCTGTCAGACAGTATTGTAACTTCCCCTTGTCCACCTTGTACCCTTTATTGGCCAATAATGTCAAGAGTGTTATCGAGTCCTTTCTGCACTCTTCCTCAGCCTGTGCACAAACCAATAAATCATCAACGTACTGAATCACTGTGCTTTCCACAGACAAATTCCCCAGATCTTCATGTAGTACTCTGTTAAATATGCTTGGGCTCTCGCAATATCCTTGTGGTAGTCTGCAGTGTTCGAACCTCCTTCCTCCCAATGTAAATGCTGTCAAGTACCTGCTCTCTTCTGCTAAGGGAATCGAGAAAAATGCATTTTTTAAGTCAATTACTGTGAAGTGTGATGCTACTTTTGGAATGTTGCACAGTATTGTCGCCGGGTTCGGGACTAAAGGGAACTCCTTCATTACCACATCGTTCAGTGGGCGTAAATCTTGTATCATCCTCCATGAACCCCCCTTCGCCTTTTTGATTGGGTAAATGCATGTGTTGCATGGGGAGTTTGAGGGCACTATTATACCCTGTGCTAGTAGTGCATCTATTGTCTCTCTGATCCCTTCTTCTGCTTCTCGCGACAGTGGATATTGTTTCACCCGGGGTAGTATTGCTCCCTGTTTTAATTTTATCACCACAGGCTGAACTTCATGCAGCAACCCTACATCGTGGGGGCCATTAGTCCATAAGTTAGTGGGTACTGAACTCATGTCCTCATCAAAAAATGTGTGCGGTGCTCCTACTACCGCCATTAATTCAACCTTAGTTTTTCTGGCTGTAACTACAATGTCGCAGGGCATTGCTAGTTCCATCACTATTTCACCATCTCCCTCAGTGTCAGAAAATAGCTCCTCGTCCGAGAGCTCTCTCAGCGGGATATTTGCATTTGTACACAATACTGTCCGCCACTCGCATCCTTCCATGTCAATACCAATCACACATATTCTGTTTGTTGATACATGTACTGCATGCAAATCCAACGATAGTACTGCCCCAAGAGCAGTGTCAGGGCTTGCTATGGGACGAAAAAGGAATTCTGCTGGGATCCTCCACTCCACCCTTTTTAGTTCTGGTACTATGAGAGCCAATGTTCTCATACCTTCAACAAACATCTCCTCATTTCTTGGTACCCCTCTGATCTCTTTCATGATTGTGTGGCCGTGTATTACTGCTAATATACGGAGGGGGCATATGCCTGGTGTTGAACATACGATGCCGCTCCCTGTGAATGATATTGTCATATTTAGTTTGCTCAAGAGATCTCTCCCCAGTAAGTTGATGGGAGAGTTTTCATAGTACAGTAAGGGTGCTTTCACTGTTTTACCCCCTACTGTCACATCCAATACCTCTGTGTAAGGAACTTCAATTACAGCCCCAGAGAACCCCTGCGTCTCTAACGTTCTATTAGATAACGGGAACCGGCCCTCTCTAATGCATGATTTCTCCGCTCCCGAATCCACCATGAATATGAATTGCTTGTCTCCTATCTGCGCTCCTATCAATGGTTCCTCTGATGCATTGTGGGTCGTAGACAGTACTGGACACGCAAGTGCTCTCTGTGGGCTGTCCTATGCGGGGTGTCTCATTGCCCCCCCCTGATCGAAAATGTTCCCCGAAACTACTGACACTCCACTGTAAGGTGCGGGGGCGGGTGCCCCATTAGCTACTGTGGCGAAAGTGTTACCAGGCGTGTAGTGCACATTGTCATTATTCTGTGGGCTGGTTTGTGTTCGGTACTGATGTCCGTGTAGTTGTGCGTTACTCCTTTGTACTACATTGTCTGGTTGCTGGTATTGTCCCATGGGGAGGCCGTAGGGGCTTCCTGGATGGGGGTGTCCGTACTGTTCTATCTCTTGGAAACCGTTGTTTTGTCTGCTCCTGCATTCTCTTGAGTAATGCCCCCATCTCCCACAATTCCAACAGCTCCCCTGTGGACCTCTGGGACCCTGCCACCCATTTCCTCCCATTCCTCCATACCCTTGTCCTCCTCTTCGACCCCTGTACCCACCTCTTCCCCCTCTTGGGGCCCACTCTTGCCACGTTGGACCTCCGTTCTGCTCCTGCTCTGTCCACTGTCGTTGCCCTTGTCCTGCCCAATTCGCTGCTATTCTTCCTTGTATTGCTATTTGCCCCTCCTCTCCTTCCTCTCCCTCCCGTATGAGTGGGAGTCCCGCTACCGCTGCTGCGACCTTCACCAATTTTGATTGCACCAACTTCGCCTCGTCCGCCAACCTTTTCTGTGCTACTTCCCTCTCTCTTTCTTTGATCCGTTTACAATGGTGTACTATTATGCTTTGGATCTCCGGCCAGCCTTTTGCCTCAACGCCTGCTATTTTATCTAGTGCCTTTTGCACTTCCTTTGGGAGCCCTTTCTTAATAATGAAATAAAATAGAGATGTGGATTGGTGCCAGGGCGTACCCGTTTCCGCTCTCCACATCTCCTGCACCCGGAGAATGTAATCCATAGCGTCCTCCCCGTCATTCATGGTACATTGCATTACTGACTGCAAATCAGGGGTATCTGGGAAGGTTTCCCGCAGTGCGTCCCACACCCTTGCTCGCACGGTGTTAAAAGACGCCCCATCATGGCGATCACACTCTAAAGTTACAGCTGGAAAACCCGCTTTAGCCCATACTCTGTCTGCCTGATCCCCTACTGCGGACACTAGTAGGCTCTTCACATCGCCTACTGCCAGCGGTATACCAGCGGTATGTTTTTCAAATGCATATATCCACTTGCTTGCCCCTCCTGACAGCTGAGGTAGTAATTTCATTAAATTAGCCTTATCCATCTGAGCCCACGGTATATAGTTTGGCCTCCCGCCCCCCCTGTGGAGTAATGGGAGTTGTAATTTCCCTTTTGCCGTTGCAGCTTCCTTTTCCTTAGTCACTGCTGACTCCAATGACGCCATTTTCCCCACCCTATTTCTTAGTCGTCCCATCCATTCATCTTCTATAGTCCCCAGTGAACATGCACCATCTAGCTCCTCGCCTTCTCCTCCTACTGCCATGCTCAGTCTATCACTCTCATCCCCCCCTCCTCTGACATCACATAACAAATCCTCTCTGATTCCTCTCTCTCGTGAGACGTCACTAATGCTTCCTTCTGCTGTCCCCACTTCTATTATTCTTGTCGGTTCTTCCTCAATTCTGAACAGTATTTCCCCCTTTTTCCATCCCTCCTCAATTTGTCTATTTTCGCTCGACGCTCTAGACGTGCGTCCAGATTGTGTGGGGGCGCATGCTGTGCGTTCACATATGTCTTTTATTCTTGAGAGTTCATCTCTTGCCACTGTAAGCCTCGACTCTAAGTCACTCGTTAACTTCTCTATATCCACCCTCTGTGTGCCTCCCTGGGCGCGCTCTCTGGTGTTTTCGTATGGTGGGGGTGCAGTTGGTCTTTGTGGTGTGCTGGTCGAAGGGGGAGGCACATAAATCGGGTCGCTATATCCTGCTGCAGGGGCTGGTTTAGGTAATATTGGGTACAACTTAATCACCTCCGCCGGTTGTTCTGTAATTAGCTGTTCCTTTTCCTCTCGCGGGATCATTAGTGGATTATCTGTGGTGGAAGGTAAATCAATATTTGGTGCTGGAGCTTTGGGTGGGGGTACTTCCTCAAACAATCTCCAGAGATCTAATATCTCCTTCCTATTCTGCCATTGTTTCCCTTTATACTTGAGGCGAATACATGTACATACCATATCAAGAACGCTTTTGTCAAAAGACCCTCCTTCTGGCCAAATCTGGGGCAACCCCTCCCCTTTCAATTCTGTTAACCATTGATCATGATATTTATTTATGCGTTCAGCATATCCCGGCAAGCTCTTACAAATGTGTGACAAGGGAGTTTCAGCCCCCATCCTCTAAATCGCTAGCGCTACCGCGTTCGCCTTCGTTACTTTTGATTAGGTGTAGATATGCGTATGTATTCCTTTATGGCACAGACAAGAGCGGACCTCTCAAAATTATCACCCACTGTTATTCACTGTGCAAATCTCTTCTCACTCACCATATCTCATCTCCTTCCCATTCCCAGGCACTCTTATGTGATCTCACTTGCAATTGATCAAGTACTGGTTATGGCCACACTCTCTGGCACCGCCTCGCGGCCACCCGTTCGTCTCCAACACTCGTACGGTGCGCGCACCCTTCACAATGCTTTCCACTCACACTTTTGTCTTTTTCCTCCCTTTCCTCCCTAGCCAGCTGTCCCTGTTTTCCTGCTAAGGTTACTGTGTTCACGTCTGTACGTGCCACTACTGAGTCCCCACTTTTTAAGATGTTCTAACTACTTTATACCCTTCTCATTTTCACCCCCTACCCCGTGGAAATGGAAAAAAAGAAATAGAGAGAGAGCACAATCACTAAAAAATATTCCCGGTGTCTCCTTTTGCTAGACACCAATAACTTATTTCTCACTTCTTCATATATTCCCAGTACTAGTCTAGATAGCACTATGCGGCGCCGCCTTCCACCCCCTTTCGGAGCTAGGTTTCCGTCACTTCAGCCACGTCACTTTTTTCTTACTCCTAATGGCCATATGCAAAGAAAGAATAAAGAAAGTTTCAAGACCCGCCTTTAGTAGACCTCCGCAATTCTCCCCCTCTACCTTTCCCCGTTCTTTTATTCCCAATTCCCCTTCTTTTCCCCTTGACGATCACTCGCACTCGGTACTCACGTGCCCGTCTTGAACCGATACTCTCCGAAACTGGGTCCGTCCAGGCGGCGTCACCGGTAACTCAACGGTCAGCCCCTGGCTCCGGCGAGCGGCACTCAAAGGGGATTTTTTTCCAATCGGGATCCCGTACCCTTTCTCATTGAGTGCGCACTTCTTATTGTGCCGGTCGCCGTTGGCGGGCGGCCTCCCGGAGACGGCTAACCGTGCGTATCCCTTCTCGACCGGAGATTCTCGTGCCACAAGGGGGTCGTTAAGAAGGAGTTAGGAAAAATAGTTTGGAGATATCACGCTATCGGGGTCACCACTGAAAGGAAGCGCCCCCAATTCAGCACGATCCTCCCCGCAATGAGAGACAATAAGGGACTCTCCCGTAGTGGGAATAAGGCCAAGACAGAGTGCGGGTGAGCGTAAGTGGGAGTTTATCCAAAAATAAGGCATGCAAAGAACTCTGCAACCTACGAGAGCGCTCTGCCTGACAATAGCAAAGACAGGCGTATTTCTAATACAAAAAACGTCATCAACACCTAAACACTATAGGGGGCACAAGTTAATTGGGATTGGGTGGCGTCGACTAACTATAGGTGTTGCTGCAGCGGGGTTGGTCTTGGCGTGACGACGTCACTGGTCAGCCTCGTGGGTTGGGTTGGGCCTGGCAGGCCGGCTTGAGGTCATCCGCGCGGTGTTGATGTGCTGGGGCAGCCTGTGACAATGACGAATACCTTTCCTGTCTCATTTGCCCTAGGCCATGCACACTGTAGTTATTCAGAAAACGACGTTTAAGTTCATTAATAAATCGTTTCAGCAGCTTATCTTATAAAATAAACACAACACATGAGGAATGCACCTCGTGAGAGGTCTGGTGGTTGTCGGTTGGGGTGAGATTTACCTGTGTCCTATTGACCGGTATTTTAGGTCGCGGGACGGGGCTCTGGGGCCTGGGCCGAATGATACATGTCTGTCTGCTGCGTTAGAAGTTATTATATAGATGGGTCTCTGTGTCTTGTCCCAATGATGGGGATTGTCCTTGCGCGGGGTCAGGATTCTTGGGGGGTTCGTGGGATTTATGAGAGGGTGCTGGTAGATCAGTGGGTTCAACCGTGGGTTTATTACCGTGCTGTAAATAACACAGGTGGCGGGCTGTGGCCTTGGTTGCGGCGCCGGGGCCTCTGACTCTCTGAAGTAGCGCCAGCTTGGTTGGGGGAGGTGAGAGAGCGCGGCACAAGTCTTAGCTTTTTTATCTGGCAGGCTTGGTGGGGTGGGAGAGGGAATGGCCTTGCATATATCCACAAAGGTATTTTCCTCGTGCGTTGCTGATCAGTGAATGCAGAAGTTTTATACTGTTCTGCCTTATTTTGACGTTATTTAGACACACATATATATTTCAATTTCGTTACACATTTCTTTAATACAGTCGGTTCCGGTACCTTTTCATTACCTAACATTATATTCACTACATTGTGTGCGTATTGTATGTACATTAGACGTTATACGAGGGATATCTAGGTTATGGCCTACAGAGATTGATGCTCGCCGCTTTGGGTGATTCAGAAAACATATATGAGTTCAAGTTTCTACATACTATTGAAAAACACTTTTACAGATAGAGGTTACACGTTTGGTCAACATCTTTCTCCGTGGTTATAGCAGCATTAGTCCAGACCTGGAGGGATATCATATAACGTTACATTTTTATAGTTTATTCACATTTTAAACAGAGGTAGTTCATTAATACCAATACTTGAATTGTTTTCTACCTTCTTCAGATAGTGATGCTTCAGCTTTTTTCCCCGTTACCCCGGCCTTGTGGTCTGGGTCATACGGGGTGCAATATCACATTGTGACTGATAGAATGTTGCCGTGTTGGCATCTCGGGTTTAGCTCATCTCCGACTTTCTCATGGGAACGCGCTCGCAGCGGATCTGCCAGGGCTGCTGAGGCGGCAGAGATGCATGAAAGGCCCTCCAAAGGTGGGGGCCTCGTTACAGTGTGCTGAACTCACACCATGTTTGCTAGGCAAGATGGCGTCTGGGCCTAACTAATTTTTGGTAAATGCAAGGAAAGGATACGTGTGGGCAATGTCGTCGGCGGGTGAATCCTCCTCCACCTGGGCCCGGGTGGCATGAGGGGGCGCCCACCGAGTCATGGTCCTCACCTGGGGAGGAAGCTGTAGGTGAGGAGGGCCTCGCGGCCATTCCTCCCCTACAATGGCCATGATGCAGGACATTCCCTCTCTGCCACCCGGCACCTGTGGTTTGGGTTCACAAGATCCGAGTCATGCCAGGACTCTGTATTGGCATGGGGCTTCAGACATGTGGTCATGACCGTGGCAAAGACATCCAGTGTACCTGACATGGAGTGGAGCATGGAGTGGGCCCTGTCAGGATGGGAGTGAGCCTAAGGGGGAGCTGGATGGGGGGGAGATTTTGGCAGCATGAGCCTCGACTGACACACACTTCATGGGTCGGAATACCAAGAAGGTGTGTGACAGTGGTGAGGGTGGCTTTGCCTGTGGGGTGGTGAGGGTGAGCTGGGAGGAGAGGAGAATGTGATCACTCCAGGAGAGAGGAGTGCAGAGATGGACGGAGAGGGGAAAGTCAGATGAGATCAGAGCATCAAGAGTGTGCCCTGCAGAATGAGTAGGGACAGACGGGAGTCTAGAGGGTGAGAGGGAGTTGCTGAGGTCACAGAAAGGTCACGTGGGGGCGTCAACAAGCATGCAGGTGGATGCGTACAGCACCAAGGATGAGGATTTCTGTGTCTGGGGACATGAGTGAGGAGGAGAGGTGAGGACACTCAGAAAGGAAGTAGTACATTTGACCAGTTTTCCCAGACACAGTACGCACTGTTTGAGAATGTCAAGGTGTGGTGGAGAGAGACGTCACACAAGCCATTCCAGAGTGGAGTAGGTCTAAGTAGGAGTGACAGTGGCAGGAATACCCTCAGGGAAGCCAAGGGCACACCCCCCCTGCACAGTAGTGGCGGGCCAAGGAGAGGGTCTCCTGAACATCAGGTAGGAGTGTGTGAAGGATGCAGACAGAGCTGGCCGTCAGACATGTTTCCATGAGACCAAGGATGTCAAGGTGCATAACCTCATGTAAGTGACAGATATCGGAGGAATGCCTGATGCAGCCGCAGTGAAAGGAGTGTAATTGTGGAGGAGGTTGACAGCCTTGTAGGACTTACGGGGAGTGCTAGAGATCAGGGGTGCAGCCTGTGTAGGAGTTGGAGTGGGAGGCGGAGAAGGTTCATGGGAGGGTGCAGGGAGGCAGTGCAGGATTGATGAGGAGAGAGGAGGGGGGACAGCAGGAGAGGTAAGGAAGTTGATGAGATGTGGGTAGCATTTCTCAAGGAGATTGAGGTTGGCCTAAGGGCCTTGGACTGGGACGCTCCCATTACCATGCACATCAATAGTGGCCTCTGAGGATTGGAAGGAGGCCAGGAGTACACCCCAACGGGTCCCACCATTGATGGTGGAAGAGGAGCAAGGAGAGAGGACAGGGACCATGTGAAGGGTCTATGGGACAGGCAAAGGCATGTATGAGCAGATGTCAGTGAGAGTTAGCTTTGAGTAGGCTCAGATGCACTGGTCAGCAATAGGGTGGGTCGCATTGGAGGGCAGGGTGCCCTCATTTGACTTTTGGCAAGCAGGTGTCGTGAGTAGGGCACGATGGTCTGAACTGTAGAAGTCATGGAAGATAGACCATGAAGAGCAGCATGGAGTGTGAGGGAATGGGGCTCGAAACCAGACGGTACCAAAGCCCACAGGTAGGAGGTGGATGTCAAGGCAACATCCACAGTATGACAGCATGTTGGTTGGCATTTATATACAGAGGACGCATTAGCATGTGGTATCATTGCATGTCAGGCATGTGAAGATGAAACTTGAATGGCTGGGGGAAAGTATAGGAATGGTATGTAAGACATCAGATGAATAGACAGGGGAGTATGAGCAACAATGTAGTGACAAAATGACAATTCAAGGGCAACTTCCATGGTGTCGGGCCATATGTGCACTGTTGCCAGTAGGGATAGTGCTGTGGGCAGATGGTGTTGCACTGAACATACTGGATGGGGCACATGGGTGCCACTATCAACTCTGCCACACACCCCCTTGACAGGCACCCAACATGAATGCTTCACACACACACCATGCACATGGATAATACACACATGCATGTGCACTCACCGGATGATGCCTCGTAATCAGGGAGGTCTCCCACACCTTGGAGTTGTCCCTCGGTGACGTAGGATCCAGCTACGGACTCGTGTGGTGTGAGTTCTATTTCCTGTGCTGGGGACCCACCTCCAGTCACCAAGGTTGCGGCATGACTTGAGGCCAGCTTATCCTTTGCCCTGCGCTTAAGGTCATTCCAGCGCTTCTGGCAATCACTAGCTGTGCGCCTCACTACTCCAAGGGCACTTATTCTGTCAGCAATGGTCTGCCAGTGTGCCTGGCGTCTGGCATGTGTGGTCTTGGACCCTGCAACGATGACCATTTCCCTATCATGATCTGACACATACTGAACAAGTGCATTCAGTTCGGCGTCTGTGAAGCTTGGCTTCCTTGATGGGCCGGACTGTGCAGCCGTGCCTGGTGCATCAGCCTGTGCCGGACATGCACTCTTCCTCTTGCGCTTGGAAGGGGGTGGGGATCCAGAGTGTCCTACGCCGCTGTGGACACTAGGGGCAGGAGCCGTGGTGGACTCAGTACTGGGTGTGTGGGATTGCCCACTCAGCATGGGAGTAGGTGCAGGCATTGGGGGTAGTGGGATGGGGTCAGGCCTGATCTGAGGTGCATGAACTAGGACCGACACAGTCTTGGCAGGGTGTATGAGAGGTGGGGTGGATGGAGCCACACCCTGGCTACGGGGGCCAGCAGATGACCTATCTGGCATAGATGCGCGTGCCCTGATGACACCAATGTGCACCGGTGCACGTGCAGTGGACCTGCTGACCTGGATGTCAGCGATGGGATCACCCTCGGACAGGTCTGGTGCCACAATGGCCTGGTCCGACAAGGGCTGATCAGGGTTGGTATCAGCCACATGACTCTCAACTGGGGGGGGGGGTGCATGGGTGTCCCTGACTGGTCCTCCAGACTGGGGGGGACAGGGGCACCCTGCAAGTCACAACCACGTCCCCTAGTGGATCCTCCACGGCCACCACGTGTGGCTGGGCCACCTTTGCCACCCTTACGGCTTGCACGCCTCCCAACCATGGCACTGATGTTATTGTGCGTATGGGAGTCGGTGTGCACAATTGTCCTGGGCAATTGGGTGTCAAAGGGGTTGGGTACCAGATGGTATTCGTACCCTAGTGCAGTGGCAAGGCTATATGACACCCCTGGGGAAAGATGACGGGTCACGCAACGCACAGGCACCCCAAAAAAGTTAAGGAACGTGCACAATACCCCTCCTAGACCACGTGTGCTGATGGAAAACCCTGCACTACGCTGTGGCATCCAGTAACACAATGAACGTATGCGTGTCACACGCAGCCTAGAATGACCTCTGAAGGGGTAGGCTACACACGGGGCAAGCACAGAAGTTAGATACGTGCGTGACTCACCGTCTGCCAGGTAAAAGAGCGTGAAAAATGAGCGCGTTTGGTTGGCAACACCCCCGCCAAAAGAAGATGTGTACGCTGTCTGAGGAGACAGGACAACAGTAGAAGGGGACACTGTTTGAGGGAACAGGCCCAGGTAAACCAGTACTAGAGGAAAAAGAGAAAAAGCTGTCAGAGGTAACAGGGAGTACGAACTGGAAACGCCGTGAAGTCAATCGCGTGTGAAACGACAAGAAGTACAGAATTCACCCACTCGCTCTCCACGAAAAGCACGTACAAGGAAATGGTGTTCAACACTACCTTTTATACAGGCCCACACGTACAGCGTCACTTACGGCGTGTACGTGCTTGGCCCATGTTCACCAATCACACGCTTTGTCACTTCTGCGTGTGGATCCTTTTTCACCAATCACACGCTTTGACACTCCTGCGTGTAGCTCACTTTTCACCAATCACACGCTTTGTCACTCCTGCGTGTGGATCCTTTTTCACCAATCACACGCTTTGACACTCCTGCGTGTAGCTCACTTTTCACCAATCACACGCTTTGTCACTCCTGCGTGTAGATCCTTTTTCACCAATCACACGCTTTGACACTGCACGTGCAGGTAACTATTGACGCACATATGCTGGGGACGGCTTTTCGCGCGATTCGCTGAGTGTGGGGTTTTCACGTGCAAAATCACTCCCTATCAGGCTGTCCACGCGTTCAAACACGAAAGACCACGCTCCTGGCCAGGAGGCCAAATTAAAGTCCCCCAGAGCCCTGAGCACGCTCCCACCTGCCATCTGCTGCTGCCTGACTGCTTGCTGGCCACGTGCCCCACAGTGCTGGTGGGTGGGGGTGGTGGGAGACATGGGTGGGGGCCTGGTGGAGGGTGCCCCTGGTGGATGGGGGGTGGGGGTGGTGGGAGACATGGGTGGGGACCTGATGGCAGGTGCCCCTGCACTGCTGGGGGGTGGGGGTGGTGGGAGACATGGGTGGGGGCCTGGTGGAGGGTGCCCCTGGTGGATGGGGGTGCAGGGGGACATGATCAGGTGTGCAGGGTAGTCCACTGTTTTGTGGGCTGCCTGCAGGGGCCGTGGAGGGTGTACAGGGTACACCTGTGAGGGCCCACCCAGCCTATTCGCGTGTGATAATTCCCGCGTACCCCTGTGATACACGTTCCCTGGCCTATCGCGTGTTCTACTTCACGCGTCCCCCTGTAATACACGTTCCCTGGCCAATCGCGTGTTGAACTTCCCGCTACCCCTGTAATACACGCACCCTGGCTGTTCGCGTGTGATAATTCCCGCGTACCTCTGTCATACACGTTCCCTGGCCTATCGCGTGTTCTACTTCACGCGTACCCCTGTAATACACGTACCCTGGCCAATCGCGTGTTGGACTTCCCGCTACCCCTGTAATACACGCACCCTGGCTGTTCGCGTGTGATAATTCCCGCGTACCCCTGTAATACACGTTCCCTGGCCTATCGCGTGTTCTACTTCACGCGTACCCCTGTAATACACGTACCCTGGCCAATCGCGTGTTGGACTTCCCGCTACCCCTGTAATACACGCACCCTGGCTGTTCGCGTGTGATGATTCCCGCGTACCCCTGTAATACACGTTCCCTGGCCTATCGCGTGTTCTACTTCACGCGTACCCCTGTAATACACGTACCCTGGCTGTTCGCGTGTGGTGATTCCCGCGTACCCCTGTAATACACGTTCCCTGGCCTATCGCGTGTTCTACTTCACGCGTACCCCTGTAATACACGCACCCTGGCTGTTCGCGTGTGGTGATTCCCGCGTACCCCTGTAATTCACGTTCCCTGCCTAGTCGCGTGTAGTACTTCCCGCGTACTCATGATTTGAAGATTGCCCGCTTTGCTTTCCTTGTTTGCCTGCCCTGTGAAGTGGTCCAGGGTTAGCGCAGCCCTTAGCGATGATTTAGCGATTTTGATGGCTTTTCCTTGCGCGAGGGCGTTCTTGGGGGCGTTACTGGCGCTGCTGCAGGCTCGCTGCGATTCTCTGCGCCACGGCTGGTTTGGGAGCTTGTAATCCATGAATACGCTGTGCGCGGAAATCTGTTTTAGCGCACGTGCCTGGCGCAGACTATCGCAGGCGCACGCTGTGCGCCAGCCGCGTGCGCTACTTGTGCGCTGGATTCTATGAATTGGCCTGTTAGAGTCTAGGGGAACAAGCAGGCCCATTCATAGTACCTCCAACACTCCCATTTTGGGTATTTTAAAGCCAAATGGTCAATGGAGTCTGTGTGCAGACCTCAGGGAATTAAATAAACGAGTGCCAGTGTCTAGATGGCGGCTGCCATTCATTGATCAAGGCCTTGCTCAGGTGCATGGGTCAAAGGTGTTTACCACATTAGATCTTACATCTGGGTACTGGTCTGTGCGGTTGGCAGAAGATATTCAGAATTTGTTTGAATTTTCATTTGATAAAACGCAATACGCTTGGTCCAGAAAACCATTTGTGTATGTCAATAGTGGGAGCGAATTTGGCATATTTTTGAGAAAAGCTAAGCCAGAAGCGGCAGAAAGAGGGACCATAGTTTATGTAGATGATGTACTGATAAAATATGAAAGCCTAAAAAGTCATTTTCATGAAATTAGACATGTACTTGGCCAATTGCAGAAGGCGAGTGCCAACATATCTTTACAGAAAGCACAATGGGGCCATGAAGTAACTGAAATCCACAAAAGAAAAAGGTGGAGGCGATACAGAATTTGAAAAATCCTAAAAATATGAAAGGTTTGAAAACTCTATAGGGATGACAGGATATAACAGGACATGTATTGAAAATTACGCTGAAATCACTCAACCCTTGACTATATTTTTGAAGCAGAATGTGCCCTGGAAATAGGAAAAAGAGCAGTCTGAGGCAGTTGCTAAATTGAAGGAATGTCACATAAAGGCGCCATGCTTGGCCTATCCCATGAAGAATAAATATGTTGTTGTAGGAATAGGATTCACTGAGCAGTGTATGTCAGCAGTGTTATCTCAAAAACATGATTTGAATCATAAAACTATCACCTATGCAAGTAAGGCATTTTCTCAGGTTGAAATTAAATTCAGTGAATGTGAAATGGCCCTTCTGACCACTGTGTGGGCATTACAACATTTCCGTCCCATTATTCAAGGGGAAAAGGTGATCATTGAGAAAAATCATCAACTGTTGCAGTTTTTATAAAGTAAAAGGATTAGATCAGGCAACCTAGCGCAATCCAGAATTACTTCCTGGACATTGGCATTGTAAGATTTTCCTGTAGAAATAAGATATGGACAGAATAAAAAGTGCCCAGTTGCTCAAGGGATAGCAGATCTACATGGTTGTGAAGCTGAGTGTGAGATAGAGGTGGAGACCAGTTTGCAGGAGTTTGAACAATCACCACACAAAGCTTTTAATGAATATACATGTAAGGACAATTGTGTATATCGACGGGTGTGCTTTTCACTTTGAAAATGACAGCAATAAACAGCTGGTGTCAGGGATAGGAAATGTCTGGTTGAGGTGTGAGGACATTCCTAGTATAGGAATGAGAATTGGGGACAGGCAGGAGTAGCCAGATAGCAGAGTTATCTGCCGTTTATAAAGCAATTACTACTGCAAATGAAAACAAATTCAAAGAAATTGTCCTAGTGACTGATTCTGATTATGCACAAAATAGCTTTGTAGAATATATGCCTGCCTGGAAAGGCAGGGGCATGCTGACATATAACAAAACTCCCCTTAAACATGGGAAAATTATTCAAGCTATAAACAAATTAGTGTCAAAGAATGGTTTAACAATACACTGGAGAAAAATGTGTGGACATTTGAAAACACCAGGAGAGGATTAGGAGGGAAATGATAGAGCAGATCAATTGGCCAAGATTTGGGCTGTTATGGGAAAATTGATGCCCATTGAACACCTAATTCACACATTGAACACCTAATTCACACAAGTAGATGTAGTTACACGCTCCAAATCTCCAAAAGAAGTTGAACAACCTGTAGTGCAATGGAGTTATGATACGCCAGATCAGGATTTGATTAAGGCACAAAAGGAAGACCCAGTATTGGGGGTTTATTATAATATTTTGATAAACCCCGAAAAAAAAAATACCTTAACTGAAAATGATTGCACAGGAAAAGAAGAGTTGAGAGTGTTATTAAAGAACAAACAACGTATTAAACTACAGGATGGTCTAATGCTCAAGGAATCTATAACAGGGCAGATATGGTGGGTGGCACCTCTTTCATTTAGAGGGATAATGTTACACCATGCACATGATGTGATAACTGCAGGACACAGAGGTTCACAAAAAACTTTAGAAATACTTAAGGACTATGCTTACTGACCACATATGTCCCAGTATGTGGAATTATCCACCTGTGGGTGTCTGGTATGTGCACAATTTAAACCTGCTTCATTAATGCATAGAGTTCCATTAATGAAAAGAGGTTTAACCTTTCCATGGTCGTATTTACAAATCGACTATAGGGCCTGTAAAGAGATCATGTAGGGGAAACCAATATTTATTGGCGGTGGTATGTCTAATGTCAAAATGGTTGGAATGCATTCCCGCACCAGATTGTAGTGCACAAACAGCGGCTACATTGCTGGTATATCACATATTTTCAAGATTGGCTTACCCCAAAGAATAGAGTCAGACAGAGGAAGTAATTTCACGAGCACCTTGATGAGCAAGGTGTGGCAGATATTGGGGGTAAAAAGGAAATTGCATATCGCATATCGGCCCGCCTCTTCAGGGAATGTAGAGAGAAGCAAAAGATATGTTGTGGAGATACTAAAGAAGTTTGTAGCAGAGGCAGGTTCCAGTTAGGATTTACGCTTACCTTTAGTGTTAATGGCCATTAGGTCGACTACTGCTAAAACAACAGGCATCAGCCCTCATAAGGTGTTGACAGGAAGAAAAATGGTACTGCCACAACATTTATTGTACAGGACATATGAGAAAACACTTGTGAGTGCATCTACAGTTCACGAGTATGTGGAAGAATTAAAGCATTTACAACATTCATTTGCATTTGCACAGCGGAATTAAGAAAGGGCTGCTGAAAGTGCAAAGTCCTATTATGATAAAAATACATCTGTGAAAGAATATAAGATAGGTGATCGGGTATACAAATTCCATTTTGATAAGAATAAACATAAACATTCTAAATTCCTTGCAGCATGGCAAGGGCCATTTGAAATTGTCGATAACATATCTCCTGTAGTGTATACCATATTAAAGACAGAGGGTGAAATGGTGACAGAGTAATTTGTCCAAGTGAACCAAATTAAGTCTTGTCATTCAAAGCATGAAATCAAGAGACTGGAACAGGTGAAGACGGGTTAAGTGTACTGGCTACATGTAATCTAATGGTAAGGTGGTGCGTGTTCACTCCATGAGAAAACAGAGATGCAATGTAGTGCAGAAACAAAAGCAAATGAAAATGTCACATTGGAAAAAAAATGTGGTACTATGCATTCATGGAAGGTGCTGAATCAGGTTGACTTACTCTGGTACAGGTGGTAAAATTATTCTGCATGAAAATTGCTGTGATGTATAATAATGTAATGTGAGGTGTAAATATTGTTTGTTTCTCTCTGATGTGTGCTTAATTAGAGGTATCTAAATGTGACAAGTCTAAAGAGTCTTGATATGTTGGGCCATGTTTTTCTTTTAGGCCAAATAGTAAAAGGGATAGAAAATCATTTTATGCTATGTACTCAATCTGTTTCTTTTCTATTCAATTTAGATGTCAATAACATATTGTCCTGAGAGGGACCGGAGACCGCTGGACCGGAGACCTCTGGACCGGAGACCACAGGACCCCGGACCAAAGTATGGAGGTGAAGATAAACAGTCTGGGATGCCAAAAGAGATGTCCTCTCTGAAGAAAAATCTGTGAAAACCAGACCAAAGAGGTTTCCATGGAAAGGATGCTGTTATAGAAGTTTGGATATCAGGACATCTCAGAGGTGTGGTCCTGAAGATGATTAATGCCATCAATGGAACAGTGGTCAGTTGAACTTAATTCCACAGCGCTGCTGGTGAAGCATAGTATTGTGCTGTGCTTTACCAATTGGAACTTGAACTAGTGACAGTGGAAATCGTATATTTTTAATTTTAAGCCATGTTGTTATTTTATTTACTTATTTTATGTAATTATTTTATTTTATTGTTTTATTGTGATGCATACACATTGATTAGAACTGTTAACTCCAAAGAATACATAGTCAAAGACTATGATTCAAAAAATAAATATGGAGGTGTGCGCTTCAGTGTGAGGACTGATGTGCCCAATTTGGGTTATATTTGATTTTTATGTTACAGTTACAATTGTTTATTGTGAAGTGCTTATTTGTTCATTTTATTAAGATGTTATTGGTTCAACCATTGTTCATCTAGCAACAATAGGGAAGGAGAGATGTCCCATAACACATACATTTTTGTCATGATCTCTGCTTCCAAAAGGTCAGGGTTTTCCCAACTCCCTTGGAAGCAGATCCATAACCCAGGTTCCGAGTGCCAACCAGTCCCAATTGGGACCTTTTGGACCCAGTCCTGGCGCCAGTGGCACCAGGCTCATAAATATGCCCAGTCCCAGCGCTGGAAGCGTCGGGCTCATAATGCTTGGGTGGACTTACCTGCAGCAGACCATGCTGCTTACTTGCCTGCCAGTTGAGTCTCTGATCCTCTTCTGTTTGGAACTACTTTTCCTGTAGGGTGGGGCAGGAGCCACTCCCTAGATTCAGAACACTGGAACTCTTCTGGAAAGCAGGAACTCTTTTCTTACCTAGGCGTGGCTGTGGAAGGAGACACCTAAGCACTACAGGAGGCTATTTAAACCACACCCAATGGATGAATCTTGCTTTGCGTTATTCTGCATCCTCAGCAGCAGAACGCTCATCGTGTCTTCTGCATCTGATCCTGGGCCTAAGGAAAAAGGCTTACCATTCTGAATCCAGTCTTCAGCAACACCTATAAAGACAAGAAAGAACAGGTTAGCATTACGGTCTTCAGTGACAGCTCTTCACTTACCTGGTCCATCGGCTGTCACCAACGCCTCACGCTGCATTCCGGCATCTGAAACACAAAGGCTTACCTACTCTTCGTGCGCTCCGGAAGTCTTCACACTGCATTCCGGCATCTGAAAGACAAAAGCTTACCAACTCTTTGCACGCTCCGGAGGCCTTTGGCGCTGCATCCCGCATCTGAAAGACAAAACAAGGTGCGTTTAAAGACATTGGGGAACTTTAATACTCACGTGCCATTACTCCTTTCCACATCTAACCCAGTGGGTATTCCGGCACCCTGCAGCCGCCCCGAACTTGTACCTGCAAAATAAAAAGACAGTTAGAGCGCATCGTGAAGCAGGCAACAAGCGCTTACTTACGTGCTTCCAGGCGCTTCTATTCATCACACGGGCTCCATCTTCAACTCACTTCAGCCCGCCATCCGCCATCGCCGGAACCCTGCAAAACAAGAGACATCATTACTAAAGATTTTAAAGACATTAGAATTACTCGAAACTTACCGTTCGTGCAGTAAACGACGGACAGCAGTCCTCTGAAGTCAAGAGGCCTGCTCCCCTTATCCAGTGAAGAAACTGGTTACAGCACCCTGCCTCGAGGCAGATGGAGAGCACAGCGTTCACTTACCTAAGGTGAGAGCGTTAACCTTTGGGGTTCTACAGGAGAAGAGAAAGGGAAGAAGAGAGAGACATTCAATAACCCAGTTCATTAATCCCACATTTTCTATCTGCAGACATCTTACCCTTCGAGCCAGACATACAGTGCACAGAGGTCCAGCCCAAAGAGCCAGCCGTGTGTTACACATCACCTTTGAAGATACGGTATACGCCCAGTCAAGACCGGCGCCTCTACGGGAATCAGGTGAGCGTTACAATTTTAGAGTTTGATGCGTGTTTCCTCCAATTATGGATTTATTGATCATAAATGTCCGAAAAAGGAGGGGTGTGAAGGGATATATTCATGCATGAAATATTTGTGCAAACAACAGCACATGTGTACAGATTCAGAGGGAAGCAAAAGTGTGGGTTTCATTATTTAATATGTAGATGCAGTTTTTTTCTAAATGGGTGCAAGGAGCAGCTTCTCAGCAACATGCTAGTAAGCAATATTTTTGGAAAAACATTCATTTTAATAGTATTTAGCAAAATGTGTTTTAGCAGCATGCCAGCAAAATGGGGTTTAGTTTCAAAAGCATGCACCACAATGTGCTGTCATTTTAAAGTGCAGCAATGTACCTAGGTACAACTTGGGTGTTTCTATCTGTGTGAAACTGCATTAGAAATACATAATTAACTAATCCTATACTAATTTGCCCCAGTAACCCATTAACTGTTCCTCTAACATTATAATGCAGTTTGTTATACACAGTGATATTCATTCCATTTAGTATTCTTCCATGGAGAGGAGAAATATGTGCATCCAGGAAATAAATGGGAAACAGTTTCTTGTTAACTGAAGTTTCCATTGTATCTGTGGGGAAAGAGCTGTTACATGACATTCTTGTAATATGATTGGTAGGAATCAAGAGGTGGCAGTGCTGATGTTACAGAAATATGAGAAAGGGGCAAGATTTGTAATTGGTCAAGAGAAGGCAATATTAGAAGTATGTGATGAAAAGGAATTTGACAAATCCTAGATTATAGGTGGACAATGTGAAAGAAAGGGCTCGTGGAGGAAAGGAGATAGATGGAGGGGGAATTGGAGAAGGATTAGCAGAGGCAGGAAAGAACAGAATTTCTGTCTTGGAAGCATTTAGGTGTAAATTGTGTGAATGCATCCAGTTTTGAGTCAGAAATAGTAGAATGAAGGGTATATGAGAAAGCAGAGAAAGGGATATAGAGTTGGGAGTCATCAGCATAAAAATGGAACAAGTTCCCAAAATGAAAACAATGATAAACGACAGGGGTGAGGTGTATGAAAGGAGGGGGCCTACGAGTGGGCCTTGAGGAACGCTGTGAGCAAGAGGAAAAGAGGAGGAAGTTGAGCCAGAGACAAACTGGTCAGACAGATACCACTTAAACCAGGAGATGGTGATACCAGAGAATCAAAAAGAATGTATCATGAACAAGGGGGTGCAGTAGTCTGCAGTATCAAAAACTGCTAAGAGGTCGAGAAAAATGAGAATAGAGGAAACATTAGAGTGCCTAGTGGAAAGGAGAGAATCAGTGACCGAGAGAAGGGCTGCTTCACTAGAATGGAATGGCTGGAACTGAGATTGGGATAGATGAAGAAGAGTGTTGCTATCAAAATAGGATGATACTTTAGTATGTACCACATGTCCAAGATTTGTACTTTAATTATGTACTGCTGTGTGACTGTTATTTTCTTATTTGTATTGATTGGTATTTAAACATGGAAGTCAAACTGTATGTGTATTTTAATTTGGTTTTATGGGAGTTATACTGAATTTCTACACTCTGGCATGGTGGAAAGATCTGTAGAAGGCCCCCCTAATTATTGTAAACAGGGTACAACTTCTGGAAGTTTAGCCAAACCTATCAGGGTAGCATGGAGAGTGGGCAAAACTAAGTCTCAGGAGTTAGTGAGTGAGTGTGTTCAGGAGTCTCAATGAGTTCACACAGTAAGTGATCAGGGATTACACTTAGACATATAGTTATGCAAACATATTTATTTATGGTCACGAAGCACTATGAAAATAACTACACAGGTAATATTATCACACAACACTAATAGTAAAATACATATATACATTGACAGTACTCAGCGCCAAAAAATCAGTTCACGCCCCTCAACACCTGGAAGGGAAGTAATTAGTATTTGCACTTGCAAACACAGGAATAACAATCTTCACTTAGAAAGTCCAGCCCAAACTTTTATGGGGCCTTGTGCCAAAAAGTTCAACAAGTGTTCCAAGAGTTTAGGAGCTGGAGAAAATGAGGAACAGGGTCCTGTGGATGTGAGGCTGGTTCCAAAAGCTATATACTGGTAAGTTAAAGCCATTCCTAGCTTTTTGGAGAACTTTTGGCAACAAGAATGTCAAAACAAAGCCAAACAACAGTATATGTTTCAAATGTTATTCAAACTTTTCAACTCTGGGTTTTCCCCAGACTTGGTAGCTCGTTAGAGCGAGGTACATTTTCCCACCTACTATTCTGGTCACAGTTGCCCAAGAGCTGCGGGTGCAAGAAGAGTTCTTCTCACATACAGGAGCTTGGTGCAACCTCTTTTCAACAAACAATGCAGCAGGTACCAGTGCAGAGCTCTTCAGGATGGCCGAGCACATACAGGAAATCTGGGTTCAGGTTCAGTCAATAATGCGCAGTGACAGTAAGGGACACAGATGTGGTTGTCGAAGACAGCCTACTAGCTCATAGCCCATCAATGGCAGGCAAAAGAGATTCTGTAGAAGGGCTTCATGTTGGACAAGATGATTACCCTTGGAGTTCCAGGGAAAAACTCAGAACAACAGAGCTTCTACCCCGGTAGCCATATCTTGAGCTTGTTGGCCTACTGGATGGTCCAGGTACATTTTCGAAAGCACAGTGTTGCTGTGTTATCAGAAGGCACCAGGAATGGTTGTTCCTACCACTCCAACTGTTTAATCAACACCAAAGGTCTTCTAAGATCACTAGTCAGACAGGGCTCCACCAGGACTGCATCACAAGTTGGTTGCCAGACCTTCTCAGGATCTGTCCACAGGTCTTCTGAAGTCTGCACTGCTATGCAGTATGCTTGGCTCCTCACTGGGACTCTGGGAAATGGCTGCAGGACTCCTCTTCTTATGCAGAAACTGAGCACGAAACTCAGTCCACCCATTGGAAGATCTGCCGCTCACACACACTCCAGCACACATACCAGCAGTGGCCCAATCAGAATCACTGTTGGTGATACCCATGTATACACTCTGGGCATACAAAAATCAATTTGTGGATTGTGACCAGACATTCCCAACCTAACCTCCTGGCTTGCAACACACATGGCCTGCACAAGCCCATGGAAACCCAGGCTTTCCTGGGCAAATGTATGACCATGAAAGTGTTTTCCTGACCTGAGATGGCAGTGTGAAGGCAAAACTACAAGATGGCCAAAGAACAAATGAAAAACACTGTGGCACAGCCATGTTTGGACAGGAGCCAAAGACGGTAAACACAAGAGAGCTAAAAAAATGTACAGTACCAAGTATGAAAAGAAACTGCTGCCACCAGTTTATCTTTAGGCACATCTAAAAGTAACCAAAAATCCTTTTGTGAAAGTTGTAGGGTGATACAAAGTATCCACTTTGCACTGCACTGTATGGTGCCAGTGTGTAATTGTTAAAACATCACCCAAAATAGATAAGGGAAACATGTTTTCCCAGTACTGACAGTCTGAATGACAAGTCAGTCTGCCCATAACAAGTGAGCAAAAGGCCAGTGTAGTGAAGCTGAAGGCTTCACATTACTGCACAAAGTCAGGACAGGGTGCAAAAACAAAAGAAAAACGTTTGGGGGTCCATAGAATATGGAGGGAAAGCTGCTAAAAGAGAACACGTTTCTAACAATGGACAACACCAACAATGAACAAGTTTGACTTACAAAATGTTTTGCTTGGACAGCTCTGAAGCCAAGCAAGATCTGCCATGGGGATCCCATGATGGCAGCAATTGTGGTCCAACAGTTGCCCAGCTGTGCACTTTGCTGGATTGAAACACTTGTGTATAGGTGCGTTATTAATGCCATATGAAATCATTGCTTATACTGTAGGTGCAGTTCTTTTACTTGTTAACGTTCTTCTACTTGTAAAGTGCACTGTGACCCAGAGGTATCCTGGTGCTTAGTAAAGACTACAGTCGGCAGCGGCAAAGAGGAAGTAGAGGGAATTTACAAGGGGAAAAGGAAGGTCTTCAAGGATTTCTGGAATTGGACATGGTCCTCTGAAAGCCTCAATGCTATGGGAAGAGTATTCCAAAGATCTGGTGATGCGACAGAGACAGCAGCGCCACCAACTGATATCATTTTTAACCGATGCACCACAAGGAGGCCTAAATTTGCTGATCGAAGCATTCTGGCTGGAGAGTAGGGAATAACCTTCTCCTGAAGGTAAAGAGTACATTTTTACGAAGGGCTCAGTGGGTCAGAGAGAGACTTTTAAATTAAATTCTGCTTTCCACCGGGAGAGAGTGAAGCTGATATAGGATAGGAGAAATATTTACATATCGGTACAGGCCAAAACTAAATGAGCTGCCAAATTTTGGAGTATTTGGAGTCTCTTAATATGCTATTTGGGCTTGGCCAATAGTAGCATTACAACATTAAGGAATGCCTAAAACTGCAGAGGCCACTTCCAGACCCCATAAGGGAATGTGGCAAAAAAGGTACCAGCTTTTTCTTACATATTTTAGTTTATAAAAACCAGCACTGAAGCTAGCTCTCATCTGCAAACAAGGGGGCAGAGAAGCTGCGATCTTAACTTCCAGACTTTGTACATAGGGCCTCATTACACGGACGGCGGTAGGGGATTACCGGCACCGGTAAGGGCACCGGTGGCGGTAATCCCCATCACCCTATTACAAGGTACCTCAGTGGGTCCCGTCCTTAACATGTGGTCAGACCACACGTTAAGGACAGGACCCGCTGAGGGACTTCAGTGCAAATAACGGTACCGCAGGGGCTCAAATGGGAATGGGGAATGGTTCCCGGAATGGGGACTTACCGGTCCTGCAAAGGTCGGAGTAGGCCGGTAAGTCCCTATTCCGGGAAGCCGGCCTCCAACGGCGGTAAGGGGGTAGCCATGGTGCTAATAGCGCTATGGCTACCGCCTTCCGTGTAATGAGGCCCATGGTATTAAACACTTAAGGAAGCTGCGTAGAGCTATGCCTGGAAATTCCAAAGCTATCAGTCCCCAAAAAAAGAATATTTGACCGTCAATAAAGGTAAATGGACATTTAAGGCAGCCCTTTGTATATGGTAGCAGTGACTGCACATGGGAGGCAGTATCTTGCCTTTTATAAGTATGTTCGGCATGTAAGAGCACAATGGACGTAAGATGTCAATAACTGGTCTCATGAGGCTTTTCAGGCATCTGAGGCCAGTATTGCTAGCTATATTATTTCTGCTTGATATGCCTCTGGCATATCATGACTGCATCTATGGCACATCAAGGCTGCACTCTGTTAAATACAAATGTATCTTTTATCAATTTGCTCTGAGTGGTGACTTACACCAGCGAGCCAACTTCCCGTGATGTCATCAGTGACATAGGCCTTTTCCCATTCTGTCACGTGAAGTATGGGTTAGCAAAATGGAACTTTCTGTTGCAATATAGGGCAATGCCAACCTTAACAATGTGAATCCATATTACTATGGGCAGCGATGTTTAATCTCCACTTGATTCTAGTAAGCAGGCTTAATTTGGGAATGGCAGTGTTACCCCATGTGGTGAAACCGACAGCACCATTACTGACAATTTAAGTAGATATTATAATACCTGCAGTGACCAGTGGTAGAAGTGTACCAAAAAGGAGTGAAACTGTGTCTCCGGTGGCGGAGAGAGTAGGAAGGAAGGGAGTAACGTGCAACACATTATCCAAGGGGTGCAGTCATACTGGTTGACAGCACAATTGAGTTGAGACCGATTTCACTATACCAGTAACTGATATTGAGTGGTAAAGTGGAGAAGTGTGCTTTAACTTCTCAAAGAAAAGCTACCGAATGGTGAACACAGTTGCAAAAGTAGTAGAGCTGTTAACAGTAAAAACAAAGAAAGTAGTGGAACACCGCTGCCGACCGTTCCCGCTCACTTCGACCACTGGTGCCAGTGATCAGCAGGCATTTCCCATACACTAATGAGGCCGAGGGCTAAAACAGTATCGGAATTAACACACACTTTCACCAGTACTCCCGACCCCATAGTAATGCACATAGTTTACTCTGTGGACGTGGTCATGCACCCCACTCTCGTTTACCGTTTTACATTCTGTCCTGATGTACCGAATCGCTGTGGGAAGCGGCTCGCAATTTTAAATGCAGTAAATATAACTTACAATCGTTTCTCAATAAAACCTCATTAGAACCTTTATTGCAAATACTGAAATAGTCTTAGTTTTTGATGACTCAATCTCGTATAATATCCATGAATAGAGCCTGGTTACAAATATAACCTGCAAATGGCGTGCCCCTACTTATAAAATACAAACATTCACATACGAATCCACACGATTCCGAGCGTATGATTTGCAGGCATGATATTTCATGCATTCTTTGTGATTACAGCAGGGCATTGGAATGTTTTAAGAAATAAATGTTACTGTACTTCTCTTGTGGGAACGTCAAAGCCCGTCGGTGCTGTATTTGTGTAGCTTATCTGGCTGTCACTCTATTTGTCACTGGCAGTAAATCTCGGAGGGCCTAATAAGGTACACGCTTTTTCCTTCGGTTGTGGAGTGGAAGTTCAATTATTTCAGACACTGCTTCCTATTTTTGTAACGGGAACATGAATAATAAAGATAAAGTGCATATTTACTCAGAGCACTGCAAAGGACATACCGCTTGGGTCTGTGGGGCTCTGGCATACTGAGGCATTAGCACACAATGCATTTATGTATGCATTTATTTATTTATTTATTGATTGCACAGCATGAAGATGCCAGTACGAGTTTTTTTTTTATTGATGCGTTTGTTTGTGTTCCTGGTTGTGTGGATGGGTCCGTGATTGTGTGTGGGGTGAGTTTGAGTGCATAGTCGTCTGGCTCAGTTAGTGAAGGCCGACAGGTTGTGCTTGGAGGCTGTGTGGATTGGTTAATGGAGGTTGGAGGGGTAAGGTTGTGTGGGATGTTATTTACATGGGTGGGTTCATGGGTGTATGGATGGAAGACTGGATGTGTTTACGGCTGTGTGCTTGTGGCTGTGGGATTAACGATGAGTGAGTGGGGCAGTCAATGGGTATTGATAGGGTAATATTTAGAAGGAGTAGC
This sequence comes from Ambystoma mexicanum, assembly GCF_040938575.1. Taxonomy (NCBI): domain Eukaryota; kingdom Metazoa; phylum Chordata; class Amphibia; order Caudata; family Ambystomatidae; genus Ambystoma; species Ambystoma mexicanum. Next base: position 1,375,878,041 of record NC_090922.1, read on the forward strand.
AGACAGGGCAGAGGACGCTTCACACAGAACAGGCACAGAATGGGCAGTTATATAGGGATTACTGACAGCGTCTCCTGCTAATATGCATGCATAAAAATAAATATTTCAAAACATAACCCTAAAACCATAACATCTAAATACATAGAGACTCCTTAAAAGTTCGGCTGTAGCCTTGCCGGTAAAACCGGCAGGCTGCTGCCGAACTTGCAAATGATTCCGTCGCCTGGCAATGGGGAAATACAGGGGCATTACAGCCCTGGCGGACCCTGTATTTCCCCATTGCCGGGTGCTGGTAATAATTAATCCCCATTCCCATTGAGCCCTGTAGGGCTCAATGAGAATTGGGAGGCCGGATGCACCGGCACCATTCACGAATGGTGCCGGTGTATCCGGCATGGACTGCTCTCGGGTGCCGGTCCGCCCGCCAGGTCAGACTTAGCAGGCGAAAATGCACCCACGAGCAGATCTCGTAGTTTGCCGGTCCAATAACAACGGCACCGGCAAGCTTACCGGTACCATTGTTACCGGGCCGGCAAGCTCATAATGAGGCCCATAGTTTCATATTACACAATACTTAATGTAAGCGATATTCAATCAACACTATAGCTAAGTCAATGCCTAGTCTGGGATGCTGAGGAAAACCCTTATTGATGTATTTTTATATCCAGTTCAGTACTCTGGATGACAACCCTTGTATAACACCCCCCTCTTAGAATCCCCCTGGCCCCACTGAGCCAAGAAGTAGGTTTGTTTTGCAAATTAAAGGTTTATTTGAAAAATTAAACTATATATATATATCACACTTTTATAATAAATGAATATCTGATAGTACACTTAGACATATGATGTTGATCAACAATGGGTAATCTGGCACTAGCACATTTCTTTACAATCAATGAGGAGTTAGTATAGGATGGATAGAGTAGCAAAAATACTTTTATGGTATCAAGGGAAAAGCAATGAGGAATAAAATGCAGTACAGAAATACTTGATATGATTTTAGCAAAAGATAAGATAATCACTTTTTCTCTGGCAATTCACCCCCCTCCCCTATCCAATGTAAGAAATGGAAGGAGATGGAAAGAGGATCAGACAGTTCTCAGGAATGCAATCAAATACAATACGAAATTCAGTCCCCCCCCCCAGCAAGCTTAGAGGAAACAGGTAGGAGTTTGAAACCCAGGCCCAAAATGCTTTTTAAATGTGATGGCAATGGATGGGAAAATGTGCCAACTTATTTTAATTCCCTCTAGAGATTCAGGGTGAGTGGGAGATGCGTGTTGGTATTAGTTCAGGCTCACTTTAGCAATGCTCTATGAGTTATTACCAAGTTGCAAACAGATTTTAACAAAAGAAAGAATGGAGCTGCTATTTTGACAAGTGGAGAAATTGAGCCAAAATTGCAAATCGCGGTAAATTTCGCGAATGCGTGAATTGCGATTACGGGAAAAGTATAGGGAGTAGGAAGTCGGTTCTAGGTTCGTTGGAAAGCCTAGATAAATTTCGTTCCTAGCCCAAACGGTTCCAGAGATACGGACGATTAAATAAAGGTAGTTTTTCGGATTTAAAGTAAACTCAAAATGGCAGGTGACAGCTTGCAGCTGCAGAATTGACAGGTGACAGTCGTGCAGCTTTAAAAATGACAGATGACACGATTTATAGGAGGCAGTTCTACTTAGGTTAAAATAGTTTGGATTAGATTATTTTAACTAAGAGATTGGTTCTGCACAGTTCTGCTAGGTACTCACAATATAAATTTGAACTAGGCCTCGTCACAGATCTGGTCAACATGTCCGGCTGCGGTTCTGTCTGCTCGGCGGGTCAATCAGGCACCGGTTCTGCTCACAGCGATCTGGGTCTGCTCTGCTCTGCTGGTCTAGCCTATCCGGATTCTGGATGTAACACTGCTTTCTGGGTACTGCTACAGGTTCTTGCAAACATTCTCGGCAAAACTTCAAACATCTCGCCCGGCTGTTGAATAGTTTGGTTAGTTTTGAGGCCTGCTGAAGAGGATTCAGCTGGTGGATTCAGGCCTCTCTGCTACCTATTCTGGAGTTAATTTCTGCTACAGGTTCTGGAGATTGATGGATTTGAAGTCTGGATCTCTGGATGTGAAGTCGTCGGTCAGCATGCTCAGCAGCAAATGGAATTTAATTTCTCTACCTGTCCCAGCAGTCTCTTTTTATGTGTTTTGGAAAGTGGGTGTGTGCGTTGGTCATAACTAAACCTGCCCCTCTCACTTATCATTGGCCAATTCCTCCTCTCTCCCTTGATTGGGGGAAGGAAATGTGAGTCAGAGTGATGCTGTAGGTTTTATGGTCAGAGGAACCTCCCCTTGTCAGATTGCACACAAATCTATTTCTGACCCAAATACATATTTATCTATGTACCATTTTTCTAATATTATAGGTCCAGTTAACATATTTTCTGTAGCACCAAACCATCCGATCCCTGTCTTTGTACGATGTCGTGTCCACTGATGACAGAATTCTCCCCTTTTCATCCAGATAACGACCTCTAAACATTTCCAGATTTTAAACAAATGTGCAACACGGATATGGGTTACAGATGATAAAGTGTCTGATTTTTAACATGCATACATTTGGAGTGAGACCCTATTTTCCGCTAGCAACCCCCCAGAATACACCACAGGGTCCTAACACCTCTTAAAATGTTCACAGAAAAATCACAAAAATAATGATATTACTTATATAATTCTGACAAGTCTGCACTATGAGTTATCTATCTTTTTAAAATTATGCTCTTGTCAAAAAGGGGTGTGGCTTCCCACATCACAGGGTGGAATAACTGGTTTATCCACTTCCCCCAAGCCAGCTTGTTCACAGAGGCTCAGCTGCCCCCCAGTTTCTCCCAAGAGGAAGCTATTTTACGACGCCCCCAATATAACATGTTCCTGAGTCAAGGAAGTTGCATTGTTCGGTCCCTTCCAGTTCCCAGGTGCTCCACCCCTAATCTAATCAGAGAGGTGTCAAATCCTTTTGGCAAGGGGCAGCAGGATGCAGCTAGGCCTGGGAAGAGTGGCTGTTGATCCAGTTTCAACTCCTGTCGGGAGTAGTTGTCAGGCAGAATTCAGTTTCATTAAGCCAGGTTTCAGCTAAATGTCACTTTTTGTTCCCAGTTTTCTACATTCAAATCAAACTGACACTTTTTACCTATACATTAAATAATTACTTCCTTCAAGTCATTTCAGAATATAGTTTTACATGGTATCCACCTCTTAGCCAGTCTTTCCTTGGTCTGGTTTTGTTTCATTTGTTCAGTTTTACACAAAAGTCTGGTGATTTTAAAACGCCGGCTTTCTGATAGTGGTGAGTACTGGTAATGCAACCATTTTTGGGATTAAGAAAATGAATTCCCCACAGTTCTGAGTTGCTTTTTGGCAACCAGCATTGCCATTCCCAATGGTGTCAGGCTACTGTGTGTGTAGCCCAATGGTGGTTTTAGGCAGTGACCTCCTGTGCTCACAACATAGGCAAAATGGGTGGCAGCCTATTCTTCATGTTTTCCCTGTGCACTCTCTGGGGCCATCATGGTGTTTTCCATGCCAGTACTGCACAGTTTTATGGTAGGGCTTGGATGCATGGGTAAAAACATCCCACAAGCCCCTCCTTTTGCGATGGCCATTCTGTCCTTTTGCTGATGGAACTCGCAAGATCTGGGATGTTCGCCTCCTCTTCTTCCAATTCCATGGATGGCACAGTTCAGAATCTTTTCCTCCCTCCAGTCGATCAATCAGTTCTCCTTGCTGGTCCTGATGGGAGGATTGGGCGGTACCCCGGGCCCCTCGGGTCTCTGCTCCCGGTCCCCGGTCGTCCTCCTTGGTCAGTCTCCATGGTTTCATCTCTCCTAGGATGATAAAGCAAAGCGGCAATACCTATTCGTAGACATTTCTTCACCACTAATAATGGTGTGGCGAACATATACATTTTACGAACCAGAAGATAAGAACATATACATTTTCTTTTTTAAATTAGGAGACAAGAACATATATATATATACAAGGATCACAGAATTTTATATGCTAGATGTGGAATATTTTAGGGTTGGAACTGAATTTCTCTGGAGTGGCCCCCTCTGGGATTCCAGTGGATTCCTCCAGTTGTTGCAGAGTGTGCCTGAGATGGCAACACTTTTGCTGATTTATATGTACCCACTTGTCTTCCCCTTCCGCCAGACTGCCTTTGGGGATGCAGATCTTATAGGCAACAGGGGAGATCTTGTCTATAATTTCAAACGGTCCCTTCCATGTAGGCAAGAATTTTCGCTGTTTGGCCTGGTTGTATAGATAGACCCGATCACCCACCTTATAATCCTTTCGGGTAGTTTTTAAATCATAGTGGGTCTTCATGCTCCAGGCTAATCTTTCTAGATTCCGCTGAGCATAGGCAAAAGCATGCTGAAGATGTTTCCTTAAATTCTCCACATACTCATGAGTTGTGGAGGCATTTATCAACGTTTGCTCTTGGGTTCTGTAGAGCAAATGCTGGGGAAGCACCATCTTGCGTCCAGTCATCAACTCAAATGGTGACATTTTGGTTGCAGATGAAGGGGTAGATCTGATGGCCATTAGAACCAGAGGTAATCGGATATCCCAACTTGGCCTTGAATCTGCCACAAACTTTTTTAAGATGCTCAAAATGGTTTGGTTATATCTCTCTACTGCTCCAGAAGAAGCTGGCCTGTAAGCAATGTGTAGCTTCCTTTTAACCCCCAGTATCTCCCACATATTTGTCATTACTTCACTGGTGAAGTGGCTACCTCTGTCTGACTCAATCCTTTGAGGTAGACCAAAATGGGAAAAGATATGGTTAATCATCAGGGCAGCTGCTGTTTCTGCCTTGCAATTTGGGGCCGGGGGACATTCCACCCAATTCCACGCTAAACAAGCATGTAACGGTCAACATGTACTTGTTTCCTCTATACGAGCGAATCGCAGGGCCTACAAAGTCGATTTGCAAATCTGACCATGGCAGTGTCATCCCCCTCTTTTGGAGAGGCGCACGGTGTGTGAGGGATGATGGCTGAAATTGTGCACACACAAGACACCCCTTCAAGTATTGGTCGAGGTCCTGCCCCATGTGTGGCCAGTATGCAACCTCTATTAAGATTTCCAGTGTTGTGTGAAACCCCCTATGACCGGCGGTGGCCGCATCATGGGCGTGACTTAACATCAGGCTTCGGAATGAGGTAGGAACCACCCACTGATCATGGCCAGCTTGGGATTTCCTTACCAACAAACCGTCTTGGATTCAGAACATTTTTGGACATTTCATCAACACTCTTAGGTCCTCTTTCCCAATGTAATCTGTGTCCGTCAGGGGAAAGTTCTCAGGGTCCTCAAGGTGTTGGTAAAACTTACCAATGATTGGATCCCCCTTCTGAGCTGTAATCAAATCAGCATCAGGGGTCTCCTTGCTCCATTGGGCAGTTGAAAGATCATTGTGAGCATTTGTCTGGGACCTAGTGATCGCAGTGACCTGGATTTCCCCCAACAGGAACTCTATTTCTATTAGATCCCCTTGGATGGCCCCAGTTTTGGCAAGCTGATCATCTAAGTCATTTCCAGTTTTGTCCGGTCCCTCTACTTTGGAATGACCCTTGATCTTTTTCCAGTAGATGGTCATCCCATTTGATGTGACCAGATCATCAATATTTTGGATTAACTTCCCATGTTTCAGGGGTTTGTTATTAGCGCATAACATGCCTCTGGTTTTCCAGTTGACCAGGTGCTCCACGAACCCGTTCCGTACATAATCCGAATCTTTGATTATGACCAGTTTGTGGAGTTGATGCTGGACAGCAGTGAGGATGGCCTGATGCACAGCCATCAATTCTGCCACCTGACTACTTTGGGGACCAATTTTGTATCCAGCGGAGGGTTCTGGGAACTCCTTCACCCATGCATTCCCTACGCCAGCCACCAGTTCTTTCTCCCCGTCGTTGTCAACATGGTAAGAGCATCCATCCACATAGACAGTGGGCATTCCCTCACACTTGTCTTCTTCAAAGACTTTGTGTGGGGAATTAAGGTATGCCTCCATGTTGTCCTTGATTTTTAGACTTTCGTCCTCGAGACAGTTTTCTCTGGCACAATCATGCAAGTCAGCCAGACCTTGCGCGAGGGGACTCTTCTTGTTTTGGCCATATCTGACCTCTACAGGAAAGCCTTGCATTGACAGAATCCAGGAAGTAATTCGGGAATTACTCACATTTCCGGCCCGGATTCTGTCACTTTGGAGATATTGCAGAGGCTGGTGTGGAGTCTCCACTATGATGTGTTCCCCCTGGATAAACGGGCGGTGATTCTTCAATGTCCACACCGTTGCCAGGAGTGCCTTCTCACAATCGTTGAATTTTTCCTCCACAGAGGATAAAGTTTTGCTCGCATAGGAGATTACTTTATTGACCCTGTCATGCTTTTGGTATAATACTGCCGTCAAGCACGTATTAGAGAACCCTGTCTCCAGGAAGAACTCCTTGTTTCTGACAGGGTAAGCTAGGCAAGGTGCTTGTGAGAGGCTTCTTTTGAGTTGTCTTACTGCCTCGGATTGTTCTGGACCCCATTCCCACTTGACCCCCCCCCTTCGAGAGATGAATCAGGGGTCTAGTGATCTCTGCGTAGCCTTCAATGAACTTTCTGCTGTAATTAGTCAGGGCAAGGAGGCTCCTTAGTTCTCGCAGAGTTGTGGGGTCTTTCAGTTTCTGGAGTGCTTCCACTTTCTTTTCTTGGGGGCAGAGACCCTGAGGAGTAATCTCATGCCCAAAGAAATTAACACGGGTTCTACATCACTGTGCTTTCTGGAAGGAAAGTTTTGCTCCGGCGGTCCTCAACTGTGTCAGAACATAACGGATCTCCGCTATGTGTTCTTCCACAGATGAACTTTTGATGAGGACATCATCTACATAAGCCAGGTTACCCCTCTCACCCAGGTCGGGCATGGCCTTATGTAGGAAAATGTTGAATTCATTGCCGGAGTTGAGGTATCCGAAGGGAGTCCGGGTCCAGGTGTACTGCTGGCCCCCAAAGGTAAAAGCCAGTTTGTATTGGTCCTCCCTACTGACAGGCACGGTCCAGTATCCATTGGTCAGGTCTATTGCAGTGAATACTTGTGACCCTTGAATCTGGGCCAGCCCTTGGTCAATGTAGGGCAGAGGCCATCGGGAAGTATGGACCCGTTTGTTGAGCTCCCTAAGGTCAGCACAGAGTCACCACTGGCCGTTTGGCTTCAATATTCCCAACACCGGATTATTGAAAGTACTGTGGACTGGACGGATTATTCCCCGGGACTCAAGGTTCTTAATTATTTCAGTAAGGGACTCCATGGATGCGAGAGGCAAGCGATATTGCTTCACAAACACTGGAGTCATGCCAGGGTCCATGGGAATTGTTGTCGTGTGGATGTCGGTGCCACCACAGTCATATGAGTCTACCGCAAAGAGATCTTGGAAATCCAAGAAAACTTGTTTCAACTTTTGCTTCTGTTCCAGAGTCACACAGGCATCAGCCAGTTTGACTCTCTCTTCCACCATCTGCCTGAAGCCTGAAAAGACTTCTGGTTTGGCTATCTCTGCGGCCTCCTCCAGCTGGGTGGAGAAGTCCCTGGTCAGAGTGCTGATTTGGACTGGAGGCTTCAGGTGGGAAAGGCAGCCCTCATGGACCTGGAAAATCACCTCATCCCTCCTGAAGTCACAAGTCACATCTTCCTTACCATAAGGGCAAGAAGTGTACACCAGGAAGTTCCACCCATGCCGGGTGAAAATCCTGTCTGGTGTTGTATTGTCCTCACTGTCACTGTCAAAACAGTCCTTGGGGAACGGTGCTAACAGTTCATTTCCTAAATCAATGGAGAAATGTCGGTCATCAACCGCCATTCCAATAATGGTGCCTGCGGCTAGAGTAATACTCTTTAAGTCGCTGTTATCCACCTCTATTGGAATGGTGTCATGTTCTATGTTGACTAATGGTGTTGGGTTTACCCGCAACCCTTGCTGTTGGAGAGAAGCATTTAGATGAATGTAAGCATCAGGGTTTTTCAATTTTTGTCCTCTTTTAACTTTCACTTCCAGGGAGAATTGTCGGGTCCTTTCTGGGATGGTGACTTCCTCTTTGATCTGAATTTCAACTGCATAAGGTAGCAATTGAGCTGACCTAAATGCTTTTTCTGAATCATCAAAGCCCATGGGATTATCCGCTAATCGGGACCAAGCTTTGAAGTTTATTAGGTCCAAACTAATGGCAAAGCGATTGAGAATGTCACTGCCTAAGTAAAAGGCGACAGTGACGTCTCGCACGACCCAACAATTATGGACTATGCTCTTGTTGCCAATGGAGATTTTGAGCATACACCTGCTTGGCAGGAGATGTTTAGAATTGGGTGCTTCCAGGTCCATTTCCCATTTGTCTATCAATTTGAATGTGGGAATGGCTGGATCTTTTGTGAGTTGGCGGAACATGGCTTCGCTGATGAAGCTCTTACCGTTGTTCACACACACTCGAGCGAGAACAGAGTCCTTCCCATCATTTAACTGAACAGGGATGAACAACTGCTCTCCAATTTGCTGAATATCAGCCAGGCTCTGAGCTGATTTCACATCTTTCTGGACTATAGGAGTGGGAGTTTCTGATTGTGGATTAGTAAAGAATTTCCGGGTGTTTCCTTCCAGTGTGGAATCCCACTTAAACTGGAAGGAAGGTTGATTTTCAGAAATAGAGAGGACCCCCCATCACCAGTCTGTTGTCCTACTGCTATTACTGTCACGTCTGGAGTCTGGTTGTTCTGGAAGTGAAATTCTACTTGGTCAGATTTTTGTTCAACCATGTGGCAGGTGCCGTTTAAACTAACATGGTTGACACTCTGTTTTAATTTTATTGGTCGGCTAGTCTGGGTCCAGAGGACCTTGTTTACACAATCTATTAGGGGTGACAACCTTCTCAGGAGGTCATTCCCTAGTAAACAAGGGGTGCCCTCTGGAGTCACTACTATGACCGGGTGTTTCACCTTGTGTCGCCCAATTATAATGTCCAAGTCTGCAGTCCCCTCAACAGGAATTTCCTTCCCGTCAAAGTTCTGCAGTTGTCCAGGATGAGAGGTGAGAGGAATTCGGTAATTCTCCCCCCTTCCTGCATTTAGTTCCTCAAAGGCCCTTTTGGACAGAAGGGTAGCTTGGGATCCAGTGTCCACCAGTGCCAAAATTGTACCCTGCCCCTGTACTTGTACCGGGGCATAGTATCTTCCCTCCTTCTCCTCAAGGGGGCACAGATAATGCACATTTTTGGACAACTGGTGGGCTAACTTTCCGGTTTTGCACATTGCTAGCAAAGAGATTTTGGCAGAATTCTGTGGAGAGCCTGGGGAATCTGAAAGAAAAAGTTGGCAACTGGAAATTGTTTCGGGTTCTGGGGCACCCCCCCCTTTTTGGAGGCAGTCCTCAGGATGGGTTTGACCCACGGGATTTTAGTATTGTCGGTTCTGGGATGAGATGATGGGCGGCGGTAGCTCAGTCTCCACATCTCCCTAGTCTGAAATGGCATCCCTTGGGACCCATTTTTCCTTGGGAGGAGTTCCCCCATCTCTGTAGGAGAAGATCCTTTTCCCAGGATCTTCTGAGGATCCCTCTCCCTCAAATTGGAAGACCTGTACCTCCTCCACAAAGTGGGTCTGTTTGGGTCCTTTTTTTCTCCTACCTCCTCTCTGCTCCTTGGGTGGCAGACTTTCAGGGGTAGGAGATTTTGTTTCCGGTTCCTGGTTTTCCAGGGGCTGTTTACAAGTTGGGAAGGAGGCTTCCTCCAAGGCTTTACACCCCCCTTCCTCTTGTGCCTCCTCCCTGGGAACCGGTGGGTTATCAGGGTGCTGCCCCCGTCATTTTTCTGGAGCACCAGGTCCAGAGTTTGGGGCATTCTGCGGTGGCATGCTCATCTGAGGGTTCTGTTGAGCCCTCAGTATGTGACCCAGATCCCGTGCCATATTTTGGACCTTGCGCTCAAGTTGTGAAACCCGCTCAGGCTGAAACAGGGCTCTCTTTTCTCCCCTGGGCTGATCCCGGGAAGGGTTGCTAACCCTTCTCTGGTAGTACCTCTGGTTTGGAAGATTTTGGTACCCCTCCACCCTTGGCCTCCCCTCTCCCGGATTAGGCTGTCTGGGCTCAGGGAATTGGGGAAAGAAGGATGGATGATTTTGGGGCTGGAAATTGGGTGGATACCTGGGGAAAAAGTTCTGCCCAGGATTTGGAGAATTTCTGCCCTCCTGTGGGAAGTTGGGAGGGAAGTTCCCTGGGTTAGGTGCTTGGCTGTATCCCCCCCTCGGGCTGGAGGAGTCCACACATAACCCAGGATTGGTCGGTTTCCCTTGTAGCGGGGACTTACATAGTCAGGGGAGCGGTGGACCCCATTTGTGGGACTACCTCCTCGACTCCCTGTTTGTGACTGGCCCGAGGACCTTCTGGGCTGTGAATTATTTGGTGCAGGCAGGTTTTTAGGCCCCCCCATCTCCAAATCTAAAACGGGGACAACCTTTACCTCTGCCACCTTGGCAGCAGCAGGGGTGCTGTTGGTTTTGGGGTTTTTCGGCGCGTTATTTTTATTTTCGATGGGCATCTGCACCTCATAGATCCGGGTAGCCTGTTCAATGACCCAGTCTAAAGATCTTTTCTCATGAAAATCTCTCACGAGCTGGGTCATTATGTATTTGGGTAAGGCATGGAAAAACGTATTGATACATTATCTGCTATCCGTGCGCACCCTTCTGGTGCTCTGCGCAAAAGCATGCTTTAATTCTTGAACAAACTCTTGTGGGGCCTGATCCTCCCCACATTGCAAATTGTAGGCTGCTTTGCGAGCCTCTTGAGGATTTCTGTGCACAGAAAAATGTTCCAAGATGGCCGTTCTGTATGTTGACCACCTTGAATGGTTTTGATCCTCCAGCCCCGCAAAGAAACTGGAGTAATCTGGTGAGAAGGTCCACTTTACATATTGAATACAGCTTTGGCTGTCCTTCAAATGGAAAGTCTCCATCATTTGCTCATAGAGCTCCAAGTGTTCCCAAACAGAATACTTGGCGTTCTTATGATAAGGCGTGATGACACTCCTTATTACCTTTATTTGTTTCAATGGGTCCTTAAGCAAGGCCCTTTTTGCCTTATTGGCCTTTTTGGTTAGGGTAACCCCGGTCCATTCATCCTCCGACTCAGAAGCGCTGCTCCCAGAGATGCCCGTCTGATCTTCCAGGTTTTCCCGGATTCTGCGAGCCTGGGAATGGCTGGCAGAATGTGGGGACCTGGTTTCCTGTGTCCTGTAATGCTCAGAGGAGTCTTACGACCCCTCCTTGCTGCCAGGATTTGATGGGTACCCCCCCCACTGACCTAACTGGGCAGAGGTTTTCAGGATGCCCTTAATGGGCCTACTCTCCTGGGGTTCACCACTAAATTGCACTGTGCTTGGGTGCCCATACCCGGATGCCCGCCCATCCATTCCGGGAGGTACTGGCCTATGAGCCCCATACTTCTAGCTGGATAGTAATCTGCCATCCCCGTGGCCTTGGACTCATGTGCGCAAGGGGACATGGGGGGGCAGAGTCCAGGGACTGGGAAAGATGAAGGCCTCTGGTACTAGGGCTCCTGAGGTTATGCTCAGGAGTTTCTCTTTCCCAGCGAACCTCATCTCTATCCGCACCTGCTTCTGTTTCAATGCAAGGGCCTGCGCTTTCAGTTCCTCAGTTAAGGCCTTACTAGACTCTATCAGTCTCTCCTGCATGGCTACCTGTTGCTGGAGCCTATCATTGTGCTGACAGAGAGCCTAATTTTCTCTCTGTGCCTCCTGATTGGTCCTGGAGTACTGGGCCAGTCTCTGCTGCAGGAGGGTTACCTCCTCAGTCCCACCCCTACTGGCCTGCTCCTTTCTTGCCAGAGCTTCCTCCACCCTCCTGGTGTGCTCTAACAAGTTCTGGTGTTCTTTTTGGAGGTCACCCAGTCCCTGGAGGGCCAGGTGATTTTCTTCCATTTTCCTTTTTAAGTGGCAGACTTCCTGGCCTAAGGTATCCCTTTCCTGACTAAGAGCCTGCATCTGTGCCGCCAGGTCGTCCCTTTGCCTTTGGAAGGCACCAGCGTTCTGGCGCTCCTGGTCAAACTCTGCCTGGGTATCCAGGTCTTTCAAAATCAGTTTATTGCTCTCTGCCTTCTCCCTATCTAGGTGGCTTTGCAGGGTGACTACCTGCTCGGCACATGCCCTATTGATTTCTAATTGTTGCTCCAGCTTTTTCTGGCTCTGCAGTAGGGAGTCCAAACCTTCTTGGTACTCCTTCTGCAAGGCCAGAAATCTGGTATCCTGGTCCGCCTTTTCCTGTTGCAGCACATCCATATCCTCCTTTATTTTAGTGATGTACTGTCTGCTGTCCTTTTCTGACTCCTGGCTCCTGAGCATCCTCTGCTCAGAAGAGTCCAGATCAGATTGGGCCTTCTCTAACGCCATCTGTTGCCTATTTGCAAGATCTTGGCCTTCAGCACATTTGTCCTGCATGGCTCCCATATATAGATACAAATATGCAGCTATCCTGGCAATCTTATTATGTTCATCTTTGGCTTTAGGGGCCATGTATAGTTCACTCAGGGCCCCATGTAGGGGACCCTGATCTCCCCATATATCTGACCCTGTTTCAGTGACCTGTTGCGCGATTGCCTGCAACCAGACCGTTTGGTCCTGATGAGTCCACTCACCTCTCACAAATAGCTATGTAAGAAGTGCTCTCTGGCTATTTTCATATCTACCAAGGTCGTCATTCTGGAATTTGAGTTCCTTCCTGACTTACAGAAGTTTGTATTTTATTTTGCAAAACAGACCGTTTCCTTAGAGCGTTCCTTTGAGGGATGCTTTCACAGTGTAAAACAGCGTGGTGATCTAACTGGATATGTGTATCTGATCAGTTGGCACACTGTATTAATCTGCACAAGTGGTAAATCTAACCCAGAATATCCCGGCTCGAGCCCCCACTTTTGTAAGCGATATACAATCAACACTACAGCTAAGTCAATGCCTAGTCTGGGATGCTGAGGAAAACCCTTATTGATGTATTTTTATATCCAGTTCAGTACTCTGGATGACAACCCTTGTATAACACCCCCCTCTTAGAATCCCCCTGACCCCACTGAGCCAAGAAGTAGGTTTGTTTTGCAAATTAAAGGTTTATTTGAAAAATTAAACTATATATATATATCACACTTTTATAATAAATTAATATCTGATAGTACACTTAGACATATGATGTTGATCAACAATGGGTAATCTGGCACTAGCACACTTCTTTACAATCAATGAGGAGTTAGTATAGGATGGATAAAGTAGCAAAAATACTTTTATGGTTTCAAGGGAAAAGCAATGAGGAATAAAATGCAGTACAGAAATACTTGATATGATTTTAGCAAAAGATAAGATAATCACTTTTTCTCTGGCAATTCACCCCCCTCCCCTATGCAATGTAAGAAATGGAAGGAGATGGAAAGAGGAGCACACAGTTCTCAGGAATGCAATCAAATACAATACGAAATTCAGTTCCCCCCCAGCAAGCTTAGAGGAAACAGGTAGGAGTTTGAAACACAGGCCCAAAATGCTTTTTAAATGTGATGGCAATGGATGGGAAAATGTGCCAACTGATTTTAATTCCCTCTAGAGATTCAGGGTGAGTGGGAGATGCGTGTTGGTATCAGTTCAGGCTCACTTTAGCAATGCTCTATGAGTTATTACCAAGTTGCAAACGGATTTTAACAAAAGAAAGAATGGAGCTGCTATTTTGACAAGTGGAGAAATTGAGCCAAAATCGCAAATCGCGGTAAATTTCACGAGTGCGTGAATTGCGATTACGGGAAAAGTATAGGGGGTAGGAAGTCGGTTCTAGGTTCGTTGGAAAGCCTAGATTCTAATTTTCGTTCCTAGCCCAAACGGTTCCAGAGATACGGACGATTAAATAAAGGTAGTATTTCGGAGTTAAAGTAAACTCAAAATGACAGGTGACAGCTTGCAGCTGCAGAATTGGCAGGTGACAGTCGTGCAGCTTTAAAAATGACAGATGACACGATTTCTAGGAGACAGTTCTACTTAGGTTAAAATAGTTTGGATTAGATTATTTTAACTAAGAGATTGGTTCTGCACAGTTCTGCTAGGTACTCACAATATAAATTTGAACTAGGCCTCGTCACGGATCTGGTCAACACGTCCGGCTGTGGTTTTGTCTGCTCGGCGGGTCAATCAGGCACCGGTTCTGCTCACAGCGATCTGGGTCAGCTCTGCTCTGCTGGTTTAGCCTCTCTGGATTCTGGATGTAACACTACTTTCTGGGTACTGCTACAGGTTCTTGCAAAAATTTTCGGCAAAACTTCAAACAGCTCTCCCGGCTGTTGAATAGTTTGGTTAGTTTTGAGGCCTGCTGAAGAGGATTCAGCTGGTGGATTCAGGCCTCTCTGCTACCAATTCTGGAGTTAATTTCTGCTACAGGTTCTGGAGATTGATGGATTTGAAGTCTGGATCTCTGGATGTGAAGTCGTCGGTCAGCATGCTGAGCAGCAAATGGAATTGAATGTCTCTACCTGTCCCAGCAGTCTCTTTTTATGTGTTTTGGAAAGTGGGTGTGTGCGTTGGTCATAACTAAACCTGCCCCTCTCACTTGTCATTGGCCAATTCCTCCTCTCTCCCTTGATTGGGAGAAGGAAATGTGAGTCAGAGTGATGCTGTAGGTTTTATGGTCAGAGGAACCTCCCCTTGTCAGATTGCACACAAATCTATTTCTGACCCAAATACATATTTATCTATGTACCATTTTTCTAATATTATAGGTCCAGTTAACATATTTTCTGTAGCACCAAACCATACGATCCCTGTCTTTGTACGATGTCGTGTCCACTGTCCACTGATGACAGAATTCTCCCCTTTTCATCCAGATAACGACCTCTAAACCTTTCCAGATTTTACACAAATGTGCACCAGGGATATGGGTTACAGATGATAAAGTGTCAGATTTTTAACATGCATACATTTGGAGTGAGACCCTATTTTCCGCTAGCAACCCCCCAGAATACACCACAGGGTCCTAACGCCTCTTAAAATGTTCACAGAAAAATCACAAAAATAATGATATTACTTATATAATTCTGACAAGTCTGCACTATGAGTTATCGATCTTTTTCAAATTATGCTCTGGTCGAAAAGGGGTGTGGCTTCCCACATCACAGGGTGGAATAACTGGTTTATCCACTTCCCCCAAGCCAGCTTGTTCACAGCGGCACAGCTGCCCCCCATTTTATCCCAAGAGGAAGCTATTTTACGACGCCCCCAATATAACATTTGCCTGAGTCAAGGAAGTTGCATTGTTCGGTCCCTTCCAGTTCCCAGGTGCTCCACCCCTAATCTAATCTAATCTTTTGGCAAGGGGCAGCAGGATGCAGCTAGGCCTGGGAAGAGTGGCTGTTGATCCAGTTTCAACTCCTGTCGGGGGTAGTTGTCAGGCAGAATTCAGTTTCATTAAGCCAGGTTTCAGCTAAATGTCACTTTTTGTTCCCAGTTTTCTACATTCAAATCAAACTGACACTTTTTACCTATACATTCTATAATTACTTCCTTCAGGTCATTTCAGAATATAGTTTTACATTGTATCCACCTCTTAGCCAGTCTTTCCTTGGTCTGGTTTTGTTTCATTTGTTCAGTTTTACACAAAAGTCTGGTGGTTTTAAAACGCTGGCTTTCTGATAGGGTGAGTACTGGTAATGCAACCATTTTTGGGATTAAGAAAATGAATTCCCCACAGTTCTGAGTTGCTTTTTGGCAATCAGCATTGCCATTCCCAATGGTTTCAGGCTACAGTGTGTGTAGCCCAATGGTGGTTTTAGGCAGTGCCCTCCTGTGCTCACTTCATAGGCAAAAATGGCTGGCAGCCTATTCTTCATGTTTTCCCTGTGCACTCTCTGGGGAGTTCTGGCCATCATGATGTTTTCCATGCCAGTACTGCACAGTTTTATGGTAGGGCTTGGATGCATGGGTGAAAACATCCCACAAGCCCCCCCTCTTGCGATGGCCATTCTGTCCTTTCACTGATGGAACTCGCAAGATCTGGGATGTTCGCCTCCTCTTCTTCCAATTCCATGGATGGCACAGTTCAGCATCTTTTCCTCCCTCCAGTCGATCAATCAGTTCTCCTTGCTGGTCCTGATGGGAGGATTGGGTGGTACCCCGGGCCCCTCGGGTCTCTGCTCCGGTCCCCGGTCATCCTCCTTGGTCAGTCTCCATGGTTTCATCTCTCCTAGGATGATAAAGCGGCAATACCTATTTGTAGACATTTCTTCACCACTATTAATGGTGTGGCGAACATATACATTTTATGAATCAGAAGTACTGCACAGTTTTATGGTAGGGCTTGGATGCATGGGTAAAAACATCCCACATTAAGGACTCCTAGCACATTCACAAGTCTAAAATACAAATGTCCTTCCGACCCCAAAAATAATGCTTTTTATTACATATAGACAGATACGGTAAAGTGCAATGTGAGTAGCTACTGAGTTTGTGTTAAGAAAGTAGTTCCAACATTCTTGATATTTAAGGGGATCAAGACCGTGCACAAGGATACCCTAAATTACCATGTACAACAAGCCCAATAACAGGCACTCAGTGAACATGTTTCACTGTCTCTTTCTTTTCCTGTAACTGGCACGTTCTATGATACCTTAACTCACTGACCAATTTCCATCTGGCCCCAGGTGAGGTTCGCAAAGGCAGTTGGTTTGTCCACATTAAAAGTCGCAACCTATGCACTTCTGGGTTAGTACACATCAAAAAATATACGGCTGAGGCTTCTTATAAACATGGCCCACTGTGGCCACATGGGCATAACTATCTAGTTTGTCCAAGTGATTATAATTACGTACCCAATCCCATCCTTCCAGTCTTCTCGAATGTGGCTCCCTATTCCACATCAAAACCTTTTCTCAAATAAAAATATGGAAACCATTTTAAACTATCAGAAAGTTCATTGTTCAATTTCGCAAAGGGTCCTCTCTTTGCAGACAAATCTTTTCTATAGGTTGTCCCCATCAAAGCTAACAATGGGCATTTCGGGCCAAACCAGCTTTAATAAAAAAACTCGCCTCTCCATGAAGGGACCGTTGCTTTTAGTGAAATGAGTCCCAATTCTAGGCACAGACATTCCATGGTAGTAGACTGAGGCAAGCTCAAGACACTATGCCAAACAAATCACTAAATTAAGTACTTATATGCCAGTGCTTCTGAACCATATAATATAGCGGGTTTATATAACACAAGTATTCCTCCGAATAAATAACCTGCATATTGTCCCGCGAATCCAGTAAAGTTATCTGTCTGCCTTTCCTAGTCTTAAAGTCTATAATAAACTCGTATTTAGAACTATTAGATATCTCAAGGCCCAAATACCTATAGGAGGTTATATATTTAATGACTCCGAACACCGTTTTTAATACGAGCTTATTTACTTTTTTTTAAGAGACCGGCGTAACTTTCGTCTTTCCCAAATTGACAGATAGCTCATTTGTCTCTGCATATCGGCCTATTTCGTTCAGTTGCTCCTTCATCTCAGAAAAGGTTTGATCAAAATTGACCAGACCATTCACTTCTATAGTAAATGTGGTGCTTATAGTTGTTATAATCAGCCAACACTGATGTACTGAACCTTCAACTTGTATTTGAAGCTGTCACAGAAGGTTGTACACAGATATATGTGGTGAGCACTTAACTCAGGCCATCTTAGTTGGAGAAGGCACAGCCTTCCAACCCTTCAAGTTCAATTGTTTTGCCATTTTTTGTGTATCGCTACCCATAATGAGTGTGTCAAATGAGAAGTCTAGATCCATTCACAGTACTGTATTAATAGAACTCGTCCCATCAGACCAGAAATAATGAGTTTTGGATCCATTCTACATGTCCCAGAGCATTATTCAGAAACACATAGACTCCTATTAAACATGGTAGTTTGCGCGATTATGGTAAATTATACTTCCCATTTAGAGGTGTAAGTGGTTTCAACCCAGCACTCCACCCAAGTCAATGCCTAGCGTGTGATGCCCAGCTGGAACCCTTAATTATATGTTTTTATGTCTAAAGTTCTTTTATTTCTGAATGATGTACCCTTATATCACACCCCTCTCTTTGAATCCCCCCCCCCGATCTCACTGAACCAAGAAGTAGGTTGTTTTGCAAAGTTAAAGATTTATTTGATGGATTTGAACAAGATATATATCACACTTTTATGAATTTGAACAATATCTAGATATCACACTATTCATATTCTATACAATGATCACCAATGGGTGATATTACAATCAACACTCTCTTTAATCAATAGGAGTATGGATGAGAAGAATAATGTAGCATGGAAGGAAACTTTGTATGGGTTCAATGAAATGCAATGATAGGAAATTAATGCAGCACAGAAAAAATACTTTGGTGTGTTCAATCAAATGCAATGTAATCACTCTTTTACCCTGATACTACTCAATCCCCCCTAATATGCAATATAGAGATGGAAGGAGAGAAAACAGGTTTCAGGAATAAACACTCTACAAATGCAGGTTCAATCCCAGTTCCCCCCAGCAAGCTTAGAGAAAAACAGGAATGATTTTAAAACAGGTCAAATGCTTTTGAATGTGATTTTAAATGAATGGGAAAACAGTGAAAAATGGATTTAATTCACTAAATTGGATTCTGAACTAGTGGAAACCGCTTTTTTATAGATTCAGGTAAACACTAGCAATGAGGATTGAATGACTGGAAGATAGGAAACTGAATTCAGAGGTTGAATGCAAGAAATAGCTATTTTACAAATGGTGAAATTGAGCCAAATGCAGAATCGTGGCAAACGTTTCCAAGCTTGTTAAGCACGATTGCCGCAAAAGGAGTTGGATTTGTTTGGAAGATTAGGGTGTTAGCTTCAATTTGACACTTACATTTTTTTCCTAGCATGTACGGTTCAGAAGTTATGAAGGTTTTAGTAAAGGTCGATTTTTCTCAAAAAGAGTCAAGATTTCAAATGAAAGATGCGCTTTTGAAGATTACAAACAAGGATTGGCTTTACACTGAGGGGCTATGAAGATGCGAGATACCAACGGTACAGAGGCGCCTCTGTCTGATCTTTGTCCGCTGCAACACTTGCCTTTCTTCAGCAACTATATTAGTGCAAAGATTATTTATCACTACAATTATCACAGGATTATATGGATGAGAGAAGGATTCAGGACAAACACAAGAGATTCTACAATGCAGTATGGATATGCTAAAATGGTTTGGATAGGATTACTTAAAGCTAAGAGATTGGCTATGGACAATTCTATGCTAAATACTCACAACTATGGTTTTGGAATAGGCCAGTCAGGATCTGGTCAAAGGGTTTTGGACTGGAATCTGCTAGCCACCGGACAGGATTCAGGCGCTTGGTACTGCACTCAGCAAAGCACTATTGTCTCTACACGGCCTCTTGGACTGGATCTGACGGGTTGGTTCTGGGTTCCAGCTCTGCTCTACTGGTTTGGATCTCTGGGTTCTAGAAAGAGTTCTTGGCAAGAAGCAGAAAAACAGCACAGCCAGGTTGTTGAATTTGTTGTGCCCCTTGGAAGTTTGGGGTTAAAATCAGGTTGCAAGATTTTAAAGGCCAGCTGAGAGGAGTTCAGCTTTGGATTGGGCCTTCTGCTTTCAGAGTTCTGGAGTCTTGATCTGGATTCTCCTGCAGAGCGCTTCGCCAGTAAATCAGTTGATGGGTGAATGTATGTGTGTCCCTAGGTCCTCAACAATCCCTATTTATGTATTTCCCAAGGGGTTGATAGGCTGATACACTAAGCCCACCTTCTAGGAAACTGATTGGTCAAATTATTCCCTCTCTCCTGATTTGAGAAGGAAACCAGAGTGTCATGATGTGTCATGATGATGCTGTGTTTATGGTCCAGGGAAAAACCTCCCCTTTGTTTCTACAGATAAAATATATTTTTCATATAAAGCATCTTTACAATATCACCAACTTGCTATTAATACATATTTACATCCCAAATTAAATAAGACACGTATCTGTCCAAGTACCATCTTCTTAAGAGTTTCGGTTCACAATTGACAATTTTTCGCACTTTTGGTTAGTTACCCAGTGTCAGATCTGTACACATTTTTCTCCATACATTCACATAACATCTGGGCATACTCCTGTGAAGTTTCATATTTTTAGCATTATCTCAATGGCTACAAAGTCAATATGTTGGTAGTTCAGTCTCTGAACATCGCACAAATTCCAGAGTAGTTTTAAAACGTGAGCAACATTTTCATTTTAATAACCTATACATTCCAGATTTTTACCAGTTTGGCACAGTTTTCTATGAGTCTGTTTGTCAAAACTATATTATCTTCAGTTCCGGATACACAATTCAGTCTAGCCCCGCTTCCAAGGTTTGGCTGAGCCAAGAGCAACCTGAGCCTCTTCCTGCCAGCAGCTGGTTTCTGTTGACACCCAAATTTGCATTTCTTTTCATTCAAGGGAGTCTTTTGTCTCCTGTCAGAGCAACAGGCCAAAGTCCTCCTCCCTCCTCCTTTCACACCTGCCTGCCAGTTCCTCAGCAGAGAGCAGGGGGGAAGATTCCTTTGTTTGAGAGAAGCTGTGGAATGTCTTTGAAGCCCAGTGTGGCTGGCTATAACTCACTTTTAAAACACTGTTTAAAATAGTCTTTTTCTAATATACAATTTACATTTTTAACAAACATAGCCACTAATCTCTTATTTCCAGCCTTTTTAAAACATAGAGATTTAATTTATCAACCTATAATGCTTTTTATGGGAAGTCTCTTCTTTTCCACACTTTGATTTTAATGTACACGTTTAAATGACAGGTTAAGTAAATGCCAGCGGTACTGCGCCCATTTCTGACATATTTTTCCCATGAAAGCACCTTTGAATGTGGATTTTCTTATGATGAAATGTGTTTCTGCTGACATTGTGCTTCGGTGGATCTTTAGATAAAGTGATGTTTAACACCCAACAAGGATGTTGGATCTTTTCTGCTGTTTGAGAATCAATATTTTGCAAATTTAACAGCCAAGGAAAAACAGATTTTTAAAGCAGTTCTGAGTTTCCCTTGCGATGCAGCACTGCTTTTTCAAGTAGTTTAATTTTACTCTCTGGGTAGCCCAATGATAGGTTTTGGCAGTGGTCTCCTGTGTTACCCCTGACATAGGCCAAATGGATTGGCAACCTATTTTTCAGGTTTCCCTGTGCATTTTCCAGAGATTTTTAGCACATATAAGGCTTTTCGGCGGCCATTCTGTTGTTTTGATGAAAGCAGCGCACAGTGAAGTTGTAGGGCATAGACTAGTGGGTTAGAACATCCCACAGAGGGCAACAGAAATATGTCTCCCAATTTCCGTTACTGCCGCTTATGTGGTGTTTGTGCTATTACAGAGACTCTCAGACACATTTTTACTGCATGTGGAGGGATGCTTAAGCATTATTTTAGACACCATAGGCATGTAGCAGAAGAATTTCAGGAGATGCAGGTTGAACTCTTTTTTGGCTAAATGGTATATTGGGGCGTAGTCTGGCACAGGCAATCATGCTAGTCAATGTTTGTCAAGCGTTTGAGTACAAACTTCTAAAAGTGGAATAGTCAGAGCTACTTTGGGTTTACACGGTTTAGGTCTACTTAGTCGAAGATATTTGACCTTTTTCAATATGACCAATTTCTTTTTGGTCGTTTATTTGGTCAAAAATGCATGGGGAGACCCCAACCTGCAACCCCCTTCACTTCCCCTACCTTAACCTATTCCCTTACTTACCCCCATATATTCATTTAATTTCATTTTACCAATAAACAATCAAAATAATTCGGTCGAATCGCAAGGGTCAAATGTTTTTCTATAAAGTATGCTAATACCATTTTATTTTATATGTGAATAGTTCTGTGGAAGGGAAGCAGATTATATATATATGTATATATATATATTCAGTAAAAAAACTTTGTTAACGGGACGTTATGGTTAAGTTGCGCAACTAAAAACCTATGAAATTCAGTGAAAAAACTTTGTTAATGGGACGTTATGGTTCCAAGTAAAACCGAAAAACCCCTGAAATTCGCCAGTTATGGTAAGCTAAACAACCATAACTCGCGCCACCACCGTGCACTGCTAAGCCTAACACCCAGGACATCAAAGATGACATCACAAAAGTCATTGATGACATCACTGATGACATCACATGGCTGGCTCTCCATTTTTTTCCTTTACTGACATATCTAAGCCACATAGTTTTCTTCAGTAACAGTCAGGAAGTAAACATTGAAAAGGTACTATATTTGTAGACTTAGGGTCAAGTCATATCATATGCAACATATATATAGCGGAAGACACAGGCTTGAAAGAGAGCAATCATTTCTGTGCATGAAGATAATCATTAGAGTTAGCATTTTCTCATAGTTTTATTTTTATTACTATATCTTCCCTGTATATGTTCATATTTGTGTACATTGTACTCACACTCCTTTCCTTAGGGTTCACTGACATCATTTCATACACATACATACAGTAAGTAGCAGCTTTGAAACAGACCAATCATTTATCTGCATAAAGATAATCAGTTAGGTTATGAACTCTTTCTGCTACTATTTCTGCTTTTTTGCTTACTTCTCTGTACCTGTATGTACTCATATTTGTATGTGTTGTTGTCTCTTTGTGTTTTGTCTGTATTAAGTGTAATTATGTATTAAGTGGGTTTTATTAGCTACTTATTACATGTTTCACAGTACGCAAAACTCTAATAAGAAAGCAGTTATCATTTCATTATTCTACATGGCAAGATTATGAATATTGCACCTTCATCATGTATACTGCACACACTGCCTAAGTTTCTGCATGAGTTGCTTAGTATACTGGATAGAACTTCATAATAGAATGCTATTTATATCAATGCATTGCTTAATGCACTAATTAGCTCATGATATTTATTCAAATGATCCTTGACACTTTTTGGTCAACATTATAAGAATCCCTCCTACAGAGTTTTCATGAAAATGAAATGCTCATGTGATGTCATCAGTGATGTCATCAATGACATTTGTGATGTCATCTTTGATGTCCTGGGTGTTAGGCTTAGCAGTGCATGGTGGTGGCGCGAGTTATGGTTGCTTAGCTCACCATAACTGGGGAATTTCAGGGGTTTTTCGGTTTTACTTGGAACCATAACGTCCCTTTAACAAAGTCTTTTCACTGAATTTCATAGGTTTTTAGTTGGGCAAGTTAACCATAAACTCCCTTTAACAAACTTTTTTCATTAGCACACAGACATATACAAAGATGGAGTGTAAAAAGCAATTTCTCAGGGATGGCTTTACACAGAATGTTGCAAAGTAAGAATTTATGCTCGTTCACAGTGAAGGTCAGCTGCTTCCATTTTTTTCTCGCGGGCCGGAGTGGCCCACGACTCGCACTATATGGTTCTATTGTTTTTTGACCTTGACAGACAGGGATCGTGCCAAAAGACTTCTTTTGAAGGAGGGGTGCAAAAATGTAAGAGACGATAAGGATGAAATTTCTGAAACTAAACCGATTTTATATATTATATCACTATGAGAAAGATCGTTGGCACAGACAGAGTCGTATTTAGGGACTGCATTACGCGTAGACAATGGAAAATGCCAATATAATGTAAGTAACCCTTTAGATTATTTTATACCGGAATATAATAACAATAGCGTGGCGTTAAAGCCCGGTTAAGTTGTACTTGTTTGTTCAATGTGGCATATTGTTTTGTACCGCGCACTATCACCGCCAAAGTGGTCCCCTGGCGCTCAGACGGCTCTGAAAAAGTCAGAGGATAGAGGGTGGATTAGTGGGAATAAGTTAACATACTCCGTTGCACTATCCTCGCTAGCAAATAGTTTCACGCCCTAATAAATAAAATGAATATTTTTAATGAAGATCGGCTCGTGAGACTAATTTATGTTTTTAAAACAGGTACATCCTTCCCTACTGTCAATGCCACGATTTTCAGACCCCGGCCGACGGATTCTTCAAATGCCAGGTGCAGCTACTTCTAAACAACTTCATGACCCTCACCATCTTATGGGACAATTGCCAAGTACCAATATGCCGTTACGCGGTACTAGCGGCTAGAAGTAACATACCAACCATTATGGTGGTCTAATGCCTCGTTGTTTGAACAGCCTTCCAATTATCAGTGCGACCATAGTGCTTCTTTTATCATAAACCGACACTGTGTGTACCGCAAAGGAACAGCACCTGACTCAAGATGAACTTTTGTGGATCGGCAGCAAAGACAAATGCAAATCGCTGAATATTCTCTAAACATTTGATGTCAAATAAAAGTACTTTACGAAATGTACAATCTTGCTGTTTGCTTTTACATCACAGTTTCATATTCCGAATTGTGACGCGCTGTGTTGTGAGATGATCTGTGTTGTTTTCCGGGTTCTGTATAAAGTCGCGTAGGACTGGAGACGACTGGGCCTTACGCGGTACTAGCGGCTAGAAGCAACATACCAACCATTATGGTGGTCTAATGCCTTGTTGTTGGAACAGCCTTCCGATTATCAGTGCGACCATAGTGCTTCTTTTATCATAAACCAACACCCTGTGTACCGCAAAGGAACAGCGCGTGACTCAAGATGAACTTGTGCGGATCGACAGCAAAGACAAATGCAAATCGCTGAATATTCTCTAAACATTTGATGCCAAATAAAAGTACTTTGCGAAATGTACAATCTTGCTGTTTGCTTTTAAATCACAGTTGCATATTCCGAATTGTGGCGCGCTGTGTTGTGAGATAATCTATGTTGTTTTCCGGATTCTGTGTAAAGTCGCGTAGGACTGGAGACGACTGGGCGCGTTTGGCTATGCACCCTGTAATGTCACGGAGAGAGACAGGGAATATGAATGCTTTGATAATGTCAGGCTTAGGGGCGGGAGATATGATTTAGTGTCGCAAAAGCAGGTCAGCCAGGTTGATGGCGCAAGTGATAGGATTATCACATAATGGCACAGCAGCCTGATTTATCGTTTGTTTAGTGGACAAAAAGTCAGGTAAGGGCCATAGGAAATTGTAATGTCAACGGAGATAAGGAGGGTTCTTAGAACACTTTCAACCTGACAACGAACAATACGAACAGCGTTCTCAGACCACCCCCATTTTGTTTAAGTGCAAACATTACCTCCACGTCCACTCTTCCTCGTCCCAGTACTTACTTCATGAGGCCCCTGCCTCCGACACAGGACCTTCTTCTATTTCTTTAAATTCCTATAACTCCTCCCCCACATTCACATCACTCAGCTTCATATTACCAAGCCGGAGTATGGAACCTTCCCCGCAGGGAGGGATGAGGAGGGTCGTCAGTACTGTGACGAGGAAGAGTAGGACTAGGAGTAATGAAGAATACTGGTAAGTAATCAGAGCATTTCAGGACACCGCGAGGGTTCTTAGAACACATTCAACTGCCAGAGTACAATACGGACAGCATCCTCTGGACACCCACATTTTGTTTATGTACGAACATTTAAGGACACCGTGAGTGTTCTTAGCTCAATTTTAGCTTGCTTGCTAACAAAATGGACACATACTCTGTCCTCAGAACACCCCACCATTTAGTTTATATAGAACATTTCAGAACAGCCGTGTTGTCCGCAGACAAATCTAACACAACAAAAGTATCTAGCACATAAAAAAACAGAACATTGAACCTATCTCAGACTCCCCCACCCTCCTCAAACACTCTTACACACCAACACACTCCACTAAATACAATTTTTAATCCTAGTTTCACCGCGCTGTCCGCGGTCGTCCGCGAATGCAAGATGGCGGGCGCCACAGAAAATCTGACGCGCTTCACGCACCACGCCGTCCAATCAGCAAACACTTTGCATGTCTGCGGACATCACGCAAGCCGCTCGGTCAATCAGGGCACTGTCCGCGGAGCGAACCGGGAAGTCCGTCCGCGGAGCGAACGGAGATATCACTAATTTTTTTGCCTTACATTTTGGTCATTTTAAAAAAAACTACTGGACGGATTTACACCAAATTTGCAAAAGCACGCTTTCGGGACCAAGGCCCCGCTCCTACTGCAAATTTGGTGTAAATCCGTCCAGCGGTTTGGGCTGTAGGCGTGCACAAAGTTTCATTATGTCTATGGGAAAAAACAAAAGTTTTGGGACCCCCTCTATAACTTTGCCCCCCCTGGACCAAACATCTCCAAACTTTGCAACAAAAAAAATCAGAGTGGGCCATATACTTTTTTTGCAAAGTTTTTTTGCAAAGTTTGGTGTGGATTCACCCAGAGGGAGCGAAGTTATAAGCCACCCAAAGAATGCTCTTCCTATGGAAACACAAACTTAACCATAACTACATCGACGCTACCGCATCACATCACAAGAATTTACCCATGAAGAACAAACTGTACTAAGGTTGGGTCTCAATTTTTGCCCTACGTCCCCACACGATTATGCAGAAACTAGAATTGACTTTGACAAGTATATGCGTAAAATTCGGTTAAAAAAGTTATTTGCCATAAATACACCCACACCTAAAAAAGATGAGCCTCTGGGTTGCTACACCCCTGTGACAATTGAGGATTCACATATATTACGTGACCTCTTCCATCTCAAAACGGAATGGCAAGACAATGAAGCCATCAGTGACCCACATTGGGAACTAATGAATATACAAACTGATTGGCCTAGCAAAAGCAAACTTAAATTACAATCACGCTTCAATCCGATGTTTAACCCAGGAGGGCATGTTGAGGCGTTTCAAGACCTGGTTATAAGTGATCTGAAAAAATTCAGAAAAAAGAAAATGAATATGAAAGGTAATCTAACTCGTCGTGAGCAGGAGACCTTGTCCAATTTATGCAGAATGGACGACTGTGTTATCAAACCCTCAGATAAGGGGACTAACATAGTCATTATGAATCGGCAAGATTATATCGATGAGGCCAATAGACAACTTAAGGATACTGACTGTTACAAGCTACTGGCTACAGATCCAACAGCAGAGATGAACAATACACTCTTTGATCTGCTCACGAAATGGAAAGAGAAAGGCCTGCTTGATGAGGACATCTGTAAATACTTACATCCGCAATTTCCGGTGATGCCTACTATTTATTTCCTACCCAAGGTGCATAAGAACAAAACTAAACCACCAGGAAGGCCGATAGTTACGCTATGTGGTGCACTACTTGAAAATATATCTAAATTAGTGGACGAAACCCTTATTCAATTCGTCACCACCTTACTGTCATATCTACGCGATACTAAAGACTTCCTCAATAAAATTGATTGGATACCTTGGGAGAAGACATACATACTAGCTACACTGGATGTGGTCTGTTTATATACATCCATCAGGCACACAGATGGCCTCAAATCATGTGATTACTTTCTAAAAACCAGATCCCTCAACTTCTTAGAACATGGCAAGATGATTCTGGAAATGATTAACCTATGTTTGACAAATAACAGCTTTCTATTTAACAAGAACTTCTATACCCAGTTGCAAGGTACAGCTATGGGAACAACATTTGCTCCTTCGTACGCTAATCTCACTATTGGCTGGTGGGAGAAGTTTGAAGTCTGGACATCTACTAACGCTGTATATACTGATAAGGTTGTACTTTGGTTACGTTACATAGATGACCTATTCATTATCTGGGATGGGTCTATCACTGAATGGTTGGAGTTTGTTAAATTACTTAACATCAATGCATTTGATTTACAGTTCACCGAATCCCATAGCAAGACTGCTATCGTCTACTTAGATATTCTTGTTATTGTGGCAGAAGGTGAACTAGTGACAGAATTGTATCGCAAACCTACCAGTTCAAACGTAACACTGCATGCTATAAGCAACCATCCCACAGCCCTGAAGTGGAGCATACCTTATGGCGAATTCATTCGCATAAGACGTAACTGTTCCCACATTGAAACCTTTGACAAAGAATGTGGTAGTATGGTCCTTAAGTTCTTACAAAGAGGTTACCCCAAAAAAGTGTTGGAAAGAGCGTATAATAAGGCATGAGAGAAAGATCGCTCTATTTTTTGATGTCCAAAGTTCCAATGGTAACAAGTTTGGAAACAGGAGATACCAGACTAATTCTAACATATAGCAAAGCTTCCAACAATATACGTCACATAATGCATAAACATTGGCATATATTGAAACAAGATGAACATTTGCGAAGCATTTTGGGTAATAACATCAACATCACCTTTAGACGCTCTACCTCACTCAGGGATCACCTTGTATCCAGTTATATGTGTCCTAAAATCGTCTCAATAGGCCAAAGTTGGCTTGGAGCAATACCAGACGGTTTCCAGAAATGTACGAAATATAAAGCGTGCAAATTTGCCAAGAATACAAAAACCTACCTTCATCCAATACTACACAAAAACGTGATTATCAAATCTCATATCACCTGTGAAACTGAGTATGTTGTGTACGTACTCACTTGCTCTTGTGACAAGTGGTACATTGGTAGTACCATTGGCAAACTGAAATTGAGAATACTGCAACACATAAGAGCCATCAAGAATATCGATTCTACGTATCCGATGGCTCTTCATTTTCAGGAAAAACATGGAGGCAACCTACAAGGTTTTGCCTACTTTGGGATACATGCTATTCCAAAGGCACCTAGAGGAGGAAACCGTGAATTGCTCCTTAGACAAACTGAGACCAAATATATACTGGATCTAGAAACTAAGAAACCTAAGGGACATAATCTGGATGAGGAACTTTATACTTTTCTTGGGACTTAAATTTACTATCTGTATTTGTCTCATACATCTTAAATTGTATCTGTTCTGAGTTTTTACTTTGAGACCCCCCCTTGTCAACTCTTTGCATTTTTCTGTTATTCTCTGGGACACGCTTGACATAATTTGCAGTTCCATTAGCTGGACTGACATACATGGGATCATTGTGTTATTTATCATAATTGCACACTGATCTTTATGCTACCCGGTTTGTTGACACCACTGTCATTTCTCACATTAGCTTGTAGGTTTTAGAGTCTATCAATTCAATATTCCAAAGACAGTAATTGAATGAATTTTAGATCTCCTCTTACTTTCAGCTATCTAATTTTAATGTTTTCTTTCTTAGTTTTATATGTAGGGTGAGCAATTTGATTGCTATGTTATCCAGGAACTTCATTTTAAACCCGCAGTTATATCCTATCTTAGTGATTTTTAAAGTGTTCCTCCTTTTAAAATGCACATTAGACTAGTTACGATTATTGCTCAGGTATGTTTGATTTTCTAATTAGGGTTTTATCCTTTGTCGCAGTCTTGTATTTCAATTGTATTATCATTTGTATAGTTGTGTGTATATAATTTGTTGTTCCTACATCAAGGCTATGAATGCACTAAGCACTTTATATATCCTTGTATAGGATTTCTATGCTGCTATATTGCTATTTGCACATTACCCGTTGGGGTTAGTTATTGCGATTTTGCACATGCACTTGCACTTTATGCATCTCTATATGTGGTTTATGCAAAAAGCAGCCCGGGATGCATTATGGCACTTGCACTTTCATCACATAGCCTATCAACAATATGATGTATGATAATTTCGAATATATGTCACTAGTTACATTGACACATAGCTTTTCGCAATTCATTTATGAATTGCAGGAATAATATTTTGTAGATTACCCGGGATTGCGTCCAGTGATCAGTTTGGAATACATTGGTATTTTGTCAGCGTGTTTTTTGATATTAGACAAACGTGTTTTAGACTAATAAATAAACACGACACATGCAGCACTACACATACATATAGACCTGACTTAATATACACTTTAAATCACACATTTGTTTTAAAAAATTAATAATACATTTATAAACGTAACATGTGCAATAGGAGGACACTTACTGAAGTTTAAAATGTGTGGTTTACATGTTGAGAAAAGCGATATACCGCCAGCCAATTGGATCTGCCTAACAAATGTATTGCATACAATTCAATGTTTTTTAAGGTAACCCACTGTCGGTTTAAACACTTTCAAACATGGCGGATTTTGTGGGAAAAAATGGCTACCATTGTTCTGGACAATCTATCCATATATTCCATAGAGAATATACGGGTTCAAATGGACTTCTTTTGTTTCTGCACCCTCATCATGATCAAGCGGCTAGCTTTGCCGCGAAACGCGTCGTTGTCCGCATTTTTCTCATGTCCATGGCATTTCATTAAAGAACATTTTGGACGTTTGGATGACTGCTGGTCTCTTTGCTACTCTGGGTCCAGTGTGGAATCACCACGTGGGTTCGTTTTCTGGAGTGCACTCCGACAGCTTTATACTGTGGTACAAGGCTATTCTACATATATATATATATATATATATATATATATATATATATATATATATATATATATATATATATATATGTATATATATATATATATATATGAAACGTTATGGTTAAGTTGCACTAGTAAACACCGATGCAATTCAATGGACAAACGTTGTTACAGGGACGTTATGGTTACAGGTAAAACCGAAAAACATCAGAAATTCGCCAGTTTTGGTAAGCTAAGCAATCATAACTCGCGCCACCCCTGTGTACTGCAAAGACTAACTCCCATGACATCAAAAATCATGACATGACTGATGACATCACAAATGTGGCTCCCTCTTTTTAGTTCAGTTACATATGTACACCGGGTGCTTTTCTTTACTGGGAGTCAGGAACTAAAAGGGGGAAAGGTGCTATATTTGTTGACCTTACCTTCTCATATGTTCTGACACTACTTTCCTTAGGATTGAGTCACATCATAATCTACATATACATAGGGGAAGAAGCAAGCCTGAAACACAGCAAGCAGTTCTGTGCATGAACATAAGCAGTGAGGGTATGAATACTTTCTGGTGGTACTCCTACTTTATTGTTTACTTTACTTTCTCAGTGTATGCTCATATTTGTATATGTTGTGGTCTCTATGTGTTGTGTGTAGTAGTACAGTAATGTAGCAATAGAGGCATTTGTAGCTACTTATTGCATGTGTCACACTGCAGAAAGCTCTTAAACAAAAGCATTCATCATTGTATGATCCAACATCTGAAGATTTTGATTATTGCACCTGTATGATGCATGCTTTAGACAATTGCTACGTTTCTACATGACTGGGCTCATGTACTTGAAAGAACTCTGTAATGCAATGGTGTTTATTTCAATGCATTCCTTAAACAACTATGTATCTCATTATAGTTCTTCCAATGATTTCTGATAGTTTTCTGCCAAAAATACAAAAATACAATGACAATCCCTTGTAGGAGGCTGTTTATGAAAACTATATATACAGGTGATGTCATCAGTCATGTCATGAATGACATTTGTGATGTCCTCTGTGGGATGAAGTGACCCACTCCGCTCTGCTATGAGGCATCACCCTGCCAGTTATGGGGAAAGAAACAGCAACAATGGCATCAAAACCCTTGTGCATGCCAAAAACCTACAAAAACCTACCAAAACCGTGTGCTTCAGTACACAAATAGAGGGATGCGCAACCCTCCACCCATAGTGCATGTGCAGTGGAATAGAGCACACCCTGCAAAAATGTGCCAGTGGGTCCCATTACCAGCAAACAGAGTGCAGACAGAGAAGCAGCACTTTGCAAAGGAAACCCCAAAATGTGCCTACAAACGTCAGTTGCTTCGTTGCTAAAAACTCCAAAATGCCTATAACACAACACTTTTCAACATTTAAAATCTTTCCTGGTGCTAAAATTCATGTATCAAATGAAGCATTGTGAAACATACAAAGTCTGAAAACTGACAACCTCTATGCCAAAATCTGGGTGAGGTACCCTGGGTCACCTGAATGACATCAGTCAGAGGAGACTGATGAAACTTTAAAAGTGAGCTATAATTCAAAAGCCTGCTGGATTAGCAAACAGAAAAAGGATTGTTGCCAAAAAGGAATACAGATTTTAGTTGTGTTTTTGATTCCACAGATTTTAAGGCCAAGAAAGAAATGTATTTGTATGTAATGCACCAAATGTGGCTTTTGCTCAGTTTAAAAGTTAATCAGCTTGGCTGAAGCTGCAAAAAAACTGGAAAAGCAGTTTTTTCCCCAGAAGGGGGCCCTTCCTCTCAGCAGAAACTCATGGGGAGGTGTTAATTGCAGGTTAGAGCAGAATCCTGTCTAAAGAAGGCAAAGGAACAATGACAAAGTTGCAGCCCAGGAATGTGGAGGTGTGAAGGCAGTCGTAAACTCTCTTGGAAGGAACAAGCCAGGAGGGGGATGCCTTGGACTGCAGGGAGACAAAAGAGGTGGAGCCAAGCGACCATCTGTTGCTAAACATGAACAAAGAATACAATTTAAAAGACTTATAACTTGCTATTCAAAATGGTGTAAAATATAAAAATGTTATTTCTGGCTGCAAGTGTGAAGAGGCGGCACAACTGTGTGACATGTTCTGACAGGAATGGCAAGATATGTGATTTTATGCAAAATGTATTACTGTTAGAATTGTGAAAATGTACATGCCTATCCCTATGTTAAATACGCACATTTGTGGAAAGTTGCATAGAATTTGGGAACTGTGTGCATAGCGAAAAGGACAACATTCTGTAGAAAGTTAAAACAAGATCGTACAGTTGCGAGATTTTGATGAAAACATGGTATACACAAATATGGCATATTTGTGTGTGATTTATATAAAGGTGACTAATGTAGAAATGTGTGTTTAGTGTAAAATCTGATTTTGAGACCAGTGGCTAAAGGGAGGTCTCTGAGGACTGTAAAGCAAATCATAAAATGTGACATCAGCCGGCATTGATCCAATCACCCCAAATGCAAGGTGGAGATGAAGTGTTGACCCTATCCCAGCTCAAAGGGGCAAGCTTAGCTAAGCCGGCCCACACACCCCCTTTATGATGTAATTTTAGAGCATAAATAGAGACAGCTGACAACACATAAAGAAAGACTGATCCACTCACTTTCCTGATGCCGGCGGAGCACCATGCTGCTGAAATCTACATCTTCCTTGTTCCAGACTCCAGAAACTTGGCAAAGCAAAGGCCTATTGCATAGCTGAACCATTCTGAGCTAGGCCTCAAATTCTAGAATTGAACCTCGAAAGCCTAGGAGAAGCATCATAATACAGCCGGGTGTGCTGTTAATGCTTGCCTGCTGAATTGAAATATCCTCAGAACCAAGAAGGGCAGATCCCGTCCAGTCCTGTGCCGTGCTGTGACCAGAGTGCCTTGCTGACTCTGCCCAGTCCAATGTGCCCATCTGTCAGTCCCTGATAGATCCGATTCAATGGTCCAGAATCCTGACGGTCCAGAATCCTGATGGTCCAGAATCCTGACGGTCCAAAATCTTAAATGCATTTTGTCTTGTGAGTAATAACAGGAAGCTAGAAACTGTTGATTCCCGTGCATTATCTTGTCCCCTCCTAAACTCTGAACTATCCTTACTTCCATAACCAGTAACATTGTCTGAATCCATAGTGAAATCATATTCTGTCTATCTGTAAAAGCATCCTTTTTCCTAGTCATCTTTGTCAACTTTGATCTATTAATTTCATTCGAGTGACCAGCCTAGCGCTCCAAGGTGGACAGCGAGGAACCAGGACTGAGTCGTGAATATCTCCTGACTCTTACCTGTGCCGACCTGGTGGCTTAGCTTGGATGCTCTAGTCCATAGTCAATATTTTTCAGATTTTAAACTAAAAGTCCAAATCCGCACCTATATTTTGCAAAAACAATCTCTACTAAAACCTCTATAACTCCTTCAGTTTGTGTGATAGAAACAAAATTTCAACTCCTACTTGTACCTAACATCCATAGCTATCCATTGAATCCCAAACTGTAAAACAGTCTGATTCTCCCGTTATAGCCAAAATCGCACAAGGAAAAGTTTGCCTCGAATTCCCATTTTGAGAAAGTTTTACACGTGTGAAATAGCTTCCATTTGTTTCCGACCTGGACTTTAAGATTTCAAATGTTTTCTTTGGACTAAATCATTGCTGGTGATTGTGTGCAACTGTTCAAAGCAGTTCCCATAGGAATTTATAATATTTTAAGCATTTTTCCACACAAATCAGAGTTCTTTCTCAGCCACTTTAAAAGTCAATCTGACAGTTGAAAAGCCCACTTTGTTTTTCTCTTTCTGTGTCAGGGGGAAAGGGGGAAGTGGGACACTGTTTGATATGTATTATTCCTGAATACCTTCTCTCCCCTTCCATCTCTTTGCATTGCTTATTGGGGGTTGAGGAGGGTTTCAGGGGGAACCTCTAACCATAGTGCTATATGATCTGAGCCAACACAAAAGTATTATTTCTGTGCTGCATTTGTTTTGCTCATTACATATTTCTAGTGTATTAAAGATATTATTCTGTGTTCTGTCACCCCATTGGTGATCGTTGTTTGCCTATTAATAGCTATATTGTTATTTTGAGTTTAAATAAATAAATAATACCTTTTACAAACCAGCCTGATTCCTGGTCCAGTGTGATCCGGGGTATTTTTAAATAAGGGGTGTGATACGAATGGTACATCTTTCAAATAATTGAATCTATATATCAAATACGTTTTTCCATTGTGCTGTACACTAGGCCGAGAGCAGAGTGTATCGCCTGATTGAAATCCTTAACAAATATGGGGGCTCGTCTGGGATTTGAACCCGGGACCTCTCGCACAGCCGTCTAACCTTCAGAGTAATAATACTTTGTGTGGTGTCTGTACTGTGCTACACTGTATAAACGCCCCTAAAATAAATACTCCAGAAATCAGGCCTGTTTGAAAAAGTAAATTTACCCTGAATTTAAGCCAGAAGGAAATTAATATTTCCAGATGGCGACCCCAGTTGAAATCAATATTGTAAGGGAACACCTACTGCACAAATTGTTTGTCAAGGGTGAATGGGTAGAACAGGACGAACAGGTATGTCTGCAGGGAATAAAACAAGAAGTCACTGAAACCAACATTAATATCTGGCAGGACAAGGGGCCATTACATCAAGCACTCAGTGAGCTGTACATGACCCCTAAAATAAAAGAGGAACAATGCAAAATTGCCAAAATAGCGGGCTACCTGTACCTCCCATAGGAGTCATACAGGAAAAGCAGGCAGACTATGTAGAATTCAGAAAGAGACAAGGGGAAGCAATGCAGAACATCCAGACTAATCTGGACTCTGCAGAGCAAAGGCTCCAGGATAGCAAGGAATCTGAAACAGAGGCTAGGCAGTATGACACCAAACTGCAAGAAAAACGGATGCTCTTACTGCAAAATAATGCAGAGCAAGATGCCTAGGTACTTACACTGCGAAAATAGTGTCAGGAAAGATTGGACTCCCTACAACAGAGTCAACAAAAGCTGTCACAACAGTTACATTTTCATAGAGCCTGCACAGAGCAGGTATTCACATTACAGAACCACCTAGAATCCTTGAAAGAGGAGAATAATACACTAATTATTAAAGACCTTGGGCCTCATTACGACCCTGGCGGTAAGGGGTTCACGCCAGCGTTAGCTGCGCCGACCCCTTACCGCCAATTACGAGGTCCCCTAGCGCCATGGTGCTTTTAACACCTGCTTTTAGCGGGTGTTAAAATCCATGGCGCTAAGGGACCATGGAGTTAATTACGCCACCGTAATTTACGGTGGCGTAATTAACGCCTTCCCCACTCCCATTATGCCCTATGGGGCAAAAATGGGAATGGGGAAGGGTAAATGGGGATTGGGGACTTACCGCCCCGCCAAGGTCGGAATGGGGCGGTAAGTCCGCCAACCACCATGGCGTAAACGTAGTTTACGCCATGGTGGTAAAGTCACGGCCCAGGCGGTAACTTACCGCCTGGGTCGTAATGAGGCCCCTTGAATCCCAAACAGAGTTTGATGAGGAGCGCCAGAAAGCTGGGGCACTTAGAAAACAAAGGGACGACCTGGCTGAACAGAGGGGCACTCTAACTCAGGAAAGGGACGCCTTAGGCCAGGAAGTCAGTCATTTAAAAACAAAGTTGTGAGAAAATCACCTGGCCCTTCAGGAACTTGGTGACATCAAAATGGATTATGGAAAGCTGTTAGAGCACACCAGGCGGGTGGAGGATGCTCTGGCAAAGAATAGTCAACAAGTAAGGACCAAACTCAGGGGGTGAGTCTCCTGCAGCAAGAATTGGCCCAATACTCCCAATTCAGGCAGGAAGCACAGAGAGACAATGAGGCTCTCTGTAAAAAGAATGACAGGCTCCATAGACAGATAGCCATGCAAGAACAACTCATAGAGACCAGTAGGTATGAGTTAAGGTGGGAAAGAGAAACCCCTGAACATACCCTCAGGAACCCTGGCACCAGGGACTTTAATCCCTTCAATTCTATGGACTCTGCCAACCCAATGTCCACTGGCTCATATGAACCAAGGGCCACGGGGATGGTAGACTTCAACATAATGGGAAATATGGGACTGACGGATCAACGCCTCCCAGAAATGGATGGGCGGACATCTATGTACAGGTCCCCAAATATTAGGGCCAGCCTCTCTGATCAGGGAGACTCCAGTGAGGGGAGAATCAGAGAACTGGATCCCCATAAATATCACCTACCTAGAGGTCAGTCAGTCAAATTTGGTGGGGAATTCATGAAAATAGGCCCACTAAGAGCATCTTAAAAACGTCTTCCCAGCTAGGACAGTGGGGGGGGGGTACTCAGCCAATCCTGGGAGCAAGGGAGAGTCAGAAGACTCTTCTGAGCGCCTCAGGTCTCAAGAGGCTATGCCCCCACAATCTGCCAGCCATTCCCGAGCTCGCAGAATCAGGGAGAGCCTAGAGGAACAGACCGCCACCTCTGGTAGCAGTGCCTCTGAGTCAGAGGATGAGTGGACCAGGGTAACCAAAACTAAAAAGGCCAATAAAGTTAAGAGAGATTTACTGAAAGATCCTCTGAAGCAAATCAAAGCTATTAGGAGCGTCATCACGCCCTACCACAAAAATGCCAAATATTCAGTTTGGGAGCACCTTTAATTGTTTGAGCAAATGATGGAGACTTTTCACCTGAAGGACAGCCAAAGCAGTATCCAGTATGTCAAGTGGACATTTTCACAAGAATACTCCAGCTTCTTTGCGGGGCTGGAGGATCAGAACCATTCAATATGGTCCACCTATACGGCAGCCATCTTAAAGCATTTTCCAATCCATAGAAACCCTCAAGAGGCCCGCAAAGCAGCCTACAACCTGCAATGTGGGGAAGACCAGGCCCCACAACAATTTGTCCAGGAACTAAAACGTGCCTTTGCGCAGACCACCAGGAGGGTGCACACAGACAGCAGTGAATTTGTCAATACTTTCTTTCATGCCCTCCCTAAATACATTATGGCCCAGCTAGTGAGGGACTTTCATGAGAAAAGATCACTAGACTGGGTCATTGAACAAGCAACTCGCATCTACGAAGTACAGAAACCAGTAGAAAGTAAAAGTACTAATAAAAACCCAAAACCAACCAATACCCCTGCTTCTGCTAAGGTGGTGGAGGTGAAGGTTGCCCCCATATTAGATCTGGAGATGGGGGGCCTAAAAACATCCCTGCACAGAATCCAACTAACCCCAGATCCAGAAGGCCCACGGGCCAATCCCAAACAAGGAGTCAGAGAGGTAACCCCACAAATGGGACCCCTAACTCCCCTGACTACATCATCCTCCGTTACAAGGGCAACAGACACATCCTGGGCTATGTGTTATGTCCTCCACCCCAAGGGGGGTGATCCAACCACGCAGCTGCCAACCCAGGAAACTTCCCTCCTCACTTTCCCCAGGAGGGCAGTAATCCCTCAAATGCCGGGATGAGTTTCTTTTCCTGGAATCCGCCAAACCTCAGCCCCCAAAACAACCCTTCTATTTTCCCCACTTTCCTGAACCCAGACACCCCAATCCGGGAGAGGGGAGGCCAAGGATGGAGGTGTACCAAAACTATCCTAACCAGGGGTATTATGGGAAAAGGGACAGTTACCCTTCCCGTAATCAACCAAGGGCAGACCAGAGGACCCCGTACCAGTGAGAGCAGGTGTCCCAACTGGAGCGGCAGGTTGAGAACATGGCACAGGATCTGGGTCGCATGTTGAGGGCACAGCAAAACCCTCCAATGAACATAGTGACTAAAAACTCCTCAAATCAAGGTTCTGGTGCTCCAGAACAAGCACGGGGGAAGAACCCCAACAACCCACCAGTTCCCAGGGAGGAGGCACAAGGGGAAGGGGGTGTAAAGCATTAGAGGACGCTTCCTTCCCCACTTGTGAACAGCCCCTGTAAACCCAGGAACCGAAACCAGAATCTCCTTCCCCCGAAAGTCTCCAACCTAAGGAACAGAGGGCGGGTAGGAGAAATAAATAGCCTAAAAAGGCCCATTTTGTGCAGGAGGTGCGAATCTCCCAATTTGAAGGAGAGGGGTCATCAGAGGATTCTGGGAAAAGGATCTTCTCGTTCAGGGATGGGGGAACTCCTCCCAAAGAAGAATGGGTCCCAAGAGATCCTGGTCAAGACTGGGTAGATGTGGGGA
Source organism: Ambystoma mexicanum (assembly GCF_040938575.1). Lineage (NCBI taxonomy): Eukaryota > Metazoa > Chordata > Amphibia > Caudata > Ambystomatidae > Ambystoma > Ambystoma mexicanum. The sequence goes on from NC_090922.1 coordinate 1,375,916,607, forward strand.
CCGAGTTAAAACCGCCCACATCAAGAAAATCCCCTTGTTCAAACCCATCCTGGTGACTGCCTCCAAAATGGGGGGGCAGCCCAGAATCAGAACCAGGGGAGCCCAAAACTTCCCCCATATCCAAATGCCACCCTTTTCTTACAGGTCCCCAAGATCCCAAATAAAATCCTGCCCAAATCAACCCTCTGTCAGAATTCAAACCAAAGAATTTGACCCACCAATTGGCCACAAATGTACATTATCTTTGGCCCCTTGAGGAAAAGGAGGGAAGATTTATACCCCGGTCCAAATACTGGGGCAATGTACAATTTTGGCACTGGTGGACACTGGATCCCAAACCACCCTTCTGTCAAAAAAGTAAATTGATCAGCGGAATTCGGGAAGGGGGGAGGAATACCAAATCCCTCTCACCCCTCTTCCTGAACAACTTCAGAACTTCGATGGGAAGGAAATTCCTGTGGAGGGTACTGCGGATTTAGACATTAAATTCGGGCGACAAAAGGGGAAGCACCCAGTCATAGTTGTGACTCGAGAGGGCACACCATGTTTTCTATGGAATGACATCCTGCTTAGATTGTCCCCACTCATAGATTGTGTAAACAAGGTCCTCTGGACTCAGACTAACCGACCAATAAAATTGAAACATAGTGTCAACCATGTTAGTTTAAATGGCACATGCCACATGGTTGAACAAAAACCTGACCAAATTGTATTCCATTTTCAAAATAAGCAAATCCCAGAGGTGACAGTAATTGCAGTAGGACAACAAACTGGGGATGGGGAGTCCTCCCTATTTATGAAAATCAACCTTCCTTCCAGTCTAAGGTGGCATTCCACACTGGAAGGGAATACTCTGAAATTCTATACAAATTCACAATCAGAAAATCCTACTCCTATAGTCCAAAATGATGAGAAATCAGCTCAAAGCTTGAATGATATTCAGAAAATTGGAGAGCAGTTGTTCATCCCTATTCAGTTAAATGAAGAGACGGACTCTGTTCTCGCCCCATTATGTGTGAACCATGATAAGAGCTTCATCAGCGAGGCCATGTTCTGCAAACTCCCAAAAGATCCAGCCATTCCCACATTTAAACTGTTAGACAAATGGGAAATGGACCTGGAAACACCCAATTCCAAACATCTCCTGCCTAGCAGGTGTATGCTCAAAATTTCCTTAGGTAACAAGAGCATAGTCCATAATTGTTGGCTCGTGCGAGATGTCCCTGCTGCATTTTATTTAGGCAGTGACATTCTCAATCGCTTTGCCATTAGTTTGGACCTAATAAACTTCAAAGCCTGGTCCCGATTAGCGGGTAATCCCATGGAATTTGATGACCCAGAGAAAGCATTTCGGTCAGCTCAGCTGCTGCCATTTGCAGTTGAAATTCCGATTGGAGAGGAAGTCACCATCCCAGAACGGACCCGACAATTCTCACTGGAAGTAAAAGTTAAAAGAGGACAGAAACTGAAAAATCCTGACACCTATGTTTATCTCAATGCCCATTTCCAACAGCAAGGGTGGGGAGTAAACCCAACACCACTAGTCAATATAGAACACAACACCATTCCAATAGAGGTGGATAACAGCGACCTAAAGAGTATCACTCTGGGCGCCAGCACCATTATTGGAATGGCGGTTGATGTCTGACATTTTTCCATAGATTTAGCTAACAAACTGTTAGGACCAATCCCCAAGGACTGTTTTGACAGTGATAGCGACAATGAGACAACAGCAGACAGGATCTTCACCTGGAATGGGGGGAATTTCCTGGTGAACTCTTCCTGCCCTTATGGTAAGGAAGATGTGACCTGTGACTTCAGGAGGCATGAGGTGATCTTTCAAGTCCACCAGGACTGCCTTCCCCACCTGAAGCCATCAGTCCAAGTCAGCACTCTGACCAGGGACTTCCCCACCCAGCTGGAGGAGGCCGCTGAGATAGCAAAACCAAAAGTCTTTGCAGGCTACAGGCCGATGGTTGAAGAGAGAGTCAACCTAGCTGATGCCTGTGAGACTCTGGAGCAAAAGCAAAAATTGAAACAAGTTTTCTTAGATTTTCAAGATCTCTTTGTGGTAGACTCATATGACTGTGGTCGCACCGACATCCACACAACAACAATTCCCACGGACCCTGGCATGACTCCAGTGTTTGTGAAGCAATATGGCTTGCCTCTCGCATCAATGGAGTCCCTTACTAAAATAATTAAGAACATTGAGTCCGGTTGGATAATTCGTCCAGTCCACAGCACCTTCAATAATCCGGTGCTGGGGATTTTGAAACCAAAGGGCCAGTGGCGACTCTGTGCTGACCTAAGGAAGCTCAACAAACGGGTCCTTACTTCCCGATGGCCTCTTCCCTACATTGGCCAAGGGCTGGCCCAGATCAGGGGTCAAACTGCCATTGACCTGACCAATGGGTACTGGACTGTATCTGTCAGTAGGGAGGACCAATACAAGCTGGTCTTTACCTTCAGGGGGCAGCAGTACACTTGGACCCGGACTCCCTTCGGATACATCAACTCCGGCAATGAATTTAACTTCTTTCTGCATGAGGCCATGCCCAACTTGGGTGAAAGGGGTAACCTGGCCTATGTAGATGATGTTCTAATCAAAAGCTTAACTGTGGAGGAACACATAGCGGAGATCCGTTATGTTCTGACACAGTTGAGGGCTGCCGGAGCAAAAATCTCTTTCCAAAAGGCACAGTGGTGCAGGACCCGTGTCAATTTCTTGGGGCATGAGATAACTCCTGAAGGTAATTATAGCAGAAAGTTCATTGAGGACTACGCAGAGATCACAAGACCCCTGATCCATCTGTTGAAGGGGTGGTCAAGTGGAATTGGGGTCCAGAAGAAGCCGAGGCAGTAAGACAACTCAAAATAAGCCTCTCATAAGCCCCATGCCTATCTTACCCTGTCAAAAACAAGGAGTTCTTCTTGGAGACAGGGTTCTCAAATACATGCTTGACTGCAATATTATATCAAAAGCATGACAAGGTCAGTAAAGTATTCTCCTATGCGAGTAAGACTCTATCCTCTGTGGAGGAAAAATTCAACGATTGTGAGAAGGCACTCCTGGCAACGGTGTGGGCATTGAAAAATGACCGCCTGTTCTTCCAGGCGGAACACATCATAGTGGCAACTTCACACCAACCTTTGCAATATCTTCAAAGTGACAGAATCCGGGCCGGAAATGTGAGTAATTCCCAAATTACTTCCTGGATTTTGTCAATGCAAGGCTTTCCTGTGGCGGTCAGATATGGCCAAAACAAGAAGAGTTCCCTCGCGCAAGGTCTGGCTGACTTACATGATTGTGCCAGAGAAAACTGTCTCGAGGACGAACGACTGAAAATCAAGCACAACATGGAGGCATACCTTAATTCCCCACACAAATTCTATGAAGAAGTCAAGTGTGAGGGAATGCCCACAGTGTATGTGGATGGGTGTTCCTACCATGTTGACAACAACGGGGAAAAGGAACTTGTGGCTGGCGTCGGGAATGCATGGGTGAATGATGCCCCAGAACCCTCCGCTGGGTACAAAATCGGTCCCCAAAGTAGTCAAGTGGCAGAGTTGATGGCTGTGCATCAAGCCATCCTCACTGCTGTCCAACACCAACTCCATGAACTGGTCATAATCACTGATTCAGATTACGGACCTGGTTCGTGGAACACCTGGTTAACTGGAAAACCAGAGGCATGCTATGTGCTAATAATAAACCTTTAAAACATCAAAAATGAATACAATATATTGATGATCTGGTAACCTTGAATGGGATGACCATCTACTGGAAAAAGATCAAGGGTCATTCTAAAGTAGAGGGACCAGACACAACTGGAAATGACCTAGCTGATCAGCTGGCCAACAACTGAGCCATTCAAGGGGATCTACTTGAGATCGAACCCCTGTTGGGGGAAATCCAGGTCACTGCTATCACTAGGTTCCAGACAAATGCTCACAATGGACTCTCAAATGCACAATGGAGTAAGGAGACCCCAGAAAAAGGGGATCCAATAATTGGTAAGTTTTATCAACACATTGAGGACCCTGAGAACTTTCCCCCAACGGATACCGATTACATTGGGAAAGAGGACCTCAGAGTGTTGACGAAATGTCCAAAAATGTTCCGAATCCAAGACGGTTTGCTGGTGAGGAGGTCCCTACCTCATTCCGAAGCCTGATGCTAAGTCCCGCCGGTCATCGGGGGTTTCATACAACATTAGAAATCTTGCGAGAGGTTGCATACTGGTCACACATGGTGCAAGACCTCGACCAATACTTGAAGGGGTGTCTTGTGTGTGCACAATTTCAGCCAACATCACTCACACACCATGCTGCCCTCCAAAAGAGGGGGATGACACTGCCTTGGTCAGATTTGCAAGTCGATTTTGATTCGCTCCTCTAGGTGGAACAGGTACATATTGATTGTAACATGCTTGTTCACTAAATGGGTAGAATGTCTCCCGGCCCCAAATTGCAAGGCAGAAACATTAGCTGCCCTGATGATCAATCACATCTTCTCGCGTTTTGGACTACCCCAAAGGATTGAGTCAGACTGAGGTAGCCACTTCACTAGCGAAGTGATGACAAAGATGTGGGAGATACTTGGGGTCAAAAGGAAACTACACATTGACTACCGCCAGTCCTCTGGTGGTGAAGTTGAGAGGTACAACAAAACTATTGTGAGCATATTAAAAAAGTCGATTACCCCTTGTCCTGATGGCCATCAGATCTACCCCTTCTTCTGCAACAAAAATGTCTCAATTTGAGCTGATGACTGGATGAAGGATGGTGCTACCCCAGCATCTGCTCTACAGAACCCAAGAGCAGACCTTGATAAATGCCTCCACAACTCATGAGTATGTTGAGAATCTGAGAAAACTCTCTCAACATGCTTTTGCCTATGCTCAGCGGAATCTAGAGAGATCAGCAGACAGTTATGAAGACCCACTATGACCCACTATGATCTTAAGACAACTAAAAAGGAATACCAAGTAGGAGACCAGGTCTACTTGTACAATTTCCAAAGGAACCAAGCCAAAGAGCCCAAATTCCTCCCAAGTTGGCAGGGTCCTTTTGAAATTGTGGACAGAATCTCACCAGTCGCCTACAGAATTTGCATCCCCAAGGGCAGTTTGGCAGAGTGGGAAGACAAGTGGGTCCACATAAACTAGCTGAAGAGTTGCCATCCCAGGCATACTTTGCGACAAATAGAGGAACCAACCAGAACCCAGATGGGGAATAGTGCCAATTATAACCAATGCAAGTGCCTTTCCCACTGCTGACATCCCCAAATGACGTGTGGACACAGGAGTGGGAAAATATCCATAACCATGCTATGTTCTATCTTCTAGCATCTGGACTAAGAATCATCCAAAGGGATCACCAAGACAGACCACTCGGGGACCGGGAGGAAAGACCCAAGGAGCCTGGAGTGCCGCTCCATACTCCCAACCAGAACCAGCAATACTCCTGACTAGAACTGGCGAGGAGAGCGGGACGCCTCCAGCACTGACGGGAGAAGCAGCTGACTTTCTCCCCATGGACAAAAGAAAAGAACATCCCAATCTCCCGACTTCCCCTTGATGGGCAGTCAAAAACAAGTAGCGAGGGGGGCTCTGTGGGATGAATTGAACCACTCCGCTGTGCTATGCGGTATCACCCTGCCAGTTATGGAGAAAGAAACAGCAACAATGGCGGCAAAACCCTTGTGCATGCCAAAAACCCACAAAAACCTACCAAAACCGTGTTCTTCTGCACACAAAAAGAGGGATGCACAACCGTGCATGTGCGGTGGAATAGAGTACACCCTGCAGAAATGTGCCAGTGGGTTCCATGACCAGCAAACAGAGTGCAGGCAGGGAAGCAGCACTTTGCAAAGGAAACCCCAAAATGTGCCTTCAAACATCAGTTGCTTTGTTGCTAAAAACTCCAAAATGCCTAAAACACAACACTTATCAACATTTAAAATCTTGCCTGGTGCTAAAATTCATGTATCAAATGATTCATTGTGAAACATACAAAGTCTGAAAACTGACAGCCTCTATGCCAAAATCTGGGTGCAGTACCCTGGGCCACCTGAATGATAGCTGTCAGAGAAGACTGATGAAACTTTAAAAGTGAGCTAGAATTCAAAAGCCTGATGGATTAGCAAACAGAAAAAGGTTTGTTGCCAAAAAGGAATACAGATTTTAGTTGTGTTCTTGATTCCACAGATTTTAAGGCCAAGAAAGAAATGTATTTGTATGTGATGCAACAAATGTGGCTATTTCTAGGTTTAAAAGTTAATCAGCTTGGCTGAAGCTGCAAAACACTGGAAAAGCAGGGTTTTTTTTCCCAGAAGGGGGGCCTTCGTCTCAGCAGAAACTCACGGGGAGGTGTTAATTGCAGGTTAGAGCAGAATCTTGTCTATAGAAGGCAAAGGAACAATGACAAAGTTGCAGCCCAGGAAAGTGGAGGAGTGAAGGCAGTCGTAAACTCTCTTGGAAGGAACAAGCTAAGAGGGGGATGCCTTGGACTTCAGGGAGACAAAAAGAGGCGGCGCCAAGCGACCATCTGTTGCTAAACATGAACAAAGAACACATTTTAAAAGACTTATAACTTGCTATTCAAAATGGTGAAAAATATAAAATGAAACAGTTGTTAATTTAATTTCTGGCTGCACGTGTGAAGAGGCGGCTGAACTGTGTGACATGTTCTGGACAGGAATGGCAAGATATGTGATTTTATGCAAAATGTATTACTGTTAGAATTGTGAAAATGTACGCACCTATCCCTATGTTAAACACGCACATTTGTGGAAAGTTGCATAAAATTTGGAAACTGTGTGCATAGCGAAAAAGACAAAATTCTGCAGAAAGTTAAAAAAAGATCCTACAGCTGCGAGATTTTGATGAAAAGATGCTACACAAAATATGGCATCTTTGTGTGTGATTTATATAAAGGAGACCAGTGGCTAAAGGGAGGTCTCTAAGGACTGTAAAGCAAATCATAAAATGTGCCATCAGCCGGCCTTTATCCAATCACCCCAAATTCAATGCGGAGATGAAGTGTTGACCCTATCTCAGCTCAAAGGGGCAAGGTTAGCTAAGCCGGCCCACACACCCCCTTTATGATGTCATTTTAGAGCATAAATAGAGACATCTGACAGCACATAAAGAAAGAAAGATCCACTCACTTTCCTGATGCTGGCGGAGCGCCCTACTGCTCAAATCTACATCTTCCTTGTTCCAGACTCCAGAAACTTGGCAAAGCAAAGGCTTATTGCATAGCTCAACCATTCTCAGCTAGGCCTCAAATTCTAGAACAGAACCCCAAAAGCCTAGAGGAAGCATCATAATACAGCCGGGCGTGCTGTTAATGCTTGCCTGCTGAAAAGAAATATCCTCAAAACCAAGAATGGCAGATCCTGTCCAGTCCTGTGCCGTGCTGTGATCAGAGCACCTTGCTGACCCTGTCCAGTCTGATGTGCCCAGTTGTCAGTCCCTGATAGATCCGATTCAATGGTCCAGAATCCTGACGGTCCAGAATCCTGATGGTCCAGAATCCGGACAGTCCAAAATCTTAAATCCATTTTGTCTTGTGAGTATTAACAGGAAGCTAGAAACTGTTGATTCCCGTGCATTATCTTGTTCCCTCTTAACCTCAGAACGATCCTTATTTCCATAACCAGTAACTTTGTCTGAATCCATAGTGAAATCTTATTCTGTCGATCTGTAAAAGCATCCTTTTTCCTAGTCATCTTTGTCAACTTTGATCTATTAATTTCATTCGAGTGACCAGCCTAGCACTCCAAGGTGGACAGTGAGGAACCAGGACTGAGTCGCAAATCACTCCTGACTCTTACCTGTGCCGTCCTGGTGGCTTAGCTTGGATGCTCTAGTCCATAGTCAATATTTTTCTGATTTTAAACTAAATCCTCTGTCCATCTCCGTGCCTATATTTCGCAAAAACAACCTCTACTAAAAACTCTTTAACTCCCTCAGTTTTGTGGTAGAAACGAAATTCCAACTCCTACTTGTACCTAACATCCACAACTATCCATAGAGTCCAGGCATTCCGCATTTCGCATTTTGAGTGCGATTCTCTCGTTATAGCCAAAATCGTGAAAGGAAAAGTTTGCAGCAAATTCACATTTTCAGAAATGTTTACACGTGTGAAATAGCTTCCATTTGTTTCCAATCTGGACTTTAAGATTTCAAATGTTTTCTTTGGACTAAATCATTGCTGGTGATTGTATGCAACTGTTCAGAGTGGCTCCCGTAGGAATTTATAATAATTTAAACATTTTTCCACGCATTCAGAGTGGCTCCCATAGGAATTTATAATAATTTAAGCATTTTTCCACACATTTAGAGTTCTTTCTCAGCCACTTTAAAAGTCATCTGACAGTTGAAAAGCCCACTTCGTTTTTCTCTTTCTGTGTAAGGGGGGAAGGGGAAAGTGGGACACTGTTTGATCTGTATTATTCCTGAATACCTTCTCTCTCCTTCCATCTCTTTGCATAGCCTATTGGTGGTTGAGGGATGTTGCAGGGGGAACCTCTAACCATAGTGCTATCTGATCTGAAACAACACAAAAGTATTATTTCTGTGCAGCATTTGTTTTGCTCATTACTTATTTCTAGTGTATTAAAGATATTATTCTGGTTCTGTCACCCCATTGGTGATCGTTGTTTGCCTATTAATATCTATATTGTGATTTTGATCTTAAATAAATAAATAAATACTACCTTTTACAAACCAGCCTGATTCCTGGTCCAGCGTGACGCGGGGTATTTTTAAGTAAGGGGTGTGATACGAGTGGTACATCTTTCAAATAATTGAATCTATATATGAAATAATTGTTTCCATTGCACTGTACACTAGGCCGAGAGCAGAGTGTATCGCCTGATTGAAATCCTTACAACATCTTTGATGTCATGGGTGTTAGGTCAAAGGCATATGGAGTACACCATAACGGAATGCATCAGAAGTGACGACTGCCTTCAACAATCTTACCGCACTGCTTCTGTAAAGAATAACAAAGAACCAACGGCCAGAGTAGTGCTAACACTTGAAAGTCACTACAATGTAGTAAGGGCACTAAACTTTGTCGAATAATTGCACAGGTGCTGCAGTATGCAATAGTACAGAGGCATAACATGTCTTTTTGTAACGCAGCAATGGCAAGCACCTTAGAGAGGCAGGAAGAAAATTTCCCTCATGACGCAATTACTTTCTATAGTAACCCTATTGGTGCGCACAGTAGTGTGAACTGTAAATTATGTAATTAATATTGCTGCATGTACACCAAACACATTCTCTTTTCGGTAAGAGAACAAATTGGAAAGGAAGGCAAGGCAGTACAAGTGGCAACCCTTCCACAACAGCATACGGGCAGAAAGGAAAGAAACTCTGTGCAAAGGGAAATGGACAGCATGGAAGTGAAAGTGGAAAGATTGGTGAACAATTGTGCTGCTTGAAAGGTTGCATACAAGGATATATTTTGGACAAAACGAAACAGCACTGGCACACCTGCACGTGTACTCCTTCCCCATATCGGAGCCCGCCATCCCCTCAAAAACCGTTTCATGGCAGACATTACAGTGATACATCAATCTCATCCTCCCCTCACAACCAAGTTGTGCAAATCACCATTTCCCCACAATATGCATCCACTTCCGCTACCCCTTCCCTATAGTAATGGGGTGTATGCATGTGTACAAGTATGCAGTAATAAGGAGAATGTTGCTGAGTGTTTGTGTGGTATTCTTTTTTTTCCTGAAATGGGGTTCTGACTCAACGGCACCCAGTTCTCGTTGCAATGACCGCAATTAAGAGAAAGTTAGGTGTCCTATGGACACCGCAGCTGTCCGGCCTATCCACAATGACAATAGAAGCATCCGTACGCCGATAGCAGGCTCTGCATGTCCGCATGTTGTCTACCACCTATCAATTTGTGTGAGAGCGGACGTTTGTGCATAGGACACCCATGCACATGTGTACAACGTATTCCACCCAAAATGCGTCCAGCAGACAGCTGTCCCACAGGAGAACAGTGGCAACGGCATCATGCGACCACAGCCGTGCTGCGCATTTATTTCGGGGACAGGAGCCGGTCCCTCGCACAGTGGCAAAGTGCAGGGTTGAGCAATGTACCAAGTGTTTTTCCGAAAGTATTCCCATTCTCATTCCCTATTGTCCCAATCTCATGGGTAGCTAGTGAAAAACAGGAGTATGCGTACGTGCGTTTCCCAAAAGACAGCGAGGTCCGTGTCCCAATGAAGCAGAAACATTCCTTCTTCCGTTTCCAGTTTCTTATTTGCAGCCCGCCGTCATTGCGTACTGTTTAAAAGTTCCACATGCTTCCACCAATGACATTGAAGAGCTATCCATGTAACAGTATCAGTTCTGTACAACAGTCCTCTGCGTACACACCACAGGTAGAAATGTTGTTGTGCAATCCCTGTTGCTCCACAGTCCCATTTCCATTGCCGCCATCCTGAAAATCCCTGGATGCGGCTTTCGTGCACGCGTGAGAGCATGGGGGAATAACTTGGAACCAGGGTAGGGGAAGTTTGTTGTAAGGGTCGGCGCTGAAAAGAGACTTTTTTTTAGATGCTTCTGGAGAAACACCTTTTTCACTTTTTATTAGAATTTGTGGTTTCTTGTGCAGACATTGCTACAGTAAAATCTTCAGTGCATCTTGTAGACAGGAAAACAAACCAGCATTACCAATGGGCGACAAAGAAATGCCATTTGCTTGGAAAGAATCAGCATTTCCACAACTAATGAGGTCATTGTTGCAGAAGAACATCACAGCAGCGGTCAAAAAAGTATACATGCTTCTGTTGATGAGACACCTTCCTGCCTCTGGCTCGGAATAACTTCCAGGAGCATTGTCCCATACTCTTCGTGGTGTTATGGATGAGAAAAGCACCTTCACAGTGGGAAAACGCCTCTTCACTAGATGTAGCAACTTCTTCAGTCGACGGAACAGACCTAAACAATACACTTAACCCATATGCATGTCGCCGTAGATGATGATGATAACATCGGCTCTAGCAAAAGTGGCCAGGTCTTTGTTGGCGAAACGGCGCTCGTAGACACCGTTCCATAATGAGTCCACTCCTTCCAAACCGAAATTGCCATCAAAGTTTCTTTCCAGGGCATACTTGTGCAGATCTAGTAGAAAGGCATCACCAATAGTCAATACAATGCGTATCGTCATGTCAGCCAGCCTCACTACACAGAGTATAATGTACAACAGTTTGACCGCCCTTTCCTATGAACCACACCCACACCCACAGTACCTCAATGATTAATCCTGAAAGTCCCATGGCCATTGGCCAGCAAGGTAAGAAGCTCAGAATGTGGCACATGCGGTGCACAAAGTACTGCAAGGACCACACCCCAGTGAAGCACGAGCAGTACTTCTTCCCTTTCCACTACCTTTTGTCCACCACTACCTCATTGGGTACAGGTAAATAGGCACACACGATTCCACCAATGCCTGCCAAGACGCATCTAACACTGTCAGTTCTGCACAACACTTCATAGGTACCGTTACAAATTCAGCCTGCTAGTGTGCTGTCACTGGATGGCACGACCAGTAGAAAGGTCAGTCAAAGATTGCAAGATGTATGCGTCCACATTCATCCACATGTGCACCCATCACCACAAAAAGGATGTACAGAAACTTTTTCTGCACTATGTGTATGACTGTGTTATAAGTGCCTCTGTGCACGGTGTCTGCCACTGAGCGCTCATTACGTTCTTTAAAAGCATACTGTTTTTTTTTTCTCCATCCCCTACCATGAAGTGGCACTTCAGTGATATGTGCTTGCAACGTTCCCATTTACCCATATCATACAGTGTAATATCGAAACAGGAACTCTCTGCTTTCCTTCTGACAATGCTACAAAATGTTTTCCCCACTAACCCACCTCCTACATATTTCGTAAAGAAACAAATGCCACCAATAGCAACCTTGAATGTATTGTACGAAGCAAAAGCAACTTTCCAAAATATCACTGTCTGCACAGCTGTACTTCTGTCTAGGGTGCACTGTTGCAACAGGCTCTTTTTAAATCTGCCTTTTTCTACTCTCCGCCCTCTGGAACGCATCCAGAAGAGGAGTGCGTGACTTGGGATGGTATCTGTCCTGCACTGAAATGTCGCCAATAGCTCCCAGTGCCTGCAAGGAATAAAGTGAGAAGACTACATTAGGCAGAAGGCCTTCTGGGCCCTGGCACCTCAATACCTTAAACTCTAACTCCCTATATATCTGCGTGTACAAGCTCTTCCCTCATCGCCTCCAACTCCCTCAGGGTCAGGCGCACTTGGCACAATTGGGGCGTATTTTTACTTATTGTCATTTGTTCTTCTTCCATGTACTGTACCTTCCCCTCCCTCCACCCATGCCCGTGGATGATCTAAGTCACACCTGGCCTAGTAGGGTTTTGTCTCTGTCTCCCCTCTCTTTCCCCTACCTTGCCTCGTTGCGCTTTGCTAGACATGTTTGTAGGCGCATTACGAATGCCATAGAATACAATTGCACATCATGATATCATACACACAATGCATGCACGACAGTAGGATGCCTGCCACTTACCGTATACACTCAAAGTTGTTTTTGGTTTTGCACAGTACCCCACTTACTGCGCACTTTTCAAAAGCTATGGCTCGAACGCAGCACAACTTGTATGTTACTAACTGCAAACAAATACATACAGTTCATGCATACACCCAGGATGCCTGCCCCTTACCTTTCACACTTCCACCATAGCCTGCCGCACTTCTTTGTGCAAAGACACCTTCTGGCACAGTGTTTGTGTACACACCAGACCCACCAACCTCATAGAGCAGTGTCTTTCACTCCACAGTTTCATTTCCTTGGCTCCCATCCAGAAAATGGCTGAATATGGCACATGGAAGCATGAAAGTACAGCGTAATCCACTGAGTTTTTGTGCTAGGGAGGGACGGGGTGGGTGGCTAATTGTAAAACAGGTTAGGGGTTTAGGTCTGTAGTACTGTCTCAGAAAACAAAAAGGTTGTTTTTATTTATTTTTTTCCTGTTTTTGTTATATACGTGTTTGCAAACAATTATTTTTTTTAATCTCTTGTTTGCTTCTCCTCCTGACATTTGTACACACTGAACGTCAACACTTCTCTTACAGTTCTACAGGATTGTATGCAAGGCTTCGTGCAGAGTGGCAAACAAAACAGCATTGCCAATGGATGTAAAAAAAATGCCATTTCCCTGGAACCACTGCAATCTTTCTCGTTAATGCTGTCATAGTCAGTGCAGAACATCCCAGCACTGCACATAAAGTCACACATGCTTCTTTTTATGAAACACCTCCCAACCTCCGGCTGTGGGCAAATTACACTGGCATGGTCCCATGTACCGGTTGGTGGTATGGAGGAGAAAATCACGTTGGCAGTGGATAAAACCTGCATCACTGCTGTCATCAACTTCTTGAGGTGACGGAGGAAACGTGAGCACGACATGTATCCCAAATGTAGTGTTTCATAATGCACGACCACAACAGCCACAGTACCGACAGAGGCCACACATGTACAAAGGAGAACAATTGCACCGAAACCCCACTCATAGACTGTGCTCCAAAAAGCCTTCAGTGCTTCCAACTGAAAGTTAGTATCAAAGCCTCTTTCCACGGCATACCTGTGCAGATCTTGCACAAAGGTATCACCCATGTTGAGCACTCTGAGTCTGTCCATCTGTGTCAACCGAACTGCATTAGGTTTGGGGATATATATCACTGCCCCTTCCTGTGAACCACACCCTCGACAACTGATTGGATAATCCCACAGTTGCATTTCCAAAGGCACCATGCTCTGAAGGGCAGATTGTAGCATGTGCGCCTTCCCATCTACAGAAAGGGCTACATCCCAGTAAAGCAGAGGCACTCCTTATTCCGTTTCCACTATTGTATATGCAACAATCCCGCATTAGGTAGTAGTCAATAGTCACACACGCATGTAGCATTCACATCCAAAACTTCTGCATCTAACACTATCATTTCTGCACTGCAGATGTACCTTTACACACTCACAGTACAGGTCCTGTGTCATGTGACAGCACCTCCAGGTAGCAGCTCTCCAAACCGATCCACGCTTTCAGCGTCCACATTCACCCAGAGCGGCACCCAGCACCACAAACTGCAGGTAGCCATATTTTTTTTGTATCTCCCAGCACTCCACCAACTCCAATGATCCAATACTTCAAAGTGCAGTACAGTAGTTAATAATCTGTGCAATGCACACTACTCAAGCACATACACTATGTAGTTGAACCATATGCACTGGTACCCACACACTTTCTCACCACAGCACTCAGTGGACACACTGCACAACTGTTCACTCCATAAGCTCCTGCCATGCACTGGAAAATTTACTATGTGCGAACAATGAGCACACCCATGGAATCAACAAAGCATGCACAACTCACAATCCACACACAAAACGCAACAATCGGAGGAGTAGTTACAAGCAACCGACATAGCTGTTTGTGTAAGGCTACCAGCCATGCATACAAGACGCTAGGGCCTCACCACACACACCACACCCTAGTGCACCCCAAGTTTTACTCCTCATGTCATATGTAATGCATTCCCCATCTGCATTACGCCTGCCACCTTTCACCCTGGCCACATCTTTGCATGCATGGCTACATGACATTGCGTTGGCTGTGCTGAACGGTATGTGACTGGCTCTGTACATTGTGCATATTGCAACTTTGTGATGATGACGACTTCCTCTCATGGTGCAATATGTTAAAACACTCCCTCAAGCAAGGGACTTGTAAAGGGCATCCCATAGCAAATGGAAATGCTAACATATGGCTCCCTGATGTGCAATACATGCAATGACCTACACCATGTGCTCGTGAACGCATAGCACCTCACTTTGGTTGTCCCACCAAGTGTAAAATGCTCTCTGCACCCATTATTCAAAGGTCACCATCCTCGGAGAGATGCTGAGGCAACTCTGCATGTCTGCATTATGGTGTGCTGGCTGTCGTCAAGGGATAGGCTCTTGGGTGCATGGCCAATGGCCTACGGCTTTTAACCATGTACCCAATAGTCTAGGCCTTACCCACACCCAGCACACATAATGGCCTCATGACGGGCAACATTTGCCACATACTACAATCCACAAACATAACATAGGATGGGTGGTGTAAATGGCAACTCATGGCAAATGCAAATAGCGTCATGTGCCTCCCTACTGTCCAAGGTGGTGGCATAATCATGGTATTGGACACACATCAGGTCACTTGTGCTGCTCTACCACGTCTACACTGTCCTGCAGAACCATTTTCTTAATGTCACCACCATCTGAGACATGCATACTTAACTCTGGATGTCTGTGTTATGGTGCCGTGCTATGGTGCAGGCCCAGACTCTTCGGTGCCTGGCCTACGGCCTATGGTCTTTTGCCATACACCCAACAGTGTAGGCCTTGGCCACACCCAGAAAAACATAACAGAGTCATGCAGGTGAACAAGTGGCCAGGTACACGCAGATCACCCCTAGCCACTTCTAAGCATCCACTACTTCACCATTGCACCCACAGGACACACTAGAGGAGTCATCACTCCATCAGGTCCAAGCATGTACTACACAGTGTAGGAATTGCAAGCAATTCTCCCACAACCATGAAAGCAACACTTTATGCAATGATCACAAACCACACACCGAAGGCAACAATGTATAACCTACTTCACCCCAGGGCACATATTTGGTGGATCAAGGGGGCCACCCATTTATCAAAGGGGCTACAGGCTTAGCACACGCAACACACTAAACTGCAGTGTACTTTTCAAGTTTCATGTGGCCTTCATTGTACTCCCCTTCTGCCATTGCTCTACCATCACTAACCGCTAGGGCCTCACCACACACAGCACACCCTAGTAAAACCCAAGTTTTACTCTGCATGTCATATGCAATGCACTCCCCATCTGCAATTACGCCTGCCAACATTCACCCTGGCCACATCTTTACATGCATGGCTTCATGCCGTTGTGTTGCCTGTGCTGAACGGTATGTGAGTGGCTGTGAGTGGCTGTGTACATTGTCCATATTGCAACTTTCTGATGCTGATGATTTCCTTTCATGGCGCGATGTGTTCAAACACTTTCTCAAACAAGGGTCTTATAAGGTCCTAACCATAGCAAACGCAAATGGTGACATGTGGCTCCCCATTGTGCAACAGGGGCAATGATGAACACCATATGCTAATGTGCACATAGCAGCTCAACTCTGCTGTTCTACCAAGTGTATAATTTTCTCTGCAACCATTGTGTGCTACTCACCTACTTGAAATGCATGCAGAGTGACAACTGCATCGCTGCATTATGTTGTGGTGGCTGTGATGAAGGCCTAGGCTGTTCGGTGCATGGCCTACGCCCTTCAGCCATGCACACAACAGTCTAGGCCTTGCACACACTCACAACATAACAGAGCCATGCAGGCGACCATGTAGGCATGTGCCAGAAATCACAAAGGCAACCTACGCACCAGCACTTCCACCCATCTACCGCACCATAAAGCAATGAGGCAAGGACATGTGTTCCATTTACCGTAATACAGAAACATATCGCTGTGTTTGGTTCTGCTACCCGCTTCCAATCACAAAGCATTATAAGCATGCCAACCAAAAAAGACAACCTTCACAACATTGGGCCTGCTCCCAACACTCTATTACGTGCATAGAACCAATGGTGCATAGTGATCTCTTCCATATGTACACTATTCCGTTGGACACACTGCATGACTGGTCACTGCAGCATCTTCACCCATACACCGACAACTGTAGATTGTTCTACCAATCACCACACCCATGCAACCAACATTGTGGCCCTCATTACAACCCAGGCGGTAAGTGTTTAACGGCGCCGTAAAGAGCTTTGGCGCCGTTAAACACTTACCGCCTGATTACAAGGTCCCTTAGCGGGATGGTGACTTTAACGCCTGCTTTTTGCAGGCGTTACAAACCAACCAGCTAAGGGACCTTGGCGATAATTACGGCAACCGTAATTTACGGTGCCGTAATTATCGCCTTCCCCATTCCCATTATGCCCTATGGGGCAAAAATGGGAATGGGGAAGGGGCCATTGGTGAATGGGGAATTACCGCCCCACTCACCTTGTAATGGGGCGGTAATTCCGCCATCCACCATGGCGGAATCGTAACCTTAGCGGCATGGACCATGGTGCTAATAGCCCCATGGTCCTCCGCCAAGGTTGTAATGAGGGCCTGTGTGCACTGCAGGCAAACCACACACAAAAAACAACACTGCGGCACCTACTTTCAACCAGTGGACATACCTTTTCAACCAGTGGACATACTTACCGATCATGTTATTAGCCATGCGTACAACCCCTCAAACTAAGACTGGGCTCTCTCTATTTGAGGTGGTAGTGGGGAGACCTGCTAATATCTGGAATCTTCCTAAATGTAGATCCTTGAGAAATGTTGAAAATGTATTACTTTCAGATTATTGCAGCCAGTTGACTAAAAACCAGTATTTGATTTATCACCAGGTGCGAGAGGCCCGGGCCACAGAATACGGCCTGGGAACTGGGTGCTCATTAAGGCATTTGCGCATTTGAGCATTCTTCCTGCCTTGCACCTCGCTGGCGGGGCCAATTCCAGGTCCTGTTGGTCACACTGGCGGCGGTGCGGGTCTCTGGCAGAAAGAACTGGATCCACGTGTCGCATGTCAAGAAACTTCCTCACCCAGTGCCACATGATACAGAAGAAACAGAACCCCTCGCTAACGCTGCAACCAACAATCCCAAAGCAGTAAATAGCGCCAAGAGTGTATCGGAGAATCTTTCTGAGCCCGTGAGGCTTGGAAAACCTGCCATTTTCTCTCCACACTCTCCAAAAGTTTTGCTTCCAGAAACTGTTGTTTCAAATTCGGCATCTTCACTTGCTCTTGATGCGTTGCTCCCAACGGGAAGTGACGACACATTGTTTACGGATCAATCGGTACCGGGAAAAGCAAGGTACAATCTGCGTACAAGAAATTAGACTTACGGCACGGTTTTGCTGTGCATCTGATAGACTTACGGCATGGTTCAGCTGTGCATCCGGAGAAGGAAAGGATCATCAAGGGCTTGTTTTTGCCCAAATTTGAGAAAGGGGATTCTGTTGGATAGGGTTGTGGAAGGACTAAGAAGTCGCGCGGCCGGGAGGTCGCCAGCAATGAACATTGGGGGTTTCCGTTTGAAGACTAAAATGCCTGCCACCACTACCGCTTGTATGGGACTTGTAAATGATCGTGTGACCAGCCAGGATAATGGACAAAGCATTTGGACCCCGAAAATGTATTGCTGTGATTTTATAATAATATTTGGTTTTATAATAGTCACTGTTTTAGGCCTATGGTACCTCGAGGAAACTTATCCTTTAGAGTCCTTGTTACCGACTGAAAATGTACCCACTGTTCCTACTCCCTTTGTACATTTGCATACTCTGTCCCCTAAGTACTCCCAGCATAGACAAAGGTACCACAATAATACTTGGTTACTTATTATGAATGCCACACATGCCATTTTTAATAGGTCCAATTGTTAGGTCTGCTCACATTTACCGCAACACGGGGATAAGGGGCTAGGTTGGCGTATTCATCCTTTACCTTTGACAACTGCATGTTATGCTTCTCTTAGAGCACTGTTCTTTGGCCGTTGGAATGATAGCATCTCGGGGAACTTTGATGGTACTAATTTGAATAGTTTTGATAAACGTTTTCTGACTCCCCTGGGATGCTCGCTTTTCACAAATAGGAGTAAGCTCAACGTTGCTTCTATTAGGCCTTCTAATAGACTGTCTCTTCCTTTCCAATCTTTGATTTCCTTTTAGATGGCTCCGATAGGCAATAAGGATGCCATGCCTCCTTCTTACACTGTTAACCATAGCCCTGATTCAGTTTCTTTCTGCATACAGAGGAATGGTACTCAGTCAATGGGAGATTTCAGAGGTTGTGCCAATGTTGCAAATTTGACTGGGGAAGACAGACCTTTGTATGTAGGCGAACCTGTCTACTTTGTGTGTGGTAATGTAGCATTTCCATGGTTGCCCAGGGACTGGCAGGGAACCTGTTATTTAGGGATCCTGTTACCTGGGGTGTTTATAGCTAGTACAGTAGAGGTTTCAAAGACTCGTCCATGGAGGGACGAGAACGGTGACACTCCAGCACAGGAATGTGCCATTTTGGGGGCAGATAGCGAATTTCCGAAGATATCAGAAGACTAGCGAGAGTACTGGAGATAACCATCAACCAGACCACAGACATACTCTATAATATGACATTAGAACAGAAAGCGATAAGACTAGTAGCGCTCCAGAACTGGATGGCATTAGATATCATTCAGGCTGAAGGTGGTGGAGTGTGTAAATTAGTGGGGTCCGCTTGTTGTGTTTTCGAGCCAGATTCCTCCCCAACTATCTTCAAGGCAATACAGAATCTGCACGTCCTTAGTTCAGAAGTACATGTTCCCGTGGGAAATTGGGATCTTAGCGCTTGGTTCTGGGACTTCTTGCGATCTTGGGGTTGGAAGGTACTTTCGGTCTTACTGATCATTTTGGGAATTCTGTTGTTCCTTTGTTGTTGTATCCAGTATCTACTTAGTATATGTTCGATGCTAGGGGGATGTTGCGCACAAGCGATAGGTACAATAGGACATAAAGTGTATGCCCCAGATAAAATTTCCAAGGAATATGTGTTAAAAGAAATTTTAGAGAATTACCTGATGGCAATAGATATTTCTGACAGCGATTCAGGGTGCATGGATGATGATGCATGGAGTTATTTGCAAGGAGATCAGAAGTAGTTTAGCACTTGGCATAAGCCAAAAGGAGGGTTTGTCAAACGGGAAATTATATCGTACCTCCTATTGCAATGAAATATGTGTATATTGGCCTACACCAAGCTGCTTATAAGTCACTTGCGAAGAAATCCTGTTTGCAAGGTCCGGACCTTAGAATCAATGTAAGCCACCATTTTGAGTTAATCGGCCATTTTAGGTTCTCTCTGTAAAGTCACCCTGTGATTTAAAATGGTGGACGATGTCATTCCGAAATACAACATGGCCGTCTTGACCTCTGTGTGTAACTAATATGTAACTTGCCTGCAGGCCACTTGTTGGGGTCGTGAACTGAGACCTTGTCCTTCGCTGACCTGTGTGTAAAGGATTACTCGCGCCAATGAAACTAATCCGCGAGCATATGTTAAGAACAATGTATCCAAATACTGAACTAAGAACACTTATTTAACTACATTGTATTAATGTTCGAGAAGACCTTTATGAAAAATCTTAAAAAACACAGTTGCCGTATAGGCTTGTTGACGTATGTATTAAAGGCAAACTTGTTGCATGTAGATGTGCGAACTTGGCATGAACCCTAGATCAGTAATGTATTAGAGGCATATTAACCCGAAGTAGGGTTGAGTATCATGTTTGCAAATGGTATAAAAGAGCAACGAATTCTAATGTACAGCGTCTCTCACTGAGCACACTGAACCACGCTGGAGTTTGTTGTGTTGTACTGAGGGCCGATAGCTATCCGTTATTTTTTGTAACTTGAAGTGGGAGAATGGAACAACAGGCTCCCGCCAATCCCCTCTCGCCCTTGGCCTAGAGGATCACGGCCTAGACACCCGCCACGAGATGAGTTTGCCCATCTACCAGACGACCAAATACCTTGGTACAGGAACCTACGGATGTGCCCACACACCTGCCCTACCTGCCCAGTAGCTCGCCCTACCCAGGGCGACATCTGCAACATGGATCAACTCGACTAGAACCAATACATCGTTAGAGATGCCATGACGACCTAGCCAACGGACACACCTGTACGACCATGCACCCTGGACACTCACACACCAACCTACACGAAGAATATACTCAGCGCTATGACGTAGGTGACGGACACATCCACGGACGTGCATCTTTATTATTTTTCACATAGGCTTCTAAGATGCAGAAACGCAAGACGCACGATGAACTTATCTAAATGGCTTGCTTACGCTCCACATAAACCCTATAACCTGAAGCACCTGTGCACTCAACGGCTCCATTTATGCACCTGATTCAAGTAGGCCGCAAGCAAGAGCTTCCATGAACATTAAAATGAACAAGAATCCGGTTGCTGATCCTGCAGAATGAGCCCGGCGAAAGGCAGACAGCCAAGCCACAATGTTGCAATCTCGCACGCCGCACACCAACGTCAAGGTCGCACCTGCAAATTAAACCAGGCACACAGTGGGAAAAACAATATTAATTGTGCAGAATTCGGCCTCAAACACGGTCCCGCCTCACGTGACCAAGCCACACCTGAACGGATGCCAAGGCTAGGAGAATGGAGGCGCCTGGATCTCTCGTTACGAGACATAAGCAGATACAAATAAAAGACTCAATGGACATCTGCGACAGTGGGAGTAGTCGGCCTTCCAGCCTATGAATAAGTCCTCGCATTGTCTCCACGTACCCATAGTGAAACATTGTTGCAAATGACAGGTACAACGCGAGCTGGGAACGGCGATGGTCCCAGGCTGGGAGGCTCGCGAATGCACCAATCAGAACATGGGGCTCTTATCATTGACGCCATTAACATTGACCAATCCTCAGGGGTCTTCATGTAACAATTCTCATGTATCTAATTGCAGGGACAACCCAGGTATACCACCTGACTGACCCTCAGCCACTAATATCCTTCTCTATATGTATGCTATACTAACCCTACCACTCAAGTAACCAATCCAGAGTGGAGATAGGTTTTTGCTAACTTTTCGAGGTGACGCAAGTAGCGCGTCATACCAAGGTAAAAAGGGCCTGCGAGCCCCACGATTATGTGTGTGTCAGGACGGACGCGTACGCTCCTTGACCCATCCCTGCCGTTTGTTTAATAAACAGCAGAACCACCTTGCTTCTTGTGTGCGTCTCATACTCATTTTTGTGATACGCGGAAGGAGTTGGGGCCTCCCTGCCCGGAGGTCCGCGGACGGCCCAGCCGACCCCGGCAGAATTTCCCCCCCGACAAACTGTTCAGTATAAAATAAAAGATCTTTGTATGTTCCTTTGTAACCCGTGTTTAGAGTATTTCCTTTTGGGGTACTCAGCCTCGACATTTTGATTTTGTTTTCACACTTGGTGTCCTTGTTTTCTAGAGTCTCACTCAAACAGTCCTGGGCCAAAGAGCCCCCTGTACCTCTACACACTATCAGATCTTCCCCTTCTGCGTCAACATTGGTTTCCAATTTTGAGGATATGATTTCTTCTCTCATATGTTTGCACCAATTATTTCTAGGTACTTTGTCGATTTTCTGTTTATATCCGGAAACATTCTTTTTCTTCTGAGGGATCATTATTTTTCTGTTATTTTTATGTTTATTTTGTTTTGTCTGCTTCTGGGGGCATCCTATGTTTTCATTCAGGTTAGGATCTCCATTCCCTTTATTATAATTTTCCGCATCAATGTCCTTGATTGGAGCTATTTCTACAAACCCGTCGGCACCCAGGAGCTCCTTTGCCATTTGAGGCAATACAGTAGAGCCTGTCATAACCTCCCTCATAACCCCTGTGGGCACTAACGGGGTAGTAGCAGGATCCAGCAATTAGTATTAGCCTTCCTGCAGTTTTTATTTGGGCAATTCTGCCTTTCCACTGCAGCTCAGCTGCTTTAAAAGAATGTGTGCAAAGTGAGTTAATTTATAACTAAACCGTTGAGCATATATTCATGCGCTGGCCCCCTGTATCTTCCCTTCCCAGTGGTTGGGCAGAGGACAACTCCCATTCAGCCTCCTTCCAGAGAGGATACTGGGAAAGGCCGAGAAGGGAGCTGTCTATTTCTGCGGGACTTTGTATGTCCCCACTTTCAATCATAGAAGAAATGTCTTGGAGAAGACACACAACCTCTGGCCTCTTAATCACTTCCCCAGATTCAATTAACAGAATCGATTCATCACCCACACCCCCTCCTTTATTCAGATTCATCATGGCAGTTTCCAGCGAGGAGGAGGGTGAAAGGAGAAGTGGTAACATACATGCCATACTCATAGTACCTTTTACAGGAGTGAAGATTAGCGGAGCAGATAGAATATCGTCGTATGGTCTGACCACTGCCTTGGATTCTCTCCTAGTCAGCGGTACAGTCCTTTTGTAAGTATATATTTCATGCTTATTTTTCCTCATAACGTGCACAGAGGAATTGCTTACTTATTTCAAACGAGCATAGCAGATTTTACCCCACAGGTATTCTGGATACTGCAGTCCTCCAACAGCAAAATAGTGCTCAGTATATCACATGAAGGAGTCACAATGCATCAAATAAGGCAACCCTATAAACAGTGTACCATTTGCCCATAGCCTACAGTGCCCACCGCTAATCCACTCACCCGCGACCACGCCGAACAGCCCAGTAGCACTTTCAAAGCCCTTCCGGATGCGCGGTGATAAACTGGGCGTTGGATCTGAGGAAGAGAGAAAGGGAGTAACGTAAGTTACATTTCCTAATGAGTAGAACCTAAGCAATGCCACACAGAAGTCCCGGCATAAAAACACATCATAGGAAACACTGTTGGTGCGAAATAGTCAATAGTATGTACTCTGGATACAGCAGTCCTCTAGCAGTGTTTCACCGGAATAGGTGAGAACAGTTCTTCCGCTTATCCATAGGAGCCCAGACAAAATTCCAGTGAGCAATAATACACAGAGACGGGCAGAGTAAAAGTTTGTTCCGCACACAGCTAACACACAGCCCCAACAGCACTTTAAAAGCACTTCTGGATGCACGTGCACCAGTGGCTATATGCTGGGCTTTGGGAGGCGGGAGGCGTGGCAGATAAACTGGGCAGTGGATTCTGGATAGAGCAGTCCTCCAGCAGTGTTTCACCACAATAGGTGAGAACAGTTCTTCCGCTTACGCATAGCAGCCCAGACACAATTCCAGTGAACAATAATACACAAAGACGGGCAGAGTAAAAGTTTGTTCCACACACAGCGAACACACAGCCCAACAGCACTTTCAAAGCACTTCCGAACAGTATGTTTTCAGCCCTTTTTGCCGTTGCATTGTCGACCGATACAACATGCCGCTGTCATGGAACACTTTTGACACACATCCTTTGACCTTGCACTGCAGTGCAATCAACATTTTGACTGTGCATCGAACAGGGAAATAGGACGTCGGAGCAGAGCCTTGATATGACTAATTTTAGTGCTCACACTGCTAAGTACAAAAGAGGCCCAGCCATGCACACAATGGCTTAGAGCCTCCCACACACACCACAACACTATCCTCTGATACACCATGGTGGCGTTTCCCAAAAACTTTGATGCTCAGCATGCTTCGCTCCAGCCAACCACTGGCCGCGTCCAATGTTGGCCGCCATCACAGCATACTGCATGCCAATGAGACTTCAGTCCATGGAGCGCACAGGGAAATTGGTCCACAGAGCGGACCCAGATATCAGTGTTAGGGTGAATTCTCAAAATGTGCTAATTTCCCTTACATTTTATGATCCCCAGCAACTTTGCTGGATTTCTAGGATTTGATTTTTTACCTGGAAAGAGTGTGAGCCTATTTTTACCCACTCTTTCATGTATTTTGATGTGTGTTTAACATTTGTGTTCTGTGGTTATGGAGTTTTAAAACAACTCCATAGGCATCATCTTGTTCTGTGTGTCACACATCACCATGAGTGCAGCGGCACAGGGTTGTCTTTCAGACTTCCCAAGGTTTAAATACCTTCTCTGGGACTGACTACTGTCTCCCAGAGCATGTAAAGTTAAATTGACTTTACTAGTCTCTTTAAATTTACTGACCCAGCACACCCTATCTTCCTATAGAGTGCTGGACGGGTTGCCTAGCTTCCCCTGAGTCCAAACACTTGTGTAACAGTAAAATGTTTCCCTTTCCTACTTTAAATGGTTGGTGCCATTGGTTTAGATCAAACTACCATGATTTTTCCCGACCGCTAAAAATGGTATCTAAAAATCGGGGCAGCCATGTTTTTCAATATGGCGCCCAAGACCTATCTGTGAAAACAGACTCTGGTCATCTTTTTTCACCATTTCTTTTAGGAAAGGTCCTTCTTGTGTTTGTCTCTGCGTGCCAAACCAGGTTTGGTCTCTTTGTTCGTTGGCCTTTGGCAGGCTTCAGTGCTGAAGCCCTCCTCTGGCGCCTGAGTGTCTGGGGTGGACAGGATGTGAGGGAGGTGCCCAAAACTCCCTGTGCTTAGTCTCCTGGGAGACCTGAATGCACTCTGACATGATTGGCCAGCTGGCTTTCCGGAAAGGACAACCACCCTGCTGTGAGAGTGACAGCCAGGCTGGAATGAGTTGGGGAAAACTGTTTAAAAGCAGGTCTCTGGAACTTGTTAAGCAGAGTCGACCACTAGACTGAAAGAACCGAAGAGGAAGGAAGAGGACTGCTGCAACTCCTGGACGACCAGTGAAGCCCTGCTGCAGGTCTGAATTGCCTGAAACTCTGACGACAGAGAAGCCCTTCAAGGTTAACTTCTTCCCTTGAGTTTGGTGGGAACAACGAACTCGCAAGCCACCTGGACACCGTCCCCATCTGGTCGAATTTTCATCAAAGTGCTGTTGAAAACCGGATAGCCACAGGGAAGGAAACCTGCTGGTGGACTTTAAGGCACTCACACCTTTAACCGACGTCTTGGTACAGCTTTTGACCTCTTCCCTGGGCAGTGCAGTAACCTCCCGACATCCTCCTTCTTGTCCCCACGACTGAAGCTCAGGAACAGCAAGATCTGGCCGAGCTGCCAGGAACAACTGCCTCAGCTACAGCTTTCTTCATTGACAAGGTACTATGCAAACACGGTCCGGAAATCTTTTCAGCCATCGAAGAAGTGTGCGAAACTTTCCTCAACTATAAAGGCTTGTCCTTCCCTAAACATTCATCAAACTTTTCGCCTAGCCAAATTCTTCTAAACTCTGTGGCAAAGACTTAGGGCCTCATTACACATAGGGCCTCATTAGGACCCAGGCGATAAGGGGTTTACGGCGGCGTAAACAGCGCCGACCCTTACCGCCTGATTCCGAGGTCCCTTAGCGCCATGGAGGTTTTAACACCTGCTTTTAGCAGGTGTTAAAATCCATGGCACTAAGGGACCTTGTTGTTAATTACGCCACCGTAATTTACGGTGGCGTAATTAACGCCTTCCCCACTCCCATCATGCCCTATGGGGCAAAAATGGGAATGGGGAAGGGTAAATGGGTTAATGGGGACTTACCGCCCCACTCACCTCGGAATGGGGCGGTAAGTCCGCCAACCACCATGGTGTAAACGTAGTTTACGCCATGGTGGTAAAGGTACGACCCAGGCGGTAACTTACCGCCTGGGTCGTAATGAGGCCCATAGTGCGGTAAACCATGGTGCTATTAGCATGGTGCTACCAACAAGGACATCCCAGAGAGGACTGTCCAAGATCACACCTGTGATCCCTCCACCAGCTGAGGCTGAGTGTGTGGAACACCTTGTGTGGTTGAATCAGCTGCTGAGGAATCAGAGCTGGAAGAGGATCTGGCTCCCGTTGGAGAACTGGATCCTGCAGACCATCCTGAGCTGCAGTCTTTACTGGCAGAAGGTGGACTCTGCAGGGCAGACTTCAGCAGAGGTCAAAGTGAGTGTCCTACTCTTGAAGGTCTTCGTCAACAGGCAGCTTCCCAATTAGAGGCTGATGTAGATAAGTACTTCTAGGAGCTGTCACACTTGCCAAACCTCTAGCAAGAGTGGAGCCAAGAATGTGGCACCCTTGGTGCCTCTCCTAGTGGTGGGAGTCCCTTTTGAGAGGGTAGGAATTGACATTGTTGGTCACTTAGACCATCCAACTTCTTTAGGAAACAGGTTTTTCCTGGTTGTAGTAGGCCATGCTACTAGGTATCCGGAAGCAATGCATATGAGAACTGTTACAGCTAAGGCTGTTGCTAAGGCCCTACTTGGTATTTTTACCAGAGTAGGTTTTCCTAAGGAGGTTATCTCTGACAGGGGATCCAATTTTGTGTCCCACTACATGCAGGCCATGTGGAAAAACGGTGGAGTAACTTACAAGTTCTCAACTGCCTACCATCCTTAGACCAATGGATTGGTAGAGAGGTTTAACTGTACAATGAAGAGCATGATAGGTGCTTTAGAGGCACCCCTTAGAAGAAAGTGGGACCTTCTACTGCCATGCCTTCTCTTTGCTTATAGAGAAGTCCCTCAGGAGCGAGTTGGATTTACTCCCTTTGAACTTCTGTATGGCCATCCAGTTAGAGGCCCTTTGGCTCTAATCAAGACACTGACTATGTGATAGGTCTACAAGGGAGAATTTCACACATGATGGCAGAGGCATCAGATAACCTGAAAGCAGGTCAGGCTGTGGTGAAGCATTGGCATGGCCAGAAGGCCAACATGGTTGAGTTCCTCAAGACCAGCTAGTTCTAATTATGGTACCTAAAAGGCAGAGGGCCTTACAGAACAAGTGGATAGGACCCTTCAAGGTTGTGGGTAAACCTGGAGAGGTCAACTATCTGGTGGACTTAGGCAATCCTAAGGAGGCTCCCAGAGTCGTTCATACCAACCTTCTAAAAGCTTATGTCTCAAGACCAGAAGTGGGAGCTTTGCTTCTAGCTTCAGCTCAAGAGGAATAGGAGAGTGAACCTCTACCTGACCTACTCAGAGGCCAGCCTTTAGATGAGAAAATAGAAGGAGTTAATCTCTCTTTTAATTTGACAGCTGAACAACAGGAGGAGTGCACGTTTCTGTTAAATCAGTTTGCCTCCCTGTTTTCACTATCACCAGGCTTGACCCCTTAAGGCCAGCATGATATTCAAACTGGTGACTGTTTACCTGTCAAAAACAGAGATTACAGGATGTCAGATCATGTAAGATCCCACATAAAGGAGGAGGTCAACAAGATGCTTGATCTCGGGGTAATAGAGCCCTCCACCAGTCCATGATTTAGTCCAGTTGTTCTAGTACCAAAGGCAGGATCCAAGGAGTTGATATTCTGTGTGGACTATAGAGCTCTTAATGCAGTCACCAAGACTGATGTCAACCCTTTACCAAGAAACGAAGAACTGGTGGATAAACTTGGTTCAGCCAAGTACCTCAGTACATTTGACTTCAATTCAGGCTATTGGCAAATAGCCCTGACAGACTATCCCAAGGAGAAAACTGCATTCCCAACCCCAGTAGGCCTCTACCAGTTTAAAGTAATGCCTTTTGGACTAAGGAATGCACCTGCTACATTCCAAAGGATTGTTAACCAGGTTCTGAATGGGATGGAGGACTTCTGCATGGCATACTTGGCTGACATTGCAGTGTTCATCCCTACTTGGAAAGAACATGTTGATCACTTAGGATATGTTTTGCAGTCTCTTGGGCAGGCCCATCCGACCATAAAGTCTAGTAAATGTCAAATTGGTCAGAGTAAAGTGGTCTACCTTGGACATGAGGTAGGAGGAGGTGAAATCAGGCCATTGCCTAGCAAAGTAAAAGCTGTACAAACCTGGGCCACCCATACTAATCAAAACCAAGTGAGAGCCTTCCTATGCCTCACTGGGTACTATAGGAACTACATTGAGAAGTATGGGACCATAGTTTCTCCCTTGAATGTGATCTCCTCTCCCAAATTCCCTAAAAAGGTCAGGTGGAATGGGGAGTGCACTCACGCCTTTGAAGGCCTAAGGAAAGCCTTTTGTCAAGCTCCAGTCCTAAGAGCTCCTGACTATAACCAAACCTTCATTGTGCAGACAGATGCTTCAAATACAGGTATAGGTGCAGTCCTTAGTCAACTGGATGAGAAAGGTAGGAAGCAACCCACTTGCTTCATCAGCAGGAAGCTGAAGGAACCAGAAACAAGGTGGGCAACCATAGAGCACGAATGCTTTGCTATTTTGTGGTCACTGAAGAAATTTAGGCCATACTTGTATGGATCTACTTTTTTGATTCAGACTGACCACCAACCCTTGGATTGGTTGATGCAAATGAAAGGGGAAACCCCAAAACTACTGAGATGTTCAATCAGCCTGCAAGGGTTTGATTTTACCATTAAACACAGGTCAGGGTGTCACCAACAAAATGCTAATGGTCTCTCCAGGATGTTTGACCGACTGGAGTAAGGAAAGTGGATTAAATCCTCCAGTCACTTAGTCTGGGGGGAACGAGTGATAGGGAGAATTCTCAAAATGTGCAATTTCCCTTACATTTTGAGACCACCAGCAACTTTGCTGGATTTCTAGGATTTGATATTTTACCTGGAAAGATTGTGAGCTTTTTTTCCCACTCTTTCATGCATTTTGATGTGTGTTTTACTTTTGTGTTCTTTGGTTATGGAGTTTTAAACCAACTCCATAGGCATCATCTTTTTCTGTGTGTCACACAGCACTGTGAGTGCAGTGGCACAGGGTTGTCTTTCTGACTTCCCAAGGTTTAAATACCTTCTCTGGGAATGACTACTATCTCCCAGAGCCTGTAAAGTTAAATGGACTTTACTAGTCTCTTTAAATTTACGGACCCATCACACCCTATCTTCCTAAAGAGTGCTGGAGGGGTTGCCTACCTTCCATTGAGAAAAAAACACTCATGTAACAGTAAAATGTTACCCTTTCCTACTTTGAATGGCTGGTGGCAGTGGTTTAGATCAAACTACCATGATTTTTCCCAACCGCTAACAACGGTAGCTAAATATCGAGTCAGCCATTTTTTTCAATATGGCGCCCAAGACCTATCTGTAAAAACAGACTCTGGTCATCTTTTTACGCCATTTCTTTTAGGAAAGGTCCTTCTTGTGTTTGTCACTGCGCGCCAAACCAGGTTTGGTCCCTTTGTTCGTTGGCCTTTGGCGGTCTTCAGTGCTGAAGCCCTCCTCTGGCACCTGAGTGTCTGGGGTGGACAGGATGTGAGGAAGGTGCCCGAAACTCCCTGTGCATAGTCTCCTAGGAGACCTGAATGCACTCCGGTGTGATTGGATGGCTGGCGAAAACTGTTTAAAAGCAAGTCTCTGGGACTTGGAAAGCAGAGTCAACCACTGGAACAGCTGAACCGAAGAGGAGATGAAGGTTGAGGACTGCTGCAACTCCTGGATGACCGCTGAAGACCTGCTGCAGGTCCGAATTGCCTGAAACTCGAATGACAGAGAAGCCTTTCAAGGTTAACTTCTTCCCTTGAGTTTGGTGGGAACAACCAACTTGCAAGCCACGTGGACACCGTCCCCATCTGGTCGAATTTTCATCAGAGTGCTGTTGAAAACCGGATAGCCAGAGGGAAGGAAACCAGCTTTTGTACTATAAGGCACTCACACCATAAACCGACATCTTGCTACAGCTTTTGGCCTCTTCCCTGGGCAGTGCAGGAACCTCCCGACGTCCTCCTTCTTGTCCCCACGACTGAAGGTCAGGAACAGCGAGATTTGCTCAAACTGCCAGGAACAACGCCTCAGCTAGAGCTTTCGTCATTGACAAGGTACTATGCAAATCTTTTTGGCCATCTAGAAAGTGCGTGAAACTTTCCTCAACTATGAAGGCTTATCCTTCCCTAAACATTCGTCAAACTTTTCACCTAGCCAAATTCTTCTAAACTCTCTGGCAAAGACTAAACCGTTACTTACCAGAACGGTGCTATCCTATACAAAAGACTCTGAACCATTGACTTTGGCCGAGGCCTATGGAGAAGAATTGCTGGTTGTATTTAACTGAAACCCTTAGCCCTGTCCATGAATGCATTTGGCCTGTCTATTCTTATAACCTTGTCATTTCCCTCCATTATTAAGAAACTGAGGTGCCATTTTGGTCCCACTTCATTTTGGAGCTAAACTTGTTCATTTACTTACCGGTTGGATTTTTGTGGTGTATTAGTGTGTTATATTGAGCTGCTTATGCTAGTGTAATGTTTTCTAACTGACTGAGTAAATAAATGTATATTCTTTTACCAAGAAACCTTGAGTAAGTGTCTATTTGAATCACTGTAATTGTTGGTCCTTCGTGTAACTTGTTCTACTGCTCATTCAACTCTTGAGATAAGTCTGGCTGCTCAGCCACTGCTACCACATAACTGTGTAGTACAGGCTTGTACCAAAGGTGACATTGTACTGACACTTGTAGTCTTAATTGCCTGTAGTGTTCCCCAAGTGTACTGCAGGTGATTCTGCCTAAAAATCACTAATTTGTTGGGATGTACATTGCAGTTCTTTGGAACAAAGGTACTGGTCGGATTGACACCAAAAGTATGCTTTGTGACCCAAGCCCCCGCTCCTGCCAAAATTTGGTGATAACCCGCCCAGCCGTTCAAAGTGCAAAGTTTTTCACCATTCAGCCTGTGGAAAAAAAAATGGGACCACCTATAACTTTGTCCCCCCTGTATGAAACCTCACCCAATTTCGCGGAAACATTCTGAGCCAGCCATATAGTTTTTTTTGCAAAGTTTGGTGACCTTTCCTCCAGGGAGAGTGAAGTTATAAGCCACCGACAAAGTGGTCTTCTTATGAGTTTAGCAACTTAACCATAGCTACCGTGGACCGTGTAATATATATATATATATATATATTCTACAGTGCCTTTTCTGTGCCTGCACCCTCAGCATAAATAAGAATCAAATAGACCCCTATTAAACATGGTAGCTGGTGTCCAGAAAACCATGTTAAGAATCTTGATTTGACGTGCTCTGTCCAGCCAATTTAGAGAAGACATCCCCCACATCCATCATCCCTACCTTCTCATTCACAGAATTATTTGCCATAGTAACAACACTCTTCAGGAGTCTATATTCACTAAATGAACAACCGTCCATATCTTTCCTCTCTTTCAGCATCCCAAAAGATGACCACTTCCCCATCTTCCAATACATCTTCAAGCTTGTGGACCCCTGCCAAATGCTAATAAGGCCAATACAAAGTTTTCATGTTGACAGTTATTTTGGTGTTAAACAACAACAAGGCCTTACCGGTAGACTAGGTGTCTGAGCCCAATCTTTGTGAAATGCTTTATCAGCACCATCTCAAAAAGTCAGAGAGTTTGCTGTTGTCATTACTCTTCATTATTATTGTAAGCCTAGCCTTGGGAGATAGCAGCACCAGCTTATTTGCCTAAGCTATTTTCCAGTGATCGGGTCAATTTATGAATTGCAGAGAAGGACACATTATATATTCCAAAGCTAGACATATTGAGGCCTCCTTTACTAAGTGACTGTTGCACCTTCCACAAGGCTAGACTGGGAGGCGTCCCATCCCAAAGAAAGACCTGTATCGCCCTATCCAGTTCCCAAAATATTGATTTCTTACAGAAGAAAGAGTCCATTCTTAACTGACCTTGATAGTAGTGCATTTTACACAGAAATTGTAAATCTCATTGCAAGGCTGCATGCCCACTGATTATGAGAACATTTGCAGAAGTACATGCCAACATTGCCACTGTAAAACAGATTGCAATACTGCATTTAATCTTTACTTTTGCACGCTCTTTTGTAAATGTTGAAAACTGCATGCAGGTGACGAGGCACCATTTAAGTGCTAACTTGTGTTCTCCACCCTGCTTGCAATTTATTTTTTATAGAACATTATTCTCACATTCAGGCACATGCACAGACACAGGGTGGTGCAAACTGTGATGAATTCACTTTTGAGTTCCCATTGAGTGGTGCTGGGAACTTGAGTCCAGGGATGCAACACATGGTTGTAGTATATGAGGGATACCACAGGGCTCGTTAGTCTCCCCCAGGACATTTCATTACAAGCACAGTAATCATGCCTGCATGTTACGAGCTGGAGGAATAATTAATGATAGCCGTTACGGCCCTCCTGTGATGCATAGATGAGGACATTCTGGATGGTATAATACCCACAACAATGGTCCGCAATCCAAGGTTCTCTAGAGAGCCAAATGTTGAAGAGCCTGTCCCAAAATGTTCCAAAACACATATGTATGAAGAGGAAAGTAATAACGTATATGATTCTGTCCCCAAAGAGCTTTAATGTCTGCACTCCAAGAGGTCAGATAAGCAAGAGGTAATAGCTTCCCGACATGAGGATTTAACAACCACCCGCTTTGGCATTGGAGAAACCATCCAGCTCTTAGTAGCAATTTGCTGGTGGCTGAAACTATGACTAATTACATAACAAATTGTACCAACTGTTTAATGAACATGACAGAGCACACTAAACAGTTAAAGAAACTCTCCTACTCAGGTAAAAAATAAATATGACAAGAGTATTTGTTCATAGATCAAATTGATTCACTACCAGCAATAAACAAACATGAGTTCAGGATGATTAATGAGCGGTCATGACACGGATTGAATAGGATTACTCCCAAGTGTAAAGCTGATGGCAAGCAGCCATGACAGCGCCTAGAACACTCAATGTTAACAAACGGCCACACTTTGTGGACACAACCCTCAAAGAAGCCCTGTCAAGCTGTGGTAGTAGTTTGGGACTATACAGCGCATTCATACTGAAGTCTAAGGGTATCACAGAGATGGTAAATTGGGTCATTGAAGCTTTGAGCAAGTACATTCGTTGGTGATAAGAAATATCAATAACCTTTCTCACCAATGGTGGCATGATGGTAATGTTCTATATGTATTATTATACGGCAATCCCATGCATATGCCAGCGGTACAACATAGCCCTAAATGCCTCACTTGACCAGATTAAGCACTGTTCACCACATTGATGAAAGACTCGAAATGTGGAGATAGATATCCTGATGGAGGAACCTACTCAGACAGTAGGCTACTTGATAGTGGGGAACATCATGTTCAAACACCCGGCGGACCCACTATAGACCAGCAATTCAAGTAATATATCTTATGTGCCCTCAAAGAGTGATCCTTCCTGCTATGCCTCCATAGATGGTAATGTGTTTATTGTGACTTATGTGTTTAAGTGTCTATTGATCAACTTAAACAAGATCTATGTAGCTACTTCCATATGTCCAACGGAGAGTCCATTCAGAATTGAAGCACCTGCAGAATAGCAGATGGACATGGGGCGACTAATGACAGAGGAAGATTTGCTGCTGACAGCTATTGCTGAATACATGAATAACCCTGGTATTCAGTCTGTCCACAAGCAATGTTTTGAAAAGATTTTTTGGTTTTAAATAGAATGACCATGTTTTTTGATTTTCCTCATCCTCATCAAAGTCTACACCTCTCTAGATACTGGGGAGCTCATGTTGCTCCAAAGGGTAATCTGGCAGCGGGAGCTATTACTTTTAAACATATATTTTGGTGACTTGTGCGTCAAAGTGAAAATATGGTGTAATTTCCCCTGCACCGTTGCACTCAGCTGTGTGATTAGTAAATACTTCCTATTATGTGAGCATGGCAGACAGTCTTTAATTGTAATTGCAAATGTTGGTATGCTATTACAATTTGCAAAAAGTATCAGGTGCGAATAAGACAATGGGCCTCATTACACATGCGGTAAAAATCTCAAATTACCGGCATGGCGCTCTTAACGTGTCCACCCTCGCAAGAGGGCGCTAATAGCGTACCATTACGAGTACGCGGACACGTGCATAGCGCCATGCCGGTAATGACCCTACCGCCATGCCGCTAAAGACCCCAAAAAGTCATTTACCGCCCTCGACGAAAGTGCAGATAGCACCTCCGTCCTCACGCTGCATGCATATAGCGGTCACCGCTATTAGCGGTGACCGTTAAATTGAGGAACCAGAAATAGCGTCATCGCACAGGAACGGGATAGAGCATGGCGGCCATCTTTAAAAACACAATCTATTGCCATCCTCTGTCCCCTGGACCTGTTTGGAGTAGCTTGCAGTTGCAAATCATCAGGGACACCCTCAACATGCACAAGGCATTGAAAAAAACCACCAACCGCCAGCGGAAAGAAAAATTCACCTCAGAGGAGCTAATCATGCTGACCCAGACACTAGCTGACAGTGCCGCCGTTGTTTTTGCCAACGACATGCGCCAGGAGACACTGATAAAAAAAGGCAATCTGGGCTGATGTTGCGGTGAAAGTTAGTGCAGTGGGCACCACCACCCGCAATGTGCGTGAGTGCAGGAAAAGGTGGGACGACCTCAGACGTCGGGTGAGAAGCATCCTTGCTGAAAACCACAAAATAGCCACTGCAGGTGGATCCGGTTCACCCATCAAACTAAAGGAATGGGAGGAGACCTGTGTGAACCTAATCAGAGTGGAATGCATTGAGGGAGTCGGCACTATGGAGCATGGCGTGGCAACCACTTCAGATGGAGGTGAGTGGTGAGGTGAGTGTACACATGACAGGATGTGAAAATGTGAGCCCATAATCATCTCATGGATGGACAAACATCCACACATGCATCCATCCCTGCCCATGTCAGTGTCAGACCCAAACACACACACATGCACACATCACCAGAGACAAGTGCCAAACACAACCATGCATGGATGAGGCACTGAACTGACACATCACCTGCATCCCCAACAATGAAGTCCCAATGGCCACAACTGCATTATTGATGTATTCTGCATAAAGTACATAGAAACGTAACCAATGCCATCCGCCTTCTTGTCCCTGACAGGCTCACATACAGACAGTGAGGATGCCGGAAATGCATCCCAGGCACCCCCTGCAAGTAAGAGAACAAGGGCACAGGACTCTGAGGACACCCCCACAACATCAAGGGGCAAGGGGGGATGGTTCCACATGATGAGTGTCAAGCATCAGAGGAGTGCCACTCCCAGGATAGAAGTAGCCACACCGCCAACTACAGCCCCACCACCGGAGGTGAACCCACAACCACCAATCCCAGCCACGGAGGGCCCACCATCAGCTGCGCCAAGCTCTGCAGGAGAGTCAGCAGCCACTGCCCCACTATCTGATGTTGAGGACACAACAGATATCACAATGGAGATGAACACCCCAACCCCCCCTGGAACCTCTGAGCCATCACCACTCCAGACACCTGGGTCTGATGCCACTGGCGAGGACAACATTCTAGGTTCTATAACCCCCACAGTGGCTTCACCTGCTGACATGGATGCATCAGAGGGCACAGCAGCCACTCCACCAGCACCCAGCACTGCCCTCGACCTGGCCACCATCAGCCAGCGGCAACAGGAACTAACTGTGCTGGTTGGGCAGCATGTGGAGGAGGCTGCCCGTCTCAGTGAGGGGATTGTGGAGACAGCAACGCACTCCAGGGAGGGGATGGAGGCCTGTACAGACAGGCTGTGTGAGGAGATAGGCAGACTTAGGGAGGTCCTCACTCGAATAGCAGACACAATGGACCGCCACTTCACACCACCAGGACAGTCAGCCACGTCGTTATCTGCCGGTTCAACGCAGACAAGCCCCCTCCACTGATCCACACGCACCACCAGGCACATGTCTAGCCAGCCTCCAAATGCTGCTGCAGACAGTGGCCAATAGGGAGTTCATGGCGAAGCTTCTGTGTGCATGGCCAGACGGAAACATAGTGGCAGACACATGAGGAACTGTTGTGGGGGTGGGGGAAAGGGTGTTATGGGTCTGTTGTGGGGGGTGGGGGAAAGGGTGTTATGGGTCTATTGTGGGGGGTGGGGGAAAGGGTGTTATTGGTCTGTTGTGGGGGGTGGGGGAAAGGGTGTTATGGGTCTGTTGTGGGGGGTGGGTGGAAGGGTGGTGGGATGTTTGGAGACATGCACTTTTTCATCTTTCTGTTACTTAATACACTGGTGTCTGATCAAAACACAGGCTTGGACATCTTCATTGTGTTTGTGTACTTTATTGGCGACAGGGTCCATTGCGTGCTTCCAAACATACACCAGTGCATTCATACCCATATCCATGTGACAGTAAAAAACCACGTTACTCAGAATATTTGGTTGATCAGATGTTGTCTCACAGCACGTCCCTCCTGACCATCCCCTCTTGCATGTCCTGCATCCCCTTCACCTCCGTCCTCATCACCATCATCATCCTCATCAGGTGCTTCCATTTTAACGTCAGGGGGCAGTGGCACATTCCGTCTGATAAACATATGGTGGAGCATGACACATGCCACGGTGATCTTGGCCACCTTCTCATGGCCATACAGGAGAGCGCCACCAGACCTGCTAATGCACCTAAACCGTGTCTTCAAAAGGCCAAAAGTCTGCTCAATCACGTTGCGGGTACGGGTATGTGCACGATTGTATTCCTCCTCGTGCCTGTTCTGTGGGTTCCATACAGGGGTAAGGAGCCACCTCTTCAGGGGATAGCCAGCATCACCTGTATGGGGGGACGAATGGGGACCTGTTACTGTTCAGCTCAAGTGCGGCCAGTTCATTTCATGCTTTTTTAATTTGCATTGTGATTGAAGTGCACAATTAACAGCATACATGCAGACTGTCTGTGTGACTGGAATGTGCAAAGGTAAGGGCGACCCTGCAAGTACTCATGCCCCGTCAATGCCTACAACAGTAATTGACATGTCCTGGCTGAAGCCGTGTGTTAGGGGTTCCTTGGTCCTAGGCAGATTTGGTATCACACTGCTGGTGTACTGCCATTCCAACATTGATGTTGAGAGGCATCACTTGAGTTGTGCTATAAGTGCGTGGTGTAATGCTATGGCTAGGGGTGATCCCTTTGCATGCATTCAAGGCCACAATGCATTATTGATGTTGTGCTGCGCTCATTTGGTATGACTATGTTGGTGGCATGTATGAGATTTGTGTATTTTGAGGTGTGGAATGTTGTGCAATGTGGATGGATGTTTGATTTTTCTAGACCTTGATTATCATCTATGTTATGTAGCTCACACTTGCATGTCCATTCATCTCTGGTACGTTTTGGGCCTACCCAGATGGATGTTGGTGTGTACATCTGTATATGCATTTGTCCAACGGACAACAAGCTACCCCCAATCGGAGTATGTATCTTTCCCCCCCCAATCACACTGCCATGTGCTTGCCCTGCTACTCACCAAGTAGCCACGAACGTTGTCTGGCTTGTCGCTCCATGTAGCGTGGGATAGTTGAGTTCTGCAGGACCATGGAATCATGGGTTGATCCAGGAAATCAGGCACAGCAATGAGTGATTATCTTGTTGGCGTCACATACCATTTGGACATTGATGGAGTGGAATTGCTTCCTGTTTCGGTACACTACTTCATTGTGATGTGGGACCACCAATTCCACATGGGTACAGTCGATTGCCCCGATGCAACTTGGGATGCCTGCCAGTGCATAGGTTTTTTGGTGTTTGCAATCTCCTGGGCAGTCCGTGGCATGAATATATGTTCAGGTGCATGCTTCAGGAGGGCATCGAGTACCTGGGTCAGCGTGCGTGAGAATACTGGTTGTGAGATGCCATGCATCTGCCCCACCGTATGCTGGTAAGTGCCTGTGGCCAGGAAGTGGAGCACAGTCACCACCTTGAGTAGAGGGGGGATGGCAGCTCGGATGTCCATGAGGCTCACAATGTTGTTGTGTATCATGTCTACAATGCTGGTGATGGTATCCCGGTCCAGACGGTACAGGGTGTGTATCTGCTCCGGGATTAGGTTAAATGGACTGGCTCTGATCCTGGGGATTGGTGGGTGCCTCTGTGGTATGATTATGTGCCGTGGTGGTGCTTACTGTGCCTGTCTTGCCCTCCTCCTCCTCCTCCTGCGTCTCCTCTGTGCTGCCTGCTGCTGCTGCTGCTGCGCTGCGATTATGTCCTCCGGCCCATGTAATGCTGCTAGTATTGGAACCATCTTGGTGTGGGAAGGGGTGTGGTGTGCTCCTTTTGTGCTGCCTGAGTCTCCATTGCCTCCACCTGTGCTGATTGTGTCCACCTGTGGCAGGTGGGAACACTGCTCAGTTCTCTTAACGGGTGGTTCGCGATGACGGTATTAGCGCCATGGTGGTAAGGGGTTTTGGGTGCTTTTCCATGCCGCTATTGGCACGTCCGCCTGGCTTGTGAAGATGTGCTAATAGCGGCATGGCGTAAATTACGGACTCAAGGGGCGCACGCCCGCGGCCTCGCCGCTATTAGTGGCTCCCTACTTAGCGGTGCTGCAAATAGCGGTGAGCCAGGTCGTAATTTGGATGGGGATTTAACGTTACCGGTATTCCATTACCGGTAACGTTAAATCCCTACCGCCTACCGTGTAATGAGGCCCAATGTAATTAGTAGGTCTTCAAAAAAGTGGAGTTTAATTTTCATTACCACAGTCCACTGGTCTTTCTCAAGGCTGGTATTAGTGTAAAAATCAATTTTCAAACATGTCATAAACACATGGAATTGATTACAAAGATCGGTGTATGCAAACCAAGGTCAATTAAGGTAAACGATAGGAAAAGAAGAACAAACAAGAACACATGGCTAGAGTTACAATGAGGATACAATTCCAGGTACAAGTTAATAATTGTGCCCCAAACACCGTGTTATAATCCAGAACCAAAGTGTTTGACAAAACCACGTCATGCAAAGTGTGGATTAAATAAAGCATCCAAAATACTCAAGTCTTAAATAATTTGAAAACCAAAGTGTGTTGTTGTGTTGATGCATCCGAATACACTCTTATCACACCCATGCAGGAGTCCCTTATGGCTGGGATTTATGTGTTGGTAAATTGTCACCACATCTGGGGTTGACTAAATGACAGGTTCCTGTGCATTGCGCTAGTCAGTGACCTCACCCATTGTTAAAAGGGAGTCCGGTCCAAAACATTCACCAATCCTTTTTCAAATGGACATGTTCAATTGTTATAAAGTGGACTTACCTCTGTCTTACTCTGTTAGCATGCTCCTAATTCTTCAAGTCTTGTGGGTAATTTCTCCCTACAGGTCGTCATAATCACTGTGGGCATCATAGAAATAGCCTGCTGGTTGCCAGTGTTATTGGCATCATAGTATGCAGTAGACATTGTGCCACCTCAGCACATTTGTTGTCCCATATTTGATTAGCATTCTTGTGAATTCATGAGTTAGGTGACTGCTGATTAGTGACTATTGTTCCTTCTAAGGAACATGCATGGCGCTCTGCGTGTTTTCCACTCACGGGCGCCATATTGGCAATGATAAAGGTAAATAGTCCGTGTAACGTCATGTGCATGTTTGCGCATGACGTTATCGATGTAAACAGGAGCATCTTTGCTAAAGTGTCTTGCCATAATGAGTACAAATCGTTAATGTTCGTTTTGCATTAAGCACTCTGTGAAGGAATACTATTCCAGTTTGGTGCGACATTTAGCAGTGATATTATTCACTGAGTTAATTTTATTGGGTTTCTGATTCATGCCGTTCATATTAGTGGGGGCATGCAATCAATTGTATTAGGATGAGCCCTCTGTTCCCTTAATGCATGGGCATAGTGAGCAAGTGTTTGGGTGCTTACTTGCCCCACCATTTAACCGGTACACAGTTAATATTGAATGCGTACATTTTGACTGTAAGTGCCATACCTGTTTAGATATGTTGGCACTGCTTATGATATTGGCATAGCATTTGGGATATTTATTACCAGGTTATATTCTGTACTCCATCTGTCATATGACTCGTTTTGGCTTTTGGTATTGGTATTGTTTGTTTATTTATATAGCGCTTATACACTGGAAAGTGTTTCAAGGCGCTCAAGGAGGGTGGGAAACAAGGGGTAAAAACAACAGTTGCTCAGGCCCTTGATATTCTAAGACGATAATAGTCTGCCCAGGCAGAGTATGTGCATATAATACATTTAACAGTTTTCACACAGCAAATAGGCCTGATGGCGATTCTGCAGTTTTACCAAGTGCAATTGGGCAGGGACAGGGGAGAAACAGACAGACGATCTTCAGGCATGATGCATTCGGATCTTGCAAGTGCACAGGCGGTCCAGGTAGGGGGGGTCCAAGTGCAGCCAGTCGGTGGAGACTGCAGTAAGTTCAGTGAGAGCCACTCTCATGGGTTGTTTCTCAAGTGCAGTGAGGGTGGGGTGCAGGGCCCTGAGGCAATTGCGAGAAAGGACTGGTGGGGGAGCCCGGGACCTGTGAGACTCTGAGGTACACCAGGGGGCCAGTTAGCAAGCTGTAAGGAACAGGAGGGAGAGAGGGAAAGAAGAGAGAGCTAGGTTAGCAAGGTTGAGGGAGAGAGAAAGAAGAGGAGAAGAGGAAGGTCTTGAGGAGTTTCCTGAACTTACGAAGAACAGGCTCAAGGTAGAGTGCAGCAGGGAGGCTATTCCAGAGGGAGGCATCTGCTGAGGATACGGATTCTTCCAATGCTTCCAATTCCCGAACACTTTGTTCACTCAAAAAACGTATTATCAAAATAAATACATTCTTAACAAACTCTCTGCTGGGAGTTCTGTGGTATTTAGTCACCTCATTATGCCACCATAAAAGCATGATCCAATTACAATTCACTGCATTGTTTCTTGTATTACTAATCCTGTGGGTATCCTAGGTTCTCTCATTTTATTGTAAATGTTGTCTGTCAAGCAAGCTCCGTAGAAATCCCCAGCATTTGTGCAGGCATGAAAATGCATGCCGGCACAAAAGCTGGGGCCTGGTTATGGCAGAGAGGAAGGGAGACGGTGGGAATTGAAGTTGCGTTCAACCCCTCCTCTCTGCCATACAAAAGCCTTTTTTGCATGCCTTCTATTAGGTAATGTGAGTATTAGGGATGTACAAAGGACTTTTCCACTAACATAATTGTGAAATGTTTTCAGATAATGCCGACAGCGAAGAGTTATGCCTGCACCTCTAATTGAGTGTATCATATTCCTCACTAATTCTCGTGACTGCTAAAAATCCTTTCTCACTGTAGTTGTTCAGGAAAGAAAAACTAAAACTCCACATGAGAAGTGCATTACTAGGTAAAATACATTTAGCAGAATATAAATCATGCATTACCACATTTGCACCCCATTTGCACATTTCCATTCCTCTAAACAATGTACAATCAATTCACCAAAAATGAACTTGTTAGATAAATGTAATTAGCAATGTCCTGCGTTTTAGTATGGAAACAATATGCAGATCACACAACAGACCAACAGATGTATCAAGATTTGTCATGTCATGAGGATATAGTCAAATAGCATTTCCAAGACAGACATGAGAGGGAAACAGTAGGTGAACAGGGTATACTGGGCTTATTTCCATAATCCTTTTTTGAAACGGAAGTAATTCGTTTGCAACAAATCATTTCAGCAATTCGTTTTTTCCTGAAATGTTGCACTGTACCCATATATGTGGGTCAATGAGTATACG
This sequence comes from Ambystoma mexicanum, assembly GCF_040938575.1. Taxonomy (NCBI): domain Eukaryota; kingdom Metazoa; phylum Chordata; class Amphibia; order Caudata; family Ambystomatidae; genus Ambystoma; species Ambystoma mexicanum. The sequence continues at coordinate 1,375,958,765 of NC_090922.1, forward strand.
TTAGCAGAGTTTATTTTTTTATTGCTTCTGTTTATGCAGGTTTAATGCCACAACACCTGCAGGGCATAATGTGTCATGCTTTTTAAATGCATGTGCATATGTAAATGCCTGCACATCCCAAATAGTGAAGGAAACTTTTAAACGGTATGAATTTTGTTGAGTTTTGCAGTAAACTTCATTAAGGCAAAGTCCCACAACTTCGGAAAGCCTTGCCAAGAAAACACATTCATAGGGAAAAGGCGTGCAGGATGTAAAAGAAGAGGAACAATAGTGTTAAGTTATTTGTTTCTGGGTGGCAAGAAAAAGTCAAAGACATCTGATGTTTGTGGACGAGAAGCCCAATTCAAATTGTTTGATAGATTAGTAAGTCAGTGAAAGTCACAGAGTCTGACAGGTGATTCTTTATGCTCGTCAAGAGAAAAAGACAAAACGTGCTTGTGATTTTTTGTGTGGTCGCCAAATCTCGTTAAAAGCGAGTGGCAACAGATTATTTGTTCGAGCAAAACATCATTCAAGTGAAACAATTTTTGTAGGCAATACAACAAAATCATAGTGATTCAGATATGATTTTTGTGGAAGAATACAGAAAAAGACATAGCAGACCATGATATTTGCAGGAGGCAACTCATAAATCACAGCTAGAGTGACAGGGGATTTGCTTGTGAGAAAGCACACAGCATGATTGAGATCAACATTAAGTTTCTGTGGGCATCAAAAGAAAATCATAATGTGACATGATTTTTGAGTAAGGTGATTTCTGAAGGAGACATTGGAAAGTTATAGCGAGGGGAACATAATGGGCCTCATTACAAGCTTGCCGGTTGGGAAACAATGATGCTGGTAAGCTTACAAACACCATGGTTTCCGGACCGGCACACTACGGGTTTGCCTGCTGGATCCGCTGTGCCCGACAGGGCTGACCCTGTAGGGCACAGCGGCCATGGTAGGCAAGCCGTCACAGAAGCACTGGTACCGTTAGCAACAGTGCCGGTGCTTCTGTGGTCCCCATTCCCATAGAAGTCCAGGACTTACAAATTGCCGGTGCCTGACTTCCCAGACCACCAGGGTTGTAATCCCCCGGTGTTACCGGGAAGTCAGGTGCCAGTAATTCAGTCCATCTGTAAACCACCGGTAGCACCGGCAGGGTTACTGCCGGACTCGGAATGAGGCCCAATATCTTTTGTGGTTGCCAGTACTATCTCATACAGTAACTGAAAAATAATTATTGTTGGTGAGAATGCAATATCCCTGAGCATGACACACACATTGTTTGTGATCAGCACTCTAAGTGAGTTTGAGACATGAACTTTAAAGGATACACTAGAAAATCACAGAACATGGCAGTTGATTTGTGTGGGGGAGAAGGTATAGGGCCTTATTACGACTATGGAGGTAGCCATGCTGCTAAAAGCGGCATGGCTACCCCCATACCAGGTACCAGGTACGGATCCCGCAAAAGGGGACTTACCGGGCCATTCCGACCTTGGACGGCCTGGTAAATCCCTGTCCCAGGACCCAGACCCGGTACATCCCCATTCCCATTTGAGCCCCCATAGGGCTCAATGGGAATGGGGAGGATGCTAACAACGGGCCCGTTAATGATTTCTTTTTTTTTAAACGGTTTTTATTAATTTTTAAAACAAACAAACAATACAAACCAAACGGGCAGTGCTTTTTGCAACAATCACATGAACATCAATTAGTCAAGACCACTGCTCCCGCAATCCCTCCCCCCTCAAGAGCTTCTTTGTCCTTCACTTTCTGTATCTGCTACGTGTGGCAGGATATCACCTCCTTCTGAGTCTGAAGAATCCGTTATTGTTCCAAACAGTCCTGCTATTAATACACTCCATGCCATCAGGGTACCCACTTCTTCTTCCCCACTCATGCTACATGCCTCCTGCCATACCACCGTTTCAGCCTCCGCCCATTTCTGCAATTCCCGCCACCATACCTCCACCCGTGGCTTATGACACTGCTTCCATCCCATGGCAATCCTCTGTTTTGCGAGCACATATGCCAAGTCCTTCAATTTCCCAACATGTTTAAGTTTCCGTGGTCTGGGAAACACTCTCAACAGGCAGGCCCAGGCCGTATCTATAATGAGCGTGACCCCTTTGTCTGCTAGTTTTTGTGCCACTTATCCCCAGAAACTCTCAATCACTGGGCAAGACCAAAACATGTGTGTCATATCAGCATTTTCCTTGTCGCATTTTGAGCACGCTTGTCGTCCCTCATTTCAGAACTTAGATATTCTCATCGGGGTCATATACGCTCTGTGCGTTATATACAACTGTATTTGTTGTAATCTAGCATTTCTTGACACCTTCTTGTGGTATCCCTTAGCACGCTCCCACATCCCATCCTCCATCTGTGCTCCCACCTCATTTTCCCAATCCAACCTCAAATGCGTCAACTCCTTCCCAACCCGGGTCATCACCATCTCATACAATCTAGAGATCTCATGCCCCCCTTCTGATATGTCATATATTATAGGGTGGAGTCGCCCTAATGGCCACTTAACTAAGGTTACTAAATGGGGTAAAGAGATCCGCTCTGCAAGGCTCCCCTAAAAAAAACAGCAATAGTCACAGTGCTCATAACATGTTGTTTAACAGTCTGGCCTTCTCTGCCTAAGGCCGCTCAAATGACTATAATCAAGCCCCAGAGTCCTATTCCGCGCCATCTTGTAGCGCCCTCCTCGTGCACTACTTATCTCCTCCATCTCCTCTTCCCGTCCGAACGTCAGGCTCCTGGGGGCATCCCTGCGCGTCGAGCCATCCCATGGCGTCCTCCGGAGTCTCAAAAAACAAAGTCCTGTGTTTATGAAAAACTTTCAATTTTGCCGGATACAGCAACATGTATTTATGGCCCGCCTCTCTCAATCTCCGCTTTACCGTCCCAAAGTTCATACGACTACGCTGCACCATCAGGGTATAGTCCCGGTAGGCCGTTATGTTTGCCGCCCCTCGTTTAATCGTTCCACCCTTGCGGAAGTGTTCTAGTATCCTCTCCCGATCCCGGTAATTAAGGATTTTGGCAATTACTGGCCTAGGTGGGTTTCCCGGCGGCGGCTTCCTTGTCAGAGCTCTATGCGCACGTTCCACCGCGAATCCCTGAGATAAAGCTCCTCCGGGTATCTCCTGCAACAGCATAGATTCAATGAACTCCGTGGGATCGTGGCCCTCTGATCTTTCTGGCAGGCCCACGATGCGAATGTTATTCCGTCGGGCGCGTCCTTCCGCCTCCTCCGCCCTGTTCTCCAAGTTGCCCACTCTCTGCACCAGGGCGTGCAATTCGGCCTTATGGGAGGCACAATCCGCGGTGTTCGGGTTCACCTCTTTCTCGAGGGTCTCAGTGCGCTCCGCCAAAGACCTGACGTCCTGTCGAAGTAAATTCACCTCTTCAGGCCCATTAATGATGGGCCCGTTGTTAGCATCCTGGACTGCTAGCGGGTCCCGCTAAAGACGCCTGTTCTGACCAGGCGTTCCTTAGCAGGACCCACAACAGTCCTTGTAATAGGGCAGCCCGTAATGAACGGTGCAGGTCCCTTGCCGGCACTGTTCATTACGTGGCTACCAGGGTCCTAATGAGGCCCATACTCTCAGAGAGTTAAGTCATTGTTGTAGGAAGGAACATAAAATCCCTAAAAGCAGCATTTGATTTTTGAGCAAAGATAGTGGAACATTACATGCTGTGAGTGCCAAGACACAAGATTGTTGTGGAATGTGACACAAGAGTATTTTTGCATGTAAGACACATCACAGAGATTGATATTTGTTTTTGCACAACAGAAAACTAAATTAAAGTAACACATACCAGCTTGTATTGGAAGGCAAAGAGATGCTGCATATTAATTATAGCAACTGGAACTCAAAGTAAAAATGAATGTGATGTATTACTGTAAAGACGCCGGAGGGGGTGTCTGTACGTCCGCTCTCTATATGGTAGAGGAGAGGCACAGAGGACCCCAGCCAAGATTCTCTATTGTGGTAGCAATGGACGAGCAATCAAGGCCTAGTTTCTCAGGAGGTGATGCGGGCTGGTTCTTAAGTACAGTGTAGTCCCCAAGCACTCACAAAGGAACGTCTGCACACTGTATCGGTTAAAACACAGTCTTTATATAATTAATATTCAAGGTTATATACAATATCACGATAACGCACTTTGTACTCGGAAAATCAACAATGGTAAATATATACAGTTCTAAAGTGGTACCACAACGATTATTAGATCTCATTAAAGTGCATCAACTATACGGTCAAAATGCCACACAGATCAATAAAGAGGAAACTAGCAGTAGAGAGAGGAAGGAAAGCAAGATGGTTGAACAATTGGCAGAATACTGGTCAATACCGTTAAACACAGCTCTGTGTGGAGATCCCCCCACCTAGGCAACCTGTAGAATAAAGATACAAGCCCAGTCCATATATTGTTCACACTAGACTTCCCAATAGTTCTGCATCCCCAAAGTACCTGGCGTTGTAGCGTTCCTCGGCAGGCAATCGACGGCCCTTCTTGAGTGCCCTCTCTTTAATGCAGGAGTCATGGGTCGTCGAACTTCCGACAGAGAACAGGGTGAGCTACGACGGTGGAGTGGCAGCTTCGTTCCTAGTGATGATCGTTGACGGGGAAGCGTAAACGTTCTGCAAGGAAGAGGCGTGTGGTGCACCTCAGTGTCGATAGTTCTGGACTGCAAAGAGTTTTAAGAACTGTGGCCCAGCAAGGGCGTCGAGTCGTCGGCGTCTCTGTGGTCTTTGGGTGGTGGGAAACTCGCTGGTGGATGCTCCTCGGCGCGTCAATGGGCAGGCCTTCTCCAGCAGGATACAGAGGCGACGATGCGGACGAGAGCGTGCTTGGATTCGAATGTTCTTAGGCAAACAGGAGCACGGCGGCTCCAGTCGGTGACAGCGGTCGTCGACAGTGGCGGACAACAGTCTGGGTGCTTCTCTTTGTGATTCTGCAGTGGTCCCCATCTCGGGTCAGCAGCCTGTCAAAGGTCTGTCTACCAGGGAGCTTTGGCAAAGGTCTGCTGGTGCACGATGGTCCCTCGTAGCTCGGGAGAGGGCACCTTACCAGGTCCTCTCTGGGTCAGTCCCTGGAGACACAGCAGCTTTCAGAATCTACCGATTCCAATGACAGGGCCTGGGCATCCCAAAATGGAGGACTCTCAGGGCACCAGTCAATTCAGCACATAGCTGCCACCAGCCCATACCCTGCTTTGTGGGTCACACACAGGTGCCCAAAAACATACACTTGGGGCACAGGGTTGCACCCCTACCCATGGGTGCCATAAGGTATCCCATGGGTCTGTTCACCAAAACCAAAGGAGAGAGATGTACCACCAGGAGTCCTGCATGAACTCCTGCACAGAAAACACGACAGAACACACGATAAAAAGCAGTAAACAACAAGGATACGGAGGCCCTGTCCCTCCGATGCATTTCCAGCATCACAATTACAAAACAAGATTCTGAGTAGTGGTCCAACTATTGTCTCTGCTTATAGAATCTAAGAGTTATACTTGCCTACCCTCATCCCCTACTATGTTTCTCTTTATAGGTTTCACTCTGAATATTTTCTTTGATTCCTGAACTAAGAACTTAGTTAATAGTATTATATAAGATTGTGTGATGAATCTATATATCATGATCCATGACCTGTTTGAAGTGATATTTAAATTAGGCCCTAGTGCACATCATTGATTTGCCCATGAATGCATGTAATAGCCGTTGAACATAGACATCTATGCACATTTTAGACTAAGTGAAGAACACTTTCAATAACTCATTAATTTAGACAACTGTAATCTCTGTTGACTTTAATATACATCTTTGAAAGTTTCTTGAATGTGGGCAATTTTGCTCTTTGCAGGGAACATGTTAAAATACTTTGAAAGACCCCTGAGCCAAATGTAAGAGTGTTGAAGAAGGAAGCTGACACAAAGGTGACATGGTGGGGGTTATACACCTTTATTTATGGGGAAAGAAACTCAATATCCCTATCTTCTAAGAGGGGTTCCCCGCCTCATACTAAAACACAAGGATCTGAATGTCAGTCAAAATCAAACTCCACCGTCCTGTGACACAACCTATTTCTATATCTTAGATTACAACTAAAGAATACTCTACCAGAAAGTTCCTTCTCCAGAAGAATGGCTCCCGTCTCCTGATATTTGGCTAGTGTTCAAATAAATGTTCTCTTGAACAACAGGTGCCAGGGGTAAGGATTCCGTTACCCTGGCTTGTGGACTCCACACAATCTTTGAAAAACTCAAAGTTCTGGACCAGTAGAATTACTCCTTCCTCCTAGTATTGATGTGTACAGTTCACAGTAAGGCCAAGGGGAATTGCTCCCTTCTACCAGGCATCTCTGTAGTATGTTCCCAGAGCTTTTGTTTGTTCTCCAGGAGAAGGACTCCCTTCTCCTGGTGGTTGAACCGTTAATTTTTATGTCTTTCCACTTTATATATATGTTGCCACTCTCTTGTAGTCAATGTATTTATCTTTGCTACTCCAGTGGGGAAGTCCTCCTCAGATGCCCAATTCACTTATGTTGGGGTCTCAGACCCTTCTATGGTGGTCAGCGGGATTATTGCAGTTGCTGCGATGAGAACGTTCTACTTGAATGCTCAGTTACTTTTTGTTGGGGTATTAGTAAAGTCAAATCCTTTCTCTGGTGATCAAGGAACTTATCTTCCTCGGATTCCCAATTCACTTATGTTGGGGCCCCATACCCTTATATGGTAGACATTGGGAGTATTGCTGCCACTGCAATGAGAAAGTTCTCCCAGGATGCTCAGTTACCTTTTGTTGGGCCCCAGACCCTCCTCTGGTGGTCAGTGGGCTTATTTCCACCACTGCAACAAGGAAGCTCTCCTCGGATGCTTGTTTCCCGATTTTTAGGGTCCCCAACCTGTCTCTGGTTGACAGTGGTCTTATGTCATCCAGTGGTTTTAATCCTCCCCGATGCACCTTTCACTCTTCAAGAATCTAGCAGCTTCCTCGTCACTTCTGAGATGAGATATATCCTCCCGGATGCTCTCTGTACCCAATATCTCGATATTGGGTCTCCCATACCTCCCTTTACCTTCTCATGGAATGCAGCACGTCAATGGTCCTTCCCGGGATGGAGTTCCTTGCCGGTGGCTTCCTCTGCTCTTCTCGTCCGCTTTGACAGTCCGGGTGCATTACCGTGGTCCTTCGCTCCTTCCGGTCATGGCTTCGCTCTTCGACCCAATCATCCACCTTGTTGTGATCATGCCACCAGTTCTTTTCTTCGTGCTCACATTTGGTCTGCTCCTGTCAGACCCAACGATGGGCTCTCGTAGCCTGCTGCCGGTGTCCTGTGAACAGCCTTTCCTCCGGACCTCATTCGAAACTACCAGGCTCCAACAGGCTCCTCGCTTGACCGCGATTGGACACACGTTAGTCCATCTTCTCTTTCCTTTTAGTCCCTGGGGCTCCACTACCAGTGCAACATCAACACCTGTAGTGACTGTCTCTTTGGTATTCTTCATGCCTCCAGTGAGCCACCATGTGACAGTACTTAAGAGTTAGTTATTCTTCATTTTTCTTGTGTTCTTCCTCATCTCGATATGTTCTGGCTATATCTCATGTATGACAAAAAAATACATGGGTTTACTCTCAATGAAATGGCTCAGAATGGAGGGGGGCTGGGGAAAGTTGGGGAGTGATATTTCTGAACAGGCTCTACCCATGGTGATAGCCCTTGTCCGCAAGGGGACTATTGGGTAGCGGCCACACCTCCCTGGATTCATGGGAAAACGCTCCACATTGAGGAGGGGTGACGATATCTTGCAAATCGTCACATTAGTCAATATATTTTACTCAACAATAAGATCCTGATTTCTTTTTATTATCATATAGTGTTCATTTTTCATTTTCTTTTCACAATTAAGGTGATCTTACATGATATATTTCTTGGTAGATTCTTCAACATACGGTTATGCTTAACAAAAGTGAGAGTTAACAGCCAATGGAGGCCCCTAATCCCACTCAAAAGGGGAACCAGAGAGGGCTGCCCACTTTTGCCCTTGATATTCACCCTAGCGATGGAGCCGTTGGCCCAACAGATTTGCTTGAATCCTAGAATCCAAGGGATCACGTACAACAATTTCCCCCATAGTGTGGCATTATAGGCTGACAATGTCCTCTGATTTCTCGGAGTTCTGCGCACATGTCTGCTTGAACTGTTTTCTACTCCAGATAACATCAAAGACATCTCAGGCTTTCGTATAAATAATGAAAATTATATTGGTCTTATTGTCATGGAATCCACTGCCCATTTAAATGAGTGGAGAAAGAGATAAAATATTTGGGGGTAAAGATTATCCCATCTAATTAAAATCTTTTAAAGGCAAATATCCCCGGGATGTGGGGGAAGGCCCTAGAAAATGTAACATGCTGTGACCTGCAGGATATTTTCTGGCTAGGCCGGATCCAGGCGGTGAAGATAACCTTTTTTCCGTGGTTGCTCTATGGGTTCCAAGCCCTGCCGATCCAGATCCTGGGGGGAAGTACCTGGTGGAACCACAAAGCGTGGTTGGAAAATGTATATGAGCCCATAAACCTCCAAGTGTCTCATGTAAGGTCCTTACTAGATCAAAGGGATGTGGGGGATGGAATGTCCCATGGAGTCATAGATACTTCCTATTGGCCCAAATAGCCCTGATGCTGGCTTAGCCAAGAACAATGAGGGACCCGAAATTGAAAGGAATTGAAGCTTCAAATCTGGAATCGTCACCACTATCTCCCCTTCCTCACTAAGGAGTCCAGACAGTTAATGAGTGGGCGCCTTGCTACAACTGAATGAACCCGAAAACACTGGAACAGGGTGTGTCATCAATTTGGATTTAATGTTGGGCATGGTCCCCTTTCACCTGTCACTCAAAACACAGAATTAGCCTCAGGATTGGATAAGAGAGCTTTCAAAAACTGGGAGGGATAGGGGCCCTTTACACTTAGGGAGTTATACAAAATGGACCACCTGTTAAATTGTACTTCCCTTGTAAAGATGAGACATTTACCCGGCAGTCCCTGCCACTGTATTTTGTTTTGATGGGTGGGATGGGCTAGACCCGACATCCCTCCAGAGCATAGATATAGGGGTCACTGGGTCTTGTCCCTTTGCCCCCACTGCCACTGCAACAGCATTTATTTCCATTATTTTACTAAGGAAGGGGAATTTTGAAATGGGTCTAAAATTAACTTGCTAAACTGGGTCCAGATGTGCCTTTTCTTAGTAAAGGGGGAACATCTGCTGCTTTCCGTTCAGCTCACATAGTTCTTCGCTGTAGTGACACATTTACTAGAATGGCTACATCTTTATCTAACAGACCAATATGATCTTTGGTGAGCTTAGGAGGGATAGGATCTGGTGACCAGGCTGTTGCTTTAATCCCTTGAAATTGTTTGAGTATGTCTGAACTGGATACAAAATCAAAGTTTTTGAACTGGAGAGTGCTTTTGGGGCACCTAAACTCTAGGTTTGGCTGCAATGGCCTCTTGTAACTGAGCTAGTTCAGCTATAAAGAAGGCCGCTTTTGTGTTTGTGAAGGGTTAAACATATTATTAGCACCATGGGTGCCAACCAATCAGGTGGCTAGGAAAGTGGGCTTGAACCACGGGTGACGGCCGGTTACCTCGCCGCCATCTTCCCCCCACCCTCCATCCCCGTTTATTTATCCCCCCAACTTATCTTATTTCGGCTGTGGCAGCACTTGCTGCCGCAGCTGCACCTTCCGCTCTGCTCCCAACGGCCACCATGGAAAGGAAGAGGGGCTCATTATGGAGCCCCATCATCCCTTTCCATGCCACCCATCTGCTCCTTTAATCAGCCCGAGGCTGAATCAGATGATTTGCAACACTTTCCCGCATCCAAGAGAAACGAAAATGTCAGGCGCTGCACGGGCCCATAACGAGGCTTGGAAGCAGCCACTTTGCTAGGCAACATCTAGCCTTATTTCAGCCTACAACTTCAGCCGCCAGCGGGAAACCGGCGGCCGGCGAAGGCCAGGAAAAGGCCCTGTTTTGCCCCTGAGCCCACTCATTGTCCCCAGCGAGGTGAAGAGGGCAGGAGCCCCCACCAACTGCCAGCATACCCACCAGCTCAGCATCGCACCACAAGGACCCACCCAGCAGACAAATAAATCAGGGTGAGATCTGCCTTGCCCTGCACCATACTGCTGCCCCGAGCCCTTCAGCGAGCTCCCATCTGCTCCTTTAATCAGCCGGAGGCTGAATCAGATGATTTGCAACACTTTCCCGCATCCAAGAGAAAAGAAAATGTTGGACACTGCACGGGCCCATAACGAGGCTTGGAAGCACCACGTTGCTAGGCAACATCTAGCCTTATTTCAGCCCACAACTTCTTCCGGCAGGCGGAAAGCCGGCGGCCCGGCAAATGCCAGCAAAAGGCCCTGTTTTGCCCCGGTTTGGCGCATGTGAGCGCTACTCCCAACCTACATTCCCCCACCAACCAAACCGAGCTGCGGTGCTGGAGCCCCCACACCCGAAAGCACCTCCAACTGCATCAGGGAGAAGTAGGAGCTCCCTTCACCCTCTACAGAAGCAGCAGGCTAAATGATCGAGGCCCACGTGCCATGCCAGACGCAAGGTAGGCCATATGCCTCTCCCAATTGCACTGTAGATTTTGGCAACATGATTGCCCGCTCTGCCACAGTTAATTGCACCCTAGCAGTCTAACCTGTCAGCTTGTGCTTTATAGATTTGCGCTCCGACACGCCAATACTGTCCTCGCACTTGACACTCTAGCTTTGTAGTTCTAGGTACGACCCGGAACTCAGTTGCCCCCTTACGGCTTCATTGGCTCCAGTATACCACCCAAACCCAGGCGTTGCCTAACTCAGCCTAGGTGCTATTCTGGACCTAGATGCCGCCACACTGCAGCATGTGCTGCACCCCAGGGTCACTAATAGACCACATTTGATTTATGCTGTGCCTTATGGTCGCTAATAGACCACATCTGATTTGTGTTGTGCATTATGGTCGCTAATAGACGACACCTGATTTGTGTTCGCCTCATGGTCGCTAATAGTCCACACTTGACTTGTGTTGTGCCTTATGGTCGCTAATAGACCACACCTGATTTGTGTTGTGCCTTATGGTCGCTAATAGACCACACCTGATTTGTGTTGCACCTTATGGTCGCTAATAGACCACTCCTGATTTGTGTTGTGCCTTATGGTCGCTAATAGACCACACCTGATTTGTGTTGCGCCTTATGGTCGCTAATAGACCACACCTGATTTGTGTTGCGCCTTATGGTCGCTAATAGACCACACCTGATTTGTGTTGTGCCTTATTGTCGCTAATAGACCACACCTGATTTGTGTTGCGCCTTATGGTCGCTAATAGACCACACCTGATTTGTGTTGTGCCTTATGGTCGCTAATAGACCACATCTGTTTTTGTGTGGTGCCTTATGGTCGCTAATAGACCACACCTGATTTGTGTTGCGCCTTATGGTCGCTAATAGACCACACTTGACTTGTGTTGTGCCTTATGGTCGCTAATAGACCACACCTGATTTGTGTTGTGCCTTATGGTCGCTAATAGACCACACCTGATTTGTGTTGCGCCTTATGGTCGCTAATAGACCACTCCTGATTTGTGTTGCGCCTTATGGTTGCTAATAGACCACACTTGACTTGTGTTGTGCCTTATGGTCGCTAATAGACCACACCTGATTTGTGTTGTGCCCTATGGTCGCTAATAGACCACACCTGATTTGTGTTGCGCCTTATGGTCGCTAATAGACCACTCCTGATTTGTGTTGTGCCTTATGGTCGCTAATAGACCACACCTGATTTGTGTTGCGCCTTATGGTCGCTAATAGACCACACCTGATTTGTGTTGCGCCTTATGCTCGCTAATAGACCACACCTGATTTGTGTTGTGCCTTATTGTCGCTAATAGACCACACCTGATTTGTGTTGCGCCTTATGGTCGCTAATAGACCACACCTGATTTGTGTTGTGCCTTATGGTCGCTAATAGACCACATCTGTTTTTGTGTGGTGCCTTACCTATAGTCACCACGGTACTTTACTACTGTAGTGCCTATCCAGTGTCTACACATACGTTAATTGAGTACACAAACTACTCTTGGTAATAACCTATGAACCACATTGCCCCCATATTTAGAGCCAAGTCATCCACAATGGCCACATTTAGAGGCGCCACTCTCACTATGGCTACCCTCCTCCCGTTGCTCCAGAATATCTCACCTCAGAACCGTGCCCATACTACCTCACCACTTTACCCAGATCTACTCTCTCCAACAGAATGGTTAAACAAATTCGCCTGCACTCCCTCACCCTGCATACCCTGTCCCACACCCCTTAGAAATACGAGACTAAGTTCTCGCCTTGTTGCACCTACCACCACGCTCATGAACATAGCCCCACCGACCATGGTTAGAAACGATAGACTCAGCTATCGCACTATTCTTGATACAAAACTCACCAGAACGCTCTTCAATCAGACTAAGTACCCCAAGCAGCCTACCTCACTCACTGACCTCCCACCGAGTCACAACCCAGCTATACCTCACTCGCCAGCACACACCAAAGCCAACTCTCCACAAACTTCCATCAAGGGAGCTCTCATCAACGCTCGCTCTTTGGTAGCCCACGCTACTGATGTCGCCGACATTATCTCCACTAACCACCTAGACTTTATCGCTATCACGGAGACATGGCTCCACCCTGCAGCCGGTCCCACAATAGCTCTAGCCACTCCGGACAACTACAACATCATCCGAGCTGACAGAAAAGATGGAATAGGAGGAGGAATAGCAATTATTGCGAAATCCACCCTAAACATTAGAGAAGTAACCAGCACAACCCTACCTTCAGCTGAACTTTTATCCATCAAACTCCCATTACCTGACACACAAACCATCCTGCTCCATATTATATACAGACCCCCAGGACCACCTCCACCTTTGAAGAGGATATCTCTCTCCTACTCACTACCAATTTGAAACCGAAATCCCAAATCATCATCCTGGGAGATTTCAACTTGGGACTCAGTGACCCCAATGATAACCAGACCACTTCCCTTAATGACATGATTACTCATCTAGGCTTCACCCAACACATTAATCAACCTACACATACAAAAGGAAGATCCCTGGATTAACTTGCAGATGCCAATTGCAACCTCTCACTGACTGACATCACTCCCTGTGCTTGGACTGACCATCACCTTATTACCTTCTCTTTACCTAGATCCTCACCATCCACCGCACAACCCACTAAGCTACCTCAAATAATCTCCAGAAATAACCGCAACATCACTATAGAGAACCTCAAACCTCTTCTCGCACCTATCAGTAAAGCTAACTTACCAACGCAAAATAACAACCCAGCAGCCATAGTAGACCTATATAATAATACCTTAGAACTAGCCCTCAACCAGATTGCTCCCCTCAAACAACGAAAAGCCAAACCTATTGCCCATTCCAACAAATGGTTCTCAGCAGAACTAAAAGCTTTCCGCAATATTAAACTGCAGAAACTAGCTGGAGAAAAGCCCTTTCTCTCTCCACTAAAGACAAATTCGCTTCAGCTGCCTCCACCTACAAATCCGCCATCTTAAATGCTAAAAAAGAGATCTACAACTTGAGAATACAAAATGCCAAATCCGGCACTAAAGAACTCTTTTCGATACTAAAAGAACTTGAATCACCACTGCCTCCTACAGAGGACTGCATCAAAGACAAGGCCTGGTGTAACAATAACCAGCTTGCCCTCGCTAACAAAATTGCCCTCCTACAAACTAAGATAGAAGCAAAAAAAGCAAGTCTTGCCTCCAAGCAGAACCCCAGCAGCAAAACTAACCACACCACCCCTAATTGCCCCTCCTTCCACTTCTCACCAGTCTCAGAAGAGGAAGTAATCAAGATAATCGCTAGTCTCAAACCATCCAAAAGCAAAGGTGACATTTGTCCATTTGTCCCGCATCTGTCATCAAAGACGGAGCTAATGAGCTAGCCCCTCTCATCACCTCTCTGATCAACTCCTCCTTCAAAAACTCAGTGGTCCCAACAACCTTAAAGAAGTGTGGGTCCTACCCCTGCTCAAAAAACCTAACCTAGATCCCAACATCCCCACAAATTACAGGCCCATCACCACAGTCCCATTTCTTCTCAAAATCTTGGACAGGGTAGCCTATCTCCAAATACAACAACATTTGGAAGACAACAACCTTCTAGGCCTGCGGCAATCCGGCTTTAGACCAAGGCACGGGATGGAAACGGCCTTCTTGGATCTAAAAATCCAAATGGATGACGCCAAAGACAAGGGCAAACTGGCCCTCTTGCTCTTGTTGGATCTCACTGCTGCCTTTGATCAGGTTGACCACCAGATCCTCACTCAACACCTCTCCTCGGCTGCTGCATTCTCTCAGAATGCCACGAAGTGGGTCCAGCCATTTCTGTCTGACAGGTCGACTAGAGTCTTCGCCCCCACTGCGGCTGCTGATCCTATCCCAATCACATATGGAGCGCCCCAAGGCTCTTGCATTTCTCCCACTCTTTACAACATCTTCAGGAAGCTCCTATTTGACCGTCTTGACGATCTGGGTGTCAGCTACACTAATTATGCTGACGATACCCAGGTCCTCATCACGCTCACTGGTAGCTATGAAGAAGATGTTGCTAAACTTAATGACATCTACCTAGAAATCCAAGCCTGGATGGCTACACACAGTCTTTGCCTAAATGACGATAAGACAGAATTGCTTATCGTAGGCTCCCAGGCTCGCCTCAATAAACTGGAGGTACCAATCCTTTACCTTTGATGGCAACATCATAAAAGTATCCAAAGAGGTCAAAACTCTAGGTGTATACCACGACTCTACCTTGTCTCTAAAGAAACAAATAAACTCTACCATCTCTACTACCTCTTACACCAATAAATTGATCAATGCCTGCAGGCCTTTTCTCTCCACCTCTAGTTGCCTCATCCTCTCTAGAGCGCTGATATTGTCTAAATTAGACTATTGCAACACACTCTACTTAGGCACTACCACTAAAAACTTGAACAGGCTCCAGATCCTGAAAAATAATGCACTAAGATGTGCCCTCAACCTCCCGCGCAAGGCGCACATATCCACGGTTAGCAAAGAAGTCCACTGGCTCCTGATCCGTGACAGAATTAAGTTAAGAACCCTGGTCATCACCCACAAGTGCCTGTCACGTACTGCCCCACGCTACCTTTCAGACAAATTCTCTAGACACCGCCCCATTAGACCCACCAGAACTCCTTACCTGCACCAACTAAATATCCCCAACTATAACCTAAAAACAGCAGGAGGCTCCAGTTTCCCAGTGCTCGCAGCACAATGTTGGAACACCCTCCCTCCTACAATTAGATCGGTATCCGCATTCTGGCCATTCAGAGCTATGGTTAAATCATGGCTACTAGCCTAGACATCTAGACTCTCACAGCCGCCGCTCTCTATCTGCAATATAATTGTAATGCAATCAGCAATGCTTACCCTATCTACAGCCTATTCAGGACCAACCTGTAACCCGGTCCTCATTCGCCACTGCAACTATTTTGTGCCTACTCTCTGTACATACTCTTCTCGATATATTCTACTTTTATATGTAAACATTCAGAGCCTGGACCAATGTATGCTCTGTCTGTTGTATTATGATGTTTTGTGTAATGATATGTAACTCTGCTGTGTACATGATTATGCCCCCAGCTACCTGAGGGTTCGGACACGCTTTATAAATAAACAAACTAAACTAAACTAAACTTGTGAAGTATTTTCCTTCGTTCAACAGGAAGCGCGCGTTGTCCTGTTGAATGAAGTAAAATCCTTTGTTTGTTTAGCACACCGGGTTACCGCTTTGGGAACCCAGGTTGCTAATAGCCTTAATCCTCTGTTCCAAGGGATGGAAGAGGGGTTTACAGCCCAGAGCCCTCTTAATTTGCCCTTGCTTGCTCAGGCCGATAACTTGGACCCCTGCTCCAGCACTTGGAACGGGGGGCTTAACACCATATTTGTGTCATAAACTGCAGTTAATTCTTGAAATATTGTATACACTACTGAATTGTTAACATGGGCTACTAAAATTATTTTAGAGGGCCAATTCATCTTGCACCTCTGTGCAAAATACTACCTTGATTAAATGTTCACATTTTCACTGCAAAAAGCGTCTTTATGTTTCATTTCACCACTAGGTGATTGGAAAAAGTGATATGCCTTTCCGCAATGAATGATAGCAAGAGGCAAGTATATTTGATATCTATGGAATAAGCCTGCTTTTACCAAGTGGTTCAGTCAAGCGTTATTTTTTGTATTCACAACGTATGAAACGCACGCGTGTAAAAAGAGGAATTAACATTTTCTTTTTCATAGTTGCAAATAATGTTCCCATGTCAGCTGCCACTTTTTAAATGTAGACTAACACTTAATAAATGATGAATTCTTTCACCTGCACAGACACCTAGCTCACGCAGGCGTATGATAGATGTGGCGACAGTTACGATTTACTAGTTATTCACCAGATTTTGCATTGACCTTAATGTTCCTTCATGAAACTTCCATTGAAACACCAACTGCATATATGGAAGTAAGGTATCTGTGGATAGTGAAGAAACACCTTTGCCATTCACACTTTGTAAATTGCCTGCTTGTTTACATGAGTAAAACGCAATTTGCCAATTATTAAAGTCACTCTTTTGCCTGGAGTAAAGTTTTCAGAATCCTCTTCTTACAGTTTATGACATAGGTGACGATTGTATCATATATGATATAGATTTGAATTGTGAAAGGACATGTTACATATTATAGCTTTATAGACCTGCAATGACGGCCGTACCGGGCGTTATGGGCCCTGAAGACCGAGTTAAGGTATGACCGACAGGGCCATCTTTAGGAATCTTGGGGCCAGGGGCACAGACTCATTTGGGTCCCCCCTCTGAAACAAAGAAATCACAGGATACAAAATCTTTGGTCTCCACCCCCACATGGCATTCACAACCCACAGCTTGATATTTTGTCCTGCAGCAATGAAAATATGTATGGGCTCACTATTAGTCCTCCTTACCCTCTTCAGACTAGCAGGAATAGGAATAATAAACAGGCAACATTTGAAGGAAAATATTTTTAGTCCAGGACAAGGGTAGTTGTGTTCAAGCATAGGTACAAGAAACATTTTAGCAATAGCAGCCACGAGAAAGGTGTAGCTGAAATGCAGGACACATATAAGTAACCGTATGAAAAAGGCACATATACCCCTGCATAGAGAGAAGACTCAGATTAGCAGTCTCATTAAAAGTAAAAGTGCTCAACCATGTAGACAGACTGTGTAGATTGTGGATAGAAATTAGAAGCTATGGTTTTCAAGTGGTTTTGCTACTAGTCAGCAAAGAAACAAATTACTTTGTGGTGTGCAATATATCAATGGTCATGATTATTGTATACATAGCCAGTAAAACCATGAGTGAAACTTTTTTTGATGAGCAAACCCTTAGAACTAAATGACTCTTAGAGACCGAGGGACAGATTCACGGCTAGGTGTAAATTGCCAAAAATGTCAGATTATGGTGTACCGCCATGTTCGGAAATTAACACCTATTGAGATGATCTGAAATTTCACAGAAGGAGTAGACAATGGACCAGTTCAGGAACCTGTGCGCCTGTTGCCAGCATTGGCTAGAAACCAACCTGGCAACCATCAGTTCCGCAAATAGGTAATTTGGGTGTGGATTCCGATGTCCATGCTCCACATTAGTGACAGTGTAAAAATGTGAGACAAATATACTCCCTCCTTTGGTGGTGGTCCACTTATTGAACTTTCGCTATTGTGAAGGAGTGTGACCAGAGAACAGAGGTAAGGTCACCCACCTCCCTCCCAGTCACAACCTACTTTACACATCTAACTAGACATGTGCCTTTGCACTGAGAGAACACGACAGATTAAGTGCTTCAAAAAACAAATAAGAAATCTCACAAGTACACCTGATCCTAAATGTGTTGGTTTAAGTAGATATATTGTACATAATTGAAAATAGCTGTAGAACGTTCCTATAATGACCTGATTATTGTCTTGTGGGGTGTCAGAGTGAGGGTTTAATGAGGATTGTTCCGCAGTGCTGCAGAAAGCTTAACAATAAATGGAATGAAAAAAGGGATGTTTTGGCCAGTGCTTTTGTTAAATTGTAAAGGTTCTGTTGCCAAAAACGAGCAATCCACCCATTAATTAAAGCAACGGGCGAAATGCAGGCAGTTTGTGACACAGTAGCATTGTGCTCTGCGCCAATACCCAGAACACCCTCAGAATAAGGACAGTACCTGGGCTTCAAGAAAAGGTGCAATGAAGCACACTCACTGCACCTTGAACAGAATAAAGCCCTGAGAATTTTCTAAAGTTTACAGCCTGGACATTTGGGCAAGTTAGGCAAAACAGGATTAAATTAGTTGCCCGGGATCACACATGTTGGTTAAGAGGTGACGCTGAGATTTGAGCCCAATGTGCAATTTCTGCACTTGACCACATTGTTTCCCAGTTCTTATCATAGAGCAAGGTGCAACTATTTGTGAGTGTTTCACCTTCATGAACTAAAATAATGCTGTATTGTTTTAAGAACTAACTTGCAAAGTATAAAATTCACATAACCCAATATGACAACATTCAAAAACAACAATTTTATGAAAGTATTTTATGCAGAAGGACAATGATTCTAGCTTCATTTTTACTATCACCAAGGCCAGTATACTAGCACCCCAGTATTAATTGATGTGAGCTTTAACGGCTTCATCTGGGATTTTCAATTGTATTTGAAAGCTTTACATACACTTGAAAGACAGAATTGAAGGCTGTTATTATGTGCAGAAGTACCTTTCAAATTGTAGAATACAGAACACTGTTTATTGTCAAATGAGCACACTAGAAAATATGTTTGCCAGAGGTGTTGACATTTGGTTGGCTCTCTTCTGTCAAGTGCAAATCAATGAAGAATTCCAGCCTTTTGGATATCCCAAGCAGCACCTACTACCTGGAATGCTATTCCTCCAGATATCAGGGAAGAAAGATCAACTGCCTTGTTTAGGAAGAGGCTCAAGACCTTTCTGTTTAGATAGGCATGACAATGGTATTGCCTTATGACCTTTCAGCCCCCATAAATGCCTCAGTCTTCCCAGGATTCGGCTATGCTGTGGTCCATCTCTGTATATTTGTTATGTTGAGCGCCCTTAAGCCTCCAGGTCAGTGGTGCACGGTATGAATATAATAAAGTAAAGTAAAGGTAACCCCTTGCACTTGAATGGCCTACATGAAAATAAATATGAAGCACTAGGCTAAACAAAGCCACCCGTAAGTGAGAAGGCAAACCATTTTACAGCAGACAGCACATTACAATCGGGTGGCATAAAATAATTTGTCCAGGATCACTGTATCGTCCAATGGAAAAGCCGGGATATGAGTCGCAACACTTTGGTTCTAGTGTCTCGAATTTGACAACCTAATCACCTCTCCCTACTAACACTTTATGCTCCTCATTGGGAAGTGGTTGCCAATTTTAACAACCCACATTTGGAGTAACAAAGCTCTAGACCTGCACCAGATGGATGCAATGCCACTTTCTATAGCTAGAGCTAACTGGTGCAGTTAGATTGTTGTGTAGCACACGTTAAGTGTTGCTATCACAAAAGTATATATACATGCAAGTTTATGAACCTCAGACAAATGAAAGGCTGAGTTGGACTTGCTGGAATTTAGTACTGTGATTTGGTACATGAACACATATCTCTGTAACCAGTACCTAACAAACTGAGCTATATTCTGAGCAATCATGGCACTCAAATTTATCAATATGCATTTCAACTTTCCGTATGGCACATGATCTATACATAACCCACAGGAGGGTGAGAATACTGCAGGAGTTGTGCCATCATGACTGGGTAAACTGTGTGTACTAGAGTGACCACAAAAAGCATTATAGGATTAAATGATCCGAGCAAAATGTAAGGTCAGCAACAGCCTGGCTGCAGGTTTCGCCCCTCAGCAGCGGACCATAAAACATGGTATGTGTTATTTTAGTTTTCTAAATCAAATGGGCACTGACTGATTTCAATCAGGCGGTCATGTGGGGGCCCCCATCCAGGGTGGGGGCCCGGGGTATGTGCCCCTTTTGCCCTCCCATAAAGACGTCTCTGATAAGGGACCATAACTCCCGGTACGGCCCGAGCTGCAGGTCTATAAAGCTCTTTGCTTGGGGAAACTTGCTTTATAGTCCTCGAAAATATGAGAATTCCTGAGAACACACTTCATTTGTGGTTTCTCAGTGGCTGGATTATTTTCCTTCACTTTCTGGCAGACCTTTCAACGAAATACAGGAAACAGAACGAATTCAGACTCTGCCCTTTGTTTATGAAAATAAGCCCTATAGTGGCCCCTCACTAAGCCACTAAACCATGTATGTGGACTCATAATTAGGTCACTCTCCACGATTGGAAGTCTATGGGCCTCATTCCGAGTATGGCGGTAAGGGATAGGGGCCACCGGTAACGAGACCGGTGGCGGTGATCCCTCACCGCCATACTCCGAGTTCCCTTTGCGCCCTCGCCCTTAACGCCTGCTTTGAGCAGGTGTTAAAGTCGAGGGCGCAAAGGGGCCTCCAAGCCAATAACGGTGACCGTAATGAACGGTCACCGTTATTTGCATCTTCCCCATTCCCATTGAGCCCTATGGGGGCTCATTTGGGAATGGGGAAGAGCCTTGGTGAATGGGGAATTACCGCCCCGCCAACCTTGGAATGGGGCGGTAATTCCGCCCTCCACCAAGGCGCTGCCGGTCCGGGTACGGCGTCAACCAAGGCGTTAATAGCACCATTGGTTAGCGCCGTACTCGGAATGAGGCCCTATGTGTCTAGTTTCCTTCAGTATTTCACTTTTGTTCTAAGAAATTGATAATTAATTTTCTATTGCAGCTCGTTTTTCACTAATTTTGAAATCACATGTTATCATATTCAGTTGGTTTTTGTATTATATCTTTCACTGTTTACAAACTACTTATGCTTTCTATTTTTCACCAAATATTCATGCATACCTGTTTCTTGTGAAATAAACATTCAAATAATTTTTTCACAAACTTGGGGCTGCTTCGATTGCTTTAAGAGAATCTTAAAATGTGTGATATCGTAATGGTACGCTCAGGAAAACAATTGAAACTGAACCTATTGAGATTTGTATTAAAAGCAGTACAGACTTTGCTGTTATACTATAAAGCTATTAGAACACACTCAGGACCCAATTTTGAATTTGGTGCAGTGAATGTGCTAAAAAGCAGGATTGACTGCGCCAAATCAGTATGCCCAGGCTCCACCAGTATTTTCAAGTGGGCCTGGGCGTCCTCGTAGTGCACAACAGTGCACCTTCATGATTGCGTCTGTTCGTCATAACGGGCGCAAACCTGAAATCTCAGCAGAATTTTTGTAAAATAACGACATATTCATTATTTTCCAAAAATGCTGCTGAGAACATGGGTGTATATGAACACATTCATATAAACCAAAGTAAGCAGCTTCAACGTTGCAGAATACAATGTTGAAGCTGCTTGCTTTGATGTATGTGAAAGTGTTTATATACACCTGTATGGTGTATATGAACACTTCATGTACACCAAAGGAAGCAGCTTCCACGTTGTATTCTGCAATGTTGAAGCTGCTTACTTTGGTGTGTATTAAAGTGTTCATATGCACCGCGGGTGTACATTAACACTTTCATATACACCAAAGCAAGCAGCTTCAACGTTGCAGAATACAACGTGGAAGCTGCTAGATTTGCAAACACCCAATTTGCGGGCTGCAATAAATCTGTGGGCTATATCAGTGTGTATAGCCCAGAGATTGACCAATCAGCTTCCCAGAAACACCACTAGGGTGTTCTGATATGTTATATGCCATATGTGCACAACATCACAGGATTTAAAGAATGGCCAACACACATGTCTTCACTTTTAGGTTTGTCTAGTTTAATTTGCCTTTTAATGCTAATTAGAATTGCTTCGACAGATGCTGAGGTAGCGTGGAGACACTTTCAAAGCAATGTAAGTAACTTGGCAAGGCTGCCTTTAAGTAATTGTGCTATTATCAGTCATGCTTTAAGTTCATAAATGAACTCTGTAGCTAAGCTGAACCATATCCCTATCATCCAAATCTAAAAGTTGGCAAGAAATTAAACTTGGAATAAGTTCTGCTAACTGGTCAAGCTCTAGCGCTACAACCACCAGACCATGAAGGGATCGGATAAAATGCAGCTTAGTCTACCAAATGCTGTTTCAGAAATGCTGATATTTCCAGATTTTCTCTCATGACATCATGCATTCCACACTGTATTGATGTTTCCAGATTTCCTCTCATGACCTCATGTCTTCTATGCAACACTGATCTTTCCATATTTGCTATCATGATCTCATGTGCACCAATAATGTCAGCTGTTCTCTTGCTGAGAAGCATTTCATAGTTCAGGTGTATTTCCCAAATAATAACACAGCTTTCTGGCAAAGTGCATACAGGCCTCAGCAAGAGCTTGCCAGGGGTGCTTCTCTAAAACGAAGTGAAAATGGCAGAGAGCAAACTACTATGTCAAAGGATGTATGTATGATTGTATGGCATTTGTATATTGTGATCCTACTAGAAGCAATGGGACACTGGATAGAAAAATTAGCAGAATACACAGAAAGAAGAACATGTGGGGTAAGGGAGAGAAGTACTTTCAGGGCCTTCAATGGGCAACGAGGTGTTGCTTCAAGAGCAAGGGCTCCAGTTCCTTCATGAAGTGTAAGAGAAATGAGTTCCATCTGATGTCTGTCAGTATATTGATCTTGAGCCAGGGTGCACAGGAGCTGCGCACTGTCTAGTCTGTTGATGTCGCGGGTTCCAGTGTTAAAGAGTGCACCAGAGGTGGTATGGTTTTCAACTAGGCAGGATGGATCACTGTGTGTCATTTTCACTGAATATGATGCATCATTTTTTTCAAGGTGGTGGTGCCGGCTTGGTGGGATAACAACTTCAGCTCTCAGAGAATTGGGTTGATGATGTCATAGTTATACGTCCCTGGGTGAGAGAGCATGCTGGACAGATTTTAGTGGGGCAAGGGTGGAGGCCAACACTCCAGAAAAGATAATGTTACCACTTTCCAAGTGAGAATGGGCAAGGACTTGGTGATTGTTCTGAAGTGTCTGGCACAGATGAAGGGATTGATTGGCGATTGAGCGAGTACCAGGTTGCTTGTGTTTTATCCATCATACGTGTTTTGATGGAAAGGTCACTGCCTCCATGTTATTTTCTCCTCTGGCCATGCCTCTGACATTTATGAGGATTATGGGATTTTTGTTCATGGTAATACATGTTACACAGATATTGGCGGCCTTTATAGGTTTAGCAGTGTAGGAAAAGTGCCACTTCCATTACCATCAATTTTCTGGGGATTTACTGTCCTTTCCACCGCCTCTCATATCCTGGCAATACTGGGAAATCAGGCAGTGGAAACAGTACCGGCAGGGATACCATCAAACATGTAATGACCCCCATTGTATGCCTGTCTTCACCAACCTGAAACTACACTGTCTTTACAAGTAATATGAACAGCAAACAAGGCAAAAACGAAGCATATATCGCTAGGAACCTTACCCAGCTGTCTGCCTTAAATGATAGCTGCACACTGATGTTCAAATCCAGCCTCATCTTCCTTTCACTGTGAAATGTTATTAAAATCGATGGTTCAATCAGAAATGGAACGGAATAAATATATGTTTTCACCAAACTTGGATTTTTGATATTACCCACTATGAAATGGAAAAATTGCATACTTTCCTGTGTTCAAATAATACATATTGCATACATATTACAGTAATTGTAATTGTAAACATTGTAAAAGTAATACAAATAATGCATCTGATTCATAATAATATCATTTTAGATATGCTCAATATTTAGTTATTATGACTTTCCTCAAAGAATTAAGGATCTGTAACAGGACAAGGAAGAAGCCTATATGGTCTTGAAAGCTAGCTGCCAAAAATATGAGGCAATAAAGGTTTGATTTCTGCAAGATCCTGTGTTTTATTCTTTCTTACCAAGCAGACCCTGCAAGCTTCTCCTTTGTAAGTTCAAAGAACACGATGATGTATTGTAATATCCTTACAAAGTGTAATGAGGGGCACGTCATTCTTTCTAAAATCTTGTGCCTGCCACATGCAGTACTCATGCTCTTACAGATTGTATAGACCTTAAATGTATCAATATAAATATGACTATTTGTTTACAGTATTTTATAGTTAACAAATGTCAACATTCAATCACCTAACCACATTCATAATACAAAACATTAAATGAATTTCATTCCACTTACACATTCCAAATTACAATGTTATTTCAAGTTGTCAGTGTTGCCAAGGTGTGTGTAATCTTCATCGATAGATTAGAAAGATAGATAATGCAGGCTTCATAAATATGACTATACAAATTTAACAAACGGATATATAGACTCTGACAGGAGACTAATTCAAGTTCTTACTGTGAAGTGCAGGTTAAAACCTTTGTCGGGGTGATTATCCCGGGGGCCAGCAGAGCCGTCCGCGGTCCTCCGGGTTGGGAAGTCCCCAACTCCTCCCGCGTCCCAGAAGGAGTATGACACACGCACACAAGGAGCAAGGCAATTACTGCTGTTTATTAGAGTAATGGCAGGGATACGCTTAGTCCGTATGCATCCGGAGAAGCTCTCATCGTTAGTGGGGCTCGCAGGCCCTTTTTACAGCAGTATGACGCGCTACTTGCGTCACCTGGGAAAAATCATCACAAAACCTATCGGCACTTCGGATTGGTCCCCAGAGTGGTAGGGTTAGTATATGTCCCCTGTAGGGAGAGATATTAGTGGTGGAGGACAGGTCAGGTGGTATTCTTGGGCTGTTCCTAACAGTTGCTACTTTGGAATTGTTACAAGGAGACCCTTGGTGATTGGCTAAGAGTAATGGCGTCAGTAATAAGCCCCTGTATTCTGATTGGTTCTCCCGCGAGCCCCCAAGCCTGGGACCATTGCCATTCCCAGCCTGCGGTGTACCTGACATTAGCAACAATGTGCAACTATGTGTTAGTGCGGACAATGGACAGGTCTGCTTATGGGCTGGTGAGCAGGTCTTTCCCATCGCTGTAGGTGTCCATCTTGCTGCTTCGTTGTTGCAACCTGTGTCCCAGACGTGGAACCGTGGCGACTTTCTGTCTCGTGGGCTTGGCACCTGCAGGTGTAACCTTGGTGCTGGGCGCGCGGCGTGCGGGTTGCAACATTGTGGCCTTGGCTGTGGGCTCTCGTTAGGGGCTCGTTCTGCGTGAAAAGCACTTGCATTTCGCTCTGGGAGGGTTTTCGTTTGCGAGGCTCCGGTCAGGGACTCTTGCTTGCGGCCTACTTGGGCCTACTTCGCAGATGGCAGTACGTGATCCATATTATGGGGATCGCAGGGTGACGAAGCATCATAGGCAGCATTAGATATACATGGGAGCGTCTTCATAGGGATAGGTAGCGAGGAAGCATCAGCAAGCACATACACGAGCTCTTCAGGTGTCTTGCGTTTCTGCGGTGCTGTAGAAGGCCTATGTGAACAATAACAACGATGCATGTCCGTGGGTGGGACAGTCCGCTACTTCGTAGCACTGAGTATGTTCTTCGTGTGGGTTGGTGTGTGAGTGACCAGTGTGCATGGTGGCACGTGTGTTCTTGTCTGTTGGCTATGTCGTCATGGCATCACTAACGATGTGAATACTCATGGCTGTTGTTTTAGTCGAGCTGATTCATGTCGCAAGCGTTGGTTTGAGCATGGCGTGCTGGTGGGCATAGTCCTCATATGTGTAGGTTTTTGAAACAGGGTACTTTGTCATCTGGTAAGTAGATGAACTCCTCTCGTGGGGGGTGTCTGGGCCGTGATCCCCTAGGCCATGGTCTGGCTGAGATTGGGTGGAGGGTGTTATCCCATTCTCCCACTTC
This sequence comes from Ambystoma mexicanum, assembly GCF_040938575.1. Taxonomy (NCBI): domain Eukaryota; kingdom Metazoa; phylum Chordata; class Amphibia; order Caudata; family Ambystomatidae; genus Ambystoma; species Ambystoma mexicanum. The sequence goes on from NC_090922.1 coordinate 1,375,984,809, forward strand.
ACCTTTGCTTAGTCCAAGTGTTAATTGTGGTGCAGTTATATATATATATTTTTTTGATGAATGTTGGCAGCAAATGGGAAATGTTGGTTATGGTGGTGTGTTTGTTTTTTAAATGCATTTCAGCCATAGCCCACAGTATCTGCAAACTGAACACTGGCCTCCTGTCCAAATGAAAGTAAGTCCAAGACACTGGGCCTCATTAGGACTCTGGCGGTAGCCATGCTGGTAAATACCGGCACGGCTACCGCCGGAGTCATGAATTTTACGGTACCCGGCCATGGGGGCTTACCAGGGCATTACGGCCCTGGTGGTCCCGGTAATTGCCTATTGCCGGTCGCCGGAAAATATTACTCCCCATTTCCATTTCAGTCCCATTGGACTCAATGGGAAAGGGGAGGCCGGATGCACATGCCCCATTCATGAATGGTGCCGGTGCATCTGTCAAGGTCTGCGAGTGGCTGCAATTTCTAGCGGGCTGAAAGGCACCCACTCGCAAAACTCATAGTTTGCCAGTCCGGAAACAACAGTACCGGCAAGCTTACTGGTACCGTTGTTTCTGGACCGGCAACCTCGTAATGACCCCCACTGTGCAGCATTGTTCTGGATGTAACAGAGCCAACCATTAGTAACGGGATGACTAAGAACTTACTATGAGGGCTAGTCGTCCTTAATGTATACTAGCACCTGGGGCTGGTTGCTCAGAACATGGGCTGTACCTCACAGTATAAGCCTGTGTTCCCAGCAAGCTAACAGCTGCTCACAACTGCCCTGCCATCTTCCCTCCCTCTCTCCGGAATCCCTGCTTCTATCTCCTCGGCCTGTCCCACCCCTGACTAACATTTACCTGTTGGGGTTGTGGTGCCAACACGCTGCTCCTCTCTTGTCTCCTGGCCTACCAAGGAAATCATCAACCAAGGAAATGGAGGCGGGGTCCCTCTCAGAGCCTTGTTTCCATTTCCATGGCAGCCATGTTGGGTGAGTGCTTTTTTTTAAACAATGTGTTTTGCGCTTACTGTGAGCTGCTGTTTCAAAGAAAATCATTTATATTGGCGCCCAGGAATGTTAACTCGGAGTGCTAACTCAGGGCGCTAACAGCCATAACGATGAGTTATGAGGGCTGTGCTTGTGGTAACAATCCAGAGCGCTAGTTATTACTTCAAGTCCCAGGCTGTTTCCACCTGGTATGCCCCTCAGAGCTGGTGATTATGGCAAAGGAATTGTAGTAGGCATTCACACTAGCTCCTACAGGAAAGACTAGCAATATTGTCTACAAAGAAGCATTGGTTTAGTTCATTAAATAAACTTCAAATTAGGACTTGTCACATATAAATCATTATTGAGAGAAATAATAGGACTGACCATGAGTCCTCTACTTTCACACTGTTATGTTCTTACTTTATAAGGTAGTTTAAATGTAGAAATTAAAGTTCTGTCTCCATGCACCTTTCTGGTTTGTTTCTTGGCATCCTCGTATCCTGTACTATATGCTCATTCTACTATAATCCAAGAAGTGTACATAATTATAATATCTACTGCTAATTCTATCCTCAACCTGTGAAAGCTGTGTAGCACAATGCATTATTAACCATTCACTGACACCAGGCATCTTCCCTGCCGCTTTCAAAACCTGTCAAGTCAAGCCCCTTCTTAAAAAGCCCACCCTCAACCCCTCCTTCTATTAATTACTGCTCAATCTCAAACACCTGCTTCATTCCCAAACTCTTAGACTGGTCGGCATACACCCAGCTCTTCCACAGAATGCAACTGCCTACTCGACCCTGGCCAGTCTGGATTCAGACCACTCAGAGGAACAGAAACTTTCCTCATCTCCATCTGGCATGACATGAAAAGAACGGCAGACTCAGAAGGCTGTGCTGCACTTATCCTCCTTGGCCTTTCAGCTGACTGACACCATCGACTACTCCATCCTCATGGACAGACTCCACTCTCGAGGCATCAGGGATTCTGCTCTAAAATGGATCTCGTCCATCCTCTCCAACTGCTCACAAATCATGGTCCTCCACCCCTTATCCTCCCCCTTATCCTCCCCCTGCCTTCTCTCCAAAGGGGTGCCACAGGAGGGCGTGGCCCCCTCCTCTTCAATCTCTACCTAAGTCCACTCCCCGCACTCATCTTCTCTCATGACCTAACCTGCTTCAAATACACTGATGACACTCAGATCATTTTAAAGGGTTCCCAAGATCCCTGGTCTGCTCCCATCTTGACCTCACCTCCTGCCTCTCTGAAATCGACCACTGAATGACGGCTAACCACCCCCTATCAATCCTGTTAAAACAAATATCCTGATCCTTGGTGAAACCTCACTCTTCCACCACACCACCACCTGGCCACGCTCCCCAGGACCCCCACCCTTAGCACTGCTGTCAGTAAAAAATCTGGGATGCCCCTTGGCTCTAACACTCTCACCACATCAACACTGCATCCAGAACATGCAATTTCCACCTCTACATCCTCAGATGACATTTTCCGTATCTCACCTACCTTCACAGAGTCCCAGCAATCTTGACCATGATCCTCTCCTGCTTAGACTACGCCAATTCCCTATATCTGGGTGCTCCCGCATATCAGCTCAGAAAGCTCTGGTGGATCCGAAACTCTGAAGTCAGACTCCTCCTTGGCCTCTTAGAAGAGAACACATTACTCAAGCCCTTAGATTGCTCCACTGGCTTCCTATCAGCCGATGGGTGACTTTCAAGGATATGTGCATTACACACTGTGCCCTCCACAAGACAGGGCCAGAATTCTTCTACCACAAGCTTACGCACTACCAACCCATCATAAACCTTAGATCTGTCTCTGCACTCCTCTATGAGATCCCCCTTTTCAATTCCTCCAGAGTTGAAGTATCCTCCTTCTTTGCTCAAGCTCCCACCCTCTGGAACACTCTTTTCCCTCAGCATCTGCCTCGATGAGGACTTCCTGTACTTCAGGAAGGCACTCAAAAACTCTTTATTCTCTACAGCAATCTGAAAAACGTTCCCCATTTCAAACTTGCCTTCATGACACCTAGACCTTGACACTGTCAGTGCCTCCCCAGTGTAGTCACTAGAGCAAGTAAGGCAAAACTTAAGAGCAGACTGGACGATCAGATTACATATCTACATCAAAACCATGCTTCAACTGAGGCTCAAGGTATGTGGTTACACACCACTTCAGTGAACACAAGCCATAAACACGGCCGCCCACCCGCACATACACCAAACTAAAACACAGAGCACAACATCTCTGCCATCACAATGCAGCTACATCCTACGACAAAAAATTCAGTCTGGCTGGACACATAACAAGTCTCTTGTACTCGCACACTCACCTGACCACTGCTCAGCACCCATCCACATTTCTGACTATCATGCATTCTAATTCTTCTGAAATGTCCCTATACCTTGAACTTCAGTCCCCCAAGGGTGTTCCGCCTAAAAGCACGTTTGGCCATACTGTTGTATTAAAGGTGCTATATAAATGACCAACTACTACTACTTCTTGTGACATTGGTCAACTGGAGTTGCCTGTACTATTTGCATGTCAAGGAGCAGTACACAATACATCTGATGGTGTGGAGCAAGCAGATGTATAATTTTTTTTTATTTGAGGTTGGGGTGATTAAAGTGACAGCCACTCCATATCACCTGGAGATCGAAACCAGAGATCTATCTCAGGTGTGGGTGGTGCATTCTGTGTTGTTTTTCTCTGCATTCCAACACTCATAGGGCCTCATTACGAGGTGGGCGGTAAGGGTTAACCGGCACCGGTAAGGAGACTGGTGCCGGTAAACCCTTACTGCCCTATTCTGAGGTCCCTTAGTGGATCCCGCTATGGGCGTCTGGTTTTACCAGGCACCCTTAGCGGGAGTCGCTAAGGGACCAGCGAGCTAATAACGGGCCCGCAATTAGCGGATCCATTATTAGCTCCATCCCCATTCCCATTGAGCCCTATGGGGGCTCGAATGGGAATGGGGAATGGTCCTCGGAATGGGGACTTACCGGGTCCTCCAAGGTTGGAATGACCCGGTAAATCCCTATTTCGAGAACCCGGACCCAGAATGCGGTAAGCGGGTAGCCATGGTGCCTATAGCACCATGGCTACCTACTACCTTGTAATGAGGCCCATAGTGTTGTTTTCCATTATAAATGTAGAGGTAGAAGTGCTAGAATGCAAGGAAAGGTATCAGGGCTGAGTGACCTATTGACATGTGACTGTAAGACAATTCGAGATGTCTGTTTTGTTTGTGGTTATATTATTAACAATAGTCGTTTACTTGCTGTTTATTGCACCATTGTATTATTATTTTTGTATGTGTTTCGTGCATTTAGGAGGCTTTCGCATCCTTTCACACAACAAGTAAGTAAATAATAACATTGACATTGCTTATTAAAATCACATCTGACAGATCACTTTAAAAAGTCATACATAGAATTAATGTTAAGTCAAACATGAAGGGTGAGGCTGAAATAACATAAATTCTGCGCAAAATATTAACACCCGGAACTGATCCGAGCTATAATTCACAAATCTAGCATATCCTTAGAATATAGGTCATGCAAGATCGCACAGTTGTCTCGGGAGGATAGCTCAGGGCAACACACTCACCATGGAAAACAAGACGACATGGAGCAGCACAGGTTCAATCCACGGGTCCACGCTTAGAAACCTCTGGGTATTAAGTGTGTTATAAATAACAAATTACATTTAGTCAATATGTGTCTAGCTGTCTCAACCTGCAAGGTACATAGACGGCATAGGCAGTCTTCTCTTTTTATTCCCTTCCATTCACCAGTATTTACCAAAACCAGCAGTAAATCAAAGCGTAGGCAAAGAATAAACCTTATTAAAGCAGGGAAATGGAGCATGAGCAAATATTTCCTAGAGGACTCCCTAAACAGGCCCTGATGGGAGTAGTCTACATATTTAGGCAGATCCGCCATCCTATTTATGGATAAAATACCAACCAAATTGCGTGTTTTTCCTTTTACTCTATTCAAAAACAGGGGGATATCTAATAATCCATTACAGGGTAAGTTGATATTCTGGCAGTGCTTTTCTGCCATAGTTTCAAGGTCCCGAAACCAAACACTCTTAGACAACCGATCACTATGTGCTTGTGTGCTATATAATAGGGAGGTGGTTGAGCTTTAGTTACATTTTATATCCACCCAGAACTTACAAGCAGCGATACTCCATAAAGATAAACGGGACTGTAGGCCTAGATCCAATCTTAATGCCTCCACAGGAACCGCACTTGGGATGTTCAAGAGAGAGCGTAGAATGTTTGCCTCTAACCTCAGGAGCCATAAGATTTCCAGTGCATATAAAATAGATGGAATTATGCATGTTGTATATGCTACTAGAGCTTCTATTGATCTGCCACCATTATTATATATGACCCTGCAAATCGTCAGCCACTGCCCATTCCTCGAGTTGGGCTGGCTATTTTTAGAACATTAACTTTTGAATAGGATAGCATTGCGTTTAATGATCGCTATAACCCTATTTTAGTCATATCCATAATTTCTATATCATCGACATACATTAGGCAAACAGTTTTAAATTTTCCAAACTGAGGGGGAAAGCTAGGGATGGCTTTCAAGGCCAAATCCAGGTCTGACACATATAGACACATTTGGATTATAAGGCAAAGGTGCCAGTCCTCAGCCCTGTTTGAGTCCCGAATTAGTGCAGTAATAACCAGCTAGAACACCCTCTGGTGAAAATCTGACTCTAACAATAGTGTCACAACAGAGTCATTTTTAAAAGTACAACAGAGAGCTATCCCACGCTATAAGGTTTTCCCAAAGTGGGAGCAAATCACACTGTCAAAGGCTGGACAATAGTCTACAAAACATAGGTACAGTGGAGCCTCCGAGTAGCGATATAGTTATAGATGGTCCATCATCTCTATCTTCCTCTGAGGACCGGAATTGATTCCCTATAAATCTGCCCCAATCAGCTTCAGCCACACAACTTAGTGGAAGTTCTATTTCCAAAATTAACTATTTGGTTGCTGCGAGCTGTGATGCTTTTCAATGCATATGGCTGCGTAGTTAACAAGGTCAACATTTCCATTTTTAAGAAGATTTGGAATTATACACATTAAAGTCTGGAGAAGAACCTATCCCTAGAACCATTTCCCATTAATTGCTGCCTGATGACCTCACATTAGTTGACATTAAGTTTGTTAATTACAGATCCAAGGAAAACTACAGAATGGAAACTCTATTTGAAAGCCCAGCAAGAACTTTGAGGAAGTCATGCCAGCTCTAGTCCGGATGCAAACCTCTACTCCTGCAACTTTGGCTGACTCACACCCTGACACAGCCATCTCTAACCTTCATCTCTCTATCTCTAACACTCTGGATGTCCTTGCCCCCGTCACCAGGATCCAACTGAAGCCCAAATCCAAGTGCAACTCTTGCTATGATTCCGGCCTCGCCACCCTAAAACGCAAGTGTAGCGCGGTGGAGCGCATTGGGCGCACCCACTGACAAGCTCCAAAGGCAGTACATACTCTCAGTCCTCTCTAAGAAGAGAGTCTGCATCCAAGTCCACATCTCTGTGGCATCTAACAACTCGGCCAAACTTTTGAAATCTGCAAGGAGCTGATCAATCTTGCAGCAGTCTCTATCTCTCCTGTTCCCTCCCAGGTCCACTGCATGGCCTTGGCATCTCATATCATTACTAAAACTCAGGACATCCTGCCTACCCTCACTTCCTCTACCTCCTCTACCTCCTCTTCCTTCTCCTCTACCGTTCCTGGAGTGTCTGAGGCTGTCTTTCCTCCTCCTTTCCCATGTTCACCCCTGACAATGTTTCTAGACAAGTACGACCTATGAAAATCTTGTAAAAACAGGTTCTCCCCTGCTCATCCAGAACAATCAAGGAGGACCACATTGATACCCTTGCTCCAGTCTTGGCATATTTCTGCAATCACTCCTTTGCCACTGGAACTTTCCCCTCCCCCTTGAGCACTCTCTTGTGCATCCCCTTCTAAAGAAGTCCTCGGATGATCCTTCCTCTCTGGCTAACTATCGCCAATCTCCATCACTCCTTTCATGTGAAAACCCTTGGAAATGCTGGCCATCTCCCAGCTTAATCTACATACTGAATCTGTTGATTGCCTCCATGACTACCAGTCTGTCTTCAGAGCTGCCAGAAGCACGGAAACTGCTCTCCTGAACACCCGTGAAGACTTGCTCTCCAATTTTGACTGTAATCTCCCTTAAGTTCTCATTCTCCTCGATCTATCCTCTGCTTTTGACACAGTCAACCAGTCCATCCTGCAAAATTGTCTCTGTGACAACCTTGGTATTACTGATCCGGCCCTGGCCTGGTTGACTTCCTTTCTCACTGACCCTCTCAGGTCCAAATGGAGTACTTCCCCTCTTCTATCTCTCTCTCAACTTGTGGTTTTCCCCCATGGTCTAACCTCTCCCTTGCTCTTCAACCACTACTTGGCACCTCTTGCCCATGGCATCGCTATTTTCTGCTTTAATTTTCAATATTATGTGGATGACATGTGGCTCTCTTTCAGGCTCCCCTCAGCCAACCATGCTTTTTCATGAATGGTGTGCCACCAATGATCTCTGCCTTAATGCCAGTAAGATTGAGATACTCCGTCATTGAGACATAGCTCCCTCCTTTCCTCTCTCTCTCTCTGGCTGCCCACTCTGGGTATGCTTCCTGCTCCTTCTTGTGAGGCTAAGAACCTTGGTGACATCTTTGACTCCACCCTCTCCTTCATTCCTCACTTTTTTAATGTCTCTAAGAAGTCAAACTATCAGCTGCACCTCCCCAGAGGTATTCTTCCTTATCTTACTTTCCCCCAGAATCTCACTCTTTCCAGAGCTCAGGTCCATTCTAGGCTGGAATGTTGCAAGAGTCTCTTTCTAAATCTTCCTGCCTCTACTCTTTGACCTTTTGAACTTATCCAGAACAGAACTGCTATCTCTCCGGCTCTGCAATCTCTTCAATGGCTGCCCGGGGCTGCAAGGATCAGCTTCTAGGCCCTCTGCATCATCCACACAGCTTCCTCGGGCCTGAGACTGCTCTATCCCCAACTTTCTCTTCCAAAACATCTTCCTTCTCGAGCTCTCCGCTCATCCACCTCCAACCCTCTGAGGGTCAGACGCTTCTCCAAGCAGAGTGTTAGGGGCAGCTCTATCTCCTCAGCTATGGCCTCCCTCCGGAACAGCCTCTCTGCCTCTCTCAAACTTGAGCAGAACCTCCTCTGGTTTCTGAAGAAACTCAAGACCTTCCTTTTCGCTTCTGCTTTCTCTCTTCCTCTCCCCTCCTGATGAACCTGACTGCTCTGCGCACTGGTAACCTGGTCAAACTCTGAACTCAGGCTAAGGCTCCTGCATGCCCAGGTGCCCTCGCACTGCTTCCAGGCTCCCCAGCACTTAAGGGTCTGTATCTGCAACCCTACAGTCCCATCTCTCTGCACTTATGAGCCACCCGTTGGCTGCACTAGTGAGTTAACTGCACTTCCCGCTTCCCTCCCACACTTGCACAATCTGAATGACACAAGGCCTAGTAAGATCATTATTTTGTTCTCCCTTTGTTTCCCCTTCCTTATCTTTTCGCGCCCAGAAACACTTGTGTACAGGCGCGTTATAAATGCCACATAACATCATATCATATCAAGACCCATTAGCATCCTCAGCAGGGGTGATAGCCAAACAAGGAGCTCAGAACTTGGGCTGTATTCTCTGTTATAAGCCCGTGTTCGAAGCTCCCCCACGGTTGTGCGCCCTGGTGCAAAAATGCATTGAAAGTGAATGTTTTGTGTACATGGACAATTTTTACCCTAGTGCTTATACCATCCAATAATGCACTTTGTCATGGTACAAATGTTTTCTAATACAACCCCAATTTGTTTCCACTAGGGCAAATGCAACTTTGCACTTGCACATTTACAAGGTTTCTATAGTCTGGCCCCTGATGACTGGCACTTCAACCTGCATTTTCTATGCACTTAACCCATTTTCATAGGGGCAATCCAAGGCATATAAATATACAATTCAATTGTAAGTGACTTCAATCCAGCAATCCAACTAAGTCAATGCCTAGTCTGGGATGCCCGATTGAAGCCCTTATTAATATATTTCTATGTCGAATTCTTTGAATCTGGATGATAAACCCTTATATAACGCCCCTCTATTTGAATCCCCCTGACCTCACTGAGCCAAGAAGTAAGTTTGTTTTGCAAATTAAAAGATTTATTTGAGGAATAAAACAATATATATCACACTTTTATGAATAAATTAATATTTGATAGCACACTTATGAATATAATAGTGATCATCAATGGATAATATTACAATATCACAATTCTTTGATCACTTAGGAGTTGGTATAGAAAGAATAAGGTAGCAGAGAATGCTTTGTATGGTTTCAAGGAAATGAAAGATGGGAAAGAATGCAACACAGAAATAAACTTGATATGAATTCAATCAGAAGATAATATGATCACTTTTTCCCCTACTCACTCCCCCCTTATGCAATATGAAGATATGGAAAGGAGAGCACACAGGTTTCCAGAATACAATCAAATGCAGTTCAGTTCCAGTTCCCCCCAGCAAGCTTAGAGAAAACCGGTATGATTTTAAACAGGCAAAATACTTTTAAATTTGATTGCAATGAAGTGAAAAATATGCTAAAAATGATTTTAATTTGCTAAAGGAGATTCAGGGTAGGTGATAGTTACTTTAGATTGGTACAGGTCAACACTAGCAATGACTCATGAGTGATTATCAGGTTGAAAACGAATTTCAGCTGTGGAAAGCAAGAAGCAGCTATTTTTACAAGTGGTGAAATGAAGCTAATTTTCAATTCGCTGCACTTTTTCCACGTGCGTATATCGCGATTACGGAAAAACTATAAGGAGTTGGAATGTCGGTTCAAAAGATACGGACGTTTTTGTGGAGGTAGATTTCAGAATGACAGATGGTGCTTTTACAGATTTGAAATCACAGAATGGACAAACGATTTCTATACAGTTCTGGTCAGGTTGAAATGGTGTAAATAATACTATTTTAGACTTAGAAATTGGTTCCGTACAGTTCTTAGACGGGATACTCACTCCTAGTTTTGGACTGGAATGGACCTCGTCAAAGATCTGGTCAGGTTTGGACTGCACTCTCGCCACCGGACAGTCAAGCACTGGTTCTGCTCACAGCGTGGCCTCTGTTCTGCTATCGGCACTGCACAGCGGTCTGGTCTGGGTCTAACGGGTTCTGGATACAGTTCTACTTTCTGGGTCTGGTTCTGGCACAGGGTTCAAGCCAGAAGCAAAACAGCTCACCCGGCTGTTGAATAGTTTAGTTAGGTTGCTGGATTCTGAGGCCTGCTGAGAAGAGTTCAGCTTGTGTATTAGGCCTCAGTGTCTCCGAGGTTCTAGAGTTTGGGTTCTAGAGTTTTGGTTCTGGAGTCTGTCTGGAATCTGGAGCCTCAGGAGTCTGGAGACTTTGTCTGTATATGGTCGGGCAGCGTGCTGCGCAGGAATCGATGAGTAGTGGAAAAATGAGTATATCTATCTGGATCTCAGTGATTCTTTTTATGTGTTTCCAAAGGGTGTGTGGAGGCAGGCTTTCTATGCCCAACACACTAAGAATTTGATAGGTTAAAGGATTTAATGTCCTTTGACTGGAGAAGGGAGTAGTGAGTCAGAATGAGTCATCAAGTATCATCTTTATGGCTGAAGGAAAGAACACTCCCCTTTGGTTTCTCAAGAAAATCATTTTTTTCATAATCAAATCTGCTTCCTAGATACACAAGTTGTTGAGAATACATGTACATATCACATATTAATTAAGACAAGTCTCTGTTTAACCCTGCTCTTTCTAAGAGGTTGGGTTCAGAAATGACAACTTATTCCCGTTTTTGGTAGGTTTCGCAATATTGGTTTTTAACCAAATCTTACACGGAGCTATACCCTCTCTCTGGGCATATTACAGTAAGTTTTCATTTTTCTAGCATAAACACAGTGTCTACAATATTAATAGATACCGGGCTTGGCCTCAAAACATCCCCCGGCCTCCAACTTCATCTTCAACTGTGAGTGAAGGTGTCATTTTAAGAATCTCAAAATTGTACATTTCTATCAGCTGGTTACAATTAGTTATCAGTATTTTTATAAAACATATATTTGCCTTCACTTCAGTACACCCATTGGTTTGTCCCTGCCCCTAGAAACTTGGCTTGACTCAGAGGTCACATGTATTGTTTTTCCTAGAGCAGTGTGGACAGTTACACCCAAAATCAGCATAGTCTATTCAATTGAAATAGTCTATTGTCTTGTGTTCCTGCTAGCATACCAGGGTGCCACTCTCCATCTAATTAACATGACCATGCGATTTCCTGCCTTGTTGCTGAGAAGACTAGATGTGAAGAGTTCTCATAGAAAAGCAAGCCTTTTGAAGTCTCAGCTAACTCAGGTTACTGTTTAGCTTCTGAAATACAGGTCTCCTGTCGGAATTTAGATCACCAGCGCCGGTCAGTGGCGAGCACCGGTACTGCACCTATTTTTGACAGCTGTCTTACCAGTAAGCAATCCTCAAAATATACTTTGTTCAAATATAGATTCACTTCTGTGGACCTCAGATTCATGTAGATTCTTGTGGAAGAATGATGTTGACCCCCCAACAAGGAGGTGGGAACTTTTTATTGGTTTTGGTGAGCCATTATTTTAGCAATTCTTGACATCAAGAAAATGAATTCCCAACAGCTCTGGGTTGCTTTTGGCAATCAGTATTGCTATTCCCAAATGGTTTCAGGCTACTGTGTGTGTAGCCCAATGGTGGTTTTAGGCAGCAGCCTCCTGTGCTCACTAATATAGGCAAAAGTGGGTGGCAGCCTATTTTTCAGATTTTTACTGTGCATTTTTGGATGATTTCTGGTGAGCAGCATGCCTTCCGGTGGCCACTCTAATGTTTCTGCTGCCAGCGATGTTGTAGGGCTTGGATGCGTGGGTGAAAACAACCCACACAATGAAGAACTGTAAAAGCTAAAACTACTACCTTTACAGTGTTGTTTTTAAGATGGAGTTCGCTTAGAAAAGAAAAGCAAACAGCTCAGAAACCTAGTTACAATTCAATGCTTATATGTTAAGGAACATAGGGCCTGATTTACAAAACGCGTTTCAATTAGATTTTTCCTTTGGAAATCCCCTCTTACCCATAGTGTCTATACTATTCTCTGTTTCTAGTTATATGCGTTTATTAAAAAATCACGATTTTCTACATATCATGCGGTTAAAAGTGCAATGTTGAAAAACTGTAGAATCTGAAATGAGCTTAAACTAATAAATATTGCACACGGTTAAAAGTAGCCTGGCTTTTCAAGGATTTATATCAGAACATACATACTATGCATCCAATCATAACAAGATATGGAAAAATTAATCAAGTGAAAGTGGGACCAATATCAGCCAGCAACGAATGACACAATTGTGACCCTGTTTTGCAATGGGTAATTTGTGCACGGTCACATTCTGTGCCGAATTTTTGCAGTAACAACATTATCATTTCTGACTGTCTGCTCAGATGTGCAAGCAAGATGACATCGCCAGGCATACCAGTTAGCATCAGAAAACTAGTATTTTGTATGAAATTTACCTTGTAGAAAAATAATCCAAAATACTGAAACAAACATTGAGAGATGGATCAGACAATGTATATTTAACAGAACAAAAATAAAATAAGTTATACACAATTATTGCTTTCAAAAGAACAGTGTCATATGTGACATATTTTATGTTAAAACAGGGCTAGATGTTATATTTTTAACTAACTTTACCTTTGCTGAAAATTCTACTGTCTTCTCTACAAAAAAAGTCTAGTCTAGAATAAAGTGCCCAGGTTTTCTTTAAATGGCCGGAGATTAGGTGATACGTTGAAGATCTTTCAAGCATCACACTTGTTCTGCTTCTGTCGCATAAATGTGGTATGCACGTCTTCCCCTTCTATGTTGAAGTGGCTTGCCTCATAAGGGGCATGCTTGGAGCATCATATAGAACAGGAAATCCACATTTAGTTCCTCCTGGTTACAGATAGACAAAGTGCCTAATTTTGGGGTTCGTTACATGTGGGGCAGATTGTTACACAAGAACACCTTGACAGGTAAATACTTCTTATGGTTGCGGTATTCTTGAAAATCCACCCAATACAGAGTTGAAACTTAACTCAGTATTAACACAGTGCAATTCCCACAACACTGCTGGGGTTTTTCCAGGAAAACCACTTGCCTCTCTTTTTTAATCGATTTCCACTACAACTTTCCTGACGAAAATGGCTGATGTGCAGTTGTGGTTCTTATCCCTACTGCACCTCACAAACACACATGGATTGCCAAACACTCACACGACTTCGAACACACATGCAGAACACAACACAACTTTTCAATTGCCCAGAGAATGGTGACCATGCACGAACCACACCTGCATTCACCTTGAACTCAACCTAACTTTGCCACTGCACGGGGATTAGGAGCCACACACATTCGGCCCATGCAGACCTGTGAAACACACTCAAAATAAAGAGAGACTAGACAGGTAAACACTTTAACAGGCAGCATTATTAGGTAACTAATGAATGTAGATTGAGATATTTGAAATTAGAAAACATCACATACATCTACCAACTTGGAATTGCTCATGTGCCAATTATAACACACCTGAAACTCTATCACTCAGTGGACCCAAACATTAACTTGAAATATATCAGAAACATTCATTTTCTTGCTCAAACATCCAGCACATACTGTTTACACATCAGATGAATAGGTTGTTGCACAACATGGCGTACAATGTTCCCTACATATCAACGGGCCATATGGATTGGATTGCTGCCTATACAACAAGCACACATGTTAATTTGTTAATTATTAACAATGACAACCTGCTTTATACTCCACAAATGCAATTACAACTGAAGACCTATGTTCATGGTGCATTCCTTTCCTATTTTAAAGAATAATGTTCTGTGTCCGTTAGGGTGCTGTTGTCAGGCTAATTTTCCCATATATTTTTTTTTTAATTTGAATTTAATTGCATAGCAATTTTTACAAAAGGACAAACATACATAAAAAAGAAAAAATCTGTATCCATTTTGGGTTTTTCATACACCCAATTTGGTCATGTTCTAAAAGTTTCCAGCCTTTATAGATTTCTTGTTTTCTTGATTTACCTGCTGTTAGGGAAAATATCAATAGTCGGTGGATATACTTTCCGAATGAATCTGACTACTACAAATCACCCATGACGTGTAAGTTCCACTCATCAACGCAAACCATCGTTGATCATCATCCAATGTTTGCAGAGAATGGAAAAGAGGTGTTAAGAGCTGCTGGTGCTCAGCAATCAGGCCAGGGCAATTAATCATCACGTGATGGATTGATTCTTTCTCTGTCTCGATCTCACAAAATCGACACCCAAGTGATTGGTTCAAGCCTCTTATGGTCAGGATTTAGTTGGCTTGGATTAGGTTAAGACGTGCTCTTATGAACGTTTCCCTGTAACGGCGATCTGGAAATTTAAGGAGATAAGGCTGCAAGTCATTTAGCTTCAAAGCATGATGCAGTGTCTCTTTGGCCATTTTAGAAGCATTTGCCTTCTCCAAACTTCAAATCCAGTCAGCACGGAGCAGTTTGTCCTTCACACGCATTGGATTTGTGATGAGATCTTCTTCTGTGCAGCATAGGTCTGCCAAAGTTGTCTTAAGATGGGTAACCCAATGGGACAAACGTGCCAACGGTGTGTTCATGATTTCTCTGTTGATTAGGCTCAACACCTTTGGACCATTTGGTATCATTATTTTTCGATACAGAGAAAGCCTTTTCCAGTCCAGTGCTACTTGAATTGATGATAATGATAGTTATCTGTGCAAAACGTCGATTTGGAGTGAGTCTGGAAGGCTTCTTGTTTTTTTCCAGAAAATCGATTCTAGGCACCCCCAGGTCGCTACATGGATGCCCAGGATACCGTTGGTGCCGTATGTTAGAGATGGAATCATCTACCCCTTATAGTTCATTATAGCAGCCGCCAGGGAAAATCAGCCAAATCTAACATCCATGATTTTTACCTTGCTGGCCAGTTGTTTGGCAATGGGGTCTCTACTGGGCTGTTGTTAGTGATGGTTCACAGGTATTTAAATATCTCAATTTTTTCAATCGGGTTAGAGTCCACATTCCAGGTGAAGGGGTTGGTCTTCTGGGTCCCTCGTTTGAATCGCATTACCTTGGTCTTCCCTTGGTTTATTTCAAGACGGTTCAAAGTGGTATGTCTATGCAGACTATCCAGCTGTCTTTGCAAGCCAATTCTTCTTTGATCTATTAATATGAGGTCATCCGCATAAACCAGGTGGATCACTTTCTCCCCTCCAATTGTGGGTAGAAAGGATCTCAACATTGGCTCAAAATGATGGATATCCGAGGTGAAAAGATTATATATGCCAGGGCCAGAGGGCATCCCTGCTTTACTCCTCAATGTGTTGGGATTTGAGATGACAAAAGCCCTGCTTGATTCAGCCGAACTTGGATTTTAGTATCCATGTGGAGTGCTTTTAAGGGGCCCATTATTTCTTCTGGGCATCCTAAAACTTCTAGATTTGTCCAAAGAAGTTGGCGATCGACTCTGTGGAATGCTTGGACAAGGTCCATGAAGGCTATGAAGAGCTGATCTTTGCTGGAGTGAGTCTTGTCTTTCAGGATGCTTAAGAGCATAATGTTTGCAGAGGTGCCCACATTTTTAACAAATCCAGTCTGGAATGGGTCAATCACATTGATGTTTACAGTCCAAGCCGAAAATGTTTCCAAAAGGAAGGTTCCAAAGATTTTTCCTATCACGTCCAGCAACGCTATCGGTCTGAAGTTCTACGGATCAGACGTGTCCCCTTTCTTGTAAATTGGGACTATTACCACTAGCTTCCATCAAGCTGGAATTAGCCTTCCTTTCGAGATGTCACTAAAATGGCTTGGATGAAAAGCGACCATTCCCGTGGATGTTCTCTTATAATGGCGTTTGTCAGGCTGTCCGGGCCAGGTGCCCTTGATCTGTTAAGTTTTTTTAATTTTTCCATTATGCCAGATGCTTCGTAGTCACAGTCCCATGAAAGACCAATTTCATTTGGTTTTCTAGCTTCACAACGGTGGTTAGGGTCAGTGAAAAGGGAATAGAAGTGGGTTATCCAGGTTCTCTCGTTCACGCTATTTGATGTTACCTCCCATAATTCTCTATACTTTGTATAAATGTATCTGAAAAAAATGCCATTGGTGCTTGACTACACAGACGGAACCCAGGGTGTATGCATTGTTGTTTGTAGAGCTAACACATTTCTCCCCTCGCACACCATACTGCACCTTCATAATTTAGCGGAAGGCACAGGCTCATTCCACACACCCAGCACTCAAGTGTAATAACAAACACTATCACACAACACCTCTGCCATAGGGATGCAGCTACTTTTAACAACAAACATTCGAGCTGTAGCTTCCGACATACTTCTCTATCTCCTTAATCACGATCCATCCTGTTTAGTCCATAGATTCCCTCTGCTGCGTCCATCCACACACCATTCAGACATGGGTGACACCCTCATATACCTTTAATGGCTGAAATAGCTCCTACCAATTACCCACTTTACCCACTTTGGACTCCATTCTTCCGAGGACTTTCAACTAACAAGCTAATTGGGACCATAATTATGGTGAAAGGCGCTATACAAATGACAACATGAATGAATTAATTAATTAATTCATAGCACCTTGATGTGCCCAAAACGTGCTAATGCAGATCTATCTATATCCATGGCTGCAGGGCGTGTTCCATAAGCACTCCAAAGTCTGTTTCCAACTTCTCTGAAGGATATGTACAGAGAGTTTGCATTCCAGCTAGTGTACACATGCAGAAAGAACTACGGACAAGGCAAACTGTCCATAGAAGACCCCACCTTGTAGGCCACTTAGTGCAGAACAAAAGCACAACACAAACGTCCTCATTGTAATGCGTCTGCATTGTCTTCACAGCCCTCTCCTGACTCTCCTGACTCTCATGACTAGCAGCAATGTGCTTTGGACCCACTTCTGTGTCTCACGCATCCGAGTATTACCTCATATACCAGCTACTTCCTTCTCACTGGATGCAACAGAGAAGGCAGCAAGAGTGCTCATTTGGTTACAATCATGACAATATGGACCACATCCTCTAGCTGCTTCAAACACTGCATCAGTGAGGGCCATCTTGTGGTGTATCTTTTCTGAGGCTTCCTTCAGTGGCAAAGAATCCAAAGGCTTCAGTTATCCTCTCCAGTGCCACAACTCCTCTGCATCACAGGTGGCAGTACCTCATAAATATAATTCCCTACTACCACTCTCCTCAGCTGGTGTTACTACAATATTGGTTTGCATTTTTTAGATGATGTGAGCTATGCACGGGGAGATCAGTTGTGGGGTTAATGTCATTCTAAAATGATTGCCCTCGTACCTTGCTTGCCTAATACCTAGTCCTGTGACAGTCTGGATTACCCTTTATGCATGTGTTATGGTTTCTTTGAAACATTATTGTGACTCCACCTCTCCCAATATGGTGAATTTGTACCAATATGGACATAATATATTCCACAATCTATTGATGTATTTACACATATATAATATCATATAATAAAGTGCTCATTCGTAACTAGTTACTACAAACACTTTAATATGTTAGAAACAAGGATTAGTTCAACAAGTACATGTCGTGGGCTTATTATATTATAATCTCAACCTTCATTGATACATTTTCCCTTCACTTGGTTGGCTAGGGTGGGAGTAATACAAAGTGTGTCACACATAAGGAGCACTGATATGTCTTTATTTTTATCAGATTGAACCTGGGTTAACATCACCTTGGCAGTCTAATAGCTCACAGGTTTGGCTGTGTTTGGTGCGCACACCTAAGGTATGTAGACATGGTTTGTGAGGTAGTAGATGAAAGTGGAAAAGGAAGAGGACTGGTAAGAGGAAAGCATTTTAAAAACAATTGCCAATACAGCCATTGCCAGCAACAATGGCCCCGCACTGATGCTCGGAACAATCAGCAGCATGCTTCCACAAGGAGCTCAGCTCGAAAAACAGCAGGAGACACTACCTGGCGGGCATCAGTAGCTCTCTGTCCTCAACACCAAGCCAGCGAGAGCTCCGAGAGAGCACCAGCTGCCAAAGCTGTAGCCTTCAACAATGTCAACCCTGATGAAATTTCATCTCATTTAATTTCGTCATTTGTATAGTGCCTTTCACCATGGGTATGGTCTCATCGTGCTGTAGGTTAAACGCCTTCTGAAGTTCAAAGTCTGTGAAATACTAGTATCCATGAGTGCCTAATGGCCATTAAAGGTTGTGAGGGCATGGCCGAATCCCTGCTAGCCACCCATGTGGAATTGATATGCGTACAGATGGAGAGAAGTACACTAGGGAAATCACCAACATTTCTAATACATCTGGGTTGATAAATGATGATGTGTGTATTCTGAATGCATCCAGATATCATTCGGTGGCTACCTTCAAGACCGCACTTGGTCGTAAAGTTGGCATTCTTACAGATCCTGCATTGCATGTAGTGGGACACATTCTACAATCGCCTAGAAACCATAACATGCTCGCCTTCATGGACCTGAACACGTGCAGCACCTTGTTCAACTGTGAAACTGTAATGTGGATGCCCTCATGGTTGTATCCTGGTCAACTGCCTGCCCCTTCCAAGTGCTATGCAAGTTTATCACCACCAGCGACTCCATTAAAGTGGAAGAAACTGCCCACTCTCAGTATCAGTCTAAGTGCAATATATTGCCCATCCTTTATGTTCATCTAAGTGTGATATTGTAGGATGCATTGACCCACTAGCTCTGCCCTGCGACATCACTGTGTGCTGGTGGCACCAGAACCAGCAAAATGGCAGCAAAAAGCCCTATGCACGCTAAACCTCTGAGAATTGTGCAGTGAAACCAGAAAGTTGGTCACCAATCTATTTTGCCTGTGTCAGTAGTGGAACAGGAGACCACACTACTGAAATCTGTCATTGGGCTCCCCACAGAGTGTAAATGGAAACTACATGAAAGGCAGTGCTTCATTGCAAGGAAACCCAGACGTGCTCTGAAATCCATTTTTCCTTGGTTCCTGAAATCACAAAATAATGGTTCAAAGCATCAGAAAATATCCAACATCCTTGCTGGGTGTTTCCGGTCACTGTATTTAAAGTATCCACATAAGCACACAATGTCAGGAGAAGCAGATTTCATCACAAGAATATCCACATTAAAAAAAGGTGTTTGCCTGGGAAAATCTGTCAGATATGGGCGCAGTACCGCTGGCTGCCTGTATGAAAGCTGTCATTTACAGGCCGATTCATGTAATTCCTCACAAAAGTGTCGCACGCGGCTGGCACACAGCGTGCCCGTGCGAATGTCCGCGCCAGCCGCGTGCGATAAAATTAATTTACGCGCACAGCGTATTCATGGATTCTCGCCTCCAAAAGCAGACGTGGCGCAGAGTGGTGCAGCGACCCTGCAGCAGCGCCAGTTACGCCCCCAAGAACGCCGTCGCGCAAGGAAAAGCCATCAAGATCGCAAAACCATCGCAAAGGGCTGCGCCAACCCTGGACCAGTTTACCAGACTGGCAAACAGCAAACGCAAAGCGGGGAACGTGTATTACGGGTTTCGGGAACACGCGATCTGGCCTGGGGGAGCGTGTGCGTGTATTTCAGAGGTGCGCGAGAAGTTTTACACGCGATCGGCCTGGGTGCGTGTATTTCAGGGGTGCGCGAGAAGTTCCACATGCGATTGGCCTGGGCACGTGTATTTCAGGGGTGCGTGAGAAGTTTCACATGCGATCGGGCCTGGGGGAGCGTGTGCGTGTATTTCAGGGGTGCGCGAGAAGTTTTACACGCGATCGGGCTGGGTACGTGTATTTCAGGGGTGCCCGAGAAGTTCCACACGCGATTGGCCTGTGCGCGTTTATTTTAGGGGTGCGTGAGAAGTTCCACACGCGATCGGGCCTGGGGGAGCGTTTGCGTGTATTTCAGAGGTGCGCGAGAAGTTTTACACGTGATCGGCCTGGGTGCGTGTATTTCAGGGGTGCGCGAGAAGTTCCACATGCGATTGGCCTGGGCACGTGTATTTCTGGGGTGCGTGAGAAGTTTCACATGCGATCGGGCCTGGGGGAGCGTGTGCGTGTATTTCAGGGGTGCGCGAGAAGTTTTACACGCGATCGGGATGGGTACGTGTATTTCAGGGGTGCGCGAGAAGTTCCACACGCGATTGGCCTGTGCGCGTTTATTTTAGGGGTGCGTGAGAAGTTCCACACGCGATCGGGCCTGGGGGAGCGTTTGCGTGTATTTCAGAGGTGCGCGAGAAGTTTTACACGCGATCGGGCTGGGTGCGTGTATTTCAGGGGTGTGCGAGAAGTCTCACACGCGATTGGGTCTGGGGGAGCGTGTGCGTGTATTTCAGTGGTGCGTGAGAAGTTTTACACGTGAATGGCCTGGGTGCGTGTATTTCAGGAGTACGCGAGAAGTTCCACACGCGATTGGGCTGGACGCGTGTATTTCGGGGGTGCGCGTGAAGTTCCACACGCGATCTGGCCTGGGGGAGCGTGTGCGTGTATTTCAGAGGTGCGCGAGAAGTTTCACATGCGAACGGGCTGGGTGCGTGTATTTCAGGGGTGCGCGAGAAGTTCTACACGCGATCGTGCTGGGCGCGTGTATTTCGGGGGTGCGCGTGAAGTTCCACACGCGATCTGGCCTGGGGGAGCGTGTGCATGTATTTCAGAGGTGCGCGAGAAGTTTTACACGCGATCAGGCTGGGTGCGTGTATTCCAGGGGTGCGCGGAAATTTCTACACGCGATTGGGCTGGGTACGTGTATTTCAGGGGTGCGCGAGAAGTCTCACACGCGATTTCAGCAGGGTAGGTGTATTTCAGGGGTGCCGGGGAGTCCTACATGTGATTTGACAGTGTTGGTCCTCCCAGGTGTTCCCTGTACACCCTCCACGGCCCCTGCAGGCAGCCCACACCACAGGGGACTACCCTGCATCCCTGGTCATGTCCCGCAGGCAGCCCACCCAACATGGGCATGCCCCCAGCAAAGGCATATGTCTCCTTGTACTACTGATCACCAACTCATGTCCCCTTGCACCCCCACCCCCCAGCATTGCGGGGCACCTGCAGGCAGGCCCCCACTCATGTCCCACTCATGTCCCCCTGCACCCCCACCCCCCAGCATTGCGGGGCACCTGCCAGCAGGCCCCCACTCATGTCCCACTCATGTCCCCCTGCACCCCCACCCCCCAACAATGCGGTGCACCTGCCAGCAGGCCCCCACTCATGTCCCACTCATGTCCCCCTGTACCCCCACCCCCCAGCATTGCGGGGCACCTTCAGCAGGCCCCCACTCATGTCCCACTCATGTCCCCCTGCACCCCCACCCCCCAGCATTGAGGGGCACCCTCCACCAGGCCCCCACACATGTCCCCCAGCCAACATGTCATCACAATCTAGATCCCTGGCCCTTATGGTCAGCCTCCAAATGCCAAACACCCACCCGAGTATTGCATCCACCCACTTAGAAATGGCAATAACATGATAGAACCCCAATTGCAAGTTTGGAAATGAACACATGTCCCTCACATACACCCAATGGGTGTCAGTGAATCTCAAAACCCATATCATGATATGCATGATACCAATGAGATGATACTACACATTGAAGTTTGATGAAAAAAAAGTATTAAAAGCAGCATAAATGGAATTAAAAATAAACAAATGACAATGGGAATCAAAAACCAAAAGCAGCATGTCTGTAAAATAATGAAAAACCACAAATCATAATCCAAAGGAAAGGTGTCCAAAGTCACAGTTCAGGGAAGTAAATCCAAGGTAAAACCAAAACCGAAAACCATTGCTCCATGGGTAAATCCGAAAACAAAACTAAAATCCAACAGTCAACTATATACAGATAAACAATCCAGGGTCCATGATCCCAACTGAAGAAATGAAACCTATATAAAAATACTACCTAATAAAAAAACTATATACAAAAATGTGGTCCATTGTCCAAAAGGTCCAAAATAAATAAAAAAGCAAAGGAAACCTAACACTACATAACTATTTACAAGGGCAGCGGGCTAGTCCGACGGTTGTTGTTATGGGCCAGGGCATCATCGAACTCCTGTTCAATGGCTTGGAGGCGGGCATGTTCCCTGGCCCCGAGGTCTCGCAGGGATAATGCAGTGTCCAGCTCCAACTCCCTGCGAAGACCCTCGAGACACTCAGCCCGCCTCAGCGCCCTCCGCATGGAGTTCTCCGCCCTGACCATTGTGAGCCGTTCCTCCTCTGCCCGCTGCCGTTCCGCACCTATCTGCTGGCCCAACCGCTCCCACACGGAAGCCACTCCCATTCCAGGGTTCTCCTGCCTTCCGGCCGATGCCTGCACCCCTGATGTTGATGGCCCCGAGCCATGATGCCTCCCACGTCGAGCCTGCCGCTGCCTGCGACACAACCGCCTGTGCCAGCACGACGGCATCCAGGCTGATGGAATCAACTGACGCCGTCGTGCACGTGCCCTGCCCGATGATGCCGTCACATCCTCCATCTGCTGGGGTCCAGTTGCTGGTGTGTCCTCCCCTGCTGGACCTCCAACTCCCGACTGTGGCAGGGATGTGATCCCCACCGTGGTGGCTGCATTGGTCGGGGCAGGTCCACAGGGGGCCCTGGTGGCATCTGGGCCGGAAGACGGCATGGAGTACGACTGGCGCATAACCTCCACAGAGGAGGAGAGGGTCGCCAGAGTGCCCGACACATGTACGAGAACCCTGACCATGACCGCTCCCAACTGGGCCACGTTGGCATGGTGCTCTTCGTGATGACATGCGTGCTCCCCCCGGGAAGCACGCACCTCATCACGAATGACACCCGTGCGCAACGCGATACCAATCAGGATCTTCTCCATACGGCCAGGGGTCCCCTCGTCCGCAGGTGGAGGGGAGTCAGATGACATGGACATCCCCCCTACCTGCGGACGGGCCTGGGATGGGGCATCCCTGCTGGTGCATGGTGGTGCAGTCACAGTGTCAAGGACAGTGACATGCACAGGCACCTCCACGGCATCCTGTGCTGCCTCCTTCCCCTGGACTGCACCACTTGCACCAGCAGGGATGCCCCCACCAGGCCCCATGTGCGGCTCAGTAGCGGCCTCCTCCTCCTCTGTGGAAACCACCAACCTGGATGGCTCCACACCATCTTCCGCCGTTGCAAACCCCTGTGGGGGCTCACCCACCCCTTCCGCTGCAGCCGTGGGGGCATCCCCGCCGCTTAGCTCCACAGCGCCGTCTCCGCCCTCTTCTTCACTTTGCGCTGTCTAGAGGGAGACATAGAACACAAGCATCAGGGTACTGTACAATGGTCCCCTAGACAGGAAGCAATAGCAGATGAGTGGCACTGTCAAAGATCACTTCCATCATGTCCCTCCACAACACATGGGTCAGTGCAGGCAAAACACATGCAGTAACAGGCATGGCGCATGCTATGGACATAAGCAAACATGTCCAAGGGACTCTTGATGCATACAATGTTGTTTTTGGACTCACATGCATCATGGGTCATGTCTATCACATGCACATACTTCAACGTACTTTCATCCATCTGGACTCGTACACCCCAGACACAGTGGATGCAAGGATAATTAGGCTGCATCAGTGATTCTGAACATTGTCACAGACATGTGTCATGCATCCATGGCATTCACAAGTCACAGACACGCAGGTCAGAAACACAGACATGGACACCATACATGTACATGGCATCAGCACCCATCCCTCACCCCCACCCATGTCCAGGAACAGAGACTGGCATGCTCTCATGTGTCCATTCCGCATAGGGCTCCCCATGTTGCATTTAAACACATACACCAACTGTGTGATTCACACATTACTGGTCTCACATGCATGACCATGATGTCCCTGAACACACACACGCGTACATGGCCTATGTCACACATACAGCCAAGTATCAGACAACCAGCACACTGCAACATGCCCTGTCTCACACAGCAATGCTTGGCCACTTACCGCTCGACTCCAGACGGGTCTGCCTCTCAAGGATATGGGCATGGAGCGCTGGGCGTACGCGTTCCAGGACCTTCAGCTGGATGGTACTCATGCTGCCCCGGCCCCCCTCCACGAGGCGCCGGGCCTATATGAGGGTCCTGGACCTCAAGTCCTCCCAGCGCTTCTTGACTTGCTTGATGTTGCGGGTTGCCACCCCCTCCGCGTTGATGGCAACCACAAAGTCGTCCCAGATCCTGTCCCGTCCTTCCTTGTCGGCGCGTGGTGATCCGAAGAGGGCATCATAATGCCCCAGGACAAGCTCCACCAGGACACCAACTTCCTTCTGACTGAAGCTGGTGGCCCTCTGGCCCTCTGCTCCTCTGGCTGGGGGTCGCCAGTGGTCTCGGATGGTGTTTGCCCCGACATGGCGACCCCCGAGGAAGGCGTGGGTGGGCAACTGGGTCCTGGGGCTGGGCTGTGGAGCGATGGTATCCCAGTCGGGAGTGTTCTGTTCCAGCAGGGGTGGACACAGCAACTGGACCCCTGCAGATGGCTGATGTGCAGGCACCAAATGGCAGGGCACGGTGGCAGCAGGCAGGCAGGCAGCAGCAGATGGCTCGTGGGAGGCTGCTCGGGGCTCTGGGGGGCAGTAATTCGGCCTTTTGGGCAGGAGCGTGGTCTTCCGTGTGCTTACGCGTGGCCAGCTTGATACAGAGTGATTTGGCACGTGAAAATTCTGCACGTCAGCATGTAATTCGAGGAAAGGCCCTTAGCGCGTAAGCGCGTCAGCACGCATACGCGATTCCATTGGACCAAAGGCCCTTACCGCGTATGCACGTCTGTGACGTATCGCGCACGGGCGTTGCCCTGGCAGGGCTTGAAGATCCCACATGGATTTCCATTGCACTGTACGTGCTTTTCGTGGGGTGCGGTGCGTGTGTTTTGCAGGCGTTGGGGTTCACACGTGATTACTTCACAGCGGGTGGGTGTTGGCTACGCGTTCTTCTACACGCAAGGCAGACGGTGAGTGGTACCCTGCTCCCCCAGGCCCGATTGCGTGTAAAACCAGCCGCAAGCCCCTCAAATAAACGTACCCCGCTCCCCCAGGCCCGATCACGTGTGAAACCACCTGCGAGCCCCTGAAATACACGTACCCTGCTCCCCCAGGCCCAATCGCGTGTAATACCACCCGTGAGCCCCTGAAATACACCTACCCCGCTCCCCCAGGCCCGATCGCATGTGAAACCACCCACGAGCCCCTGAAATACACGTACCCCGCTCCCCCAGGCCCGACCGCGTGTGAAACTTCTCGCGCACCCTTGAAATACACGCGCACAGGCCAATCGCGTGTGAAACTTCTTGCGCACCTCTGAAATACACGCACACGCTCCCCCAGGCCCGATCGCATGTGGAACTTCTCGCGCACCCCTGAAATACACGCGCACAGGCCAATCGCGTGTGAAACTTCTCGTGCACCTCTGAAATACACGCACCCAGGCCATTCGCATGTAAAACTTCTCGCGCACCCCTGAAATACACGCACACGCTACCCCAGGCCCGATCGCGTGTGGAACTTCTCGCGCACCCCTGAAATACACGCGCACAGGCCAATCGCCTGTGAAACTTCTCGCACACCTCTGAAATACACGCACCCAGGCCATTCGCGTGTAAAACTTCTCGCGCACCCCTGAAATACATGCACACGCTCCCCCAGGCCCGATCGCATGTGGAAGTTTTCGCGCACCTCTGAAATACACGCACACACTCCCCCAGGCCCGATCGCGTGTGAAACTTCTCGCGCACCTCTGAAATACACGCACACGCTCCCCCAGGCCCGATCGCGTGTGGAACTTCTCACGCACCCCTGAAATACACGCGCACAGGCCAATCGCGTGTGAAACTTCTCGCGCACCTCTGAAATACACGCACCGAGGCCATTCGCGTGTAAAACTTCTTGCGCACCCCTGAAATACACGCACACACTCCCCCAGGCCCGATCACGTGTGAAACTTCTCGCGCACCTCTGAAATCCACGCACCCAGCACAATCGCGTGTAGAACTTCTCGCGCACCCCCGAAATACACGCACACGCTATTATTCACACAGCGGGTGTCCGTGTTTGTCGCGTACCCCTTTACACGTCATTTGTCCAAGAGGGCCCAGTATGGGACATTCATCAGAGCTGTATATAGGTGCTTTATGTTAGCGCACAATTTGGCGCACATTTTTTTCCTGCCCAGGGACGCTACCGCCTGCTTTCGTGTGGCGGACATGTATGGGCCTGTGCGCGTCTTTGGCCGTGCGCTGTTTTTCCCTATTCGATTCCATGAATACGTGTTGTAGGCGAGCGTGTGGGCGTTCCGCGCACTTGCCTCCTGTACTTCCCCTGTGACGCCCACATTTTCACGAGTTGTTCCCCATTCTGCGTGTAACGCCCCGTGTTACGCCTACTTTTGTTATGTGCGCCGCGCTATGTGAGAATTTGCTGTGGCCTTATCGCACGGCGTTCGATGACCTGTGCGCCAGCGTGCGCCAGCGTGCGCCGCGCACTTTTTCAGCGCACATCCCACATTTTGCTCGTGCACGGACTTCCATGAATAGATGTGTGCTGTTTTCTATGCGATAATCGCACTTGCACTGCGATTTTCGCTATTTCACTGCGAATCGCACGTTTTCGCACGCGTGCGCCGTTTTTTCAGCGCACATTCACTCCATGAATCGGCCTGTGAATTACACTGGTAGCTTAAACTTGAACAGTAAAATCAAATGGTTGAAATGAAGTGACTTGCAATATAGGTTTCCACTATTTAATTTCTATGTTTAAAAATACTGGAATTAGAGATTTGTTTGCCTGTTTTAAAAATTGTAACGTTCATTTCAACAAAGAACAATGTCACAATTCACTTTAAAATAAGCTGATTCAGCAAAACTTCAAAGAAGCTTCCCCCACTGGGAAACACACCATCCTTCTTCTTCCCAACAAAAGAACAGGAGCTCACATTCAGGTGTTGATTGAGAGGGGAGGGGCACTGGCTGCTGCTCCTGGGAGTGAGACAAAGGGCTTCCTGTATTGAAAGGGTATGCAAATTCAAGTGTCAACAGAATCTCCTGCCAGAGGAAAGAGGCAGGCATTGCTCTTGACCCATCAAAACTTTGGAGGCGGGACAGAGAGTTATGTGTATTCTTAAAGCACAAGAATGTATATTTTTGAAATGGACTGACAGAGGACGGTGCAAAATTGTAAAAATGTGTAAAATGACAGTATTGTTAATATGAAAATTCTGGTCACCTTTTAAAACTACTCAGAACTCTGTGCGATGTTCAGGGACATGACTACAGAATTTGTGGTAATGCCAGAAACATGAAACGTCACATGATTATGCCCAGATGTCATGCACACATATGTGTCAAAATGTGGACAAATCTGACATTGGGTACCGGACCAAAAGTGAAACAAATTGCTAAATCTAGACGCAAGCTCTCACCGTGATGGGGCTGCGATGAATACTTGCTCCACCAAATCTGTGATATCAATATGCTGTTGCTAGCAAGTTTGTAAAATTGTAAATATGTCTTGTATGAAAAATAGATTTCATGTGCAGAAACAAAGGGGAGGTACTCGCCAGATTACAAAATACAGCGTCATCATGACACCATGTTTTCTTCTCAAATCAGGGGAGTGGAAAGACCCTAACCAATAGAATACCAGGGGGTGTGCCTAGTAAAATTCAGCTTACCCACCCATTTAGAAAATACATAAATAGAGATAGCTTAGGACCTAGAGACACACATTCACCCACCATCTGAGTGCTGGCAAAGCACTTTGCAAGAGAAATCCATATTCCAGAGTCCAGAACTTTGAAAGCAGAAAGGCCCATTTCCAAAGCTGAACCCTTCTCAGCTTTGCCTTTTAAAATCCTGAAACCAGATTTTACCCCAGACCTCCAAGGGGAACAAAAAAAAGAACAGCCTGGCTGAGCTGTGCTGCTTTCTGGCTAAGAATTCTTACCAGAATCCAGAGATCCGACCCAGTAGAGCTGAGCTGTGACCAGATAGCAGCAAACCAGAACCAACCCATCAGATCCAGTCCAATTTCACTGTGCAGTGTCCAGAGTGTCCAGAGTGCCGTGCTGAGTGCAGAACCAGATCTCCTTGAGTCCAGTCCGGTGTGCTAGTAGAATTCCAGTCCAGAAAGTATCCCTGACCATATCTCTGAAGGGTCCATTCCAAACAGTGGTAGGGAGTATCCATAGCATAGGATTGTCCCTATCATATGTATTATCCATAAGTCATCCCTATCCAAACCCACTCTCTTATATCCAGAACTGCATTGTAGAAAATCTTTGGTCTTACCTGAAACTTTCTCTTATCTCTATAGTCCTTTGCTAATAGTAGTGTTAAAATCATCTTTGCGCTAATATATTTGCTGAAGAAAGACAAGAGTCTCGGCTGGCAAAAACCAGCCAGAGGCGTCGCTGGACTGGTGGCTGTGCTGTTGTGTAGTTTGTGTCTTCATAGTCTCCCTAGTATAAGAAACCTTGTTTGTAATTTTAAAAAGCGCAACCTTGTTTTACAAATTTTGACTCTTTCTGAAAAAAAACAACCTCTACAAAAACATTCATAACTTCTACACCGTGTATGCTAGAAACAAAATGTAAGTGTCAAATTGAAGCTAACATCCTCAGGTTTCCAACAAATCCAGTATTTCCGTAATCTCGCTTACTGCGTGCGGAAAAGTTGGCCGCAAATCTTTTGTTTGTCTCAAATCTATCACGTGTGAAAAAGCTATACATTGCATCCGACCTCAGAATTAAGTTTTCAGCTTGCTAATTACTCAATAATCATTGCTAGTGCTTATCTGAAACTATACAAAGCGGCTCCCACTAGTATTGAATCAATTTTAGTGAATTAAATCTATTTTCAGTGTTTTACTCATTCATTTAAAATCACATTCAAAACCATTTTTGGCAAGTTGCAATCATTCCTGTTTTTCTCTGTGTTTGCTGGGGGATATTGGGATTGATACTGTAATTGTTGAGTGTGTATTTCCTGAAACCTGTTTTCTCACCTTCCATCTCTTTATACTGCATATTGGGGGGATTGAGTAGTGTGCAGGGGGAAAGAGTGATCACATTGCATTTTGATTGAACCCACACAAAAGTATTATTTCTATGCTGCATTATTTTTCCTATCACTACTGTGTGTGATTAAAGAGAGTTGTTGTGACATCACCCCATTGGTGATCATTGTATAAACCATTAAATAGTGTGATATATATATATATACATATATATATATTGTGCAATACATAAAATACATCCTTTTAACTTTGCAAAACAGCCTGCTTCCTGGTTCAGTGTGAGCAGAGGCGATTCAAAGAGAGGGGTGTGATATAAGGGTACATCATTCAGAAATAAAAGAACTTATAGACATAAATAAATAATTAAGGGTTCCAGCTGTGCATCACATGCTAGGCATTGACTTAGGAGGAGTGCCGGGTTGAAATCACTTACAAGATTGGGGGCTCATCACGAGATTTCTGAATTAGACATACCACTTGTGACAGTCTAAAACAGTGTGCTAACTAACGGGGTACAAAATCCATGCTGGGCTAGCACGCTGTGTTACACTGTGAAAACCACTCCTCAATAGGAACGCTGTAAGGAATTGGTCTGTTCTGCAAAAATAAAATAAACTCCTGTAAATCAGAAAGGAAATCAATATTTCCAGAATGGCGACCTTGGTAGAGATCAATATGGATAAAGAACATCCACTGCATACATTATTTGTAAGGGGTGAATGGACAGAGCAGGATCAGAATGTGTGGTTGCAGGCAATCACAGAACAGACCACTGCAACAGGATTAGACATATGGCTAGATTAGGGTCCATTACATGTGGCACTGAGTGACCTATATGTGGCCCATAAGGTAAAGGAAGAGCAAAGCAAGAGTGCCAAAATACCGGACATATCTGTACCTCCATATTGGAGCAATACAGGACAAATATGCCGAGGGCCAAAATCTGGCAAACACGCAACTACAAGGCCCAAACTGATCTGGACTCTGTAGCGCAAAGTCTACAGAGGAGCCATGAATCAGAAAACGAAAGTAGGCAGTACCTAACCAAAATAAAAGAAGACATGGGCCTCCTGCAGCAGGTGAAGGTAGAACAGGATACCAAAATGCTGGCCTTGCAGAAGGAGTACCATGAAAGTTTGGACTCTCTACTGCAGAGCCAGGCAAAGCTGGAACAGCAAATACATGTCAACAGGGCATGCACAGAGCAGGTAGTCACCCTGCAAAGCTGCATAGACAAAGAAAAGGAAGAGAATAATAAACTAATTCTGAAAGACCTGGACACCCATGCTGAATTTGATGAAGAGCACCAGAAAGCTGGTGCGCACCAAAGACAGAGGGACGACCTGGCTGCAAAGAGGCATACTCTTGCTCAGGAAAGGGACACCTTAGGCCAGGAAGTCTGTTATTTAAAAGAGAAGATAGAACACAATAATCTGGCCCTTCAGTGACTGGGTGACCTCCAAAAAGACCAGGAAAAATTGTTAGAGCACACCAGAAGGTTGGAAGATGCTCTAGCAAGGAAGGACCAGGCCGGTATGGACAGAACTCAGGAGGTAACCCTCCTGCAGCAAAAACTAGCCCAGTTCTCTAAAACGACACAGGAAGCGCAGAGAGACAATGAGGCGCTCTGTGAGAAAAATGACAGGATACACAGACAGGTAGCTATGCAAGAGCAATTGATAGAAACTAGCAAGGCCTTGATAGAGGAACAGAAAGCTCAAGTTCTTGCATGGCAACAGGGAGCAGCGGCTGAGAGGGATGAGGTCCGCTGGGAAAGGGAAACACCTGAGCATTACCTCAGGAACCCTAGTACCAGAGGCATTCCTCTCTTCCAATCCCTGGACTCTGCCAACCCCATGTCCACTGGCGCACCTGAGCCAAGGGCCTCGGGGATGGCAGAACTTCAATCCAATGAGGAACATGGGCTCATGGATCAGCGCCTCCCAGGAATGGATGGGCGGGCATCTGGGTATGGGTTCCCAGGTACTGTAAATTTAGTGGGAAACTCCATGAGAGTAGGCCCACTAAGGGCATCCTGAAAACCTCTGCCCAGCTAGGACAGTGGGGCGGGGGTACTCATCAAATCCTGGGAGCAAGGAGGAATCAGAAGACTCCTCTGAGCACCCCAGGACACAGGAAACTAGGTCCCCACATTCTGCCAGCCATTCCCAGGCTTGCAGAATCCGGAAGAGCCTAGAAGACCAGACAGGCACCTCTGGGAGCAGTGCCTCTGAGTCAGAGGAGGAGTGGACCAGGGTTACCCGAACCAAAAAGGCCAATAAGGTAAAAAGGGCCTTGCTCAAGGGTCCCTTAAAGCAAATCAAAGCGATAAGGAGCGTCATCATGCCCTATCATAAGAATGCAAAGTATTCCATTTGGGAGCACCTACAGCTCTTTGAACAGATGATGGAAACTTTCCATTTGAAGGACAGCCAATGCTGTATTCAATATGTGCAATGGACCTTCTCTCCAGAATACTCCAGCTTCTTTGTGGGGATGGAGGACCAAAATCATTCTAGATGGTCCACCTATAGGGCGGCCATTTTGAAATATTTTTCTGTGCACAGAAATCCTCAGGAGGCTCGCAAGGCAGCCTACAACTTGCAATGTGGGGAAGATCAGGTTCCACAATAATTTGTTCAGGAATTAAAGTGTGCCTTTGCGCAGACCACCAGAAGGATGCACACTGACAGCAAAGAGTTTGTGAATACTTTCTTCCATGCTCTCCCCAAGTATATCATGACCCAGCTAGTGAGATATTTTCATTTTAGATTTGGAGATGGGGGGGCCTAAAAACCTGCCTGCACAGAATTGGAATAATCCCAAGCCCAGAAGGCCCTCGGGCAAGTCACAAACAGGGAGCCAGGGAGGCAATCCCACAAATGGGACCCCTAACTCTCCTGACTACATCAGCCCCCACTATAAGGGGAACAGACCCATCCTGGGTTATATGTGGACTCCTCCAGCCCAAGGGGGGTAGGGTTCAACCAAACAGCAGCTAACCCAGGAAACTTCCCTCTGCACTTCCCCCAGGAGGGCAGTAATTCCCCAAACCCTGGACAGAACTTCTTTCCCAGGTACCCGCAAAACGTTCAACCCCAGAACAATCCATACTTCTTTCCCCAATTTCCTGAGCTCAGACAACCCAATTCGGGAGAGGGGAGGCCTAGGGTGGAGAGGTACCCAAACTTCACAATCCCGGGGTATTTTGGGAGAAGGGATAGCTACCCTTCCTGGGATCAGCCTAGGGGAGAAATGAGAACCCTGTATCAGCCTGATCGAGTGTCACAACTAGAGCAACAGGTCCAAAACATGGCACAGGATCTGGATCGCATGCTGAGGGCTCAACAAAACCCTCAGATGAGCATGCCGGTGCAGAATGCCTCAAACGCCGGACCTGGTGCTCCAGAGAAATGACGGGGGAAGAACTCCGACAACCCACCGGTTCACAGCGAGGAGGCACAAGGGCAAGGGGGGTGTAAAGCCTTGGAGGAAGCTTCCTTCCCCACTTGCAAAAGGCCCCTGCAAACCCAGGAACCAGAACCAAAATCTCCTGCCCTTGAAAGTCTGCAACTCAAGGAGCAGAGGGGGGTAGGAGAAATAAAGAGCCCAAAAAGACCCATTTCTTCCAGTATGAAGGAAAGGGGTCTTCAGAGGATCCTGGGGAAAGGATCTTCTCTTTCAGAGATGGGGGAACTCCTCCCAAAGAAAAATGGGTCCCAAAGGATCCAAATCCAGACTGGTTAGATGTGGGGACTGAGCTAGCGCCGCCCATCATCCAACCCCACAACCAACATCATGAAAATCCCCTGGTTCAAACTCATCCTGGTGACTGCCTCTGTGGGATGTATTTACCCATGCATCCGAGCCATACCTCAAAACTGTGCAGTACTGACATGGAAAACTCATGATGGCCAGAGCTTCCCAGAAAATGCACAGGGAAATGCATGAAGAATAGGCTGCCACTCATTTTTGCCGATGTTATGGGCACAGAAGGACACTGCCTAAAACCACCATTGGACTACCCGCACAGTAGTCTGAAACCATGGGGAATGGCAATGCTGATTGCCAAATGCAACCTAGAATTGTGGGGAATTCATTTCTTAAATCCCAAAAATGGGTGCAGTACCAGTACTCACCACTATCCAAAAGCCGGCGTTTTAAAACCACTCTGTTTCCCTGAAGGCAAGTCAAAATGCCTATTTTCAAACATTGCAATATGTGCAAAATATTTACTGAACACCAGCAGACATTTGGCAGAATGGAGTTTTGTGTGCCTACAAAATCTGGGAAATGAAGAGCCCAAAAACAATGCTTATAACAAAAATGCTATGGAGTCAGCAGCTTAAGCCTAACTGCAACTGGATTTAAAACCACCAAAATCGAAAATGTTAAATTAAATGAGTGACCTATGTTTGGTGTCACATGCCTTTGTAACTGTTGAAATGTCATAGTTTTGCACTTAGAATCAGCATTCTAGCTGCATGTGTAAAATTACAAGTTATTTTAAAAGCAACAAAAAGTTAGCTGAAGGTCTGTCTTAAGGAACTTGATTTTGCCTAGCAACGGATCCCATCAGGAGTGAAACTTGAGTCACAACTATGTTCCCAGGCCAATGTTCCTTTTGCTGCCCACACTAAGGATATGCCATCTATCTGATAATTGAATTTCCTGTGCTCTGCCAGAGAGTGAACAAAGCCCTCTCCACTCAGGCAAAGGTTTTTATTACAGACGTCGTAAAAAGTGGCTTCCTCCTGGAGAAGCTGGGAGGGGCACTGCCTGTGAGAAGCAAGCTGGCTTGGCAGAAACTGGAAAGACTGGTTTCTGTACCATGTGACCTGAAAAGACACACCCCTGCAGCAAGGATATGGTTTTATAAAAAGGGGGATAATTCATAGTGCGGACATGTGAAAATTTTATAAATGATACCATAATTCTTGTGATTTTTCTGCCCACAGTTTAAGACGTGGTAGGAACCGGTGGTATGTTCAGGGGGGTTTTAGCGGAAAAGTGGATATTACTCTAAATGTGTGCATGTTAAAAATCTGAAACTTCATCAGTTAATGTCCCTACCCCCTGCACACATGTATGTAAAGTTGGGTCCATGTCGGAAATTGAAAAAGCAGTTAAAAAGTCAATTATGTACACTCTTTGAATGCAAGCTCCGAGAATGAGCAGATTTGGACATAGACATGGCTAAATTCAGCCACACCATGTATATGTAATTTCAAACAACTGTGTAACTCTGAAGTATGGATTTTGATCATATATATATTTGGGTGCACAGATGATAAGGGAGGTTGTTTCAAGAGATCATAAAATGACATCAATCTGACTCACAGTTCAGTTTGCCAATCAAGCGGAGGAATGGAAGCCTGACCAATGACGAATGAGAGGGGCAAGTCTAGTGATGCAACACACACACCCATTCTCAAGAAACAGATAAAAGCAGAGAGTCAGGACACATAGAGACATTCAATTTCATCTGCCGCTGGAAGCCCTGCCGGAAAAATCCATACTTACCTCCATCAAACTCCAGAAAGCCAAACTAGAGACTTCAATCTATCCAGAGCAGAGACCAGACCAGAGAGAAAGCAGTGCTGTGCCTAGCAGAGACCAGACCAGAGAGAAAGCAGTGCTGTGCCTAGCCGAGACCAGACCAGGCGCTGTGAGCAGAATCCGGAAAGACCTGACCAGACTGAAGATCGTGACCAAGTCGCTTTCCTGTTCAAAATCTCTTGTGAGTACTTAGCAAAACTCAGAACACATCTCTTAGTTTAAATTCATCTAATTCAATCTATTTAACCTAAGTAGAACTGCCTCCTATCTGTCACCTGTCATTTCTAGTAAAATTTGTCATTTTGAAAAAGTGTGCGTTTAAAATTTACAAAACCAAAAACGACCTTTACTAAATTACTCATATCTCCGCAACCGTTTGGGCTAGAGACTTGCAATAACTTTCATTTGGAAGCTGAGATCCCAGGCTTTCCTAGGACCCCAAAACGGTAGAGATAGTCCTTGCGGTTCCTTTGTAATAGCGCTCGGCGCATCCGCGAATTTTGCCGCGATTTGCAATTTCTTCACATGTAAAAAAACTGCTGCTGCCTGATTTCATTTGCCAGAAATTCGTTTAACCTGCTAACTATCCCTGCATCATTGCTAGTGTGAGCCTGGACTAATATTAACTAGATACCACTCATCCTGAACCTCTAAAAGGGAATTAAGAGTGTTTCCAGCATATTTCTCATTCATTGCTAGCACCTATCAAAGCATTTGCCTGTGTTTTCAAACTTCTGTTTAAGCTTGCTGGATTGAACTGAATTACAGTTGATTGCATTTCTGAGAACTGTGTGTTTTCCTTCCATTTCGTTGCCTTGCATCAAGGGGGGGAGGGGAGTAGCCAGAGAAAAGTGATTACATTGTTTGGTTGAAATCATATTGCGTATTTTCTGTACTGCATTCATTGAATATTGCATCCACCTGAGCCTACATAAAGCATCCTCTACCACATTATACTTTTGTTCCTATTTACCAGTGTGCTACCTTATCCATTTCATGTCAACTCATTAGTGATTAAAGAAGTGTGCTAGTACCAGATTCTCCGTTGTTAATATTTACCATATCAGATTAAGTGTGATATTCAATTATTAATTTATTAAAAAGTGTGATATATATTTTAATTTATCAAATAAACCTTTTAAACTTGCAAAACAGAATTACTTCTTGGCTCAGTGGGGTCAGGGGGATTCCAAGAGAGGGGTGTTATACAAGGGTAGTCATCCAGAACGCATGAACTGGACCTAAAGATATATCAATAAGGGTTTTCATTCAGTATTCTAGACTAGGCGTTAACTTGGCTGTAGTGCTGAATTGAATCCTCTTACACCTCCAAAAAGGTGGGGGGTGGCCCGGAACCAGAACTGGGGGAACCCAAAGCTTCTTCCATATCTAGTTGCCACCTTTTCTTTTCAGATTCCCAAGACTCCACACAGGATTCTGCCCAAATCACCTCTCTATCCGTATCCAAAACCAAGAAACTAACCCACCAGTTGTCTAAAAATGTACATTATCTCTGCCCCCTTGAGGAGAAGGAGGGACGATTCTATGCTCCGGTCCAGATACAGGGGCAGTGTACAATTTTGGCACTGGTGGACACTGGATCCCAAGCTACCCTTCTGTCCAGAAAGGCTTTTGATAAACTGAATTCGGGAAGGGGGGAGAAATACCAAATTCCTCTCACCCCTCTTCCTGGACAACTTCAGAAATTCAACGGGAAGGAAATTCCCATTGAGGGGACTTCGGATTTGGATATTAAAATTGGGCGACACAAGGTGAAGCACCTGGTCATAGTTGCAACTCCAAAGGGCACCCCTTGTTTACTAGGGAATGACCTCCTGCAAAGGTTGTCACCCATAATAGATTGTGTAAACAAGGTCTTCTGGACCCAGACTAGCCAACCAATAAAATTAAAACAGACTGTCAACCATGTTAGTTTAAACAGCACATGCCACATGGTTGAGCAAAAATCTGACCAAGTAGAATTTCACTTTCAAAATAATCAAATCCCAGACGTGACAGTAATATCAGTAGGACAACAAACTGGTGATGGGGGGTCATCTCTATTTCTGAAAATCAACCTTCCTTCCAGTCTAAGGTGGCAGTCCACACTGGAAGGAAACACTCTGAAATTCTTTACAACTTCACAATCAGAAATTCCCATTCCTATAGTCCAGAAAGAGGAAAAATCAGCTTAAAGCCTGGCTGATATTCAGCAAATTGGAGAGCAGTTGTTCATCCCTATTCAGTTAAATGAAGGGAAGGACTCTGTTCTCGCCCGAGTGTTTGTGAACAACGGTAAGAGCTTCATCAGCGTTGCCATGTTCCGCCAACTCCCAAAAGATCCAGCCATTCCCACATTTAAACTGATAGACAAATGGGAAATGGATCTGGAAACACACAATTCCAAACATCTCCTGCCAGTCAGGTGTATGCTCAATATCTCCATAGGCAACAAGAGCATAGTCCATAATTATTGGGTCGGGCGAGACGTCAGTGCCGCCTTTTACTTAGGCATTGACATTCTCAATCACTTTGCCATTAGTTTGGACCTAATAAACTTCAAAGCTTGGTCCTGATTAGCGGATAATCCCATGGGCTTTGATGACCCAGAGGAAGCATTTAGGTCAGCTCAATTGCTGCCTTACGCAGTTGAAATTCAGATTGGAGAGGAAGCCACCATCCCAGAAAGGACCCAACAATTCTCCCTGGAAGTGAAAGTTAAAAGAGGACAGAAATTGAAAAACCCTGACGCCTATATTCATCTTAATGCTTATTTCCAACAGCAAGGTTTGGGGGTAAACCCAACAGCACTAGTCAATGTAGAACATGACACCATTCCAATAGAGGTGGATAACAGCGTCTTAAAAAGTATCACTCTAGCTGCAGGCACCATTATTGGAATGGGGGTTGATGACTGACATTTTTCCATAGATTTAGGCACTGAACTGTTAGGACCAATCCCCAAGGACTGTTTTGACAGTGATAGTGATGACTATGAATCATCAAAAAAGGAAGAAATGTCGCTATGTGAAGTGTCGCGAGCTGAAGTGGGGGTCATTTGATTCCTGGGGCTCCCCTGAGTAGCTCTATGTATAAGCAATAAATGCTAGGGTCAATTTTTTGAGAAAATAAATCCTCTTGGCACAATATATGAGATACAACCGTGAGGCATTTTTCACATAACAAACGTTTTTTTTAATATATATAATATAATATATGTCAAGCATTAGACAAGTGAAAAATCAACAAAGAACTAACAGAGAAAAAGCAACAACAAAACTTTTTTATGAGTCTTCAAACATATAAAACAAATTGGTGCGGTGTGGCACACACCTAAATTCGATCTGTTATTTCATCACAGAAAGAAATGCATTTAAGTCAAAAACGGTGGTATCCAAAGAGCAACAGATATGCAGAGAGGTAAAGATTTGATAAGCTGAAAAGGTATAACCGGAAATACGGTTATTGTTGGCAGCAAAGTGGTAGGACCTGGGTATGTCTATCTGTCCTGCCAGGGTCTCGGGGAGAATTCTATCCAAGACAAACACCCTTTTGTTGTGCTGCTCTAATCGAGGAGTATATCCTTAATGTTCCCAGTGTGAAGATCTGGAAAAATAAAATCAAGACAGAAATGGCCTGGGATTATTGTTAGGTATATCATCTGTTTCGAAGGTTTTGCCAACGCAGTGGGGGAATCTATTCCAATGGAGGCGAAAGGATGTGTGGGTAGAAGAAAAAATCCCAGCACTCCCCTCACGTTGTAGCGTTTCGGCGGAGACTGGTCCCATAAATGTTAAGGATCAGTTTTAATGTTCCGCCTTCTTCAGGGCTGGTGAGTTCTGCAAGGAAAATGAAGTAAAGGAAGAGTTCAGTGTAAAGAGGAGAGGAAAGACTGTAAACAAATAGAGTGTGAGTTCCCTACCATAGGTATCCTGATAGCTAGGTGAGAATTAAAAATGAAGTGTGGTCGTGAAAATTACGCTTAACATAAAATCTCCACAGCCAAAGAAATAAATAAATAATTAAACTAATGGTAAAATCACCAAGCACTTCCTCCTGTGTCTGAAGTGATCTCATTCTAATCCAGCATGCTCCCCAATGGTGGTGCCCCACAAACCGAGTGCTCCCCGCTTGTACCAAACATGTGGTAAATCATGATGGGTACCTGGAAGTCTGTTGGGGAACAGATCCAGTGTGTACGGCGGTGCCGTGGAGATCCCAGAGGGAAAACACGAACAGCACTGCTGTGTAATTCCAAGCGGGCCCGCTGCAGTCAGGGCGGCCGTCAACTGAACGGGACCTGGGAGGGGGGAAAAATGAAAAAAGGGGGGAGGGGAGAGTGGGGGGGAGAGAGAGGGAAATTGTTAGTGGTGCGCGGGCGGATTGAGAAATTATGCGCCGGAGTGGGCGAAAAAATGACTAAATAGAAAATAAGAGAGATGTAAAAGGCGTCTCACCTGAGAAGTCTGCGTTTCGTGTGCGCGGACAGAGTGAAAAGTTTGCTCTGTGTAGTGCAGGGCGAGGCCTGTCTGTGACGAAAGACGCCGAGCTGGAATGTGAATGCTCGTAGAGGGCGGGAGGGGGAAACGTGTCGGGCATCGATTGGCAGTCAGTGCCACGCCCGCATCTTCAGCATGACTCAACCAATGAGTCTGCGCGGTGCTTCATGGAGCGAGCCCGTGGCGTGGCTCAGTTGCCAGGGAAACCCCTGGAATGCGCCCGTAGGCGGGGCGGAATAGCCACAATGGGCGTGCAGCATCCGCAGAGAGTCGGCCTGCAGAACAGAATGCAGATGCCGACTGGGGGTGTGTACAGAGTCCGTATTAGCGGTACAGGTGGGCTGGGCCCCCAGGAATGGGTAGAGAGGAGGAGGGGGGGAGGTGCGGGGGGGGGAAAGGGGAAGGGGAGGATAAAAATTCTGTAGGGACTTGCTCGAATCCCACGTGAGGATATCGAGGAATCATAAGGTGATGTTGTAAGCTAATGTGGTCCCCCACCAGGAGGGGACTGCATCCAATGTGCGTGTGGGTGGGAGGAACAGTCCACAGTAAATAATGGACATGGAAGGGATGGTCCTAATTAACAAGATGTCTGTTTAGAACTGGGGAATGTTAAGTTCATTTAAGCCATGTTCATAGGTGTCCAAACGATGGATCCATCTGGCTTCTAATGCGAGAAGTCTGGTTTGGACGTTGGGACCTGATTCGACCCTTTCTAGTACCCACCACATGAGGTCATCTGGTGTATGTCGATGCTCTAGGTAATGTGTTACCATCGGTGATGTAGTGAGCTTACAGCGAATCCTGGATCGATGTTCAGATATGCGGGTCCCCACCTTGCGTGTGGTCTGACCTACATATCTGTATCCACATGGGCATTGAATACAATAGATTACCTGGCTGCTCTTACAATTCGTGTGGTTTTTCAAGTTCCATGGTCTCCCATTTATGAGAAAAGACTTGGTTTTCATGGTAAATTTACATACTGAACATGATCCGCACGGGAAATGTCCAGTGATTTTGCGTAAATTCCATGGTCCAGTGGTGAGAACGTCCCATGTGTGCACAGAATGTACTAAATGTTCTCTAATATTCCTCCCTCTCTTAGAGGCAAATCTAGGAAGTGGTTCCTCTGGTAACATTAGCCTCACTATAGGCCTCCTTGGACTAACTAATTACAGTAGAAAGTTCATTGAGGACTATGCAGAAATCACAAGACCCCTGATCCATCTTTTGAAGGGGTGGTCAAGTGGGAGTGGGGTCCAGAACAAGCCGAAGCAGTAAGACAACTCAAAAGAAGCCTCTAACAAGCGTCTTGCCTAGCTGACCTTGTCAAAAACAAGGAGTTCTTCTTGGAGACAGGGTTCTCAAATACATGCTTGACTGCAGTATTATACCAAAAGCATGACAAGGTCAATAAAGTAATCTCCTATGCGAGTAAAACGTTATCCTCTCTGGAGGAAAAATTCAATGATTTTGAGAAGGCACTCCTGGCAACGGTGTGGGCATTGAAGAATTACCGCCTGTTTATCCAGGGGGAACACATCATAGTGGAGACTCCACACCAGCCTCTGCAATTCTGTTAGGCTCACCTGGTTCCCACGGGGGCGTCGACCGGAACTGGGCCGCTGTTATTTCCACCAGCGTGACGTGTAGCGCCGAGATGACTGACTGGACTGGCCCGCTCAGCCTAGTTTGTCTGGCTCGCAAGAATATTCTTCTGCAAAGGAGAAGAGGAATTAACCATCCGTGGAATTGAGTGTCAACCCACCTTCCCCACTCCCGTTGTCTTCCCACTGATCACTCTTGATGTCCCCTCCTTAGTCTCACCTGATGATTTGGAAGGATGAGCTCTCCATCCTGCGTCATCCGCAGGGGCGCGTTGATTACCAGTTACTTCACTGGCGTAGAGGAATTGGTGAGTTCCAGTATTGACTCTAAAGTCCAATTGTTCATAAGAGTTCAAATGTCTGCTCTTCACTCTGTCCGATTCCTTGTAGGTTGCCGATTAGTCCACTCGAAGATTTCCAAATGGCACTCGGTAAGATACAGGTAAGTCTATTGTGTTTTTCCCCTTAGGGGCCGGGGTACGGCGATGAAGCAGAGTTGACTGTCCAGACCCGAGATGAGGTGAGTACCTCCCGTGGTAAATCAGGTAAGTCCTTGGGGTAGCTTGTATGGCCTTAGAGAGTCCCCTTGCTCACCTTGCTGTCTTTGTCTCCTTAGGTGTCGGAGGGCGGCCGCGAGATGGAGAGAGCGTGATGGAATGCTGAAGTACTGCCAAGCAGGTGAGTTCAGCGCGGCGCCATAGGAATGCGAAGCGATGCTTCAAAGACTTCTGTCTTTCAGTTCTGTGGCGAAATGGATCAGGATTCAGGTAAGGATTAAAGTTAAAACTCCTGTTCTAACCTTTATCCTTTTTGTCTTCTTGTTTCAGGAGTCCCAGGACTGAAGCGGGTGTGGCTGAAGACTGGAGCTGCTGAAAACACGGTGAGCGTTACGCTGCAGCAAGCAGAATAACGCGAAGCACGTGTGGCTGTCCGGGCGTGGTTTAAATAGACTTGGAAGAAGATCCAGGTAAGTATTCTTCCACAGCCCCACCCAAGTAACAAAATAGTCCCTTCAGTAAAATAGTCCCTCCTAAGCCTCATTTGGCTTGAGTCTTCATGCAGCATGGTCTGCCTCCGGTGAGTATGCAGCATGGTCTGCTTCAGGTAAGTTATCAATAATGAGCCTGGCGCCCATGGCGCCAGGACTGACTTTATCTTTATGAGCCTGGCGCCATAGGCGCCAGGACTGTACCCAAACAGCCCCTAACTGGGGCTTTTGGGCATGCTCCAAGTGGCTTGATGCCTGCTTCCGGGGCTGTTGGGCCTGGTCTGGTCTTCCGGGGGCAGGCATCATGACACAAAGTGACAGAATCTGGGCTGGAAATTTGAGTAATTCCTGAATTACTTCCTGGATTCTGTCAATGCAAGGCTTTCCTGTGGAGGTCAGATATGGCCAAAACAAGAAGCGTCCCTCGCGCAATGTCTGGCTGACTTGCATGATTGTGCCAGAGAAAACTGTCTCGAGGACGAAAGTCTTAAAATCAAGGACAACATGGAGGTATACCTTAATTCCCCACTACAAAGTCTTTGAAGAAGACCAGTGTGAGGGAATGCCCACTGTCTATGTGGATGGATGCTCTTACCATGTTGACAACAATGGGGAAAAAGAACTTGTGGCCAACGTTGGGAATGCATGGGTGAATGACACCCCAGAACCTTCCGCTGGGTACAAAATCGGTCCCCGAAGTATTCAAGTGGCAGAGTTGATGGCTGTGCATTAAAGCCATCCTCACTGCTGTCCAACACCAACTTCACGAACTGGTCATAATCACTGATTCGGTGATGTACAGAATGGGTTCATGGAGCACCTGGTTAACTGGAAAACCCAGAGGCATGCTATGTGCTAATAATAAACCATTGAAACATGGAAAATAAATTAAAAATATTGATGATCTGGTCACCTCGAATGGGATGACCATCTACTGGAAAAAGATTAA
The DNA here is from genome assembly GCF_040938575.1 of Ambystoma mexicanum. Classification (NCBI taxonomy): domain Eukaryota; kingdom Metazoa; phylum Chordata; class Amphibia; order Caudata; family Ambystomatidae; genus Ambystoma; species Ambystoma mexicanum. The sequence goes on from NC_090922.1 coordinate 1,376,027,578, forward strand.
GTGTCATTCTAAAGTAGAAGGACCAGACAAAACTGGAAATGACCTAGCTGATCAGCTGGCCAAAACTGGAGCAATCCAAGGGGATCTACTTGAGATCGAGTCCCTGTTGGGGGAAATCCAGGTCACTGCTATCACTAGGTCCCAGACAAATGCTCACAATGAACTTTCAACTGCACAATGGAGTAAGGAGACCCCGGATGCTTATTTGATTACAGCTCAAAAAGGGGATCCAATAATTGGTAAGTTTTATCAACACATTGAGGACCCTGAGAACTTTCCCCTGACGGATACCAATTACATTGGGAAAGAGGACCTCAGAGTGTTGATGAAATGACCAAAAATGTTCCGAATCCAAGACGGTTTGTTGGTAAGGTGATCCCTAGCTGGCCATGATCAGTGGGTCGTCCCTACCTCATTCTGAAGCCTGATGTTAAGTCACACCCATGATGCGGCCACAGCCGGTCATAGGGGGTTTCATACAACACTTTAAATATTAAGAGAGGTTGCATACTGGCCACAAATGGGGCTGGACCTCGACCAATACTTGAAGGGGTGTCTTGTGTGTGCACAATTTCAGCCAACATCCCTCATACACCGTGCGCCTCTCCAAAAGAGGGGGATGACACTGCCATGGTCAGATTTGCAAGTCAATTTTATCGGGCCGGTGATTCGCTCCTCTAGGGATAACAAGTACATGTTGACTGTGACATGCTTGTTCACTAAATTGGTGGAATGTCTCCCAGCCCCAAATTGCAAGGCAGAAACAGCAGCTGCCCTTATGATCAACCATATCTTCTCGCGTTTTGGCCTACCCCAAAGGATTGAGTCAGACCGAGGTAGCCACTTCACTAGCGAAGTAATGACAAAGATGTGGGAGATACTTGGGGTCAAAAGGAAATTACACATTGCCTATCGGCCAGCCTCTAGTGGTGCAGTGGAGAGATACAACAAGACAATTGTGAGCATATTAAAAAAGTTTGGGACAAGTTGGGATATTTGATTACCTCTTGTCCTGATGGCCATCAGATCTACCCCTTCATCTGCAACAAAAATGTCACAGTTTGAGCTGATGACTGGACGCAGGATGGTGCTTCCCCAGCATCTGCTCTGCTCTACAGAACCCAAGAGCAGACATTGATTAATGCCTCCACAACTCATGAGTATGTTGAAAATCTGAGAAAACACCTTCAACATGCTTTTGCCTATGCTCAGCGAAATCTAGAAAGATCTGCAGACAGCATGAAGACCCACTATGACTTAAAGACTACTAGAAAAGAATACTGTGTAGGAGACCAGGTCTACTTATACAATTTCCAAAGGAACCAGGCCAAATAGCACACATTTATGCCTAGCTGGAGGGTCCTTTGAAATTGGATCTCACCAGTCTACAAAATCTGCATCCTAGGCACACTCTGCAGCAACTAGAGGATTCCTCTGGGAATTCAGAGGGTGTCAATCCAGCTCCCTTGAATTCCAACTTTAAAATGATTCCATCTATAAAATCAATAAATTGCCAATAGAATTGTTTTTTTTTCCCGGATTTGTCAAAATGTATGTGTCTGCCCCACTACATAAATAGTGGTGGGGAAATGTCTACAAATATGCTTTTGCTTTATCATCCTAGAATTGGAAACCATGGAGATTAAAACCAAAGAGGACCAGAAGGAAAGATCCAAAGGGGCCTGGGGTATCGCTCCATACTCTCATCAGGAATTGGCGTGGAGAACCGGTCGATCCACCACTGACATGAGAAGCTGATGAATTTTGACATTTGGACCAGAAATAAAAGAAACTGATCATCCCAATCTCGTGACTTCCCTTGATGGACGGTCAAAGCCAAATCGTGAGGGGGGGCTTGTGGGATGCTTTGACCCACTACCTCTGCCCTGCAACATCACTGTGTGCTGGTGGCACCAGAACCAGAAAAATGGCTGCAAAAAGCCCTATGCATGCTAAACCTCTGACAATTGCACAGTGAAACCAGAAAGTTGTCTGCCAATCTACTTTGCCTGTGTCAGTAGTGGAACAGGAGACCACACTACTGAAATCTGTCATTGGGCTGCCCACAGAGAGAAAATGGAAACTACATGAAAGGCAGTGCTTCATTACAAGGAAACCCAGAAGGAAACCCATTGCAAGAAATCCATTTTTTCTTGGTTGCTGAAATCACAAAATAATGGTTAAAAGCATCAGAAAATATCCAACATCCTTGCTGGGTGTTACCCATCACTGTATTTAAAGAATCCACATAAGCACACAATGTCAGGAGAATCAGATTTCATCACAAGAATATCCATATTAAAAAAGGTGCTTGCCTGGGAAAATCTGTCAGATATGGGCGCAGTAACATTGGCCGCCTGTATAAAAGCTGCCGTTTAATTACACTGGAAGCTTAAACTTGTACAGTAAAATCAAATGGTTGAAATGAAGTGATTTACTATCAAAAGCAATATAGGTTGCCACTATTAAATTTCTATGTTTAAAAATACTGGAATTAGAGATTTGTTTGCCTGTTTTAAAAATTGTAACTGTAATTTCAACAAAGAACAATGTCACAATTTATTTTAAAGTAACCTAATTCAGCAAAACTTCAAAGAAGCTTCCCCCACTGGGAAACACACCAACCTACTGCTTCCCACCAAAAGGACTGGAGCTCACAATCAGGTGTTGATTGAGAGGGGAGGGGCACTGGCTGCTGCTCCTGGGAGTGAGACAAAAGGCTTCCTGGATTGAAAGGGTATGCAAATTCAAGGATCAACAGAAACTCCTGCCAGAGGAAAGAGGCAGGCATGCTCTTGATCCACCAAAACTTTGGAGGCGGGACAGACAGTTATGTATATTCTTAAAGCACAAGAAAGTATATTTTTGAGAAGGAATGACAGAGGACAGTGCAACATTTTAAACATTTGTAAAATTACAGTATTGTTAATATGAAAATTCTGGTCACATTTTAAAACTACTCAGAACTGTTCAGGGAAATGACTACAGAATGTGTGGTTTTGTAGCAATTGTGGTGATGCCAGAAACATAAAACCTCACATGATTATGCCCAGATGTCATGCGCACATATGTGTAAAAATATGGACAAATCTGACATTGGATACCAGACCAAAAGTGTGAAAAATGTCCAAATCTAGACCCAAGCTCTCACCGTAATGAGGCTGGGATGAATACTTGCTCCACCAAATCTGTGATAATAATATGCTGTTGCTAGCAAGTTTGTAAAATTGTAAATATGTCTTGTATGAAAAATAGATTTCGTGTGCAGAAACAAAGGGGAGGTACTCCCTGGATTACAAAACACAGCGTCATCATGACACCATGTTTTCTTCTCAAATCAGGGGAGAGGAAAGACCCTAACCAATAGAATTCCAGGGGGTGTGCCTAATAGAAGTCAGCATACCCACCCTTTTAGAAAATACATAAATAGAGATAGCTTAGGACCTAGAAACACACATTCACCCACCATCTGAGTGCTTAAGATAAATACATATTCCAGACTCCAGAACTTTGAAAGCAGAAAGGCCCATTTCCAAAGTTGAACCCTTCTCAGCTTGGCCTTTTTAAAATCCTGAAACCAGATTTTACCCCAGACCTCCAAGGGCAACAAAAACAAAAACAAAAAGAACAGCCTGGCTGTTCTGTGCTGCTTTCTGGCTAAGAATTCTTGCCAGAATCCAGAAATCCAACCCAGTAGAGCTGAGCTGTGACCAGATAGCAGCGGACCAGGACCAACCCATCAGACCCAGTCCAATAACGCCGTGCAGTGTCCAGAGTGCCGTGCTGAGTGCAGAACCAGAGCGCCTCTAGTCCAGTCCGGTGTGCTAGCAGAATTCTAGTCCAGAAAGTATCCCTGAACAGATCTTTGACGGGTCCATTCCAAACAGTGGTAGTGAGTATCCATAGCATAGGATTGTCCCTAGCATATGTATTATCCATAAGTCATCCCTATCCAAACCCACTCTCTTATATCCAGAGCTGCATTGTAGAAAATCTTACCTGAATCTTTCTCTCATCCCTATAGTCCTTTGGTAATAGTAGTGTTAAAATCATCTTTGCGCTAATATATTTGCTGAAGATAGACAAGCGTCTCGGCGAGCAAAACCCACCCAGAGGCATCGCTGGACTGGTGGCTGTGCTGTCATGTAGTTTGTGATTTCATAGTCTCCCTAGTATAAGAAAGCTAAGGGCTGATTCATGGAATTATTTGTGCCGAAAAATAGGGATTTGTGCGCCATTCTGTCCGCAAATCCCTGTTTAACAAATGGGGATTTTCAGGCAGAATGGCGCTCAAATCCCTGTTTTTTGGTGCAAATAATTCCATGAATCAGCCCCCTTGTTTGTAATTTTTAAAAGCGCAACCTTGTTTTACAAATTTGGACTCTTTCTGAAAAAGAATTATCTCTACAAAAACCTTCATAACTGTGTTACCGTGTATGCTAGAAACAAAATGTAAGTGTCAAATTGAAGCTAACATCCTCCGCTTTCCAACGAATCCAAAACCACATCCCAACTTCTCATAATCTTTCCGCAATCGAGCTTACCGCGCGCGGAAAAGTTTGCCACAAAGTTTTTGTTTGTCTCAAATCTATCACGTGTGAAACAGCTGTACATTGCATCCGACCTCAGAATTAAGTTTTCAACTTGCTAGTTACTCAATAATCATTGCTAGTGTTTATCTGAAACTATACAAAGCAGCTCCCACTAGTATTGAATCCATTTTAGTGAATTAAATCAATTTTCAGTGTTTTTCCCATTCATTTAAAACCACATTCAAAACCATTTTTGACAAGTTGCAATCATTCCTGTTTTTCTCTCTGTTTTCTGGGGGAAATTGGAATTGATACTGTATTTGTTGAGTGTGTATTCCTTAAACCTGTTTTCTCTCCTTCCATCTCTTTATATTGCATATTGGGGGGATTGAGTAGTGTGCAGGGGGAAAGAGTGATCACATTGCATTTTGATTGAACCCACACAAAAGCATTATTTCTGTGCTGCATTATTTTTCCTATCATTACTCTGTGTGATTAAAGAGAGTTGTTGTGACATCACCCAATTGGTGATCATTGTATAAACCATTAAATAGTGTGATATGTATATATTGTGCAATATATAAAATAAATCCTTTTGACTTTGCAAAACAGCCTGCTTCCTGGTTCAGTGTGACCGGGGGAGATTCAAAGTGAGGGGCGTGATATAAGGGTACATCATTAAGAAATAAAAGAACTTATAGACATAAATAAATAATTGAGGATCCCAGCTGTGCATCACATGCCAGGCATTCACTTAGGTGGAGTGCCGGGTTGAAATCACTTACAAGATTCTGCCCACTCCTAATTCTGTCCAACTGCAACACATTCCCCCATCAAGACAGTTCAAATGCAGAGAAAATGCCAACCCACATAAAGAATTATACATTGCCCACCACAATAAATTGCCAATAGAATTGTTTTTTTTTCCCGGATTTGTCAAAATGTATGTGTCTGCCCCACTACATAAATAGTGGTGGGGAAATGTCTACAAATATGCTTTTGCTTTGTCATCCTAGAATTGGAAACCATGGAGATTAAAACCAAAGAGGACCAGAAGGAAAGATCCAAAGGGGCCTGGGGTATCGCTCCATACTCTCATCAGGAATTGGCGTGGAGAACCGGTCGATCCACCACTGACATGAGAAGCTGATGAATTTTGACATTTGGACCAGAAATAAAAGAAACTGATCATCCCAATCTCGTGACTTCCCTTGATGGACGGTCAAAGCCAAATCGTGAGGGGGGGCTTGTGGGATGCTTTGACCCACTACCTCTGCCCTGCAACATCACTGTGTGCTGGTGGCACCAGAACCAGAAAAATGGCTGCAAAAAGCCCTATGCATGCTAAACCTCTGACAATTGCACAGTGAAACCAGAAAGTTGTCTGCCAATCTACTTTGCCTGTGTCAGTAGTGGAACAGGAGACCACACTACTGAAATCTGTCATTGGGCTGCCCACAGAGAGAAAATGGAAACTACATGAAAGGCAGTGCTTCATTACAAGGAAACCCAGAAGGAAACCCATTGCAAGAAATCCATTTTTTCTTGGTTGCTGAAATCACAAAATAATGGTTAAAAGCATCAGAAAATATCCAACATCCTTGCTGGGTGTTACCCATCACTGTATTTAAAGAATCCACATAAGCACACAATGTCAGGAGAATCAGATTTCATCACAAGAATATCCATATTAAAAAAGGTGCTTGCCTGGGAAAATCTGTCAGATATGGGCGCAGTAACATTGGCCGCCTGTATAAAAGCTGCCGTTTAATTACACTGGAAGCTTAAACTTGTACAGTAAAATCAAATGGTTGAAATGAAGTGATTTACTATCAAAAGCAATATAGGTTGCCACTATTAAATTTCTATGTTTAAAAATACTGGAATTAGAGATTTGTTTGCCTGTTTTAAAAATTGTAACTGTAATTTCAACAAAGAACAATGTCACAATTTATTTTAAAGTAACCTAATTCAGCAAAACTTCAAAGAAGCTTCCCCCACTGGGAAACACACCAACCTATTGCTTCCCACCAAAAGGACTGGAGCTCACAATCAGGTGTTGATTGAGAGGGGAGGGGCACTGGCTGCTGCTCCTGGGAGTGAGACAAAAGGCTTCCTGGATTGAAAGGGTATGCAAATTCAAGGATCAACAGAAACTCCTGCCAGAGGAAAGAGGCAGGCATGCTCTTGATCCACCAAAACTTTGGAGGCGGGACAGACAGTTATGTATATTCTTAAAGCACAAGAAAGTATATTTTTGAGAAGGAATGACAGAGGACAGTGCAACATTTTAAACATTTGTAAAATTACAGTATTGTTAATATGAAAATTCTGGTCACATTTTAAAACTACTCAGAACTGTTCAGGGAAATGACTACAGAATGTGTGGTTTTGTAGCAATTGTGGTGATGCCAGAAACATAAAACCTCACATGATTATGCCCAGATGTCATGCGCACATATGTGTAAAAATATGGACAAATCTGACATTGGATACCAGACCAAAAGTGTGAAAAATGTCCAAATCTAGACCCAAGCTCTCACCGTAATGAGGCTGGGATGAATACTTGCTCCACCAAATCTGTGATAATAATATGCTGTTGCTAGCAAGTTTGTAAAATTGTAAATATGTCTTGTATGAAAAATAGATTTCGTGTGCAGAAACAAAGGGGAGGTACTCCCTGGATTACAAAACACAGCGTCATCATGACACCATGTTTTCTTCTCAAATCAGGGGAGAGGAAAGACCCTAACCAATAGAATTCCAGGGGGTGTGCCTAATAGAAGTCAGCATACCCACCCTTTTAGAAAATACATAAATAGAGATAGCTTAGGACCTAGAAACACACATTCACCCACCATCTGAGTGCTTAAGATAAATACATATTCCAGACTCCAGAACTTTGAAAGCAGAAAGGCCCATTTCCAAAGCTGAACCCTTCTCAGCTTGGCCTTTTTAAAATCCTGAAACCAGATTTTACCCCAGACCTCCAAGGGCAACAAAAACAAAAACAAAAAGAACAGCCTGGCTGTTCTGTGCTGCTTTCTGGCTAAGAATTCTTGCCAGAATCCAGAAATCCAACCCAGTAGAGCTGAGCTGTGACCAGATAGCAGCGGACCAGGACCAACCCATCAGACCCAGTCCAATAACGCCGTGCAGTGTCCAGAGTGCCGTGCTGAGTGCAGAACCAGAGCGCCTCTAGTCCAGTCCGGTGTGCTAGCAGAATTCTAGTCCAGAAAGTATCCCTGAACAGATCTTTGACGGGTCCATTCCAAACAGTGGTAGTGAGTATCCATAGCATAGGATTGTCCCTAGCATATGTATTATCCATAAGTCATCCCTATCCAAACCCACTCTCTTATATCCAGAGCTGCATTGTAGAAAATCTTACCTGAATCTTTCTCTCATCCCTATAGTCCTTTGGTAATAGTAGTGTTAAAATCATCTTTGCGCTAATATATTTGCTGAAGATAGACAAGCGTCTCGGCGAGCAAAACCCACCCAGAGGCATCGCTGGACTGGTGGCTGTGCTGTCATGTAGTTTGTGATTTCATAGTCTCCCTAGTATAAGAAAGCTAAGGGCTGATTCATGGAATTATTTGTGCCGAAAAATAGGGATTTGTGCGCCATTCTGTCCGCAAATCCCTGTTTAACAAATGGGGATTTTCAGGCAGAATGGCGCTCAAATCCCTGTTTTTTGGTGCAAATAATTCCATGAATCAGCCCCCTTGTTTGTAATTTTTAAAAGCGCAACCTTGTTTTACAAATTTGGACTCTTTCTGAAAAAGAATTATCTCTACAAAAACCTTCATAACTGTGTTACCGTGTATGCTAGAAACAAAATGTAAGTGTCAAATTGAAGCTAACATCCTCCGCTTTCCAACGAATCCAAAACCACATCCCAACTTCTCATAATCTTTCCGCAATCGAGCTTACCGCGCGCGGAAAAGTTTGCCACAAAGTTTTTGTTTGTCTCAAATCTATCACGTGTGAAACAGCTGTACATTGCATCCGACCTCAGAATTAAGTTTTCAACTTGCTAGTTACTCAATAATCATTGCTAGTGTTTATCTGAAACTATACAAAGCAGCTCCCACTAGTATTGAATCCATTTTAGTGAATTAAATCAATTTTCAGTGTTTTTCCCATTCATTTAAAACCACATTCAAAACCATTTTTGACAAGTTGCAATCATTCCTGTTTTTCTCTCTGTTTTCTGGGGGAAATTGGAATTGATACTGTATTTGTTGAGTGTGTATTCCTTAAACCTGTTTTCTCTCCTTCCATCTCTTTATATTGCATATTGGGGGGATTGAGTAGTGTGCAGGGGGAAAGAGTGATCACATTGCATTTTGATTGAACCCACACAAAAGCATTATTTCTGTGCTGCATTATTTTTCCTATCATTACTCTGTGTGATTAAAGAGAGTTGTTGTGACATCACCCAATTGGTGATCATTGTATAAACCATTAAATAGTGTGATATGTATATATTGTGCAATATATAAAATAAATCCTTTTGACTTTGCAAAACAGCCTGCTTCCTGGTTCAGTGTGACCGGGGGAGATTCAAAGTGAGGGGCGTGATATAAGGGTACATCATTCAGAAATAAAAGAACTTATAGACATAAATAAATAATTGAGGATCCCAGCTGTGCATCACATGCCAGGCATTCACTTAGGTGGAGTGCCGGGTTGAAATCACTTACAAGATTCTGCCCACTCCTAATTCTGTCCAACTGCAACACATTCCCCCATCAAGACAGTTCAAATGCAGAGAAAATGCCAACCCACATAAAGAATTATACATTGCCCACCACTAGACAATCCAAATGTCAAACCCGGTCCACCCCGAAATCCTTCCTAGTGTGACACATTGCCCGACCTGAGGGAATTGTCAAAGTTTATAATTATATTTATAATTATAATTGGGTATTTATAACATGCTTAATACCCAGAGGTTTCTAAGGGCATACCCAGGGATCGAGCATGTGTTGTTCCACGTCGTCTTGCTTCCAAGACGAGCACGTTGCCACTGAGTTATCCTCCCAGTAAGTGCGACATAATGCCTACCCTCAAATCCATGCAAGTGACATACCTAGCCCACTTTCAAAGAACTTCCAAGTGGGTGGATGCTGAACGCCCCCAAGACACCCTTGGGCGCTAAACCCTAGATATTCTGAAGGGGTGGGGGAGCAGTGGCATATGGCAGGGAAAGAGAGATAGGGAAGGAGCAGGACCCAGATGAAAGATCGAGGAATAAAGCAAAGTAACTATATGGAGCAACAGGTGGGTTTGCGGTTTAGCAACTTGAGGCCTGTACGTGTGTGTGAGGGGTGGTGGCTGGGTTGCAGGTCATGTGAGGATGAGCCAGGTTTTAAGGACATTCTTGAAAGAGAGGTGGTCCTCTATGAGATGCAGGGTGAGGGGAAGGGCGTTCCATAGTGTGGGAGGAGGGAACAGAGAAGGAGGAGCTTCCTAGTCTGGAGACATTTTAAAGAGGGACGTCAAGGAGGTGTGCAGAAACTGATTTTAGTGCTTGGTTGGGGGAATAATGTGTACGTTTGTTTTAGTGGAATCCAGGGACTTTCTTGTGTAGGGAATGATGGGTAATGCACATGGCTTTAAATGAAGCCTGACAGCTGATAGGCAGCTAGTGGAATATCCTGAGGCCTGTGAGTGTGTTTGAGGGGAGGTGGGTGGGTTGCAGGTCGTGGGAGGAAGAGCCAGGTTTTAAGGACATTCCTCAAAGAGAGGTGGCCGTCTATGAGACGGAGTGTGAGGGGAAGGGTGTTCCAGAGGGTGGGAGCATGTAACAGAGAAGGAGGAGCCTCCAAGTCTGGAGAAATGGAAAGGAGGGACCACCAATAGGTGTGCAGAACCGGATCTTAGGATTTGGTTGTGGCGATAATGTGTACGTTTGTTTTAGTGGAATTCAGGGCTTTCTTGTGTAGGGAATGATAGGTAATACACATGGCTTTAAAAGAGGCCGGCCGCTGATAGGCAGCCGGTGGAATATCTTGAGAACAGGGTATATGTGTTCTGTGAGGGAGAGTGCAAGAGAAGCCTCTCTGCCGCATTTTGGATACACTGGAGCTTTCCTAGTTGAAAGGTGGGTGCATTCCTCTAGGAAATTGGCATCGTCTCAGTGGGATAGGATGATGGCCATATTTGCTGAGATTCTATGAGGGTAGGAGAGATAAGGAAAAATATCCTTGAGCGTGCAGAGGTGGAAGTGGTATGATCTGAAGAAAGCATTAATGTGGCAGGATCCAGTTAGGTCTGAGCTGTGGGTGCAACCCAGGTTTTTGACTGAGGGTGATGAAGTGGGGGTGGTCATAGGGAGAGTGGCCCTGGGTGGGTCAAGGAAGGAGGGTGGTTTTGCCACAGATTTGGATTTCTGTTTTTCCAGGGTTGAAGAAGCAGTTATTGTTAATTCATCCAGTGGTCTATGTCTGTGAGGCAGGATGCAAGAGTTGGGTGGGAAGAAGACCGGGAGTTGGGAATCTTGAGAATGATCTGTGTATTGTTGGTGTAGTTGTAGCAGTTGAAGTTGTGCTCTAATGAGGGATCCTTATCCTGATCTGAAGAGAAATACAGTTCCTCTTCCTTCTTCTCCTTCCCACTAACCTTCTTCCCCTTCCCATCCAGTGATGCAGATGCAACCATGACAACTGCCAAAGATAGCAACGCTGAGAACTATGTCTGTGTGCTCAACCTGTGTACCCAAAAGTGTGTAGACCCCAGAAAACTAGAGAGAACCACAGCACGAACCAGGTAAACCTGCAAGGGAAAATAGTGAAGGATTTCAGAAAAGAGTTGGTTGATTGTTGTGGTTGGTGGCCATGTGTACTCCTTAATAATGGCTCAGAGCGGACATTTTGTTTAGAGGAAGGCACATATATCCTGCCTCAAATAACAAATATTTGTTTTAATGCAGTTTTTAATACTTGTTTGGAAGTACTCACATGTATCAGTGCATAATTGTGTGATAAACTCACAGTATGCTCAAGCTCTCCATTGATATGTTGAGGCTTGGCAGTAGAAGAGGGGTAGATTCCATGCATCATGGTGACAATTCTGCTCCACCACATAGTGATAAACCAATACCCTAGTGAGGGATGTTAATAACAGGGCATGAAATAACTAGTGAGTAAACTCATATGGTAGTTTCCACCTCCTAATGAAGGTCATACAGCAACATATTTGGGGTATAAAATGATGGCAGTAAAAGGTCATATAGGAAAAAAGCATTGTTGAGAGCATCAGAGTGTAATCTTGTTGTGTACTAGGCTTTTACTCCTGGACTAAGAGCAGGAAAGTGCCCATTTAATAATAATGTAATCTATGGGTGCTAGTGCTTGTCTATATGTCCTTCTACATCAGCCTTCAGGATTGAGAGGTCCACCATCACTCCCTCCCTTGCCAGCTGCTTTCCTGGAACGGAGGTCATTTCTAGGCTTCTTCGCGATGCTTTCACCAAGTAGGTGCATTATGTAGATGTATTGCACCCCCAAGCAAAAAAGACTGAAACATTGTTGGAATATGCTGCAATAACGTTTGAATTGCGCATTACCACCACACTATCTTTGTGACATTTCTTCTTTGTCCACAAGCTACATCTTTCAGCTTTTTGCTGAGTTTGTTGTTATTTATGTGATATTTTGCCAAAGGAACCTCGAGGCATTACCAAGATGGCCTCAGCCTTACTCTACTGAATGTGCAAGCCTGTCCTTGCAATCTGAATCCATCCTGATCAGTGATTGGCTGGCTGGGTGACTTTATGGCCAATCAGGGACCGGCAGGCTTCATCCGGCAACACCTCACCAAAGTCCACTTCTAAGGCCCCTGTCTCCTTCCCTGTCCACTACCGGGACACTTCATGAAGCTACTACCACAGCGTGAGCCTCCTTGTTGCTGCCAGTCCACTCAGCCATGATTTTGGACTACCAAGTCTCTTGCACTTCCTTCCCTATGGGTTAGTTTCTCTCCTTCTGTCTACCCGTTCTTTTTTCCCTTCTTAGACCTTCACTTTTCCCTCTGCTTGCTCCAATCTGGTCTCCCTATTTGCTCTCAAATGCCCTCGTTTCATCACCTGCCACTTACTCATACATCATTTATTTCACTTTTGTGGCCTTAGCATTGAAATTTGGGTGTGTTCTTGAAAGTCAAATTTGGGTGTGTTCTGAAATTAAAATGTGGGTGTGCTCTTGAAAGTCAAATTTGGGTGTGTTCTGCAACTGAAGTTTGGGTGTGTTCTTTAAAAGTCACATATGGATGTGTTCTGTAATTACATTTTGGGTGTGTTCTGTAATTGAAATTTAGGTGTGTTCTGTAATTGATTTTTGGGGGTGTTCTATAATTGAATTCTGGGTATGTTCTGTTATTGAAATTTTTGTGTATCCCGTAATGCAAATTTGTGTGTGTTCTGTAATTGAAATTTTGGTGTGTTCTTGAAAGTTACATTTTGGGTGCGTCTGTAATTGAAATTTAGGTTGTTTTTGAAAGTCAAATTTGGATGTGTTCTGTAATTACATTTTGGGTGTGTTCTGTAATTGAAATTTGGGTTTGTTCTGTAATTGAATTTTGGGAGTCTTCTGTAATTGAATTCTAGGTATGTTCTGTAATTGAAATGTGGGTGTGTTCTTTAATTGAAATGTGGGTGTGTTCTGTAGTTGATATTTTGGTGTGTTCTTGAAAGTCACATTTTGGGTGTGTCTGTAATAGAAATGTGGGTGTGTTTTGTAATTTGGGTTGTTTTTCACATTACTTTGACTTCAATTGTAAACTGCTAGCCCAGTGACTGTTCCTTACCGCTTTTCTTTCATATTTCTCCTACTGCCTCCTCTCTTTACTTGCTCATGGCGTTATCTGTTTCTCCCACATAGTCTAACTGCTTCTCTATTAACTATCCTTCCCTTCTCACTAAGTCTGGCAAGAAGAAATTCAAAAAGGATATCTTGGCGCCCAACCCAGGTCTCCCCATCGGTGATACCTGTTCCAGCGCGTCTGCCAGACAAACCCTCACTGACATTTTCTTTTTTGTTCCATCATCTGATCTATGGACCCCTCATATGATCTATGTGCTCTGCCCTGTCCACTCCTCTCCAATTAATGATGGCGCCCACTGGGAAGTCCTCATGGATTTCTTTGTCTCCTCCAGAGTCATCATTAATGTCTACCTGAATGGTACTGTCATGGTGCAAGGCCCTCAGGCTAATCTCCTCCTCTTTGATAGACGGTTCCCTCACATCATCAACTTCCTCTCTCCTCCACCTGTCCCCTACTCTTCTCCCTTTGCTACATTGCCCTCCTTTCATTCCAGCTCTTCCCCATCTCAAGCTCCCTCCACAGCTTTGCAGTGAGTATCCCTGATTTGTACCCTTCCCCGGAAGGATTTTAAGGCTGGGAGCCTTCTTCATCTTGCCACTCTCAACTCTGGCTCGGCTGTCAAATACTCCTCTGACATCTGCCACCTCCTTTAAGGACTTGACCTTGATGTCCTCGGTCTTGCCGAGACTTGGTCCATGCCCGCTCTGTCACGAGTTTTGATACTCTCCTCCCTGATGGCTACAAGATCCTCTCCACCCCCAGATCCAACGGGCCTGGATGGGGTGTAGTCCTGATCTTCCCTGAGTGGATTTCTGCCTCTATCATCCTCACTCAGACTTACTTTTCTTTCTAATGCCTTGTTTGCAGGCTCTCTCTCTCTCCTAGCCACTCTCTCACTGTTGCTACCTGAAGGTGTTCATTTCCCAAAAGACAATTATAAACTCATAGTAAAAGGACACACCCAAGCAGGGAATGAGACCGGGAGAAAGGTTGTGAGTAAAACAAAGATTTATAGAGAATAATGCATGCAGATAACTCTGCAGCCTTGAGAGTGTGCTACCAAACAATACAAGAACAGAACATTATAAGCTTCAGAAACCTCACTAGTGACGTTTCCCTATAGGTACATCAAATTGCATTGGGATTGGTGAAAGATATGGATATATTACAGTAGTGTAGGGACTGGCTCCACAGGATTGGCTGGCAACTTGGAGGTCCGGTAGACATCACGTGGGTCAGCTGGGCTCATCCTTGCGAGGTGAAGGTCAGGCCGGGTCCACGAGAGGAGAATGTTATGTTTAAACTAAGCTACACAATATCTCCTGGCATGCAGTGAATAATGCAAAACATAAACCATACTCTAGAATGTGGGGATACCTATACATTATAGACTATTATTTACACATTCCCGCCTCAGGCCTTTGTAGAAGTAAAGGGTGCAAGGGTCTTGCCCTCCAGGAGCTTTATCAGGTGGCTTGATCTAGGATTTATTTGGCATGGCGCCCCAGAGCTTGAAGATATAGATTGATAGATGTTGGTTTGTAAGAGGATTCAATTCAACACTACAGCTAAGTCAATGCCTAGTCTGGGATACTGAATGGAAACCCTTATTGATATATCTTTATGTCCAGTTCATGCGTTCTGGATGACTACCCCTATATAACATCCCTCTCTTGGAATCCTCCTGACCCCACTGAGCCAAGAAGTAGTTCTGTTTTGCAAGTTTAAAAGGTTTATTTGATAATTTAAACAATAGATATATATATCACACTTTATAATAAATTAATAATTGGATATCACACTTAATCTGATATGATAAAGATTAACAACGGAGAATCTGGCACTAGCACACTTGTGAATAGGAACAGAAGAAGAAGGTGGTAGAGAATGCTTTATATAAGTTCAGATGGATGTAATGTTGAATGAAAATGCAATACAGAAAATACTCAATATGATTTCAACAAAACAATGTAATCACTTTTCTCTGGCAATTCACCCCCCCTTTTATGCAATGCAAGGAAATGGAAGGAAAGCACACAGTTCTCAGAAATGCAATCAAATGTAATTCAGTTCACCCCAGCAAGCTTAGACTACGGATCGGAGTTTTAAACACAGGCCCAAAATGCTTTTACATGTGCTGGCAATGAAGTGAAAAATATGCTAAAATGCTTTTAATTCCCTCTAGAGGTTCAGGGTGAGTGGTATCTAGTTAATATTAGTCCAGACTCACTTTAGCAAGGATCTAGGAGTAACTAGCAGGTTAAACGAATTTTTGGCAACTGAAAGCAAGAAAACTGCTGTTTTCACACGTTGAGAAAATTGCAAATCGCGGCAAATTCGCGAGTGCGTTTTTCGCGATTACAGAGGAACTACAAGGACTAGCACTATCGTTTTGGGGTCCTAGGACTGCCTAGGATCTCAGCTTCCAGATGAAAGTTACTGCAAGTCTCTAGGACAAACGGTCACGGAGATATGAGCGATATGGTAAAGGTCATTTTTCAGATTTGAAATTTTAAAGTTCAGAAAGACAAGTGACAGCTAGCAACTAGAAAATGACAGGTGACAGTTAGCAGACAGTTCTACTTAGATTAAAATAGATTGAATTATATTATTTTAACTAAGAGATTGGTTCTGCACAGTCTTGCTAGGTACTCACACTATATTCTTGAATTAGATGGGCCTCGCCACGAATCTGGTCAGGTTTTAGACTGGACTCTGGTCTGGTCTCTGCACTTCACAGTGATCTGGGTCAGCTCTCTCTGCCTCTGGTTCTGGATATTGATAGATTTGAAGTCTCTATGTTGGCTCTCTGAAGGTTGATGGAGGTAAAGTATGGATTTTCCCGGCAGAGCGTCCGGCAGCAAATGGATTTGAAAGGCCTCTATCTGTCCTGACTGTCTGCTTTTATGTGTTTTGAAAATGGGTGTGTGTGCAGCATCACTAGGCTCTACCCCTCACCACTTATCATTGGCCACTTCATTCACTTCCCCTTGATTGGGGGAATGAAATGAAGTGTCATCATGATGAGGTCTGTTTATGATACAGAGAACCCACCCCTGTCAACTTTACACACAATCTATATTTGCTCAAAAAGACACATTTGCACAGGTACACATTTGTTTAAAATTACATGCACCCCTCACATATCACAGGAGGTATATCCTGTCCAAATCTGCTCTTCCTGAGAGCTTGCAATCAGAAATGGCAATATTTTGCACTTTTTAACTGGTTTGCAATACCGGACATTAACCCAAATTTACACACATGTGCGCAAGGAGTATGGTCATTAATTGATGAAGTGTCAGATTTTTAACATGCATACATTTTGAGTAATATCCTCTTTTCCGCTAAAACCCCCCTGAACATACCACCGGGTCCTAACACGTCTTGAAATGTGCACCGAAAAATCACAAGAATTATGGCATCATTTAAATAATTATGACAAGTCCGTACTATGAGTTATTCATCTTTTTCTAAAACCATATTCTGGCTACAGGGGTGTGTCTTTTCAGGTCACATGGTACAGAAACCAGTCTTTCCAGTTTCTGCCAAGCTCAGAGACCCTGCCCCTCCCAGCTTCTGCCAAGAGGAAGCTGTTTTACGACACCTGCAATAAACCATCTGCCTGGGCCCTGGAAGGCCCATTGTTCAAGAGGAAGCCATTTACGACTACCCTAATAAACCCTCTGCCTGGGTCCAGGACAGGCCTTTGTTCAACTCCCTGTAGCTGCTCCACCCCTACTCTAATCAGAGAGGTGACAACTCCTTTTGGCCAGGGGAAGAGTGGCTGAGCAGGTTTTTAACTCCTGTGGGGGTAGATGTCAGGCAGAATTCAGTTTCTCAAGCCAGGTTTCAGATAAAATGTCACTTTTTGTTCCCCAGTTTAAGTCAAGACAATTTTTACATATGCAGCTAGAATGCTGATTCTAAGTTCAAAACTATGACATTCAAACAATTGCAACCTATGTGACACTCAAAAGTAGGTCACTCATTTAATTTAAACATTTCGATTTTGGTGGTTTTAATCCAGTTTCAGTTAGGCTGCTGACATGCATAGCTCAGCCAGTTTTGTGATGAACATTGTTTTAGGCTCATCCTCTTTCCAGATTTTGTATGCCCACAAGACTTTATTCTGCCAGATGTCCGCTGGTGTTCAGTGAGATTTTTGGATGTGTTGCAAATAGGCATTTTGAGCTGGCATTCAGAGAAACAAAAGGTGATTTTAAAGTGCGGTTTTTCCTTTGGCACACATTTCACTCATGGCACCCCTGCCCATCCTGCTCACACTGGTGGGTGGCAAGTTAGGCAACCATTTTAGTGTGCACAACTGCGCGGTTTTCATAGATTCTGGCGCACATGTGGGCTTTTTCGGCCATCTTGGATTTCCTAAGCCCACAGCAGCAAATGTTGTAGCCTAATAGTCCAACCGTGGGTCAGGACACCCAACAAATCCCCCCACGTGACTGCCCTTTGAATTTGAGTCGATGGGGAGTCGGGTGCACAAGGGTTTTGACCCACGCACTGGTCTGTCCGCATAATCTTCTTCCAATTCTGCAAATGGCACAGTTCAGCATCTTTTCCTCCATCCGGTCGGATCGATCGGTTCTCCTCGCCGGTCCTGATGGGAATATTGGGCGGTACCCTGGGCCCCCTTGCGTCATCCTCCCGGTCTCCGGATCGTCCTCCTTGTCCCGTCTCCAGGTTTTCTTTCTCCTAGGACGACAAAGGAAGAGCGGCAATACCTATTCATAGACATTTTTCCACCACTGTTGAGATAGTGGGGCAGCATATGCATTTCATCATAACGAAACAGTACATTCTTATTTTGAAAAAAAAACAGTATAACTAAGAGACAGTTTCATGCAAATCACAATATTTTAGAGACTAGATGTGGTATGTTTTATAGTTGGAACTGAATTAGTCTGAGACAGTACCCGCTAGGATTCCAGAGGATTCCTCCAGTTGTTGCAGAGTGTGCCTGGGATGGCAACATTTCAACTGGTTTATGTGGACCCACTTGTCTTCCCCCGCTGCCAAAGGACCTTTGGGTATGTGGGTTTTGTAGGCCACAGGGGAGATTTTGTCTATAATCTCAAAGGGTCCCTTCCATGTAGGCAAACATTTTCGCTGTTTGGCCTGGTTCCTTTGGAAATTGTATAGATAGACCCGGTCCCCCACCTGATATTCCTTCCTGGAAGTTTTCAGGTCATAGTGGGTCTTCATGCTATCAGCTGATCTTTCTAGATTCCGCTGAGCATAAGCAAAAGCATGTTGAAGGTGTTTCCTTAAATTCTCCACATACTCATGAGTAGTGGAGGCATTTATCAGTGTCTGCTCTTGGGTCCTATAGAGCAAATGCTGCGGAAGCACCATCTTGCGCCCAGTCATCAACTCAAATGGTGACATTTTGGTTGCAGATGAAGGGGTAGATCTGATGGCCATTAGGACCAGAGATAATCGGATATCCCAACTTGGCCCAGAATCTGCCACAAACTTTTTTAAGATGCTCACAATTGTCCGGTTGTAGCGTTCAACTGCTCCAGAAGAAGCTGGCCTGTAAGCAATATGTAACTTCCTTTTGACCCCCAGTATCTCCCACATCTTTGTCATTACTTCACTGGTGAAGTGGCTACCTCTGTCTGACTCAATCCTTTGAGGTAGACCAAAATGGGAAAAGATGTGGTTAATCATCAAGGCAGCTGCCGTTTCTGCCTTGCAGTTTGGGGCTGGGAGACATTCCACCCACTTGGTAAACAAGCATGTCGCAGTCAACATGTACTTATTCCCCCTAGCAGAGCGAATCACAGGGCCTACAAAGTCGATTTGTAAATCTGACCATGGCAGTGTCATCCTCCTCTTTTGGAGAGGCGCACGGTGCGTGAGGGATGATGGCTGAAATTGTGCACACACAAGACACCCCTTCAAGTATTGGTCGAGGTCCTGCCCCATGTGTGGCCAGTATGCAACCTCTCTTAAGATTTCCAATGTTGTGTGAAACCCCCGATGACCGGCGGTGGCCGCATCATGGGCGTGACTTAACATCAGGCTTCGGAATGAGGTAGGAACCACCCACTGATCGTGGCCAGCTTTGGATTTCCTTACCAGCAAACCGTCTTGGATTCGGAACATTTTTGGACATTTCATCAACACTCTTACGTCCTCTTTCCCAATGTAATCGGTATCCGTCAGGGGAAAGTTCTCAGGGTCCTCAAGGTGTTGGTAAAACTTATCAATAATTGAATCCCCCTTCTGAGCTGTAATCAAATCAGCATCAGGGGTCTCCTTACTCCATTGTGCAATTGAAAGGTCGTTGTGAGCATTTGTCTGGGACCTAGTGATAGCAGTGACCTGGATTTCCCCCAACAGGGACTCAATCTCAATTAGATCCCCTTGGATGGCCCCGGTTTTGGCCAGCTGATCAGCTAAGTCATTTCCAGTTTTGTCTGGTCCCTCTACTTTGGAATGACCCTTGATCTTTTTCCAATAGATTGTCATCTCATTCGAGGTGACCAGATCATCAATGTTTTGGATCAACTTCCCATGTTTCAAGGGTTTTTTGTTAGCACATAACATGCCTCTGGTTTTCCAATTAACCAGGTGCTCCACGAACCCGTTCCGTACATAATCCGAATCTGTGATTATGACCAGTTCGTGGAGTTGATGCTGGACAGCAGTGAGGATGGCCGATGCACAGCCATCAATTCTGCCACCTGACTACTTCGGGGACCAATTTTGTATCCAGCGGAGGGTTCTGGGGACTCATTCACCCATGCATTCCCTACGCCGGCCACCAGTTCTTTCTCCCCGTCGTTGTCAACATGGTAAGAGCATCCATCCACATACACAGTGGGCATTCCCTCACACTTGTCTTCTTCAAAGACTTTGTGTGGGGAATTAAGGTATGCCTCTGTGTTGTCCTTGATTTTTAGACTTTCGTCCTCAAGACAGTTTTCTCTGGCACAATCATGCAAGTCAGCCAGACCTTGCGCGAGGGGACTCTTCTTGTTTTGGCCATATCGGACCTCCACAGGAAAGCCTTGCATTGACAGAATCCAGGAAGTAATTCGGGAATTACTCACATTTCCGGCCCGGATTCTATCACTTTGGAGATATTGCAGAGGCTGGTGTGGAGTCTCCACTATGATGTGTTCCCCCTGGATAAACGGGCGGTAATTCTTCAATGCCCACACCGTTGCCAGGAGTGCCTTCTCACAATCATTGAATTTTTCCTCCACAGAGGATAAAGTTTTGCTCGCATAGGAGATTACTTTATTGACCTTGTCATGCTTTTGGTATAATACTGCCGTCAAGCACGTATTAGAGAACCCCGTCTCCAGGAAGAACTCCTTGTTTCTGACAGGGTAAGCTAGGCAAGGCGCTTGTGAGAGGCTTCTCTTGAGTTGTTTTACCGCCTCGGCTTGTTCTGGACCCCATTCCCACTTGACCCCCCCTTCAGGAGATGAATCAGGGGTCTGGTGATCTCTGCGTAGACCTCAATGAACTTTCTGCTGTAATTAGTCAGTCCAAGGAGGCTCCTTAGTTCCCGCAGAGTTGTGGGGTCTTTCAGTTTCTGAAGTGCTTCCACTTTCTTTTCCTGGGGACAGAGACCCTGAGGAGTAATCAAATGCCCCAAGAAATTAACACGGGTTCTGCACCACTGTGCTTTTTGAAAGGAAAGTTTTGCTCCGGCGGCCCTCAACTGCGTCAGAACATAACGGATCTCCGCTATGTGTTCCTCCACAGATGAACTTTTGATGAGGACATCATCTACATAAGCCAGGTTACCCCTCGCACCCAGGTCGGGCATGGCCTTATGTAGGAAAATGTTGAATTCATTGCCGGAGTTGAGGTTTCCGAAAGGAGTCCGGGTCCATGTGTACTGCTGGCCCCCAAAGGTAAAAGCCAGTTTGTATTGGTCCTCCCTGCTGACAGGCCCGGTCCAGTATCCATTGGTCAGGTCTATTGCAGTGAATACCTGTGACCCCTGGATCTGGGCCAGCCCTTGGTCAATGTAGGGCAGAGGCCATCGGGAAGTATGGACCCGTTTGTTGAGCTCCCTGAGGTCGGCACAGAGTCTCCACTGGCCGTTTGGCTTCAATATTCCCAGCACCGGATTATTGAAGGTGCTGTGGACTGGACGGATTATTCCCCGGGACTCAAGGTTCTTAATTATTTCAGTAAGGGACTCCATTGATGCGAGAGGCAAGCGATATTGCTTCACAAACACAGGAGTCATGCCAGGGTCTGTGGGGATTGTTGTTGTGTGGATGTCAGTGCGACCACAGTCATATGAGTCTACCGCAAAGAGATCTTGGAAATCCAAGAAAACTTGTTTCAACTTTTGCTTTTGTTCCAGAGTCACACAGGCATCAGCTAGGTTGACTCTCTCTTCCACCATCTGCCTGAAGCCTGGAAAGACTTCTGGTTTGGCTATCTCAGCGGCCTCCTCCAGCTGGGTGGAGAAGTCCCTGGTCAGAGTGCTGATTTGGACTGGAGGCTTCAGGTGGGAAAGGCAGCCCTCATGGACTTGGAAAATCATCTGATCCCTCCTGAAGTCACAAGTCACATCTTCCTTACCATAAGGGCAAGAAGTGTACACCAGGAAGTTCCCCCCATGCCGGGTAAAAATCCTGTCTGGTGTTGTATTGTCGTCACTGTCACTGTCAAAGCAGTCCTTGGGGATTGGCCCTAACAGTTCATTACCTAAATCTATGGAAAAATGTCGGTCATCAACCGCCATTCCAATAATGGTGCCTGCGGCTAGAGTAATACTCTTTAAGTCGCTGTTATCCACCTCCATTGGAATGGTGTCATGTTCTATGTTGACTAATGGTGTTGGGTTTACCCCTAACCCTTGCTGTTGGAGAGAAGCATTTAGATGTATGTAAGCATCAGGGTTTTGCAAATATTGTCCTCTTTTAACTTACACTTCCAGGGGGAATTGTCGGGTCCTTTCTGGGATGGTGACTTCCTCTTTGATCTGAATTTCAACTGCATAAGGTAGCAATTGAGCTGACCTAAATGCTTTTTCTGGATCATCAAAGCCCATGGGATTATCCGCTAATCGGGACCAAGCTTTGAAGTTTATTAGGTCCAAACTAATGGCAAAGCGATTGAGAATGTCACTGCCTAAGTAAAAGGCGGCAGTAACGTCTCGCACGACCCAACAATTATGGACTATGCTCTTGTTGCCAATGGAGATTTTGAGCATACACCTGCTTGGCAGGAGATGTTTGGAATTAGGCGCTTCCAGGTCCATTTCCCATTTGTCTATCAGTTTGAAGGTGGGAATGGCTGGATCTTTTGGGAGTTGGCGGAACATGGCTTCGCTGATGAAGCTCTTACCGTTGTTCACACACACTCAAGCGAGAACAGAGTCCTTCCCATCATTTAACTGAACAGGGATGAACAACTGCTCTCCAATTTGCTGAATATCAGCCAGGCTCTGAGCTGATTTCACATCTTTCTGGACTATAGGAGTGGGAGTTTCTGATTGTGGATTAGTATAGAATCTCAGAGTGTTTCCTTCCAGCGTGGAGTACCACTTTAGACTGGAAGGAAGGTTGATTTTCAGAAATAGAGAGGACCCCCCATCACCAGTCTTTTGTCCTACTGCTATTACTGTCACGTCTGGAATTTGGCTATTCTGGAAGTGAAATTCTACTTGGTCAGGTTTTTGTTCAACCATGTGGCAGGTGCCGTTTAAACTAACATGGTTGACACTCTGTTTTAATTTTATTGGTCGGCTAGTCTGGGTCCAGAGGACCTTGTTTACACAATCTATTAGGGGTGACAACCTTCTCAGGAGGTCATTCCCCAGTAAACAAGGGGTGCCCTCTGGAGTCACTACTATGACCGGGTGTTTCACCTTGTGTCGCCCGATCTTAATGTCCAAGTCTGCAGTCTCCTCAACGGGAATTTCCTTCCCGTCAAAGTTCTGCAGTTGTCCAGGAAGAGAGGTGAGAGGAATTTGGTAATTCTCTCCCCTTCCTGCATTCAGTTCATCAAAGGCCCTTCTGGACAGAAGGGTGGCTTGAGATCCAGTGTCCACCAGTGCCATAATTGTACCCTGCCCCTGTACTTGTACCGGTGCATAGTATCTTCCCTCCTTCTCCTCAAGGGGGCACAGATAATGCACATTTTTGGACAACTGGTGGGCTAACTTTCTGGTTTTGGACATCGCTAGCGAAGAGATTTGGGCGGAATTCTGTGGAGAGCCTTGGGAATCTGAAAGAAAAAATTGGCAACTGGGGATCAGAGTCATTGTGGGTTCCCCTGGCTCCGGTTCTGGGCCGCCCCCCCCTTTTTGGAGGCAGTCACCAGGATGGGTTTGAACCAGGGGATTTTCTTGCTGTTGGTTCTGGGATGAGATGGGGGGCGGCGGTAGCTCAGTCTCCACATCTCCCCAGTCTGGATTTGCATCCCTAGGGACCCATTTTTCTTTGGGAGGCGTCCCCCCCTCTCTGAAGGAGAAGATCCTTTTCCCAGGATCCTCTGAGGATCCCTCTCCCTCAAATTGGAAGATCTGTACCTCCTCCTCAAACTGTGTCTGTTTGGGTCTTTTGTTTCTCCCACCCCCCCTCTGTTCCTTAGGAGGCAGACTTTCAGGGGCAAGAGGTTTTGTTTCCGGGTCCTGGGTTTCCAGGGGCTGTTTACAAGTGAGGAAGGAAGCTTCCTCCAAGGCTTTACACCCCCCTTCCCTTTGTGCCTCCTCCCTGGGAACCGGTGAGTTATCGGGGTGCTGCCCCCATCATTGTTCTGGAGCACCAGGTCCAGAGTTGGGTGCGTTCTGCGCCGGCATGCCGATCTGAGGGTTCTGCTGAGCCCTCAGTATGTGATCCAGATCCCGCGCCATGTTTTGAACCTGGCGCTCTAACTGGGAAACCCGCTCAGGCTGATACGGGGCCCTGTTTTCTCCCCTGGGCTGATCCCGGGAAGGGTAGCTATCTCTTCTTTGGTAGTACCCCTGGTTAGGAAGATTTGGATACCCCTCCACCCTTGGCCTCCCCTCTCCCGGATTCGGTTGTCTGGGCTCAGGGAATTGGGGAAAGAAGGGTGGAGGATTTTGGGGCTGGAAATTGGGTGGATACCTGGGGAAAAAGTTCTGCCCAGGATTTTGTAAGTTTCTGCCCTCCTGTGAGAAGTTGGGAGGGAAGTTCTCTGGGTTAGGTGCTTGGCTGGATCCCCCCCCTTGGGCTGGAGGAGTCCACACAGAACCCAGGATGGGTCTGTTTCCCTTGTAACGGGGGCTTACATAATCAGGAGAGCGAGGGACCCCATTTGTGGGGCTGCCTCCCTGGCTCCCTGTCTGTGCCTGGCCCGAGGACCTTCTGGGCCTAGCATTATTAGGTGCAGGTAGGTTTTTAGGCCCCCCCATCTCCAACTCTAAAACGGGGGTGAACTTTACCTCTGCCACCTTGATAGCAGCAGGGGTGTTGTTGACTTTGGGGTTTTTGGGCGCATTATTTTTATTTTCTATTGGCTTCTGCACCTCATAGATCCGGGTCGCCTGTTCAATGACCCAGTCTAAAGATCTTTTCTCATGAAAATCTCTCACGAGCTGGGTCATTATATATTTGGGCAAGGCATGGAAAAACGTATTAATAAATTCTCTGCTATCCGTGCGCACCCTTCTTGTGGTCTGTGCAAAAGCACGCTTTAACTCCTGCACAAATTCTTGTGGGGCCTGATCCTCCCCACATTGTAAATTGTAGGCTGCCTTGTGAGCCTCTTGAGGATTTCTATGAGTAGAAAAATGTTTCAAGATGGCCGCCTTATAGGTGGACCATCTTAAATGATTTTGGTCCTCCAGCCCTGCAAAGAAACTGGAGTACTCTGGGGAGAATGTCCACTTTACATATTGGATACAGCTTTGGCTGTCCTTCAAATGAAAAGTCTCCATTATTTGCTCATAGAGCTCCAAGTGTTCCCAAACAGAATACTTGGCGTTCTTATGATAAGGCGTGATGACACTCCTGATTGCCTTAATCTGTTTCAATGGGTCCTTAATCAAGGCCCTTTTTGCCTTATTGGCCTTTTTGGTTCGGGTAACCCTGGTCCATTCATCTTCTGACTCAGAGGCACTGCTCCCAGAGGTTCCCGTCTGTTCTTCCAGGTTTTCCCGGATTCTGCGAGCCTGGGAATGGCTGGCAGAATGTGGGGACCTGGTCTCCTGTGTCCTGTACCGCTCAGAGGAGTCTTCAGATCCCTCCTTGCTGCCAGGATTTGATGGGTACCCCCCCACTGACCTAACTGGGCAGAGGTTTTCAGGATGCCCTTAATGGGCCTACTCACCTGGGGTTCCCCATCAAATTGCACTGTGCTTGGGTGCCCATACCCGGATGGCCGCCCCTCCATTCCTGGGTGGTACTGGCCTATGAGCCCCATGCTTCTGGCTGGATAGTAATCTGCCATCCCTGTGGCCCTGTGCTCATGTGCGCCAGGGGACATGGGGGTGGCAGAGTCCAGGGACTGAGAGAAATAAAGGCCTCTGGTACTAGGGCTCCTGGGGTTATGCTCCGGAGTTTCTCTTTCCCAGCGAACCTCATCTCTATCCGCCCCTGCTCCCTGTTGCAATGCAAGAGCCTGCGCCTTCAGTTCCTCAGTTAAGGCCTTACTAGACTCTATCAGTCTCTCCTGCATCGCTACCTGTTGTTGGAGTCTATCATTGTGCTGGCAGAGAGCCTCATTATCTCTCTGCGTTTCCTGATTGGTCCTGGAGCACTGGGCCAGTCTTTGCTGCAAGAGGGTTACCTCCTGAGCTGTGTCCCTATTGGCCTGCTCCTGTCTTGCCAGAGCATCCTCCACCCTCCTGGTGTGCTCTAGCAAGTCCTGGTGTTCTTTTTGGAGGTCACCCAGTCCCTGGAGGGCCAGGTGATTTTCTTCCATTTTCCTTTTTAAGTGGCAGACTTCCTGGCCTAAGGTATCCCTTTCCTGACTAAGAGCCTGCATCTGTGCCGCCAGGTTGTCCCTTTGCCTTTGGAAGGCACCAGCTTTCTGGCGCTCCTGGTCAAATTCTGCCTGGGTATCCAGGTCTTTCAAAATCAGTTTATTGCTCTCTGCCTTCTCCCTATCTAGGTGGCTTTTCAGGGTGACTACCTGCTCAGCACATGCCCTATTGAAGTCTAACTGTTGCTCCAGCTTTTTCTGGCTCTGCAGTAGGGAGTCCAAACCTTCTTGGTACTCCTTCTGCAAGGCCAGAAATCTGGTATCCTGGTCAGCCTTTTCCTGTTGCAGGATGTCCATATCCCTCTTTATTTTAATGGTGTGCTGTCTACTCTCATTTTCTGACTCCTGGCTCCCCTGCAGCCTCTGCTCCGAATAGACCAGGTCAGATTGGACCTTCTCTAACGCCATCTGTCGCTTATTCGCCAGATCTTGGCTTTCAGTGCATTTATCCTGCATGTCTCCCATATATAGG
Source organism: Ambystoma mexicanum (assembly GCF_040938575.1). Classification (NCBI taxonomy): domain Eukaryota; kingdom Metazoa; phylum Chordata; class Amphibia; order Caudata; family Ambystomatidae; genus Ambystoma; species Ambystoma mexicanum. Next base: position 1,376,054,362 of record NC_090922.1, read on the forward strand.
TACAGGTATGCCACTATCCTAACCATCTTGTCTTGTTCATCCTTAGCTTTAGGAGCCATGTATAGTTCACTCAGGGCCACATGTAGGGGACCCTGATCTCTCCATATATCTGACCCTGTTTCCGTGATCTTGGGTGCGATTGCTTGCAACCAGACCGTCTGGTCCTGATGAGTCCACTCACCTCTCACAAATAACTTATGTAAGAAGTGCTCTCTGGCTATTTTCATGTCTACTAAGGTCGTCATTCTGGAATTTGAGTTCCTTCCTGACTTACAGAAGTTTGTATTTTATTTTTGCAAAACAGACCTTTTTTTTAGAGCGTTCCTTTGAGGAGTGCTTTACAGCGTAACACAGCGTGGTGATCCGACCGGATATGTGTATCTGGTCAGCTGTCACACTGTATTAATCTGCACAAATGGTAGATCTAACCCAAACATCCCGGACGAGCCCCCAATTTGTAAGAGGATTCAATTCAACACTACAGCTAAGTCAATGCCTAGTCTGGGATACTGAATGGAAACCCTTATTGATATATCTTTATGTCCAGTTCATGCGTTCTGGATGACTTCCCCTATATAACACCCCTCTCTTGGAATCCTCCTGACCCCACTGAGCCAAGAAGTAGTTCTGTTTTGCAAGTTTAAAAGGTTTATTTGATAATTTAAACAATAGATATATATATATCACACTTTATAATAAATTAATAATTGGATATCACACTTAATCTGATATGATAAAGATTAACTACGGAGAATCTGGCACTAGCACACTTGTGAATAGGAACAGAAGAAGAAGGTGGTAGAGAATGCTTTATATAAGTTCAGATGGATGTAATGTTGAATGAAAATGCAATACAGAAAATACTCAATATGATTTCAACAAAACAATGTAATCACTTTTCTCTGGCAATTCACCCCCCCTTTTATGCAATGCAAGGAAATGGAAGGAAAGCACACAGTTCTCAGAAATGCAATCAAATGTAATTCAGTTCACCCCAGCAAGCTTAGACTACGGATCAGAGTTTTAAACACAGGCCCAAAATGCTTTTACATGTGCTGGCAATGAAGTGAAAAATATGCTAAAATGCTTTTAATTCCCTCTAGAGGTTCAGGGTGAGTGGTATCTAGTTAATATTAGTCCAGACTCACTTTAGCAAGGATCTAGGAGTAACTAGCAGGTTAAACGAATTTTTGGCAACTGAAAGCAAGAAAACTGCTGTTTTCACACAATGAGAAAATTGCAAATCGCGGCAAATTCGCGAGTGCGTTTATCGCGATTACAGAGGAACTACAAGGACTAGCACTATCGTTTTGGGGTCCTAGGACAGCCTAGGATCTCAGCTTCCAGATGAAAGTTACTGCAAGTCTCTAGGACAAACGGTCACGGAGATATGAGCGATATGGTAAAGGTTGTTTTTCAGATTTGAAATTTTAAAGTTCAGAAAGACAAGTGACAGCTAGCAACTAGAAAATGACAGGTGACAGTTAGCAGACAGTTCTACTTAGATTAAAATAGATTGAATTATATTATTTTAACTAAGAGATTGGTTCTGCACAGTCTTGCTAGGTACTCACACTATATTCTTGAATTAGATGGGCCTCGCCACGAATCTGGTCAGGTTTTAGACTGGACTCTGGTCTGGTCTCTGCACTTCACAGTGATCTGGGTCAGCTCTCTCTGCCTATGGTTCTGGATATTGATAGATTTGAAGTCTCTATGTTGGCTCTCTGAAGGTTGATGGAGGTAAAGTATGGATTTTCCCGGCAGAGCGTCCCGCAGCAAATGGATTTGAAAGGCCTCTATCTGTCCTGACTGTCTGCTTTTATGTGTTTTGAAAATGGGTGTGTGTGCAGCATCACTAGGCTCTACCCCTCTCCACTTATCATTGGCCACTTCATCCACTTCCCCTTGATTGGGGGAATGAAATGAAGTGTCATCATGATGAGGTCTGTTTATGATACAGAGAACCCACCCCTGTCAACTTTACACACAATCTATATTTGCTCAAAAAGACACATTTGCACAGGTACACATTTGTTTAAAATTACATGCACCCCTCACATATCACAGGAGGTATACCCTGTCCAAATCTGCTCTTCCTGAGAGCTTGCATTCAGAAATGGCAATATTTTGCACTTTTTAACTGGTTTGCAATACCGGACATTAACCCAAATTTACACACATGTGCGCAAGGAGTATGGTCATTAATTGATGAAGTGTCAGATTTTTAACATGCATACATTTTGAGTAATATCCTCTTTTCCGCTAAAACCCCCCTGAACATACCACCGGGTCCTAACACGTCTTGAAATGTGCACCGAAAAATCACAAGAATTATGGCATCATTTAAATAATTATGACAAGTCCGTACTATGAGTTATTCATCTTTTTCTAAAACCATATTCTGGCTACAGGGGTGTGTCTTTTCAGGTCACATGGTACAGAAACCAGTCTTTCCAGTTTCTGCCAAGCTCAGAGATCCTGCCCCTCCCAGCTTCTGCCAAGAGGAAGCTGTTTTACGACACCTGCAATAAACCATCTGCCTGGGCCCTGGAAGGCCCATTGTTCAAGAGGAAGCCATTTACGACTACCCTAATAAACCCTCTTCCTGGGTCCAGGACAGGCCTTTGTTCAACTCCCTGTAGCTGCTCCACCCCTAATCTAATCAGAGAGGTGACAACTCCTTTTGGCCAGGGGAAGAGTGGCTGAGCAGGTTTTTAACTCCTGTGGGGGTAGATGTCAGGCAGAATTCAGTTTCTCAAGCCAGGTTTCAGATAAAATGTCACTTTTTGTTCCCCAGTTTAAGTCAAGACAATTTTTACATATGCAGCTAGAATGCTGATTCTAAGTTCAAAACTATGACATTTAAACAATTGCAACCTATGTGACACTCAAAAGTAGGTCACTCATTTAATTTAAACATTTCGATTTTGGTGGTTTTAATCCAGTTTCAGTTAGGCTGATGACATGCATAGCTCAGCCAGTTTTGTGATGAACATTGTTTTAGGCTCATCCTCTTTCCAGATTTTGTATGCCCACAAGACTTTATTCTGCCAGATGTCCGCTGGTGTTCATTGAGATTTTTGGATGTGTTGCAAATAGGCATTTTGAGCTGGCATTCAGAGAAACAAAAGGTGATTTTAAAGTGCGGTTTTTCCTTTGGCACACATTTCACTCATGGCACCCCGGCCCATCCTGCTCACACTGGTGGGTGGCAAGTTAGGCAACCATTTTAGTGTGCACAACTGCACGGTTTTCATAGATTCTGGCGCACATGTGGGCTTTTTCGGCCATCTTGGATTTCCTAAGCCCACAGCACCAAATGTTGTAGCCTAATAGTCCAAACGTGGGTCAGGACACCCAACAGGTTTTAGGCGAAATATATGACAGGAAAACAGTTCTATTGGGGGCACTCTAGGGTGGTCAGTGGGGAAGGGTCACACTTCTGCTACATCAAAGGAAGAATGGAGGGGCAAAAGGTTGTACAGACAATAACTTCCAAAGGGGGGGGTGAGAGGAGCAGGAGTAAGTTTGTGGAGACGGATGAGCCACAAGTCGAGATTCGTCCTGGTCACACACAGGGCAGTGATCTCAGTGGAATTAAAATAATACAGTTTTTACTTGTAACAATTCAAGCCAGGGCATCCGTGAGAAATGAGCTTGGGCTGCACAGACACAGGCTGTCAGTGTTCACTGTGCGCAGTGCTGCAAATGGGAGAGACGGCTTCTCAGTTATCAGGATGTGGCCTAGTCCAAAAATGGAGCCTGGAGGTGCACAAAAATGGAGTCCGAATGAGGCGGGCAAGAGCCCCTCTTCCGATGTTGTCAGGGATGGCCATGGAGGCCGTCTCCCAACTATTGCATGAGCATTAGGTTGCTTTGATGCCGAATGTACGGGGGGCAAAAATGACCCTTCCTCCCTTACATACTCTCTACCGGCCTCCTGGTCAAATTACCTCTTTTCTCTCTGAGTGGGCAAACCTCTCCTCCTCACTCCTGGTCTCAACCACTGAACACCTCCTCCTTGGTGACCTCAAAATCCATCTTGATTCTCCCTGTTCCAAATCTGCACTCTTTCGTGACTTCTGTTATTCACTCTCTCTCTCTAGCCTTCCCTCCGCCCTGACTCTCTCGGCCGGTCACACACTTGATAGATTGATATCCTCCGGCCTCCCCCTCTCAACTCACCTCACCACTCCTCTCTTCTGGAGTGATCATTGCCTCCTCTCATCTTTCCATCTCCTCTCCTCAAGGCAAGCCTACCCCAAGATTGCCACCCATCTTCTCGGACATCTGGCCCATGAAGCGTGTTTCAGTCGAGGCTTTTGTTGCCACCTTCTCCCCACTCCTCCACCTCTGGCTGACTCACACCCTGACATAGCCCTGTCCATGCTCTACTCCTCTATTTCTGCTACTCTTGATGTTCTTGCCCCTGTCAAGGGAATCCATTTGAAGTCCAAAGCCAAGTGTAATTCCTGGTATGACTCTGACCTAGCTAAACATAAACGTAAGTGTAGGATGGCTGAGAGTAAATGGAGGGCTCTGTGCTCATCCTCTGACAAACTGGCCAGCCGACTGCTCCAAAGGCAATACCGTCTCGCTGTCCACTCCAAGAAGATAGGCCATATTCAAGCTTGCGTCTCAGCAGCATCCATCTACTCGGCCAAACTATTTAAAATCTGCAAGGAGTTGGCCAACCCTGCAGCAGTCTCTACCCCTCCCCTCGACTCCCAGGCTCTCTGCAATGCCCTTGCCTCTCACTTTAATTCCAAAACCCAGGACATCTTGTCCACCCTCTCCTCCGCCCCGCCCCCCACTCACCTCCCCTCTCCTTCCAGGCTTGCTGACCCTCCCTCTGCCATCCCCCTCCCTCTTTCTGCTCCTTTCCTCTTTTCTCCCCAAATGAGGTCGCTAGACAAGTCCGATCTATGAAGGTCTCATCAAAACAGATGCATCCCTGTTCCTCTAAAACCTTTAAGGACCACATTGATCCCTTGCTGCAGCCCTTGCCGATTTCTGTAACTGTTCCTTTGCCTCTGGATCTTTCACCTCCACTCTGTAGCACTCCTTCTCCTCAAGAAACCCACAGCTGATCCATCTTGTCCAGCTAACTATCGGCCAATTTCCATTACTCCCTTTTTGGGAAGCTCCTGGAAAAGCTGGCCATCTCTCAGCTTAACCGTCATTCCGATTGTGTTGGCTCTCTTTGTGACCACAAATCTGGTTTCAGAGCCTCCAGATGCACGGAAACTGCTCTCCTGAACATCCATAAAGACCTTCTCTCCAGCATTGACTCTAACTTTCCCTCCATCCTCATCCTACTTAATCTCTCCTCTGCTTTCGGCACGGTCAACCATACCATCCTGCTCAATTGTCTCTGTGACAACCTGGGTATCACTGATCAGGCTATGGCCTGGCTGACCTTTTCTCTTTCTGGTCGACCCTCCCAGGTTCAAATGGGTTCTTCATATCCTCTATCTCCCTCGCCACCTGTGGTGTTCCCAGGGGTCTAAATTCTAACCTTGGCATTTCAATCAATACCTGGCAACTCTCGTCTACTGCATTTCCATTTCCTGCTCAAACTTCCAGTGCAATGCTGATGACACCCAACTCATTTTCAGGCTTCCCTCAGACACCTCCTCTCCTTCCCTCATCTCTGATTGCCTAATCGCTATTCAAAATTGGTGTGCCGCTAACAATCTTTGTCTAAATGCCAACAAGACTGAGATCCTCCTCATTTCAATTGATGCCACACTTTCCTTCTCCGCACACATCTCTGACGTCTCTAAAAAGTCAAACCCCTTATTGCACATCCTTAGAGGTACTCTGCCTTTCCTCTCCTTCCCTCAGAAGCTCACTGTCTCCCAATCTCTGGTTCTCTCTAGGTTGGATTACTATAACATCCTCTTTCTTAATCTACCTGCCTCCATTCTGCACCCTTTACAACTAATCCAGAATAGGACTTTCAGTTAATTTCAGTATCTCAGATCAGCATGGTACATGTCAGACATGGAAAACTGATGTAAGGTAATTTTGTCAGACAATGTCAAAGGTTCAAGTTCATGTTCTCTAACTGGTTGAAATCAGTCACTAAGATTCTAGGGATCTTTCACAAGATGCAGACACCAACTAACATTCTCAGGTTTTCTCACAGGTTCACATGTTCTCCCACAGTGAACACCCACCCTTTAAGGTTCCATGGGATTTTCATATGGTACAACCACAAGCTACATTGTCAAGTTCACACATAGGGTGCAGCCTAACTCTTAGGATTCATGGGCTCTTTCAAAGGGTGCAGCCACCAACTAAAGTTCTCATACTCTTTAAAAGGATGCAGATGCCCACTTAAGTTCTCAAGCCCTCCCAAAGAACATTTAAATGATTTATCCAGCTCCCCCACATATTACTGCCTCACTCGTGATTGGTGGAGACTCCCTGTGGGGCCAGCCACACCTCCCTCTTCACTGCAGCATAAAGGAGAAAGGAATGGTAGAGATCCATATACCACCTCAGGTTGCACCCCACCACTACACTGTCCATTTGTCCCCAGGTAACATAGTACCCACAATTAAAGCAGTAGTATAGGGGGACCTTCTTAAACCCGTTTGAGGCTTGTAGTGCGCTTCACACAACCACCTTTCCTTGCATTGAGATAAAGAGGCCTGTCACTGGCCACATTTCCATTAATGCTCATGCTGATTTGATGGATGCATGGAGAACTTTCAGTACCTCCTGCCCAATGTCACTATCATGTGGCACTCTGGCACTTAGAAGTGCTGTACCCCCCTCATCCTCACTCCCACTGAAGGGTGCGGTGGTGGCTGATTGTAGCTAGTGGCCTCTGTAGAGAATGAAGACTTATTCACGTAATACACTTTACTATGCCATCAGCGCAAGCAGTGCCTTAAGTCCATCATCTCCAGAGTATAGCACTTGCCCCATAGCTTCTTTGCCTGCTTGATCCACTTCCCACAGCCCACCACCATGCAGAAAATAGTAGGCTCCTTTCCCTTCTTGTCTCCCCTGGTGGCAGGGCAAAATAGCCCCATACCCAGTGAACCCGTAGGCCCTTTAAGTAAAGTAGCAATATAATGGATGAATGGGGATGGAGAATTTACTCTTACACCAATAATAAGACCAACTCAGGAAGTTGGCAAACTTTAGCTGTTTTATTATCAATTATCTAAAACAGGGAGTACAATGGACATCAATGGATGTTCGCTCAAGTCTCTCAACGTGTTACATGAATAAACACAGTTATATAGTAAAGACTCATCATTACTGACATCACACTACGTGGCAAAATAAGAAAACCTAAGTTGGATTGTGGTTGGTCTACGGGCAACATCTATGTACACCTTCTATGGGGAATAGGATTGTGATTGGATCTCTAAAGTCAGGTGGATGACTATGCCCACCAGTAGTGCAAGTCATCTTCAGTGTCATAAAATACATTACATTTTATTGGCTTTCAAACTATAGGGCTCTTTTCTACGTGCACCTAATTGGTTGGCTTGCTTGGACCCTTCTGGAATATTCCACTCGCTAGCAGCACACAACCTGGTACACCAGGTGCTTATGGGTGGACATGACCATGCCTTCCCACCCAATTAGCCCATCATCCATCATCACTCCTGCTGTCTGCCATTCAAATTGTCTTTGAACTCAGCCTTGCAAAGTATCACTGCGTCTGAGAATAGAAGGGAGTGTGAACACGGCCTTATCTTCAGTCTCGATGTAGCTTGCCCAAAGTCTATTTTCATCTACCCCATGTGACAGGAGACCATGTTTTTAGCTCCTTCTTTGCTTTTAATTCTTTTAAATGAATAGAACTTGCCACTCATAGTGTTTTTCCATTGCACCTCAACAGGTGCTTGCCGCGCTTCACACGTTCATTGTATCTTCTTGAAAAGATAATCTGTTTTTTAGCTGCCCCAACCCTTTAAGAGACTGTCATGTCTCCGCAGGTACCTTGGTTCTAGAATCCTTCATGGCATAGGCACCATTATTGGCGTCATGCATGTCGCAATTTCCGGCTTCCAATATATAGGCAAAATAGGGGCGGGACTTCTGGTAGAGGCACTTGGCTCCTCGTCTACACCAGGACTCTGTAGACTGTGTAAAGGTGTTTAGGTCAATGTTCCCTGTGTTTTTTCAATGGCGTGGCTTTTCCCCTACACCATGGCAGGAAATGTATCCTCCTCAATTTTCCCCTCCTCCTTCCTCTCCACTAAATCCATCACATTCTGCAGCACCCCTCAGGCTGGTTCCTCACCTTAGCCTCTTCTTAATGGAGCCTCCTCAGTCTCAGAAGGACATGCAGGGAACTTCCCATAATCCCACCCAGAATTGACCCATCCCAAAGTCATCCTCCAGAGGGTATTGTATCCTATCACATGGGGAACACAACATTCTCCTCCATCAATGCCTCTGAGGGGTCTTTCAGAAGAGGCCCTGCATCTCATATGTCTATCAGTAAATCCACACAAGACCCTGCTTTACCTGCCTTTTCTGACACCAATGGGTCCTCCTCCGATGGGCATTCTCCTCTCCCAAAACGGAGGCATCCTGCAATGCATTAGCCTTCCCTGCTAACTCAGAAGGTTGATGAGGCTCTGCAGGGAACTGATACCCAACACGAGCATTAGTCTCCCTTTCCTCATCCATCATTTGTATTTGTATGTTATTGTTCTTCTGTAGTGCCATATTCCAAGGTAATTTACAAAAATCTATGAATTGGTAAAAATATACTAAGGATGGGATTTGACATATAGCAACAGGACACTAAAGAGGAGAAAAGAGAAACAAGACAACCAACATGAAGAAACTAAATGATGATCCAATAAGCAGTGAAAATGAAAGTCAATTAACATGATGTGTTGTTACAGGACAAAACCCATCCATTCCCAATCATAAATTAGCTTTTGGGGAAGCATATATTGAACAATTTAAAAGTCTCACACGAACAGAGACCGCCAAGCCAAACAAAACTCGTGACTCAGATTCCAGGCTCCAGTCCTTCGGCCTCCAGGGACAACTCCAGCACCCAGAAGGAGACAGAGCACCAATCGCCGACATTCCCCTTATCCTGCTCTGGAGAGGACTGCAGTTCCCCTTTCTCCTTCTCCTTCCTACCCACCTCCTTCTTCCGCTTCCCTCCCAGTGATGCAGATGCAACCATGACAACTGCCAAAGATGGCAACGCGGACAACCATGTATGTGTGACCTGCAAGTATACAAACACACTGACACATACAAACTACAACTAAACCTGAAACACCACTCCATACCAATCACACACTGCAAGTAAAACATATTATAGAATACAGTACAAGCAGAGGGAAGACAAGTGTAAGCAATATTTTAGGGCAGCACAAAACGTGTAGCAAACAATTCACACGTTATACTGGAGCAGAAAATCAGACAGGGAGAAAGGCATTAGAGGAAAAGAGTATGTTTTTTTAATGTGGGCCAAGTAAAACAACACACCCAACCACACATGAACACACGCACACACATTGAATAAACAGTAAGAGCGGTTGGCACACATAATTGGCTTCGAAACACACCAAACAAAGAACAAAACACAAAAAGAAAGAGCTCTCAATAAGTCATACAAACACTTTTCAAAAGCTTCACAATATCATAAAACCAGCCACCCTACGAACCTGCTGTCTGCAATACCTTCCCTCACAGCCTTGCAAAACCCTGAAAGTAACAGGAAGTGAGGTCGACTTATATATTAGGACACATGTACTTCTGGGGATTTGTGACCTCTGATTGTCTGAAGGAACTTGGAACTCAACGATCCAACAGAAAGGACCCTGCTTGGCTGCACAAACGTGACAAATAGAGCCGATATTCATTTCCGAGATCCACCATTCCTAATTTGACAGCAAATCATTGCGTGCGACTTAGAACCCCACCACTAGTTGCCAGGCATTTGACGTAGCTGTCCTGTTCTCACCGCGGGTTGGCAAAATACATGTATCCGGATAACACTTTCCCATGAAAACATAGGAGTCTCAAAATCTGTGTTTCACATGTAAACCTACATAGGGAACCATTTTTCCAACCTACAGGAGATACCACTGGATTCGTTCGCACCTATTATTCCCGAGAAGCTGTTGCCTTGGCCAAAAACCAATCCTTGCTTGATTTGGTGAAAACCCAGCTAATATTGTGTTTGTTTTATTTTGAGCTTAATTACCTATTTGGAGACACACAGGGGCATTTTGGAACCCTTCTTGGATGGGTCTACATACCTTAGTATGGGTCAATTTGATTAGTTAGTGTAAAGACAGACACTACTATTGGTGGTGAGCGTCTGGAAAAAGGCAGCTTGTAGCTTCAGAGTTCTTCCTTCCGCTCTACACAAGATTAGGCAGTGATCTAGAGGGTTGCAATATGCCCCAACAAGGAACAAACGGATGTGTTGCTGATAGAGCATTGGACCTGGTTCAGGAGTGTGAAAGAGGGTTCATGGGTTCAAGCCAGTTTCAGTGGTTATTGCTGAGTTTCAGAACTGGCTAAAGCCTCTAAGTCAGGTACAAGACCTAGTTTGATGGAGCAATCCCACTTCAAACCAAAAGACCAGGCCTGCAGGCTGGTAAAGTCTAGCAGCACCGCCACAGCATTTGGGCATGGCTAAAGGCCATGCACAGTGGCCCTAGTTGAAGGCAAAGGACGTGCCCCCACCCCAAGGTGTCTAGGAGGTATCCAGGAGGTATCCAGCATGCTCCCGGCAAAGTGGAAAGAGGGCAAGTCTGTAGGCCATGCCCAGTGGTCATTGCATTTAGATTCGGGCATCATGTCATGCCACCATGCCCAGTGACAACAATGGGGATCAGACAGGGCCCCAGGACATGAACGAAAGCCTTACAGTAAGCCATGTGGAAAAAGGGCAAGATTGCTGACCATGCTCAGTGCCCACAATAGGTGCATTTCCGAATTTCCCTAAAGCACCGCAGTTCTTGGAAATTAAGATTTAACTTGTCAGTTCATCTTGCCATGTATAGTAAGTGCACATTCTAGGAAACGTGCATGCACTGAAACAATGAAGTATAAAGACCTGCAATGCTAACACGAAGCTTTTAAAGGATTATGAGAAATGCAATTCGAATTACAAATATATATTAATGTCTCAAGGACCTTATGTTGTGACATCCATTTCCCATCCATTTCTCCACTTCACTGGCTGGTAATGGCTTCTTTGTGTGACAGCTGTGATGTCCAAATCTTCTTTGATGAATGATGTATACATATCATGAACAATTTACAGTAGGAAGTTGTTGCAGTGTAAACATAAAATGGCTGCGGCACATTAAGTCACAGCTTTTCACGCGTAGTTTGCTGGAGTGTGGAAATGTAATCTCCCATCAACAGAACCAATCAAATGCCAAGAATGGAATTATCTAAAAGGTTTCCGCTGGCTTTCAAATAAGCCCACAAATTGCCTAAAGTGGAAATGGTTTTATGAAGCGCATGGCAAGTAGTGTAAATGGCGAGGGAGCGTTCTACTAACGTAAATAAGGGATGGCCGCTGTCTGGCGTAACATTAATCTCCCGTCAACTTCAGAAAGTCTATTTCACCCCACTAAATGACTGGGAGCATTCCATTTCCTACAGTACATCACCATAAGCAAGCTATCACTGGAACATCCTTTATGTTGTCCCGTTTCTGTGTCCTGTTGAATTTCCTATTACTATGAGTGCCTCGAGGTCCTGAGCAGGGCAAAGGGCCACTATGGGAATTCCGTGTAATGAAAGATAAAATATTGCACAATTTAATGTTACTCAACACATTATCATCAGAAGATTCAAGGGCTGAGTCGCCACTGTTGGGATTCGAACTCAATGTTCGGTGATCTCTCAAAACGTGGACTTATCTTACAAACTTTTACAACTGGTAACACAATTATGAACACATATCACTTTTGTCAAATTCTTAGTGACAGAGAAAACACAAGCATCCTGTGAAGCATCTATGCTCCAGAAACAATGCCCTCCTATGTTCCAACTTGCATCACTCAGGCATGGAATTGGAACCACATGATGAGTACAGGAAATATGCATTATTCACTTGATATCTTGCCGGAAGTGGGCCGCAACTCTACACAGAGAACCAGAAAGGTGCCATTTCTGCCTTGGTGTTTTGCATGTGTGTACATTACTTTGGCAGAGTGCATTTGTTTTTCTATAAAGGCGAGTCTCTGAGTGATGATTGTGCCAATTAAGGCTAGCTTGTTTGTCAATAGGCCATTTGTGAATGGGGGTCCTCTACCCCTCTTTTTACTGAGCGTTGCCAAACTAATAAAAGCTCAGGGCAGAGCTCTAGGCGTGGATGTCGTATGTTATGTTGACTTGTACTGCTCACTGCTGCCATTTGCAGGGTCTCCAGGCGCTCTGTGGCATGTTGGTGAGACTATGAGAGGTGTGCAGCATCTCCAATTTGCCCAGACCGTGGACAATCCACGAATGATCTACTCTGGAGAATGAGGCCACATTCACGCTCAGCCCCTTCAATCCTTACCCACTCATAACCAGGGGAGTTGCTAATTCTGGAAAAGACCCAGGGTCTGTCGGGACAGAGGGCTAGCTAGCCTTTTGGTTGTAGCTCCTGAGATTCTATCCAGGCCTACAACCAAAAGACCCGGGGCTTTAGCCCCTCTAGCCCCGCCTAGCAACACCTCTGCTCATAACGTGCGCTATCCATCCGACTGCTTTCCCAGGGAGCACTTTTTTGTCTTTCTACCTTACTCATATTTACAATAATGTCTCTAGATCATGCCTTTTGTCTTTTTACCACGCTCACCATTCCATATAAACCCCTCCCTACCCCACATATGTTGTCTTTTTCCCAATTCATCTTTTTAGCCAACCCCCCTTTCGATCTTTTGATGCTACTTCTGATTATATAAAACCCTCTCACTAGCCAACAATTCTTTCATCCAGTTCCTCTCACACCCAAAAAGTAATCTCCTCGTTTCAACCGGGATGTAGACGTGCCTGCTCCTTTCACAACCCTGCCCCCCCTCTTACCATGTTTTATTGTTCTTGCATTTCGGGACTCGCATAACACTCCCAGAAGCAACAAGGTACAGGTCCTGGCTCTTATCCTTTATCATTCCGCTGACCCACCCTCATCCCTGGGGACATCACCGCCGTTTTACATGAAGCTACAAAGACTGTCTTTCCTTTTCTGTGCTCTCCAACCAAGGTAAGGCATACTTTGGATTCTGTCCTCCTCAACGTTCGCTTTATTTATGAGTGAGAGGACATATTTGCATGGCCGGATTGTGGAAGTGGGCAGAGCCTCTACGTTGCCCAAAGAGAACTGACTTCATCCAGATAAAGTATCAATTCTGCCCTAGACTTTGGAATGCATGTACATGACGTTGACATTGCACAGTTGTTTTTACATGAAAGCGAGTCTGTGAGCACTGCTTGTGCAAAAAGATGACAATTAATGCCAGTTTGTCTGGGGATAGATCATTTGCAAATGATTCTACTTGTTTAGTGGGTGTCGCCTAACTACTGCCATCGCATAGCAGGGTTATTGTCCATGAAAGTGCCATGTTAGTGGGAATGTGAGTTGGTATGTGGTACTGCTGATTTCCTTTAGCCTCTGGCAATCCATGGACCACCCACCTTGCAGAATGAGCCCACATCCCCTCCCAGCCCTTTTCTATCTGTATTCACTCATAATGCCACCTATCCATTCTACTACACCCAGACTTCACCATTTATGCCTATGCCTCACTACTATGTCTTTGTAATACCCCTCATATGCAAACCATTTGTTGTTTTACGCTATTGGGATTTCCATTCCCTCTTGATCCCCACATGTTATCCTTTTGTAAAACTCGGCATTTAATACAAATAAAATTTGTATATGTTTGTCTTACTTCTGTTTTTATACAACCCTTCACTTGCCCACAAATCTCACCTCTTTTCCCATCTCAACGTTCCATTTCACCTGTCTGTCTTTTGACCCTTTTCCCTTTCCCAACCCAAAGAGATTATCCTCACGTTAACCATATAGTCCAGCATTGTCTCTTCCCCTTCTACCATGATGTAAACTGGGCTGCAACTTTTCAACACCCCTCCTGTCTTTCTTTCTCCCTCATGACCTTGTATTGGTTTGTATTCCTTTGCTTGCATGGCAGTTCCACAAGCCACAGAAGATGGGACATTTTACTCTTATATCCTCTCACACCTATCCAGGGGGTATATAACAAGTATCCTTGATTATGAGAGACAACAGCGGTCTCGCTATGTACTAATCCAAAACGAAATAATAGTTGAATTGATAAATATATAATACTTTGCAAAAACAAAAAAAGTCAATTCTGTGTGCATACAAGTTATGTGTCACTTACTAATCCCACCCACCATTTGGCAAACTATTGATTCAATAAGTCATTGACAATGTGTGTGTCTTTAAGTACATGTGCCTTGTGGAAAGTGCACAGGAGTGATCTTAAGTGTTTTCATAATTCGTGAAATATTGATTTATGAATTAACTTTGTTTTAAAAGTGCAATACATCTGTTTTGACTAACTGAGCAAATAACACAAATGTAACAGCCTGTCCGTTATATAGCGGATACAGAGAGAAGTAATCGGTCTCATTCTTGATTGTTCTGCTTATTCTCTCACACCTCCAGCCCCATCCTCGTGATTATGATTCGTTATTTATAACACACTTAATACCCGGAGGTTTCTAATCGCGGACCCAGGGTTGGAACCTGTGTTCCTCGGTGTCATCTTGCTTCCAAGACGAGTGCGTTGCCCCTGAGCTATCCTCCTGAGACGATCACGTTAAGGGACATCACTGCTACTCTACTGTTCTTTCCTATTGAATGTCCCTGTGCTCTCTTTATTAGCGTATGTAGTGTGTGAACATAGGCAAAAAGCGGAACTGTGGGTGAGGGTAGTCCCTCTGTTAGTCACAAGCAATCTTCATCCAGATTAAATAACAATTCTGCTCTAGAGTTGTGTGTGAACATTGGATAAAATGCCACACAATTTACACATGCTTCCGTATACATGAAAGAAATGCTGATGCGAGGTCACCAACAGTCCAAAGGAGCATTTTCTAATAGATTTGTATTAGCTTTTTCCCAGAATCTATGCCAGCATTGTCTCTGAAAACAGTTCATTATGCCTGTTCATTGCCAGAAATATATTTCCACTGTACGATGATGGTTTAATGCTGGATGTTCAAATATATGGCAGTAAAGCCAGTTTAACAAAACACTCATGTCGGCAGTGTGTACTCTAACCATTACTGTGTCTGTAAATCACAATCCGTTTGGCCGTGGTTAATTATGGAATATTTAGCTCTGTAAGAGCACACTTCTGTTTTCAGTGCACTATAATGTGATTATGTCCCCTGTAACAAGACCATTTCATGCAGTCCGTCACTGTATGTCAGTATTAACATATTCATGTGTCAATTGATCTCTGTAGGAATACATGTATGTGTCCTAAATCCAATAATGACTGCATCACCACTTTAGGAACACACTTGCATTGGCTTGCTAATAATGCCATCATTTCCACATTAAGAACACACTTGTCATGGCTGTGCTTGGTAATGATGCTATTCACACTGTTATGTCAGTATTACCACTTTTGGAACACAACCATGGTGGTTATGTTGGCTTTTGACAATATCCACACTGTGACAACACACTCCTGTTGAGTGTGGTATTATGTTAGCAAAATGCGTAAAGTTCACATGCACTGCAATTACTGAGGCTGAGGACTCTTGAGGGAGTAACTTCCCATAGAACGAGTTATTAGGCCGTTTTCGTTCTTGCTGAGGGGCGCCCATACCTCTTTTTCTATTTTTGTTTGTATGTTCACCTTATCAAAAAGAATTACAATTATAATGCAATGTTTTTCATTGGTTTTAAATGTTTTGACATTTCATACCGTTAGTAATAATTGTTTTAAAAGTTATCTTTTGTTATTGCATTTTAACAAACTTGCATCCCTCACTTAACAAACTGTACACCTAGGACTGTAGACATCTTAAAATAATTAGTTTGTAATATTGCATTCTTGCATTTTTTGTACACTGTACTGTATTTTAATGTAGTTTGCACAAACGGACTGGTAAGTCCCCTGTAGAACATGGGGGCTCAAATGGGAATGGGGATAGAC
The DNA here is from genome assembly GCF_040938575.1 of Ambystoma mexicanum. Classification (NCBI taxonomy): domain Eukaryota; kingdom Metazoa; phylum Chordata; class Amphibia; order Caudata; family Ambystomatidae; genus Ambystoma; species Ambystoma mexicanum. The sequence continues at coordinate 1,376,070,534 of NC_090922.1, forward strand.
CGGGTCTGGGTTCCCTGAATGGGGAAAAATGGGCCCTCCAAGGTCGGAATGGCCCGGTATTTCCCCATTCAGGGAGCCCGGAACCGGTACCCCGAATGGGGGTAGCCATGCCGTAAAAAGCGGCATGGCTACCCCCTTCCTCGTAATGAGGCCCATTGTGTTTCAAAGCGCCCACGTGGCAAAGGGAGGAAACATGGGACAAGGCAATAGAATTCAAATAATCAAAAGGATAGAGGTGGTCCTACTAGCCCTTGTGAGCATTCGGATCATGCAAGTGCATGTTTCCAAACTTGATCACAGAACTGATTCCTTTAGTCATGCTAATTAGTGCTTTAGAGTTGTCGTACATTGTGAATTTCCCTAAGACTTGTTTCAGCACATGTTTACATTATTCTGTGAGTTCAAACAGGTATTAAAAGCGAACAACCATTGGGTACAGATGTGTTAGTGTTAATGTGCAATTATAGGGTACCACTCTAAGGAATGAAGTATGTAAACTGTAGTCACGCTATATCGAATGAGCACTATGCGCCTTAGGTTTTTGATCCTGATCATGCTTTAGTGGATTGTAATTTATGAATCAGCCTACTAGAGTTTAGGTTTAAATTATTGCTCTTTAGTAACTATTTAGTTATTGCTGCATAGTGATATTGATGCATTGGGACTCATTACAAGTTAGCCAGTCCGGATTTAACGGTGCCGGCTAACTACAAGTGCTGTGGCTGTGTGGTGTTACACCCTCCAGGTCTGACATGCTGGGCCACCACAGACCGCAGACAGACGCGGAAACACCAACACCATTACCACATGATGCCGGTGTTTCCACTTCCCCATTCCCGTGGAATCCTATGGGACTCCACGGGAATGGGGATTTACAGAATGCTGGCTCTGGAATTACCGGATAATTCCGGCAAGTCCGCAGCCGGTAAGATTTACCACCAAACTCGTAATGAGGGCCATTGTATGCATGGAACTGTATTTGTTTCATGGACGAATGTCTAAAATAAACATGATTGATGATGATGAATGAAAGAGCGCATCCTCCCTTCCAAGAATGGTGTGAGTGAGGGTCATTGAATAGAATGAGTTCAGATAAACAAAGAGATCTGAATTAATAATACAGATGGAGAAAGAGGACAGGGCAAGAGAAAATAATCAACAATGTGCAAGTAATGTCTTGGGCTTTGACACAGATCCTTTGATAAAGTGATAGCCAGTGTAGAGACTGCAAAACCAGAGATGTGGTCTTATCTTTTGGCAACAGCCATGACGTGTGATGACATATTCTGAATTATCTGGAGTGGGTAACGTTTAATTCTGGGCAATCCCAGATGTAGTGCATTGCCATAGCCAAGTCAAGGCTGGACTGAGACTGTGATCACAGAAATGCAATTAGCGAGTGAGAGAAATGGAATTAGGTTGCAATAAAGGTGAAGTTTGAATCAACAATAAGAGGATGCCTGATTAATCTGCAGGTCAAGGAATAAGATCTGAATCAATCTGGACATCTAAATTGTGGACTGAAGGGCTTGGAAGGATGCAGGGAGACAGGGAGAAAGAAGTTCAGGCTTCATAACAAATGTCTTTATGGATGGGGAACATCCAATTCAAGCAAGTCTGTCATTTCTGAGTTGTTCTTGAAGGAGTTGAGGTCCATCCTCGAGCCCATCGCAAACATGCACTTCTAAGAATGAGTCCAAGTGACACCCAAAGTCCCATCCAGCTGGTTGTCCATGATAAAAAAAAAAAAGATATTGAAGAAGAAAAGACTGAATAACCAAAATTGTTCTGGGAATTTTTGCACTTTTTAAAAAAATAATCATGTTGGGGGTGATCCCCCCCACCCCTGGATCCTTCCACCCGATTCCCCTTACTTCAAATTATATCCTTACTACTCTGTCTATTTTTTTAAAACAAATATGCAAAAACTTCAATAAATAGCGACCTTAAAAATGTGATTATTTCTTCAACGATTTATTCTGATTCGTCTAGAATAGGATTTGGGTCTAAGAGACATAAGCAAAACAAGAGAAGTCTAATTAATGGATCAACATAGACCGAGTTTTACTTTGCAGCTAAACAGTAAAGGGAAAATAATGGAAGCCTAGGGCACACCAGAAGCAATGAGAAGACAATCCCAAATGAAATGTGCAAGAGAGACTGCCTGAGAGTGATCTGTAAACATAAGACAATTCAGTCAGTTATGCTAACAGTGCCTTCCAGAATTCTAGAAAAGGTCAGTACATGGGCTATTCAGAAGTGGTGACACTGTGGACTTATTACAGGAGCAGAGCACTCTATCTGGGAAGCCTGAGAAGATATAAGCAAGGAAGCATGATACGATCCCTCATTTTGCGAAGAATTCTGATAGAATATAAATCCATGCGTTTGCCTAATATTGTAGCTGAAATCTGTTGGACGAGCCACTCAAGATTGAAAGTTATACAAGTGTTAAAAGTTGAAAAAAAGTAAAGAGACAATATGGGGTGATGGAACAGTGGCCGAGTGCAGTTTGCAAAACTGTGCATGAATGTCAGGGACCGAGTTATTGAAGAAAATGGTGAGATCCAAAGAAGAACAAACAGCATGCATCAAGCATGATGGTTTGTACAGTTCCTTTAAAAATGACAAGATTCTTTTGAATGTGTTGTTCACCCTTGAGGCAGTTGTCCTTAATAATGACTGCATTCACAATGTGTAAACATACTTGTGGTGGCTATTCCTATTAAGGCTAGTAATCCCACTGTAAGAACACGCCTGTAGATATGCTTATATTCACAATATTTGCACTGTGACAACACACTCATGTTGGCTGTGATATGTGAAGAGTGCACATGCACTGCCATGGTTTCTTGATGCAGCCTGTCTCACTAGATGGAACAGAAAGTATCTAAACGAAATGCCTGCAGAGGAAACAAAAGCTCCAAACGAAAGATCAATGTACAGTGTGCTCATGAAACAAGAATTATTGAATGGTATAGAGAAAACAAGGTTTAATTTCCCTGACTTTCCTTCTAAAAGCAAGGTCAGAGGGACACATTTCAAAAGGCTGATAGATTTTCTCAGATGGTCAAAGAAATTTAAAGGTTCAACCTCCCTACCAAATGTAGGGGAAGTGAGGGAACTTTGAAAAGCATGCAGTGGGTGAAAAAAGGGATGTTATAGGTCAATGTTTGATGAGTCAGCAATAAACGAATTTACAGGACATGAGAAAAAGGAGCAACAATGTGCAATGCTTAGGGCTATAAGCCAGAGTTTTTTATACAGCGGTAGCCAGTGAAGAGATTCCAAACCCAGAGAGATGTAGTTGTACTTTTTTACACCAGCGTTTAGATGGGTTTCAACATTTTGAATGAGCTGGAAATAGTAAAGATGAATTCTGGTCAATCCCATATATAGTACATTGCCATAGTCCAGTCAGGAATGGGCTGCGAACACGAAAATATGAACACAGAGTTATTGAAATGGACATGGAATATGGAGTCTTAAGAAACACAAGAGGCCACCTGATTTATCTGTGGGGCAACAGCAATGTCTGAATTAAATCTGCAACCCACATTTTGGGCCTGATGTAAAGGAGTCAAACAGGGAGAATAGAGTGTGGCCACATTACAGAGGTCCAGATGCCTGGGCATTCCCAAAACAAACATCTATGTCTTCTCTGAGCCTAGCTTGAGTGGGCTGAAGCCCATCTACAAGGCCATGCCAAACATACACTCCTGCAAATGAGTTGAAGTGAGACCAACATTCCTTTCCAGCAGACTATGATCTGGGTATCATCTGTATAGGTAACATATGAGAAGCCAAATGATTAGATCAACATAGAGTTAGGGTTGATTTAGTCATTAAATGTTAAAAGACATTATGGAACCCCAAAGGCACCACAAATGAGGAAAGAAAAATAGAATTGAAAGGTGGAAAAGAAACTGTCTTCGAGTAATCTGTCAAAATGAGATAATCCAGTTGGGTGTGTGGAACAGCAGACCCTCAGCAATTACATGCTTAATAAGGATGGAATGTTTGTCCATGTTAAATGCTGCAGTTAGATGAAGTAAAAAGAGTGTGGAAAAATTGCTGGAGTCTAGAGCCACATCAAAGTTACCCAAAACAGCAGTAAGGATTGACGTCATTGGAAACACTATTGGAAAGTGTGAAGGAGCAAGTGGGATTCAACTAAATGAAAATATGGGATTCTACTAAGTTACTAATTTGAGAACTCTCCGTTGCTTTCAGAATTTTAGAAAAGGCAGGCAACAAGGAGATGGGATGAAAATTGTAGAACACTGAGGGGGGTGTTAAGGATTTCAATCAGGCGACGCACACCTTAGTCTCGGCCCAGAATACACAGTGCAATTGTAATTCTTATGTTGCAGAATATTCAATATTGAGATGATATACCACTCATATCACACACCCTTTTCAAATACCCTGGGTCAATGGACCATGAACCAGGCTTGTTTTTAAAATATAATATTTATTTATTTATTTGAAAGTTAAAAGAATCATCCAATTTTTAATATGGGGCAGCAATGGGGTGATAAGAACAATGGGAATGGAGGCAATGCACCTAATTGAACCCTTTAGCAACACAGATAGAAAACACCAGGGAATAGAAACACTTTTTGATTTTCAGAAAGTTAGTACTCATGTTAGGATTTCCTTCTGAAAAATTCCCTCCACCCACAAACAATTACTTCTGAATGGACAGAAGGAAGCAGCAGGACTACAACTCTGGAAATAAAAATCAAATCTAACTTTCCCTCTTCAAATGAGAGTGAAAGACAGATTTGAAACCCTTGCAATGTTAAAATGACACTCGGGAATGGCTGAATAAAACAATGAATGTGTATAAAAATCTTGAAACAAAAACAATTCTTTACTGGAGCAACACTGGAAGGATACTAGCAATCACAAGCAATTGATTGAGCAAAAGCATACAATTCGAAATTACATGGAAGATTGAAAACAGTTATAATCAAAATGACACGTTTGAAAATTAGCAAACTTATGCCATTCCTGCCTAAATGTACCAAAACGGTTCTTTATAAAAACGGGTGAATATTGTAATTTGTGAGGCGGTTTTTGTGTTGGTGTGTATCTATGGATCCTCGGTACACTATGAAAGTGAAATGAGGTCTCTAACTGGTAAATTGAGTGAGTTATGTAAGATCTAGTGAGGTGCATTTTTGAGAAAATGAAAGAGCGAAAAAGGCAAAGAAATCAGTTTTTGACAAGAACAGTCTTGCTCTACATTAGGGTATTCAGGCTAGACTACCAGATTGAGACACAGTAAGCTCCAGGGTTGACTCGCGAGTTCAACCCTAGCACCTCCGCGCCCGCCCTAACGGACCCAGTGCGATCACTCCAAACAGGATTAATAGCTTAGGATTTTACAAGATAAAATGATTAAAGATGTTTGTGCTAGCACAAGGAATCAAAGACAGGGTGGCAAGAATGATTTTGACAATATTACAAGTTATCAGGATAAGTATAGGATGACTTGGAGATTGGGATGGAACAAAGCAAGGCAAGGTATACTATGAATTTCTATGGTTCCTATTGATACTCACAGTCCACTTTTAGTTTTTGGATTTTGGACAGTCAGCACTCATGTCACCATACGGATCTGGTCTAACAAAGGACAGCCAGACAAAATCATCAGGACAGGATCAGCTGGGCATGGACTGGTTACAGGATGACACTGGACTGGCACTGGACTAGCACTGGACACTACAGATCAGCTGGATGGCAGGTTTGCAGCAGGCATGCATTTAGTGAGCAGCAAGCCAGGTTAATTCAGGATGCTTCCCAAAACACCACAGCGTTTCCCTTGGTTATTGGGATTATTTTAGAATTGAGGCCCAGCTGAAGCAGGATCAGCAATGCTTGGCCTTGTGGTTGGGATCTGGAGTTTAGATGGATAAATGCAAGATGAAGAGAGGAACATACAGGAACAGGATGCTGGTGTATGAAATCAGGAATCAGTGTGTGTCCTGTGTGTTGTCAGGGGCTCTTATTTATAATGCCAGTTGACATCATCACTTTATAGGACAGGGGCAGGCTTTACTACACACGCCTCTAACAATAGGATTGGGGAAGGGTAGAAGTCTCTGCCTAGCTCTTTACTGGTTGGATCTCAGAAAAATGATGTCATGTTTATGGGGTGATATTTACAGTGTCCAGAAACCTCCCAGAGTTACTGGAACTAAAATCTAATTTTGCCACAAACACATATTTACACAATTGCAAACTTTTAGTAAATCAGATTGACAGTTACATATTTTTTCTTTCTCACATTTCAATCCAAACCCCCAGTCCGTGAGGCCTGGTTTCGCTCCTCTACCAGTTTTTTGCACTTTTTACTTGGATTTGCATTTCTCCAAATTCTAAACTTTACACATGAGTGTGGATTGTCATAAGGAAGATATGTACACATTTTACATTTGAAAAATGGATGTTTTTCTTGTCATTCCATACATATCACCATTTCTGTCCCCTTGGTGTCACTACATTCTACCAAGTTTTAAACTAAAGGCCACAAATATACTTTTACACTGTGAACATTTTACATTGTTAACAATTTTGGTTGCTGAGTTAAAAGTCTTTAACGTTTCCTTATGGAATAGTCTTTAGAACAAATGGGAGTCACTGTCTGTCATTTTTTTTCTTTCTAGTTGACACCAACTGGCATTTCCTTTCAGGCAGGATGGGGGGTTCCTTCAGCCTGAATGAAGTTTAAGGGTCTTTCACACCTCTGGCTTCCTTCCCTGAGAACTGCATTGTCCTGGGTTCCAACAGAGATGAAAGTTTGTTCCACCCTAGAATTATCAGTGGGTTAGCAGGATCTGCTGGGAGAGATAGCCCTTTTGGCAGAAAACCTGTTTTTCAACTTTGTAACTCCACCCTGAGTTCACCATCTTTCACTTTTGATCTTAAATCCAGAATTAAATAAGCCTGTTACATCAAATAACACATGTGATGTATTCTCCCCAGTAACAAACCCCTTTATATTTCTAAATACAAGTACACATTTTATTTACCAGTCTGCTGTTTTAAAACACAGGCAATTGTTTTTTCTTATTTTGTAAGCAGCCTATTTTCACAGTTTTGGGCAGCTCACTCAAATTTCCACAATGTCCTTGCAGCTAAAGTAATTTTTCTTTGAATGCATGAGTTTTATCTGAGCACTGGTATATGAAACTGACCAGGCTCAGATAGTTAAAGTTCTTTTGAAGTCCGCTGATGTTTGCTACATTGTAAAGAAAATGAACGTGCATTGCTGTGTTAGTTTTCAAGCTACTTTGGCTGGGCCTTTCATTCAGGAAATAAGCCCGGTTTTACAAAGGCACAAGGACTTCTTCTGGGCATGGCAGGGCCTTTTCATTCATGGTAGTTTCATAAGGAATGGATGCATTTAGCATCAAGCAGCATTTTTAAAGGTGAACAAGTTTTCATTTGGAAAGGGAATATTTGTTTTTCAGCAAAGCAATGCTGCCTCGTTCACTTAATTCCATTCCATTAAATGTCTCAGAGCTTTCTGGCACGTTCCTGCAGTGTGTCCCCTGTTCCACCCGCCTGAAATGTGGGTGGCAGGATGATGCAGTCATCTTTTTAGTTGTTAAAAACGTAGTTTTGAGATACTGATGCGCACAGGAGCCAGTGCAGCCATTTTGCTCTGTCTTGCACAAATGCAGCAAAGTGATGTGGTAAATCACAGCTGAGTTGGTCAATATATCCCACATGTGTCAACAAATGGTTTCTTCAGAAGTGGTAAATCCATGGATATTATAAAGGAATTTGTCAGTTTCGAGCTGTAGAAAGGCTGACAAGTTGCAAAATACGATGAAGTTTGAACCCAATATGGTGTCTGAAATCAGTTGAAAGAAGGATTCCAGAATGAAAAGTGTTAAAATAGGACAAAGGATACAGTCAATATGGGGAGACATACTAGGTGTCAAGGGTAGTGTAAAGAGTTGAGTGGAAATACCAAGGACCTTGGCATTTAAGACAAATCAGCCAATCAGGTTGCTTGGAACACAGGTTGAATCCCTTGATCCAAGCCCACATTCTGAGCTAGCTGAAAGTGCCACCCACTACTCGTGACTTTGTCTAATAATGTTCTATTTAAGAGCACACATATGTTGGCCATTCCTAATGATGCTGGTATACCAACTGTAAAATCACACTCATGGTGGATGTGCCTACAAATGCCACTGCAATGAGAAATGTGTGCTGCTTTGCAAATTTTGCTTTATTGCCAGCAAACTCTCTTGTCCAGCCATCCTCCAGAGCACATTGTATACCAGCCTGCACACGAGCTAGACAACCCGGGACCCGAAATTTGGAAGAGCCTGGGAATGAATTGGGCCACGCACCAGAACCGGCCAGGTAACGGCCCATGGTTCATAATTACCCCTCTCTCTATTATCCCCATGTAACAACCTTTATTTTGCATCTGAATCTTGCAGTGAGTGCAATTGCACCATGCAGAAAACATGACAGGACACTGACATAGGTCCTAATTGTGTGACTTTTCCAGTGTTGTGCTTAGTATTGGGATATATCACAGAAGGGATACTAAGAGAAGACAGGGTGCTGTGTGCTCAGGGCTTGAAGTTGCATGTGGGCTTACACACCGCACATAGTTTGCTTTCTAGGGCCAGTGCATTCAGTTGGCCTTGCGCCTCGATATCACCACTGTTGGAGCACTGAGTTGGTGAGTGGCCCCATACAAGTGCCCCCATATCGAAAGCGGAGAAAAAGTGCTCCAAAGTGGTTGGAAGTGTGTGGCGGGAGATCTTGGAAGGTCTACAAGTGACAGCATTTGACCCCAGAGAGCTCTGCTGAGTTAGCCTTTTCAGACCAGCAGCAGCTCAGAAGTGCTCAGCACTGTCCAGCGTTATAGCAGAGAACTGGCTCTTCTCCCGGGTGGTACGCTGCAAGGAGTAACGTTAAGAAGTTGTAACGCATGCACCAAGCAAAAAATTACAATCTGCCCTCATGAAAATGCCCTACTTGGCCGATACATACACGAGTGATTAAACAGTTGTTTGCCCGATACTGCTATATTCTATAGGGAGAAATGTTTGGGAAGGCCCGGTCCAAGGATTATTGACATAATAGGTGACAGTGGCATATGAGTAAGCGAAACCTTCTAACACATGAAAAAGTTGATTAATACGGCTGTGTGATTAATATGCAGAGGATGTGATAGGATGCCGGCAATTGCTCAGAAATATACGTTAAGAACAAAGGAATGTGCCTCATGTGTGCGAGTTTTGACAGCTATGCAGAAACTGAAAAAACAAAATCGTAAACCACTCTGCAAATAGTCATTAGCCAAAGGAGTTACCAAATCCATTTTGGAAATTAATGGAATAGAAGAACACAATCATGGAAAAATAGCTGTTTTTTGTAAACCTATTAAAAAAATTACGCCCAGAGAAGAAACACTTATTGAAAATATAGAACTAGAAGCTTGAGAACATACTATAGATGCTAATATCTCTTTAGAGAATTGTATTGATAACAATAATTATTTGTTAAACCTGTGCTTGTGCTTAAAAGCAGCAGGAGATATGGAGAATCTGCCTATGGAAGTACAAGACCATAATGCAGTGGTAGGCTGAAAATGTAGTATTCCAAAAACTGACTTACCTAAATCTGACGATTATTGCTGAAGCGGCTTATGCCTCCTCCCCAGAAGACAAGAGGGATACTCGTCCACCAATTCTTCCCTGTGGAAGACTCGCGGATAGAACTGGAATCATTGACAATTTTAAAAGCATTACTAATGCTGTGTAACAACATCCATAAAGACCAGCAAGTAATAAAACAAGAGTTAAGTCTATTAGGAGAAAGCATGACGCCAATACAGGAGGCAGGCCATCAGAGAAGTAGGGATGTGGACGAGAATAAGATTGTTGAGAAGAATAACATGGTGATCAATATGCAAGTTTCTCAGGAACCTCTTATTAGATATCAAGAAAAAGTGGGTCAGGAATGGTAAAGGTTGATAAACAAACAGTAGATAACAATAGCAAATGCATTAGAAAAAAAGAATCATACTAATATTAGTGAAAAGATTATCCCAAAACCAGCAACTGCCACTCAAGGGTTGGCCACCTCATTCCCCACAAATGTGGAGTGCCGAGAGACTGCGTGAGACAGCAAATAGGTTCCTAATAAGCAGAAAGAAATCCCAGGAAGTCTATAAAAGGAATCAACAACAATATATCCCGGGCCTAGGTCTAAAGTACAGCAATAGACCCACTTAAGAAGCGACAAAGGATAGCATTACTTTAAAAGATAATTTCTTCCTTTCACTGAGAAATAAAGAAGCAGACTGTGAAAACGCTACAATGGCGGCCGGCTACACAAATATTGAACAAATATGCTTTACTTGGAGTTGATTTGTACACAAACTAAGAACATTGTATCTAACAAAGTAAAAATCACTGATTATTTTGAGACTATGAAAATCCCCTATTTAAATAGTACAAATGTGATAGAACTAATGCATCAAAGCTCTTCGCTGCAAATGATACATCTGGCTACTCCTATAATCACTGAAGTGATAATGACTCAAGCTAATCATTTTGGGAAATGTAATACAGGATGGATGGAAAAAGTGGAAACAAAAATTCAGAAAAAAAAGCTGTCTCAAGACACTCCACAGAGGAGACATTACAAGCGAACGTCATTAGTGACATTTTAAGACAGATCTGTGCCTTGTTATGGTGTCATCAAGAACGGAAACTCACTCTAAACAGTGAAGAAAAAATGCTCTTAGGATGGGATGAGGTAGAATTACAGGAGAAGGTGATTAATACTTATGTTACAATAATATCTTGGAATACGAGAGGGTCTAGATGATTCATGGACAATGTGAAAGGATTACATCTATTGGTCATAGCAGATATATTCTTAGTACAAGAGACATTGGTAACCCAAGACTTAAAAAGCCCCCAAAAATTGCTAAAGGATGCCGCTTTCGAGGGTTAATAACAGCAGTGACCCAGCATTTAAAGGCCACAGAATTTGCCCAGGTTAATTACCTGGATCAGGTTTTGGCAACTCAAGTTGAAATGATGATAAATAAAGTAAAAAATTAGCTTCTGTTGATAAATATATACAATCCACCTGGTAATGATAAACTGCAGATATAGTAGAGCATCTCGGAGATTTGATCGATATATGGCTAAGTAAACATCCTAGTGGGCCATATTTCATGATAAGTGACCTATATGTTCATCGCCCTACATTTCCAAAAAAGAGGGTTCTTATATCCCAAGAATGCAGCTACTTTGAAAATCAGCATCACATTTGGGCAATTGTCCCAGCTGAGGAGGAGTAATGGTCAATCCCAGCCCTGGTTATATTTATTCCAGTCTCGTTATCTGAAATGGTTAATGTAAAAGGTGAAGATTGCTTTTTTACCTTGACGAATGGTGCACCTTATTCATACATTGATTTTGTATTGACAACGGAAACTGCTCTCATGATGATAAATTCATTTGTTCTGACTCCGAAAAACCTGAGTGGTCATGTGGTAGTGCAATTTTAATATAAAATAAAAAAATAGAGGAAACTGTATAAATTAGACAGAGAGAAATCTGACCACTGCTAGTACCAAATTAACAGACAAAGGGCCTCATTACGAGTTGGGCACAAAGGGATACCAGGCACCAGTAAGGACACCGTTGCCGGTAATCCCTTTGCGCCCTATTCTGAGTTCCCTTAGCAGGTCCCTTCTTTAACGCCTGGTTTTATAGATTTTGCCTATGCATTTGATATGGTGGATAGGCATATTATATGGGATAAACTGAAAGAAGGCAACCTACATATGGACATTGTGTATTTCATATGAGCACCATACACGAACAAAAATGTTTGCATAAGAATCAACTTGGAAGGAGCACTCAGTATACAACTGCATTTAGAAGTGTACCCAATTGCATTTAGAAGTTGCTCCCAATAGCCTCTGTAAGATAGTTGAACTTAATATTGTTCCCACGTGCATTTAGAAGTGTACCCAATTGCATTTAGAAGTTGCGCCCGGTAGCCTCTCTGAGAAGGTTGAATTTGGAATTGTTCCCACTTGCATTTAGAAGTGTACCCAATTGCATTTGGAAGTTGCGCCCAATAGCCTCTCTGAGAAAGTTGAATTTAGAATTGTTCACACCTGCATTTAGAAGTGTACCCAATTGCATTTAGAAGCTGCGCCCATTAGCCTCTCTGTGGGAGTTGAATTTAGAATTGTTCCCACCGACATTTAGAAGTATACCCAATTGCATTTAGAAGTTACGCCCAATAGCCTCGCCGAGAAAGTTGAATTAAGAATTGTTCCCACTCGCATCTAGAAGTATACCCTACAGCCTCTCTGGGAAAGTTGAATTTAGATTTGTTCCCACCTGCATTTAGAAGTGTACCCAATTGCATTTAGAAGTTGCGCCCATTAGCCTCTCTGAAAAGTTGAACTTAGAAGTTGCGCCCAACAGTCTCTCTGAGAAAGTTGACATTAGAAGTATACCCAATTGCATTTAGAAGTTGCACCCATTAACCTCTCTGAAAAGCTTAATTCTGAAGTGTACCCAATTGCATTTAAAAGTGTACTCAATTGCATCTAGAAGTTGCGCCAATTAGCCTCTCTGAAAAGTTGTTCAATTCAGTAGTATACCAAACTGCATTTAGAAGTGTACACAATTGCATTTAGAAGTGTACCCAATTGCATTTAGAAGCTGCGCCCAATAGCCTCTGTGGGAGTTGAATTTAGAATTGTCCCCAGCTACATTTAGAAGTGTACCAAATTGCGTTTAGAATTATACCCAATTGCATTAAAAGTGTACCCAACTGCATTTATAAGTTTTAGCCTCTCCGAAAGTTGTTCATTTCAGTAGTATACCCAACTGCATTTAGAAGTGTACCCAATTGCATTTAGAACCGTACCAAATTGCAGTTAGAAGTATACCCAATTGCTTAGAAGCACCAATTAGTCCTTGACTAGTTGAGCCTGGAAGTGTGCCTAAAAGCGTGAGTCACCGACCCTAGAACGACAATCAGAAAACCCTCCTAAACCGACCTAAAGCTCTCACCAACTCCATCAGTGCCTGTCAGAAACGACTCCCATGGACTTCCTCCACTCTCCGATCTGCTCTCCTTCCCACCCCCCCTGCCAAGACAACCCACCCCCCTCCGCAATCCCTGCCAGCACCCTCTCCAAATAGCAAGCCAGGGGGGCACTATGGCGTGCCACCTACCCCAAGACCACTCATCTCCTGAACCACACTGTCACTCACCCCAAGACCTCCCATCCCCTGAACCACTCCGCCGACCCGTCAGCACTGCCCATGCCCGCTTCCCTCACCACCACACCTCACCCTATAACAGCGTGACATACTTAATATGCTTTGGAATGAAGGAAACACTTGAAAACATACATCATACCACACCCCACGCTTACTCTCTCCCTTACACCACCACTCATCTAGAACACAGAGATACTATGACACCATTCGGTATAACTGTTCTCATATCTACATCTCCCGCTTACTCCACATCACTCTAAGTAAACATTGCTGGTTTCGCACCCCCAGCCAGGTGTTCTCCTCAGGCCTAACAAAGCCACACTCTTTCTGGATAAAACCGACCAGAGCGAACATATACTCCTGATCTCTCAACCACCACACCTACAGCTAAGAAGCAGCTACCACTTGAATTCCGGACCAGCTGCACACATATCTGGTGCGCACATGCACTTTTGGACTCTCTCTACTCTCTCTACTGACCTGAACTTCGGTTCCCAAGGGCGTTCAACCTACCAGCGCCTTCAGACCATACCAATGGTATATAAGGCGCTATATAAATGCAAAATAACATAACATAACATAACAGAAGTTAATTATGGACTGAAACATGGCTGTACAATGGCGACTACCTGTTTATCATATAATTGACCCCATTGGGTAGGGCCTTACAAAACTGTGGTAAATCTCCTCCTCGCATATCATCATGCCCTATTCCCTGGCTATCATATGCTGATGATATTTTAATCTTTTACCAGACCGTAATGATATGATATGATATGATATGGCATTTGTAACACGCCTATACACGTGTGTCAAGGCGCGACGAGGCAGGGGGGAACACGGGGAGACAGACAACGATCCTACTAGGCCAGGTGTCATTCAGACCGCGCAAGTGCAAGGGTAGAGGGGACTGGGATAAGTGCAGGGGAAGGGGAGAGGGGGAAAGTGCTGTACATGGTTAGTAGAATACAAGATAAATAATAGGGCCAGCTGGTGGCAAGTGCAAGGAAAATGCAGTAAAGGTTAGTAGAATACAAGATAAATAATAGGGCCAGCTGGTGGCAAGTGCAAGGTAAGTGCCGGGAGAAGGGGCTGTGGGATACAGAGACAGACCTGTGGTGCAGGTAGGCAGTGCAAGGGAAGAGTGGCTGGGCCAAGGACCGAGATCGGTGAGTGGTCCAGTAGCAGATTCGGTGCAGGTTCAGTGGTTTTAGCAGGGGAGAGAGATATTTTAATGTCTACTGTGCCAATATTTGCCAGCATTGTGCTGTTGACTTGTAGAAAGTGTATAAATCATGTGCAGATTACAACGAAAAAAGGTGTGGGTATTTCCCAGATGCTCCTCCTGCACAAGCATCAGTCCTAGACACACAAAGAGTTTAAATGCACATACACGAACATGTATAGTCAATCACATGCATACACTTGCAAATGAGATTCTGGGTGCGTAGACATTCACACAATGGTTTATAAGCATGCATGCACACCCTTAAGCATGCACACACACTGACTCACAGACAGACACACCGAAATACAGGCAAACACACACACACACACACACACACACACACACACACACACACACACACACACACACACACACACAATCACACAGTTTTTACTTTAAGTGTACCCAATCCACACCACTTCTGCAGTCTCCACCATGTTGCCTCTGAAAGCTCCCTTGGGGTCACACCCTCACCTTGACTCCTGTATCATTCAAATGTGCCAGCATCATAAAGCCATTGCCATAGGCTGCTCTCAATTGCATGAATGCTCTAGCGTGCACCCTATCATGAAATGTTGACGTAGTACCAAAACCAAAATTCACAATTTGCCATTGCAATACTGGGAAAGCAAAATGCCCATTTCTGAAATTACATAGACCATTTAGGTTGCGTAGGCTAAAATAATCAGTACATTGGGACCTATCAGCTCAGGAGAATTCCCCAGCTACTTGCTGACACTGAGAGAACAAACAGCTTTCAATTGGCATACCTCCTGTGGCACCTCTATACTGCTTTAGATCCCCACCTTGTTACCAGTTATAGATGTGGCATGCCTGATGGGTTGCATTGCATGGCAAAGAGACTAGGACTCATTGGTGCTCCTGGGGTTTTGGTTGGCTAGAAGTAATTTTGCACAATGCTCATAATCTCAGCCAGCATGCTCTCATATGTGCCAATAGAGGTGTTTTGGGGGTAATGTCCTCTGAATTTTAAAATTTAAACTATGACCATTCTTGATTTTGAAGGCAGAACTTGTGGAACCACGGACACATGGGTGCTAACCCTTAGAGTCAAACAAATAAGTCAGCTCTGCCTTCTTTGCAGACCCATTTCCAGCTGCACATGGGCCAAATGTTGTGCCTACGCCCTGCAATCTAGCAGACCCACTTACCCAAGAATAAACGTTCCTAAGTAGAGTCAGCTGACATGTTGTCATGTTCCTTTAAAACAATAACCATTTTTAATATGTCTCAGATATTTGCATTTACAAAGCAAACTGTGGAGGATAGGACAATACAAATTGCACAAGCAGATAAACAAACAGAAAGATAGACATATGTAAATGTTTTACAATCATTGAAAAGGTGTATTAGAATTTTTATTATAACCCTTTTGACAATAGACTAAGGAGCACACGGTAGGGCAGATGCATGGCATATCACAACCATTATTCTCACGCATGCTGAACCAAGTGCTCAATGCTCTCCTGAAGCACACAAGTGAAAACATATGCCTACCACGGACTGCCCAGGAGATCTCCAACACCAAAGTTGGTTTCCATTCACTGGCAGGCATCCCAACTTGCATCAGTGCCCTCGACTGCACCCATGTGGAATTGGTGTTCCCACATGCCATGGAGGTAGTGTTCCGAAACCGAAAGCAATACCACTCCATCAACGTTGCAAATTGTATGTGACTCAAACAAGATCATCACACATTGTTGTGCCCGATACCCCGGATCAACCCATGATTCAATGGTTCTGCGCAACTCAACGATGCCATGTTACATGGAGCCACATGCCTTACAACGTTCCTGGCTACTCGGTGAGTTGCATGGCAAGCACATGGCAGTGTGATGTGGGGAGCAGATTGGGGGGGAGGGAATGCATACTGCAACTGGGTGAGATTGGGGGGGGTGCATACATCAACTGGGTGAGATTGTGGGGGAGATGCATACTTCAAATGGGTGTGATTGGGGATGCATACTTCAACTGGGTGAGATGGGGGGATGCATACATCAACTGGGCGAGATTGGGGGGAATGCATACTTCAACTGGGTGAGATTAGTTGAGAGACTGGACAATGCCTATACTGAAATACACTGTCCCCCAAAGCAGGCCAGACTGAACCTGACACATGAAAACAATATGCAAGACGTAAGCTGCACAACAATGACAACAAACCAGTACTGCAACCATGCCATATCCATCCACATATACACTGCACATCATCAGACCATACCCTATACAACACAATGCAGCAACATGCTGCCAAGATGGCCAATGCAAATGACCGCTGAACAGCATCACAGCAGAAATACGCCCATGAGTGCGTTCAAAGGAATCACATGAAGCCAATATACAGATTCTCACTCGTACACCACTACAGAAGTGCAGCATGCCAGCATGGGGACATCAAGCGTGGAATGGCAGATCACTAAGAGTCTGGTTCCAACGGTGAAAGGATCAAAGGATACGAATGACTACACATCACTTAGATCATGGCAACAACTGCCATAGGCATGCACAGTGCATGAACACTTGCAAGGAGTAGGACACCTTCAAACATTGCAGTTACTTTGATTACCTCCATGCATGCAGGGATATGTGGATGTGATCCAGAAATCAATGCAGGCTTGTGTGTGATAGGTACAGGTTCCATTAGATGAAATCACTTACACATAACCATTGTTGCACCCATGCAGGTGATGCTGGCTATCCCTTGAAGAGGTGGCTCCTTACCCCTGTCCGGAACCCACAGAACAGGCACGAAGAGGACTAAAATCGTGCACATACCCGTACCAATGTGGTGATCGAGCAGACATTTGGCCTTTTGAAGACATGGTTTCGCTGCCTCAGCAGGTCGGGTGGGGCACTCCTGTACGGGCATGAGAAGGTGGCCAAGATCATCATGGCATGTGTCACGTTGCACAATATACGCATCAGACGGAACGTGCCTCTGCCTCCTGACATTGAACTGCAACCACCTATTGAGGAGGAGGAGGAGGAGGGAGAAGATGGGGCTGCACATCAGGCAGGTGGCGATGCACAGGAGGGACGTGCTGTGCGCCAGCATCTGATAGACCAATATGTCTAATACACATGGATGAAGAGGATGCAATGGATGTGGGACACAGGGCACTGGGTGTTGTGGGGAAATGAACACTGTGCACTGTTCACCAATAAAGCACACATACACAATAAAGAATGTCCACTCATGTGATTGTTCTTGACACAACGGGGGGTGTATTAAGCATGAAGTGATTTTGAAGTGCATGGACCCTCCACCCCAAACACCCTCTCCCACCTCCCCCCACAACTGGCCCAAACACCCTACCCCCCCACAACTGCCCCAAACACCCTATCCCCCTCCCCCACAACTGCCCCAAACACACTATCCCCCTCCCCCCACAACTGCCCCAAACACCCTATCCCCCTCCCACCACAACTGCCCCAAACATGGCATGCAGTTCCGTGCAGCATTAGTGTTCAAGAGTCTCCAACATCAGGCTGCCCCTACTTCCCACCTCCTCTACCAGCATTGGGTGGTTGCAAGTCTGGGTGCTGCATGCACCGCATGGACCAGCGCAGGGGGTTGGTCTGCCTGGAGCTGGCAGAGGAGGAGGTGCTTGGTTGCTCCAGTCCCTGTGTGGGACGTTGGCTCTCCATTGCATCCGTGAACCGGCTGAGGATCTGCCTCACAGCTGACAACTCATCGCAAATGCGTGTAGTGCTGGCTTCTATAGCTAGTTTTATGCCCTTAGCATATTCCCTACACTCTTCCCTCGCCAGGGCACCTTCGCTCACGTGCTGGCCAACCAGCGCAGTGAGCTCCTCCTGGCGCTGTTGCATGATGCTGATTCCCTGGTCTCTGGGCCTGCGTTTGGTTGTTCTTGGCACAGCTTGCGGCATGTGTCCGCCATCAGGTGAGAACTCCATGAGAATCCATCTCCTTGCTGACTCACCACCAGGCAGCTCATGGCTGCTGGCATTGGATGTGGGGCGTGGGCTGTGGTGGCCTGACAGCTGCGGGCTGGGTGTACGGTGTCCTACGGGTGTTATGCATGGTTCCTCGACATCCGACAGGGGTGCCGTGGCAGCTGCTTTGCCAATCAAGCTGTTGGCAGCGGACAGTAAGCCTCTGCCACTGGCTCCTGTGTGGTGGGAGTGGCTGGTGTGGGTGCTACAACATTGTCGGCCGTCATTTCATGCCTTGGTGATGTCGCTACATGTGTGGCTTTGGCCCTCCGTGGCAGTCCTGGTTTCCCAGTGCCCCTCAATGTGCTAGGCCTGGTGCCTCCTTCCATGCCCTTGGCCTTCTTCTTCGGTGTTGGGGCCTGTGCCGCAGAGTCCTGCTCCTCATTGTCAGATTGTGAGCCTGTGGGGGACCAAGAGAGGGATAACATCAGTGATGGGTCAACGTGCATCATGCATATGCTGTTATTGCTGCAGTTCTGAGCATTTGGACTTCGACTTCAGACATACAGGTTGCTTGCCATATGGGTGGGTCATACAGGCATACGTCTGGGTGACACATGTATGAGGTGCTGCATGCATGGGGTTGTGATGGGGATGTGCACAGCATATGGGCAGGGTTGGGTACATGTGTGTGTGATGCCCCATGCATTAGCTAATTTCAAGGTCACATTTGGGGGAGAACTTCATGCTTTGCATTGCAGTGTTTTGTGTGAACACTCACCTCCATCTGCCGATGACGGCACACTGCGCTCCATTTCCCCCACTCCCTCGATTGACTCTATGCCAACAGTGATGGCACATGTCTCTTCTCAGTCTTGCATCTTAATTGGGGATCCTCCTCTGCCTCCTCTACCCATGGCCTGGCTCCTGTTGGCTGCAAGTATGCTCCGGACACCGGAGGTCATCCCAGAGCGTACGGACGTCCTTTACAGTGCGGGGGTGTAGCCCACCACACTAACTTTCCATGCCACCTCCGCCCAGATCTCCTTTTTTTATCTGGGCGGGACGCCGCATGTCTTGGGAAAACACAACCTCTGCATTTGCAGCTAGTGTGTCTGCAAGCATGGTTGGTAGTTCCTCATTAGAGAATTGTTCCTTGCGCTGGCGCGCTGCACCTTGCTTTAGTGCCTTCGGCATTCTCAAGTGTTCTTGGATGAAGTTTGGCCAGTGTAGTGTTGCTACTGGTCCTGGGGGCTGAGCTGGCAATGGATTGTGTTTTTGATGATGGCCGCCGTGCTCTTTCCCATTCCTGTGTGATGACCCTACTTCGGTTCCTCTTATTTACGGTCACCCCTATTAACGGTCACCACTTTTAGCGGTGACCACTAATGCCGGAATCATGGATGGAGCTAGTGTTATCATCGCTTTACTTGATGCCGCTAAGGGACATTTTCGGGTCTTTACCGGCATGGCGGTAGTGTCCTTACCGGCATGGCGCAAAGCTTTCGCCCGTGGACTCGTAATGGCACGCAATTAGCGGGCTGGTTATTACACGGACACCTTATTTGCTCCATGCTGGTAAGGACCATTACTTACCTCCTACCTCGTAATGAGGCCCAATGCATATTAACGTGTATTTTGGAAATATACCACCTTGAAAATCTCCCATCAGAGAGTAAAATGGTGTTTAGTCATAAGTGCCTGTTTTACAAATGAAATGCTAATTGGCTATAAGTGTAATAAGCAGGGCATATGGAGCCTAGCCTGAAGTCATAAACATTTTTGCAAAACTAATATTATTCAATATATCACAGAGCCTCACGTTGAAGACTGTCAATTGGGCGGTTGAACATGGCCAGCAGTGGCACAGCACTGAAGGCATTATCATGAAAGAGGTAATTTAAAATGTAAACTATTTTGCAATGCTCTGTATTAGCATATGGGCTACAGAACTTAGCACTAAGAACAGCTGATCAGAACTCGTGATAAAATGAAACACACCCACAAGTCAGGTTTGTCTAGCAAGGCAATAGGTGTTGTTCCGAGGTGCCTGAGTGGTGGCTGTATACACTGTTTATTTTAGTGCAATAAAAAGTCAAAGACAGACCACTGAGGAAGCCAGTGGCTTCATTCCCAAAGAAGCCAAATGGAGGCCTATTTGTAGGACCACATTGCTACACAAGACTGGATTGCATCAGTAAGAGAAAGAAAACAGCTAATTTGATGCATAGGCCATGGCAGTAGTTTTGTCTGTGGACCTGGAAATGAACATTTTACAAATTGTAATATGTCATGCTTTGTTTCAGTAATTTGGAAGCAAAACTAAATTACAAGATTCAATTGCTTTAGTAAGAAGATGTAAACTGCCTTTAATTGGCGTCACCAGTAAAAATACTGATGGGCCTAAAACGTGGTACATTTGGCCATTTTTCCAAATTCAAAATGTGTTTGCTTTTTTCAATATTTAGAAGTATGAAATAAGCAATGTTCCCCATTGATGTTCAATATGTAATTATTTTCTTTGGTTACTATTAAGATACACCATTATATATTTGTGTAGCTGGAGGCAGCAGAGTGGTTACCTGGTTGTAATAACTGTCACCCTAAACTATCTCGCCCTTTGTAGCCAGACCACATGTCTTTGGATAAGTCTCACTGTACTAATGTCCCTCCTGGGACAGACCCTTAGTGAACCAATCTTTAAACTTGAATTTGGCACTTTCAGCCCTGCTCAGTCATGAAAAAGTGTGTAGTGCTTTGAGTTAAAAAACGTCCTTACTAACTAGTTTGAATGTTAGATTTGCTTTTATTGAAGGATTCCTTAAGGGCAGTAAGTGTGATGCTAATCATGATGTACAAGTGACAGATGTAGCAACTCAGACAGATGAGTGCTTGGACAAGGGTTATTTGGTAGCACAAGACTGGAGACAACATAGAGGAAGTCGATATGTTACATCTCTCTCGTCCACTTGTAAAGTAAAATGTATTTGGTGATTGACAAGTAACCTCTGAAGCATTGTCTCCCTGAGGTTGGGTAAGATGGCAGAGGATATTATGACTGAGATTGGGGAGGAGTTGGTAGGCAGGTGACAGCCACTAAAGGAGAACCAAATAAAACAAAAAAACAAGGCTGAAAGTAAGAATGTCTCAAAAGGGTCTAGAAAGTTCTTGCATAACCGGTCCATTCCACCAGTCTCTACTGCTATTGTCGATACCCATTCGTTTTCATCCCTCCCGAGACTACTACTAAGTTGGGAGTAGTCCCATCAAATAGGGAGTCAAGCCCTTCACCAACTTCCTTAGCACAAACAATGTGTGTGTCTACTGAGACTGTGGTAACACTTAAGGTTGTTATTGATGTAGGGTTCGACCCTACTATGGTGGGGCCGATTCATAGGGGATTATTCCACCCTTAATACCCACCTGTGCGGGCAGTATGTGTATCTATCCAGAGCTTTCTAGTGACCCAGCTGTCCCTGGATGAAGGATGGGTGAACATCCCTCTGGTGTTATGTTATGTTATGTTATGTTAGGTTATTTTGCATTAATATAGTGCCTTATGTACCATTGGTATGATCTCAAGGTGCTGGTAGGTTGAACGCCCTCAAGAACCCAAGTTCAAGTCAGTAGAGAGAGAGAGAGTCATAAGGTGCATGTGAGCACTGGATGTGTGTGCATCAGGTTAGGCATTCGTGTGATAGCTGCTTCTTGGCGGTAGGTCTGGTGGTTGGGCTATCAAGAGTATGTGTTCGTTCTGGCAGGTTGTTATCCAGACCGATTCTGGGTGGGTTAGGCCTGAGGAGAATGGCTAGGCTGGAGGGTGCGTAACCAGCTGTGTTTTGTTAGGATGATGGGCAGTATGAGGCAAGTGATGGTATGAGAACAGCTATACCGAAGGGTGTCACAGTATCGCTGTGTTCTAGTTGAGTGGTGGTGTAAAGAAGAGAGTCCACGTGGAGATTTGAAATGTTGGTTTACCTTAGGTGCTTGATTAGATTCATGCACTCCGACTTATCCATGCACTCCAACCATTCCATGCACTCCAACCAGGAGAGAAAACAGGGACCTAGCTATTGGCAATAGTGCAACTGATATACATTTGGAAACTATACAATACCACAAACAGTTGATGGTGCCACTCTTTATGGCATTAGAAATTAGAAGGTGTTTGGCATGCCAGACCTGAGACCTAAAAAATCCTCAAGGAAATGGTAAGGCTACCATTATATCAGGAGTTAATAGTTATGAACAGGGCCATTTTAAGTCTATTGAAGAGGATCCTGATGCTTGCTCATATTAACATTAAATATACTTCTAAGGTATAATTCTGAAAGTATTATAATCTAGATAAAGATAATTCTATGCTTTACATCCTGTTTAGTTTTGGAACAAATTGTTGCTGCCACAGACCACATCATCTCAATGGCATGACATTTCTATTTTTGTTCCTAATCCCACTATGAATAGCCAAAACCAACAGAGGTTCTGTCTTGATTCCAGTTTACTATTACAGATTAAATAGTTTAATAGAAATGGCTTGAAAGGGCAGATAATGAACAACACTGCTGGTGTACAGAAATATGCTAATAATTAGAATTGGAAATGGCTTATGGCTGCCCTGGAAACTTGTCCTTCTTATCCTCATTAACAGAGGGCTAATACATTGAATAGAGACCAGGAATAGCAGGTTTTATACTCATCGCTTTCATGAGGAAAGTGTTAATTTATCTGCTGCAGATGTGTTTTGTTTACAGGAGACTTGGCTTCAGGAAGTGTAGGCACGCCCCTGAACACTCACGCCATAAAAAAACACAACCTGCAAGGGAAACAAGTCCAAGCGATTCTTGCAAGGATAACAAGTTTTAATCACACAAAAAGTAGATAAGTAGACAACTCTGCTGCTCAAGAACGTTCTGCCAAAAAGTAATACAAGCCAAAGGTTATAAGGAAACACATCATCACTAATGACATCACGTATACAGTAAAAACCCACATGGCTGGTTGGTGAGACCATATACATGGGCGGCCTTTTCCATAGGGGATACCAGGCTGTTATTGGTCCCAGCCCTGTCCGTCTGTCTTCCATCACGTGTGGTCAGCTGAACTCACCGTCTCCAGGGAATGAAGGTCAGATTCCTCATTAGTTACTATTGTAAGACAATGCTATTCCATCATTATGGCCGGCAACTGGGAAGCTCTAGGACTGGCACAGGGGGAGGCTTAAGATCATGCTGAACGCACATTCTTCTATCTTCCACATCGCACTATCCGCACCCAAGGTTTCCACCCTCACTTTGGACTATAATGTATTCCTCCCTGTACCTCGTATTACAAAGTGTGTCATAATGAAATAAGGTGGAATGGCTGTGTTCTTTTAGATCTTGTATGACTACTGAGTTTATGGTTGGTGGTCAGGGGTCACCTATTATTGTGGAATTTAGGGGTCTTGTACTGGGGCAGTTGTGGGTGTCATAACTCCTGGTGGGCTGGGTGGGAGTTGGAGACCTGATTTTTGCCTGGTTGTGATAAATGTGCATGGTGAGATGCCTGGTGCTGTCTCACGGCCTTGCAGGGTGGATTCTTTCTTGGGATAACAAGTATTCACAACAGTTATGGAACAAAGAGACATTTCTATGGGAGGTGGCAGTGTGGGTCTCTCTACCATCAGTGTTTGGGCCTGTCCAGGTTTCTTTGTTGGGCCTGTGTTGAACGTTTGGCCATGCAGGCAGAGTTTTTCTACCATCACTACAAAAAATTGTGTTTACTTATATGTGCGCACTAGGTTTATATATATGTATTTCATGTAATATTGTGTTTGTGCAGGGTTTCTTAGCACGCTCATTCCCTCCTGGCTATCACAAGTATATCTATGGGATTTGACTCACTGTAAAGTGTATAGGGGGTGGGAGAAGTTAATTTCCTTCCCAACAGAAGCCCCTGCCATGGATGGTTGTACCCTTGTGCTTTCACCGGCATACAATGGGGATAAAGGATGTCCGGTCCATGGATTTCTGTTTGGAATTTGTAGCAATCTTTCCACACTGTTTCCCTTTATGCGCAGCCTAATGCATTTGTACAGGCGGTTGAGCTAAAGTGGGCTGCTGCAATTTATCCCTATTAACAGTATACTTTGGTATTAAACCTATTCTGGAAACCAGCAAATGTTACACAGCAAGATTTGTTTGATACAACAGAAAACATTATTTTTAATTGGCAAATTCAAAGAAATTCAAATTCTATTCTTCTATTTTCTATGTGTCCCAACTTCAGGCAGTGATCATTTACGATCTCTTGATAATGATATGATAAATGGGGTACAGCATTTAAGTAATTTATGGATGCTTGGGGATTTTGTATTTTAAATGGAAATGTGTTGGGTCACAAACCCCCTCACCATACATGGTTTAGAGAACAGTAGGCTAATGTTTTGGATTATTTCTTTGTATGCATGGAAATCCTTTTAAATGTCAAATCTCTGAACATTGAGTCTGTTACAGCTAGCGATCATTTTCCTCTCCAGCTGAAATGGAGAATTCCGGCTAAGTCGGTGGATAAACAGTTAAATCCCATTTGATTTGGTTATAAACCTAGATGTTAATTGCATATTTTGGAACAGTCATAACATAAAGTTTTTTACAATATGTTATCTGTTATGTACCCTGAAGATGTGTTTTAAGAATTTCTTTAAATGGTTCCGTATTATGTTATATTGAAATAGGTTTATGGTTTGATGCAGCATTCTAAACAGCCACAGGTTGTCCATAGGCATGCTTATGATCCTGAGATGCAACCCAAAAAAAAGAGAATTGCGTAGAACTCTGCAACAAATTCCTATGTAAAACCTAGTCCAGCATAAGAGAACTAGGAGTATGTATAGAAACTGGAGTCTTCTACATAAGTATAAACAGCTGCTGAACCACTTGCAGAAAATGATTCAAGTTCTAGTAAATAAGGAAACTCAGGAATTCTGGTGTTGATAAATGCTGATGCAAAGGCTCAAACTGGCAACCGAGTAAACCCCATTTCTGAGTATATCTGGATAAGGGGATTTTCAAAGCTATTAAGCCAATATGAGTAGTGACCCACCTCAGACATTATTCCCTATGGATTTTCCAAGGGTATTAGGGATGGACTTTGATGTCTTAAGTGGTTTGATCTCACTTAGTAGTAATTCTAGGGCACCTGGGCTTGATGGCTTGTCCTCCATGATCTTGAAAGGGTATATAGCGTTCTTGGAAATATATATTCTGAATGGTACTAGTTGCAAAAGGATTCCTGCCTCCTGGTTTCATTTGATAATAATGTCCATCTATAAAAAGGGGCCTCGGGTGAACCTGGCCAATTATAGGCCTATATCCCTGTTGGATGTTACATCGAAAATCTTCACATCTTTATTGTTGCAGGATTTGTTAGCATGGGTTAGGGCATCCAAGAGATTGGATATCTTTCAAACTGGCTTCTTGAGATGTACTCAGACTAATGTAAACACTCACTCCCCGACTTACACATGCAAATAATAAAAATACAACACACACCCCAAGTGAGGAATGAGACTAGGAGAATTAATTGCAACGTATAGTAAGTTTATATAAAGTTGGCATCCAGAGAACTCTGCTGCCTCAAGAGCGCTCTGACAAATAATACAATAACATGCATTTATTAAGGGAAAAAATATCGTCAGTTACATCATTACATAAGGGATTGCATTAGTTCTGGCTTGGTGGTGAGCAGGGCAACACATGTATCCTTAGCTGCTGCTTCCTCCAGATTGGCTCCCTCCCACCAATGACACATTGGTCATTGGCGGGAGGGAGAACGTCATGAAGTCACCGGCCTGTGTCCGGGTGGGGTGAGGGATAGGCCACAGTGAGATAAGGCGGACACTAACTAAGCTAGCATGAAAAACTACCACCGGACATACAATAAACAATGATCATTAGTATACCTTTGAATGAATCTGGAAAACCTATAAATTGCATATATGTGATTATACCATCTTTCATTGGGACTTTTACGATGTACAAGACGCAGAGAGCTTGCTCTTTGTGATAACCTGGGCGACTGGGTGGTCCTTAGCACATCAAGGAGAGTGGGGATTTATAACGACATTTGTTGGTTTTAAGGTACAATATACTGAGACAGAGATCTGTGTTTATTGGGGGCACTGTGGGGTGGGCTGCACAGCAGGGTCATACTTCTGGTACATCAAGAGAATTCCTTAGGAGGGCACAGGGTTACATTGGCAGTAATGTTCCAACTACGGAGCCACGGGGCATGGGCAGGTTTGTGGAGATGGATAAGCTCCAAGGCATGGCTCGAGCCAGTTCACACACAGGACAGTAATCACAGAGGAAGAGTGAGATGATAAATTAAGTTGTTTGTTTCAATTATCCCCGGCACATCCGTGAAAAAGGGAGTTGTGGCACTTTCAGACTGGGAGGAAAAGGCGGGGCCATGTGCGCGTTTTGTGCAGCGCTGTAGAGGGGAGAGAAGCCTTCTCGTACTAGCGAAGTGAAGCCTAGTCCAAAGATGGAGTCGAGGGTGCACAAAATGGGCGCCAATTGTGTCCTGCAATAGCCCCACTTATGCTAATGTTATCATAAGGGCAATGGAGGCATCCCCCATCTATTGCATGAGTAAGTGTTCCAGAACGTGCTGAACGTACAAGGGGGGCCCAAATGACCCCTCACTCCCACAAAATAACACTAATGGTTTTATTTTTAGCTTGCTTAAAAGGAAGCCATGGAGAAGTCTAAGCCAAAATGCATTGCTTTTATTGACTTCTCAATGGCTTTCAACAGTGTTGACAGGAACAGGCTACAGCAGACATCATGAGCATAGTGGTGTCCTTTTCCCCTGCTAAACCTGACTATTGCTTTGCACTCTAGCACTTTGATTTGTGTAAGATGAAATAGACAGGGTTATTGTCGGTTCTGAATCAGAGTAGTTGCAGGCTTAAACGGGGCTGTGCCTTAGCACTGTTCCTTTTTAGTCTGTTTATTTTGGACATTGTTTTTGCTTTTAATGGAATTTGTTGCTTTCCTCCTCACCTAGCGGACAAACCCATGAGTTATCTCTTATATGCAGAGAACATGGTTATGATAGACTATACTCTCATTTGTCAGCAAAGGCAATTTGTGTGCCTTGAAGATTATACAAAAAGTATTCACGTGATTATAAATATAAACAAAACAAAGGTTTTTCACTTTAGACCAGCAAGGAAATTCTGTTACAGTAATTTTAAATGGCCTTTGGGAAATAAAGAATTGGAAAGAGTCTCTAATTTCATGTACCTGGGATTTTACATATTTGAAGGTTTTAGTTTTAATTTGCTTTTTTATGATCAAAATCTAAAATTGCTCCATTGGCAGCCCAGGCCGCACCGATAGATAAAAAAAAATGCTTAATTTTCCCTCATGATTGCTGCGA
Source organism: Ambystoma mexicanum (assembly GCF_040938575.1). Lineage (NCBI taxonomy): Eukaryota > Metazoa > Chordata > Amphibia > Caudata > Ambystomatidae > Ambystoma > Ambystoma mexicanum. The sequence goes on from NC_090922.1 coordinate 1,376,098,416, forward strand.
TAGAGAACTACAAAAAGAAGGTGGCCCCAGTGACTGCCTATTGTGTGGAATGTGCTCACTAGCCAATTGGGCCAAACTTGAGGGTGTTGTTTGGTGGAAAGCCTTGAAATTACCAACGGGAGTTCCAGCCCCGTCATTAGGTAAAAACTGGGTCAATCCTCCATTGAGCGCCAAGGGACCAATCCGGTGGTGATAGTGCACGGTACAAATATCCTTTAATGTTAACATTACCATTAACATTGCACTCTGCGTCTAATGGAAAAGCCTGATTTTGTTGTCAATAATTGTGTTTGCTGAGGAATCTACAATTTGGTTGGAACTTAAGTAGATTATGGATAAAAATGATGTGCTTGCCGTTTAACAAATGAGTGTCCTAGTGTGATGAAATCATGGCACAGTGTAACATAAGCATTTAAAGTAATTCGAGATTCACCACAAAAAGATATAAAAACACTTTGGGAACAAGATTGGATCTTTACAATCCAAGAGGTCTGTAAATACCATCTGTACTCTGGAATTGTGTTGGATGTGAGGCCTTTGGGTGTCATACCTGATTGGTTGAGTAAAGTCCAGAATTCCATTTGGTGCCCTCAATTTCTTTGATTACTGTTAAACCTTTTCTATACAAAAGAGATTGTTGCAGAGAGGGAGAATGTTGACCATGAACTTGCAGATTCTGTCAAATAAAGGGGCCATTGAGACGATTTACCATTTATTATTATTATTAGAATGCCAGTTAACTGAGCAATGCCTGTTATATTTTGCTACAAGATTTGAAGCAATTGTCAAGTGGTTTAGTTTGGAAATATATAATGACCTCATGGATGAATAGCTGGTACTTTGTGGCATTGCGCTGCTTGAGAGATATATTCCCTTGAGGGGATGATTTGTTTTTGTTTTTGTACTATGTTTATGTGTATATGCATCTGTTTTTATATACTTGGTTACGTGGTAAAGAAGTCTTTTTTAAGAAGCCTTTTACACTTTCTCTCCTTGAATTTCTGTGGATTCGATATGTGCTATTTGTGTTGATGTTTTTATGTGTAGTGAAAAGTTCATGACGCGAACAAACTTCACTAATAGAAAATATATATTTTTATATATATATCATTTTTATTGTAAGTTAATACTGGGCTAGTACATCAAGTACCTCAAGTACTGTTTTGCTGTGAGTGATTTTGCTCTTGGACTGCTTTGCTAGACCCACTTTCTTTTGGATATAACATTGTCAAGATTGAATCAAACATCTTAACGTGTGGCCACGCCCCCTATCCACTCCCCCTACAAATTTGGAAGCCGCGTGCACACACGGGCAAGGACCTCAAGTACTGCTTTGCTGCAAGTGATTTTTCTCTGGACTGCTTTACTGGACCTTCTTTCTTGTGGATATAACATTGTCAAGATTGAATCAAACATCTAAATGTGTGGCCACGCCCCCTATTTGCCCCCCCTACAAATGTGGAAGCTGCACGCACACTCGGGCAAGTACCTCAAGTGCGGCTTTGTCGCGAGTGGTTTTGGTCTTGGACTGCTTTCCTGGACCGTCTTTCTTGTGGATATAACATTGTCAAGGTGATTACTGCTGATTACTGTTAAGGACTCCCTTACGAACGTTGTTTATAATATACATACTGCTGTATATTTATATATTCTTTGTCTGTTTTTAGACCTAAAATGTAAGATGACTAGTAACTTGTTGAGCAAAAATAAGACTAAAATGCAAGAAACTGTAATTTTACATAATCGTGGAAATAGATTCCAATGGTCTGAAGGCACACTATTAAAATTTAAGGCGGTATTAACAGATACATATATAAAATCTCTTGACCAATATAGACAAAACAAATTTGAGTATAGTGAACTACATCAATTATTTTGAATCAACTCAAATAAAAATAGCAAGAGAAGACCTAAAACCTTGCATACTTTTGATCTGTTTGAAAAAAAAAGTTAAATCTCTTTACAGACAATAGAAGAAATGTGCTCTTACATTATCTAAAGAGCTAAGATGGTTTACACTAAAATTGGCAAAAACGAGATATAAAAACTGGGTCTACTCACATAAATCTATTATCTTCCAAAATGATGGAGAATTAATGTTAAAAACAATTAATAACAAACATTATACACAGTTGTGGGCTCTCAATAATTGGACAAATCCTGATTCACAAATTGTGGTTCAAATCAATGGTGTCACTAAAACCCAAAGGGTGTCTTACTTTTCTAATTTGTATGCTAGTCCAGTGACCACAATAAAGGCTTCTTCTTCAACTATAAGTGAACATATCAATTGAAAATTCACTGAAGAGAATATACTATACTATATAAATAAGTCCAGTTGTTCAAGGGCCCCGGGTCCTGATGGACTATCAAAATTGATGCTTAAGCAATTTCCTGAAAAATGGGCATCGATCCTTTTCAATCTATTCTCTCAGATAATAAAAAAACAAAAAATACCAAAATCATGGTGATATTCAATCATTATACCGGTGTTCAAGAAGGGTTGATCGATAAAATCCATCCAATTATAGACTGATCGCGCTTCTTGACACCGCAGGGAACATTTTTGAGAGATCGGAATGAATGGACAAAACACTCAAAGAACCAGGATTCTTTCCAAATGGTGTTTGTAACAGGTATGGGTACTGCCATCAATATCGCCACTATAAATGCAGAGGTTGATTGAAGGTCTGAGCTTGTATGCACAAACAAATCATATGTCAATTAACTTAGAGACAACCCAAGTAATGGAATGTGTTAAATCCAAACAAGGTCAGCAGAAATGATTATCATGGACCTTCCAAAAATTGAGTTGCTGATTACACTCTAATATAAGTATTTAGGAGTAAAAACAAATAATTGATCAAATGATCACCTATATGTGATCAACATAGAATGTAAGTTGTCCTTCTGCCATCTCCCAAACTAAACTTAATACTTTATAAATTTGGTAAATTCACTTGTAGTTCTATGATGGTGTATTATATCCAGAAAGCAGTCTCTATTATAACCTTTGGTGGTGAGACAAAATGGCCAGGGGACAGACTGTTTTGCAATAAGATCGAGGGAAAATGTTGGCAAACAATTTTGAACCTGCCAAACTCCACTCCAGTCTCCTTGTTTCGTTCTGAGATGGGTGCTCTTTCCCTTTTTGTGATGTATTCTTAGAAACTATGCATATTGCTTAAGAAATGCATATTAGCAGCTCAAACTCACTATCTTTTGCATATTTTAGCATCATATCTTCTGCAGTCAACACACCCATTTCCATTAAAATGGAGAATTTTTACTTTGAATCTTTTAGCCGATGCAGATATAACAATGGAGCTGCTGTTGAACAATCTGTGTCATGCCCAAATCAAACTTTATCAACAAGACTGGATAACAACTCAAACAAATGTAATTCTTCTATAGACTTTAATTCTGTACTTTTCGGTCATAAAAAAATCTTGGAAATGGCTGCTTATTTAACTAAATACCCTTCATTCCATTTTCAGAATCAATACATGAGATTTAGACTAAATGTATGGCACACGAAAGACATTCTTGCCAGACATGGCCTTCTCGACAAAAAGGATAACATGTTTCGATTCAGCAAAAAGGAAGGAAACAAGGAGACTTTGGATCATTTGACAGTTGAATGTCCGTCTCTATCCATAAGACGAAACAATATTTTAAACATTTGTTTGACTCTCATCAGAGCTTCTCCATTGACAAGGCTTGCCAAAAAATATTTGGAGCCGAAAAACCCTCAATTAGAATTGCCACCATTCAGTTTTTAGAAGGACTGGAACTGAATGTGCCATAATAATGCTATAGTGACTTTCCTAGACAATAAAAGTAACTCTAATAGCATCAGGGTTCTAACTGATTTCACATATATGACAGAGTTACATTTACAAGATTTCCTTTATAAAATTTGAATACATTTTATATGTCTATATGAAAAGAAATGAAAATGTGAGTCTAAATGTTAGATTGAATTGTATGTTGCTGTCATTATGTGATCAGCTGATTTGGATCTAGTTATTTCTATTTATTAACAGCATTGTGTGCTGAATTGTACAGTTTATGTGTTCATTGTTATTCAAATCATGCAAAAGATGATACAAATTATATCATTGTCGTGTTGTCATGAATAATTTTTTTCTAAATGTACTGTACATTTTAGAAACCTAAAATATACAGTACATATACAAAAAAATGTTATGTCTCTAAAATATGAAATTGTATATGAAATGTATGTGAAATGTTACAATGTAATATGTACACATTTAGAATTTGTAAATTGAAAGGTTGATTAATCAAGCCAAACAATAAAAAATAAAGACATTGTAAGTTAGCCTTTCAAACATCCCTGTATTCCTTTCACACTGAATTCATTTGGAAACAAAATGTGCGCACAGCACATAACACCAGTCAGTGCTACCCCTCATATTTTTTTTGTTCAGGATAAGTGGAACCATCAGAGCACAGAGGATAAAAAAATTGATTTAAAATCCTTTACTTGTAAATTGAAGCTATGGTCTTGAGGTTAACTATTCCAAATTATAGGGGTTGGAACGTATAACCTCAACTGTCCCTTAGCTTTTAAATCCTGACAGAACTACTGTGAGTATAATTTTACGCTTTTTTGTTCCACAATTGTTATCCACACATTGGTGATTGGTTGTAGGCTGCTTTATTATTTTAGAAGCAAATCGAATGGTATGATGTAGGGACTCTGTTTTATTATTTTGTTGCCAATATTGGGCACTGCATAATGTTTGATTAAACACTTTTTAACGCTCATATATTATCTCTAAAAGGGATCAAACATACATAAATGCTAAACAAGAGTGTGAGAACATTTTGAATGTGCTCCTATTTATGAGAATAAAAGAGAATATAATGCAAGTATAAATATGTTTCGCTTTATCGATAAAGCTACATAGGGAAGATATTGATAACATCTGTTCATCATACACATAATGGTAATAAGAGTTGGTTACCAGCTACTCTAGAGGTAGACCCATAATACATATTGTTGGCAAATAGCAAGCCAGTCGGGTCTCAAGGGTAGAGGTTTCTCTTGCACCAAACAAAGATTTCCCACTATCTCCAGAGCCTTGTGCTGGGTACAACATTATGATCCACATACTAAATACCTACAGCTCTGGGAAGGCATTTGCACTGATTTGGGGTGGATGTTAAACTCTGGCATGTAACATGTGATGAAAATCATTAAATTAATTAATGGTTGTCAGGAAAATTAATTAATGGTTGTCAGGAAAAAGACATGCTTTCTTTACCTCTACACTGTGCGTGGAGTGCAAGTTGTGGTGGTTGATGTTTGTTTTTGCAGTCATTAATGATTAATTCATCTTTTATTACACATTTATAAGTGTAGTACCGGGATTTAAGCTGGTGTTTCGCTGCATTGTCTCCTTTCAAAACAAATCTTTTGCCCCTGAGCTATATCCTCCCAGCCTCATTCCATGAATAACAGTCTGTCACTCTTTATGATGGGCATATATTTGTCGAGATTTTGGTGATAAAAGTGAAGTAACTGAGGATTGGTTGTACTTCAGAATAGTGAATAGTTTAGGGTGGTAGAAACTAGCACAATTGGTATGAAATGTGGGTGATTGAGCCTGCTAAAGAAGGTGAAAGACATAAAGACGTAAAGACGTAAAGACGTAAAGAGGGATGACTGTCCAGGTAAGACAATCAGGCTTCTTTGGCTGTGGGAGCTACCAGGATGCTGGGACGCTTTCCAACTACTTTTGTGATAATATTTGCAACTACATATTGTTTGATTAAACTCTTTTTAATGTGCAAATACTATCTCTATACGAGACTACAGTTACACCAGTTCCGACAAGAGAGTGAGGGCATTCTTAATGTGCTTCTAGTTATGAGCATAAAATACACTATATCGTAAGTGTTAATATTTGTTGGTTTAGCAATGAAACTCTGTATGGATATACAACTAATGTTTTTAACACACACAAGGGTCAGCAAATTGGTTCTTAAAGACTATAGCAGTAAATACACAGTAAATATTGCTGTGAAATAGAAACCCAATCAAGTTTGAAGGGTAGTGGTCCAATTCTCTCAAGAGGCTTTATGTCAGATACTGCATTAGTATCTGTCCAGTACCTGCACAGCCGGGGCATTTATCTTGCTTTAGGTGTGGTGGTTCAGCCTTGACATCTAGGGTGTGATGAACACCATTACAGTCGTGGATGGATGTCAGGAAATGCTATTTGCTTTCTTCCTCTGTATACTGCGCATGGAGTGCAAGTTGTCCTGTTTGATTCTTCTTTTTGCACAGTTTCAATGGTGATTCATATGTGGTCACTATTTATGACGTTCCTATATTTGTTGAATTGTTGGTGAAAAGGGTGATAAATGAGGATTGGTTGTACTTCATAATAGTCAATAGTTCAGGGTGGTAGAGTTCTTAATGAGAGGTAGGCCATTCAGGGTGCTGAAGGAGGGGTGGAGAATCAGTGAGGGTGTGGGAGGGCTGAATGTCTAGGTAAGAGAATCAGGGTCCTTTGGATGTTGGGATTATGTTATGTTAAGTTGATTTATATGGCACACTGCTGCCATTTTCATGGTATCAAGGGACTCACATGGCTCTGCAAGGAAAGGTGGGGCAGGCTGGATAGTGAGCGAGAAAGGGGAAGGATAGATGTTGTGCTCATCTGTTCATGCGTGCAGAACCAGGAGCAACTGGTTCCTTTGTGTGTGAGTTTCTGGATACACGTTTATATGTGCACTGGGCTTTTTGTGTGCTGAATGGCAGTGCCCAGGGTTTGAATTGTTTGTTGTCTGAGGTGGTTGGGTTTGTAACTTGCTTATAGTCATGTGCGTTTTGAGTATTTGATGGGTTCATTCAGTAGCGCACTTTGCTTGTGTTGTAGTTGAGGAGTGTGGATTGTGTAGGAGAGAAGAAGTAGCTATTGAGTTTTGTGTGATCTCTATTTATTTGTACTTATGTTATTGTTTTCCATTCTAAATGAATTCCTTTTTTTCCTTGTTTCCGGTTTATGGTTCATGGATGCAGGGATTCTGTGGGTTGGGGGTTCCATTCATGGAGTGGTTGTTAAATTGTAACTCAGTGTTTATCTCAGTGAGGTGAAAAGCCAGGTTTTTAGACTTTTCCTGAAAGTAAGAAAAGGCAGTTCCTCAGAATTGTATTTTCTTGCTGTGTCTTGTTTCTATTTGGAGGTTGGTGCGGGATCTTAAGTCTATCCTCAGTTCTTATATGGTGATTTCTGTTTGCATGAATGTGATGCCTTCTTTGTGTCATGATTTATGACCAATGCAGAGGGTTTTACCAGTGTGTTAATGTGAGATGTAACATCAGAGTTCACAGGATGGGCTAAAGTGGTAATACACTGTTCAATATGGCCAGTAGTATTTCTTTGACTGGGACCCTCATGTTGTTGAAAAGAGGTAAAGGAAACCCTGTTTATGGTGAGGTTAAAATAATGATCAGCTGAATTGAAAATAAAGAATCAGGTTGATGAGAGGCTTTGCTGCTAGTGGGTGGATTGCTGGGTTATTGGGAAAAAAGGGTACTGAGAAGTGTTGTGAATATTGTGGATTACGGGTAGTGAGTCTGTTTGAAAGCATAAGTGTGATCAAGGTTGCTTATAGTATTGATTGATGGTACCCAACAGCATTCAACTAAATCATGAGATGCTGAAAGAAACTGCATGGCTCCTTCCAAATGTCATACAAATGATTAAATTATTAGAATTGCTTGAGATTGATTGAAACATGTGTAAAATGCAACAGTACTAATATAGCAGATTTGAATAATCATAAACTTATAGACAGCCACATTCAGGACCGGATAACTAAGAGTTCCAAGGCTTATTTAATCAAAAAGGTTTTTACTGTACTGGAGAATTTTCGGACAGGACTTGAAGACAGTCCAATTATTTGTGGCTGAAAACCAAACATCTGTGGACACCTCTATAGACACAAGACAAAGAAGGAACAGCTAAAAGTATCTTTTCCTGAGATCGGAGTCCACATGTTAGCTGGTACTTTAGCTTCTCAGTCAAATATGCTGGTGCCAACCTATTTAGACTTTTGTATATCAGACATAGGGTCTTGAACCTGATCCTGTCCTCAACAGCTAGCCAGTGAAGAGATCGCCGTAACACAGAAATGGGTGTAGATTTTCTTAATCCAAACACCATTCTGACTCTGGCATTGTGTGCCCTTTGAAGTTGCTGGATTTGTTTAACTGGAACACCAGCTAAGAAACGATTATAATAGTCCAGCTGAGAATTTACCAATACACCCACCACAACCACAAGATCAATCTCAGGAACACATGGGATAGGTTGACTGAGTAGACACACAGAGTAAAAGCCGGCCTGCACTTCACAGACCAAATTGTTCAGCTATATACAACCATGGTTTGTTAACCTAGGTAAAAATATGAATTTGGTACCGAACAAAAATAGAGGCATGGGACAGCTATCCACTTTAAGGAGATGTTTTGGTCTGAATAAGCCAATTTCCTTCTTATTATAAATCAACAAGAGCGTGTTGGCCAACATCCAGCTACTCATTTAGTTCAAACAGACTATTATCCTTATAAAGAATTACTCCACATTGTCCAATCTAATAACCAACTGTGTTTCAGCCACAGATGACTGGAAAACAACAATATGCTCCCACAGTTTATTCATTAGTGACCTTTAGTAAAGATTAAATAATAAAGGTGACAATGAGGATCCCTGAGGGAACCTGCAATAATGCCCAATGGAGTCTGACAAAAACCTCACAAATTCACCAGCTGGCGGTACTCTGACAAAAAAGAGGTAAACCAACGAATGGCTTTAGACATGTTCCCCCTTATCAATCGCTGCTGACACGTGTGAGAAATCTGAAAGTGTTGTACCCACTAGTCCCTGGAGATCTGTCATCCAGGTGGCCAGGGCAAAACCATCACAATTGGATCCAGTTCCTGGGGGTGGACGAGTGGGAGGTCTTTGGGGAGTGAAAGAGGGACACTGACGGGTGAGACGTGGTTCCCCCTTCCTTTTAACCCCTTTTCCCCATCCTACCCCATCGGATACTTGGAAGCTCTAACCCCCCTTTTACAGAACAAACACTTTCCTGTGCTGTGAAAGATAACAGACTAACACCAGAGCTGTATACCTGACATGTACAAACACGAAGGTCAGACAGAGTCAGGCAATTGACAATACTACTCACACTTGACGGCCCTCTTACTTCCCACAGGGATAAAAAAAGTAGCACAAGAGGACACTTCGAGCAAGGCTGAACACACGAAGAAACAGTTACACTTGACCAACATTTCAAATGGAGGAGAAAGGCATCGAGTCCTGGAGGAATGACGAAGGGGGAACTGCCCTTGCCCTTTTCAACTCAGACCCGCAAAGCCTCTGAAGGGGAAATCATAAGACCGGGAAGTCCAACTGGCGTGTGGTGTGACAGGTATAAAACGCACACGGCGCACTCCCATGCTGATAGCCAAAGCAGGTAAAACCAATTACCACCATGGGGCCGTCTTTGATGCCCGAGACAAGAAACTCCAACAGTTCAGCACAGCCTGTGAGTTGGAGAAACCAGATTGTAAAACCGAACTGTGCTGGGTCCAAGGTTGCAGACAACAATCTTGTTCAACAAAGAACTTGTGTACTTGACTTAAACCCTTGTAAAAGGTTCAGAAGCAGAGAGGCCAGGCGTCGCAGTGCACTCATTCGAAGGACTATGACTGAAGCCTTTTTTCGGTCCTGTTGTTTTTTTGAAACTACAAAAACCAAGAGGCCGTAACAGATGCTAGTGTGAAGATTCAAAGTGGTCCTACGAGCATTGAGCAAAAACCCTTGTACACCCGAAAGTCTTTGACATATTGGAGAAAACGGATTGAACTGTAAAACTGGCAAATGTGAACCCGACAGAGGGATGCCTGTGAATTGATGGGAAACAGTGATGCACCCCTTAACATTGTGACGACAAGTATGAACACAGATGAGGGATGTCCAGAATGGATAGTTGTTTAAAAAGACATTGAGATGTTTTTCGAATAATACGCTTTTGACTGAAAGGGCATAGTGATCCTGATTGCGGGAGGCCATCACTACAAAAGGGTGCAGAGCCTGGCAGAGGGGGACCCAAAGGGGCGAAGAGCAATCACCCAAAGTGAAAGATTACCGAAGGAACTTTAGTTTAGTTTATTGTTTATGGTACAGCAGGCCTTCTAAGGCAAGAGACTTTGAAGGAAGGTGACTTAGTCCCAGAAGTTCCTGGCATCATACAAAGGAACTGTAACCCATGCTGGGGAGGCCCAGAGGTGTGCTGTGCTCAAAGGTCTTTCTGTGTGCTGTGCTAAAAATGTGGGGAAGTGAGACCACATCCTTACCATCCTGACTTATCATTAGGTGAACACTTCTTTCTTTTCTTGTAAACATTACCCCACACTACTGTGTAACTTAGTTGTAAGGAGTGGCAATAGTTTTTTTGACAAGACACCACTAGGACAGCCTTATTATTATGTTATGGTTATAGCTTGCTCCCATCTTAGATTTACGTTTATATTAGGCATTTTTCTCACCCGTTTTTACAGTTTAATAAACACCCTTGAACTATGATCACTTTTGTCTGTCTTTACTGTTGCCACCATAAGTTCCTTACACAGGTCTAGTATTATCACCAGGGAGAGTTACACTTGGTCTGCTCCCCATAACAGTTCATCCCACACTGCAAGCAAAGCTGTTTCCATCCCAAGTTTTGGGCGGAACCCTGATTGTAGTGGGTCCAAAAGGGACTCCTTACCTACAAACTCCTGAAATTGATTAGTGACAATTTTCTCCAAGGTTTTTTCAGTTCATGTTTGCCTTTTTCAGCAATGGAGAAAGTACACATTTTCTTTTTTTTTTATCGGGAGTACTAGACCATTGATCCAATGATTTGTTGACTAAAAGGGTCATAAAGGGAGCAATGTCTCCTGCCAGATGAGTTGCACTCCATGCGGGTAAATAAAAACATGAATCATTACTGGGTTTAATTACTTTTAATAGAGATAAACTAGTCTCTTCTTAGAGTAATTTAACATTGAAGACTGCACTGTTGCGGGTGGAGTGCTCCTTGCGCTCACATGTCGGATCCTTCTGTATAATATCTTGCTCTTGGTTAAATTGACTATTCAAGGCAGCATTTGCTGGATGCCTTTAATTTTATCACAAAAATACAGGTTGAAAGAATTAGCCTGGCTAAGCGATGTATCCCGGAGCAATGATGCAGGCTTCTGTCGAACAAAGTTGGTAATTACTGAAAATAATTCCCTGGCATGATGTTTAGCCATATCAATCTTTTTTGTTAGAAAATTGGATTTTCCTTCAAAAATCGCCACTTTATATTCCTTTAAAGCCTTTTGTACCATAGTGTCCTATTTTCTCTCTATTTCCATCCAATTGCTCTATATTCTTTTCTAAGAGTGGCCAATATTGGAATAAACCACTGTTTTGAAATTTGTTTAGATATCTTCAGCCTCAATGGGACAGCTAAAGGATAAATATTGTCCATAATAGCTGCACCATGCTCAACTTCTCACAGCCAAGTGAAGGGTCAATACCTGCTCAGTTCTAGATATGTTTTTTAGGTCTTTAGGTCTACAGGAAGATAATATGCCTTTCGTGTCAGCAGAACATTCTAGGTGTATATCTTGAGTAATGGAAAAAATCTCAAAAAATTGTTGGATCATGAAACTAGGTAGGTGTGAATTACTGAAATGCTAACTACAAGCTCCACCTCCTCAACTGAGAAGGTGGGACATTCTGACGAATTATGATCCAAGGCCCCAAGCAGAGATTGCTCAGGGGCCGGGAAAGCAGATTGACAGCTCTTTTCCCATATCAAATTAACTATATTAATAAAAAAGCCACCAGATCATGGCAGAAAGCCTGGGATGGGTCAGCCTGCAAAGCAGTATCCGGAGGAGAGGAGAGTGAGCGTACAACAGAGAATAGTTCACCAGGTTGATTGAGGGCGCTTTCAATTTTACCCATATAGTAGGTGCTTTTAGCCGTCTGAATAGCCAGATGGTAAATGCTAAATATTGAAGAAAAAGCTGTCTTGGCACCAGCAGAATAGGTTTTCCTTCCCTTTTGCTCGGTCTGCCATTATTTTGCTCGAAAGGCCTTCAGCTCGTCTGAAAACCACAGCTGAGAGGGGCAACTCCTCAGCTTCTGAAGAGTAAGTGGGCCAGCGCATCGGCTAGAGTACTAAAAACTTTTGTTAATGTAGAAAAGATTATTAAACCAGCTGCTTGGCACTGTGCCTGACTACTAGAAACAAGGTCAGCATTCAAAGTTTTTAACCAATTACGTCAATTTTGGTATTTAGCTATAACTGGGGTCTGAACGACCTGGGCCTGAATCAAGAAGGGTACAACAAAGTGGTTTGACCATAGGATAGGGAAAAGAGGGAAAACAGTGAACATGGTGAACCTAGAACACTGTATCAGTAAATATTTGAGAATCTGTTTCTATGAATGAGTGAGAATGAGTATGAATGACTGGTCTATCGGTTATGAGCTTCTTTTTTAGACATTACATTGTGTGGTGTATTGACATATGATTAATTAAATAATTCCCTGTGAATTATTGAAACTAAAACAAGAGTACTTTTTCATCTTTATTTATTGGTCCGTGTTTTTTGCTTCATTGGTATGCTCACCTGGAGGACCATATACTTTTACCAGGTACCCTTTATTTTTTAAACTAAAAGTCAATGAGACAGTTTCCACTCATCTCAAATAAATACATTATAACCAAGGCCAAAAGTCGTGCTCGGGCTGATAAAAATCTGGTTTGTTCACATGATGATCCAGCTTGTGAAAACTGGGCTCAGCTTCAAAGATAAATTCATGCACTTAGAACGTCAACTTTTAAAATGGAATCCGCATAAAGCCCACCAGATGGTCAGCCTAATGGGAACTCAAGCAAAGGAGGCCCTTATCAGCACATTGAGGTCAATCCTTAACCGAAAGGCCTACTGGCTGATGGTTTCATAATTCTAATAAATGAAACTTAAAGATGGTACTCTGTTGTAAGAATATAATGGCTAGTTGAATTAACACAATTCATGAATTAGAAATTGCTAATGAATTCACAGCATATAACCTAGAAACAAATGCAAAAGTGTCTAACTGATCTCTTATGTAATTTGAATATGAAACCAATGTTATATGAATTTGGAATTGCACACAGGTTTAATATATATTTTTAAAAGAATTAATATTAATAACGTTATAAACAGTATTGTAGATACTCGTGCAACACATCTCAATGTTTGTGAGTGCTGGGGAATCCCAGAAAATCAAACTTCATCAATGTGGCATGTTGCTATAAACATGGAATCAAAGGATTTTGCATTAAAAAGTATTTTCAGAATATAAACTCCAGCATACTTTTCTATACACTTTTATATAATTATCCGACTATGAAGAATGTGGCTGTTTATTCTCTGAGAGTAACTGAATATTAAGACAGCCAATTGAATGATTTAAACAATCAAAACGTGTGACTAAATCATAATAGATTGTGGGAATATCACCCATGATAAAAAAGGAAACATACAGGAAATAGTGATATCTCACCCTGCACTTAAAAGATGCATATAAGAGATAACACCTGTTCCATAAAGATGAGATATTAACTAGATGATTGGGCCCTTTCCATGAGGAGACTATTACCCGGATCAGGCCTGCTACTCAGGCTAAGTGTATCTTGGGAATTATGTCAGAGGTAGTGTACAAATTACAGCAAATGTAGTTAGGTATGTAGTTAGGTAAGTCCCATAGACTAATTTCCCTGCCAATTCTCTGAGTTGGAATTGAACTGGAATTGAACTGGGGAGGTGATGCCACTAATTGGGATGTATTTTCCATAGAATATGTTAATATCATTGTGGAGAAATGCACTATGCTTTCTCATTTTATTTAAAGCCAGGTGAGATGTGTATTTCAGTGAAAACTAATAGCATATTTCTGTCCTGTACACATTGTGTAACACAGGGAGCACTTCCCAGTGTCAATAGTCCCAGATTTTGAAAGTGATCACTAAAGTAAATGGAATCCTTCAGTTTTCACAGTTATAGTCAAACACACTAGGCTGTGAATCGGTGGTGATGCATCAACATCTAAAATGAGAATTACTTGATGATCTGTGACCTGTGAAGCCATAGATACATTAAAAAATGAATAGGGAGTTGACAATGATGCCAATATAAGTATATTCTCTCCTCTCTCTTGACTTTGCACCATAGGAGAAGGACTATGCATTTGTGGACTCCATTTATAAAGTGACATGGGAGGGTATGCTCCTCCTTGTAATCGTAAATCATAAAACCATTTTCTTATATTGGGTGGGTAAACCAATATAATTTGCTTTCTAAAATGGAAACTCAGTTTTCCTTACTAAAGCATTCAGAATTAGATGAATCTCATGTTAGCCTGCATTCAAACTGTGTGAACATACTATTAACCATCAGTACCATTTTTACATGTAGGGAATTGATTCCACTTAAATAATAATAGCATTCACAGACAAACAACCTTTCTCTAGTACCAGTTCTTGTTTTTAATACTGGAGAAAAAAAACTAGTGTACATTTCTGATTGATAATAAAGAATTGTATGTACATGTTAAGAGAAGAGAGTTTGAATACTGGCCGGTATGTGGAAATGTAATGATGTGCTTTGATTGTGTTTGTTTCTTAATAGATTTACAATCAGGAATCACATAAATAGTTCCTTTTTGCGACTGAATGTGTGTAATACATTTACTGAAAATGTCCCAGGATGGCCAACTTTAATTGTGTAAATAATTTGTTGACATCCATGTATCTAACTCTGGGTAATTCCCCTGCATAAAGCAAGGGGAGCACTTTTGGGCTTCTTTTATTTACATACATTGGAGTTTTAACCATAAATACAGCCAGTTTTGTTCCAGATTTGTGGGCTGGGAATGTATACCAAGGGGGATTAGATAACTACAACAACAACTACTACAACATCATCATTGCCGGTAACACAATTCCCATTGTCAAAAATGTGAAAACCCTTGGCTTTTATTTAGACGCCAATACTAACCTTGACAAACATGTCAATATGACCGCCTCAGCCACTGCCTACACGGGGAAACTGATCAGGGCCTGCAGGCCTTTCCTTTCCACCAACAGCTGTCTCACGCTAGCTAGGGCTCTCATACAGTCCAAACTGGACTATTGCAACAGCCTCTACCTAGGTGCCAACCAATCCGTAATCAACAAACTACAGGTACTCCAAAATAACGCGCTACGAGCAGCACTAAACATACCCAGGCAAGAGCACATCTCCACCCCTAGAATATCCTGAAAAGGGCTCTCTATGCAACAATACATTGACCTAAAAACGTTATGCCTCACCCACAAAGCCTTAAACCACCTTGCCCCCACCTAATCTCACCAACAAATTCACCTCAAAATCAGCTACTAGGGTTACCAGATCATCCAACACGCTATGCCTCACAGTGCCCAGATTTGCTTTAAAAAGAACTGGGGGTTCTAGCTTCACAGCTCTGGCCTCTCAACTGTGGAATACCTTACCACTTAACATTAAATCAACCAAATCATTTCAACCCTTCAGGAAACAAGTCATTGGCTGGCTATTGAAGAAAAATTAACTCTACCTCTGCCTATCTCTTACATTGACGACACTACCCCACTTTAATGATAACAATGCAAACTGTATATACTGCACAAATGTATAATTGCTAACTATATATATATATATATTGTTTTTTGCAACTGATCTAAAACTGCACTAATGTACAACTGTATAATATATGCACACTGCTTCTCTAACCTGTCTAAAAGCACCCTCTTACCTCCGGGTTTGGAGCACTATATAAATAAAATAAACAAACAAACAAACTTATTGTAAAGATCAACATACTAAAAGATATATCATAATTTCCAGGATTCTGAAAGTCAGTGGGGTTCCAACCATGCCAAAGTCAGTATAGGACTGAGAGTGATGTACCTCTTTTTTCCTGAATGAGCAGAGAAACAATCAATACATATAGTGCCTACACTTACAGCAAGAACAATCCAACATGCCTGCAACCTGGAGCCTCCAAAGTACAAGGTTAGAGCATGTGGATAGTGTGTAGCTGGTGGTGAGTTCAAATATGCTTCAGTAGCAACTGTATGCACTACAGATGTCCAGATTTTGCATTTTACTGTGTAGACATATTAACCAATAACAATCAGCAAATCTCAAAGCCATACAAGAAAAGGACTTTCTGCCAAAGGTCATTCAGGCTTGGAACAAGATGCATCAGTACATGCCAAAGTGTCCCAGTATCATTAGATTCGCCACTCTGTCCACCTTTTCTAAAGCAAATATTAGCAGCACCATATAGTGGGTGCCCTGATTTTGTTAGACCTGTCTGCGGCTTTTGACACGGTCGACCACTCCATCCTATTATGCCACCTTGCCCAATTTGGAATATTGGGGAAGTGCTGGCTTGGTTCATATCATTCCTGCCAGGATCATACTCAGACCCTCTCTATGCCGCCATTTCTATCAACCCCCTGTCACCTCAGTTGCGGAGTGCCTCAGGGCTCATCCCTGCCTCCAATTGTATTCAACATCTATATTTGGGCCCTTGTGTGTTTGATCCGCTCCTTCGGAGTCAGATGCTAATCAATTGCTGACGACACCCAGATCCTAATACGTTTGAATTGCGATCCAGAGGTGTCGACATGCCTGAGGGAGTGCCTTGCGGCCGTGGGAGAGTGGATGAACTGCAATTGGCTCAAATCAAATGGAGAAAAAACTGAGGTGAAGGTGGTGGCCTGTCCCCCTAACCCCACACTCTTGGTGTCCTCTTGCTGGCCCGAGTCTCTGGGTCCCCTCCCAGCTCCTGTCAGTAAAGTAAAACACCTGGGAGTTATTATTTTGGCTACACTGACTATGGACAAACAGGTCACAGCAGTCTGCCAAGTTGGTTATTTCCAGCTTCGAGTTCTCAAAAAGGTTCTTCCTTTGATCCTCCTGTGGTGGCGGATATGGTTTTATCTCAATTAGATTATTGTACTTCTCTGTATCTGGCCCTGCAATGCCTGCAGAATCTGGCATCCCGGTTTGCTACAGGCTCCTCTTATGGGGCTCATATCACTCAAGTGCTTCAAACTCTTCGTTGCCGGTGGCCAAACGGATTGAATTTAAGGCACTATGTATAGTCCACCAGGCACTTCATGGTCAGGGGGCTGAACATCTGCAGGCAAAATTCACCCTCTACCTCCCAAGCCTTAACCTTCAATCAGGTTCGGCTGCCTGTTTAGTGGTACCTAAGTTCTAACGGACCAGGGTGGGCGGTGGCCCTTTTTCCTCGACCGCATTGGTTCTATGGAACAATCTTCCACAGCTGATAAAGAACAACTTAAACTACCTTCCCTTTAGAAAGGCTGTCGAAACCTATCTATTCTAGTCATACTCAGTTCTGCTCTGGTTGCACCCCCTCCTTCAGCCCCAAGATACCTCTGGTAAGCGGGTGCTTTATAAATTCCAATAACGTAACATAACATAACATAGTATCAAATAAGGGATAGAGTGATTCCTTGTATTTTGTACAGAAGAAGCAGGGTATATAACTCATTCTATTGATTTTAGTTGCAGGTTTTGGAAAGATGCATCACAACATAGGTCACTGCCACAATCAGTGATAATGGAGGAATGGACAGAACAATGGGAGATAATGATGCAAAGTGCATATGAGCATATGAAGAAAGTCATTCTGTGAAAACATATTTACCATAACACCGCCTGATAGTAAATGTTGGCTAAAGCACATTCACATTGCCCTATAATATCATTATGAATGAACCTGATAAGCTGATTACGTTGCCATTTTGTTTCGTCCACCATCTTGATCATTTCCTGCTTTCTGTTCCATGCTCAGATTATGTGTTTTTGGCTTTAACACGGCAAGAGGCCGCTGTCTGAACTTTAAACTGCTTTATGATGCTGACATAGACAATAATGTTGAAGCTGCTAAAGTGGATTGTTTATCCTACACTGAAGGGCCTTGAAGCTAATCAAGAGCTCTGCTAATCAATAATTTAGGTTCCATCCTGTCCCAACAGTGCCTTCTCCGAGCAAACAGTAAAATGGGATAATAAGCAGCTGAATGTGCTCCTCTGCAGAAATGCTTATTTTCTCTCCTTTAAGAACTGATTGGCCTTAAACCCAAGAACAACAGTAGGTAACATAAAGCGAGTAAAACAAGGGATGTTACCTTGTACCTTGTACTAGGAAAACATGATATGCCGGCTCTGCATACAAGTTCACCCCACTCCTAGACCGTACATTGTCTGATGGAAAACAGCAAAGTATGCAGTAATGATGTTTAAGTATAAATCAGTCATGTAAGAAGGTAACATACCCGTGGCTTTACATTACATGAGGGGGTTGGACGATGTGTCCGGGGCTGTGAAGAAACCATATACATGTATGCACTTGTGAAATGTTTGCTCTCTCTCGTCTCACGGTGTCTGCTTGCAAAGATTGTGGGGTGTTGAAAACCGAGTAGCTACTTGTTAATAAATGCAATTGTAACTTTGACCTTGTGACTGGTGTGTTTCTATTATGTGGTAGTAAGCCTTGATTGTAATCTTTCAATTCAGACAAATACTCATGTTCCTGTGTAGAGTATTTCTTTAATCCAGCCAGAGATATCAGTCAATGAAAGTGCTAGGCCTAGCCATTGGCCTCTAGCACCACCATCACTACTACAATGTTTACACCAAGGAGACCTGATTGCCCTGATACACCATAGCAATTTCTTAAGTTCACCCAACAACTTAAATCCACAGTTTAGAACTCTGGCACTTTTCTCTGGACAAAGCACGTTCCAATTGAACAAACCACAACATGTGGATTATTAATAATCTCTCAATTAGCCAACCCTGTCTTAGTGAGGAATTTTAGTGTTCCTAAACCTTGTGTTAGACAACTGATAGGCATTACAGATACCTGGTTGAATATTTCCAGTCATCATCACGTAACCAACACGACTATTGCACAGCTGTAACAACAACGTCGATCTTATTGTGAGGACATTCACATCCACTCTACCAATGACAATGGAACCAACTAAAAACATTGACAAAAAACATACTATATGGATATCATAGGATCACCTTCCCTTTTTCTGGGCAGCTAGGAAAGTTTAGGGGCTACGCTTTAGTGTGGGACTCATGACAACAAAGGGAGTCACAAGTTCATATCCCGATCCTACACTTAGAGTCTGTTGTAAAAAAATAAGCACAATATAAAAGCTCAATATATTTATTTAATATGAGTTAAGTGGAATTCCCTAGGTAGCACCAGGGTTATGTTGTTTGTCAACAGCCCTCATAGCGCTGGACGCTGCATGCAAAAATGGCCTTTGATGCTATTGACAAAGGAAGGGGTGAAATTAGTAAAGACCAAGAGGGACATCAGCACAGCTGTAGCAATATTTCACCATCATGTTTTCATTCTATAGCTCTCTTCTTCCTGTCCACGTCCTTTAACTCACAACATGTTTGGTCAGAAGGCAAATACCACTTGTCTCAAAGATAGAGATTGGATCTTTAAGCAGATTTGCTTTAGTCCAGTTACCTGTAGACATTTTACCATGGATTCACTCTTGATCAAACACCTTTGGAAGAATTAATTAAACCCCTGTTGGGATATTTGACTTTCCAAAGCCCTGCAGCAGTGGGGTAAACACTGAGTGTCCAAGGCAGAGGCGAGCGCTATTTCCTATCCCTCCAAAGGGCACATTGGGGGTGACCTGAGCGGGAACAAGACCTGCATCTCTGTCAGCCACACTGCCTCCAAGGAAGTCATTGTGGTGAAGGACTCATAAGAGTGTGTGCCAGCCTCTCCTGTGTTGGGAGCCCAAGGACAAAGACTACAATTGTCCTTAAAACCCTGGAGTGGGACGCACATTACCTGAGAGCCAAGCCACCCAGTATTACTGTGTTTTTGTCATTGAACCACTTTGAGCCATGATTCAAACCTGTTCTACCCATCAAACCACCAGGACCCTCCAAAGCTGTTTTTTGCACTCAATCAATCTTCAAGCCGCTTTCTCATGCTGTCAAACCAGATTGCCACTGCACATTGCCAGTTGAGTGTGTTGCTGCCTGGCTTGAACTTGAAGCACATTGCTGAATCCACTTTTGAACCACCAACATCTTCATTGCTAACCCTCAATATCTGCCATTTCTCAAGCATAGATCCGAACCACAGAGAACTTCAGCTTTACCCCGGTCAACTTCACTCCCTGCCTGGCACAATGTGACCGCTGCATTCCCATCCTGATTCTAACCACCCAAACAGTTTTGAAAGGACTGGTTCGATGTTATTGAACCACAAAGAACAAATAAAAGGTATTATTGTCTAGTAACCTCCCTCCCCGGGCCATCTTTCAGGCATAAAGACTGACTCGATCATCTGTAATCACGTTTCACACCAAAGCATATGCTTTTCAAAACCATTGTGGTTATTTATTGACTTTCTCCCCCTGTTTCATTACCCAGAGTAATGCATCTTTCTATCTCTGTATATTCAGTGTTCTTTCCAAAGGGGTGGTTTTTATGTAGTGTTTTTTTTCTTTTTTCTATTTAGTGTGATAGCGTGTTTAATGAAAGTATATATATTTTTTACAGAAGTTTGATTGGACATTCCCTTTATGTTGCGATGTTAAACGGTGCGTCACAACTGGATCAAGTTCACATCCTTCCTGAGAGTATAGTCTTCGTTCATCCATGTTACCACAAAAGAGGAAGGAGGTATATTTATTTTTTCATTATATATTTACATGCATTTACAATAAGCAAGACATAGAAAATCAGCAACCAAGAAATACAAACATAAATAAATAATTAAATCCACAGTATGCACAGTGAGACAAAAGCATACAGACACGCCTAGATCTTATTCTGTTGAGAAAACAATACATATTCAGTTAGAGCCAGGTTGTAAAGATCGTCAATCCAGTCTTTCGTTAAAGGATGCTGCACACATTTCCAATCCCTAAGTATCAGTTGTTTCACCGTCATAGTGGATCTGAACAGCCATTTCTTCTCTGGATTGGCTAACTCATCTATGAGAATATCATCCCCTAGTATTAGGGTTTGAAAATCATTCGCTATGTCCAGTCTCAGCACTGTATTGCTCAATTTGACACCTCATTCAGAATGTTCTCACCCTGCACCACCATTAAGAGACGAAAGGGGTATGTTTCTGCATATCCTCTCCCACTTTGCCTCATCCATACCGGATGTAAGGTTTTGGGATAATTTCTCTATCAACACAAAATCCCCTTTCCTAGCACCCAGCAAGAGATTATATACTGTATATGCCAAATGTTCCTATCTTGACAATTGTATAATGGTGTTGCCTAGGTCGCCACCCCTAATCCCCCAATAGAGTGAGCACCACCCAACACCATCTTTAATGTGCGGAAGTCCCTATTCAAATTTCCTTCCAGATAATAATTTATCTTTATCCTTAGCAAAGTAATCCAATCACCATCCTGTAGCAGATCTCCTGGTCATCTCACGCCACCCAGGTATCTTACCTGTTCCTGTGTCACCTTTATGATTGGGACCACACTTGATTTGTAGAAGTGAGAGGGCTGAGTAGGCGTGTTAGCTTCTACTTATCTTTGTACTCTTGAAGGTCAGAAGTCATTTCGTCACAGTGGCAATAACCGATTATGCACCGCTCAGACTGACAACACAGATGCGAGTGAAAAGCTGGGCAAGCTTTTTCATACTGCCTTCCGGTTCCATTGAGTTTCTATTAATGTATCACACCATGCAGTACATTGAAGCCAAAAGGATAAGCCTGTACTTGTATTCACATTAGCTTTTAACAATGTCTGTCTAATAGAGAGTTATTGTTTTCTGGTGTTAATACCTGAGAAGAGTGGAAGGACCTTTAGGCAATAAATAGTCCTCTAAAAAACATGTACTCGTGTGGATGCTGTCTGCCAAATTGAGGGTGGCACCCACACCCGCAGGCCAATATTGTGTGTGGACAGGAGGGCGTGCACAACACTTGTATTTGGTAGTGGGAGGTGATATTGCTCTATTGAGTACAAATAAAATGAAAACGTGATGATTTCAGGTATGTTTTAATCTATACAGAGGGACTTAATAAACCCCAAGTCAATGTAGTCTATAGAGGGTTTGAGGTGAAATAACAAGTGACATGTGTTTCTGGCTCCTGGGTTTATGAATTGGGAATGCAGTTCTGTTTCAATAATGAGAAGTCAATGTTTGGCTTTGTAGCGGATGCTGACTGTGATCCTAAGTCCTAAAACGCGCATTTATAGATTCCAGCACATTGTTTTCTAGGACTTTGATATTTACATTATATATTTGTATCCCAACATGCAAAGTGGTAGTGGTAAGGGACAAAAGGTCATCCGTGTGATTATGTGGGACATGTTAAGTTATGAAGGATGCTATGCTTTGTTTTCCATTACATATCCATGTTTTCAATATTACCACTTTGTGTGTCCTCTGTGCACAACATGCTTGGGGTGAGGGACACACACTATCAAGTGATGTATGAAAATGAACAGAATTATTCGATTCTCTCAATGTATAATAATTTCACTAGACATGCTTACATTAACCGGGTTCAAACACCATACCTAGGAGTCTCTGCAGGACGTGTTGCTGTTCATCTTTAGGATTTCCCCTCCAGTTTCGTGAAGCAAGTTATTACATCATAAGAATGTCTGCACTCTCCCAAAAGCCTCCAGCAATCTTTATTGGGGCACAGAGACAGAGTATGTTCTTATCCATAAATGTGTGTGGGCAACCGTTGAGGCTTAAACCAGCCACACTGCACCCGCTTTATCCGCTGAATGCCATATTGGGGTCTGCCATACCCACATAGGGCAGTGAGAAGGAACTTTTGGTGGTTTGCAATAGCCTGCTCTCCATGACAGCACCCCCATTTTCTATCCCTTTGGCTAATACTTTTCTGGACCACTTTTTTGAAAAGTTCGAAAAATGTATAGGACTTATACAACCCTAACTGCTAGCAGGTTGATTTTGCTCACCCCAGACCCTTTGTAGCAGCTTACAGAAAGAAATACTACATGCTCTGAAATGTAGTGGCGGGACCACTAAACATTGAAAAGGACTAAACATATCATTCAGGCTATCCATTCCATACTAATGAGTAGAACATTTCTGTGAAAATAGTACCCAACGTATGTGCTAATTAATTCTTTCGTTCAAACCATACATCAGGCTGTAAATGTGATTTCAATAAGGTTCTCTTTTTTCATAAATGAGATTGATTGTCTCTGCAGCTAGGGTGCATTTTAAATGTTTCCAACACCTGCACTTCCCATTGACTGCCGGTGTGCTGCCTTATAGTGAAATGGTGGGCTACAGAAGAGTTCACATTTTGGATTTGACTATCACTTCCATACTTAATTGTTCATTCTTCTAACTTTCCATTGTTTGCCCTAAATATACTATGCCACATGGGCATCTCAAAATATAGACAATCCATGCATGTTGCAAAATCATTCAGAAGTAATCAGAATATTCTGTTGCTGGTTCTTGGAAGATTAACACTTTCATATTTGTCTATGTCATTACAATATGGCCACTGGAGGGGCACATAAGTTTGCTATTTCTGTTTATCAGAAGTGATTAAAAGTTGCTTGTGGTGAGGATGTCAAATTTCATAAGATTCGGCAAATTATACATGTGTTTGCATGGTGCTGCACTGCCCCTGTGCCCAGGCCATAGGTCAACATATATGTTATTTTGTTGCTTGTCAGTATTAAAGCTTATTGTCGTGTTCTAGCTGTAGTCTGCACAATTGATTAGCTTAAGTTATACCCTTGTTGTAGAAAATGCTTTCTCGTCTCTTGCACTGCCTAATTGTACTCTTTGTTTTTGCTAGTGATGCCTATTGCTCAAAGGAATTTTGAAAAGAGGATTATATTATATTTTTGGGTGGATGGGGTGTTGGCATGCAATAATACATTTTTTATTAGGTTTCTGAAACATTTGAAATATGTTTTTGTACTAATATTTACTGAATTTTGCAAATAATCATTTTCTTTTGGAACAACTGAGAAGATCAATTGAAAAGTATTTAAATAGTAAATAATTGCCGGTAATTGATTCCAATGCCACACACTTGTCATCTATATGCCTGGCGCTTATTTCACCAGCAGTTTTCAATCCATCACTGTTAAGTATATTTCTTTTTCTCCAAATGCTCCATGAATAAATGAACATGGTGCACCCGTGGATGTTCTATTTATTTATAAAACATCTGTTCATATCGGAAGTAATTATTCTTTAAGTACGAACTCAACAATGCGATGTAACAGTTTCTCTTACTACTAGGATCCTGTGTGTTGTGCTTGCTGCTATGATTATATAAGTCAATTTTCTAAGGATTCCATTTTGTTAGTATATCTGGTTCTATCTTTAAAATAGTGTTCATCCTTAAAAATATGTAACTGGCAACAGGGTCAAATAGTCTGTTACATTGTGACACTGATCACCTTGGATGAGCAGTTCAGATTTGTATGTATTTTGGAAGCACTTGAGTTTGTGGGTTTATTATGGTTAAATATGTTGATGTTATGGAATATAAGTATTCTAAATGCAGACCCATGTGTTTGACAGTTCTGGACGAATGTTTTACATCAGCCTTTGGTTCATGATCCATCTTTAGTTAGATGCCTGCGCCCAATTATAGACTCCTTACATTGGCTTTTCTAATGTCTTTTGGTGTTCATTGCTTTAAATATGTTAATGCTTATTTCTCATCGGAGGTTCAAGTAGGTTTTCACAATATGGTGTCACATTGCGGCTTGTTACCATCATGTTGCATGCCATTCATAATATTTCTGGATTCTGGGGTGCAGTATTTGTTTTTCATTAAACTCTTCGTATTCGCTGTTACATGTTTTATTTTAAACTATGACATGATCTGCAGCTTGACAATCATCAAATGTTGTTAATGGCAACAAAGTAAATCAAAATAATTATTTCAGCGTTTGATAGTTCTTGTTCTGAAAATATGCAGAACAAACGTTTCTGGTTGTGGGACAATATTACATGGATTATTTTCTGCATGGGTGTCATGTTGCCAGAGCAAGAGGTATCAACTGGCATCGCCTTTGTGGCAGCTGTGTGTGCAAGGTGCAGACATCAGATACACAGTTCAGTAAATCTATGAGTATAGTTGTGGACGGAGCCCGCAGCTTTCACCTGTGTCTCCAAACGCTTTGAGGTAACTCCTCACTGCATGGCTCACGCACTTATAAAGTGTATGTAATAAATCACAAACGCAATCTCTGTTTGCTTCACACTGCTCCCCTAGTTCTTGCAACCTTTTCTTTCCAACTTTTGGTGTTTTTGATATAAGTGAGGACTATTTAGAGTTTGAAGATTTTCTTCTTTACATTGGGCCTCATTACGACCTTGCCGTCTGGAAGCAAGGGTGGCGTTTAGCTTATCAGCTCCCTTGTTTCTGGACCGGCAAATTACAAGTTTGCCTGCCAGGGTTGGTGTGCCTGACAGTTTTGACCAGGACGGGCGCAGCAGCCACGGTAGGCAGATTCTTCACAGAAGCATCAGCACTGTTAGCAACTGACCCAGCGCTTCTCGGACTCTATGGGAATAGGGAGTTATGAAAACCAGCGCCTGACCTCCCGTGCCACTGGGACTTGTAATGTCCTGGTGGCAAAGGGAAGTCAGGCGCCAGTAAAATGTTATGAGTCCAGCAGCGACCCACCAGTAGCACAGGCACGGTTAACGACGGACTTGTAATGTGGCCAATTTGTGTCAGGGACCCCCTAAAGACCATCCTCATTTTTTATTTTTTTTGTAATCCAATCAATTACCAACCATTATCAACAACCTACAACAAACATAAAGTGAAGTATGAATTCTCTGACATCATAATGGCATAATGCCAACACTGGATGCACCATTTTGCCAGTACATTAACATGGCCATTTGATGTTGTAGTGATGTGCCATCTGGAAATGTGGGTCTGCACAATGCATCTCTTGACTGTGCATGCATATTATCGGGGTGATAGGCAAAGTAAGCACTAACCTCTAATATAGGTTCAGTCTGCACCCACCAGTCAACTCAGGCGGCAGCCTTATTCAAGACCAGGATGTGTGAAAGATGAATGATGTTTGTAACAAAAGGCAATTGTTTGGGATGGGCAGAATGAATAAACTAAAAATAGTAGGTCAGTCCTGCGATGGAAAGCAAACTCTTAATGCCACAGTAAGGCCACCTAACAGTACTGAGGAGCGGAGGGACGGGACGAGGGGAGGTTTAGAATGCATGACAAAATTGTAAACACAAGTGTTCCTAAAGAGCAGCAACGAAAGGACCCTCAGCCTCTAATGGCCTCAATGGGCAATTATACAGCAGGGAAAAAAAGTATGTTACTGTGAAGATTCCCTGCTGAGGATGCAGCCCTGAATGGAGAGAATGGACTTGAAACACAAATTAAGGTGTTGCTAAAATGTACTCAGAGACATGATAAATAGCAATCTCTGGAGCTTAATAATTTTTTCTTTATTAAAAAATATTATACAGTAATAAAGTCAAAGGTATATAACCATAATGCAGTAATCCATTGGGAAAACTATTAAAAGACGATAAGAAGGATAGATAGATTCTAAAGAACATATGAAAGAATACAGTATATGCTTATTTTGCTTATACATTTCTAGAACAATGTAGTTTTGTGATTGAACACAGAGAGGGAACATATAACCAAATATGTGAACAACTTATCAAAGAAAGATTTCTACATTACAATAGTTTATGTAGGGGGGAGACAAACACAAGACAAAAAGAAAACAAACAAGAGATAAAAGGGCGAGGGGAGAATCATGGGGATCTTAGTAACGTAAATAAGGCACTTTTGCATATGATAAACATATTCACACAGGTATCAGGAATTAAATACAAATATAACACTGTAGAAAGCATGCAAGAAGTATAAAAGGTATGAGGAGGTCACATTCCATGAGTGGTTGCATTAACGTGATCTAGATAGCCGATGAAAAAAGACCATTTAGCATTATACTTAGATATCGAGTTTAGATGGTTTGCCATACATAGTTCCATCCTTTGCATAAGACAGATATTATTCCACCAGCTTCTTATACACAAGGAACGAGAGTCCTTCCAATTGGCAGTTATGCACTTCAAAGCCAGACAGATGAAGAGATTGTAGAGTTTGGTAGCTCCAGATAGTAGGTGGATGGTAATTGCAAGGCTTCCCAAAACAATATTAATGAAGGAAATTGGGATATCTGTGGAAAAAATAGACTTAAGGTATGTCCATACTTTTTGCCTGAACTTGAAAGTGAGGGACACTAAAGGAACATATGCTCGTATGAGGCAGGGAAGGTTACACATGACCAACATTTATCATTGTTACCTATCTTAGAAGAAGATAATTTTGCCGGTGTGATGAATGCTCTGTGTATAAAGAAGAAGAAATACTGAGAGATATTCGCTGATATGGATATATGTTTATCCTGGAAAAAATGGTAGACCATGTATAGTCTAAAATGCAACCAAAATCATTTTCCCATGTACAACGGATTGTACACATCTTTAGGGATGCGATAAGAATGTTGTAGAATTTTGAAGCTTTTATGTCATACTGCATTGTTAGCAGTAGTAGTCTAAGGGCATCAGGAGTTAGAATATCATTGGAGGAGCTATGAAGTGCATTAACGCAAGAGTTGACTGATTTATTATAGAAATTAAATTCGATATTGGGGATGGAAAATTGACGTTTGAATTATTGAAAAGATAAACTATAGGATTTATCTATAATTTGTTGTCTGTATCTAATACCCTTTTTCAACTAGGATTTTCTGTTAAGGGTTCTTTTATTAATAAGGATCTTACTGTTATGCCATTGTAAAGGAGAGAGGCCTTTTTTGGGGAATTTTGCATGAGGAAATAGAAAGAATTGGAGGCCAGATATTGTGGCTCTGATAGGGTCTGAAATGGTCGATGAAGAATGCTTAAATATATAAATAAGGTCAGTTATTTCTACAGGAGACACTTAGGGGATAATTCATAGAATTCAGCGCACAAGTGGCGCACGCGGCTGGCGCACAGTGTGCGCGTGCGAATCCCTGCGCCAGCCGTGTGCGCCAAAATACATTTCTGCGCACAGCGTATTCATGGATTCCAGCCACCAAAACCAGCCGTGGCGCACAGTGGTGCAGCGACCCTGCAGCAGCGCCAGTTACGCCCCCAAGAACGCCCCTTGCGCAGGGAAAAGCCATCAAAATCCCCAATCCAGCGCAAAGGGCTGCGCTAAACCTGTACCAGCACGGCAAGTGGGGTACGTGTATCACTGGGGTGCGCGGGAAGTTCGTCACGTTATTTTAGCTGGGTACGTGTATTTCAGGGGTGCGCGGGAAGTTCCACACGCGATTCCATCAGGGTACGTGTACATCAGGGGTGCGCGGGAAGTTTCACACGTGGATTCAGCAGGGTACGTGTATTTCAGGGGTGCGCGGGAAGTTCCACATGCAAATGTCCTGGGTACGTGTATTTCAGGGTGCGCGGAAAGTTACACACGTGAATTCAGCAGGGTACGTGTATTACTGGGGTGCGCGGAAAGTTCTACACGCGATTCCATCAGGGTACATGTATATCAGGGGTGCGCTGGAAGTTCCACACGCGAATGTCCTGGGTACGTGTACTTCGGGGTGCGCGGAAACAAACACACAAATTTTCAGCAGGGTTCCCTGTATTACTGGGGTGCGCGGGAAGTTTCACACGCGATTGGCCCTGTGCGAGCGTGGTACGTATTTCAGGGTGCGCGGTAAGTTTCACATGCGATTTCAGCTGGCTACGTGTATATCAGGGGTGCGCTGGAAGTTCCACACGCGAATGTCCTGGGTACGTGTATTTCGGGGTGCGCGGGAAGTTACACACGTGAATTCAGCAGGGTACGTGTATTTCAGGGATGCGCGGAAAGTTCTACACGCGATTCCATCAGGGTACATGTATATCAGGGGTGCGCTGGAAGTTAAACACGTGAATTCAGCGGGTACGTGTATTTCAGGGGTGTGCTGGAAGTTCCTCACACGAATGTCCTGGGTACGTGTATTTTGGGGTGCACGGGAAGTTTCACACGCGATATCAGCAGGGTACGTGTATTTCAAGGGTTTCGTGGAGCACTACATGTGAATTGGCCATGTGGGTCCTCCCAGGTGTTCGCTCCACAACCTCCACGGGCCCTGCAGGCAGCCCACACCACGGGGGACTAGCCTGCACCCCCACTCATGTCCTCCAGCACACCCACCCCCCAGCACTGTGGGGCACCCTCCATCAGGCCCCCAACTCATGTCCCCCTGCACCCCCACCCCCCAGCACTGTGGGGCACCCTCCACCAGGCCCCTACACATGTCCCCCTGCACCCGCAGCCCCCAGCACTGTGGGGCACCCTCCACCAGGCCCCAACTCATGTCCCCCTGCACCCCCACCCCCCAGCACTGTGGGGCACCCTCCACCAGGCCCCAACTCATGTCCCCCTGCACCCCCACCCCTAAGCACTGCGGGGCACCCTCCACCAGGCCCCCACTCATGTCCAACTCATGTCCCCCTGCACCCCCACCCCCCAGCACTGTGGGGCACCCTCCACCAGGCCCCAACTCATGTTCCCCTGCACCCCCACCCCCCAGCACTGTGGGGCACCTGCCAGCAGGCCCCCACTCATGTCCAACTCATGTCCCCCTGCACCCCCACCCCCCAGCACTGTGGGGCACCTGCCAGCAGGCCACCACTCATGTCCAACTCATGTCCCCCTGCACCACCACCCCCCAGCACTGTGGGGCACCTGCCAGCAGGCCCCCAACTCATGTCCCCCTGCACCCCCACCCCCCAGCACTGTGGGGCACCCTCCACCAGGCCCCAACTCATGTCCCCCTGCACCCCCACCCCCCAGCACTGTGGGGCACCCTCCACCAGGCCCCAACTCATGTCCCCCTGCACCCCCATCCCCCAGCACTGTGAGGCACCCTCCACCAGGCCCCCACTCAAGTCCAACTCATGTACCCCTGCACCCCCACCCCCCAGCACTGTGGGGCACCCGCCACCAGGCCCCAACTCATGTTCCCCTGCACCCCCACCCCCCAGCACTGTGGGGCACCTGCCAGCAGGCCCCATTCATGTCCAACTCTTGTCCCCCTGCACCCCCACCCCCCAGCACTGTGGGGCACCTGCCAGCAGGCCCCCAACTCATGTCCCCCTGCACCCCCACCCCCCAGCACTGTGGGGCACCCTCCACCAGGCCCCAACTCATGTCCCCCTGCACCCCCACCCCCCAGCACTGTGGGGCACCCTCCACCAGGCCCCAACTCATGTCCCCCTGCACCCCCACCCCCCAGCACTGTGGGGCACCCTCCACCAAGCCCCCACTCATGTCCAACTCATGTCCCCTTGCACCCCCACCCCCCAGCACTGTGGGGCACCCACCACCAGGCCCCACCTCATGTTCCCCTGCGCCCCCACCCCCCAGCACTGTGGGGCACCTGCCAGCAGGCCCCCACTCATGTCCAACTCATGTCCCCCTGCACCCCCACCCCCCAGCACTGTGGGGCACCTGCCAGCAGGCCCCCACTCATGTCCAACTCATGTCCCCCTGTACCCCCACCCCCCAGCACTGTGAGGCACCTGCCAGCAGGCCCCCACACATGTCCAACTCATGTCCCCCTGCACCCCCACCCCCCAGCACTGTGGGGCACCTGTCAGCATGCCCCCACTCATGTCCCCCAGCCAACATGTCATCACAATCTAGATCCCTGGCCCCTATGGTCAGCCTCCAAATGCCAAACATCCACCCAAGTATTGCATCCACCCACTTAGAAATGGCAATAACATGATAGAACCCAATTGCAAGTTTGGAAATGAACACATGTCCCTCACATACAACCAATGGGTGTCAGTGAATCTCAAAACCCATATCATGATATGCATGAAACCAATGAGATGATACTACACATTGATGTTTGAACAAAAAATATGCTTTAAAAGAAACATAAATTGAATCAAAAAAATAAAAAGCAGCATGTCCGTGAAATAATGCAAAACCACAAATCATAATCCAAAGGAAAGGTGTCCAAAGTCACAGTCCACAAAAGTAAATCCAATGGAAAATTACAATTGAAAGCCATTTCTCCATAGGTAAATTGTAAAAAAAAATGAAAATCCAACAGTCAACTATATACAGATAAACAAGCCAGGGTCCATGATCCCAACAGAAGAAATGAAACCTATCTAATAACACTACCTAATAAAAAAAAAACTATATACAAAAATGTGGCCATTGTCCAAAAGGTCCAAACAAAATGCAAACCCAAAGGAAACCTAACACTAACTACAGAACTATTTACAAGGGCAGCGGGCTAGTCCGACGGCTCACTTTTGGATGTCCCGGACCAGGGCATAATCGAACTCCTGCTCAATGTCCCGGAGGCGGTCCTCCTCCATGGCCCCGAGGGTCTGAAGGGCCATCGACGTGTTCACCTCCAACCCCCTGCGGATTGCCTCGAGGCACTCGGCCTGCCTCAGGGCCCTCCGCATGGAGTTCTCTGCCCTGACCATCGTGAGCCGTGTCTCTTCCGCCCGCTGCCGCTCCGCATCTATGGCGTGGCCCAACCGCTGCCACACGGAAGACACTTCCCGTCCTGGGTCCTCCTGCACTGGGGCAGATGCCTGCCCCTCCGATGTCGAAGGCCCCGAGCCATCATGGCTCCCACCACGTTGCTGCTGCTGCTGTGCCTCTGCCCGTGCACTGCCTCCTGCTGCCTGCACATCCTCTGCTGGCTGGGGTGCAGTCGTTGATGTGGCCACCCCTGCTGGACGTCCGACTCCCGACTGTGGCAGGGATGCCTCCTCCACCAGCCTGGCCGCACCGTCAGAGGCAGCTCCACAGGGCACACAGGTGACTGATGGGTGGGAAGATGGCATGGAGGACGACTGGTGCATAGTGGGTTCAGTTGAGGAGGGGGTCGTAGCAAGCGCCATCAAACGGAGGAATCCGGCCTGGGTGACCTGTCCCAGTAGGCTGACGCGGTCAACGAGCCATTCGAGATTACATGCAGTCTCCTCATGAAAAGACTGCAGGTCACCTCGCATGGCCCGTTGACGCAACGCCACACCAGTCAGGACAGGCTCAACCCGGACCCGGATAGCCACATCCGCAGGCAGAGGAAGGCAGTTTGTTGTGAGCTCATCCCCTGCCTGAAAACGGGTCTGGACGTAGGCATCCCTGCTGGTGCAAGATGATGCAGGGACAGGATCAGGGACAGGATTGCACACAGGCACCTCTGCGGCGGCCTGTGATGCCTCCTGACCCTGGTCCTGCACTGCACCACTAGCACCAGTGGAATCCCCACCTCCAGACCCCGTCTCTGTTGCTTGCATGGCCTCCTCCTCCACCAAACCCCCCACCAACCTGGATGACTCCGTGCCATCTTCCCCCATTGGGCCCTGTGGGGTCCCAGCTGCCCCTTCTGCTGCCGAGGAGTCCAAATCCAACCTCCACCTCTTGGACCTCCCCCCGGCAGCTGCGGCCTGGGACGCGGCACCGGACTCCTCACTCCCCGACGAGATCACAACCTGGGAGGGGAGCCGGGCCTTGCGTCTCCGGCTGGCGTTGCGATCCCCGCCGCTGTGCTCCACAGCACCTTCTCCGCCCTCTTCATCAGTTGACGCTGCAGACAGGGAGAAATAAAACACAGGCATCAGGGCACTGTACAATGGACACATACACACATGACAGTTGTACATGAGTGGCATTGGCAAACCTCAGACATGCCATCACAATCCCCAACACACATGTCATTTCAATTTGCACACATGAGCCATACCACAGCCATATCGCAACTGCCAGCACCATCCATACACATACAACAGCATGAGCAGGCAATGGTGAGCCAGACATCACATGCAACACAGGGAGTGCACTACACATGTACACACACCACCACACTTGCATGCATGTGTACACCTCTGCCAAGTGTCGCAGTGTTCAGATGGGCATCCATGTCACATCTGCCAAACAGGCTTCCACATCCCGCTGTCACATGCATCCATGTTGCATCACTGTTGCACCCTTGTCAAATACACACACATGCACATGTACACAGTTCTGATACATGCAGCTGAAAACAACATACATGCGTGACATCACGAACATGTCTACTTACATACACATTCATCCAAACATGTGTGCCCACACAACTGCATTTGGCATGCAAGCCTACACACACAAGCACCATCCATGCCTCACACATGACAGCCCTCGCATGTGTTAGCCTCACAGCCCTGTACACCCCCACCCATTCTCGACCCCATACAAACAGATGTGCAACCTGCACACTACTGAAACATCACCACACGCACAGCTTACAATCAGGATGCATGTACACTTACCGCTCGACTCCAGACGGGTCTGCCTCAAGGACCTGGACGTGGAGAGCTGGGGATATGCGTTCCAGGACCCTCATCTGATCTTCCGACAAGTGGCCCCCGCGCCCCTTAGCATCCGCTGCCTTCAAGAGGCGCCGGGCCTTGTTCAGGATCCTGGACCTGAAGTTCCCCCAGCGCTTCTTGACATGTTGGAAGTCACGGACTGCCAGCCCCTCCGCGTTGATGGCAGTCACGATGTCTGTCCAGATCCGAGTTCGTCCTTCCTTGTCGGCGCGGGAATTTCCGAAGAGGGCATCATACTGCCCCAGGACTTGCTCCACCAGGACACCAACTTCCCTGGCACTGAAGCTGGTGCCCCTCTGCCTCTCTGGCCGGGGGTTGCCAGTGGTGCCAGATGTTGCAGTGCCCGACAAGACAACCCCAGAGGCAGGAGTGGGTGGGCAACTGGGTCCTGGGCTGTGGAGCGATGGAATCCCAGTCGGGAGTCTTCGGTTCCAGCAGGGGTGGTCACAGAAACAGCACCCCTGGCTGATGTTCAGGCAGCAAATGGCAGGGCACGTGGGCAGGAGGCAGTCAGGTAGCAGCAGATGGCAGGTGGGAGCGCGCTCGGGGCTCTGGGGGGCAGTAATTCGGCCTTCTGGGCAGGAGCGTGGTCTTCCATGTGCTTACACGTGGCCAGCTTGATACGGAGTGATTTGGCACGTGAAAATTCTGCACGTCAGCGTGTAATTCGAGGAAAGGCCCTTAGCGCGTAAGCGCGTCTGCACGCATTCGCAATTTCATTGGACAGAAGGCACTTCAAGCGCAAGCGCCCCTGTGACATGACGTGCGCAGGCGTGCATGGGCGTTTCAGGGTGCGTGAAAAACTGCACGTCCGCGTGTAATCCAAGGAAAGGGCCCATGCGCGTAAGTGACGTGACGCGCGTGGGCGTTTCCCTCAGCACAGGTTAAAGGTGAGCGGGGCCAGCAGTTCGCTGTACGTGCCTTTTGTGGAGACCGACGTGTGTTGCTGCTTCCTGTTGTTTCGCGTGCCATCACAACTTCAGAGCTATCAAGAACGTATCTCTTCCTTTGGCGGGGGTATTGGCTACGCGTGTTTTTCTGCATCGCGCTAGTCAGACGGTGAGTCGCACACGCTCTTTTTCCCACTGTGGGTGCCCCTGTGTATCGCACCCATTTTCGATGTCATAGTAGCCTGCGTGTCCCACGCGTATGCGTTATTCGTGTTACTGGGTGCCACCGCGTACTGCGGGGGGTTGAATCCACGCACGTAGGCTGCAGGGTTGCGTGCATGGTTTTACTGCAGTTTTGGGGTGCCTGAGCGTTGCGTGACCCGTCACTACATCACCAGGGTCACATACAGCCCTGCAGGTGCAGGGGGGCTGTTAACATCTTGCTTCCCACCCCCTTCACCCCAATTGCCCAGGTCAATTGTGGTGTACACCTCCCATTGGCACTACTCCATCTGTGCCGGCACTACTACATCTGTGCCATGGTTGGGAGGCCACCAAAGGTGAGGGGCACCTCAGCTGGGCGTACTTCTCGTGGCGGGCGTGGTCGGGGGCGTGGCCGTGGTGACCAGGGAGTAGGGGGACTCCAGGGTGTCCAGGGCGGACACAGAGGGGGAAGAGGCAGGGGTGCACCACTTGAGCACAATGTTGTGCCATGTGTCGGTGCAGTCTTTCCCCCACCCCCTGTGGTTCCGGGGGATGCAGCTTCTGCATCTGGCACTGGCGCCCGTGTAACCCGGCAGTCCGTTCCATCGACTGCCACGGGCACACGGGTAGTGGTAGCTGCAGGTGCAGCTGTGGACACCGCCACCCAGGCTCAGGGTCTGCCAGCACAGGCTGCGTTGGCACTTGAGGAGCCCTTGGTAGATTTACAACAGGCCAGGAGGGAAACCATAGGGGCAGGCCGGGCTGCTCAGACAAAGACACATGTCCCTGGGGCAGTTATGTCATCTGCTGACTCGAACAGCCGGGTGTTGGCAAGTGCAGGGGCCGATGCACCCAACAACACCCCGGTTGTGAGTCTGCCAACCAGGACCGTTGCGGTCAATGTCCCTGCCACAGCTGATGTTGCTGCTCAGGGTCCATTAGAGGGCACCCAGCTGCCACTGAAACAAGTCAGGCCTTTGGTCCTCCCTCCACCTGCCACTCCCTTGGCTCAATCCACCGAACCCACTGGCTATACTGGTCAGGGCGGCATTCGCCAGCCAGGGTCTGCGCCACAGTCCAAGAGGAGGAAGGTTGCCCCTGCAGCACAGGCTGGGACCCCACACACAGCCACAACCTCCTGCACGTCGAGGAAGAAGCTTTTCTGCAAGCAGGAACTGGACTTCCTCATGGGCTACGTGCGGGGCCACAGCCGTGACATGCTAGTGGGTGCCAATAGTCAGACTACGGCTGCCCAACGTGACACTCACTGGAAGCATGTTGCGGAACATGTCAGTTTATTCGGCCATGAGGTGCGCATGGCGCAAGAGTGCAAAAAGCGTTGGAATGACATGAAACGCAGCACTAAGGCTAAGCGTGCCTCTAATTACAACTTGACTCTGGTGACTGGCGGTGGGCCTGCACCAGAGGAGGAAGAGCTCACTCCGCATGAGGCACTTGTTGCGGAGTTCATACCACCTGAATTGGTTGAAGGAGTGGGAGAGATGCTGGACTTTGATGCCCAGTCCAGTGAGTGTTGATGCGTGTTTGTTGAGGACGTGTGTGTTTCACTTGTGGGATATGTTGTGCATGATTGCCACTACATGTGATGTGTACATGGTTCTGATGTGTAAGTAATGCAATGCTTCTGTGATGCATGTCTCCTCTGCCTGCATGCGGGGACTCCATGTAGGCATGCTCCCTTGCCCCTCCTCCGCCACTCTGCACCCCAGTTCCACCTTTGCACTGGTCTGCTTCAATCTTGCCAATGTGTACTTTCCTGTTCATGCGTCCTGTGTAGATGCTAACTTCGAGCGTAGAATCTGCCAGAATTATGCCGTGTGGTGCAGCCTTAGTACTTGATGCAGGGTATCTCACTTGTACTGTGCATAGGTCAGATGTCCCGCAGGGACATGAGTGCCCATTCATGCTCCATGTGCATTGCACGCATGCCCCTATGTGTCCTTGACTGGATGATCACTGTCCTTGGTTACATACATTGCATGGCATCTCATCAGCCTTCCCATGTCAACTGTGGCTCAGTACTGCGTTGCACACATGTTTAGGGTCTGACAATCTGTGTGGCTCACAGGCCTCAGCCTGTTCAATGGCCAATGACTCTGTCCAACTGTTGTTGTGTCTTCTTCACACATGGGCGGCCTCCAGAGTTTTCATCATGTGTCCTGCTTACTGTCCCATCATCATTTGCAGTGTTGTCACTTGAATCACATTAAGCTGTTGATGCCAGTCAACACTGCCTGTCAATACACAGGTGTATGGTCAGCCTTTTGATACCATGCTAGGCATCCCTGCTTTGGTACTGGGGTGGAGGGGTGCTTGGCTTCTAGATATGGTACACATTGAATGCACAATGCACGTGATGCCTGAATTTGACCTTGCACTGCCTTCACATTTCCTGGCACACACCATGGAGTCCTTGTACATGTAGGTAATGAGTGGCGTACACATATTCTGCACTGCATAGACCCACTTCCATGGAAACTGCCACCTTTCAACAGGTCTGATCACAGAAGAAATTCAAAGTTGACCCAGCATGCATGCCAGGTTATATGTTGTGTGTCACATGTCTGCCTGATGCATTTGTTGTCGGTGTGTGTGTGTGTTGTGTGCTTCTGACATGTGTAGTGACCTTTTTTCTCTCTATTTTTCAGGTGATGACGCAATAGAGGCGGAGGATGGTGTTGTCATGCCAGACACA
Source organism: Ambystoma mexicanum (assembly GCF_040938575.1). Classification (NCBI taxonomy): domain Eukaryota; kingdom Metazoa; phylum Chordata; class Amphibia; order Caudata; family Ambystomatidae; genus Ambystoma; species Ambystoma mexicanum. Next base: position 1,376,135,852 of record NC_090922.1, read on the forward strand.
GGGTAGTTACCACTACATCAACCCGGCACAAGTGGGGGTCGTGTGGTGGTAGGCCACGAAAACCCCCAAGTGCTACAGTCCATCTTGTCTCTGGCTGCCTATGAGTCCAGCCTTGATGACGACTCTGTAGTCCATGTTGAGTTGGATGAGCATCAAGTCCATGTGTAAGGGGTGAGTGATTCTGATGTGGACACTCCTCTGTCTGCGACACCTGCACTGAGGGATCAGACAGTCTTGGTTCCTCCGCCCGTGGTGGATCGGGACGCAGGGTCACCCTCCACACCAGTCACTGATGTGCCTGGGACATCACGTCGACGGGGGCATGTATTCGTGCAGCCGCGGGCGGTGCCAACACAGCGAGGACACCCGGTCCTTGGGTCCCGCAGGGGTCAAGCCCGACAACGCGGTCGCCGCACGCAACCGCAGTATACTGAGTGGGAGCAAGACATGACTGCCAATTCAGAACAGCAGGGAGCAGCAATGGAGAACATCGCTGAGAGCATGGAGCGTGTGGCCCAATCTGTGCTCCCCCTGCTAGGCAGGTGCTTCTCCAGCAGCAGGCGGCACGGTCCACGGCCCACTCGCTCAGGCTGGGCATGGCGGCCTCAGACAGGGCACGCCAGGCTGAAATGTCGTCTCTGCGTCAAGCAATTGCTACTCACGCAGAGGCGCACATGGATGCCCTGAGGGAGGAGTATGCTTCCCTCAAATCCACTCTGGGTGTCCTTATGATGTCCCAGAGGCAGCGGGCAGAGGAGAGGTTTGCACAGCTTGAGCGTACCATCTCGGCTGAGCTACAGGCTTGCTGGGAGGTGCAGCGGTTGTCCAGCCAGGCCTTGCAGGAGGAACTCCGTGTTACACGTGCTACCTTGCAAGAGGAAGCACGAGTATCTCGTGAGGTTCTGCATGCAGACCTACGTCACATCGCCACACAGAACCAGGCTCACCCGTCCAGCAGACTTGCTGCCGACGAGGGGCAAGCTGCGGCTAGGCGTGGCCAGGCTACTGTGCGACGTCCTCCTTTCCAGGATGAGCCAGACTCGGACGACCATCTATCTCCCACATAGGTCGGGCTGTGCAGGCGTTGAGCCCATGGAGGTTTTTTTTTTGGCTCAGCATCATCACATGTGGGTGTTGAGCAGCACCCTGTACCTCCCCCCTGCTGGGTGCCTCCCCTCCCCCCCGGGTCGTATGTGGCCATTTTTGATTTTTCTTTTAGTTTAGTTAGTTACGTTTCTGTTTGATAGTTAGTTTAATTAGGTAATGTAGGTTTTCTATAGTTAGTGTAATTAGTTAATATAGTTTAAAATTGCTTGTCTATTGTGCTTTCATGTGACAGTGCGGTGCTTTGTGGCTTTTGAAGGCATCCACTGTCTGTTCCAGCTGGGCCCTTCAGGCTTGTCTTGTGTATGTGTTTGCTGCTTGGGGTCCTTGACTCACATATGCCACTCCTGCCTCCCTTATCCATGGGCTCGCAAGGATGGTTCGGTGTGACAACTTATTACACAAGGGCTTTGGACTGTCATATCTGTGGCATGTCTGGTGCTGTATGACTTGTGTTGACACCCCTAGTGGGGATGATTTCGGTGTTATTGTCCACTGTTCAGCTTTTGCTAGATGGGGTGTTTCATGATTAATGTGTACATTCATTGCTATGCATTGTGTAGTATGTTTCTTATCTTTACTGTACACGTGCTTGTTGCAATTCATGCCGTAGATAGTGTGTTCCACACTTTGGATGTGAACGACGGACTGATGTTGTGATTTCTGATGTAACTCTCTGACATGGTCAAGTAATGAGATGCCGGAAGAGACACACACAGATGACTTTAAAGCATTAATCATGTGTTTCATGCCCTTTCTGCAGGGGGATGAGCCTCCAGAGCACCTTTGCCAGCAGACATGGCCCATTGGACGTCTGAATTCTGGACACGTTTGTTGGTGCCCACATGCACATGTGTGCACAAGCAGTGGCACAGGGATTGCAGTCCTACATCCTAGAACTGCTGACATGTTCCAAGGAACTCCAGGCAAGGTGAGCAGCACACGGGGCCACAACACAGCAAAGCTTGCACCAGGCGAGTTGCACATGCAGGTTTAGTCACAGCACTGAGGGTGAGCTTGGACGAATATTGGTGTTGAAGCACACAATGCAGCTCAGATGTGTTGGTGGACTGATGGCTGTTGATTGTAAGGTCCATTGAGGCACTTGTATCAACCATGTAGCCTTCCGTAACATGGAAATGGGCAGCTCACAGGGACATACAGCAAGGGACATACTCGGGTGCAGTGCATTTCATTTCCATGTACATTTTGATAAATGCACTGCCAACTTTGTTTTTCCGTCATGGTGGAACACAACTTGTTCTGAAGTAATGCCTTGCTATATGGGTCTGTCTGCTTACCCAGGGAACATTGCATGTTGTGTGAATTGTGACACATTGGTGTTCCATTTGCCACGCACCCACCGGCGGCTGACTTACTGCATTGACTGCGTATGACCCATCACAGGGGTAATGTTATATGTGGGTACGAAGCATCTACACCAGATTGTCTGTTTGTAGAGTAGTTTGTTGCTATGGGGCATGTTTGGTGGTGTGTTTTTGTGTAATGGGCACGTACAGGTTATTGACTGTGGCTCTCTTTGCAGCATTACAGGACTCCTGTAACCGGACCTGAGAGTGCGCAGGCAGGAGGCCAGCACTCAAAACCAGAGCTAAGTGTCTTGTTGTTTTTCTTTCAAACTGCTCTGCGTAGGCTTGCTGGGGGGTGCGCTAATGCATGGATGAATGTGTAATTCAATTTGGTATGTTCTTTTTCCCCTAATCACCCGGAATCCTATACAATTTTAAACCCTGTACCCTCTACCCGGTGTTACTGCTTCCCGTACCTATCCAAGCAACGTTCCCTTACCCTCTTTCCCCGCTGGGGTTGTGGATGCCTGTGTAAGCCCCAAACTTGCAGGCGCCAAAACCCTAGAGGGGGTGGTTGGTTCGTGCCACTCCTAAGCCCGGACTACAGAAGGCCATGACAATGATGTCCAAGTTTGTTTGGATTGTGTATGTGTTCATGCAGGTAGTACATTGTCGTGCATTCCCTACTTTCATGTGTCATTCCTCCTCCCCTCTCCTGCCACTTATTCCAGTTATCCAGTGTGCCAACACCTGTCCCGACTGCATATCCCTGACCCTCCTTCCCCACCAGGGTCTCAGAAGCCTGTGTGAGTTTGACCTTGCAGTCACCCAGGACACGGTGGGGGTGGTTGTTTCGTGACACTCACGCACCTGTACACGGGACCTGTGACAGTACACATCCGTTCATCGTGCATCATTCTATGTTATGTACCACACATGGTTCACATCCTGTTGTGACATTGTTTTACTGTGCTACCTTGGTTGTTACATCATTGTGATAGTACTTGGCCTTTGTGAGGTACTGCTACGTCAAGTCATCTACTGGAGGGTGTTCTGGTTTGTTTTTCTGGCTTGGATTTTGTGATTTTGCAAGTGAGGGTGGACTCTGAGGGTGCAGGCACCTTTTTACACACAAGGTGGGAGATGGTGACGAAGGGGAAAGGTGATCCTGTGGCCAGGTGGAATTGAGGGTTGAAGGCTCCATGACACAGGTGCAGTTGTTCAGTGGGTCATGGTCATTTGTGAGGGAGGGGGGGGTTTGTTGTTAATAGTTGCATCGCCCTGCAGTGTGATGGGAACCCTGACATTGTAATGGTGGTATCCTATGTACATGTTGTGTTCTGCTGATCAATGCCTGTTCATGTGTTGTGTTTACCTTTCAGGTGTGAGGGGGTAGTTGTGGTTTGACATGCTGGTGTGTACACATGGTGAATGTTCACATGTGATGTGTAGAGGACACTGATGGTCACTTGATTGCACATGCATATGTTGAGTGCATGTCCTTACTGACCCACACACTTGCACTCTGATGCACTACATGTACAACCACCCTTGCATATCCACGTGTACACTGTTTGCCTTTTGGTGCCCACTGTGTCCCTGCAGCACATGTTCTGTGACCAATTATGGATCCTGTACATGCCTAATTTGCTTTTTGTTGTGGTCTGTCGCTTAGATGTGATGCTCAGGGTGTGCATCACACACAATGGCTGTTCACTGTGCTGTGCGCTGAGCAGTGTGTTGCAGGAGTTGGACACAGCACACAGAAGCTGCAGTGTTGATTTTGCAATGCACAATGTGCATGTAGACAGGCATTCATTGTTATGTTACATTTACAACTCTTGTAATGCATTTGGAAATGACTTATTTTGGGTGGGAGGTTGTTGGTCAGTCATTTCATCTGATTCCATGTCAGGCATCATTGTCTGATGCCACTGTACATTTTGACATGGCAATGTGTGCCTTATTGTTACTGTGTTGGTGTATGGGTATTGCTTGCCATGTCATGTTGTGGTTTGGGAGGGTTTGAGTGACATAACAGTGATGGCCATGGCCTCTTTTGCAGGTGTGTGTGATTCACACCTTGCATGTCAGGGTCATCTGCTTCTCAAAGCAACTAGCTGGGGGTAGATCTCTCTCTGGGGCAGGGGCCTCCCTCTGGAACAGCCTTCCTGCCTCACTGGAACTTGAGGAGAACCATCTCCGGTTCCGGAAGCACCTCAAGACCTTCCTCTTTGCTTCTGCTTTCTCTCTGCCTCTCCCTTGCAAAATTCTTCACTGGAACTGCACTGGATCTGCAACTGGGCCACTCTCACCGACCTCGGTCCCTGGACCAGCCACTTTCCACTTGCACTGACTCCCTGGCAGCCCCTGCACTGCGGGACTGTCTCTCTATCCCTACAGCCCCCCCTTCCCAGCACTTCTCTGCACTTACCTTTGCAGTTGCCACCAGCTGGCCTATTTATTTGTTTTTTAGTCTACTTACCCTGTCCTGTCCTCCCCACCTCCCCTTCCCCTTGCACTGTTCCCTTCCTCTCACCCCTGCACTTGCACAATCTAAATGACACCTGGCCTAGTAGTATCGTTGTCTGTCTTCCCTTGTTCCCCCCTCCCTGCCTCATCGCACCTTGAAATACTTGTGTATAGGCCATATCATGTCATGTCATATGTGTGCCTTTTGGTCACATAGGATAGCTTGTGTTTAAGTAGCTAGGTATGCAGACAATGTGGCACTTCCATGGCAACCATCTCAGGGTGGTAGGGTTGTGACAGTTGACTATCTCTTTGTCATCATCGATTGTCACCTGGTATGTGCCAGGCCTGTGTGCACTCCGCAGGGGTGGGAGTTTAGGTGAAAAATGTGGCCACAAGCTGGGTCCGGGCTTCGTCGCCACGTGCCCTGTCCCCTCCCATGGGCAGCGCCTGTGCCTGTGGTTGGGGATGTGGGGGCACCACCATGTCCACCGGTACACCATGCCGTGTTGCAACATTGTGCAGGACACATGCTGCCACAATGATCCTGCACACTACTGGGGTGCATAGAGTAGCTGCCCGCCAGAGCGGTCAAGGGAGCGGAAACATGACTTGAGCAATCCGAATTTGCGCTCCACTATGGCCCTGGTTGCAATATGGGCGGCGTTGTATCTTACCTGGGGTGGTGTGGTGGGGTTCCGGATTGGCGTCATCATGTGGTTGCTCAGAGGGTAGGCACTGTCCCCTGGGGAGGTGTAAATGGTTGTGATTATTGGGGTTTGTGTATTTGTGTGTGTGTGTGTGTGACATGCATGCATGTGCAAGGGCATTTGTACTCACCTAGGAGCCATGTATCGCCATGCTGCCCAGATTCCAGGGCCCGGCTCAGGGCGGACATTCTGGGCCTCATTACGACCCAGGCGGTAAGTTACCGCCTGGGCCGTGACTTTACCACCATGGCGTAAACTACGTTTACGCCATGGTGGTTGGCGGACTTACCGCCCCATTCCGAGGTCGGCGGGGCGGTAAGTCCCCAATCCCCATTTACCCTTCCCCATTCCCATTTTTGCCCCATAGGGCATAATGGGAGTGGGGAAGGCGTTAATTACGCCACCGTAAATTACGGTGGCGTAATTAACTCCATGGTACCTTAGCGCCATGGATTTTAACACCTGCTAAAAGCAGGTGTTAAAAGCGCCATGGCGCTAAGGGACCTCATAGTTGGCGGTAAGGGGTCGGCGCAGCTAACGCTGGCGTTAACCCCTTACCGCCAGGGTCGTAATGAGGCCCTCTGTATATGAAACTGTCATGGTAGTTTGCATAGACAGAGGTGATGATTCCCTTTGCATCGCATACCACCTGTACATAGATGGAATGCCAGTGCTTGCGGTTTCGGTAGATGTGCTCAGTGGCCCTAGGTGGACGTAGGGCCACATGGGTGCAATCTATGGCACCAAGCACTTTGGGGAAGTGTGCCACCCTGAAAAAATCCAGGACAATGGCCTGCCTTTCTGCGGGTGTTCTGGCATGTATATGTGCCTGCGGACTGAGGGGCGCGCTGTCATGATTGCCAGTACCTGGTGTAGGCAGCGTGACTGCGTGGCCTGTGAGACCCCCCCCCACTATGGCAGTAGTCCGCTGAAATGACCCAGTGGCCAAAAAATGCAGGACATTGAGCATCTTCTCCAAGGGGCTCAATGCTTGGGAGCAAAGGGTGGGGGATGTAAGGTCATCTTCCCACACCCTGACCAGGTCTAGAATGATATGGGGTGGAAACCTATACCTGCCGTAGACCTGGTCGTCAGGCATCCCAAAAAGGCTTGTCTGTGGTGCGATAATGCGTGCCCTGGCTATTCTCCTCCTCCTGCGGTGTCCCACGATCAGTGCTGCGACAAATGGGGCATTCATCGTAGCTGTATATACGTGTTTGTTGTTTGCGTGCACTTTTATACTGTGCGCGGGGACGCTTCCACCTGCCTTCGTGTGGCGGACGCGTTGACGCCTGTGTGCCTCTTTTGCCGTGCCTGGGTTTCCCGTATTCGAATCCATGAATACCGGTTGTTGGCATGCGTGTGGGCGTTCCGTGTAGTTCCCTGCAGTACTTCCCCAGTTTTTCACGCGTTATTCCCCATTCCGCGTGTTACGCCCACTGTTCCGCCCACTTTGGTTGTGTGCGCCGCGCTATGTGTGCTTTTGCTGTTTCTCACGCTTGCGCCACCTTGCGCCTGCTTGCGCTGGGATTTTCGGCGCACGTTTGCTCCATGAATCGACCCCTAAGTGTTTCTCTACGGTACACCATGTGTGGATATCTGATGTTTTGAGACACGCAAACCACGATCTAGATTGTTTCAAGAGAAAAGCAGTGTGGTATATTTTAAAATCAAGAAACCGAACCCCACCTTTGTCATCGGGCGCTTTCAATTTGATTAAAGCAATTCTTTTGCTTTTGCCCTCTCCCAAAAGGAAGTTTAGTAGGATTGAGTAAATAGATTTGAAAAAGGAAGGAGATATCGGAACACATAGGAGTTGTAGATAGTATAAAATTATAGGTGACAACATCATCTTAATCGTATCGAGTCGTCCCCACCATGAAAGATACAGGCGGGACCATCTTGATGTTAATTATTTTAATCTATCTAATAAAGATTGCGTATTACGTTTTATGGTATCTTGGATAGTAGCAGTAAAACGTAAACCCAGATACTTAATAGAGGAGCTGCACCATTTTAAACCAAATGAGTCAGTATCATGTTTAAGACAGTGGGGATTGAGGGGCATAATTTCAGATTTGTCTTTGTTAAGTTTGTAACCTGATACTGAGCTAAATTGAGACAGTGCGTTAATTAAATGTGGGAGGTGCAATTTCGGGTTCTTAATGAGAATGAGAATGTCATCAGCATATGCGGCTATTTTAATCTGAGTAGTACCACTAAATATACCTGGTATATTTTTGTTAGATCTGATAAGCTTCAATAAAGGTGCTAATGAGAGGATATATAAGATAGGTGAGAAGGGGCAACCCTGTCTGGTGCCTCTGTTAAGGAAAAAGAATGATGAGGTTAGACTGTTAATACATATTGCAGATTTAGGGGAGGAGTAGAGTAACCTGACTAGGGAGATGCATTTATAGCCACAACCGTGCCATCTAAGAGACTGAAACATGAAGTGCCAATTGAGCCGGTCAAGGGCCTTCTCTGCATCCAGCGCTATAACAGCAGAACCCGATTATCTTTTTTATTTTTGGCCAATAGATGGATAGCATTCAAAAGTAGTCTGGCATTTGAAGAAATGTTGCGCCCTTTAACATAGCCATCTTGATCTGGTTTTATTAGAGAAGGTAGAGAGGACTTGATCCTATTGGTTAGAATTTTAGCAAAGATTTTGCTTTCAACATTAATAAGAGAGATGGGCCGAGAATTACCAGGTAAAGAAGGTCCCTTGTCAGGTTTGGGAAAGAGTAGAATAGATTTTGAAGCTTGGGTATGAGAGATTGAGACAGGCTACCAAAGAATTCAGTGGAAAGACCATCTGGGCTTGGAGCCTTCCCATGACCTAGGCATTTGATTGATTTGGAGATTTCTGGAAGAGTGATTTTGTTGTCTAAGTGGGATAGATCCAATTGAGGGTATGAGGATCTGTTGATATTATCAAAAAAGGATGTGATCTTATTATGGGGAATTGAGGTCTCAGGAGGGTATAGGTTTGCATAAAAATTTTTGAAGCAATTTAGTATATCTTTAGGATGGTGATATACAGTTGCTGATGAGTCTTTGATATGGGAAATCAAAAATGTCTCTTTTTTCTTTTCAAATAAGAGGCAAGTGCTTTTCCATCTGTATTGGATGTTTGATAGATGTTTGTTTTATATTTAAGAATAGTCCTGCAGCAAGATTAGTGATCTCCTTATTAATTAGGAAGTGTATGGCCAAAACCTGAGGAAGGTTAGTATGATTGGAGTTGTTGTAATAATGTTGTTCTGCTGAGGTAAACTGAGAGTAGAGGTCATCTAAATGCTTTTTGCGTAGAGCTTTCTTTTTTCCTGAGTAAGCCATAATGTAACCTCTTAAAGCCACCTTAAAAGCATCCCAGTTATTCACAACTGATGTATCACAGTCTTGATTATCAGTATAGAACTGTTGGACAAAAGTTTTGACAGATAGGATAAATTGAGGATCTTGTAAGAGAAAGTTATTTAGTTTCCAACGAGATGATGGTTTATGTACATCTGAAAGACTGAAGAAGGTATATACTGGGGCATGATCAGATATAATGATATTTTCAATTTTAGAATCAATGATGCAAACAGTAAAGGTTTTGGAAGAGAAGATATAATCTAGGCGGGAGAGAGTATTATGTGGGGAATAGTGGATAGTGTAGTCAAGCTGGGTAGGATGGTATAATCTCCATGTGTCAATGAGGCCGGTTTCAGCTAAACATCCCAAAAAGGATTTGTGTGATTTGCTGTTTTTAAATAGGCAATTTGATTTTCTGTGAAGAATAGGATCTAGGACCTGATTCATATTTCTGCACATAATTAAATTGAAGATCATTGTAACATTTCAAACATTATGATAACATAACCTAAGACCGTGTAAATGATGGACTTTAGTGCCAGAAAACAACATAGTGAATCATGACTATTCGTAAGTAGACACAAGAGGGTGATACATAAGGTTAAGGGAGGGGTGGTAGGGAGTCTGATCATGAGAATGCGAGGTAAGGAATGAGACATTAAAACAACAATTAGGATCTATTGGATAAGAGAGACAACAGGTATGTGAAACAGCAGGGAAGGGTGACGCTCGCTGAGTCGTCTTAAAAGAAGAAAAAAAAACAAGCGACTCAGGATGGAAGATGGACGTTGCAGGGACACCTGTCCCACATATTATGATAAGATGATAAACATGGTATTACGTATACAATAGGAAAGCTTATGCAGAAGGAATGCTTTTATGTAATGGGCGAAGTAGAGGTGCTGGGTGGAAAGGATGTGTCCATGCCTTCAGATTTGATGGAACGTATGAAAGCTCTAAGGTCAGCAGATTCACCAAACATGTTTGTGCGGCCTTCATGTGTCACTTTGAATGAGCACGGGTGGTATAGACCATACCGGATATGTTGTTGTTTTAAGGCTGGGCGGAAGGATAGAAATACTTTCCTGCGCTGGGCTGTGCATTTAGCAACATCTTGCAAGATGTATATTTTATTGCCATTCCAAATGTGAGATTTTCTTTCCTTAACAGCAGACAAGATGAGCTGAAGTTGTGAATGTTCCAGAAGATAGAAAATCAGTGTTCTTGACGATGTTTAGGAGCAGTCGAGATGGGTGTTTTTCCAATTCTATGAGCACGTTGTTTGTTAATTGTTAAATCAGAAGGTAAGTGAAGCAGGGCTGAAAGAAATTTTTGTAAAATAAACAATGGGGTTGTTTCCCTCCGAGCCCTCTGGCAGACCTTAGATGCGAAGATTGTTGCGTCGACTATGATTTTCTAAATCTTCATTTTGCCTTTGGAGGTCTTTGATTGACTTTTCTAGAGATGCCACTTTGGGGGAAACCTCCTCTACTAGACCAACTCTTCTCTCCACCTCGTCCATTCTATTTTCAAACCCTTCCCATCTATCATCTAGTTGTTGTAGTTTTTGATTCGTGGTCTCGATGAAGGGTTTAAGTGATCTTATTTCTGATAAGATGGCATCAATGGCAGGATCGGATGAACCAAGTGGAGGTGGTGAGTCACTCTTGGGTCTCTTTAGGTTAGATGCTGATACATTAGGTTCTTTAGTAGTAGACATTTTCTTTTGTTGGCAGCAATATTGTTAGCTGATATATAATGTGGTATAGAGATGGTCAGAGTATTTGACTAGTAGAGTATATATTGAAGAACTCAAAGGTGCTTATATAATCATCAGCACATGCCACACATCCGTGATGTTGTTAACAGAAAGAAGGATAGTAGAAGAGTCTTCATATATTAATAACTGCAGCTCTTTAGATTTAAGTTTCCTCGGTTTACAATTATTGCATCCATATTATGCTTGAAGTGTGATTCCTATTAAAGGAGGTTACTTGCAAACACTAGAAAATAATAAGGCGCATACCAAGGAGTGTTTCAAGAGAGGCCACTAGACATTTGGTATTGGAACTGCTTCCAGCTTGCACAGATTATCTGTTGAATAGGGGACTGTGTGGTTTATACAGTAATTCTTTTTTTCTTCCCTTTTTATGTATTTTTTTTTCTTCTCCCCTTTCACCCCCTTTTCTCTCTCTCTCCTTACCTGCTGCCTTCCCCTATCACAGCCGTCTTCAAGTGCGTATCTTCAAGTAGAGGCTGGAGGTCAATGAATATCTATTTATTAAGTGAGGTATTCAAATATCTTCGAGAAAAGCACCAAACAAGACAGAAGACAGAGATGGCAAAAGACGTTCTGTTTATATGATGGCTTGATAAAACTGTTGTAATATATTTGTAAAAGGTACTTTAGGAAAATAACATATGTCCTGTTAGAACCTTCAAATCTTATTCATGATGTTTTTTGGTAAGTATATAGCTGAAAGCAGCTGTTCACCAAACGTTGTGCAAGATATTGTATTATAAAAAATAAAAATGTTCCTGTACCTTTAAGCAGTTAGTGTCTTTAAGCAAACGTCATCCGGATATACACCCTCTACCTTTTTTTTTGTCTTTTTTTTCCTTTTCCTTTCCCTTCCTTAGCAGAGAGGTGGCAGTGTTGGAAGGGGAGACCCAAGCAGGCTTCAGCCGGCACGTTGAGGTGTGTACGTCGCCGTCGTTCTCCTCATGGAGGGTGGGCCCCTGCAGCAGCTTTCACCACAGGCGAACCGCCGGAGTACACAGAGCTCTGTGAGAAGGGCTGCACAGCGTCGGGAAGGCCACCAGAGCAAAGAGCAGGAGCCGCCGATAGAATTATGTGGTAAGGTAAGTACCGAATGTGTTATTTTATAGAAGTAATGCCAATTTTATAAATGGATCAAGCGGCAGCGCTACACGTCCATCCTCTGTGGCGTCAGGCCACGCCCCCTTAAATGATCATTTAAAGACACAGGTGAGTCGCATTTAAACCTCTCACAACAAAGCAGACCTCCGACATGGGCCCTTCTGTGTTAGCAGGATAAAGAGGGAGTTTGACAGTAATGTCTCTTATGTGGTGCAGAGAAGACGCTAGTGCATTTTATGTTTATTTGTGAAGGGCTTAGATCACTCAGAGTGAGGTATCTCAAACCCCTCTTCCAATTGCACGGTATCCATACTACGGTGGCTGCCCTTGCTCTTTGGAGATCCGTCACTGACCTGAATGCTCTTTATTTTGAATCGCGATATATGCGCGGAGCATGGCTAAGGAGAAGTTTCCTATATACAGCATTGGTTAACAGCCCAAGCCAACATGAGCTTGTTTTAGCAAATACATGACCAATTTTCTACTGGCTTTCATGGACTTTTTGTCAATTTAGATATTCATTTGACATGAGGCTGTTTTATCCTTTTAGATAGCTGTATTTTTATCAATTGTTTCATATCATCTCTGTTTCAGTTTGAAGATGTAATTCACTATTACGGGTATGTATTTTTGATTTCAATGTACCTAATGAACTTATGATCAAATAAAGTTTAAACAAACAAACCAAAAGTTTTAAAAAAAAGTGAAATCCTACAAAAACCCTTTCGAAACAGAGGCAAGATTAGATTAAAATGTGGGGAAACACATGCATTTGTACCAATACTGATCCTCCCACGCACTAAACGTTTTGGAGACTATAACATGCATCAGAGGCATTAACCATTAGAGGGCATTTATTAAGCATTTGAGGAGGACATTGGAGAGCAACATCTGCACATATAACGCTGCACCTTGCATGGCGATCAGACCGATGATATGAGACTTTACTTGGCATATAATGACAGCAAAAGACATGACAGGCTGTACTGTACATATTATAATATACTTGGAATGTGATGCCATAACAGGCATATTATAGCTGTATCTGTATATGATATACTACACTTGCCATATTAGGGCAGTACCTGGAAATGGTGAGATGCATTCAAAATAAGATGGCAGCAACTGGTCAATTGAGGCTCTATTGATATCTGATCTATGATGCTTCTGTTGGGTAGATCTCTGGCATATCATGAACCCGCTCATAGCATATCAAGGGGTATTGTTGTCTAAATTTAGCAACTCAAATTGTCTTTTGTCTGATTTGGAAATTTGGTATTACTTCATTATCTGTACACTTAAATTGATTGTATATCTACAATGTTTATACGATCCCTTTTTTTAGGCCATAGGGTATTATTGCTTGCCCTGTGATATTCCAGCGCCATGATACCTCCGGGTGAGAATGTGCTCTATAAGCTTTGTTAACATAATATAATAATGTCACTTAGAGGTTTGTCAAAATAGGGTGATTTGCATGACTGCATGGGTAGTCACCAGGTTTGACGTTCATTTGACATAACTTCCTGTTACATCATGAGGCGTGTGATGTTTCATCCCCACACTGATATTTTAGGGAAATTACCTCCTGTTTTTGCACCTACTCCACCCTGTGTGCTATCTCTTCAATTAACTCAAAAAGTTGCGCTCTCATGATTCGATCCCTTGGCCTTGGACATGGTGTATATCTTGACCATGTTAATTAAGTTGAAAAAACACTCCTGAATGTATGCTGATATGCTGTAACTGTGGACTGAGGTTTGACAAAGTGTTGGAAATGTACCATACAGTTTAGTATATGTGGTGTTGTCCAAGCAGCGTGCACATGCATTCAAATGTATATTCAAGGTTATCACGCTTAAATTTGCCCAATTTAGTTTGTAATATCTCAGCACAGAGTGGGTTAATGATGGTGTTTAGCTCTTTCATTCTTTATACGTATGTATGCCCTATTTAATGCAGCGTGTATGTATTGTATACCCCAGTAAATGTGGAAAAAAAGCTGTGTGTGTTTGCTGGTTGCTTCTCAATGCTGTGTCTTCAAAAAAAAAGAGCTAATTAGAATGTAATATTGTTGTTTTTAAATGTGCTGCAAGCATTGGCCCTGTTGGCAACGTTTGGGAATCGTTTACCATAATGCTAATGATTCAGTATGCATTTTCTACAAATGGACGTGCTATCCAAATACATAATTGAAAGAGATTAGTGTAAACGAGTGCCACTGTGGAAAATGTCCTCCTTTATTGCCATTGCACGACCTCGCAATCATACAGTGATGTTCATGGGTTCCCTGGTTCCCACTCTGACTCACTGGGATCACCATGCCATAGTAATGTCACTTAGAATCCTGAAGATGGTTCCAATCCATGTCAGAACACATGACTTTCCTATACCAACTAGCAACCGTGGAACTCAGGACTAAGGATCCTGAACAGCAGGGAAGTCACATTGCTGCAAAAACAGGGTACCAATCAGCTAATAAACATACGCATAAGTTTACAGTATGTACGTGTCAAGTATTTCATGCAATCTGGTAATTGGTTTGGCTTCGCGAAGCCAGGCTGAGTTATCCGATGGTCAGCAGTCGCACTTGTATGGTACCTCTTCGGTATTATTGTGGGAGGCATAATGGTACCTCTATGGTATTATTCTGGGAGGTATAACCCACCAGCCTTTTATCATTGCTGGCATCAATGCCCTGGCTGGACGGAGGGGAAAGTCTGGAGCCTTGTCCATTTTTAGACACAGGAACACTTTTTCAGACTGGCCATAATAAATTGACAGGTGTTTGAAGAAACACACCTCCACTCTTTTCAGCACAGTCACATTTCATTCGTTCTCCAAGTACTCATTTGTTTTGGACCCATACATTTAGGCTCTTTGCATTTAGGTGATAAGAATGGGCTTCAAATAATTCATCACTTTTCATTACTTTTCCTTGACTATGTGATATTGGTCAAAATTGAAAGAATGGAGGGGCCATCAGGGGGGCGTGCTGATGATAGCACCTAAGCTTAATGCTCCTGCTTCGATGACTTGAAAAGTGAAGTCAGTCTCCACTTTCGATCCCTCCCTCCCTGCCTCCACCTCCCCACGAAAGCACGGCAGACTGATTTTTATCATATGAGAGCTCAAGAGCCACAATTGGGCAAAGTTTGAAGAGCATCAGCCCGACAAAAGACAAGTTATCCCTGATGTTGACCGGAAGTGAAAGTAAAAGACCCTGCCTCCAGGCGCCGGACCTTCGGCTGGTGATCGGACTTGCGGTGTAATAAGAGGCCTGCAGTTCCAAGTTCTAGAGCGGAATCTCACGCTTCATTACTGAAGGACTTGAGAGGTGTCCGAGAAGACATAAAAAGATGGAAACAGCCCGATGGATGCTCTGCTCTGGATCCCCTCTGAGGTGAACAGAGCTGGGGGCGGAGGCATGGCAGGTCAGGAAGTGACTTGCTGCAGGGGCTGTCCCTTGGGGTGGCTTCCTTTTCTGGCAAGGGTTTCCCTCTTCTCTAGTGTGCAGAATCCAAGGTCCTGAGTGCGGGGCATGCCTTAGCGATGCCCTAGACATTCTGAGTTGTGCAGTTGATGCGGAACGGTTATCAGTTCACAGAGGGCCTTGGGGTGTAGTGCCCAGGCCCTCCTTTCTCTACTATGGTTGTGTGGGCTACCTGATCTTAAGGTGGAAGCCCACTAGGGTTCAGCAACCAAGTGTGTGTGAGACGGGGTACCAGTTGCCACAAGATGGCCCAGATACAGAAGTTCCCACTCAGCATGCAGCCGCCAAATTAGCCACAGTTCTGGCCTGGCTCCACAGGGAGTCCCTTCCAGCACTTTATAGCCCAGAGAGCACTGTTGAGGGACAGAGGATAAGTCAGAGGACAAGTCAGAAGCTTACTCCAAGCTTATGGTAACAAGATACTGTGCCCTCCTCAATATCTGCTGTGGCCTTTCACCACAACCCTTAATGTACACAGATAAAATTCCCATCTCAAGGCAAAGGGTGACCCCCTTCCCACCATCCAAGCAACTGCATATTGTGGGTGGTTGCACAACCAACAAGAGGCATCACTATCTTAACATCTCACCCGTGATGGACTGGAACTCCTCACTAAAGAAACTCCACTACTCTAACCAGTCTTTCCCAGGGACCATCAAAGAGACTCGGGCCATGGTGGAGGAAGCCGAAGACACAGGGCCTCATTATGAGCATGGAGGTAATGAAAAAGGGAAGGCGGAATGGTATTACCGGCATCATTAATGGGTCTGGGCCATTACGAGCCGACAACCCGCAAGTACCGCCACCGCCCATACCGTGCCCCTTCTTACCGGCATGTGCGTGTACATGCGCCCCTTCACAGTGGAAATACCGGGATGCCGCTAACAGGAGGACATCACAAGTTACGCGGGCATGCACTTACCGGCATCCCGAAGGTGGTAATTAGTGCCTGCATGATGGCGGCAATACAGGCATCGTGGACCACCAGTAAATAGCAACCTGCAGTGTAGGCAACTGCCACAGGTACACACAATCACTACAGGTGGAGTCAATGGAGCCTGTCCCTGTACAAAAGGAGCACACCCACTCACCACACCCCTTCCTACACCAAAATGATCCCACTAGCTATTGCAATCATGGGGCTAGAGGATATGCCTGTACTGCTACAACAGCAACAGCAACAACAACAACAACAACAACAACTACAACAACAGGCAGCACAGATGAAACGCAGGAGGAGAAGGAGGGTGAGACAGGCCCAGCAAGTCGGTCCAGTGCAGCCAGTGGTACCACGTAGGCAGCCACCAATCCCTCGCATCAGACCCAGTCCATTCAATCTAACCCCTGAGCAGATCCACACCCTGTACCGGTTGGACCGGGACACCATCACCACCATAGTGGACATGATACACGACATTGTCGGCCTGATAGAAATCCGCACTGCCATCCCCACTGTACTAAAGGTGGTGTCTTCGCTCCACTCCACAGTGTGGCACTTCCTGGCCACAGGCACCTAACTGGTGGGGCAGCTGCAGGGCATATCACAACCACTCTTTTCTTGCATGCTGAGCCAAGTGCTTGATGCCCTCCTGAAGCATGCAAGCATCCACATTTCCCTTCCACGGACTGTCCAGGAGCTCACTGACACCAAAGTAGGCTTCTATGCAGTGGCAGGCATGCCCAATTGCATCGGTGCCCTCGACTGCACCCATGTAGAATTGGTGGCCCCTCATGGCAATGAAGCAGTGTACCGCAATCGCACGCAATACCACTCCATCAATGTGCAGATGGTATGTGACTCCAGCAAGACCATCACACATTGTTGTGCCCGATATCCTGGATCTACACATGATGCCATGGTGCTGGTTACTCCACGCTACCCCGCTACATGGAGCGACATGCTGGATGATGTGCATGGCTGCTTGGTAAATTGCATGACTGGGCCATGGCAGTGCATTGGGGTTGTGAGGTGGGGGGGTGCATACTCCCCCTGGGTGGGATTGGGGGGGATGCATACTCCACCTGGGTGGGATCGGGTGGTGAGTGGACAATGCACTCACAGCTAAACACTGTTGTCCTGAACATCCCAACATGAACATGACACATCAATGCCGTACATAAGACCAATGCCGCACATCAATGACAACATGCCAGACGCACAAGCAGGCCACAATGGGTATGTGAAGCGATGGATGACTAAACATGATTACACCTGTGGCAATGCCGCTAGTGTGAATAGGTACAGAGGAGCATACACTGCAAATATGGGTGGCAAAACATTGTTCCGCATCCACAGTACATCTGAATCAGCATGCAAGTGAACACCCTGCATCATCTGTACAACGCAATCCACATCAGCAAACCATAGTGCAGTACACAATGCATCAAATGAACCTGTGTGCATACATTCAGGGACATGTGCATGTCAACACCAAATAGCTGCAGCCATGGCCGTTTATCCTAAAGGTGTCAGCTTAGATATTGACTCACACATACCTCTTTGTGCTCCCATGCAGGTGATGGTGGCTATCCCTTGAAGCTGTGGCTACTGTACGGAACCCGCATAACAGGCACGAAGAGGAGTACTATCGGGGTCATACCCGTACCCGTGTTTTGATTGAGCAGACCTTTGGCCTGCTGAAGTCACGGTTCCGCTGCCTAAGCAGGTCTGGTGGAGAACTCCTTTATGGGCCTTATGGGCACGAGAAGGTGGCAAGGATCACCATGGTCTTTGTTATGCTGGACAACATGTGCATCCGGAGAAACGTACCACTGCCACCTGACATTGACATGCATGCACTGAGTGAGGATGATGGAGGAGAAGCAGCACCCCTGACAGTTTGTGATGCACAGGATAGCCGTGCTGTATGTCAATCACTGATTGACGATTACTTCTGAACCACAGGGACGTTGATGGTTATGTGTCAGTACTACACTGAGCACTGGGACTGTGTGGACATGGACACAGGGTGTGTGGGGAGTTGGGCTCTGTGCACTGTCATGAATAAAATGAACACACACGAAATGAACAATGTCTAGTCATTAAATGATTTTGAACACAAGGGGTGTATTAAGAAAAATAACAATATAGTGCTTCCTCCCTCCACCACTCACATGCCCCCCCACCCCCAAAACACCCAAACACCCCATAGCTACCCCAAACACCCCATACCCACCCCCAAACTCCCCATATCCACCCCCAAACAGCCCATACCCCCAATGAACACTCCCATAACCCCCTCAACACCACCAACACCACCTCCCCCCTCACCCATTGTCATCCCACACACAATGTAGTTTGACTGGATATTATTTCTGGCCTCTTTTCGTGTCAGGGGGCAGCATTTCTGTGTGCCCTGCACTGCGCCTCATCATCCGCACAGGGCTTGAGGGAGTTGAGCTTGCAGGTGTGGTCGATGGGGTGAAGGTGGATGGGTTTGGCACCGCTGGTGCAGGTTGTTGCTGCTTCATGTGCTCCAGCATCCTACTAAGGACCTGTGTCACCGCCCCTAAACTGTCACGACTGAGTATTGCACTCAAATTGATGGCTGTAATGATTGCAGCATTCGCCTCACATATTTCATGGCGTGTTTGTTCACCCTCGGCCACATACTGGTGCCCCAGTTCAGTCATTGAGTCCTGGCGTGCCACTACCCTCGACAGGCGTGCCTCCATGTCAATGGGGGCTGTGGAGGTGGATGGTGCTGTGGCTGGGTGGACCATTTCAGGGCTGGCCTCTGAGGTGCTGGACAGATGCAGACTCCGCAGTAGAACCGCGGGTTCCTGCATGGGGCTTGCTGGTGTGCACTGTGTGGAGTGGTGGGGAGTGGACTGGGGGCTTGGTGTATGGGGACATTCGATATGGATGGTGCCGTCAATGTCCTCGTATTCCTCCGCGCGCACATCCACATCGCTGAGGAGGACTGTGGCTGCTGCCTCACCTACAGAATGGGTGGCAGCGGACTACGTACCATCAGCCTCTCCCTCTGCAATTGTTGCAGTCTCTTCGGCTGCTGTAATCTCCTCCTCAGCCGGCCTGGCCTGTACTGGTGCCCTGGGTTGCACTCTGACCCGCGGTGCTGCCCCAGAGATGGAAGGCCCAGTGCCCTCTGGTCTGGCCCTGGATGACTTGGAGTGTGTTGGAGCCCTTGGGGCAGGGTCCTGCCCTTCACTTTCAGCATCAGTGCCTATGGGAGAACAAGAGATGCAGGGCATCAGTGATGGTGTTATATGCAAGATGCATGAGTTGGTGCTGTACAGTATTTCATTTCTCATGCATTGCATTTTTATAGGTGTGTCACACAGGGTACTTTCAAGGGGGGGCATATTGGCATAGGCTGTGGCCTCTCCATTCGGTACTGACATGTACCTGATGGCCTACCGTTGTATTGCGGTTTGTGTGATGTGTGACATGTGAATGATCCAGGTGTATTGGGTGTTTGTTGGTAATGGGATTGGCACGCAACCTGCATTTCATTCTGCCAGGGTTTGGGCCTCCATCTGGACATGGATCTGTATATGTGCGTATGATGGGCCATTAATTGGCTTGGCTCACTTTCACATCTGTTGTACTACATCATGTTTTGGCCTACTGGGGTTTGCGGGGTCACTCACCTCCATCTCCCGATGTTGTGGCACCCGTCTCAATTTCACTGAAGCCCTCAATGGACTCTATATTTATGGTGGTGCTGCAGGTCTCTTCCCATCGCATCAATTTCACAGGTGAGTGTGCACCCCCGCCTGTGGCCATGGCCTCCCTGTGATTTGATGCCAGGATGTTACGCACCCGGAGACGTAGGTCATCCCATCGCTTCTTACAGTCTTTAACCGTGCGGGGGGTGGTGTCACCTTATGCGCAACATCCTCCCATATTTCTTTTTTTCTGAGTTGAACTTTCCTTTTGAGGTTGTTGGCAAACACCTCATCTGCATGGGCTGCAAGAGTATCAGCAAGCATGTTGAGCTCCTCGTCGGAGAAGCGCTTCTTGTGCAGGCGGGGGGTGGTCTTGCAGGTTGCCTTGGACATGCTGGATGGTATGGCACTGCTCTCATCTCTGTAGCACTGCTGGATTGAGAGGATTGCAATGGATTGTGTTTTTAAAGATGGCCACCAGGTGCATTTGCCGTTCCGACGCAATGACGTTACTTCCGGGTCTGGTATTACGAATCCGGTATTTGAATTATGTCATTACGGGGTCGCTCCTTGGCGGAGGTGGTATGGGTGGGTCCTGTGTTGGCGCTATTGGGGGTTTGGAGGGCCTTTAGCGGCATGGCAGTGCAGCTATTACCGGCATGGGGGTTCGCACGTGCTCGCGCACTCGTAATCAGCTGCTATTATTGGTGTCAAGGGTGCACAGACGCGCTATTACCACCATGCTGGTAATGACTCCGTTTTTACCTCCATGCTCATAATGAGGCCCACAGTGTCTACCAAGAAATACATTGCTTCCCTGCTGGTGGAGGGAATAAGATTGGTTATAGGATGCAGATTGGACAAACTGGATAAGTGGGTTGACCAAGGATTAGAGGATAATCAGTCATCCCTAGACATGATGGAAACTCAAATGGACATGAGACTGTCATAATTGGAAAGAAGAGAAAGAGCAATTGCTCTTACAATGGATGACTCTGAAAATTGAGAGAGAAGAAAAAACCAGACATGTTTGGGTTTTCTGGAGAAACAAGATGACACAGAAAGAGAAATAAGGAGATCCATACAAAAAGTGGTTACACTATTTGTTGGTGATGACACCATAAATGAACTCACGTTTGATAGGGTTCATAGAGCTGAAAGGTGCATTAGAGGGCCCCATTCCATCTTGACTCAATTCCACAATTATCCAGAGAATATGAAAATACTTGACAAGGCTCAGCAAGTAGGTCCGATACAGCAAGGTACCTCCACAATTATTATTTTCCAATGTTTATCCACCTCCACATTAGCAAGATGCAGATTGTGTACCCAGCTCATAAAATGGCTGAATGACAGGGGAGTACGATATAGATGGGGAACCCTCTTTTCTATCTTTTTTTGAATCCGAAAGCTATAAATACAAATTCATCACAGAAGATGACATTCAGAGGGTCACAAGGAAACTTGTGGGTAACCCAGAGAATCCAAGTCAGGACCCGGGGGGCCCTAATAGAGAAGGTCTGTGGCGAACCAAAGCAGTCAACAGATGCCGTATACCAGGCTTGGGGAAGTTCAAGAATCTTAACACTCCACTTAGAGGGAACACTTGATAGTCACCCAAACAATTGCTGCCTACTACAAACATTTGGTCACACTGGATATCTGTTCCGGTTGGTGGCTCACATTTTGAGGTACGCCTACAGTTTAACTATTATTTGGTAAGGGGAAGGGAGGACTGGGAAGCAGGGAGTGGAGACTCAACACTGGTTCAGTTATGGTTTTTGTTCAAGCGGTGTTAATTGGGGGTACACCCTCCTGGTGTATCACTAAGTAGGGTTTTGGCATTTAGAACTCATAGATGTGCCAGGAGTGTGAAGATGGGGGCACAGAAGAGGTGTTATTTTATTTTACTAACCCAGAGGATCACGATCACCCAGTGGTCCAGTCCAAGGCTCATAATGGTAGTACGATAGGACTAGACACCATTGGAGGGTCAGCGGGGTTAATACAATGGAAATGGTTTCAGGGGCTTATTGTTTGTATTATTTTTAATATGTTCATTAGGTTGTTTTTTGGGGATGTATTGGGTAAATTGCAGTTACACATACAAGTGCAGAACGTTTCCTCTTATCTTACGACACAACAGTTTAGGATGTTACACCAAGTAGGTTCACATTTTCCTTTTGAATGGCTAATCTTGAGATCAACTTGGTAATTGGTTATCTTAATGCCTGAGGTGCTAACTCCCCTTTAAAATGCTCAGTGGTAGCAAGAGAATATCAATGATCTAACTCTGAAGTGCTATTTCAAAAGGAAACCCATCGGTTAAAGGGAAAAGAAACAGTTCTGAAATCTAAAGCAATAGGGGAGGTGCTCCATTCATTAGCAATGGCAAACGAGAGGGTTGTTGCACTAGTGGTCTCTAGTAAGATTGGATTAGTGGTGGAATAGACACTTAGAGACCCCGAAGGACACTATATTTTTATGAGTCCAGCTGCAAGGGAAAACAATAACATTTTGTTTGGTTTATTGTCCGAACAAAGGTCAGATTACATTCTGGGACATGGTGAAAGAGAATCTCAAGGTGTTTGTTGGGGGCCAACTAGTGGGTGGTGGGGATTTTAACATAGTCCTCGACCTAATCCGGGATTAAGTGGCCCAAGGACACAAAGGTAGTGAGGCCCGGTAGGTTTTGACAGATCAACCAGGAGCTTGGTTTGACTAACTCTTCGATTCACTCGACCTGTTCACCTATTTCTCCCAAGCACATGATTGCTTTTCCACAATAGATTTCATGTTACTAGACAGCACCCTGAGAGTTTATGTCTCTGAATCAAACGTGGTACCCGTGCCATGGCCGGACCATGATTTAGTCCACATAAATCTGGGGAGCTGGTTAGCCCAAAGAAATAAAGGGAGATGGAGATGTAATGACTCCCTGCAGAAGAACAGTGAAATAACAATAAGGCAATATCAATTCCCATGTTCTGCGTGCCGAAAATTCTCTGTGCAAGTGTACTTACGCCAGCCTTCGGTTGGCAGATCCTATGAAGGACTTGCCTGGGTATTTCCCAGCCTGACGTTGCATGATAGAGTGCATGAATACGTCTCTTGCTGCACAATAGAGGGCATGCAAGGGACTGCCTGCAAGCCGTCAATCGGAACGCCCACTTCTTCGCAAGATAGTCTCTATTTCGGGTGTTCCGCCCCCTTTCCAGCCCTCTGCGCAGGCCAGGCCCCCCATCTGCTCGGAGTCTAGCGGAAGGCCCTCCACGGTTCGCACACACATGGCAGGCCAGCGCGAAATACACACAAGTCTAGAAACGTGCCACGCATTCGGTTTCATGAATCGACAAACAGTTGTGCGTGGGTATTGGGCATGGGCGCAAGTAGCCTATTTTCTGCGCAATAAATTCCATGAATCGGGCCGTAAATTGTTATCTACAATTTGCTCACAATAAAAAGTAATATTAAATGCATTCCATCAATGCTTAAAGAGTGGATTTTTAGCACATTCTCTTTACTGCCAAACTACTGACCAACCATTCAAACAACCATCTCACTAAATCACTCGCACACTCATAAATGCACAAACTCACTCTCTTGCTTGCTTTCTCACTTATTCACATGCTCACTTGCACATTCACTCATTCACTCATTCACTCACTATCCCACTTTGTAATGCAATCTCTCACTCGTAGACATTTTTACAAACACTCACCTGGATTTTGTTTGATACAAAAAGGGTTTTATTCATTGATTTGAAGTCTCGGCAATTGTTGCCAACCCTAATGAACTGTGGCATCCTGAGAAGCAGCACACAGCTAGTCTATGCTCCTGCGGTCTGCTTGCCCGTTACCTCTGACCACCACCTCCTCCCATATAGACATAGCTAGGTAATGGGAAGAGCTCATTAGTGAATGTCTCTAGAATGATGTGCAATTCTGGTAAGGCAATCAATCAGTGCAAAGCAGGGAGTTCAGCTACTCCAATTACTTAGGTAATACTTTTTTTTATATAATACACCCTTTCCACTATAGTGTAGATGGAACACCAGATAACATGACATATTGCTGATTGGAATACTTTATGGAATAATGCATTTGGCTGCAAAGAAAAATAACAAGTTGTCATGATAAATGTTTGCTTTGGCATCCTGTAATTGTGACATGTCAGATCCCATTAATACTAATGGCCACTAATGGTTTAGGGAGTTGGTTAGAAGCCTGGACGGACCAGATTTCAACGTGAGATAGAGGACGAAACTCATTCCATAAAACGAGCAAACAATTAGGCACTGCCAAGATGAGAGATGTTATTAAGGGATAACAACGTGACATAGTTCAAAGTTGCGCAAAACAGGATTTGGTACCTACATTTATTTAGTGAAGCTTCGAGTGCAGTTACTTGAAAGCAAGCTTAACGCACGGCTGCCCATTTCCAAGTTATCTAAAAATAGCGTATTTTGTAAATATTTAAATATCTTCACTAAATGCATCATAGCCCAATATAAATATTATTTTCTTTACGGGCAAAAGAGATGGATGGGAGAATCAGGAATTTCTCTGTTCGCTGGCATCTTCCTGGAACTAAGGTATTTTTTTTGCTCAACTGCACGTCACAGTTGTACTGAATTCAAGGTTTTCCTGTATTGAAAAGGTACTGCATATTGCACGACATTATGGAAATACAGTGGAAAGGTGTTGCACTTTTGCTGTTACTTGTTGAAACCACCATACAAAGTGAAACAAAGACAACTACATTTTGCAGAATGCGCAATGGCACATCGGCATGAAATAATTTTCAGTGTAACATGCTAACTTTTGACACATTCTTCGTGCCACGGGTAGCCCTGCGCACTGAGAAAAACTTCAGGGAATTTTCAAGATGAGTTGTTTTTCATACGACTTGCTTACTGTTCACTGAGTATCCGGCATAATAGTTGCCGCAGATGACTCAGTTCCAACCTCTATCAGGGGAAGGGGTCTTGGAAGTGGCGCTAGGGATGTCCATCTCTTTCTCATCTCCCTTGGGATGCCCACCGTAGGCAAAAATTCCGTAATCCCCTTTTTAGTACTATTGATCAATGACCAGGGGTCTGCAACCTGCGGCTTGCTCGTTATTTTGGACTACAACTCCCATGTGCCTTCACCACTCACTATTATGACTAGGGTTTATGGATGTTGCAGTCCAAAACATATGGCGAACCAAAGGTTGCCGACTCCTAGCGTTCTCCACAGTGGCCCAACTCAGTGTTTTACAGCAGATAGGGACTAGATTCCTCGTTCTTAATTCTTTATTTTGGCCATATGCCATACAAACACAGAATAAATAACACACACGGGCATTTAAAATCAGACATGTATACCTTAAAATAATCAATTGCTACAAATGATTAAAATACCACTAGAAACTATCTGTTATTCCACCTAATGTGGCCTGGTCTGCAAGGGCATCTTTTCATTCCTCTGTGGGGGCAACACAGAGTTATCAGGGCAAAAGTCCCTTCCCTGATGCTGAAGGGTGTAGTGCAGGTGATTCTCTGATAGCAGCGACATCTGTGCAAAGTGTGAGTGCCCAGCAAACATGATCAAAACACATCTACCGTTAAAAGTATGTTTTATAAAAGGTGGAATTCCCTACCTTGTTAGGGAACCTGCGGTAGTTTTCAGGTTGTGGCAACATCTGCGTGAAGTGCAAATGCTAAACACATCTAAAAAAAAAGAAAGGCAAACTCCATAGTGGTCACACATTCCCAGAGTAATGATACTATAGGTTATTTATAAGGCACTTAATACCCAGAGGTATCTAAGCACAGACCCGGGGATCGAACTTCTGGTGCTCTGTGTCGTCTTGCTTCCAAGGTGAGCATGTTGCCCCTGAGCTATCCTCCCGAGATAAACCAAGTAAAAATCATTCATGCTGGCTGCATAGTTTCGACAGATTTTCGTGTGCTTCACTATCCTATGTTAATCCTACACCTCACTCCATACTTTCAAAGGCATTTAAACGACCACTATTACATATTATCGACCACCAAATAAATGTCAGCCGACTGCCGAAGCATTTCAAAACAATAGCTCGATTCATGTGGGAGTTAACTAGCGAGGCTGCCTATGTGTTGAAGACGTGTTCCTCGAGTCTGGCTAGTCGGCCGGCCTGTTGTTCCTGCTGTCTGTGTATTGTTTTTCTTCTTGTCTGGTGTCTGAATAACTGTTGTTCTTTGGTCTCGGTCTGATCTGAGCTCTTCTGTTGTTTGAGTGCTGTGCAGCGCAGACATAAGAGCAATGCCATCGTGTCACCAACACGAGCTTCAAGTACTGAAAAAAGAGAAGTTCTGAAATAGACTGTCAGCAATTCTAGCGCCAAGACGCAGGGAGCGACTGCTGGCTAGTAGCCGCACGAGGAGCATGCGTACTATATTTCTTAAGCACTTTATTGGCGTCAGTGGAGTCTCTTCAGCACCAATTAGAATAGATCGTTTAAGACCCTTCACAAAGAGAAGCACATGAGCTGAGCTACATCAGCATAAACATAATGAGAACAATAGGTCGTATTAGAAGTGCAGCGGGGAAGATCTCTATTACTGTTCAGTGAGCCAATACGACATATTTTTACCAGAAATTGACCGTGTGTCCCATATCTGTAGTGCTCCAACAGGTTAGGACTGGCCTATAGGGAAATAGGCCCAGGGCCGAAACAAAAACACAAAATGCTAGTGTGGGCCTGTTTTTTTGGTCAAAGTGGGCCACTTTTATGGCCAATTTGGGCCAGCGTGATTAGTTAATTAAATCTGTGACTTGTAGTTTTGAAGAAAAAAAGAGCCACTTTGGAAACGAAGGAAAAACGTTGGCTGTCAGAAAGGGTTATCAGAGAAATGACAATGCTGAATGGCCAAATAATAGGTGATCTCCCAGGGGCTGATACCTGGGCTGGTAATTCAGTAAGCGCATGTCTGGACTACTGTTTTGTTGCCAGAAATACTTTAATATGGATCAAACAGTAATGAAAGTAATCAAACAGAAAGCCAGTGATCATGCGCTTCTGGAAGTAGAACTCCTCTGGAAGACTGATGAAACGAAGCAATGCATCGTCCCTGCAATGGAGCTATCATGGGGAAGGAATAGGTTAAAAATGAAATCGCAGGCTATTCCGAAACTTCTCGATTGGTTCACCTGCAATCTTAATATCAATCAAGAGGCAGTGGAGTACATATGGTTACTGAAGGAGTACGAAATAAAGAGTGACATGATTAAAAACAAAACAATTGAAAGGAAACATGCACACAACATAGACGTGGTGGAGAAAAGGAGAGAACATCGAGCTGCATTAAGACGATTGCATAGAAGCACCCTCCCTAACAAAGAGAAACTCTTAAGACAATGTAAACAGTCATATAAGAATTGGTTAAAATCCTTAAGGGCCTGGAGAATACAAGCAGATGCCGAGCAAATGCTGTCAGCAATAAGTACATCTAACACAAGATCTCTGTGGGAGATTATAAATAAAGGAGAGGACTTCCAGGTAGCCCTAACCGCTAATCATGTTTCAAAGGAGCAATGGGTAAAATTCTATCCAGACCCCTTTCAGGAGAAGGACGTATTTGAACCAAAGCAAAGAACAAGCAACCCGTGGCTCATTGAAATTAATAGGGAAGACGTGCTATCAAGGATCAAGAACTTGAGCTCTTCAAGAGCTGCTGGCCCGGATGGCATTTCCAACTGTATGCTGAAGGAAAATGGGGAAGCTTGGGCGGACTTTATCCTGGTATTATTCCATCAGATACTAAAAACAAGAACAATACCACAAACATAGAAAGAAGCCCTAATCGTTCCAATCTTTAAGAAAGGGGATCGCGCAAACCCCAGGAATTACAGGCCAATTGCGCTTCTTGACTCTATTGGAAAACTGTTCTCCTCTCTCTTCTTGAGAGACCTAAAAAGCTGGGCCATAAGGACAGGAATCCTAGACAAACGCCAAACAGCATTTGGCACTTCCTTGAATTTATTCCTCCTTAATATGTTAAAACTATGTGCATTGGAAACCAAAAGTAACATGTACCTTGTCTTCATTGATCTCGAACAGGCCTTTGATGGAATCAGTAGAGAATTGCTCTGGGCCAAGCTAAAAAAAATGGAAATGTCCGGAAAATTCTGCTCGAAGCCATTGTAGGGTGTCCTGACCCACGTTTAAGCTACCCTGCTACAACATTTGGTGCTGTGGGCTTAGGAAATTCAAGATGGCGGAAAACCCACATGTGCGCCGAAATCCAGGAAAGCTGCGCAGTTGTGCGCACACCAAAATGGTTACCTAACTTGCCACCCACCAGGGTAAAGAAAGGTCTTTGTTAACAAAATCCACTTTTACTGATGTCAAAAAGTTGCTGAAATCGTGACTCATTGGACCACTTTAAAGATTCAACCCTTTTTGTGGGGTTCCACATAACCATCTTACTGTAAGGAGCCCCATCAAAACAATGTTAAGCAAGGATTTACTACCATGTAAGAACCATTCCTGTTTAGAATGCATTAATCCAAGAAAATCCCAAAAATGGGTGCAGTACCAGTACTCACCACTATCCAAAAGCCGGCGTTTTAAAACCCACTGTGTGTTTTTCTGAAGGCAAGCAAAATGCCTATTTCAAACCTTGCAACATGTGCAAAATATTCACTGAACACCAGCAGACATTTGGCAGAATGGAGTTTTGTGTGCCTACAAAATCTGGGAAATGAAGAGCCCAAAAACAATGCTTATAACAAAAATGCTATGGAGTCAGCAGCTTAAGCCTAACTGCAACTGGATTTAAAACCACCAAAATCGAAAATGTTAAATTAAATGAGTGACCTATGTTTGGTGTCACATGCCTTTGTAACTGTTGAAATGTCATAGTTTTGCACTTAGAATCAGCATTCTAGCTGCATGTGTAAAATTACAAGTTATTTTAAAAGCAACAAAAAGTTAGCTGAAGGTCTGGCTTAAGGAACTTGATTTTGCCTAGCAACGGATCCCATCAGGAGTGAAACTTGAGTCACAACTATGTTCCCAGGCCAATGTTCCTTTTGCTGCCCATACTAAGGATATGCCATCTATCTGATAATTGAATTTCCTGTGCTCTGCCAGAGAGTGAACAAAGCCCTCTCCACTCAGGCAAAGGTTTTTATTACAGACGTCGTAAAAAGTGGCTTCCTCCTGGAGAAGCTGGGAGGGGCACTGCCTGTGAGAAGCAAGCTGGCTTGGCAGAAACTGGAAAGACTGGTTTCTGTACCATGTGACCTGAAAAGACACACCCCTGCAGCAAGGATATGGTTTTATAAAAAGGGGGATAATTCATAGTGCGGACATGTGAAAATTTTATAAATGATACCATAATTCTTGTGATTTTTCTGCCCACAGTTTAAGACGTGGTAGGAACCGGTGGTATGTTCAGGGGGGTTTTAGCGGAAAAGTGGATATTACTCTAAATGTGTGCATGTTAAAAATCTGAAACTTCATCAGTTAATGTCCCTACCCCCTGCACACATGTATGTAAAGTTGGGTCCATGTCGGAAATTGAAAAAGCAGTTAAAAAGTCAATTATGTACACTCTTTGAATGCAAGCTCCGAGAATGAGCAGATTTGGACATAGACATGGCTAAATTCAGCCACACCATGTATATGTAATTTCAAACAACTGTGTAACTCTGAAGTATGGATTTTGATCATATATATATTTGGGTGCACAGATGATAAGGGAGGATGTTTCAAGAGATCATAAAATGACATCAATCTGACTCACAGTTCAGTTTGCCAATCAAGCGGAGGAATGGAAGCCTGACCAATGACGAATGAGAGGGGCAAGTCTAGTGATGCAACACACACACCCATTCTCAAGAAACAGATAAAAGCAGAGAGTCAGGACACATAGACAGATTCAATTTCATCTGCCGCTGGAAGCCCTGCCGGAAAAATCCATACTTACCTCCATCAAACTCCAGAAAGCCAAACTAGAGACTTCAATCTATCCAGAGCAGAGACCAGACCAGAGAGAAAGCAGTGCTGTGCCTAGCAGAGACCAGACCAGAGAGAAAGCAGTGCTGTGCCTAGCCGAGACCAGACCAGGCGCTGTGAGCAGAATCCGGAAAGACCTGACCAGACTGAAGATCGTGACCAAGTCGCTTTCCTGTTCAAAATCTCTTGTGAGTACTTAGCAAAACTCAGAACACATCTCTTAGTTTAAATTCATCTAATTCAATCTATTTAACCTAAGTAGAACTGCCTTCTATCTGTCACCTGTCAATTCTAGTAAAATTTGTCACTTGTCAAAGTGTGCGTTTAAAATTGGCAAAACCAAAAACGACCTTTACTAAATTACTCATATCTCCGCAACCGTTTGGGCTAGAGACTTGCAATAAATTTCATTTGGAAGCTGAGATCCCAGGCTTTCCTAGGACCCCAAAACGGTAGAGATAGTCCTTGCGGTTCCTTTGTAATAGCGCTCGGCGCATCCGCGAATTTTACCGCGATTTGCAATTTCTTCACATGTAAAAACTGCTGCTGTTTGCTTTTCATTTGCCAGAAATTCGTTTAACCTGCTAACTATCCCTGCATCATTGCTAGTGTGAGCCTGGACTAATATTAACTAGATACCACTCATCCTGAACCTCTAAAAGGGAATTAAGAGCGTTTCCAGCATATTTCTCATTCATTGCTAGCACCTATCAAAGCATTTGCCTGTGTTTTCAAACTTCTGTTTAAGCTTGCTGGATTGAACTGAATTACAGTTGATTGCATTTCTGAGAACTGTGTGTTTTCCTTCCATTTCCTTGCCTTGCATCAAGGGGGGGAGGGGAGTAGCCAGAGAAAAGTGATTACATTGTTTGGTTGAAATCATATTGCGTATTTTCTGTACTGCATTCATTGAATATTGCATCCACCTGAGCCTACATAAAGCATCCTCTACCACATTATACTTTTGTTCCTATTTACCAGTGTGCTACCTTATCCATTTCATGTCAACTCATTAGTGATTAAAGAAGTGTGCTAGTGCCAGATTCTCCGTTGTTAATATTTACCATATCAGATTAAGTGTGATATTCAATTATTAATTAATTAAAAAGTGTGATATATATTTTAATTTATCAAATAAACCTTTTAAACTTGCAAAACAGAACTACTTCTTGGCTCAGTGGGGTCAGGGGGATTCCAAGAGAGGGGTGTTATATAAGGGTAGTCATCCAGAACGCATGAACTGGACCTAAAGACATATCAATAAGGGTTTTCATTCAGTATTATAGACTAGGCGTTGACTTAGCTGTAGTGTTGAATTGAATCCTCTTACAAAGTGGGGGCTCGAGCCGAGACGTTGGGTTAGATTTACCAGTTGTGCAGCTTAATACAGTGTGCTAACTGACGGGATACATACACCCGGTCGGATCACCACGCTGCATTACGCTGTGAAGCATTCCTCAAAAGGGACACTCCAAGAAAAGTTCTGTTCTGCAAAAATAAAATACTAACTTCTGTAAGTCAGGACAGAGACCAATCTCTAGAATGACGACCTTAGTAGACATGAAAATAGCCAGAGAGCACCTCTTGCATAAGCTATTTGTGAGAGGTGAATGGACCGAACAGGGCCAGGATGTGTGGTTGCAGGCCATCACACAACAGGTCACTGAAACAGGGTCAGATATATATAGAGATCAGGGTCCCTTACATGTGGCCCTGAGTGAACTATATATGGCTCCTAAAGCCAAAGAGGAACACAATAAGATCGCCAGGATAGCAGCATACCTGTACCTATATATGGGAGACATGCAGGATAGATGTGCTGAAAGCCAAAATCTGGCAAATAGGCAACAGATGGCATTACAGAAGGTCCAATCTGATCTGGACTCTTCTGAGCAGAGGCTGCAGAGGAGCCAGGAGTCAGAAAATGACAGCAGACTGTACATTACTAAAATAAAGGAGGATATGGATGTGCTGCAAAAGGAAAAGTCAGAACAGGATACTAGATTTCTGGCCCTGCAGAAGGAGCACCAAGACAGTTTGGACTCCTTACTGCAGAGCCAGAAAAAGCTGGAGCAACAGATCAATTTCAACAGGGCATGCACAGAGCAGGTAGCCACCCTGCAAATCCAACTAGACAGAGAGAAAGAGGAGAGCAATAAACTGATCCTGAAAGACCTGGATACCCAGGCAGAGTTTGATCAGGAGCGCCAGAAAGCTGGTGCCTTCCAAAGGCAAAGGGACGACCTGGCGGCACAAATGCAGGCTCTTAGTCAGGAAAGAGACGCCTTAGGCCAGGAAGTCTGCCATTTAAAAAGGAAAATGGAAGAAAATCACCTGGCCCACCAGGGACTGGGTGACCTCCAAAAAGAAAACCAGAACTTGCTAGAGCACACCAGGAGGGTGGAGGATGCTCTAGCAAGAAAGGAGCAGGCCAATAGGGACACAGCTCAGGAGGTAACCCTCCTGCAGCAAAGACTGGCCCAGTTCTCCAGGACCAACCAGGAAGCACAGAGGGAAAATGAGGCCCTCTGTCAACACAATGATAGGCTCCAACAACAGGTAGCGATGCAGGAGAGACTGATAGAGTCTAGTAAGGCCTTAACTGAGGAACTGAAGGCACAAATGCAGGCTCTTGCATTGCAACAGGGAGCAGGGGCGGATAGAGATGAGGTTCGCTGGGAAATGGAAACTCCGGAGCATAACCTCAGGAGCCCTAGTACCAGAGGCCCTCATACCTCTCAGTCCCTGGACTCTGCCACCCCCATGTCCCCTGGCGCACATGAGCACAGGGCCACAGGGATGGCAGATTACTATCCAGCTAAGAGTATGGGGCTCATAGGCCAGTACCACTCAGGAATGGAGGGGTGGGCATCCGGGTATGGGCACCCAAGTACAATACAGTTCAGTGGGGAACCCCAGGAGAGTAGGCCCATTAAGGGCATCCTGAAAACCTCTTCCCAGTTAGGTCAGTGGAGGGGGTACCCATCAAATCCTGACAGCAAGGAGGAATCTGAAGACTCCTCTGAACTGCGCAGGACACAGGAGACCAGGTCCCCACATTCTGCCAGCCATTCCCAGGCTCGCAGAATCCGGGAAAACCTGGAAGAACAGACGGGAACCTCTGGGAGCAGTGCCTCTGAGTCCGACGAAGAATGGACAAGGGTTACCCGAACCAAAAAGGCCAATAAGGCAAAAAGGGCCTTGCTCAAGGACCCCTTAAAGCAGATTAAGGCGATCAGGAGCGTCATCACGCCTTACCATAAGAACGCTAAGTATTCTGTTTGGGAGCACTTAGAGTTGTTTGAACAAATGATGGAGACTTTCCATTTGAAGGACAGCCAAAGCTGCATTCAATATGTAAAGTGGACCTTCTCCCCGGAATACTCCAGTTTCTTTGCGGGGCTGGAGGACCAAAATCATTTAAGATGGTCCACCTATAAGGCGGCCATCCTGAAACATTTTTCTGTTCACAGAAATCCTCAAGAGGCTCGCAAGGCAGCCTACAATTTGCAATGTGGGGAGGATCAGGCCCCACAAGAATTTGTGCAGGAGTTAAAGCGGGCTTTTGCACAGACCACAAGAAGGGTGCGCACGGATAGCCGTGAATTTATAAACACGTTTTTCCATGCCTTGCCCAAATATATCATGACCCAGCTCGTGAGGGATTTTCACGAGAAAAGATCTTTAGACTGGGTCATTGAACAGGCTACCCGCATCTATGAGGTGCAGAAGCCCATAGAAAATAAAAGCAATGCCCAGAAAAACCCCAAAGCCAACAGCACCCCTGCTGCTGCCAAGGTGGCAGAGGTAAAGGTCACCCCCGTTTTGGATTTGGAGATGGGGGGGCCTAAAAACCTACCTGCACCTAATAATGCTAGGCCCAGAAGGTCCTCGGGCCAGTCGCAGACAGGGAGCCAGGGAGGCAGCCCCACAAATGGGGTCCCTCGCTCTCCTGACTATGTAAGTCCTCGCTACAAAGGTAACAGACCCATCCTGGGTTATGTGTGGACTCCTCCAGCCCAAGGGGGGGGATCCAGCCAAGCACCTAACCCAGGGAACTTCCCTCCAAACTTCCCACAGGAGGGCAGAAATTTACCAAACCCTGGGCAGAACTTTTTCCCCAGATATCCACCCGACTTCCAACCCCAAAATCATCCATCCTTCTTTCCTCAATTCCCTGAGCCCAGACCACTGAATCCGGGAGAGGGGAGGCCAAGGGTGGAGGGGTACCAAAATCTTCCCAACCAGGGGTACTACCAGAGGAGGGACAGCTACCCTTCCCGGGATCAGCCCAGGGGAGAAAACAGGGCCCCGTATCAGCCTGAGCGGGTTTCCCAGTTAGAGCGCCAGGTTCAAAACATGGCGCGGGATATGGGTCATATACTGAGGGCACAGCAGAACCCTCAGATCAGCATGCCGGCGCAGAACGCACCCAACTCTGGACCTGGTGCTCCAGAACAATGACGGGGGCAGCACCCCGATAAATCACTGGTTCCCAGGGAGGAGGCACAAAGGGAAGGGGGGTGTAAAGCCTTGGAGGAAGCTTCCTTCCTCACTTGTAAACAGCCCCTGGAAACCCAGGAACCGGAAACAAAATCTCTTGCCCCTGAAAGTCTGCCTCCTAAGGAGCAGAGGGGGGGTAGGAGAAACAAAAGACCCAAACAGACTCAGTTTGAGGAGGAGGTACAGATCTTCCAATTTGAGGGAGAGGGATCCTCAGAGGATCCTGGGAAAAGGATCTTCTCCTTCAGAGAGGGGGGAACTCCTCCCAAAGAAAAATGGGTCCCTAGGGATGCAAATCCAGACTGGGGAGATGTGGAGACTGAGCTACCGCCGCCCACCATCTCATCCCAGAACCAACAGCAAGAAAATCCCCTGGTTCAAACCCATCCTGGCGACTGCCTCCAAAAAGGGGGGGGCGGCCCAGAAACGGAGCCAGGGGAACCCACAATGGCTCTGATCTCCAGTTGCAAATTTTTTCTTTCAGATTCCCAAGACTCTCCACAGAATTCTGCCCAAATCTCCTCGCTAGCGATGTCCAAAACCAGAAAATTAGCCCACCAGTTGTCCAAAAATGTACATTATCTGTGCCCCCTTGAGGAGAAGGAGGGAAGATATTATGCCCCGGTACAAGTACAGGGGCAGGGTACAATCTCAGCACTGGTGGACACTGGATCTCAAGCTACCCTTCTGTCCAGAAGGGCCTTTGACGAACTGAATGCAGGAAGGGGAGAGAATTACCAAATTCCTCTCACCTCTCTTCCTGGACAACTGCAGAACTTTGACGGGAAGGAAATTCCCGTCGAGGGGACGGCAGACTTGGACATTAAGATCGGGCGACATAAGTTGAAACACCCGGTCATAGTTGTGACCCCAGAGGGCACCCCTTGTTTACTAGGGAATGACCTCCTGAGAAGGTTGTCACCCCTAATAGATTGCGTAAACAAGGTCCTCTGGACTCAGACTAGCCGACCCATAAAATTAAAACAGAGTGTCAACCATGTTAGTTTAAACAGCACATGCCACATGGTTGAACAAAAATCTGACCAAGTAGAATTTCACTTCCAGAACAACCAAATTCCAGACGTGACGGTAATAGCAGTAGGACAACAGACTGGTGATGGGGGGTCCTCTCTATTTCTGAAAATCAACCTTCCTTCCAGTCTAAAGTGGTATTCCACGCTGGGAGGAAACACTCTGAAATTCTATACTAATCCACAATCAGAAACCCCCACTCCTATAGTCCAGAAAGATGTGAAATCAGCTCAAAGCCTGGCTGATATTCAGCAAATTGGAGAGCAGTTGTTCATCCCTGTTCAGTTAAATGATGGGAAGGACTCTGTTCTCGCTCGAGTGTGTGTGAACAACGGTAAGAGCTTCATCAGCGAAGCCATGTTCCGCCAACTCCCAAAAGATCCAGCCATTCCCACCTTCAAACTGATAGACAAATGGGAAATGGACCTGGAAGCACCTGACTCCAAACATCTCCTGCCAAGCAGGTGTATGCTCAAAATCTCCATTGGCAACAAGAGCATAGTCCATAATTGTTGGGTCGTGCGAGACGTCACTGCCGCCTTTTACTTAGGCAGTGACATTCTCAATCGCTTTGCCATTAGTTTGGACCTAATAAACTTCAAAGCTTGGTCCCGATTAGCGGATAATCCCATGGGCTTTGATGATCCAGAAAAAGCATTTAGGTCAGCTCAATTGCTACCTTATGCAGTTGAAATTCAGGTTAAAGAGGAAGTCACCATCCCAGAAAGGACCCGACAATTCTCCCTGGAAGTGAAAGTTAAAAGGGGACAAGAGTTGAAAAACCCTGATGCTTACATACATCTAAATGCTTCTCTCCAACAGCAAGGGTTGGGGGTAAACCCGACTCCATTAGTCAACATAGAACATGACCCCATTCTAATAGAGGTGGATAACAGCGACTTAAAGAGTATTACTCTAGCCGCAGGCACCATTATTGGAATGGCGGTTGATGACCGACATTTCTCCATTGATCTTGTAAATGAACTGTTAGGACCCATCCCCAAGGACTGTTTTGACAGTGACAGTGATGACAACGCAACACCAGACAGGATTTTTACCCGGCATGGGGGGAACTTCCTGGTGTACACTTCCTGCCCCTATGGTAAGGAAGATGTGACCTGTGACTTCAGGAGGGATGAGGTGATTTTCCAGGTCCATGAGGGCTGCCTTTCCCACCTGAAGCCTCCGGTCCAAATCAGCACTCTGACCAGGGACTTCTCCACCCAGCTGGAGGAGGCCGCGGAGATAGCCAAACCAGAAGTCTTTCCAGGCTTCAGGCAGATGGTGGAAGAGAGAGTCAACCTAGCTGATGCCTGTGTGACTCTGGAACAAAAGCAAAAGTTGAAACAAGTTTTCTTGGATTTCCAAGATCTCTTTGCGGTAGACTCATATGACTGTGGTCGCACCGACATCCACACCACAACAATCCCCACGGACCCTGGCATGACTCCAGTGTTTGTGAAGCAATATCGCTTGCCTCTCGCATCAATGGAGTCCCTTACTGAAATAATTAAGAACCTTGAGTCCCGGGGAATAATCCGTCCAGTCCACAGCACCTTCAATAATCCGGTGCTGGGAATATTGAAGCCAAACGGCCAGTGGAGACTCTGCGCCGACCTCAGGGAGCTCAACAAACGGGTCCATACTTCCCGATGGCCACTGCCCTACATTGACCAAGGGCTGGCCCAGATTCAGGGGTCACAGGTATTCACTGCAATAGACCTGACCAATGGATACTGGACCGTGCCTGTCAGTAGGGAGGACCAATACAAGCTGGCTTTTACCTTTGGGGGCCAGCAGTACACATGGACCCGGACTCCCTTCGGATACCTTAACTCCGGTAATGAGTTCAATATTTTTCTACACAAGGCCATGCCTGACTTGGGTGCAAGGGGTAACCTGGCTTATGTAGATGATGTCCTCATCAAAAGTTCATCTGTGGAGGAACACATAGCAGAGATCCGTTATGTTCTGACACAGTTGAGGGCCGCCGGAGCAAAACTTTCCTTTCAGAAAGCACAGTGGTGTAGAACCCGTGTTAATTTCTTGGGGCATGAGATTACTCCTCAGGGTCTCTGTCCCCAGGAAAAGAAAGTGGAAGCACTTCAGAAACTGAAAGACCCCACAACTCTGCGGGAACTAAGGAGCCTCCTTGGACTGACTAATTACAGCAGAAAGTTCATTGAGGGCTACGCAGAGATCACCAGACCCCTGATTCATCTCCTGAAGGGGGGGGTCAAGTGGGAATGGGGTCCAGAACAAGCCGAGGCAGTAAAACAACTCAAAAGAAGCCTCTCACAAGCGCCTTGCCTAGCTTACCCTGTCAGAAACAAGGAGTTCTTCCTGGAGACGGGGTTCTCTAATACGTGCTTGACGGCAGTATTATATCAAAAGCATGACAAGGTCAATAAAGTAATCTCCTATGCGAGCAAAACTTTATCCTCTGTGGAGGAAAAATTCAACGATTGTGAGAAGGCACTCCTGGCAACGGTGTGGGCATTGAAGAATTACCGCCCGTTTATCCAGGGGGAACACATCATAGTGGAGACTCCACACCAGCCTCTGCAATATCTCCAAAGTGACAGAATCCGGGCCGGAAATGTGAGTAATTCCCGAATTACTTCCTGGATTCTGTCCATGCAAGGCTTTCCTGTGGAGGTCCGATATGGCCAAAACAAGAAGAGTCCCCTCGCGCAAGGTCTGGCTGACTTGCATGATTGTGCCAGAGAAAACTGTCTCGAGGACGAAAGTCTAAAAATAAAGGACAACATGGAGGCATACCTTAATTCCCCACACAAAGTCTTTGAAGAGGACAAGTGTGAGGGAATGCCCACTGTGTATGTGGATGGATGCTCTTACCATGTTGACAACAATGGGGAGAAAGAACTAGTGGCCGGCGTAGGGAATGCATGGGTGAATGAGTCCCCAGAACCCTCCGCCGGATACAAAATTGGTCCCCGAAGTAGTCAGGTGGCAGAATTGATGGCTGTGCATCAAGCCATCCTCACTGCTGTCCAGCATCAACTCCACGAACTGGTCATAATCACAGATTCGGATTATGTACGGAACGGGTTCGTGGAGCACCTGGTTAATTGGAAGACCAGAGGCATGGTATGTGCTAACAACAAACCCTTGAAACATGGGAAGTTGATCCAAAACATTGATGATCTGGTCACCTCGAATGGGATGACCATCTACTGGAAGAAGATCAAGGGTCATTCCAAAGTAGAGGGACCAGACAAAACTGGAAATGACTTAGCTGATCAGCTGGCCAAAACCGGGGCCATCCAAGGGGATCTAATTGAGATTGAGTCCCTGTTGGGGGAAATCCAGGTCACTGCCATCACTAGGTCCCAGACAAATGCTCACAACGACCTCTCAATTGCACAATGGAGTAAGGAGACCCCTGATGCTGATGTGATTACTGCTCAGAAGGGGGATCCAATAATTGGTAAATTTTACCAGCACCTTGAGGACCCTGAGAACTTTCCCCTGACGGATACCGATTACATTGGGAAAGAGGACCTAAGAGTGTTGATGAAATGTCCCAAAATGTTCCGGATCCAAGACGGTTTGTTGGTAAGGAAATCCAAAGCTGGCCACGATCAGTGGGTGGTTCCTACCTCATTCCGAAGCCTGATGTTAAGTCACGCCCATGATGCGGCCACTGCCGGTCATAGGGGGTTTCACA
The DNA here is from genome assembly GCF_040938575.1 of Ambystoma mexicanum. Classification (NCBI taxonomy): domain Eukaryota; kingdom Metazoa; phylum Chordata; class Amphibia; order Caudata; family Ambystomatidae; genus Ambystoma; species Ambystoma mexicanum. The sequence goes on from NC_090922.1 coordinate 1,376,175,030, forward strand.
CAACATTGGAAATCTTAAGAGAGGTTGCATACTGGCCACACATGGGGCAGGACCTCGACCAGTACCTGAAGGGTTGCCTTGTGTGTGCACGATTTCAGCCATCATCCCTCACACACCGGGCGCCTTTACAAAAGAGGGGAATGACACTGCCATGGTCAGATTTACAAATCGACTTTGTAGGCCCTGTGATTCGCTCGGCTAGGGGGAATAAGTACATGTTGACCCTGACATGCTTGTTTACCAAGTGGGTGGAATGTCTCCCAGCCCCAAATTGCAAGGCAGAAACTGCAGCGGCCTTGATGATTAACCACATCTTTTCCCGTTTTGGTCTACCTCAAAGGATTGAGTCAGACAGAGGTAGCCACTTCACCAGTGAAGTAATGACAAAGATGTGGGAGATACTGGGGGTCAAGAGAAAGCTGCATATTGCTTATAGACCAGCTTCTTCTGGGGCAGTAGAGAGATATAACCGGACAATTGTGAGCATATTAAAGAAGTTTGTGGCAGATTCTGGGCCAAGTTGGGATATCCGATTACCTCTGGTCCTAATGGCCATCAGATCTACCCCTTCATCTGCAACCAAAATGTCACCATTTGAGTTGATGACTGGGCGCAAGATGGTGCTTCCGCAGCATTTGCTCTACAGGACCCAAGAGCAGACACTGATAAATGCCTCCACTACTCATGAGTATGTAGAGAATTTAAGGAAACACCTCCAACATGCTTTTGCTTATGCTCAGCGGAATCTAGAAAGATCAGCTGATAGCATGAAGACCCATTATGACCTGAAAACTTCCAGGAAGGAATATCAGGTGGGAGACCGGGTCTATCTATACAACTTCCAAAGGAACCAGGCCAAGCAGCGCAAATTTTTGCCTACATGGAAGGGACCCTTTGAGATCGTCGATAAGATCTCCCCTGTGGCCTACAAGATCCGCATCCCCAAAGGTGGTTCGGCAGAGGGGGAAGACAAGTGGGTCCACATAAACCAGTTGAAATGTTGCCATCCCAGGCACACTCTGCAACAACTGGAGGAATCCTCTGGAATCCTAGCGGGTACTGTATCAGACTAATTCAGTTCCAATCATAAAACCTACCACATCTAGTCTCTAAAATATTGTGATTTACATGAAACTGTCTCTAGTGATGCTGTTTTTTTTTTTCAAAATAAGAATGTAATATTTCGTTACGATGAAATGCATATGCTGCCCCACTATCTCAACAGTGGTGGAAAAAAAAATCGTCTATGAGTAGATATTGCCGCTCTTCCTTTATCATCCTAGGAGAGATGAAACCATGAAGGATGACCAAGAAGGACGATCCGGAGACCGGGAGCAAAGACACAACGGGCCCGGGGTACCGCCCAATCTTCCCATCAGGACCGGCGAGGAGAACTGATCGATCTGACCGGATGGAGAAGAAGATGCTGAACTGTGCCATCTACAGAAGAGGAAGAAGATTATGCGGACAGACCGGTGCGTGGGTCAAAACCCTTGGGCACGCGACTCCCCATCGACCCAAACTCAAAGTGCAGTCACGTGGGGGGGCTTGTAGGGTGTCCTGACCCACGTTTAAGCTACCCTGCTACAACATTTGGTGCTGTGGGCTTAGGAAATTCAAGATGGCGGAAAACCCACATGTGCGCCGAAATCCAGGAAAGCTGCGCAGTTGTGCGCACACCAAAATGGTTACCTAACTTGCCACCCACCAGGGTAAAGAAAGGTCTTTGTTAACAAAATCCACTTTTACTGATGTCAAAAAGTTGCTGAAATCGTGACTCATTGGACCACTTTAAAGATTCAACCCTTTTTGTGGGGTTCCACATAACCATCTTACTGTAAGGAGCCCCATCAAAACAATGTTAAGCAAGGATTTACTACCATGTAAGAACCATTCCTGTTTAGAATGCATTAATCCAAGAAAATCCCAAAAATGGGTGCAGTACCAGTACTCACCACTATCCAAAAGCCGGCGTTTTAAAACCCACTGTGTGTTTTTCTGAAGGCAAGCAAAATGCCTATTTCAAACCTTGCAACATGTGCAAAATATTCACTGAACACCAGCAGACATTTGGCAGAATGGAGTTTTGTGTGCCTACAAAATCTGGGAAATGAAGAGCCCAAAAACAATGCTTATAACAAAAATGCTATGGAGTCAGCAGCTTAAGCCTAACTGCAACTGGATTTAAAACCACCAAAATCGAAAATGTTAAATTAAATGAGTGACCTATGTTTGGTGTCACATGCCTTTGTAACTGTTGAAATGTCATAGGCCCTCATTACGACCCTGGCGGATTTTTTCCGCCATCGACGGACTTTCCGGCCATGGCGCAAAGTCCCTTTACGCCATGGCGGATGGCGGACTTACCGCCCCATTCCGAGGTCGGCGGGGCGGTAAGTCCCCATTGACCCATTTACCCTTCCCCATTCCCATTTCGGCCCCATAGGGCTCAATGGGAGTGGGGAAGGAGTTAATTACGCCACCGTAAAATACGGTGGCGTAATTAACACCAAAGTCCCAGAGCGCCATGGATTTTTCCGCCCGCAAAAAGCGGGCGGAAAAATGACCATGGCGCTCCAGGAACTCGTAGTTGGCGGTAAGGGGTCCGCGCAGCTAACGCTGGCGCAGACCCCTTAGCGCCAGGGTCGTAATGAGGCCCATAGTTTTGCACTTAGAATCAGCATTCTAGCTGCATGTGTAAAATTACAAGTTATTTTAAAAGCAACAAAAAGTTAGCTGAAGGTCTGGCTTAAGGAACTTGATTTTGCCTAGCAACGGATCCCATCAGGAGTGAAACTTGAGTCACAACTATGTTCCCAGGCCAATGTTCCTTTTGCTGCCCATACTAAGGATATGCCATCTATCTGATAATTGAATTTCCTGTGCTCTGCCAGAGAGTGAACAAAGCCCTCTCCACTCAGGCAAAGGTTTTTATTACAGACGTCGTAAAAAGTGGCTTCCTCCTGGAGAAGCTGGGAGGGGCACTGCCTGTGAGAAGCAAGCTGGCTTGGCAGAAACTGGAAAGACTGGTTTCTGTACCATGTGACCTGAAAAGACACACCCCTGCAGCAAGGATATGGTTTTATAAAAAGGGGGATAATTCATAGTGCGGACATGTGAAAATTTTATAAATGATACCATAATTCTTGTGATTTTTCTGCCCACAGTTTAAGACGTGGTAGGAACCGGTGGTATGTTCAGGGGGGTTTTAGCGGAAAAGTGGATATTACTCTAAATGTGTGCATGTTAAAAATCTGAAACTTCATCAGTTAATGTCCCTACCCCCTGCACACATGTATGTAAAGTTGGGTCCATGTCGGAAATTGAAAAAGCAGTTAAAAAGTCAATTATGTACACTCTTTGAATGCAAGCTCCGAGAATGAGCAGATTTGGACATAGACATGGCTAAATTCAGCCACACCATGTATATGTAATTTCAAACAACTGTGTAACTCTGAAGTATGGATTTTGATCATATATATATTTGGGTGCACAGATGATAAGGGAGGATGTTTCAAGAGATCATAAAATGACATCAATCTGACTCACAGTTCAGTTTGCCAATCAAGCGGAGGAATGGAAGCCTGACCAATGACGAATGAGAGGGGCAAGTCTAGTGATGCAACACACACACCCATTCTCAAGAAACAGATAAAAGCAGAGAGTCAGGACACATAGACAGATTCAATTTCATCTGCCGCTGGAAGCCCTGCCGGAAAAATCCATACTTACCTCCATCAAACTCCAGAAAGCCAAACTAGAGACTTCAATCTATCCAGAGCAGAGACCAGACCAGAGAGAAAGCAGTGCTGTGCCTAGCAGAGACCAGACCAGAGAGAAAGCAGTGCTGTGCCTAGCCGAGACCAGACCAGGCGCTGTGAGCAGAATCCGGAAAGACCTGACCAGACTGAAGATCGTGACCAAGTCGCTTTCCTGTTCAAAATCTCTTGTGAGTACTTAGCAAAACTCAGAACACATCTCTTAGTTTAAATTCATCTAATTCAATCTATTTAACCTAAGTAGAACTGCCTTCTATCTGTCACCTGTCAATTCTAGTAAAATTTGTCACTTGTCAAAGTGTGCGTTTAAAATTGGCAAAACCAAAAACGACCTTTACTAAATTACTCATATCTCCGCAACCGTTTGGGCTAGAGACTTGCAATAAATTTCATTTGGAAGCTGAGATCCCAGGCTTTCCTAGGACCCCAAAACGGTAGAGATAGTCCTTGCGGTTCCTTTGTAATAGCGCTCGGCGCATCCGCGAATTTTACCGCGATTTGCAATTTCTTCACATGTAAAAACTGCTGCTGTTTGCTTTTCATTTGCCAGAAATTCGTTTAACCTGCTAACTATCCCTGCATCATTGCTAGTGTGAGCCTGGACTAATATTAACTAGATACCACTCATCCTGAACCTCTAAAAGGGAATTAAGAGCGTTTCCAGCATATTTCTCATTCATTGCTAGCACCTATCAAAGCATTTGCCTGTGTTTTCAAACTTCTGTTTAAGCTTGCTGGATTGAACTGAATTACAGTTGATTGCATTTCTGAGAACTGTGTGTTTTCCTTCCATTTCCTTGCCTTGCATCAAGGGGGGGAGGGGAGTAGCCAGAGAAAAGTGATTACATTGTTTGGTTGAAATCATATTGCGTATTTTCTGTACTGCATTCATTGAATATTGCATCCACCTGAGCCTACATAAAGCATCCTCTACCACATTATACTTTTGTTCCTATTTACCAGTGTGCTACCTTATCCATTTCATGTCAACTCATTAGTGATTAAAGAAGTGTGCTAGTGCCAAATTCTCCGTTGTTAATATTTACCATATCAGATTAAGTGTGATATTCAATTATTAATTAATTAAAAAGTGTGATATATATTTTAATTTATCAAATAAACCTTTTAAACTTGCAAAACAGAACTACTTCTTGGCTCAGTGGGGTCAGGGGGATTCCAAGAGAGGGGTGTTATATAAGGGTAGTCATCCAGAACGCATGAACTGGACCTAAAGACATATCAATAAGGGTTTTCATTCAGTATTATAGACTAGGCGTTGACTTAGCTGTAGTGTTGAATTGAATCCTCTTACACCATCCAAGAAGTTTACACCAATACCTCAATTCAAATTCTGGTCTCCAAAGGAGGTGATGTAACAGAAAAGATCATGACTTCGAAGAGCATCAAGCAAGGATGCGCCTTGGCACCCTTTCTGTTCATCCTTTATATGGCTGATATGAAGGAGTCCCAGGAACAAATTCAAGCATTTCCACCAGTATTCCAGGATGTGGACCTGTCCTGGATCCTATATGCTGACAACGTTGTATTCATGGACCCAACACCTATAGGTCTCCAAAGACGTATTGCTGAATTTAAGACCTGCCTCAGCAATAATAATATGAAGATCAACATAAAAAAATCTATGATTTTGATTATGCAGTCTGCTAGAGGATCCAAGGAGACAAATAAAAAGAATGTATTTACTTTGTCAATAGATAACAAGCCCTTGGAAATAGTAGACTCAACTGTCTACCTGGGAGTCCGAATTAACAAAAATGTTAATGGGCAGGCACAACACAGTGGCCCTCATTACAACTGAGGTGCTAAGTGCACCAACTTTACCACCATGGTGTAAACTACGTTTACACCATGGTGGATGGCGGATTTACCGCCCCATTACAAGGTGAGTGGGGCGGTAAATCCCCATTTCCCATTTTCCCTTCCCCATTCCCATTTTTGCCCCATAGGGCATAATGGGAGTGGGGAAGGCGCTAATTACGGCACCGTAAATTACGGTGCCGTAATTAGCACCAAGGTGCCTTAGCACCATGGAACTTAACGCCTGCAAAAAGCAGGCGTTAAGGTGGGAATCAGGCGTTAAGGGTTAACGGTGGCGTTAACCCTTAACGCCTGAGTTGTAATGAGGGCCAGTTTCATTAGAGAGAGACTGATCAAACTATCAAATCAAGGCCGAGCCCTCCACCGGAGATATGGAACTTTTTCAATGATGCCACTCATTTTATTCTATAAACAAAATGCTGTGGTGGCCATGACCTATGGCTCCAAGTCTCTATTAAACCTCCATTCGAAAACTTGGCGGGTGTTTGAGGCTCTTTTCTGGAGAAAGGTCCTTAGGCTTCCTAATTGCCTGTCAGTCTTGACGATAAGACAAACTCAGGCTGCAATCACTGGTACTGGTAGTGTTGTGGAAGAATATTTCCTTATACCGTAAATGTATTCTTGACAAACCACCTATCCCCTTTGAAGTTCTGGAAAATAAAGACATAAGAAAGATAGATATCAACTTTCAGGCCTGGAAACAGAATTGCCAAGAAATACTAAAACATTATAACATCAGAATGGATACACTTAAAGAAAATCCAGAGAAAGTAAAGAAATGTCTTCGCGAAAAAGATTGGGAGGAAACGGTAATCTTGAAGAGGCAGAACAAAATTGTCATAACATCATACGGGAATGTAAGGCATTGAATGGTCCCCCTCGCTACTTGCAAAGGTTTCCATCATCTTGTTACAGGGACCTCTTGATGCGATGCAGGTTAAACATCTTGCCATATAGGGAGGTGCAATATTTAAAAAAACAAATTACAGCCAAGATGCTAGATGTCGGTTCTGTGACAGTCCGGAAATGCTATAATCAATAAAACATTTGATGTTATCATGCCCAAAGTTAATCACCCAAAGAAAACAATATTTGGGAGAGTGGGTGGCAAAAATGAATGCAACAATTGAAGAGGACTTTTGCGAAAGAATACTGACGGCCGATAGAATCCACATAACTTTGGATGCCCTCAAATTTGTAGAACTGATCCTCACAGTGATTAAGGGAGGACAATGAATAACATTCAGGGAGGGTCACAGCTTCACTGTGAGATGTTGGAAAGAGAATGACACCATTTGTGAGATATATGTTTGAAATTTTGTTTAAACAATAAAACATAAAAAAAAGAAAATAATAATAATAATTTTGACCAGTGTTGCTGAATACATTTTATTTAAAATATTCAAACAGTGTCACGAAAGGAATTAAATAAATAATTGCCATTTGCAACTCTGGGCCACTTTTTCATTGGGGCCCAAGACCTTTTTATGGCCCAGTCCAACACTGTGCTCCAATCTTTGATGCACTAGAATGTCCATGTCTCATTTCCTTCAAAGTGCCTGCCCGTGTTATTTCAAGGAAGTCTTCTAAGTGTTAATGACCTAACTTAGCTGTAAACAGCCTATTGGTGTAATTATAATGTCTAGACCAGGTATGTCTTGAGGCACTCGATGTATAAGCACTATGGGTGTCCTTCACTGCAGTCTTGTTAAAAGCCAAAGGTGTTAGCTTTGTATAAGTATTAGGTATTTGCAAAGGCGCAGTTGTTAGGCACCCAGATACTTGGGCCATTTTGCCCCTGCTACCATGAATTGCCAGTTAATTCCACTACGGAAATGTTTTTCCCATGCCTGCATAAAGGCCCATACTGTTGGCGCTGTCAATGCTTGTTTCAATATTATTGATGAAGTCCAATGTAAAATGTAGATCACCCATCAGATAAAGGACAGCACAAGCCTTTTCTAACAATTAATTGACCACTGAAGAAAAAAAACACTGAACAGGAAATATATTGTTTTTCCTCCACTCCCCATCAATATTCCTCTATAATTATGTATTTTCTTGTGTTCTAAAGGCATATGCTGTTCCATTGCAGATGCAAACATTGGGCCCATGCCACTATCTGCCATGGCTATAGGCCACCTATCCTTTATTCAAAAAGAAATAGAAGATTTGATTTGATTTGACATCTATGAGTGCTGTATAGAGCCATCATAGTGAACTGGTCTGGATACCTCTGTTAATATTAACCAATTAAAACGAGCTACCAAACAGGAATAAATATTACAGTCAAAAGCACCACTTACGCATATCTTGGTGTGACTCGATCAGATGCACCCAAATTCTGCCTCTCAGCTGAGGCGGTGCATTGAGTATGTAGGGAGGTGGATGGCCCAAAACTGGCTTAAGCTGAATGGGGATAAGACCCAGATCCTGGTGGTGGGTTCTACCTTGGCTTCTGTTCTATGGACCCCTTCTTTTTGGCCTAGCTCTTTTGGGGTCTGTCCCAGTCCATCATTGGTTGTCCGAAATCTGGGAGTGAAAATCTCTTCCTCCTTATCACTAGATCTGCAAGTTGCAGCAGTTTGTAAGTCAGGTCACATCAAACTGAGGAGGGTCTTGCCTTTTATTCACCGGTGGTGGCAGCACTGGTTTTGAGTACAATTGACTACTGTAACTCCCTATATTTAGCTCAGTCTCTGTATTTAATCCATCGTCTACAAGTCTTGCAAAATTCAGCAGTGAGGATTGTGTTTCATTTACCAAATCACTGTTACGCTCACTTGGTTCCTACAGGGGCATCGATCGGACCCGGACAGCTGCGGTCTCCACCAACGTGATGCGTAGTGAAGAGATGACAGTCTGGACTGGCCCGCCTAATCTTGTCTGCTGGACTCGTAGAAGTATTCTCCTGCAAGTGGAGAAAGGGATTTAGCAACCCGTGGACTTTAGTGATGGCCCCCCCCCCAACTGTTCTCGTTCTCCCCACTAATCACCTCCAATATCCTCTCTTGGTAACCTCACCTTATGTTTTTAAATGATGAGCTCTCCATCCTGCATGGCATGCAGGGGCGCGTAGATACCAGTTACTTCATTGATTTGAAGGTACTGGAGGAGTTCCGGAGGAATATTGACTCCAGTGTGTGTAAAGTTCAAAGAGTTCCATATGTCCGATGTTCTCTCTTGTTCCATTCCCTCGTTAGGTTGCAGCTGGGTCCAAAAGAATATTGCCTGGAGGCAGCTGGTGGCGTTCAGGTAAGAGTCTGCATTACCAAACACTGTCCAGTAAAAGTTGCATGAGTTTAACTTGCTGTTTTCTCTCCTTTTATAGGTGCGGCATAGAAAGATGCAGCGAATTAAAGGATAATACCTCCAGTGGTAAAGCAGGTAAGCCTATGGTGGCAAAGAGATTGTCCTTGTCGGTTTTCTTGGCTCACCTTGTTATTCCTTTTGTTTTCCCCCCAGGTGCTGGGTTTCGACGAAGAAAATGATGGAGGCAGCGTCGAGTTGAAAGATGCGGTGGACTGGTGAGTATAACACGGCGCTGCTGCTGGCGAAGCGACGCGTGCTGAAATAATGTCCTTTGTAGGCTCAGAGATGTGCTGGGTCCGGAATCAGGTAAGGAATCAAATAATGTCTGTGATCTAACCTCTTCTCCCTTCTTTTCCTTTTGTCTAGGAGCTCCGGGTTCGAGGCGGGCGTGGCAGAAGACTGGATGCTGACTTGCAGACACGGTGATCGTTACACTGCTGGATGCAGAATAACACAAAGCATGAGCTGCTGTTCGGGTGTGGTTTAAATAGCCTGCAAAGTAGTCCCAGGTAAGAAGTTCCCCAGAACCACACTGAGTAAAAAATAGTCCCTGTAATAAAATAGTCCCATCCAGGCCTCAAGTTGGCTTGGACTCATTTTCAGCATGGTCTGCATAAGGTAAGTAAAGTTTATGAGCCTGGCGCCTATGGCGCCAGGACTAATTTCTATGATGAGCCTGGCGCCTAAGGGACCAGGACTGAATCCAAACAGCCCCCAGCCGGGGCTGTTGGGGTTTTAATGAGTATCTGGATGCCTTCTCCCGGGGCTGATGGACTCGATCCAGATGCCCAGGGGTAGGCATCATGATAATCACACATCCTATGTTCCCAATATTGTGTGAGCTTCACTGGTTACCAGTGATCAGAAAGGTCCAGTTTAAAGCACTGTGTATTGTTCACCAGGCCTTCTATGTTTCTGGGCTGGAATACCTAAGGTATAAATTCTGCCCTTATGTTCCGAATCAGCCCTGAAGGTCTCTGGCCTAATGTCGAATTTTGGTTCCACGGGTATGCCTCTTCCGGGTTAGAGGGCTGGCTTTTTCAGTGGCTGCTGCAGAACTATGGAATGGGCTGCCACTTTCTCTCCAGAGATCTTCTGATCATTTTCCCTTCTGTAGGCAGTTGAAGACATATCTCTTTCAATAAAGTACTTCATTTTTTTTACAAGTTGCATTACTGATGGTGGCCTCTATAACAGCGCCAAAATGCCTTTTGGTGAACGAGCACTTTATAAATTCATCATCTTCATCATCATCACCACAGTTTCATTTGATGAATCTGGACTCTTCGTCCCTTCTCCATAGAAGGGTGCCACCCCGTTTGTGCCAATGGAGGTGAGCCCGCTAAGCAAGATCCTCACTAGGGGTCTGGGAAAATTGAACATCACTGGGATTGACTCCCCTCTAGGGAAAAATGACTCTCATTGCAATGAGGAACTCCTTTCAAGAATAAATTATCTTCATATATGGGAAAAGAAAAGACTAATGTTACTTCTGTTTTGTGTTCAACCAATAGTGACATTACTACAATCTTTGTGGCTTCAGGAAATGCTGGATTCCCCCTGTACTCAACAGTCAAAGAGGAACAACACAACCTTTCGTTTGCGGCAACTAACATAAAAAGATGAGGAACCTAGAATGAAGGTGAAAGAATCCATGGAGTGGCAAGCCTTTGATGGGGAGACATCTTGGAGGGCCTGAGTCACTCTATTCCATGGAGCCAGCACTAACATGGAGAGGCTCCAAGGAAGACACATGAAAACAGGTGTCCTGAGAGGCAATAAAGCCAATAAAAGAACAAGACGGGGAATGTAGAAAAACTGTATCGCCTGGTGGTGCAACCACACTGAAGCCGTGACAATTGCTAAGCCAGAGAGAAAATTGGAAGCAAATGTTCCTGAAAAGGTAACATTGGGAAGAGGGACGAGCAGTTGTATCCCTGAGTGTTGAAAGAGCCAAGAGGATTGCAGGAGCTGTAAAAACCCAAGTGATGGACACGGGTAGATGCCCAATAGAGACCCTGCTGAATTAAGCGTACCAGAGGGTTAGAGGCTTTGAGGAGCTCAAGAAAACTAAGTGAGGTTGTTATGCAGGGCTGAGGTAGCCAAAGGTGTTAGCGATGCCCAAGAAACTGGAACTCTGCACAGGGTCAGGTGCTTGCTAACTGGATCATACAAAAGTGCCATAACTGTCCTGGTGCATACTCCCAAACTTCAGGAGCCGACGGGCCTACCCCAGTTAGTGGCACTCATAAGGGCTCATAAAGCCCCAAAAGGTTGTATGAGGACGTTCTGGACTCAGTCCTGGCGCCGTTGGCGCCAGGCTCATAGTATTCTATCTGGTGGTAAACTGCATGGGACTACATACAGCCCAGCCTGATCGGCTGAGCCATCCAGCCTACCCGGGGTGTGGCTGAGGGACTACTTTACCTGGGATTACTAGTGCAGGGTGAGGCTGGATGGACTACGTTATCTGGAAGTACTTGCAAGGCTATTTAAACCACCCCCTACAGATAGAACATGCTTCGCGTTATTCTGCACTCCTGCAGCGTAACGCTCACCGTGTCTGCTTAGCTCCAGTACCCGAACTCCAACAGGCACGCCTGTCCTGGGATCACGATCCATCGGCAAATGAGAAGAAGGGAAAGAAAGGAACAGGAATTAGTACAGCAATCGAGTCCTTGCCTGAAGCATTCCATCTGAAAGGCCGTGCCTTCAGCTGCTCTCAGGATCGTCGCACCTGCAGAAAAGAAGGCATCTGCATGAATAGACAATACTCACCCGGAGATTGCTTTCTTCTAGGATTACATTAAAGCGGTTCATCCAATCGCCGCTCCGGAGCCGCGCCGCAACTGCATTGCAGAAAAACAAAAGAACAGCAGGTTAGTCGCGCACGGGAAAGAAACCATTTATAAATACATCCAGCGCCACGCACTCGCGCTAATACTCACCCGCAGGAAATCTGCTCAGTGTTGTAGGAAGAAGCAAATCTTCATCTGAAAACTGCCCAAGGCCGCGTCTGAAAGAAAAGAGAAACAAAAGTCAAAACTTGGGCAATAAGGACATTAAGCAACTATACCAAGCATCTATTGGCATGGAGACTTACCTGCTGAGACAAGCTATTCAAAACTCAGCTACAGCCCCGTAGTATCGGTGAAGTAACTTGATTCAGGGAAAGACTGAACATATCACACCCCTGCTAGAGATCGTAGGACGGAGAGCCCACCATTTAAAAACCCAAGGTGAGTCAGAAGCAGAGAGGGGCTTTAGGAGGTTACGGGACGTGGGAACCAAACCCACTCCTCACGGCTGGCTAATATCTTGTTTCGACATTTTAGGCAAACGCTTCCTGGGAAGTGATAGTGAGGGAGAAGAGGCATGCAAGCATCATCACTCAGCCCTGTGCAACGCCAGTGCAGACATCAGTCATGCAGCTTTGTGCGACGCCCCCATGGAGACCAGGTGAGCGTGACATAACGTGAAGCCTTACACAAAACCTCCACCTGGGCGTCATGGAAACCTCAGAGACTGACCAGCTAGCCCAGCTTTTGGGGGAACTCAGGGCCGAGGTGCATTCAGCTGGGCAAGAAACCAATGCCTTAAGGAGAGAACTGATTGTAGCCAAGGATCGTACAGACGACCTCGCCAGACAACTGCTTCTATTGCAGGTGGGGCAAACACCACTACTGGGATTGGGGTCAACAGTCCCGGCTTCACCAAGTAATCCTACAGGTGGTCCTTCCAGGAGCCTTACCTTTGGCACCCCCAGAACGCTTTGCAGGAGACCCAAAAAGGTATGCAGTTTTTATAATTCAGTGCCGTCTACATTTCCTATGCCAGCCGGGAGCCTTTCCAAATGACCAATCGAAGGTGGCCTTTGTGCTTTCATATCTCAGTGGCAGTGCTGCAGACTGGTTGGTAGCACTAGTCAATCGGGATGATCCCATCTTGCAAGACTTCCAGAGGTTCCAACAGGACATGGAAAAGTTGTTTTCCCGGCACTCCCAAGGTCAGGCATTAGATAATGAACTCCTGTCTCTGTGTCAAGGTAACCAAGATCTGGTAACGTACATCCCAACCTTCAACAGACTCGTAGTGGAAACCGGTTGGCCGGAAGACAAAAGAACAACGCTGTTTCACCGCGTTTGAGAGGCGAGTTAAAAGACGTTTTAGCTCAAGTGGTCAATCCACCCACAGACTGTGCCGAATACATAGACTTGGTGGTCCAGCTAGATCATAGACTTCAGAACCGTAAGGCTGATGGAGCTAGAATGCACACTCGGGTATTTGTGCATTCAAGGGAAAATGCTTCCAAAACTACTGACATGTCCAAACCCATGCAGATTGGAGGGATGTGAGGGCCGCTATCCAAGGCTGAAAGAGACAGAAGAAGCCAGCAACAGTTGTGCTTGTATTGCGGGACAGCGGGCCACTTCCTCTGAGAGTGCACAGTGAAACCACCCAGGAAGGCAGTTGGGGTTGGCAGCAAGGTTGAGGCAGAGCAGCCAGAAAACTTTTCCACCCGACAAGTGTAGAGGTCCGTTTGTCGAGCCAAAAGAAGGACTCGCAGACCTCGCACCTAGCCTTGTCAATGATTCTCATAAGTCACCAACAGCCGTCTCGAATGCATGCAGTCAGACCATATATCGACAGCAGAGCCATTGGTAACTATATGGATCAAGAATTGGCTACAAGGATCAATCTTCCTCTTTGCGAGAAGGCAACAACTGACTTAGTCACCACTGTCGACGAAACAGAGATTTCCTCGTGACTGGTAACATTCAATGACAGAGATGACGCTTTTGTGCCAAGATGGGCATCGGGAAGCCATTGTGTTCGATTTAATCAAGGCTCCACAATTCCAAATAATTCTGGGAATGCCATGGCTAGAGTCGCACAATCCTTGCATTGACTGGCGTGCTAAGAGGCTGACCTTCTCAGTCGAATGTGCTCATACTTGCTATCAAGCAGAAGAACCTTTGGCCAAAGAAGGGACAACGATCATGAGTCTAACGAATCCGCTACCCCAGGCATACCAAGACTATCAGGATGACTTCCAGAAGGATCAAGCCAACACTCTTCCCCCCCATAGACCATATGACTGTCAGATTGACCTTATACCAGGCGCAATTATTTCATGCGGCCAAATCTATGCACTCACTGAACCTGAAAATCTGCATTTAAAGAAGTATCTAGGCCAATACCTGGCAAACGGTTTTATCCGTCCGTCCAAGTCCCCGGCGGCGTTACCCTTATTCTTCATGCCTAAAAAGGAAGGAGGCCTTAGGACTTGTATCGACTCCCACACATTGAACCAAGTCACTGTTAAAAATTGTTAGCCCTTGCCTCTGATTCCTGAACTATTGGGTCAAGTTAAAGATGTTCAAATTTACACCAAGTTAGACCTCTGAGTGGCGTACCAACTTGTACGAATTAAGAAAGAGACGAATGGAAGACCTCCTTCCGTACCAAATACGGGCTATTTGAACACCAAGTGATGCCCTTTTGCCTTTGTAACGCCCCAGCGGTGTTTCAATATTTCATGAATGGCATCCTGCGAGAGCTGATCGATGTCTGTGTTGTAGTATACATCGACGACATTCTGGTATACTCCTCTTGTGAACAAGAACATGTGAAACACGTCCATGCTGTTCTGGACAAACTCCGGCAACACAGATTATATGCTAAATTAGAAAAATGCTTCTTCCATGTTACTGAGGTCAAGTTCCTTGGATTTGTCCTAACCCCTCATGGTGTACGTATGAATTCGCAAAAGGTTGATGGCATCCTCAACTGGCCTTCTCTAACCTCCATTAAAGGAGTTCAGCGCAGGCTCGGGTTCGCGAATTTCACACATTGCTTTATTCCAGGCTTTTCGCAATTAGAGCACCCCATCACCTCTTTACTGTGAAAGAATAAACGTTTTCAATGGTCAGAAGAGGCGGAAAAGGCTTTCCAGAACTTAAAACAAAAATCATCTCATCTCCAATCCTGAAACACCCTTGTCCAGATCTCCCGTACGTGGTTGAGACCGAAACTTCCAGCTTGGCAATGGGAGTGGTCCTCCCTCAGAGAGAACCTGAAATTGGTCAACTTCACCCGGTGACCTTTTGGTCACGAAAATTCACGACACCTGGACTGAATTACGCTGTGACGGACAAGGAACTTTTGGCCATCAAGGTGGCTTTCAAAGCTTGGCGGCATTATCTCTTGGGAGCAAGACACACCATCATGGTAATCACAGATCACTGCAATCTACAATACCTAAAAATGGAAAAAGCACAATCCTCTCACCAACTCCGATGGGCGTTGTTTTTTGCTGAATTCGATTTTGTAATTACTTACCGCCCTGGTTGTAGAAACGGAAAGGCGGATGCCCTGTCCCGTATAGGGGTAGATGACGCATACACAAATCCAGACCCAGTACCCATCATCCCTGGAGGAAGAATCCTAGGAATTACGACGACACTAACATTATATGACATCCATGAGGAAATCGCGCATGTCGTTGATACCAACACTCTGCAGGAATGGCAAACCAAAAGTGCACACCACTCAGTCTCAAACCATTTGCCATATTTTCAGGGACGTCTCTATCTACCCAGCAAGGAACTTCAGGAAAAAGTCATGTCAAATTACCATGAATCACTGGTAGAAGGTCATCCTGCAATTGCTAAAACTGAAGCCAAGATCAAGCGGCACTTTTGGTGGCCAACATGGCGTAAGGACATCAAGCAGTTCGTACTATTATGTGGTGTTTGTGCACAAAACAAGGCTCAAAAGAAGAGATCACCAGGCCTACTACAACCTCTGGATCTTCCACCTACAACTTGGCATACGTTATCTCTTTATTTTATCACTGATCTCCCTCCTTGGAATGGATTCACACCATTTTAGTGGTAGTAGACTTGTTTTCCAAAATGGCCCATTTCATTCCACTAAAAGGCTTACCCTCAGATTCAATCCTGGCTAAGGAATTCCTAGAACAGATAGGCCGAATACACGGATTTCCTTCCATCCTGATTTCAGACCGGGGCAGTCAGTTTATTTCACATTTCTGGAATAAATGTTGCGAGTTAGCTCAAATCAATGTAAGGCTTTCCACTAGCCACCATCCCCAAACTAATGGTCAGACCGAGAGGACCAACCAAACATTGGAACAATACCTAAGATGTATGTTACACCAGATGGAAAGCAGTTGTAAAGATGTTTTGTGGATAACCGAGTATGCCTATAACAATTCCTTACACTCCAGCACTGGGCAGAGTCCTTTCTATACGATATACGGGATGCATCCACGAACCTCCAATCTTGACCTGCCTCAACTTCTAGAAATGCCAGCTGTAAGAAATGTGCACACTACCATCACTCAAGCCTTTAAACAGGCGACAGACCATCTGAGGCAAGCTAAGGAAAGATACAAGAAATCTGCAGACGTACATAGAAGTGAAGCTCCAAGGTATCAAGTTGGGGATGAAGTCTGGCTGGCCTTGAAACACATACCAGTGAAAGGAACCCATACCTTCAATCCCAGATATTTGGGTCTATACACCATAAAGGCCATCATTAATCCGGTAGCTATGAAATTGGACTTACCTCCACATATGCGGATTCATCCCGTGTTTCACGTCTCACTTTTGAAACCAGTGCAACCTGGGACCCGAATACTGAAACCACGAAAACCAATCATGGTTGACGGGGAACCTGAATTTGAAGCGAAGGATATTCTGGACTCAAAGATTATCAAATCAAAACTATTTTATCTAATAGACTGGAAAGGCTATGGACCACAAGAAAGATCATGGGAACCTAGTGATCACATTCATGCTCCACGGTTGCTAAAAAGATTCCATCATAATCATCCAAGCAAACCTGGACCAACGAGAGAACTCACCATTAGGGGGGATTTGGGGGGTTCAGTCCTGGTGCATACTCACAAACATCAGGAGCCGATGGGCCTACCCCAGTTACTGGCACCCATAAGGGCTTATAAAGCCCCAAAAGGTTGTATGAGGACTTCCTGGACTAAGTCCTGGCGCCGTTGGCACCAGGATCATAGTATTCTATCTGGTGGTAAACTGCATGGGAATAAATACAGCCCAGCCTAATGGGCTGAGCCATCCAGCCTACCCTGGGTGTGGCTGAGGGACTACTTTACCTAGGATTACTAGTGCAGGGTGAGGCTGGAGGGACTACTTTAACTGGCACTACTTGTAAGGCTATTTAAACCACGCACTACAGACAGAACATGCTTTGCGTCATTCTGCACTCCTGCAGCGTAACGCTCACCATGTCTGCTTAGCTCCAGTACCTGAACTCCAACAGCCGCGCCTGTCCTGGGATCACGATCCATCGGCACCTGAGAAGAAGGGAAAGAAAGGAACAGGAATTAGTACAGCAATCAAGGCCTTGCCTGAAGCATTCCATCCGAAAGGCTGCGCCTTCAGCTGCTCTCCGGATCGTCGCACCTGCAGAAAAGAAGGCATCTACATGAATAGCCAATAATCACCCGGAGACTGCTTTCTTATAGGATTTCATTGAAGCGGTTCATCCAATTGCCGCTCCGGAGCCACGCCGCACCTGCATTGCAGAAAAAGAAAAGAACAGCAGGTTAGTCGCGCACGGGAAAGAAACCATTTATAAAGACATTCAGCGCCACGCACTCGCGCTAATACTCACCCGCAGGAAATCTGCTCAGCGTCGTACAAAGAGGGAAATCTTCATCTGAAAACCGCCCAAGTGCGTTCCTGAAAGAAAAGAGAAACAAAAGTCAAAACTTGGGCAATAATGACATTAAGCAACTATACCAAGCATCTATTGGCATAGATACTTATCTGCTGAGTCAAGCTATTCAAGACTCAGCTACAGCCCCGCAGGATCAGTGAAGTAACTTGATCCAGGGAAAGACTGAACATATCGCACCCCTGCTAAAGATCGCAGGATGGAGAGCCCACCATTAAAAAACTCAAGGTGAAGCAGAAGCAGATAGGCTTTAAGAGGTTATGGGAGGTGGGAACCAAACCCGCTCCTCACGGCTGACTAATACCTTGTTTCGAAATTTTAGGCAAACGCTCCCTGGGAAGTGATAGTGAGGGACAAGAGGCGTGCAAGCATCATCACTCAGCCCCGTGCAATGCCAGTGCAGACATCATTCGTGCAGCTTCATGCTACGCCCCCGTGGAGACCAGGTGAGCGTGACAGGAACGCTTTGGGGGTCCGAAAAGTGCAAATAATAGTCATCAAGACCGGGAACAGGGAGAACCTGGAGGGGTCCATTGCTCAAACCCAAAACAAGCACTCTATTGAACAAAAGGTCAAGAGGGGTGGTATCATACTAAGAACATTGTTGTTCCTTTTAAAGAACGGTAAGTGTTGGATATGTTGAAAATAGTGGGTTTTATGAGTTTTTTGCACCGTTCTTTCCTCTGTTGTTCTGCCATTTGCCAAACCTCATTTGTCTCTCAAGAATAATGAAAGCTCTTATTTCCCCACCCAAGGCGTCGATTTAAGAGCTTGAGGTCTTCACCTAAGGCCACCTTGTTAATGTGGTTCTTTTCAGCTTGCCTGTATTCGTTATTAAATTTCTTGGCAAAAGTGCAACTCTTCCACTCCTAATAATCTATTTTAGTATGATGATGCCTGTGCTGTTTCCTAATCTGTAACTTTCATTCATATCTTTCAAGATTCTGAGTGCTGCTTCTTGTTACCCATGGTGTGTGGTGCTCATTTGTCAACCTCGAAAGGATAAAAGGTTGAGTTTGGCCCAGGCGGGATTTGAACCTGCATCAGCAGGCTCTGCACAGATGTCAAAGCGAGTGCTCTACTCGCTGTGCTATCTGATCTTGCCGCTCGTAGAATGCCTTCTTTCATTGTATAAGAGGAGAGAGCCACTAACAGGTCTCTTGGTGTCAGGCTGGGGCCCGTCTTTATGGGACCCATTTTATGAAGTTGGTCAACCCTCACATCAATGAGCTGTATGCCTTGTAGAAGACTCCCAAAGCATTGTTGTACCATGCTTTTCAAATTGCAGTTCAAAACCGTCTCATCAAGTGCTTTCATGTGAATATTGGATCTGCGGGACTGATTTTCCAGGTCCTCCAAATGTAACTCAAGATGGCGGGTGACCCTCGCAATCTGTTTGGAATTTTGTCGGACCTCCTCTGCTATTTCTGCTAGGCCTGCTCTGTGCTATCTACTATAGTGCCCAGATTGTGCATCTCCTCTCTCACCTCCTTTAGGGAGCTCTGCAGATCTTCTTTCATGCTTGCAAATTGATCTTGGAATGTGTTCACCATTCTATATTCCAGACCCTTTAGGCATTCTAGTAGATTGTCCTTGTTCAGAACCATAGTTTGAGAGTATTGCTCATGGGTCCTGATTGTTGACTGCTTCTCCCACTCTGCAACGTGACTCTACCACAGCCGTTGTCGCCAGCAACGTTTTAATTGTCCAGCCATGTGAGTTGGTTATTATTTTGTGTTTGGCCTAGGCGCTCTTCCCCTTGGCTCCTGGCCTCTGGAGGTCTTTCTCCGCCTCTACCTTCAGACCTCTGTCATCGCCGATTATCCTCTCTCATGGCAATCTAACCACCTCCCTCCCCTCAGAGGAACCGCTGTAATCTGTGTGTCCTGCAAATGGTCTCCACCACCGAGGCTTATCCGCTTGAAAAGGGCACCTGCACCTGCCATACCTCTGTGCAGTGATCTGATATTCCAGGGAGTCTTAAAGTGGGCCAGTCTTCACTTGTTTGTGAGTTTCTGCACGCCCCTTGAACCAGGCTATTCATGGCTAAGTGTTCTGCCCCACGCCTGTTTAGATGGTGAGTCCTGAAAGGACATGTATAGCATTTTTTCCAGCATATAATAGCATTTTGCCAGTATATAATAAAGCAATTTTTTTCCAGTATATAATATATAGCGTTATTGCTATATATATTACACAGCCAGGCCCAGTTTGAAACTGCAGATATTCAGAGCACACATAGAAAAACTTAGTGTGCTGCCAGGTTCAAATAATGAGGTGCACAATGTATACTTCATGTTTGAAGATTACATTAGAATACATAACTGACTAACATTACTAACCTAAATAAAGTACTAAGTGCTAATTTATAACATGATATTGTAGTCTTCTATGCAAAATAAGGTAGAGTACATGTGTTGGGTGCACTGTTTAAAATTCATTTTACATGAGAAAATGAGCACTAGCTTTTTCTTCAGCTTGTGGAGAACAGAAAATATGCAAGATGCAGGAAGAAAAAATGAAACATTTACTTTGGATATGAAGATTTCATTGTTCTAAAAACAAAGGCTGCCAAAGAGCACATTCTTTTTATTATGATTGGTAGGAATTGTAGGCAGACAAGCCACGTCAATAAAGGGCTGAGTAAAGGTTTTCCTGAGAAAGAGAAAGGAGGAGGGTTGGCAGTTCATGCTGGGTTCAGGAAAGGACAGGGCTGTCTAAAGGGGGTCGAGCGCCGACTGAATCTAATCAGTTGGTGCTCCCCCACACAAGTTTATGAGGGAGTTTCGCGCTGAAACTGGGACTGCAAAAGACAGCAAAGTTGTGCAGGAATCAGTTTACTGTCCTTGGTAAGAGATTTGTGCCAAGTGAGGAATAATTTGTATGCCGTGCGTGTGTGGCTAGGATTTTTGCAGTGCAGAGAAGTTAGAAATCATTGCATGTTTATTTCTCTCTGTATTCAAAGTGTGGGAACATTAATTCATGTTTGCAAAATATTTGTTGTTTTATTTTGCAGATGATGCTGTAAATAATATGGTAAGATTTAGTGACTTGTAAATGGCATGCAAAAAAAAATATATGTAAAAACAATTGAGACTTTTGTGCCATGCATGCATCTGTGAATCATTTATATGAGTGAAGTACAGAGGGGAGGTTTATACCAGTGCAGCAGTGTATTTCCCAATGTATCACTGTACCTAAAATAACAAATAAGAGAAAATCATTAATAGACATATATAAAGTAGAATGTTGTGAGCGGTGTGATGAATGTTTCCTTCCTTGTATGCTGATGGGAAGGAGTGCCTAATCTGGCACATAAATTACTGGATGTACATAAGCCAGTAACACCAGCCACAAACTGTAGGTGGCGCTATCAATAAACTCATTGGGTTCTATGAGATGTGCTATGTCTGGGGCTCTCTACATGCAAATAGAAAATATTCTAATGGAAAGGAAAGTTTTTTTTTATTTTTTATAATGGGGTTATAGTATAAAAAAAGAACCATAAAATGATTCTGAAAATAAGAAAAACAAGATACTATCAAAATTACCACCAATACAAACATAACAGGGTAGGGTCAATAAAATAGTATGATACCTGGCCAACTCTTAATATAAGACTATTATACCGCCAAATGACAGCCAATATTTTTACGGTAAGGAAATACCACCAAATCCCGAATTTACCCCAATAAGACAAAATCTCTACAAATAATGGTGCGTTGGCCGGGAAAGTGACTGTAGAGAAGCTACTGGGCGTGGCAAGTGTGTTTCACACTACCATACGTGCATTAAAGGGAACTCATTTTATAAGAGCATTGTGAAACCGGAAGTGAATCTCAGAATGTCTCAAATGAATGCCACATTCCCAGAGTTGGTACAATATCTGGAGGCAAAATTATATGCAAATGGGACATGGTCATCAAATGACGCCACAGAGTGGCATGACCGTATGTATGGGGAAGTGCAGAAAGAAGCATTGGACAACATTTTTGCAGAAGGTAGCATAATTCAGGTCTGTCTTCTGAGATTATTAAATGCTGCTGATAAACATGCAGAGAAAGATTTTCTGATACGGCTATGTGCCAAGACATGGTTCATTTTAAATATGTCTCTGTGTATGCATGAAAATGATGCCAAACTGATTAGCAGATTAGAAGTTGAATTAGATGGATCTAGTGAACAAGGGGGAAAAGTTAAGAGCAGAACTGGAGGTATGTCAAAAGGACATGCAGTCAAAGTGTAAAGAACTCGACACTCAATTGTCCCAAAGGAAGAAACAGTTTGAGGATAGTGAGTAAGAATTAAAACACTTGAAAGGATTGGTAGATCATATTAGACAAGATAAAGACGAGGCTATTTTGGAAATGCAAATTTTACAAAAAGAGCATTTTGAGAAAGAAGGTGTTGGGAAGGAGCCTAGAACTTTCCTACATTTCCAAACTGTCCCAAGCGCTTTACAATTAGTCAAGACTTATAAGCACCATAGCACTGGGAAAGCTTCTTTCATGCAAAAATAATCACACAGAGGCGTGGCCAGTCACTAAATAAAGATAGTTAAAGGAATGTGCTTGCGCTAAGAATAGACCGCAGAACTTCTGTGCAGTGTTGCATCATTGATTCTAAAGGCTTGAACAGAGAATGTGGTTGACCAACTGGTCTTGTCAATCACAGGCCAACGGGGCCTAAAAAAGATTCAAGGCACACAGAATACTATGGGAAAACAGTTTTTTTGTAGGAATTGCTGGACCAGATCAAATATAAGTTTATTGAGTTACATGCTGAGAGAATGGCGGGAAGATGTGTTTATGTATGAATGTTTATAACATAGTAAATTATGCCAAACAAGAGTGACAAAGTATTCCTGCTAATACATCATTAATGTTAAGTAGGGAACATGACCATGCAACACTGGAGCCTCTGCAACATCCCTTGCATGGCAAGAGGGATATGTTTGGAGGAGGTCTGCGGTATCCAGTGACTAACTGAAGAGTATTTAAGCTGCCGGCCCAGGAGGAGTCTTCAGGAATTGGGAGCTAGCAATGACGATGACAGAATGCTGGCCTGAAATGGCAGAGCCCTCTGCCATTTCCCCAATCCTCATGATCTGTAAAGATTAAAGTCTTGTCATCACCTGCAAGACAGCTCATGCCTTTTGATTCCCTAGAGGGCTGCATTTACTTTGGTTTATGGTGATTATGGGTCCCCTGTATTTTAGGGGTGCGCCCCTGTAAAATGGGGCTTGCTTTCAATGGTGAGCTTCAGAATGTTGAACAAGAGATAGTTAAAATGTTTAAAGAAAGAGACAAGAGAGACAAAGAGCTTAATGAATGCCAAATGCAAATGAGCGATATGCAAAATGTGATTAATAAGATGGTCGATGAAAACAATTACTTGCGTAAGGAGGCAGATAGGCTCCTTAAAAAGTACAAGGATTTGGAACAGCAAATATGCACTTCCAGGTCCCAGGACAAACGACAAGGCACCACATTCAATGGAATTGAGGGGAATTCTATTCCTACATGGAGAGATAGTGCCCCAGTGGCTATGCTGGTGTCTGAACTTGGTTGTAGCGCCCTTGGGGGGTTTGACACACCCATTGGGGGCCGCCACCAATCAGGTCAGCCACGCCAAACTTTAGTGATCAAACTCCTAACTTTAAAAACCCATGTATCCTGAGCGATTTTAGTAGAAACCATTTTAAAAGAAATCCTTTCTGCTCACTGGAGCAGGGCATGGCTCCAGAACGACCGGCATGGGGACTTTGTAACAGAGGGAAACTCAAGTGAACAACGCCTACGTGAGTATACTCTTGCAGGGGATGACAACATGGGAACATGTATGTGATTATGTGATATGGTGATATGGTGATATGGTGATAGGATGATAGGGTGATGTGGTGATAGTGGTGATGTGGGTGATTTGGTGATGTGGTGATGTGGGTGATATAATGGTGATGTGATTGTTGTACGAGGTCAGTGGAATAGATGGAATAGGACTTTTGGTGATGTAGTATTGGTGATGAAGTATAAAATAGGACTTTGGTGATAAGTGAGTCATGTATTGAAATTGTCACGTATTTCTGTTTTTCTACTTTTTATAATGGAAAGGAAAGGAAAGGGATCCCCAGCTTATAAAGACTGGGAGGTAACGGATCATCAGCCGCCATACAGGTTGAGAAGGTAGTACCACACAGTGTTCTTCTTATTACGATAAAAGCAATAAGTGGTATTACGCAGTGGCTCGGTAAGGAATGGGCCTGGATATTAGTCTTTTATATTTTCTCGTGCTGTCTTTTGTGGTAAAAAAGGAAGGAAGGTGGATGAGTCGCAGTGTGTGTATGTATGTGTGAAATCAAAGCGGAGAAAGTTTAAAAGTAGGTGGGTGAAAAAGTGTGTTGATCTGTATTATTGAAGCACGTGCAACATGGCAGTAGGGTTAAAGTGAAGCATTAGGGACACGCGCAATATTATGGAGGAAGGAACTCCAATGAAACAAATGCATAGGTTTCTGCCACTGTATTGTGACAGAATAAATAAACAATTGATAGTAAACACAAAGGAAGGGGGACGTCCTGCTCCTGGCCCGATCAGGGCTCCCATAAAAGAAACATGCTTCAAAAAATGTCCATCTTTGTAGCAGCAAAATATGAATGGAATAAGTCCCAAGAAAGAGAAGAGATTCTAGATCTCTGTACATTAGTTGAGGATATGAGATAGAGTGTCAACAGTATTATCAGGATTAGCAACTAGGAGGGGGAACTTGAGAACTTTTGCACCTCTACATAACCCATCCACAAGCGTTAATATGCCTGTAGCATTAGTGTACCCAGAGGGTCCACAAGTAGACTTTGACAATGAGCTAAGACCATTGCAGGAAAGGTTGGTCAGGTTACAAGTGCCTGAAGAAGTATCACCAAAAAGAAGGGAACCGGTACAGAAAATAGGGGATTGGAATCCAAGAGATTTTTTGTTTAGGTTTAACCCTGCGGCAATAAGACATGTTTGTGTTGAAAAAGATGATGGACAGAGTGTATGGACAGTCCTGGGACAAGAAGTAGAACAAGCACAGGATAATGGAGGGGAAGATCAAGGTGGTAGAAATAATGAAGAGGCAGGGCAAGAAGATTGAGGAGAGGAGGCAGTGAGAAACCAGTCTCTGCCACAAGAGGCACTGGGGAGGGACAGATGGACCAGATTTAATCATGGTAGTACAAGATCAGAAGAATACTAAAGGGGTAGAAAACAAAAACAGATATGCAGATACCTCTAACACATAAAAAAGTAGGGATAACGCAGTATGTGCCATGGCCTTAAAAGGACAAAAATAATTTGATTAAAACTCTCCCCCAGCTTATAGATGGAGCTAGTAAATGGATCTATGAAAGACAAACAGCAGGGGTAGCCTTACCAGTAGGAGACTAAAAGTTTACTGGTCACCATAGTTGGGGACCAGGCTGGAGACATATGGGCAAGGGCTGGGGTAAATCTGGCAGATAATGAACATAATGGAGTAGCCTTTGATGAGGTAAGGGCAAGGGTATGGGCTGCCCTACGAAGGATATACCCAGATACCCCTGACTTACTTTCTTTAATGCAGTGCACAATGGGTGATGATGAGGACCCAGTTAGGTTTATTCGTAAGTTACAGGAAATGTGGATGGTTGAGACAGTACCATATTTCTATTTTATTGTAAAGAAGGGAATACCAAAAGAGGTCCAGAAGGCACTAGATAAAATTGTGGGAATTGAAGCCAATGGGTGGTCAGAGATACCAAGTATAATAGTACACAATTTTAAGAGAATCAAGAAGCAGGACAGGGAGACAGTCCAGAAGCGGCAAATTGACGAGGCAAAACTAGTGGAAAAGAAATTAATAAGGTTGTCATTCAAGCACCAGTGAAGGCACCGGCTCAGGGGGAAAGGACAGGAGATACTCAACAAATTGGGAATGCCACAACTGCGGCACTATGGGGCGAAGGAAGACAGGGACAAAGGGGTGGGGGGCAGTACCCCAACACAAAGTGGCGATATGAAGGAGCACCAAGGGGAAAAGGAGGATTTCAGGGAGCAAGAACAGGAGGCTTTGGGAGGATAGGGCCTTGGGGAGGAGGATGTCATGCCTGCGCCGCTGGCACACGCATTGGTGTCAGGTACTGTCAGGTTGGAGCGACATATTCTTTTACATACAGTATCATATACTCATTTACATTGGGTCAGGGTAGACACATATTTAGTATAGAAAGGTTTTGGGAAGTTATTATGGGTTATATTTTTAAAACAGCCAATTTTGCCCTTAACCTTCATTGCAGTCTATGGAAAATGCCCCAAGCCAAGATGGAGGTTCTCAGTCTAAATTCTAATTGGCTGGAGATTGTTTATAGGGAGGACAGTGAACAGTCTAAACTGCCTTTCATCGTCTTTGCCCAGCTGAGAGGTTGTGTGCGTTGCTGCTCCTGCTTAACTTGTTCAAGAGTGTCAAGTTTCAAGCAGTCGAGCGGCATCTTTGAAAATATAACAGGAGTCGTGTATGGAGTTTGGTGGAGACACAGGACAGGAGTGAGAAATTTCCAATTTTCTGAGATAAGAAGTTTTCAAGTCTCAACCACAAGATAAGTGACTTTCCATGTTTTGATGAACTTTGTAAATAGGTTATATTAATTTAAAGGGATTGAAATCGCAAATCTGTATCTAAAAACTGAAGCATGTACGTTTGTTTTCTTACCCAAGGTATCATTTCAAACTAGCGCGTGATTTTTTTTTCCCGTTACCTTGAGCCTGCGCGTGAACTTTGGACTTGTGTTTACTGTTCATATACGCGAGGGTTTTTTCTACGTGAGTTCGCGTGTGTGTTATATTACGCGTTTCATATCTGCCCATGCGCAAGAACAAATCTATGTGGAGCTTTCGCGCGAGCTCTCAGAAGTGTCACTTGATAAAATAAAAGCGCGTGTGCTTTTTTCCCGCGATTTGGTTTTTGCGCGTATGCATATTTTTTCGTGGGTTGGACTTAGCGCGAGTGAGTTTTACTCGCGTCTTGGACTTTAGCGCGTGTGCGTCTTACCCGCAATTTGGGTTTTCAGCGCGTGTGCGTATTTCCCGCGACTTGGAGAAATGCGCGTGTGTTTTTTCCCGCGGTTTGGATTTTCAGCGCATGTGCGTATTTCCCGCGACTTGGAGTAAAGCGCGTGTGTTTTTTCAAGCGGTTTGGATTTTCAGCGCGTGTGCGTATTTCCCGCGACTTGGATTAAAGCGCGTGTGTTTATCCCGCGGTTTGGATTTTCAGCGCATATGCATTTTACCCGCAGTTTGGATTTAGCGGGTGTGCTAGATTTTCCACGTGAAGATTTCATCGCAAGTTTAAAATTCGTTCCAGAGTAAAAGACACTCTAAAAAGAAAATATAAAACTAAATACAAGAACTTAAAAGAACTTCCTTAAACTTATTTGAAGAACTTTAGACCTTGTTCAAGAATCTTGAGGTTGAGAAGACGAACTACAAAGTTAAATATTACATTCATGGACCTGCTGAGAAGGCTGAATGATCTTTAAGATTCTGGTCAACAAGTAAGGAAGTCTTGTCTGCTTATCACTTCTCTGGGCATACTGAAGAGAAGGACCAGGTATGGTTTTTTGACTATTTTGGTAAAGGATATAGAGTTTTAAGGTTAGTATAGTAACCCATTGAGTAATGAGGTGTATTACATGTTTATGTTTTAACTACAGGTGAAGAACCAGCGAGTTGATAGCTTACAACCTGGTGTTTGTTTATTTGTCCCTTCCCCCTTTCCCCTGGAAGTGAGGTAAACTGAGCAGTTATATATTATCAGCTCAGAGTGCCACATTTTGGGTGGATTGTCGGGGTTCAGCAGCTTTCACAGACACCAGGATCTCAGCCTGACAGAATGAAAGGCCTATAAAAAAAAGTGTCTGCCCAAGCTGTCATGAACCCTGATGAGACAGCCATGGAGGCATTGGGAGTAATGGTTAGGGAAATGAGTTACGGGTGGCTCATCAGGAATATTCAAGTCTATGTCAAAGAATGGATGAGTTAAATTTAAAGGTAACTCAAATACAAGAAAGAGAAGTTGAAGTTTCAGAAGGTGCATGAAACCCACCTGAGTTGGTGAGAGTAGGAGAAGAACAAGAACCTAGACTTCCCAGAGGGGCAGTGGGAGGTTTAGGAACTTTAGTTATGTCTGTTCCTTTGGCCGCTCCCGAACGTTTTTTAGGAGATTCAAGAAAGTTTCCAATTTTTCAGACTCAGTGTGAATTACATTTTTTAAGTCGTCCAGTGTTGTTTTCCACAGATGCTTCAAAGGTAACATTCACCTTATCATATTTATCTGGAGAAGCTTCTGCGTGGGGAAGTCTTTTGGTGAGTCAAAAGAGTTTGGCTTTGAATAATTATTCCTTTTCCAGACCGAATTTAAGAACATGTTTGATAAGAGACAGTTATCTTTAGAGGTTGATGGAGAATTACTGGAACTGCGCCAGGGAGGAAAGGAGTTGATTTCTTATATCACTCAATTTAGAACTTTAATTTTAGAAAGTAAATGGCCAGAGGAGAAGAGGGCTTCCTTATTTTATAGGGGCTAAAAAAATGAGTTAAAAGATGTTTTGGCTGGAGTTTTGGAGCGACCAAATACTTTAGATGCCTTAATTGATTTGGTAGTCCAGTTGGATTTTCGTTTAACAGAAAGACGTTTAGAGCGTTTTCGTCTCAGGGAGAGGTTAGGTTTCCAGGAAGAATGGAGAGGCCTAAAGTTGAGGTGGTGAACAGAGAAGTGAAGTCAAAGATAATTGACCAGTAGAGCCGGGTGAGAGGTCCGTTGTCCAAGGAAGAGAAGGCAAGAAGAAGGGAGAATAATTTGTGCTTATACTGTGGTAGGAGTGGCCATTTTCTTGAAAACTGTCCTTTTACCCCCAAGAAGATCTCCAAATCTTCAGGCAGAGTACAACAAGTGGCTAACACAATACAGACAGCGGTTCCTCACATAACTGTGAACGTATCCTTGATGTTTGAAAAAGTAATTTTAGATTCTGGGCCAATTATTATTGATTGAGGAGCAACGGGTATTTCATGGATAGTGGATTGGCAAAAACTCTAGGTGTTCCTTTAGTTGCAAAGAAAGAAATGGAGCAGGTCAGGGCAGTTGATGGGACATCTCTTTCTTCAGGTCCAATCACTCATAATACAGAGTTACTTGAGATGGAGATGACTGGAGGTCATAAAGAAAATATCTCTTTTGAGTTAATTGACACGCCAATCTTGAAAATTATTTTGGGTATGCCCTGGATTACACTTCATAATCCCAGAATTGATTGGAGTGCAAGAATTGTATCCTTAGAATCAACCTTTTGTCTGGAACATTGTTTTTCAGGAAAATCTTTTGAAGAGAAAGAAAAAGTTGTGAGTTCCGTTTCATTTTCGCTTGCAGAAAGAGGGGCAATAGGTTTTGACATTGGAGCAGTTGTGGGTGAACTTCCAACTTGTTATCAGGATTTTTGGGATGTATATGATGAAAAGGAAGATGGAGAGTTGCCTCCTCATAGACCTTTTGACTGCAAGATAGAGTTGGAGCCTGGAGCTATTTTAACTAGCAGTAGGGTTTATGCCTTGACAGAAAAAGAGAATGATTATTTGAAAGAATATTTAAAGGAAAATTTGGCTAAGGGATTTATTCGGCACTCTCAATCGCCGGCAGCCTCACCATTGTTCTTTGTGCCTAAAGCTGATGGTTCTCTCAGAACTTGTATAGATTACAGGGCGGTAAAATAGAATGACAGTGAAAAATCGGTATCCTCTCCCTCTCATTTCAGAAATGTTAAATCAAATCCAAGGTGCTACCATATTTTCTAAGTTGGATTTACGTGGAGGTTATCATCTTGTAAGGGTCCAAGAGGGGGAAGAGTGGAAGAAGGCATTTAAGACCAGATTTGGCCTGTACGAGTACCAAGTGATGCCTTTCGGTCTTTGCAATGCCCCAGCGGCTTTTCAATTTTTTATCGATGAGGTTCTTCGGGAATTTCTTGATGTTTTTGTTGTCGTCTATATTGACGACATTTTGATTTTTTCCCAGAATTTGGAGAAACACAAAATTCACGTTCGACAGGTCTTAAGAAAATTGAGAGAGAATAATCTTTACGCTAAATTGGAGAAGAGTCAGTTCCATACGGATTCGGTAGAATTTTTAGGATTTGTGATCACTCCTTGTGGCCTGGAAATGAATCCAAAAAAGGTGGAAGCAGTTCGTGATTGGCCTACTCCAACTAAGGTGAAGGAGATCCAGAGCTTTTTGTGATTTGCCAATTTTTACCGAAGATTCATTGAAGGCTTCTCCAGTTTAGTAGCTCCAATTACTCGACTTTTAAAAAAAGGAGTTCCATTTGTTTGGGAAGCTAAGGCTGATGAGGCTTTTCACATTTTGAAGGAGAAATTCATTACCTCTCCTATCTTGATTCATCATGATACTTCCAAACCATTTTTTGTAGAGGCTAATGCTTCCAATGTGGCAATGGGAGCAGTGTTGTCTCAGAGGCATAATGTTACAGGACAATTGCATCCAGTGGCCTACTTTTCTAAGAGATTTTCACCTGCGGAAGAAAATTACACCATTTCAGACCGAGAACTTCTTGCTATCAAAGCAGCATTTGAAGAATGGCAACATTTTTTAAAAGGAGCATGTCACACTGTGACAGTATTAACTGACCACAGAAATTTCCTTTTTTTGAAGACAGCAAAAACTCTGACACCTCGACAACTTAGGTGGTCCTTATTTTTTGCGGATTATGACTTTATAGTTACTTTTAAGCCAGGTAATCAAAATAAAAAAACAGATACTCTCTCCCGGCAGTTTCCAGAAAGTGAGGTTAAGTCGGTCTGTGAGCCTCTTCCATTGATCGCTCCAGAACGTTTTGTTCTTGCTGGGATTGAAAAGGAGAACAAAATCTTCAAGAAAGTATGGGAATCCATTTCTGAGACACAACTTGAAGATTGGGTTCGTTTGGATCCAGCTCACAAAATTAAAGATGGTTTACCTTATTTAGATGACAGACTCAATTTACCATCAGTTGAACTTAGAGAAAAAATGTTGAAGGAGTGTCACAAATCAGTTTTGGCAGGACATCCAGGGTATTGGAAGACGCTTGAGTTGGTCAGAAGAAATTTTTGGTGTGAAAAAAATCGACAAGATACCCTTAATTTTGTTAAGACCTGTGAAGTTTGTGCTAGATCTAAGAATCTCATCGGAAAGCCTTCTGGGTTATTGGAGCCGTTACCAGTTCCACCGCGGCCTTG
This sequence comes from Ambystoma mexicanum, assembly GCF_040938575.1. Classification (NCBI taxonomy): domain Eukaryota; kingdom Metazoa; phylum Chordata; class Amphibia; order Caudata; family Ambystomatidae; genus Ambystoma; species Ambystoma mexicanum. Next base: position 1,376,205,997 of record NC_090922.1, read on the forward strand.
GTACTCAGTGTCCTTAGATTTCATCACAGATCTTCCACAAGATAAAGGGTGTACATCGGTATTGGTTGTAGTTGATTTACTCACTAAAGAAGCACATTTCATTCCAATGAAGGGAGAGGTTACCGCTGATAGTTTAGCTCACAGTTTCTTGCAAGAAGTGGTAAGATTACATGGAATTCCCAGTCAGGTCATCTCAGATAGAGGTTCTCAATTTATTTCTAAGTTTTGGAGAGCTTTTTGTAAGAGATTGGGAGTTGAGGTATGTCTATCATCAGGTTACCATCCCGAAACCAATGGGCAGGTAGAAAGGATAAATCAGGAGTTGGAAAAATATTTGAGGTGTTATCTGCAGACAGGTGAAGAGTGGGTAGATTTGTTATGGGTTGCAGAATTCGCATATAACAACTGTAGTAAGGATGCCACCTCTATGTCTCCATTTTATTTGGGACGAGGTTTTCATCCTCGTTTTCTTAGTATTGAGATCAATAATGATTCAGGAAACCCAGAAGTCGAAAGGAGACTAGAAGTCATGAAAAGAAACTTGGAAAAGGCAAAAGGGGTGTTGGTGGAGAGTAAACAAAAATACAAAGGTTTTGCTGACCGTAAAAGAAAGATTAGTCCTCAATATAGTGAGGGAGATTTGGTGTGGTTATCAACCAAGTTTTTGAGAATTAAAGGAAGAAATAAGTTTTGTCCTCGTTTCGTAGGACCGTTTGTTGTCGAAAAGGTGATTAATCCAGTGGCTGTTTGTCTTAGATTACCCAGACATATGAAAACTCATCCAACTTTCCATGTTAGTTTATTAAAACCTGTGGTTAAAGGAACTAGATTGACACCTACTCCTTCAGCAGTTGTGATTGAGGAAGATGCTTCCGAAGAATTTCTGGCTAAGAGAATTCTGGACTCTAGAAGAGTAAGAGGAAAGCTACAGTATCTCATTGATTGGGAGGGTTTTGGACCTGAAGAGCGCACTTGGAAGAAAGCAAGTGATGTGCATGCTCCTCGTTTGGTTGAAAGATTCCATAAAAAATTTCCATTGAAAAGTGGCCCAGGGACTGGACGTTAGGAGGGGGGTACTGTCAGGTACTCTCAGGTTGGAGCGACATATTCTTTTACATACAGTATCATATACTCATTTACATTGGGTCAGGGGAGACACATATTTAGTATAGAAAGGTTTTGGGAAGTTATTATGGGTTATATTTTTAAAACAGCCAATTTTGCCCTTAACCTTCATTGCAGTCTATGGAAAATGCCCCAAGCCAAGATGGAGTTTCTCAGTCTAAATTCTAATTGGCTGGAGATTGTTTATAGGGAGGACAGTGAACATTCTAAACTGCCTTTCATCGTCTTTGCCCAGCTGAGAGGTTGTGTGCTTTGCTGCTCCTGCTTAACTTGTTCAAGGGTGTCAAGTTTCAAGCAGTCGAGCGCCATCTTTGAAAATATAACAGGAGTCGTGTATGGAGTTTGGTGGAGACACAGGACAGGAGTGAGAAATTTCCAATTTTCTGAGATAAGAAGTTTTCAAGTCTCAACCACAAGATAAGTGACTTTCCATGTTTTGATGAACTTTGTAAATAGGTTATATTAATTTAAAGGGATTGAAATCGCAAATCTGTATCTAAAAACTGAAGCGTGTACGTTTGTTTTCTTCCCTACGTATCATTTCAAACTAGCGCGTGATTTTTTTTCCCGTTACCTTGAGCCTGCGAGTGTGACTCTGCGCGTGAGAGTGAAGCACAAGCGTGAACTTTGGACTCGCGTTTACTGTTGATATACGCAAGGGTTTTTTCTATGTGAGTTCGCGTGTGTGTTATATTACGCGTTTCATATCTGCGCGTGTGCAAGAACAAATCTATGTGGAGCTTTCGCGCGAGCTGTCAGAAGTGTCACGTGATAAAAAAAAAGCACGTGTGCTTTTTTCCCGCGATTTGGTTTTTGCGCGTATGCATATTTTTTCATGGGTTGGACTTAGCGCGAGTGAGTTTTACTCGCGTCTTGGACTTTAGCGCATGTGCGTCTTACCCGCGATTTGGATTTTCAGCGCATGTACGTATTTCCCGCGACTTGGAGAAAAGTGTGTGTGTTTTTTCCCGCGGTTTGGATTTTCAGAGCGTGTGCGTATTTCCCGCGACTTGGAGTAAAGCGCGTGTGTTTTTTCCCGCGGTTTGGATTTTCAGCGCGTGTGCGTATTTCCCGCGACTTGGATTAAAGTGCATGTGTTTATTCCGTGGATTGGATTTTCAGCGCGTATGCATTTTACCCGCGGTTTGGATTTAGCGCGTGTGCTGGATTTTCCACGTGAAGATTTCATCGCAAGTTTAAAATTCGTTCCAGAGTAAAAGACACTCTAAAAAGAAAATATAAAAATAAATACAAGAACTTAAAAGAACTTCCTTAAACTTATTTGAAGAACTTTAGACCTTGTTCAAGAATCTTGAGGTTGAGAAGACGAACTACAAAGTTAAATATTACATTCATGGACCTGCTGAGAAGGCTGAATGATCTTTAAGATTCTGGTCAAAAGTAAGGAAGTCTTATCTGCTTATCACTTCTCTGGGCATACTGAAGAGAAGTACCAGGTATGGTTTTTTGACTATTTTGGTAAAGGATATAGAGTTTTAAGGTTAATATAGTAACCCATTGAGTAATGAGGTGTATTACATGTTTATGTTTTAACTACAGGTGAAGAACCAGCGAGTTGATAGCTTCCAGCCTGGTGTTTGTTTATGTGTCCCTTCCCCCTTTCCCCTGGAAGTGAGGTAAACTGAGCGGTTATATATTATCAGCTCAGAGTCCCACATTTTGGGTGGATTGTCGGGGGTTCAGCAGCTTCCGCAGACACCAGGATCTCAGCCTGACAATTGGCAACCATCATGGATTACTTGGTACTCATTTATCCTCCTGCCTCACTCCGGCTTCCTACAGTCCTTGTCCTCTGGGCTCCCTGCCCTGCAGCCTGCCTCACTCCGGCTGCCTACAGTCCTTGTCCTCTGGGCTCCCTGCCCTGCAGCCTGCCTCACACCGACTGTCTACAGTCCCTGTCCTCTGGGCTCCCTGCCTACAGCCTGCCTTACTCCGGCTGCCTACACCCCTTTTCCTCTGGGCTCCCTACCTTGCAGCTTGCAACCCTCTGCTGTCTCCAAGCCCTTGTCCTCTGGGCTCCCTACCTTGCAGCCTGCATCTCTTCGCTGCCTACAGCCCTTGTCCTCTGGGCTCCTTTCTTGCTGCCTGCCTACAGCCTACAGCCTGTGTCCTCTGGGCTCCTTCCTTGCAGCCTGTCTCCCTCCGCTGCCTACAGCCCTTGTCCCCTGGACTCCCTGCCTTGTGGCTTGCTACACTCTTCTACCTTACAGCCTGTTTTACACTTAGCTACCTACGGCCCTGCTCCTCTGGGCTCCCTACCTCGCAGCCCAATTCTTTTGGGCTCTCTGTCTGTCGCCTACTACTAATCTCTTTCTGTCCTGTTCTTCTGGACTCCCTGGCTTGCAGCCTACTGCAGTCCTCCGCAGTCCCTACAGTTTGCCTGCACCTAGTGCCACTCTTGACTGCAGACCTGCTTCCTACTTTGCAGCCCTTCTGTTTTCCTGACTGCTGCTCCCTTGTTCTCTTCCTTGAGTCCTCTGTACTCCACCTTAGGTTCTACTTCAGTCTAACTGCCTTTCCTTCATTTCCTTCTGCTAGATTGCTCATTGACTTCCTTTTCGCTGGATATATCTGTTCTTGTCTTCTCATGTGTCTTATGTTATCCCTTTGTACAGAGCTTGCCTGTTGGTTTCCGGCAGGCAACCTCTGCCCCTTCCCTTGTCCCGTTTCCAGTGTTACGCTGTTGGTCCCAGCCATGAACATATAGCGTGGGCCTCTGTTATAGCAATCTGTGCAGAAGGCTGGAGTTTCCTAAGGTTCGTGGAAGACTCTTTCCCATTTCCGCATACACCCCAAGAGGGAATCCAGTTTGTTTGTACCTTTGTATCTTTTGCCCCTTTTGGCTCACAGCTACAGTTTCCTACTCTTCTTTCTTGTTGAACTTCCTGCTGTGTGTGCTTATCTGAAACCTTACTTCAACACAGCCACCCAAAACCTACCTGAGTACCCTGTGCCACTCTTGACAGAGTGCCATTCTTGACAGAGGATTGGGACCATCACAGTGCTGGTGTTGCCGGAAATGGGGACTTTTTGCAAGGGAGTGCAGGAAAAGGCCTGGGATGAGATTTCATTATGGGCCATCACCTCTAGGGCAGGGATTCCAAGGGCCTCAAGGAAGAAGACAACAGCAATTTGGGCGAGGGGGTCAAAATCAGTTCCCTTATGGGGCTGACAGGCAAGGGCAACATGGGCAACAACTACAGCATGGTGAGGGAACACAGTTTACCAGGATGGCAGGGGGACCATTTGCCCCATTCCAAGCAGTTACAATGATGGGGGTGGCCCTTTTTTCATTCCCCAGGACAAATACATATTCTGATTAGGACAGCCCATAGAAAGCACTTGCATGTCCACACCTATTGATAACGGCAGACCCTGAAGAGGAGCCCTTGGTGGAAGAGGAAATAGGAAACAGGCAATTTATGTTTATGGTAGATTCAGGTGCAACCAAATCATGCATCATGGAGGGGAACTTTATTATCAGGTAAAAACGTGTTACATGCAGGGATTCTCTGGGGCTATTGCTAGAGTTCCATAGACTGAGGAGCTGGATATAAAAGTGGGAGGGGAGGTAGTATGCACCCCCTTGTTATATTCAGAGAGTTCCCTGTGAACTTGTTGGGTAGGGATCTGCTCAGAAATGTATCAGTCAAGGGGTAGTGTGTTCCACTCCAGGGATGTGTGCAGCTCAAGCAATGGTAATAATCAATGAAATAGTCAGTAGTAGATGGGGTTCCTGTGGTACCAGATATATATTTTTTTATGGTATTAAAGGTATTAGTAAATGCAGTGCCTCAGATTGTGACAAAGTGTTGACAAGTACTTACAGATTTTATTTTCCAACCCATGGTGCCACCCGAGATGGTGGCAGGGACAATATTTTCATTAGATTTGCAAGGACTCGTAGTGTCAGAAAAAGAGTAGTCCTGATTGGAACAGACCAGGACGGGTGCAAGTAAAATACGTTTACACCATGGTGAGTGGGGCGGTAAATCCACATTTCCCATTTACCCTTCCCCATTCCCATTTTTGCCACATAGGGCATAATGGGAGTGGGGAAGGCGCTAATTACGGCACCGTAAATTACGGTGCCGTAATTAGCACCAAGGCGGTTTAGCACCATGGATTTTAACGCCTGCTAAAAGCAGCCGTTAAAATTGGAATCAGGCATTAAGGGTTAACGACGGCGTTAATCCTTACCGCCTGGGTCGTAATGACCTCCATTATATGGTGATGGGTCATTAATAATTGACCAGGGGACGGGACGGAAACACACAGGGGCAGTAGTGGGACACGGTAAAGGGGGGGAGAAATAGTGACCACCCCTGTAGAAAGCGAGAACATGGTTTCATACACAGTAGTGCCTATATTGGACCATTTTTAACTGGGGAACTGATCAGCCCCAGTTTTAAAGGTCCATATGAGGTGGTGTTCTGTACTCCTCTCGATGTCCGTATGAAGGAGTTAGATATTGGGTGCATCTCTCGGATGTCCTAAGAGCACCCAAAGAAGAGACATTTTTGAGGATCCATGCCAGGGTGGTGTGCAGTGGCACACACCTGCTTTTTTTATTTATTTTTAAATGTTTTAATTTTTTCTTGCTTTTTCTATTGTCTGTTTTTTATTTTTTTTCATTTTTGTTTGTTGTTTTTTTGTGTTCTGTTTTTTTGGAAGGTCCAGGATCCGGTCGGCCCTGGTGGGAAAAGGGTATCTATCTCTGTCTGTCTCTCTCTCTGTCTCTCTCTCTCTGTCTCTCTCTGTCTCTCTCTGTCTCTCTCTGTCTCTCTCTTTCTCTCTCTCTCTCTCTCTCTGTTTCTCTCTCCCTCGCTCTCCCTCTTTCCCACTCTCTTCCTACCTCCCTCTTCCTCCCTCTCTCTTCTTTACTTTCTCTTTCTTTCTCTCTCTTTTTCTCTTTTACTCTCTTTCTTGATAACCTTTTTTCTCCTCTCCAGGAATAAGCAAAGATGGCTGACCGACCTCTCTGTTATGTAGGGATAATAATAAATAAAGATGTTATTTAGTCTAGAAATGTAGTAGTAATATGTTGTTTTGTATGTCACTGGTTGTGGTTGTTGGAATGGATGAAGTGATGTTTGTTATATGGGGTGGCCATATAAAGGGGGGGATGGACAGTTGGAAAAAATGCTAATATGTCTATAAAAAAGGAAATTCAAAATGTCTCACTTTTTGCCGGCCACCCCCACAAGATTTCTTAGACAAATTAAATGGGAAGTATGAATGATGTATGATTTACATAAGGTGTTGTGTTTTCACACTATTTCTGATGTCCAGAATGTAGAAACATTGAATAGCTAGTACTCTGATATGCGCATTGAAGGAAGGAAATCAATGAAAGATGTTACATGTGTGCATTTATCCCGCACACATCAGGGTCTCCTAAGGTTTTTAGGTCCACATCCAGTCTCAATTACAGAGGCACAATGATTGGCACATCTTGCACTATAAGGGATAAAGGGCACATTCCAGGCACACAGTGTGCAGTTGAGAAGGATTGATCTAGACCCAGCAATGGCAACATGAAATACCGCCAGTGGCTAAAAGTACCATATTTCTTCTTGGGAGGTTACTCAAATGACAATGACAATTGGCAGGGCACCACAGTGATGTGCCTGGCAGATATGCTGACCGAGTACGGCGGAGAAGTAATATCCCAAATAGAGACTATGTGTGCGCAGTATGGTCCCAACACATCACAATGCTTGCATGGATTGCAACAATGAAGAAGCCAGTGCGGATAGATAGGGCCAAAAAAATTAACTTTGTTTTAGCAACAAAGGAACACATCCTGGTGGCACAACCACACAGTGCAACCACACTCTTGTGATCCCTGGTATGACAAAAGGTACAGCAGCAGTGATGGATTACTAATGGGTTTGTGGCCGACAAGCCTACTTGCAACTCTTATCATCTTGGAGGGGCAAGTGTTCACTGGCCACCCTGCACTCAGTGCTGCTAGTAACCCTGGAAGGACATGTGAAGGGAGAAGAAATGCCTGTCAAGGTGCCAACAGCCACTCTAGCACCTAAAAGAAAAAGAAAGAAGCTTGCAGATCACACAAGAATTTGGTATTCTGCCAGAAAAAGGATGATTTCAAAGGCGGGGAAGAAAGAAAAGCTCAAACTGTCAAAGGACTGTATTCTGCACTGCTCAGAGGAATACTCGACAAGCATTGGATTTTTTTGCTCAGCAGAGACTTTCTTTTTAATCTTTTTTGGCACCTCGGGTACAAGCAGCTACTGCACTTTTCTACCCCCGGAGGATGCTGAGAATGTGTCACTAACCCACGTCATCAAGGCGGTGCACAATCTAGGTGTTCAAATGAAGGAAGATGGTGGAATTCAGAACACAGATTGGCTACCGCTTGCCTTTGATTGGGTCCTGTCATGGCTGAGGGCAGCAGTAAAAATACTGGTTCCTGTGTTCATGTTCTTCTTGGTTCTCTTCTACACGTGCCAATGGGGTCTCAGATGAGATGTTCCTATAGTCACTTATAGTGCAAAGATGATGGTATCAATTGGGGGACCTAAAACCTAAAACACCTTGCCATACAATAAACAGAGAAAATCAAACTAATATTTCTGGGGTTGTAGATATGTGGGGTGGAGATGAGTTTGTTTCCGTAGAAGTAATGGAAGAGGGGAATGTTGGGAAGGAGCCTTCCAGACTGTCCCAAGTGCTTTACAATTAGTCAAGAATTCTAAGCACTATAGCACTGTGAAAGCTTCTTTCATGCAAACATAATCACACAGAGGCATGGCCAGTCACTAAATAAAGATAGTTATTTGCATCTTATATTTCAATCCCAAGTATTAGTTGAATGAATTTGTAAAACGGTTGTACATTGTAAAAGAGCTTTGTTCAAAACACATGGTAAAAAGCAGGCTCTCTGCCAAAGAAGAATGTGCTAGAGCTAAGAATAGATCGCAGAGCTTGTGTGCGGTGTTGCATCACTGAGTCTAAAGGCTTGAACAGAGAACGTGGTTGACCAACTGGTCTTGTCAATCACAGGCCAATGGGGACGAAAAAAGATTCAAGGCACACAGAATACTATGGGAAAACAGGTTTTTTGAAGGAATTCCTGGACCAGATCAAATATAAGTTTATTGAGTTAAGTGCTCAGAGAATAGCGGGAAAATGTGTTTATGTATGAATGTTTAGTAAATTATGCTAAACTAGAGTGACAAAGTATTCCTGCTAATACAGCATTAATGTTAAGTAGAGAACATGACCATGCAACACTGGAGCCTCTGCAACATCCCTTGTATGGCAAAAGTGATACGTTTGGAGGAGCTCTGTGGGTATCCAGTGACTAACTGAAGACTATTTAAGCTGCCGGCCCAGGAGGAGTCTTCAGGAATTGGGAGCCAGCGATGACGATGACAGAATGCTGGTCTGAAATGGGAGAGTACTCTGCGATTTCCCCAAGCCTCATGATCTGCAAAGATTAAAGTCTTGTCATCACATGCAAGACAGTCTCATGACTTTTGATTCCCTAGAGGGGTGCATTTACTTTAGGGGTGCGCCCCTGGAAAATGGGGCTTGCTTTCAAAGGTGAGCTTCAGAATGTTGAACAAGAGATAGTTAAAATGTTTAAAGAAAGAGACAAGAGAGACAAAGAGCTTAATGAATGCCAAAAGCAAATGAGCGATATGCAAAATGTGATTAATAAGATGGGTGATGAAAACAATGACTTGCGTAAGGAGGCAGATCTGCTCCTTAAAAAGTGCAAGGATTTGGAACAGCAAATATGCACTTCATTGTCCGAGGACAAACGACAGGGCACCACATTCAATGGAATTGAGATGAATTATATTTCTACATGGAGAGATATTGCCCCAGTGCTGTGCCGGTGTCTGAACTTGGTTGTAGCGCCCTTGGGGGGGTTTTACACACCCATTGGGGGCCGCCACCAATCCCATACGCCTGAAAGAAGGGTTGAATCACAAAGTAGTGCAATCCCAAACATAGCACCAAGTAATCCTATCAAGATAATGAAATCAATCAAGGCTCTGATCAAACCATTCAAAAAAGGACGGGAGTGCTGAATAGGACCACTTAGAAGCGGTGTACGATATATTTAAAGCTCTCCATAGACCTAAGGAACAATATAGACAATACTTCCACTTAACTCTTGACGCACCCACAGCCAGTATCATCAGATTATTAAATGAACAGCAAAACATGACATGGACAGAGTTTGAAAAAGAGATTAGACATAATCTTTCTCCATTCCAGTCATTACCGGAGGCAAAGAAAGTTTCATACACGATTACGACTGGGCCAAATACGTCCCCTCGCCAATTTTTGCAAGATTTAAAAAGAGCTATTTCTCGCTTTGATGTATCTTTTGATCCCAATTCCAATGAGTTTAAAACTGCCTATTTCTATGGGTTGCAGAAAAACATATCACAGTTAGTCCGCGAATTTGATCTTGAGAAGTCCCTTGAGTGGATTGTGCACCAAAGTACAAAGCTATATGAAGTGCTATACTGTCAGGGTAGAGAGAGTGACAAAATGAAAGATACTAGACCAAAATCTAAAGAATCCTTGGCAACAGTAATGGACATCAGGTCAGCTAAAATGTCACTTGAGTCCGCTCAAAGTCCAGGCAAAAATAATGTGACACCCGAACAGAGGGGTAATCAACAGAGGATTCCGCCCTCTGCACCAATGTTTCAGTCACATGATCCAAGTCATAGGGAGAGCTACATTAGCCCTAGGTACTTAGGAGACAGGCCCCGGTCCGGATATCGGCCTGATATGTCAGGTATGAACAATAATCAGACTCCAAGCCAGGATCAAAGAAGTAATTGTCCCTATCAGACATTGGGGACAGAGACCAGATTTGACCCCATCACCATGATACATGGCAACCAGGATAGACCCCGGTATGTGGATCTATTTACTGAAAATGGGAATCAGCATAGGGGACAATACTCACATAATGAGAGACAGGACATGAGGCAGAGTATGAATTATGCCCCACGTCAATACAATCAATCACCGCCGACAGGGGATTACAACCAAAGGATAGGTACACCCCACTCCCCACCTCACATGAATCAAGAGTTCAGAAACAACTCCAATAGGAATCTCTCTCCTGAGAGATATCAGAATAGATTTAACCAGGGGGGGAATAACCAATATCAGCATGGGCCGCAGAGAGAAGAATCTAGAGAGATGGAAAGATTCCAGAGTCTCAAGGTCCAAGTGAAAATGTTGGCTGAAAAAATAGGAAAGCTCTGTATGGTTCAAAAACAGTCATCAAAGGAGGGGGCAGAAGGCCATAGTAGTGATCGGGTGGCTTCTGATAATAAGTGACTAAATATTCATGACACCTGCAATGATAAAATAACAGATTTCCGTGATGTGGTTTTGTATAATGACTCTGAGATGCCTAATGAATTAAAAATGAAAATACCGGCAAATGAAGATGAGGCAGAAATTGCAAATACATCTAAATAAAGAGGTTTGGTTTAACCTGGAGTTAAATCAAATGATGGAAATTTGCACAAATGAAAAAGGAAAACAAGAAAAAGATGTAATTCCAAAAGAACAAAGAGACAGATTTAAGAAAGACAACTCATGCATGATCAGGGAGTAAGTGTTGATGTTAAAACGCCCTCCCTAGACAATCAAGATGCTAATAAAATACAGTCAGGAAGAATAAGTACTCAAAAGGAGGGTACAGATCAGTCGCCTGAAGAGTTCTTTGAGCCACAGATTTTTGAGGAAGTTAAAAAGATTGGTACCATGCCAAATACCTACAAAAAATCCAAAATTAGAAAATGACAAGTTATTAGGTGATGTTGATACGCATATTCAGTTGGAGGATTGTAGTGCGAACTCTGCTGATCCCCGGATGGAAGGGCGAACAGTGGCCACACTCCAAAGGACATCTGAATATGGGGAGATGAGTAAGGTTTCTCAAATGGAAATGGACAGAAAGGACGGGAAAATGTCCTTTCATTTACCAATGTGCTTAGCCAAAAGTGTAAAAGGTCTGGGAAAAGTGAATCCTGAAATCAGTAACAATTCACACTTTTTGTGTGTGTTAGAGGAAGTTGAAGACAGGTATTATGCTCCCATTACTGTGGAAGAGAAATGCAATACATTTGCAATGATTGAAACAGGCGCACAGGCCACAATTATGTCCAAAGAATTGGTAAAAAGTATCAATGAAGGGAGATCGCCACATAATCAGATCACAGTGATGCAGAGTGAAGGCCCAGTACATAACTTTAACGGAGAGGAGGTGCCTATCGAGGGTGTCACCGAGGTTGACATAAAGATAGGAAAGCACAGAATGAAACAGGAAGTATTGATCACATCTATTTGTGAAATTCTATTTTTGATTGGACAGAATGCCTGAAAAGATTGTCTCCTCTCATAGATGGTGTAAATGGGGTACTGTGGTCTTTAACCAAAAAACCATTAAGGTCTAACAAAATAAAGTCACACAACAGCAGTGTAAATGAATGCCATACTGTTGCCAAATTGAATGATGCAGTGGAGGTGTACCTACAGAACAGCTGTGTGCCTAGTGTCACTAGGCTTTTGATGTGTCAGGATAAAATGCAAAGTAAAAAAGAAAAACAATCTGTGCAGATGTATTTGGATCCTAGGAATAAATGGCAAACTGAAATAGATGAACACACATTGTGCTTCTATTTAAAAGAGAAGAAATGCAAACAGAACACTATTCCTAAAGCAGACACAGAAAAACACATCATCACTCTTGCTGAAATACACATGGAAGATGAGCAGCCATGGATTCACATTGGTATAAATGGCCATTCTAAAATGATAAAAACCACTTCGGCGCTTGAACAGGAAAGGAGTTTTGTTAATGAGAAACTACTGCAGAGAATAATGGAAAGGGAGGAGATCCCGAAATTTAGAATTAAAAACCAATATATATCTGGTTTGGACAATCCAGATTTTGAAAATCGAATTGCAGGAAGATGCATGCTAAAGATTGACATTGGACAAAAAACCATCTACCACAATGTTTGGATAGTGGGCCTCATTACAACCCTGGCGTTGGACCATGGTGCTATTAGCACTATGGTCCATGCCGGATTCCGCCATGGTGGATGGAGGATTTACCGCCCCATTCCAAGGTTGGCGGGGCGGTAAATCCCCATTCACCATGGCCCCTTCCCCATTCCCATTTTTGGCCCATAGGGCTCAATGGGAATGGGGAAGGCGCTAATTACGGCACCATAAATTACGGTGCCGTAATTAGCACCAAGGTCCCTTAGCGGGTTGGACTTTAACGCCTGCAAAAAGCAGGCATTAAAGTGTGAATCGGGCGTTAAGGGTTTAACGGCGCCGCAGCCTTTTACGGCGCCGTTAACTCCTTAACGCCAGGGTTGTAATGAGGCCCAGTGAGTGGAACACAAAAGGATTTTATATGGGCAATGATATCATGCACAGAATGTGCATGGTGTTAGATTTACTTAACCAAAAAATATGGTCCCGACTAGGCGGGCCTGTGCCCGAAATTGAAGATAAAAGAAAGGCTTATCATTGTGCACAATTTTTCCCATATGCGATTGAATTACAGGTGAAGAAGGATGTTACTATCCCTGCATTCACCAAGCAGGTTGCTATAACACTAAAGTGCAAGAATGGACAGTAAGTGAAAGATTCTGATGCATGTGTGTGCTTGAATGAATCCATGAAACAGCAAGGCCTGGATTATGAATATACCCCATTGGTAGATGTTGGGGAGGGGTCCGTCAAAATTATGGTGAATAATAAAGGATGTCAGGATATTCATTTAGAAGAGAATTCTTTATTAGGAATGGCCATACAAAAATTACATTATACTGCAGATTTCAATAACATGGTGATTGGAAATATCCCTCAGAGATATGTGGATGCGCAGGGTGTCCTGTGTGAGTTGATAATCAATCTGTTTCTTCCAGAGGACACCCTTATTTTTTCCAGGTGAATCACCAAGTAGGTGTTTGTTTAGCACCGAGCAGGTTAATTTCACAATGTTGTGGTCGCTTGACCCTGTATGTCGAATTTCTAAAGTCTTCACCTGCGAGGAAATATTCCTTGAGACAAAAATGGAATCAAGGATCTGCCTTTCCTGCCCTCTTTTCCATGGGTTGTCAGCAGGATTGTCCCCCCTGGTGTTCCCGTTCAGGATGTCTGTTTCTAAGGATCAACTCCTCCCACCACGCTAGACCTCTTATTCCGGCTGGGCTCGCGATATGACCGGATTCCTTATCAGGGAAAAACAACAGTCGAAGCAGTGAAAGTTGAGATCTCTGCATAGAATTATGAATGGATCATTCCGTAGCTCACCAAGATTGTCTATGATGTCCATTATGGTTGCTGAAAATTGGCCTGACACCAGTGCCCTCGTGTTGAAATACAAATTCAGCAGAATCATTGCTCTTAACCTGTCAGAGTCTGACCTTTCAATTTCCATCGTTAGAACCTGGATTTACATGCTGATGTTTTCTGCCATATAGTATTTTCTAATTGGCTTCATGCTTAACTGCTATTAACAGACCTGACGATGGTCTTCCTTTCATGCCTTTAATTACAGGGTTAAGATGCATGGTATAGCATTCTAATACTGTGGTTTCCCTAAGCCAGGTTTCTTGCAGGCAAATGAAGTCATGGGCATCGTAAATTAAGATTGTGTTGTTGTTGTTGTTGTTGTTATTAGTGCATATTGTTAAACAAAACCTTTACACAGTATTATAAAACAAAAAGAAATGTATCAAGAGTACTTTATCAACAATTAGCAAATCATTAAAAGTTGTCATTTAGAATAATGTATACAGCATTATTATAAGTGATATAAAAAAAAGTTAATTTAAGGTTCAATACCTATAATCTCTAAAAATCTAAGTGTATCTAAACTCTTTAAAATGTGTTCTCAAAAGTATATTCCAGGGATTCATTAATTTTTGGCATTTCAACAATAGATGTTTCAAAGTTTCGATTTCCACATAACAAAACTGGCACTGGTTCAATGTTCCTTGTTTTACCTCCCTATTTGCTACTACTTCATTCATTGCCCATAAATGTAGGAAAAGCCTTAGAGAGTTCATATGTTTCCATTTACAAGGAAAATATTCCAAGCATTTCAGGAGCACATTTCATGCTTTCGATTCTTCCTGAAAATACACAAAATGTGCATACCTCTGGCATTCATCAATAGTCTTACACCAGACAGCTTTCCAGGCATTTAATTTTACTCAGTTGGGTCTATTAATTAATGCTTCCCAAGATGCACCAATTTCATCCAACCAGGTCATACATTGGATCTTTCATTTAGTCAGCAGTGTAGAATTGGGATCTTCTAATGCAGATGCCAAGATACCCAGGATTGAATTCTGGGGAACACTAATAATTTTCCTCCATTTTATAAAAAGTTGTAACGAAAGTAGACCAAGTTCATATCATAGGGTCTGTATCGCAGTGCTTGCTATTTTGTCCCAGTCAATATTATCTCCTGCTAGCTTCCATTCCAATCCATAGGAAAGCATTGGAACTATTTTCTGTTTGTAGAATAACAAAATGGTAGACAAGCAAAAGTGCCATATTTTTTATGCAGGATCAAGGCCTGTGGCGCTGCCATTTTGGCTTAGTCTTTATGTTTTCTCGGTAGGCCAGGTCGGATCCCGTCACACTTATTAGGAGGTTCACATACCTGTACTCAGATGTTACTATCAAAGATATACTTTAAATCTTCCAGGATAGGCTAGTCAGTTTCCTGCGACATCCTGAAAAAAAAATCATGATATTCGATTTCTTAATATTAATAATAAGATTATTCAATTTACAAAATTCACCTAGCATATTTAATTGTCATTGCAGGCCAATAGGTGTTTGGTCGATAAACACCAGATCGTCTGCATACAATAGTCATTGTACAGCAGTCCTTCCTTCTTTTGAAGTGAAGGATTGGGCCTGTTGGAGTTTATTGCCCAGGTTGTTTATGAATAAATTGAACAAAACTGCCACCAGAACACATCTTTGTTTGAATCCGTAAGTTGTATTTATCTGGCAAGTTAGATGTCCTTGTTGATTTATTCAAATTCGGATCATGGTCTCTGAGTAAAGGTCCCGTATAATCTCCAACAAATGTGCTCGGCTTCCCCACTTTCTCATTTTTTTACCATAAGATATCTTGGTGCACAGAATCAAAAGCTCATTTAAAATCAATGAATGCTAAGAAAATCGATTGGCCAGAGGTCAGCGATATATCCTTTATTACTGCTAAAGTCATTAAATTTAGGGCAGTTCCTAACCCAGCACGGAATCCCGATTGGAAAATATCAATTATTTCTTCTTCTCTCATCCATTTATGCAGGTCTCTTAATACCGATCTTGCAAATACCTTACCACTAATATCCAACAAGGATATTGTGAATACATGTATAGCCGTCTATGATAGGTGCTGTTAATAACCAGGTCTCTAGTAGGCAAAAGACATCCAAATCCACCAAATCCATCAAGGGGTTATCGTGTTTTTGTAAAAGATGCTTATAACCTCTGGCATTCCGGCTTCCAATTCATAGAGGTATTGCTTAAATTTCTTTGGTTGGCTAATTATTTCCTCTGTTCATTAATAAGGAGCCAGGCCCAATCTTCATTTCCT
The DNA here is from genome assembly GCF_040938575.1 of Ambystoma mexicanum. Taxonomy (NCBI): domain Eukaryota; kingdom Metazoa; phylum Chordata; class Amphibia; order Caudata; family Ambystomatidae; genus Ambystoma; species Ambystoma mexicanum. The sequence continues at coordinate 1,376,221,796 of NC_090922.1, forward strand.
TTATACTCTCTTTCTGATTGCTGAAATTCTATATGTCGGATAATCTGCTGGTCCTTCCAGGAGCAAGTTATTCTTAATAGGGTGCATTCGTCTATAAGATCCTCATTCACAGTGTGTGTAATCTGGCTGTTATTTTGCGTGTACAGATTTTCAGATACTGTTGAATAGAGTGGAGGTGGGCACTTAACTTGCTGTATTTCCCAGATGGAGACCTCAAAGATAATATAACCCAGTGCAAGAAGATCTGAACTAACGTTCATGATTTACTGTGTTACCAGGTTTGAGGCAATGTTAACGAATACCCGTTCCTGCTCATAGGAGGATACAAATTGAATTTGCTGAATATCTCGAGATAATATTTGACTTAGAGCAGGGATCATATGTAGTAAGGTCAGGACATTCAGTCTATTTAGATTTTTCAAATGTAGGTTCATATCTGATCTTTCAAGTAATTAATAATGAATTCCCTGTTATGACTGCCTCTCAGTCATTGGGTTCATAAAAGGATACACTGGGTATTCTTCATGGTTACTTTAATGGTATCTTCAGTTGCCATCAGATTACATCAGATCATCAGGAGATTAAGAGGAATCAGGACAAGAGCCCACTGGCTCCCACCACCCAGGCCTCATATCTAAACTGTCTGGGCTGGAACATATTAAACCACAAACATTCCCTCCTCACCATTCCACACTCACAGCCTACATACAACAGATGGCATCAGTCCAAGCACACCTCACACATACAGGAAGGAAGACCAACCCTAACATTCCCTTTATCGTGTCTGATGTATTTTTTATATTTCCCATCCTGTTTGATGTTTCTCTGGTGTTATGCACCTTTCCACTATTTGATGTTTCATAGTTTTTCTCATTTAAACCTAATGTCAGTAGAAAATACAGCCGGTCGTAGAAACTAGTATTTTACACTCCTTTGGTTAGAGACGAGTGAATAGTGAGTGGTCTCATTTCTATCTGTTGAGCTAGGCGTCTCCTCTCCAATGTTGAAGAGGAATTAACCGGTGAGATCGAAGAAAGCACCAGTAATTGCAGATCTTTCAGTCGTAAATATGGAATGACAGGAAGTTCTTCCCCATCTGAGTGAACCGACAGTTCTGTTAAGTCAACTGATGAGTTTATAATAAAATTTTGCAGTTTTGTGATTGAATCATAGATGCAGCAAAACAATTGGTGCAGAGGGTATAGATCTTATATTTTTCTTCTTCTTTCTTTTTAAACATTTTGACTTCACAATAGTTTTATTTTGGGTCATACGTGGGATTTCCACATTTCAAATACAAAGTTTTGATGACACATGAAACATTTTTCTTTTGCCTCTTACTTTTTTCAATTTCCTTATCATTTTTTGCAGCCCCCATTTCTGTTTTTTCTTCTGAAATATTCATTCAGGTTCGGGTTCACATCAGCATCATCAGAGCCCCGCAAATACATTGTAAGGTAAGTATGGATAAGAGGGGTGATATATGAAAATCCCTTCTCCCGATGGCTGTGTCTGGTTTACACCATCATGATAGTTTCTTGATAGTTCTAGATTACAGATAACTTGATGGTCATTGCTTATATCTAAACAGATCTTTGAGGTTGATTTTGACAATTTTTCATCAATTAATAATACTTTTTGCATCAGCACTGTGAGCAGATATGTTTGAGCTGTAATCTTTATATTATAATGGTCATATATGTTTCAGCAGCATGGTAAGTGATGTATTCATTGCAGTAAGTGTTGAATCAATACGTGTAGCGATTGGATTCATCAACCAGAATGATCGTCTTGGGGTCAGCTGAGCAAACAAAATTGACGATGGTGATAATAAATCTGATAGATCCGGAGGATTTTGATGGAATGTTGGAGATGCAAATAATGTTGCACTTCCGCCTGAGTGAACAGGGGAGTGCACTAGATCTTTCACAGGTTCTTCGGAAGTATTGTTTTCCTTGTCATAGAGTAGTTGACTAGATGCCAGGGAAGTTGGCAGCACAAATACTGAGTCAGTACTAAGTATTGTTGAGCTATTTAATATGACTTACTCATAGTCTGGCGTAGATCGCTTCATTTGGGAATGAAGTGTAGCCTGATTTTGTACTTCATGGACTTGTGCAGCAGTAGTATTTAGACATATAGAGGTTTGATCTATTAACTCAAGTATGCAATGCCTGTGGGTCCAGATTTAAGGGTTCCTTGTGCAGGGACCCATTTCCTCATTCAGGTATCAGACTACCAGTAACCAGGACCTCCAGGTTATCAGTTATTGCACAAGAGCCGAATCTGGGATCTCAGCAAAGGAAATCAACTGCTCAGTGGGGCAGGATATCATGCTTGGGGTTGGGCAGTTAGGGTGCTTAGTTGTCAAATCAGCTTTTTTCTCTTAGGGTAGTGCTGAAAGAGACTTCTTGGGGCCCACATATAATTGGATGTCCTTATCTTAGATGGAGAGAGGGGTGGCCCCTTTTATAGCAGGTCGCAATGTCAAGGGGACTACCGGCAACCAAACTCTTGGTTGTCAAAAGGGTGAGGCTTTATTTATTTTTGGCATGGTTGACTTCAAGGTATATGGGAAAGACATTAATTGGTCAAAGACAATAATGTGAAGCAAACAAAGGAATGTATCAGTAATGATTTAAACAGCCAATAGAGCTGGTATCTATGTGGCAGTAGATAATTGACTGACCACTAAAGGGAATCAAAACAGTTTGCTAGCTAATCAGCCAAAAAAAGAGTACAGATCAAACAAGTGGATGGGATCTATTATCACTTCTCCACAAGATGCAGTGAGGTGCTGTAGTCATCCCAATGACCCAGCTTCTAATCAATAGTGCAGGAGGGGCAGGGGATTGGAACACTGCTAAGAATCTGCAGGTCCCAGAAGGCAAACTCTGCAGTATGTTGTGAGTTTCAAAGTCAGCTCCACCAACACTATGGGCCGTTTGCAGTAATATTGTATATAGTTGCAGTGGGAGTAAGGTTTGTTTAGAAAACAGCAGCTGTTTGTAGTAAAAAAAAAATATATCATACTGCAAATTTCCATTTGGTAGGGCACTCAGTTGTGAAATGGGCCGGATGCAAGGTTGCCGGTGCTCGCTGAAAAACTATCAGGCTGTCTTCACCACTGCAAAGTACCACAGCTTTTATGGGCAAGTAATTAAAATGTAGGGGCAACCAATTAGTTACAATGAGATGGATACATCCTTAAAGCACAAAATACTCTGTGAGTCAGCTTAGATATTCATACAGTTTATGCAGGATGGGGGGCTATGGGATTACTCAGAGAACCCACACTCCCCTTACTACCTCAAAAAAAGTTTATTCAAATCTAGTTGTTCTTCACTTAAGCGTGAATTGTCATTTAGGCGATCTGCTGCATGTCATCATAAGCATACATGACCATTAAAATAAACAGTAGGAGCTTTGTGCTTTGTCCAAGTGGCGGGCATAAAACAGGTCACAGGAAGGGTGACAAGCATGATAATTATAGTTGTAGACGATTTACCTCGATAAACTTGATTTCTGGACCGGCATTATGAACATTCATGTGTGGGGTAGACCGGGTCCAATCTACAGGTGTTTCCCTACTTGCGGAGCACCAGAACACTGAAAAACTTTCTACACTTCGCTGCGTAGCAGTATTTTATACGCCCTTGTGTGGTGAAGGGGACAGGCACGCAGCCCCAGCTTTCCTGCTTCCAGCCAGGTGTAGCAGAGTTCAAATGGTCCATGGCAAACATCGGAACACTTTCCACACTTTCTACAAAATGATGTCTCTCTTTCCAAATAGGTGCATACATCCTCTTATGTTCCAGCTGCACATAGAGAAGTCTTTTGGAACAGTCTGGTTGTGCAGTTATGATCTTGTGCAGTTCATGTCGAGGGCGGCCACCAACCAATTCCAATTGTCTTCTTCCTCGATATGTCTCCAGTTCAACTTGTTGCTATAACTCTCACAGGCTTCCTGGCGGTCCTTCGCTGTAATCGCAAATTGAGCTGTCTTAATTTTAGATGTCTCTGCTGGTAAGATTTCCACCTCTTGATGTTCAATAAAGCATGCAGACTGTGCCCTAGTCTTGTTCCAAGTTTCCATTTGGCGTGGAGAAGATGTTTCAAGTTTGCAATTATTGCTTTGGTGCCCCATTGTTCATTTTGACTAGGGGTCCAGAAGGTCGAAGCCCATCGTCAGAAGTGACAGTGATTCGTCCAGCAGTAGTTGTTTCACTGAATTGCAAAACAAGTAGGTAAGCACCTTGTCCAGCCATTTTTCTTTGAGAAAAAGTCATTAATTCTCATGTCTTCGGTTGTGATTAGCCGTAATTTTGGAATATGATGGAGAAGTCTCAAGACGTTTGCCCTATTCAGGATTAATCCATCATCGTGGTGTAAGATGCTTTACAAGAGCAAATTAGGTCTTTCTTCAAATCTTTCTCTGTGGTCATCTCTCAAGGTGACCTTGGATCTATAACTCTTGTAGTTTTGGTTACAAGACGATCTGCATTTGTTCAACTGGTCCTTCCGTCTTTGCTCTAAGGTTCTAAATGGAGGAGATGGACAGCTGTTGATATTAAACCCTCGATCATTGATCAAGGCCCCTAACCGAGTTGACTCTGATTTTTCGCTGGTGTTTTTTTTTATTAAGGTTTATCTGAGGGGCTCCTAGTCCTGGTTGACATATCATAGGTGTTGGTTGTTCAGCTGGTGGATAGTAACGGTTTGAACCCCAGTCTTTGCTGTGTTTTGCTCAGTAATAATATCAGTGATTTCCCTAGAGCGCTTGGATTGAGTTACTGAGCTCGCCACTTCTTTGTGTACTTCCCATGCTGTTTCTCTGAGCCCTTGTTCAGGGATTGTTTCGGGCCTGTGGTTGGTTTTTTGACATGCCACCAAGGCCTTCCTCTGCTGCTGCACCGTTCGTCTCTCTTCCAAAGTTAGAAATGGCGGGTCTGTTCTTAAAGTCTTCTCCCCTGTTTCCACTGCCCCATGGTTTGGTATACACACTCGCAACGGGGGGTACCTTGTTGCGCCCTTTGCTTTGTAATCATTGGCATTGTCCGAAGCCTTGTCTGGCTTTTTCGTTACTTTTTCTGGTCCTCCTCCATGGTTGTTAATCTGCCCTCCTGCCAACCAGAGCAGAGCTCGTTGAGTCCAGTTCACCATCTGTGGCTTCAGAGCAATAGTGTTCCTCGCTGTCTCCCATTGTGTGAACGGAGAGGTCTAGTAAGTCATCTTCAACGTCGATACTTATGATGAGTGACCCCTGTGTTTTTTCTTTACAAGAGACTTTTTTGGATTTCCCCTGGTCCATTGTTTGCTGACTCCAGGGTTAATGACCTGTCCAGGGTGGCCAGTTTTTCTTTCACTGGTAATGCCAAGTTTGTATTTTTTGCCGACCCCAGGGCAGACATCCTGCACAAGGTTATGGCTTTTTCTTTTGCTGGTAGTGTCAGATTTCTAATGAAGGATCATCTATTGTTTGATGCCGGCTTGCTTGACGTTTTTATGTTCTTAGATTTATTTAGGGCCATCTTTTTAATTTGCAGCCTACTTGTGTTTTTCTTTAACTCCTTTGTGTTGTGCACTTGTTCCGATACAATTCCGGTACAATTCCCCCAGGGCTCTGCCTTGATGTTTTGGACTTTTTTTCCAAATATGTCAAAGGTGTTGACCTGTTTAGATGTGTTCAGAACATCTAAGGTGGGCCCATTCAACGCTCCCTTTGCAGGAGCGTGTGTTGTTGTTACATTTATGTCCATGTTTGATGTTGTAATCTCTACTGCTTCATACCCAATCTCTAGGTCCTTCGTGCAATCGTTCCTTTTGTTATTTATTATGCCTTTTTCTTGCAGACTTGAGATGTCCTGCGTGGGCATGTGGGATATATTGACCCACTCAGATGTGCTTTACCACATCACTTTGCTGCATTTGTGCAAGAAACAGCAAAATGGCTGCGCTAACTCCAGGATCTCAAAATTGCATTTTTACAACCACCAAAAAAAAATGGCTGCATCACCCTGCCACTCACATTTCAGGTGGGGATGAACACAGTACACACCACAGGAGTGTGCCAGTGTGCTCTGCTACGTTTAACATTGAATTAAGTGAAATAGGCAACATTGCCTTGCTGAAAAACTCAAAATTCCCTTTAAAATGACACCTTTTCCAACCTTTAAAAATGCTGTTTTGAGGCTAAATCCATCAATGTACTATGAAACAGCTGTGATTGAAAAGGCCCGGCCATGCCCAGGAGAAATCATTGTGCATTAGCAAAACCATGTCTAGTTCCTGAATGACAGGCCCAGTCATCTTAGCTTGGAAAGAAATCAACCAGCGACTTTGTTGCCAAAACCTTGAGACCATCTGCTAGCCATGATGGCATACAAGACCAGATGTATGAAAACCAGCTACCATCCTTTTTTGTCCGCTTCGCTTCTTCTTCCATCTTCGGATGCATCTTGGCCAAATGCGATACTGCTTCTGATAGAGTGCCATTATCTTTGTCATTTGCAGGAATGAACATGCAGCAGGAACTTCCAATTTTTGCGCAAACTCCTCCTTCCATCACAGTTAGGAAGTCCAGCATGCATCTGTTCTGCAAGGCTACCATTCTTATTGCCCTTAGTTCTTCCTTTATTGCATTGAATCCGTTCACTGTGGAGTTGATCGTCATCATCAGCTCCCAACTGGTTATCTAAAGCCATTTCACATTTTCATATGCTTGTACTCCTGGATGTATTACAGAGGAAAAGAACATGGCTGCTCTACTGAACAATCTGTGAGATGGTGGGATGTCGCTTAGTGCTGTTTCTGATTTACCACAGAGGTAATTTCCTGTGCGTGGTTCTACTTGTCTTTTTATTCTCATCAGTGTCTTTTCTGGGGGAGTGGCACACTGGGATGTGCTGCCAATTTGTTCCAGAGACCTTCTTCTTCTTCTGTTTCCTTCGTCCATCTTGGGGAGGTTTTCCATTTTGAGGTGTTTCTGCGGTACTACCCGGGAGGGTACGTTGATGTGTACCAGAGTACATACTCCACTCCATGATCTTGGTAGACTGTGATATGCTTTCGCTCCGCAGGCCCAGTAGTGGTCCATCAATACTACTGTCCCTGCACCCCCCTCAGGAAGCTTTACTATTCTTTTACAAGCTTCATTCATTCCTACATCAACATCTCCATCATGCTGGTAACATAGCATGGGGGATGCAACAGGAATTATTGTTATTGGCTCCTCCTCTTCGTCCAACCATGTGAGCAGTGCCGCACTCTTTGCCCACTCCTTGTAGCATTTGTCATTTTCTTATTGTACCGTCATTACTGGGGACTTTGCCAACGTCAATATCTTGCTTCCCACTACTCCATCCGCCCACCCATTCTTCGTGTACACCTTGTCGCAGATCAGTATCAGCGGCCTTTCCCAGCACCCCAGTACACCTTCTATCTCTCTTGCGCTCCACTTACATGGCAGATAGTTCAGTGTCACTTCTTTTGTTTCTCCTTTGTCTGGTCCGTCTGTTGCGTACTGTAACCCTTCAGTTAGCTGCCAATAGTTGTCAAACATCGGTAGTGTTTTGATGAGTTTATCTTCGTATGGGTATGTTGACCTTAACTTCCACCTTAGTGTTCCCGTTTTACCTTGGACTCGTCCTCGTGTTTGAAAAAGCGCTAGATATAGGAGGCACTCTGCTGTGGACGCTGGCACTTCAGTTGCCACAAATGTTCGGGAGGCGCTCATGGCATACGGGATCAACAAGCATATACGTAACAGTTGTCCTTTGTCGTGTCCTTACCAATTTTGAACATGTGGTTATACCACATGTTGTTAGAGACGTGTGCAGACTCTGTAAGATATGTGTTGACCCCGTGTATATCAATAGAAACACTATGTTTACCTCTTCTTATGTTTTTTCCCGTGCTACCCATACCACCTGACACAGTGCTCCTTGCAGCTGAAGTAGGGGAAATGTTAGTATTGGGTTTTGCGGTTGCATGCAAAGCATAGTAGGCCTGCCAGACAGCGGCAGTTATCAGTCCAGTGGTCGAAAATATCCCCAACATTTCAATTACAATTGTTGCGTCCTCTGGCATGTTGACCTTACCTTTGCTGCCGTCTTGCCGCTACTTACTTGAGATGATATAGGCGCCCGCCTGAAAATGTCTAAAATTCTGCGTTATTACAGTTAGTACTTGTAACTTTAGCCCTGCGTATAAAATAGTCGTTCAATGCCCATGCAAAAAGCTCCTCCCACATCCGCCTAACTGCTCCATCTCTCAGAGCAGGTAGGGCTGCGTGGAGGTGTGAATCTGAGTGCACTATAAATTGTATAAATGCGTTGTAATACACGCGTGGCTGCCTGGGCCTGAAGTATTTTGGTCTTTTAATTCTGTGTATAAATTGGTGTGATAGTGCTTCTGGATGGTCGTTGGGAGGCAACATTTAAGCCTGGGCAGTGATGGATGTGTTTTTATCATATATTTTCATACAATACTTACAATGCGCGATGCCTACATGTGTGAGACAAAAAAGAGAAGAGAACATGCACGTGTTTACACAGTGTTGTGCATATTTGCCAATATCTTTATCAGCGTTTGTTCTGTATCAATTTTTGTTGGATCCTTTTAATTTACACTCCACTGCCTTATTCCGATATCACCATCACATTTAAATCATTATCAGTTAGTGCAGTGGGGACATTTTGTCTCTGTGATCTCCGCAGCATAGGGTGTGCTGTGTCCTGTGGCCCGTTTATGTCCTTTGGTGTATCTGGCGCCTGTGGTATGTCTTTTTCGTCATCTGTTGTTGCTGTTGCTGAAGTGTTGGCCCTGTCGCTGGGATGTGCTGCCAATTTGTTCCAGAGACCTTCTTCTTCTTCTGTTTCCTTCGTCCATCTTGGGGAGGTTTTCCATTTTGAGGTGTTTCTGTGGTACTACCCGGGAGGGTACGTTGATGTGTACCAGAGTACATACTCCACTCCATGATCTTGGTAGACTGTGATATGCTTTCGCTCCGCAGGCCCAGTAGTGGTCCATCAATACTGCTGTCTCCGCACCCCCCTCAGGAAGCTTTACTATTCTTTTACAAGCTTCATTCATTCCTACATCAACATCTCCATCATGCTGGTAGCATAGCATGGGGGATGCAACAGGAATTATTGTTATTGGCTCCTCCTCTTTGTCCAACCATGTGAGCAGTGCCGCACTCTTTGCCCACTCCTTGTAGCATTTGTCATTTTCTTATTGTACCGTCATTACTGGGGACGTTGCCAACGTCAATATCTTGCTTCCCACTACTCCATCCGCCCACCCATTCTTCGTGTACACCTTGTCGCAGATCAGTATCAGCGGCCTTTCCCAGCACCCCAGTACACCTCCTATCTCTCTTGCGCTCCACTTACATGGCAGATAGTTCAGTGTCACTTCTTTTGTTTCTCCTTTGTCTGGTCCGTCTGTTGTGTAATGTAACCCTTCAGTTAGCTGCTAATAGTTGTCAAACATCGGTAGTGTTTTGATGAGTTTATCTTCGTATGGGTATGTTGACCTTAACTTCCACCTTAGTGTTCCCGTTTTACCTTGGACTCGTCCTCGTGTTTGAAAAAGCGCTAGATATAGGAGGCACTCTGCTGTGGACGCTGACACTTCAGTTGCCACAAATGTATGGGAGGCGCTCATGGCATACGGGATCAACAAGCATATACGTAACAGTTGTCCTTTGTCGTGTCCTTACCAATTTTGAACATGTGGTTATACCACATGTTGTTAGAGACGTGTGCAGACTCTGTAAGATATGTGTTGACCCCATGTATATCAATAGAAACACTATGTTTACCTCTTCTTATGTTTTGTCCCGTGCTACCCATACCACCTGACACAGTGCTCCTTGCAGCTGAAGTAGGGGAAATGTTAGTATTGGGTTTTGCGGTTGCATGCAAAGCATAGTAGGCCTGCCAGACAGCGGCAGTTATCAGTCCAGTGGTCGAAAATATCCCCAACATTTCAATTACAATTGTTGCGTCCTCTGGCATGTTGACCTTACCTTTGCTGCCGTCTTGCCGCTACTTACTTGAGATGATATAGGTGCCCGCCTGAAAATGTCTAAAATTCTGCGTTATTACAGTTAGTACTTGTAACTTTAGCCCTGCGTATAGAATAGTCGTTCAATGCCCATGCAAAAAGCTCCTCCCACATCTGCCTAACTGCTCCTTCTCTCAGAGCAGGTAGGGCTGCGTGGAGGTGTGAATCTGAGTGCACTATAAATTGTATAAATGCGTTGTAATACACGCGTGGCTGCCTGGGCCTGAAGTATTTTGGTCTTTTAATTCTGTGTATAAATTGGTGTGATAGTGCTTCTGGGTGGTCGTTGGGAGGCAACATTTAAGCCTGGGCAGTGATGGATGTGTTTTTATCATATATTTTCATACAATACTTACAATGCGCGATGCCTACATGTGTGAGACAAAAAAGAGAAGAGAACATGCACGTGTTTACACAGTGTTGTGCATATTTGCCAATATCTTTATCAGCGTTTGTTCTGTATCAATTTTTGTTGGATCCTTTTAATTTACACTCCACTGCCTTATTCCGATATCACCATCACATTTAAATCATTATCAGTTAGTGCAGTGGGGACATTTTGTCTCTGTGATCTCCGCAGCATAGGGTGTGCTGTGTCCTGTGGCCCGTTTATGTCCTTTGGTGTATCTGGCGCCTGTGGTATGTCTTTTTCGTCATCTGTTGTTGCTGTTGCTGAAGTGTTGGCCCTGTCGCTGGGATGTGCTGCCAATTTGTTCCAGAGACTTCTTCTTCTTCTGTTTCCTTCGTCCATCTTGGGGAGGTTTTCCATTTTGAGGTGTTTCTGTGGTACTACCCGGGAGGGTACGTTGATGTGTACCAGAGTACATACTCCACTCCATGATCTTGGTAGACTGTGATATGCTTTCGCTCCGCAGGCCCAATAGTGGTCCATCAATACTGCTGTCCCCGCACCCCCCTCAGGAAGCTTTACTATTCTTTTACAAGCTTCATTCATTCCTACATCAACATCTCCATCATGCTGGTAACATAGCATGGGGGATGCAACAGGAATTATTGTTATTGGCTCCTCCTCTTCGTCCAACCATGTGAGCAGTGCCGCACTCTTTGCCCACTCCTTGTAGCATTTGTCATTTTCTTATTGTACCGTCATTACTGGGGACTTTGCCAACGTCAATATCTTGCTTCCCACTACTCCATCCGCCCACCCATTCTTCGTGTACACCTTGTCGCAGATCAGTATCAGCGGCCTTTCCCAGCACCCTAGTACACCTCCTATCTCTCTTGCGCTCCACTTACATGGCAGATAGTTCAGTGTCACTTCTTTTGTTTCTCCTTTGTCTGGTCCGTCTGTTGCGTACTTTAACCCTTCAGTTAGCTGCCAATAGTTGTCAAACATCGGTAGTGTTTTGATGAGTTTATCTTCGTATGGGTATGTTGACCTTAACTTCCACCTTAGTGTTCCCGTTTTACCTTGGACTCGTCCTCGTGTTTGAAAAAGCGCTAGATATAGGAGGCACTCTGCTGTGGACGCTGGCACTTCAGTTGCCACAAATGTTCGGGAGGCGCTCATGGCATACGGGATCAACAAGCATATACGTAACAGTTGTCCTTTGTCGTGTCCTTACCAATTTTGAACATGTGGTTATACCACATGTTGTTAGAGACGTGTGCAGACTCTGTAAGATATGTGTTGACCCCATGTATATCAATAGAAACACTATGTTTACCTCTTCTTATGTTTTGTCCCGTGCTACCCATACCACCTGACACAGTGCTCCTTGCAGCTGAAGTAGGGGAAATGTTAGTATTGGGTTTTGCGGTTGCATGCAAAGCATAGTAGGCCTGCCAGACAGCGGCAGTTATCAGTCCAGTGGTCGAAAATATCCCCAACATTTCAATTACAATTGTTGCGTCCTCTGGCATGTTGACCTTACCTTTGCTGCCGTCTTGCCGCTACTTTCTTGAGATGATATAGGTGCCCGCCTGAAAATGTCTAAAATTCTGCGTTATTACAGTTAGTACTTGTAACTTTAGCCCTGCGTATAAAATAGTCGTTCAATGCCCATGCAAAAAGCTCCTCCCACATCCGCCTAACTGCTCCATCTCTCAGAGCAGGTAGGGCTGCGTGGAGGTGTGAATCTGAGTGCACTATAAATTGTATAAATGCGTTGTAATACACGCGTGGCTGCCTGGGCCTGAAGTATTTTGGTCTTTTAATTCTGTGTATAAATTGGTGTGATAGTGCTTCTGGGTGGTCGTTGGGAGGCAACATTTAAGCCTGGGCAGTGATGGATGTGTTTTTATCATATATTTTCATACAATACTTACAATGCGCGATGCCTACATGTGTGAGACAAAAAAGAGAAGAGAACACGCACGTGTTTACACAGTGTTGTGCATATTTGCCAATATCTTTATCAGTGTAACGCTCACCTGATTGCCGTAGAGGCGCCGGTCTTGACTGGGCGTATACCGTATCTTCAAAGGTGATGTGTAACACACGGCTGGCTCTTTGGGCTGGACCTCTGTGCACTGTATGTCTGACTCGAAGGGTAAGATGTCTGCAGATAGAAAATATGGGATTAAGGAACTGGGTTATTGAATGTCTCTCTCTTTTTCCCTTTCTCTTCTCCTGTAGAACCCCAAAGGTTAACGCTCTCACCTTAGGTAAGTGAACGCCGTGCTCTCCATCTGCCTCGGGGCAGGGTGCTGTAACCAGTTTCTTCACTGGATAAAGGGAGCAGGCCTCTTGACTTCAGAGGACTGCTGTCCATCGTATACTGCACGAACTGTAAGTTTCGAGTAATTCTAATGTCTTTAAAGTCTTTAGTAATGATGTTTCTTGTTTTGCAAGGTTCCAGCGATGGCGAATGACGGGCTGAAGTGAGTTGAAGATGGAGCCCGTGTGATGAATAGAAGCGCCTGGAAGCACGTAAGTAAGCGCTTGTTGCCTGCTTCACGATGCGCTCTTACTGTCTTTTTATTTTGCAGATACAAGTTCGGAGCGGCTGCAGGGTGCCGGAATACCCACTGGGTTAGATGTGGAAAGGAGTAATGGCACGTGAGTATTAAAGTTCCCCAATGTCTTTAAACGCACCTTGTTTTGTCTTTCAGATGCGGGATGCAGCGCCGAAGGCCTCCGGAGTGTGCAAAGAGTTGGTAAGCTTTTGTCTTTCAGATGCCGGAATGCAGTGTGAAGACCTCCGGAGCGCACGAAGAGTAGGTAAGCCTTTGTCTTTCAGATGCCGGAATGCAGCGCGAGGCGTTGGTGACAGCCGATGGACCAGGTAAGTGAAGAGCTGTCACTGAAGACCGTAAGGCTAACCTGTTCTTTCTTGTCTTTGTAGGTGTTGCTGAAGACTGGATTCAGGATGGTAAGCCTTTTTCCTTAGGCCCAGGATCAGATGCAGAAGACACGATGAGCGTACTGCTGCAGAGGATGCAGAATAACGCAAAGCAAGATTCATCCATCGGGTGTGGTTTAAATAGCCTCCTGTAGTGCTTAGGTCTCTCCTTCCACAGCCACGCCTAGGTAAGAAAAGAGTTCCTGCTTTCCAGAAGAGTTCCAGTGTTCTGAATCTAGGGAGTGGCTCCTGCCCCACCCAACAGGAAAAGTAGTTCCAAACAGAAGAGGATCAGAGGCTCAACTGGCAGGCAAGTAAGCAGCATGGTCTGCTGCAGGTAAGTCCACCCAAGCATTATGAGCCCGGCGCTTCCAGCGCTGGGACTGGGCATATTTATGAGCCTGGTGCCACTGGCGCCAGGACTGGGTCCAAAAGGTCCCAATTGGGACTGGTTGGCACTCGGAACCTGGGTTATGGATCTGCTTCCAAGGGAGTTGGGAAAACCCTGACCTTTTGGAAGCAGAGATCATGACAGTACCTCCCCTCAAGGCCCCTCCCAAACCGGGCTTCTCCGGGGGTTTTGGCTTGTCAGGAAATGTTCGGTGAAATCTTTTGATTAGGCGAGGAGCTTGGACATATTCAGCAGGTTCCCAGGATCTCTCTTGGGGGCCGTAGCCTTTCCAGTCAATTAGGTAAAATAGTTTAGATTTGGAGATCTTGGAGTCCAGAATGCTTTTGACTTCAAACTCGAGTTCTCCATCAACTAGGATAGGTTTTGGAGATTTAGTTAGTCGGGTTTGAGGTTGCACGGGTTTTAATAGAGAGACGTGGAAGACCGGATGTATCTTCATGTGCGGGGGCAAGTCCAACTTGACCGCTACTGGGTTTACTATGGTAGTGATGGAATAGGGACCAAGGTATCTTGGGTTGAATGTGCGTGGCCCTTTTAGAGGTAGATATTTGGTGGATAACCAGACTTGATCCCCTACTTGATATTGAGGGGCTTCCTTCCGATGTTGATCTGCTCCTTTCTTGTATTGTTCTTTAGCCCTTTGAAGGTGAGAAACAGCTTCCTTAAAGGCTTGGGTGATTGTAGAATGCAGGTAGTCTACTGCTGGTGTTTCAAGATCTTGGAGGGGATCCAACTCCGAGGTTCGAGGGTGACTGCCGTACAAAAGAAAAAACGGGGTTTTCCCAGTTCCCGAATGGACAGAGTTATTGTAGGCATATTCGGCTATCCAAAGGATGTCTTTCCAAGTTTTTTCAGTTTGTTGCAGCATGCAGCGTAAATACTGTTCCAGAGTTTGATTGGTCCTCTCGGTTTGTCCGTCGGTCTGAGGGTGGTGACTGGTCGATAGTCTCACATCAATTTGAGCCGACCGACAGCAACTTCGCCAAAATGAGAAATAAATTGACTACCTCGATCCGAAATTAGAACCGAAGGAAAACCGTGCAGTCGGACGATGTTTTTGAGAAATTCTCGGGCCAGAGTTGCTGCTGTTGGCAAGCCTTTGAGCGGAATGAAATGCGCCATCTTGGAGAATAAGTCCACGATTACTAGAATCGTATTGTATCCGGAGCATGGAGGTAGATCGGTGATGAAGTCCATTTAAAGCGTATGCCAAGGGCGAGGTGGGATGTCAATAGGGCGTAAGAGGCCTGCTGGTCTTTCCTTTTGACTCTTGTTTTGGGCGCATACTCCACAGGACATTATAAAGTCTCTGATATCTTTTTTCCAAGACGGCCACCAGAAGTAGCGCTTGATCTTTTCTGAGGTCTTGGCCATACCGGGATGTCCTTCCATTAACGAATCGTGATAACAAGAGATTACTTTTTTCTGTAAATCTGTGCTGGGTAGGTATAATCGTTCTTGGAAATACAATAAGTTGTCCTTTACTGCAAAGTCCTTTCCCTGCAGATGCCAATTCTGTATGTCTGCTGGAGTTACAAGTTGCCTGGCTTTATCCTTAACTTCCTCTATGGATTCTGTGGCGATTACACCCAGAATTCTTTGTTCGGGAATGATTGGTACAGGTTTAGGGTTGATCAAGTGTTCTTCCACTCCCATCCTAGAAAGGGCATCAGCTTTACCGTTCTTTGTACCAGGTCGATAGGTAATTATGAAGTCAAACTCGGCAAAGAATAATGCCCAACGGAGTTGTCTAGAGGATTGGGCTTTTGCGGTTTTCAAATATTGCAGGTTTCGGTGATCCGTAATCACAGTAACAGTGTGTCGGGCCCCCAGCAGATAATGCCGCCAAGCCTTAAAGGCAGACTTGATAGCCAGAAGTTCCTTGTCAGTAATCGTGTAATTGATTTCAGGAGGCGAGAATTTGCGGGACCAAAATGCCACGGGATGCAACTGATTGGTTACTGGGTCCTTTTGTGATAGAACTGCCCCCATGGCAAGGCTTGAAGCATCAGTTTCCACGATGTAGGGGAGTTCGGGGCGAGGGTGTTTTAAGATTGGTGCAGAGATAAATTTAGTCTTCAAATCCTGGAAAGCTTGTTCCGCCTCGGTACACCATTCAAAACGTTTTTTTTTTTTTAACAAGGCAGTGATGGGCTGGACTATTCGAGAGAATTCGGGGATAAACCTGCGGTAAAAGGTAGCGAAGCCTAACATGCTTTGCACACCTTTTACGGAGGATGGTGATGGCCATTTGAGAACTGCATCGACCTTCTTTGAATCCATACCACTCCGCCAGGTGATAATATGAATCCCAAGAATTCAACTTCAGTCACGTTGAAAACACATTTTTCCAACTTAGGCAAAAGTTTGTGTTGACGCAATCTTTCGAGGACCATTTTCACGTGTTTCCGATGTTCAGATTCCGATGAAGAATAAACGAGGATGTCGTCAATGTAAACAACAACACACACATCTATGAGCTCTCTGAGGACATCGTTCATAAAATATTGAAAGGCGGCCGGGGCATTGCAAAGTCCGAAGGGCATGACCTGATATTCAAATAGCCCATACTTGGTGCGGAAGGCCGTCTTCCATTCATCGCCCACTTTTACTCGTACCAAATGGTAAGCTCCTCTAAGATCCAGCTTTGTATATATGCATGCTTTTCTGACTTGGTCCAGGAGTTCAGGGATCAAAGGTAACGGATATCTATTCTTAACGGTGATCTGGTTCAGGGAGCGATAATCTATACAAGTTCTAAGGTCTCCTTCCTTTTTTGGAACGAAGAACAAAGCTGAAGAAGCAGGGGACTTGGAAGGACGAATAAACCCATTTGCCAGGTATTGATCCAGGTATTGTCGAAGGTGAAGGTTCTCAGGCTCGGTGAGGGCATACATTCTACTACAAGGAGGAGTAGATCCAGGTATCAGGTCTATCTGGCAGTCATAAGACCTATGAGGAGGTAGAGAGTTAGCCTGATCCTTCCGGAAAACATCTTGGTATTCTAGGTATTCGGGAGGTAACTGGGGAGTCTCTGAAGAAATTGCTGCCAGTGCAACACCAGGTGGAGGGTGACAAGTAGAGACACATTCTGGAAACTGGACCGTTCTTGCTCGCCAATCGATCAGAGGATTGTTTTTCTCTAACCAAGGTATTCCTAGAATAATCTGAAACTGAGGGGCCTTGATCACATTGAACACGATCTTCTCATGGTGTCCATCTTGACTTACTAGCGTCACCTCTTGAGTGGTATGCGTTACTGGCCCGGAGGCTATCTCCGTACCATCCACCGTAGTAATGACGTCCTTTACAGCCTTGGGACAAAGAGTTAGATTCATCCTCAAAACCATTTCATGATCCACATAATTGCTGATGGCACCGCTGTCGACGTAAGCTTCAATTGCATGTAATCGATCCGGATTATCAGGGCTAATGAGGACCATAGGTATCATGAAATGCGAGGTCACGGAACTGGTTTTCACGCTCGGCAAGAGGACCTCTATTCTTGTCGGGCGAGGTCGTTTCCCTGCTCAGAGTTTGTAACTTTGGTAACTGCAGCTCCTACTGCCTTCTTGGCAGGTTTCACCGGACAGTCTCGAAGAAAGTGCCCTGAGTTTCCGCAATAGAGGCATAATTGCAACTGTTTTCTCCTTTCCCGCTCCTTTTGTGTTAGAGGACCTTTCAGACCCCCTATTTGCATGGGTTCCCCAGAGTCTACTCCTTTGGAAGGAGTTGGCGGTTTGGAAAATACTCGAGCATCAATCTTGGAACGATCGCCCTTCCTGTTCTGCAGTCTGTGATCTATTTGAACGACTAAGTGTATATAGTCCGAACAATCTTGTGGGGGATTCACTACTTGGGCTAACACATCTTTGAGCTCTCCACGTAGACCTCTATAAAACAGCGTAATCCTTTTGTCCTCAGGCCATTGAGTTTCCACTATCAGTCTGTTGAAAGACGCAATATAAGCCAAAAGGTCTTGATTACCTTGTCGCAACGAAAGAAGCTCATTGTCCAAGGCCTGCCCCTGTGAATGTCTTGCGAACAGTTTTTCCATACTGAGCTGAAAAGCTTGAAAATCATGGAGGACCGGATCATCTTGATTTACTAGAGGGATCGACCAGTCTGCCGCATTGCCACTAAGGTACGAAAGCATGAAAGCTACTTTAGCTTGATCAGTTGGAAAGGCTGCTGGCCGGCATAAGAAATGCAACCGGCACTGATTGATAAATACTGCAAACCTCTTTGGGTCAACAGAAAATCGTTCGGGCGGAGCCAGAGGTACATTCCCAGGTAGGTTGATCTGCACTGGATTCATAGAGGATGTAGAAGGAAGATTTCCCCCAGATGCGGGTAACGGGGTCTGTCCGGCTTGTGACTGTAGCAATTGTCTAGCGAGATCATCTGTTCGCTCCTTGGAAATAATCAGTTCCCTTCTTAGAGCGTTCGTTTCCTGACGGGCTGCATGCACTTCTGCCCTTAGTTCCCCAAGTAACTGGGCTAGCTGGTCGGTATCTGAGGTTTCCATAGCGCCTGGACGGGAGTTTTGTGGTAGGCTTTGCATTCTGTAACGCTGACCTGATTCCCGTAGAGGCGCCGGTCTTGTCTGGGCGTATACCGTATCTTCAAAGGTGATGTGTAACACACGGCTGGCTCTTTGGGCTGGACCTCTGTGCACTGTATGTCTGACTCGAAGGGTAAGATGTCTGCAGATAGAAAATATGGGATTAAGGAACTGGGTTATTGAATGTCTCTCTCTTCTTCCCTTTCTCTTCTCCTGTAGAACCCCAAAGGTTAACGCTCTCACCTTAGGTAAGTGAACGCCGTGCTCTCCATCTGCCTCGGGGCAGGGTGCTGTAACCAGTTTCTTCACTGGATAAGGGGAGCAGACCTCTTGACTTCAGAGGACTGCTGTCCGTCGTTTACTGCACGAACGGTAAGTTTCGAGTAATTCTAATGTCTTTAAAGTCTTTAGTAATGATGTTTCTTGTTTTGCAGGGTTCCGGCGATGGCGGATGACGGGCTAAAGTGAGTTGAAGATAGAGCCCGTGTGATGAATAGAAGCGCCTGGAAGCACGTAAGTAAGCGCGTGTTGCCTGCTTCACGATGCGCTCTAACTGTCTTTTTATTTTGCAGGTACAAGTTCGGAGCGGCTGCAGGGTGCCGGAATACCCACTTGGTTAGATGTGGAAATGAGTAATGGCACGTGAGTATTAAAGTTCCCCAATGTCTTTAAACGCACCTTGTTTTGTCTTTCAGATGCGGGATGCAGCGCCGAAGGCCTCCGGAGCGTGCGAAGAGTTGGTAAGCTTTTGTCTTTCAGATGCCGGAATGCAGTGTGAAGACCTCCGGAGCGCACGAAGAGTAGGTAAGCCTTTGTCTTTCAGATGCCGGAATGCAGCGCGAGGCGTTGGTGACAGCCGATGGACCAGGTAAGTGAAGAGCTGTCACTGAAGACCGTAATGCTAACCTGTTCTTTCTTGTCTTTATAGGTGTTGCTGAAGACTGGATTCAGGATGGTAAGCCTTTTTCCTTAGGCCCAGGATCAGATGCAGAAGACACGATGAGCTTTCTGCTGCAGAGGATGCAGAATAACGCAAAGCAAGATTCATCCATCGGGTGTGGTTTAAATAGCCTCCTGTAGTGCTTAGGTGTCTCCTTCCACAGCCACGCCTAGGTAAGAAAAGAGTTCCTGCTTTCCAGAAGAGTTCCAGTGTTCTGAATCTAGGGAGTGGCTCCTGCCCCACCCAACAGGAAAAGTAGTTCCAAACAGAAGAGGATCAGAGGCTCAACTGGCAGGCAAGTAAGCAGCATGGTCTGCTGCAGGTAAGTCCACCCAAGCATTATGAGCCCGGCGCTTCCAGCGCTGGGACTGGGCATATTTATGAGCCTGGTGCCACTGGCGCCAGGAATGGGTCCAAAAGGTCCCAATTGGGACTGGTTGGCACTCGGAACCTGGGTTATGGATCTGCTTCCAAGGGAGTTGGGAAAACCCTGAACTTTTGGAAGCAGAGATCATGACAATCAGCGTTTGTTCTGTATCAATTTTTGTTAGATCCTTTTAATTTACACTCTACTGCCTTATTCCGATATCACCATCACATTTAAATCATTATCAGTTAGTGCAGTGGGGACATTTTGTCTCTGTGATCTCCGCAGCATAGGGTGTGCTGTGTCCTGTGGCCCGTTTATGTCCTTGGGTGTATCTGGCGCCTGTGGTATGTCTTTTTCGTCATCTGTTGTTGCTGTTGCTGAAGTGTTGGCCCTGTCGCTGTAGTGGTGGGGCGGGGTCTGTGCTTTGTAGGGCTTGATGTCGTGGATATGTGTCCAAACGTCTCTATCTGTCAATTTGACCGCTCTGGGTGCCCCTTTCTCGATAGTGTGTGGCCCCTAGGGGCATTCCATTTCCTTCGGTAGTTCCCGAGGAAAACTGTGTCTCCTTCTTTCACCGCCCACTGTTCAGTTTGTTCCTCGTTGTTGGTTGCTTCCTGTTGATTGTTCTCTGACCCGCCCTGTGTCCGTTGAATCTGTTGAGAGATAAAGGAGGCACTAGTAACCAGAGAAGTGACATAGTCATACATTTCTTGACCAAAGACATTGTCTTTTCCTCCCAAGTCATACATCGCTCTTGTGGGTGGGGTTAGTGGGAGGTGCATTTGACGTCCAGTCGCCACCTCGTGGGGTGAGAGGTGGTGGTCCGAACCAGGTTTGTTTCTTAACTCAAACAGAGCCAGAGGAATAACTCAAACAGAGCCAGAGGAAAGCAATCAAGCCATCTCTTCTTGGTCGTCTGCTGAGTTTTAGCTATTGATTCTTTTAAGAAGCTATTGCAGCGTTCACAGACGCCATTGGCTTGTGGGTGGTATGCACAGGCAAAATTATGTTTAGTCCCGAGCAGGGCAGTGATATGCTGAAATAATTCCTTCGCAAAGTGTGGCCCATTGTCTGACCTTAATACCTTGCAGACCCCCCATCTCGGAAAAACCTCCCGTACCAGAAATGTTGCTGCCCTAAGTGCGTCTGCATGGGATAACGGGTCAGCCCCAATCCACCTTGAAAAGGGGCACACTACCTCAATCATGTATCGGTAGCCTTGGCATACGTTGATCATGTCAACGTAGCCAATGTGCAGGTGCAGGACGGGTCCTTCAGGCCGTGGTACCCTTGATCACTTGCATCATGTGACCAGACGTAAATTGCTGGCAGGTAAGGCAATTGCTGATAAAGTTTGCAACGTGTGAGTTTAGTTCGGGACAGAACCATGATTCTTTTATCCGTGCTGCAATTACTTTCTTTCCTGTATGGGTGGGATGGTGTAGTTGGGCCAGCGCTGTTTTTAGTAGGGGCAGGGGCATCACAAATTTTCCTGTGTTATTATGTCTCCATAGTGCATCTGTTGGGGACATAGTCATCCTCTTTTTACCCACAGTTCCTTTTCTGCTATTGAGGCTGCCGCCTGTAGTTCCATAATCTGTGTCTCTGGGATGTGCGTGTAACCGTCTTAAATTATCATCTGTCTTGCCCTCCCCCTTTCGTTTTGTTTTTCTTGGGGGGCCCACATCTCGCCAAAATATGCAGCATATTTTGCATGTGCGTCTGCTGTTTCATTACCCCTAGAAATTGGGTCTTCGCCATTCGTGTGTGCCTGATATTTCACCAACGCTAACTTGTGTGGGTATGTTATTGCTTCTATCAGTTCACCCAGGAGGAGAGCATGTTGCACTGGAGTACCGTCTGCTCTCCTAAATACCCTTCCGAGCCATCTTATTAATCCTGAGTGTAATGTGGACGTAACATTGGCACTGTCAGAATATATTGTTACTCTTTTGCTGTTGCTTTCTTCTAAGGCCAATATGAGGGCCACAAATTCTGCTGCTTGCGCTGAATATTGTTGGTGTAATTTGATACATTTTACTGGTATATATGTCCAATCCTCCCTTAATCGCACTACAGCTGCACCTGTCCTTCTTATACCATCACTTTGATTCATTGTTGAGGACCCATCAATGTACAAAATCTCACTCCCTCTAGGGCATTTTCTTTTACCTTTCAGGTGAACGAGTAGTATTCAATGGCATATGTACAATCGTGTGCATATTCGCCTTATGCTACTTCTTATGCTATGAACTGTGCTGGGTTAACATTGTTGCATCTCACTATTTTCAACTCAGGTCTTGGCAAAATGGTTTCCCATCCCATTGCTCTCTGGGTATTGAGTGTGGTTTTTGGTTTGTGCAAAATTGCAAAGAGGGCATGCTCAATGTACAGTGTGGTGGATCAACCCATAGTGATGGAGGATGTTTTTTTCTACTGTGAATGATGCATCATCCAGGTGTTGTTCGCACAGGAAGTACCCCATCATTACTGGGTCCAGGTGCCCGCAGTAAAATGCTGGGGGTTTGTGTCCCATACTTGTTTTTTGTGTTCGTACTGCTTTCATTACTGCACAATCGCAATTTGAGAAGATGTAGAACTCTTTTTTGTAGTTTGGAGTGCCCAGAACTGGTGCCGTTGAAATGGCCTCTTTCAGTTCATTGAATGCATCAGTCATCTCTCTTGTCCATCCCAACTTTTTCACCCCTCTTTGTGCTTCCCTAAGAGCCGCCAGTAGGGGCCCTATGTATGTAATGTAGTCGAAAACACATGCTCTGCAATAATTGCACAGGCCAAGAAATTGTTGCAATTCCCTGATTGTGGCTGAGGTATATTCTTTATTGCATATGCCCTTTGTGGTGCGATGTTCCTCCCTTTCTGTGATATAATCTGTCCTATGTATAGGTCCTGTTCCTGCCAGTACTGCAGTTTTTCCTTGTCAACCTTGTACCCCTTTTCGACCAGCAGTGTGAGCATTTTCACAGAGTGCTTCCTGCATTCTTCCTCAGTGGTGCTGTAGACAAGAATATCATCTACATACTGCAATACCGTGCTCTCAAGTTAAACATTCCCCAGGTCCATCTGTATAACCCTGTTAAAGATGGATGGTGACTCTCAGTATCCCTGAGGTAACCTAGTGTGTTTGCATTTTGTATTGCGGTATGTGAAGCTTGTCAGATCTTGTGAGTCAGGGTGCAGTGGTATTGAAAAGAATGCATTCTTGAGGTCGATCACGGTGAACCGTGATGCCTCTGCTGGTATTCCAAACAATATTGTGGCCGGGTTAGCTGCTATCGGGTATTCTGCTTCTACAATGTTGTTAAGTGGTCTCAAATTTTGCATGAAACACCAAGACCATCCCTTAGCCTTGCACACAGGGTACACCACAGTGTTGCATGGTGATTCTGATGGTACCAATATACCCCTTTCCATGAGGGCGCTTATTATCTCATAAATCCCTTCATCAGATTCTTTTGACAATGAGTATTGTTTCACTCTGGGCAGTATTGCTCCCCTTTTTAGTTTTAGTTTTACCCCTCCAATGCTCTTTATGCAACCCACATCATATGGACTAGTAGTCCATAGTGAGGCTGGTAAAGTGGCCAAATCTTCCTTGCAGAAATCAGATTGTGTGGGGAGTGGTGCTTCTAGTGCCATTGTCATTTTCTGGGGAACCTCCTTGTATGTCACTTTCAACCACACGTAGATGCTCACTGGAACACCATCTCTCCATTTCCTTCTTCATCTGAGAACAGTTCCTCGTCTGACACCTGTGTTAACCTGCATCCTTCTGCCAGTGCTAATACCGCCCTCCATGCCTTTCCTTCCCCATCCTGGGTGTGAACTGCAATCCAGTCTGTATTTGCTGCAATACTTTTGATGTCTACTGATATTATTGCCCCTTTTCCTCACCGTGGGCGTTTCTGGCCTGAAAAGGTAGATGGCGGGCCTCCTCCATACCTTACCCTCAATCACCGGTGGCCATGCTATTGCAATGTCTGTCCCGTATTGGAAGATCTCAGTGTCCACTGGTTCTGCCCTCACCAATATCTCGCATCAGTAAGTCTGAAGTATGTGTCTTGCCGTGAGCATGTGTATGCCTGGTGTTGAGCATATTATTCCTTTGTCATTTAAGGAGATGGTCATGTTCAACTGACTCATGATGACCTGCCCTAGTATATTTACTGGTGATTGTATCGAGTATAACAAGGGCAAAGATAAGTCATTAGTTCCAACAAGAAAAGGATATGTTATCAGTAAAAGGAACCACCCCTGGATCCCCAGAAAATCCTTGAGGTGCATGGCATCGCCTGACAATTTAAACTTCCCTTCCATAATTCAGGATCTAGTGACCCCTGTGTCAACTAGGAAGGAAAATGTTTTGTCACCTATCTCCAACTTTATGCGTGGTTCCTCTGCAGGGTTAGGTCTTACCTACAGGATGGGTCACAACAAGGAAGTCTGTGGGCTTTCCTATTGGGGGAAAAATGACTGTCCACTGCTTGTGTAGGGGTTATGTCCCGTTGTCATTTGTTGTTGTGCTTGTTGTTGAGCGGGTTGATGTTGTATCTGCTGTGTAGTGGTTATCACGTCTGGTTGCGGTTGTAGTTGGGGTTGTGGCATGCCACCTTGCTGTCCCGTCTGTACATATCCCGCTTGTAGCATTTCTTGTTGGTGGTAGTTATTTGGACCCCCTTGGTAGCCCTGTTGTCTTTGCTCGCCCCATCCCGCTTGTGCCAACCTTGCCCTGCATGTGCGTGATATGTGTCCTAGTAACCCACAGGTACAGCACATGGGCGGCACCCGGGCTTGCCTTGGGTAACCCGCTGTGCTGTCCAAATAACCCTGCTGTCCATATTGTAAATACCCCCTGAACCCATCCCCTTGCTGGTGTACTGATGGCCCACATAAATCCCGTCCCGCTGCTGAACCATCCCCTACCTCTGTAGTTGTTCATGTAGCCATTACCCATTTGTGTGTACCCTCCCCGCATGGGTTGTGCATATTGTTGTTGTGTCAAATATGGGGCTGGGGTGGCAATTGTTGTGTCATTATGGGTACTTGTTGTTGCTGTATCATTGGTTGTTGTTGTGCGAGAGCTGGATCCGGTGGGGAGGGGCCCGTTATGAGCACCCCCTCTAGGGCATATTTTGACAGCTTCTTTTGAACCAGTTTTGCCTCATCAGCATTTCTATCTTCCTCTTTCTGTTTCATCTTTTCTTGCCATAGCCCACAATGGTGCACTATTGTTAATTGTATCTCTGGCCACGTTTTTGCTTCCATCCTCACCATTTTTTTTAATTGCCTCTGCACTGCTTCTAGGAGTCCCTGTATCAGTATGTGATAAAATATAGCTAGTGTTTTGTTCCACGGTTCCCACGTTTCCAGGTGCCATTTCTCCTGAATTTCTTGGATGTAATTAACAGGGTCCTCGTCCTCACTCATTTTGTGTGAGGTAATTGCTACTATACCTGATGTGTCAGGGTACTGTACCCTGAAACCTTGCCATACCGCGTGTCTGCAGTTTGCAAATGGCGACCCGTCGTGTGATATGTCGCTGATGGTCACCCCCGGGAAACCCGCCCTCTTCCAAATGTCATCTGTAGCGTCACCCAAAATTGATATTAAGAGCTCCTTGACATCCCCAACCGCTAGCCTATGTCCCGCAGTTAATTTTTCCATTTCGTATATCCACTTCCCCGCCACCGCGCTTAGGGAGGGTAGTTTACAGTTAATGTTTTCTTTGTCTGGATGTTTCCATGGTACATATTGTGGCCTTGTCCCACCCCTCTCCAAGAGTGGCATCTGTGTGTATTCTATTATTTCCTCTGGTGTGCGTCTATGCTGTGTGATGTGTATGTCTTGAGTCTCCTTCTCCATGTCTGATAAATCGTCAAAATAATTCATAATTTGACGTGCATGCTGTGCGTTCCCTGTGCTCCTACGGTCCCCGTGTTGGCCTGTCTGGCCCTTGTTATGTGCTATTGTTGATCCTTCCTTTATGCGCCCAGTGAGGTCTCCGAGTCTATTGACATATGGTGTGTGCTTGGTAGATTATGTTTTTGTTTGTAGTATCCCTTCCCTCTGTGTTTTTGCTCCCTCTCATCCAGCTGTGCTTTCTTCACGTGTTCTGCATTCCCAAGATGACCTTGTGCCTGTGCCTGTGATGTACAGTTTACTAAGCCCTCCTACGCTCTCATCGCTCTGTCCTCCGCATGATTCTTCCTCCTCCTCATCACTACAGAACCCCCCGAGAATGTTAATTTTGTGCGTGGGAGCGGGTATTGTACTGTTACTGTTTCTAAATTAATGTCTGCGCACTTACCTGTATCCCCTATATCTGCCCTTACTTGAGGTGTCGTAGCTGCTTCGCAACCGCATGTGCTCAACATACTCCTTGTTGTTCTGTTACTTTCTCTTCGCTCTTGGTCGCCTGGCCGTTCGCGATCACCTTCCATTTCCGCTCTAGCTCTGCGCAGTTCTTTCATTATGGCATCACTTAACTGGCCCAACACCCTTGCATCTTCTTGGTACTCGTCTCTCCGCCCTCTCTTGCTCGTATGTTCTCTATTATCCTTCCCTCCTTGTACTTACGTGTGCCTTCTGACAGAATCGTCATTTTCCGGTCACTCTCTTCCCTTTCTTCTTCTTTTCTCCTAATCTCCGGTTGTTCCATATGTGCTGCTCTTTCTGCAATACTCTGTATGCAAGCCTCCTCCCTCTACCTTTCTTCTTCTTCATGCTGTTCTAATTCCATTCTCACTCCTTTTTCTCTCTCCAGCTCCTTTAGCTCAAGTTTTTTAGTGAGTATGTTTTGTGTCTTGCTTAATTCGGCTAGTTTTTTCTCCAGTTCTGATTCTTCTTCTTTCGCTGTGTTTCCTTCTTCCCTGTTACTTACCTCACTCTCCCTCTGTGTTTGTCCTAACTCTGCTCTATCTATTGCTTGCATCACCTCGTCCTCCTTTCCTGCCACCGACCCCTGCAGTTTTAATAGCACCTGTGCTGCTATCCATTCGCCTGGCCCTATACCTGCTAACTCGAGCTGTGCTTTCTTTATGACATCAACGTTCATACCCTACCTACCGTGCCCCCTGCATGCAACTCTTTCTGGTAGTGATCCCCTGGAGTATACGGTGGTCGGTTGTATGTAGTGTTTGATTATCCCTCTGCGGCTGTTATTTCTCGGGGCCTTGTTACTTCTTTCAGCTCCCTGATGGGGTATGGCCCTTCGGTCTCTTTCTTGACCTCATTTATTGGGTATGACCCCTATGCCTCTTCCTCACACTCCTCAGCATTTTTCGCTACATCGCTGGGAGGGGCCTGGGGCATGCTGCACCCTTCCCCTTTGCTCACCTCTTCTTTCTTTACCTCCTGCATGCTCACCATCCCAGGGCCATACCCCTGAAACATCCTCCAGAGGTCGAAAACCTCTAGATGGCTTGCCAATGTCTTCCCCTTGTATGTGTTGTGTAAATATGCTAGCAGTGAATGTTGTGCTTCCATTCTAAAGCTACCATTGGACGGCCACAGTATCCTTATCTTTCCATATGTCCCTTTAGTCCATTCAATACTGTGTTTTACTATTTTGTCTCTGTGCGGTGGTAGTGTTGCACACATGTGTTGAAGTGGTTTTGTCAATGTGTGGTGCCCATTGTCGGTTCCTAACCCATAGTACGATGACATTTTTTAAATATATACCACCGTTACCTGGCTCCAAGTTGGGGACTTCTGACTCTCCACTGTCAATAGGAGGGAAAACATTTTGCGTTACAATACTCAAACTATTCACTTCCAACTTCGCTGTCATCCTGCACTGGGCTGCCGCCCTTCGACACACCTCCCTGTGCAGCTTGGGTCCCCTTCAACCCGAGGTACGCAAGGTCCACTACGACCTCGCACCCAGCGCGGCATGCTCCGGTGCTGCCCTGCCTTCTCGGATGGCCGCTGCTCGGCACGCCTGTGTTAGTGTCCTAACCCCTACCCCCTTTACTTTCTCACAGCTTGCGCTGCGTATGTCTGTAGCTTCACACTCGCACGGGTTGCACCGTTGCTTGGCACACCCCCTTCGATCAATGACGTGCCGGCATTCTCCGTGTGCGGCCCCCTGCTCTCCTTTACCCAACCCTAGATGCTGGCAGCGGCTCCAATTTTGTTAAAAAGGAAATACAATGTCCTATGCGTACGTATTACATATACACACAGTTTGAATATGTAATGCATGCCAATTTTTACAATAGCAATCCCCACAATCCCCACAGCTGTCTTCCCATTACACCTTGAGTGGAGTATTCATTAGTCACCTTTATTATTATAATTGAGCTGCACTCGATGTGTCGCCTCGCGTGTGATACGTTCCCTCACTAGGGGAACTTAACCAGCCAACTATCTTCCCCAATCTGAGAGAGACTCTAGCTACCTACTGTGGGAATACTCAAATTATAGGGCTCCTCATCTATTCACCGAACTACAACGCTGACTCATAGAAATACCACACCCCCTTCATGTGGGTTGGTGTGTGTCTGATCCAGGTGCATGGCAGCACATATGTTTCTTTTTGTTGTGGTTATGTCGCCATGTCATCTCTAACAATGGCAGTATAGGTTTGTGACATTTAGTCGAGCTGGTCCATGTGGCTGGTCTCAGCTCAATCTTGTTTCCCACCTTGCGCTCTGGGTGGGATGTGGCCAGGTTGTGGAGGTGGAGCGTGGCCATAGTGGATATTGACATCCGAGGCGGCGAACAGAGGTGCAAACTCATCTCGCTGAGGTTACTTGGGTCGTGACGTCGTCGGCCATAGTTTGTACGTGGGTCGGGGGAAAGGACCGTCCCATTTTTCCTCTTCACACCTTACCCAAATGAGTCAAATGCTCATACAAGGTGAAACTGTAGACAGCAATATCCTCTAGGTAGGCCACACAAAAGGCCTCCAGTCCACTGAGCACATGATTGACCAACCTTTGGAAGGTGGCAGGTCATTCTTCAACCCAAAAGGCATGACTCTAAATTGGAAGAGCCCCTCTGGTGTTGAGAATGCAGTTCTTTCTGTGGCCTGGTCGATCAGAGCTATTTGCCAATAGCCTGAGGTGAGGTCAAGGGTACTTATAAATTTGCAGCACCAATGTTGTCCATGAGCTCATCAGCCCTAGGCAATGGGTGCGCATCGGTTTTGGTGATGGCATTGACTCCTTGGTAGTCCACACTGAACCGCCAATCTTTGGTACCTGCCTGGGAACTTGCCTTGGGGACAATGACGTGCCGGCGTTCTCCGTGTGCGGCCCCCTGCTCACCTTTACCCCACTCTAGATGCTGGCCGCGGCTCCAATTTTGTTAAAAAGGAAATACAATGTCCTATGCAAGCCCTATGGCTGACATCACCAACTAACACAACGTATTACATATACACACAGTTTGAATATGTAATGCATGCCAATTTTTACAATAGCAATCCCCACAATCCCCACAGCTGTCTTCCCATTACACCTTGAGTGGAGTATTCATTAGTCACCTTTATTATTATAATTGAGCTGCACTCGATGTGTCGCCTCGGGTGTGATACGTTCCCTCACTAGGGGAACTTAACCAGCCAACTATCTTCCCCAATATGAGAGAGACTCTAGCTACCTACTGTGGGAATACTTAAATTATAGGGCTCCTCATCTATTCACCGAACTACAACGCTGACTCATAGGAATACCACACCCCCTTCATGTGGGTTGGTGTGTGTCTGATCCAGGTGCATGGCAGCACATATGTTTCTTTTTGTTGTGGTTATGTCGCCATGTCATCTCAAACAATGGCAGTATAGGTTTGTGACATTTAGTCGAGCTGGTCCATGTGGCTGGTCTCAGCTCAATCTTGTTTCCCACCTTGCGCTCTGGGTGGGATGTAGCCAGGTTGTGGAGGTGGAGCGTGGCCATAGTGGATATTGACATCCGAGGCGGCGAACAGAGGTGCAAACTCATCTCGCTGAGGTTACTTGGGTCGTGACGTCGTCGGCCATAGTTTGTACGTGGGTCGGGGGAAAGGACCGTCCCATTTTTCCTCCTCACACCTTACCCAAATGAGTCAAATGCTCATACCAGGTGAAACTGTAGACAGCAATATCCTCTAGTTAGGCCACACAAAAGGCCTCCAGTCCACTGAGCACATGATTGACCAACCTTTGGAAGGTGGCAGGTCATTCTTCAACCCAAAAGGCATGACTCTAAATTGGAAGAGCCCCTCTGGTGTTGAGAATGCAGTTCTTTCTGTGGCCTGGTCGATCAGAGCTATTTGCCTATAGCCTGAGGTGAGGTCAAGGGTATTTATACATTTGCAGCACCTATGTTGTCCATGAGCTCATCAGCCCTAGGCAATGGGTGCGCATCGGTTTTGGTGATGGCATTGACTCCTTGGTAGTCCACACTGAACCGCCAATATTTGGTACCTGCCTGGGAACTTGCCTTGGGGACAAAGATCAAGGGACTGGACCAGGGACTGGTCGCAGGTTCAATTAACCCCTGATCCAACATCTTGGCATGGATGTGGTCCTTAGCAGTATCTGGCATCTGATAGCATCTGTTTTTGATAGGTACACTGTCATCAGCGTCAATTTCGTGCCTACACCACGGGGTGAGACCCCACACTTTGTACTCTGGTCATTCTAATATGGCAAATGTATAAAATTTCTATGTGTACCACACTTACTTTTAGATTCCTTTAAAATGCATCAACTGCTGACAGTTATAAGGTAGCATAAAAATCATGCAGTAAGGTGTATCAACACAGATCCTAGGAAGGCAACCTAGGTTAAACAATGGCAGAATGCTGTCTTTCGCTTCTACGACACAATTCTGAGTGAGGATTGCCTCACCTGGGAAACCTGTAATAAACATATTAACAATCCCAGTTTATTGATGTTTAATAAGTCTTGCTTCCTGATCATAAAGTTCAAACACCTAAATGTAACTGAGATGATCCTTCGAGGGTGGACTCCCTTTAAAGCAGGAGCCACAGGGCATCGAAATTCTAGAAGAAAAGTGAACACTGACGTTAAGACAGCAGCTTCGACCTTCACGGTGCTTTTCGGTGATCATTTGTGGAAGTCCTGGGAAGATGAGGCATGTGGTCCACCTCGATGCAAAGTGTTCAGTGCTGCAAAGAAAACTCGGTGATGGATGAAGGCCCAGCAGCGGACGTTGAGTGTCAGGAGATGTTTCTGTGGTACTCTGGCCTGTCGGTACTGCTGCAGCAGCACGTAACTCGGGATAGCTTCGAGGATTGGGACTCGATGACCGGCTGCACTTAGGATCTTTACTTTGTTAGTGTGCTCAGGACGTCTTTATCGGCTTTGTGTGGCGGGAAACCCACCAGCGGACTTTCCTCGGTAGCCGATGTTCTTGACTTTCTCCGGCTGGACAAAGTGGTCAACAGTGATGGTAAGGGAGCCCTTGTTCAAATGTTATTAGGCAAAGATGGAGCTTTCGGCTCTGGTCCTCGAGCAGCCCCGCATCAAAGTATCCCTGCTTCTGAGCGACACGCTTCAAGTGGCTTCCAGTGGTTACGGAAATCTTCTGAATCCCAGTCGGCGGTAATGGTCTTACATGGCCTAAATGTCCAGGTGCTTTCCTTCAATATTCTCGGTGGACCCTTTCTACGGTCGACAGCGTTTCGAAACTGACTTCTAGGGTGCCTCGATGAAGAGCAGCAGGTTTTGCACAATTGTCTCTCGTAGCTCGGGGATAGGTCTCCTAGCCAGGTCCTCTCTCTGATCAGTCTTCGACAAACTCAACAGCTTTTAGATTTCATTTAAGTAAATGCAGGAACAATTCTTCTTCCATCTGGGCTTCAAGGATGGGCCTCAAGTTTCAACTTCAGCTTCTGAACAAATTGGTAACTTAGAGGTCTCCAGATATACACATCTGTCCCTCATCCACTCTGGCTGAGCCAATCACACAGAAAGGCATTCATGCAGGCAGGCAGCCAGTCAGGCTCACATGCATTCAGGCTATTCACTTCAACCAAGACACCCATAACAAGAAATATGAATTGGGGCAAGCGCCCAGCCTTTCAGCACACCA
Source organism: Ambystoma mexicanum (assembly GCF_040938575.1). Lineage (NCBI taxonomy): Eukaryota > Metazoa > Chordata > Amphibia > Caudata > Ambystomatidae > Ambystoma > Ambystoma mexicanum. The sequence continues at coordinate 1,376,253,517 of NC_090922.1, forward strand.
CACTACATTCATGTCTGTTTCAGGCAGGGTGGTCTCATTCATTGTGTCACAGACAAAAAAAAAACAGACACCCATAACATAGAATACATATTGGTCACACACTTTATTCACACAGGTCCCACCCCAAGGGTGTACCCACAGCATCACTGGGAAGGCTTCCGCCAGTCTGGCCTGGACTTCCCCACAATACCATATTGGGTTCTTTTACCCAAAAGCCAGTCAGGCGTGGGTAAGAGTAAGGGCTTCCCAGGAAATAGGGAAAGCAAGGTAACATCTTGCCTTCTATCAGGAATCCACTGATTCCTCTGGAAGGGCCTGGGTTTCCCAGAATGGAGAATACCCAGTGCACCTGTCACATTCAGCATGTAGCTGCCACAAGCCCATACACTGCTCTCTGAGCAACACACAGGTGCCAACAAACATACACTAGGGGTGCAGGGTCATACCCCCACCCATGGGTGCCATAATGGTTACCCAAGGGCCTCTGTTCACCATGACCAAAAAGACTAAGAGCTACACTGCCAGGGGTCCCACTGGACTCCTGTGCACAAAGCAACACAGAACTCACATTATATGGGAGTATGGGACAAGTACATGTAAGCCCTGTCCCTCCAATTCATTTCCAGCTTAAACTTGTGATTCCAAGTAAGTTTGCTGTCTGTTTTACTCCTGTGTCCGTACTGTTGTTGTTTTTGTTCGAGAGTTGGTGCAACCAAATAGTAATAGGTGTAACTCTTTCCATTGAAGAAGCCACCGACTGGGAAGAGGGACAGTACAGTACACTCCTAGGTTATGGTGGTTCCGGCTTTTGGTGGCCAGCTGGTTGCAACATTCAGAGGCATTTCAAGGCTCCTTATAAATATTGGTTTCAAGCACAGCATTCAGGTTTTTGGGAATGCTACTACAAGGCTTACATCCATCAGCTGGTCCAGTATAGATGTTCCTGTTGTTAAAGCCAGTGTTAGAGTTTTTGTCAACCTTGGTTGTAAAACTAGACGCAGTGGTTGTCCTGTCCACCTCCAGGAGACTCCCTTCAGTTAGTGCTAATGCCCACTTATGGTTGTCAATGTACGTCGCCGTGCTGGCCACTACTTTCACCTCGATGATGAAGGGGCACATATCTTTCTGCTACCCGGTTGCCTGCAACATGGAAGCTGGGGCGCTACGGGGTTTGGTGAGGTATTTGAGGTTGGGGGCATTGGGAGCTACGTTATCACCTGCACCATTGTAATTGACATTAGCACAGCTCAGATCATTAATGGGACGACACACTTCGCTCACCTCTAAGTTCCGATGACACGAGTCTCCCGGCGGGTCTGTTGAGGTGAGTTTTGTAGACCTTCGTAGGCGGTTTTCCGTTGGTGCTTCTTTGAAGATCTCCATCCTCCACTCTGCCGCAGACTGTCAAAGACTGAAACTCACCGACAACTCTGCCAATGCTCCACGTTGCGAGGAGGTTTTTATGATATGGCTCCTCCTTCTCCACAAGCAGTACAAAAAGCATGTAAAGTGTCATAGTACAAGGTATGACTGCCAAAGACTGCAACTCACCGACAATGCTGCGCCTGCTTTTATAGGCACTGACGGAGGATGGTGCCACACATCCTCACACATCGGTGGCCAACTTGGAATGATGGACATGTATTTCTAATAGACTTTCAGTTACTACAACAACATAGGTAGAATTTAGAGATTTGCAGTCACAACTTACATCAGATTTCTTTGCAAAAAACTGATAGGAAAATTTGAAAACACACACCATGATTGCTTAGGTTATTCCAATGCTCTTTTCTCCCAGCAACCCTCACCCTCTAGGCATCAATTAAATATGACCCCTTTAGTTTGAAGAGAAGGTACAGGGAGTGGGAATACAGTGGTAAAATCGTTATGTCTTTTTATTCAAAATACAGGGTTTGGGAAATGAATTCAATGGGAAAATCGTTTTGGCTTTTTATTTGAAAGGCACGGTTTTGAGAAATAAACTCAATGGGAAAATTGTATTGGCTTTTTATTTGAAAGGCAAGGTTATGGAAATAAACTCTATGGGGCTATCGTTTTTCACGACTCATTCAGATGAAATGCAGGGCTTTGGGCTTCTGATTTGAATACATGGGAAACAATGGGAACATTTGATTTGCACACACTACATTCACTTGAAGGGCAGATTATTAGGGATTAAGGACACTCCTCTTTTGTAAGGAAGTCAGGGGTTAAAGGAAAATAGGGTCACCCAATAACTTTATTGATTATAATGGCTGAAACAAACTGGGCATGAATTTTGTTTTGTTTGTTTCGAATTGGAACAAACTCATCCTGTGATCTTTTCTATATGGGAATTAATTAAATTAACTTTAATCAAATATGCTAAGGGTATACACAGTTTTGCCCCCTCACCCACAATCAAATGGACAGGATTCAGGCAGGTAGTTCCCAACACGATTCAATTGCAATGGATAAGGGATTTATCTATGAGAAATTCATTGAGATATCTTTTTAGTCAAATATGGCCAGGGTCTACACAGTTTCCCCCCACCACCACCCACTATGCAAGAAGGAGATGAAAGCTGGCAGGATCCCCTCACACTTTTGTTGTCATCTGAATCAATCTACTAACATGGGAGACCTTGGTTATTGGGAAATATCTGGGCTCATCATGGGAAAGCACAAATCTAGTCAATGGCGTCTGTCAAGGATCGTCACCTGCACCCAGTCCTCATTTGGCACCTCCAATGTCAGGCTGGGTTAGATTCTAGGCTTCACTGTCTCTGCCTCCCCTGCAAGGTGTATGGCCTCTACAGGTAGACAGCTTTTCTCCTGGCAAGGGGATAGCCCAGTGGCTTTTGTAGCTCTCCTTGCCTCTGCGGTTAGTTGTCACTCACTAGAATCCCCCTCTCAGTTAGAAAATTGACATTATATAGTGCTGATGGCACTTACACATTATCAATATTCCCACTTTGTGGTTTGGCTACCTCTCTGCTTCCACGTCCCACCAATTCCGCCCACTGCCTGCTGATAGGACAAGGAGTTTGAAGGTATGGATTATGGAGACTGAAGGGGGGAGAGAAATGAATCACTGCAAAATGACATGTTGGTTTATAATTTCGATTTTCTTAAAATCTCCCTACATGGCAATTATCTTTATTATTCACATAACTGCATGAACATATATATTTTTGAATTCTACATTTTATGGTGAATCAGGAAATACTAATCTTACTTCGGCACGTCCTCCCTGGAAGGAGCTATTGTTTTCCACGATTTGCACCTGAGCCGAAATTGTGAAAAATATGCCACTTCACAATTCAAACATTAATTTCACAGCCTATCACCTCACTAACTTTCCACTTCCTTCGGAATTATGAGAAGGCCAAAATCATGGTTTTCTTTCTAACTCAAATTCTATTCATCACACTTGGTTAATATTCACATGGAACTGACGGGCTGTATATGCCCTTTAATATGAGCCTAATGAGCTCCCTGGGACGCACAATTCTCTTTTTATAAAGGAAAAAGCAGTACAACGGTAATCATAGGCAAAGCATCACATGGGCCCCTGAGTTTAACATGCAGCTTCCCTCTCCTCATAGGTTTCCTTTCTCCCCAGTCACATTGCATGGATATCTGCCTGGCTTATGTTATTCCACACTGCCATTAAGCACACTATTCATGGAATTATTTGTACGTAAAACGCAGATTTGCGCACCATTCTGCCCGAAAATCCCCATACCTAAAACAGGGATTTTCGGGCAGAATGGTGCGCAAATCTGCGTTTTACGCACAGATAATTCCATGAATCAGGGTGTCTGTGTCTTCAAAGGTATCTGTTTGAAGCTAATGCACAGTTAATGGGGAGGTCTGACCTTAAAGTTATTTCTGCTGGCCGTCTTATCTGTACCCTTCACAACTCTAATCTACTCTTTAATTTGCTTTGCATTTTAACCAACCTACTTCTCCTGGTGGGCCCAGCCTAAAGGTCTTGAGGTAAATGTTTCAGAGGCACAAACTTTTCAGTTCAGTGGGGACAAAAAGCTACACACATAACAGAAACGCATTTTAAATTGAAAATATGTGTTTTACACAGGACATTCTGTATCACATCAGGGCCTGTAGTATTGGAATGAAATATTTCTTTAATACAATAAATAAAAAGCTATGAGTCTCACTTTCAGTATTATTCACACAAAGGCCACAGTAAACATAGGAAACTAGTGTTCACTTCTACAACAAGTAGACCTGTCCTTTGACATTATGTAATTTTGAATGTTGAAAAGTAAGTGTTTTCTTTGTCACAAATGCCAAGTACTTGGCTTCACTTTAGATTTCTGGATCACAGTCTTGTGCTACATTGAATTCATTGTACCATGCTGCTATCTGTCTCTTTATGTATAATTGTAGCTTTTCATATTTTTTTAAAACAACATTTTCAACCACAGCTGTCTTTTGCAACTGCATTAGGCACATTCTGCTGTACTAATGGTTTAAGAAACACTTTCTTTCACTGTACTATTTTGGTAATGTTCAGTGGGGTCCACTTTTTGCATTCACTAGGCCTCTTGTTGGAAATCAATGTTTGAACTGGCCTGTGTATTCCAATGGGTTTCAACATCAGCCAGCTACATTCTCACATAAGGGCCTTGCATGGCCTCTCAATCTCTGCCACTCTGGGGCTGTAGATTCACCCCACAATGAACTGTTTATTTTGCCTGTGGTTCATGCACATGAGACTCACAAGTGAAATCCCAAAGGGTGAGTTTTAGTATTTAAGCTTCATTTTGTGCCCCAGAGAAGGTGGTGTGTGTAATCATTTGGTGCAAATATTCATTGAACCTTAATATTTAATAAATATATATTCTTTCTGTACCACGGCCTGGTTCCTGGCTTATTGGTGGCACATGGAAAGAAATCTCAGTAGCTCTACATTAGTTCTAGACAGGACTAGAACTGAATCATATCAATGATCTAGTTTGCATTTATTCTTTTTATTATACATAATAGCCATCAAAGGCTTTGTAAAAAACAAACAATTTATAACATATCACATAGATAAAAACAATGTTAAGCAAACAAACAGTTGTATCAAAACAGGAAAACAATCGCCTCCTTATTATTGACATGTAAGTGATTTCAATCCGGCACACACCCAAGTCACGCCCAGCATGTAGTGCACAAATGAAACCCTTATTTATTTTTATCTATAAGTTCAATATTCTGAACGATATACCACTCATATCACACCCTTCTCCTGAGACCCCCCGCCCTCCGGTCACACTGAAACAGGAATCAGGCTAGTTTGCAAAGGTAAATATTTATTTATGTATTTAGATATTAATCACAATATATTTTAATAGGTAACAACAATCACCATTGGGGTGACAGAACACTGAATACTATCTTTAATACACTAGGAATCAAGTAATGAGCCCCAAAACAAATGCAGCACAGAAAAGAATACTTTTGGGTTGGTTTGGAACAGATAGCACTATGATTAGAGGTTCCCCCTGCAGCACCCGTCAACCCACGAATAGGCAATTTAAATAGATGTGAGGAGAGAGCAGGTACTCAGGAATAACAGAAATCAAACAGAATATCACTCCCACCTTCCCTCTTCAAACACAAGAGAAAAACGGAATTGACTTTTCAACTGCCAGGATGGCTTTGAAATTGTCTTTGGAATTGGCTGAGCAAAAACACCAAATGTGTTCAAAAATGCTTAAATTATGAAAAATGTCTATGGGAGCCACTTTGAACAGATGCAAACAATCACAAGCAATGATTTAGTCAGAAGAAAACATTTGAAATCTCAAAGTCCAAGTGGGAAATAAATGAAAGCTAATTGACGCGTGTAAAATTTTTCAGAATGTCAAATCGTGGCAAACTTGTCCTTGTGCGATTTTTCTATAATGGGCCAGTCACAGTATGCTTTAGGGTTATAATGATAGCTAAGGATGTTAGGTACCAGTAGGAGTTGCAAATTTGCTTCATTTGAGGGAGTTATAGAGGTTTTAGTAAGAGACGTTTTTGCAAAATAGGTGTCAGAATGGAAAACAGAAATTCAGGTTTAAAACTGACAGATAGGTTTTCTTGTACTATGTTAAGGACTACACAAAAGAGAATGCCACACAGGAATCAGTCATTCACGGCCGCTCATAACTATTCATGTGTGATACTTTTCTTAATGAAATCAATAAGAAGTTAGGGTTTAGGAACACAGATGAGAGAAAAGTCAGCACAAAGAAAGTTCTAGCAATACTATGGTTCTGAATTAAAGATGGGATGGGTTTGAGATTGGGATCATACAATGCAGATATATTATGGGTCATGTTCTTCCTATTAATACTTACAGAATAGGTTATTACATTGGACCGTCAGTTCTGGTCATGGATTGGGTCTGTAAAGTAAGGACAGCACATCAGGCGCGGGACTGGATCTGCTAGGCCGGTCACCGGATTTGCACAGGATATGCCCTTCTTGTTTCTGGGTATTTCAAATTGGCTGGATAGCGAGTTCCTCGGGCAAGCCTTGTGGTAGCAAGCCAGAGAGTTTCCGGATACTAGTTCAGAATGTCTTCCCACACCACACCGCTACACTGGGTTGTGAGAATAAGTTGAGGATTTAGGCCTTGCTGAAAGTCAATAGTTCTCTACTACTTGTCAAGATTCTTGGCATCTGGATCTGGAAGGATGTTAAAGCTGGATGTAGAATGCTGGAACAAAGTGCTTCACCGGAATCAGGAAAGTGAGTGAATCAGTGAGTCCCTATGTGCTGTCAGCTGTCTCTATTTATCCTTTTAAATGACATCACAAACTGGGTGTATGGGCCGGCTTAACTAAGGATCAGGACCTCATCTCTGCCTTGCATCTGAGTGATTGGATCAAAGACAGATGATGTCTCATTTATGGTTTTGCTTTACAGTCCTTAGAAACCTCCCCTCAGCCACTAGTGTCAAAACCGTATTTTATCCTAAATACATATTTCTACATTGGTCACCTCTACACAAATCACACACAAAGATTCCTTATTTAATGTAGCATCTGTTCATCAAAATCCCGCAGCTCTGGGATCTTGTTTCACCTTTCTACAGAATGTTGTCCTTTTTGCCAGGAACACATTTTCCAAATTGTCTGCACATTTTCACAAATGTGTGTGTTTAACATAGGGATGTGTGTTTAAATGTTCACAATTCTAGTATTAATACAGTTCACATAAAACCACATATATGCCCATTCCTGTCCAGAATATGTTACACAGTTCAAATGGCTCTTAAAAAGTGCAGCCAGAAATTAGACTAACAACTCTGCCCTTTTTATATTTTTCACCACTTTGAATAACAAGTTATGAGTCTCTAAAAATTGTTCCTTGTTCACTCCTTGCAGCTCAGCCAAGCTAATGTATTCTTAATTTCTTAAACCCAGCAGAAACCAAACTTGTTGCATCAACATAAACACATTACTTTCTTAGCTTTCATCTGTTGGATCAAAAACACAACTGAGATCTGTATTCCTTTTAGCAACAATATGTTTATGTTTGCTACTCCGGCAGACTTTTAGTTTAGATACTTTGAAGTTTCATCAGGAGCCCTTCTGACAGCTGTCTTTCACAGGTAGCCCAGTGTACTGCAGACATGTTTTGACAGGGGTTGTCAGTTAACAGACAATACAGTTTGTCTGAGAAAATGTTTTGCTCTTTACACTTTAAGACTTTGTATCTTTGCCATGCTTCCTTAGATTACATGAATTTTAGCACCAATCAAGATTTTGAATGTTGAGAAGTGTTGTGTATAGGCATTTTGGAGTTTTTAGCAACAAAGCAAATGTCGTTTATAGGCACATTTTGGAGTTTCATTTGCAAAGCGCTGCGTCTCTCTCTGCACTCTATTTGCTGGTCATGGAGCCCACTGGCACATTTTCTGCAGTGTGTGCTGTATCCCATCACATATGCACGAGGGGTGGCAGATTGTGCACCCATCTTTTTGTGTTTCCAAACACGCAATTTTGGAGGTTTTTGGCTCACACCAGAGTTTTGCCACCATTGTTGCTGTTTCTTGCGCCAAAACTATCAGAGTGATGCTGCATAAGATAGCGGAGTGGGTCAATACATCCCACAGCCCAAACGTTATTCAGTCAATATTTTAGTTGTCACTCACTAGAATCCCCCTCTCAGTTAGGAAATTGACATTATATAGTGCTGATGGCACTTACACATTATCAATATTCCCACTTTGTGGTTTGGCTACCTCTCTGTCTCCACGTCCCACCAATTCCGCCCACTGCCTGCTGATAGGACAAGGAGTTTGAAGGTATGGATTATGGAGACTGAAGGGGGGAGAAAAATGAATCACTGCAAAATGACATGTTGGTTTATAATTTCGATTTTCTTAAAATCTCCCTACATGGCAATTATCTTTATTTTTCACATAACTGCATGAACATATATATTTTTGAATTCTACATTTTATGGTGAATCAGGAAATACTAATCTTACTTCGGCACGTCCTCCCTGGAAGGAGCTATTGTTTTCCACGATTTGCACCTGAGCCGAAATTGTGAAAAATATGCCACTTCACAATTCAAACATTAATTTCACAGCCTATCACCTCACTAACTTTCCACTTCCTCGGAATTATGAGAAGGCCAAAATCATGGTTTTCTTTCTAACTCAAATTCTATTCATCACACTTGGTTAATATTCACATGGAACTGACGGGCTGTATATGCCCTTTAATATGAGCCTAATGAGCTCACTGGGACGCACAATTCTCTTTTTATAAAGGAAAAAGCAGTACAACGGTAATCATAGGCAAAGCATCACATGGGCCCCTGAGTTTAACATGCAGCTTCCCTCTCCTCATAGGTTTCCTTTCTCCCCAGTCACATTGCATGGATATCTGCCTGGCTTATGTTATTCCACACTGCCATTAAGCACACTATTCATGGAATTATTTGTACGTAAAACGCAGATTTGCGCACCATTCTGCCCGAAAATCCCCATACCTAAAACAGGGATTTTCAGGCAGAATGGCGCGCAAATCTGCGTTTTACGCACAGATAATTCCATGAATCAGGGTGTCTGTGTCTTCAAAGGTATCTGTTTGAAGCTAATGCACAGTTAATGGGGAGGCCTGACCTTAAAGTTATTTCTGCTGGCCGTCTTATCTGTACCCTTCACAACTCTAATCTACTCTTTAATTTGCTTTGCATTTTAACCAACCTACTTCTCCTGGTGGGCCCAGCCTAAAGGTCTTGAGGTAAATGTTTCAGAGGCACAGACTTTTCAGTTCAGTGGGGACAAAAAGCTACACACATAACAGAAACGCATTTTAAATTGAAAATATGTGTTTTACACAGGACATTCTGTATCACAACAGGGCCTGTAGTATTGGAATGAAATATTTCTTTAATACAATAAATAAAAAGCTATGAGTCTCACTTTCAGTATTATTCACACAAAGGCCACAGTAAACATAGGAAACTAGTGTTCACTTCTACAACAAGTAGACATGTCCTTTGAAATTATGTAATTTTGAATGTTGAAAAGTAAGTGTTTTCTTTGTCACAAATGCCAAATACTTGGCTTCACTTTAGATTTCTGGATCACAGTCTTGTGCTACATTGAATTCAATGTACCATGCTGCTATCTGTCTCTTTATGTATAATTGTAGCTTTTCATATCATAATATTATTGTGTTTTCAAACACGCAATTTTGGAGGTTTTTGGCTCACACAAGAGTTTTGCCACCATTGTTGCTGTTTCTTGCCCCATAACTATCAGAGTGATGCCGCATAAGATAGCGGAGTGGGTCAATACATCCCACAGCCCAAACATTATTCAGTCAATATTTTAGTTGTCACTCACTAGAATCCCCCTCTCAGTTAGGAAATTGACATTATATAGTGCTGATGGCACTTACACATTATAAATTATGTTTTCACGTGTTTGAAAACATAATTTCATAATATGTATTGACCCACTCCGCATAAGATAGCGGAGTGGGTCAATACATCCCACAGCCCAAACATTATTCAGTCAATATTTTTTTTAAGTTCATATTATGTACATAAAATCTCATTAAGTGATTAATCATGTTTGCATCATTTCCTTCCATCAGAGTGTGCCACATCAGTATCGGGATTACCTCAGTTACACTATTGGATTAAGCCTGCATTGTATGAGTTCTCAATACATCTAGGCTCTCACATATACACAGTATATATTCAATGGATTCAATTGTGTTTACTCCACATAAGCAATATTTTCACAACTCGCAAGTTATTTGCATACATGCTCCCACTACTTCTAGCACTTCTGCACAATTAAAGTTGCAGAGCAGCTAATTACGCAGGCTTTTCTCTGTTAATAAAGGCATCAATATACTTACCGCAATAGGGGCTGTCTAACCAATAAACTATGAAAGGACCACTATTTACCTGCGACGCAAGTTTTACCATATCTCTTTCAAGGTAAAGATCTTTTATTTTTTCCTTGGAACAATGTTATATTATCATCAAATAGCATGCATAGATGATGGTTCCATTATCAAGTCACTGCAATTTCGCATAAATCATCGCCAATGTATGTTCGACATTCTCATTTTATGCCCCCATACCTCAACTCCATGAAGCATGCATGGAACCACCTTGGAGGTGTATAATAGTTGGATCGTTTTAATGGAAATGCCACTTTCTCTACCGATAAAGTTGCTCAAAGCATTTTCAATTTTCATGCCTTTAGTTACATTTTCTTTCCATTGTTTGGCCCAACTCAGCCTGTTGTCTATTATACTGCCTAGATGTATATAGCATTTGACCCGTTCTATCTCTTTCTCATCTATTTTCCATTTCATACTCGGTTGCTTTTTACACATAGTTTTGCACATAGATGCAACAATCTTAGTTTACTCAATGTTAATTAGAAGGCCATTGCAGGCGGCCTACTTTCCCAAGACGTCCAGTAAAGCTTGGAGGCCCTTATGGGTGTAGTCAACCATCAAAAGGTCATTGGCATAACCTAACACACTGTAACTTAGTGAGTCAAATTTGACGGGACAAACTTCCGGTAGATTCAATGATACGGCCAAATCGGCAAGGTATCAATTCAACATTGTAGCTGCCAGAATACAACCCTGTTTTACACCTCGCACATTGGGAAATGAATCAGTTACATGGCCCATACAGTCAGTTCACACTTGGACCTTGGTATTATTGTATAGTAATAGATTTGGGCCTAAGCTAACACCTGGGGGTGGAGGGGCAGAAGAATGCTCTGCCAGCGGTATTAGAGATAAATGGGAGCTCACCTTTGAGATTGACAGGGTTATAGAGCTAATCTCAAAATGTAAAAGGTTGCGTGCTGCGGGACCTAACAGCCTTACCAATAATACACTCAAGTCAGACCCTAACCTATGGGCTAACCTCCTCTTCTATGAATTCAAGGACATTCTAATGACTGGGATGTGCCGCCCATCTTGGACTACAGCCCATGTTATCCCAATCTTCAAGTGTTTTAGCAGGTCAGATCCAAAGAACTATCGGCCTATTTCTTTGATTGATGCAGACTGCAAAATATTTTCTGCACTACTACTTTCACACCTTGACGATTGGGAAAAAGGATTCCATCCACTAAGCATGTTTCAAACAGGCTCTCGTAAGGGCCACACCACAAGCATCAATGGCATTGTAGTAAAATGCATCCAGGATGATGCATGGAGGAGGGAGAAGGGCACTACTTTTATGGCGTCGGTTGACCTATCTGCAACTTTTGACTGCGTTTACCACAACACATTGTGGCATAAATTAGCCCTCTGGAGCCTACAAAGGGGTCTTCTAAGCCTCGTCGAAGGTGTTTACAAGAATGCTGGCATACGTGTTAGGCTTAATCAGAAGGGTGATATGTCTGCTAGATTACAAATGTATTGTGGGGTGAGACAGGGCTGCATACTGACACCCTGGATCTTTAACCAGTAAATGTCCAATGTGGCAGAGTGCTTGACTAAAGAGGGATTGGTAGCTCCAAGAGTGGCCCTAAGTAAGGTAATTTGGCTGGCCTATGCAGACGACTTCTTGTTGTTCGATTCGACCAGAGTGGGCCTGTAGCGTCTTCTCGCCATCTTTGCAAAATATGCCATGGATAATGGCCTTGTCATCAACCCGAGCAAGACTAAAATCCTTGCATTTGTGTAGGGAGAACATAAGAACTCACGTCGTATCTGGAGCCTGGAGGGGTCTAGGGTGGGTATCTCCCCTAATGTGACCTATCTACACAAAGCTAAATTATTGGGTAACTAGATATTGTAAACCGACCGTAAATATGGGAGATTCTCTACAAAACCTGCACTTATGTTTTTTTAATTGAAGATAGTCCCTAAACTGGTTTATGGGTTGGAATTGTGTTCTGATGTAACAATGCACAAGTTGAACCAAATAGAAGGTGGAATCTGGAGACGGATTCTTGGCAACCCCAACGCTGTACCCATAAATGCTATCCGGTATGAGCTGGGGTATATCTCACTATGGACCCATGTCCAGTGGAGGATGCTCACGCCATATGCCAAAATTAAGTTCCCTACCGCAAGAACTCTATATGAGTTGGTAGGGAATAACATAACGGCCTCTGGATTTTTACTAAAATTTGGCAACATCTGTGAGAATATCCCACAGATTGTAGACTAAAATTTGGTCACCTTAATTAGCAACCCAATGCTAACCAAAAAAAGTTGCTAGATTACGATTGGATCACCACGGTAGAAACCTTCCACTCATATAAATCAATGAGTGAAATATCTCAGGACCATATGAAAAGCGGATCCCTCTCCAAAATTCTCTCTTCCCAAACCAATATTATCGTGGCCTGCTGCTGAGGCTACGATGGAATATCTTCCCTACCAATGACATCCTACTTAGAAGAAATGTAATAAACATAGACGAAAGCCTATGTAGATTCTGCAAACTAGAGCATGAAACAACCAAACACCTTATCTTGAATTGTGTACATCTAAGTGACTAGAGGAAATCTTTTTTTGGGTTCTCTGAAGGATTCATATTCCAGTTATTCCACTAAACTGGTCTGATATTGCTGTCTAAAGGTGCAAAACACGCAAGAAGGTTTGGCTCTAGCCGGATTTCTTAAGGGCCTCAAGTTGGATTGTTTTAGATAACCTAAGGGGGTGTGATCCTTGATGGAAGCCTTCTCCTTTGATTTCTTTTCCTTTTCTTTGACTATAATGCTTTGCTGCGACCATGGGCTTCTGTCTGTGTTTCCTTTTTATTTCAAATTAAGCTTTGTGTTAAGGTTATTATATTTATATATCCTCACAGTGAGTTATTTTACTTAGGAGTTACATAGGAATTCTTATGATCTTTTGCTTGTTATACCAGTAGATTTGTATCTCTTTTCCGACACGTCTCCTTTTTATGCTAGTCTATTTATATTTGTTGACAATTTATTCTATTGTGAATTTTTGTTTAATTATATGTCACACTATGTATATACTTTGGAAAAGTATTTTTTACTATTGTTTTTATGTTGTAGGTTTTGTAAAGGTTTGATTAAACCAAATACAAAAAGAACAATACAAAAAAATTAAAATAGTAGCTGAATCAATTTCAACAGGCCAGGAGGAATTTTCCATTTCACGAACTTTTTCCATAATTTATTCCTCATGACTGTGTCGAAAGCGGCACTAAAATCAGTAATGGCTGCATATACTCATAGTTGTCGTCTTTCCCAAGCATATTCTATGGTAGATGTCAGGCAGATCAGATTATGACTAGAGCTTCATTTGGCTCGAAAGCCTGTCTGATTAATAGGTAGTATGTGATTGTGATCAATCAACTGATTCAGCTCATTTAACAGTGCATGGGCAAATATTTTAGCAGGGATGTCTAACATTGCTAAAATATGGTAGTTTGTTGGTGATTTCCAACAGTCTTTTTTATAAACTGGAAGTATAGTGCTCTCGCTCCATATGCCAGGTATTTGACCACTAACCCTGATTACATTAAATAAAGGATGAAGAGCCTTTGTCCAAGAATCAGGAGATAACTTGAGCAAGGCATTACAGGTCCCATCGTGCCCTATTGCTCAGGATGAAGGTAGCTTAGTTATCATATGAGCAATTTGTTCAATCGATGTCCCGCATGACCATCTCACTTCGCTCAGTTTATGGTATTTGTCACAGGGTAGAGTGGCTCCCAAAGTTTTCTTGATATGGGCACGCCAACTCTCTTCCGGTATACTATTAAGTAGTACATTTTTTTTTTGTTGAGGGTAGACCAAATGCCTGTATTGTTATTATTTCTGGCATGTGAAGCCAAGTCCAACTATAACTCCTATTGTTGCCTCTTTGTATATCTACGTTGGAAGAAACTGAACTTTTTTAAATATCTTTCACAATTTTAGGGATGTTGGACAGAGTGGCATTCTCTCTTGCATTACTAATAATAGTAGCAATCTCTTTTCTCATCTCCCTTTTTGCCAATTGGATATTATGGTCATATCGCTGGTGTTTATTAGCTGACCTATTCCACTCTTCAGACAGACTTTTATAGCTAGTTCTTTTTTGTTGCATCACTAATTCTTGTCATTAAGTTGGAAAAGTCAATCAGAATGGAAGATACTGGATTTATAGCCGGGATCTGGCAAACATCAGAAAAAAGGGTCTAGACCTTCTACTTCATTTGCATGTGCAGCCTCAAGGTTGGTGGGATTCCAGTTAATTCTGTTTTTACTAGAATTAAGAGCATTATCTCTCGTCTGTAGTATTTTCTTTTTCCTTGACTACCATGTCCAACATTATACATAACGGAAGATGGTCACTTTCTTCTCGATGTATGACAGACATGTCATTTACTATTGTCTTGGCTGCTTCATTTATGAACACATAATCAATTGTTGAGGCATTCTTACCACTAATTCTAGTATAGGATCTCAAGGAGTCCCAATTGCCGATACTATTGAGCATAGTGAAATTAAACCGAGTGAACAGGTTAAGCCATATTTTCCCCTGTGGGTCTGTCTAATTTTTTGGCAAGGGACTAGATACCCTCTGGCTAAAAGGGTCGGATGTATTGTCATATATTCTTGCATTAAAGTCACCTACTGCTAACACCAGGATATTCCTTTTATTAGATTGAAGGATATGTCTCAATATTTCAGAGTTGTTTTTAGTGGCTACTTTATTCAGGGGGTCACAGATGTTTATGATTATGATCTCCATGTTGATAGATGTCTCTATATTCATTTGGACAGCTTGCATCATCACTGAAGAATGAATAGGTGTAAGTAACCAGGGTTGGCAGAAACTAATAGGCGACCTCGCGATCGACCAATTGGGCCTTTGGTCGCAAGTACTTGTAACAAGCTATGACCGACTATTTCGTTCCTTTTATGTTAGCAACGTCTCTTGCAGTGCCACTATTGAGAATAAATCAATGTTATCTAACAACCCATCATCTGCAGATAGTTGGGTGAAGCCTCTTGTATTCCAGGAACACATTAGGCTGGTGTTATTGCAATTCATTGTCAAAGTGTGCTTTACAAATAGTAGGTGGCCACTGCCAATAGCCCGCTTTGTCATTGATTTCATCTACTTGTGTTACTTTATTTGTTACACTAGATGCTGGTCTAACTGCTTTTGTGTTTTGGAAGTGGAATTGGCAAGGAGTTCTTACTCTTAGCTATCACTATATTAGAGGTTTCTACTTGATTCAGAGATTTGATATTTCGATTGGGTACTTACATTTCCTTATTTCTATTTGTTGCATCTGTAGCCCAATATACATAATCAGAGTAGATTTAAACCATAAATTGGGTGTAACTTGGTTTTTGTCTTCCAGCTGGTTGACAATTAAAATGTCATCAGATGTCATCATTCTCAAGGGTATTGTTGTGTTCAGGATAAACATTAGTGTAGTTCTGTTTAATGGAGGATGGCTGTCAATCCCCGTGACAGATTTTATCTCTAACGCTTTAACCATTTCAGGAGGGCTACCAACTGTTGTATTACTCGCTCCTGTATTGTTCACATCGGTGTTATTAGTGCACATATGGTCTTGAATTACATCTGCTTTTTCTACTGTATCACTGGCTACATTCGCCAAACTGCTCACTGCCATTGATATACAACTAGTTAATTGAGCACTACCTATAGAAGTGACTGGGAGTTCTTCACCCAGATCAATAGTGTCAGCTTCTGGGACCAAATTAAGACGTCCTTGTTTCGCTTTATGACCAGTTGTGTTAGTTTGGGATTCCTGAACAAGTTCACGTAGGTAATTACAGATGTCGTTCTGACACAATAGTTCATTGAATGGATTGCAAAGGGGACAGCCTGCCTCTATATGGGTAGAATTATCTGTAATTAAGACACCAAGTGACTTACTACAGTTAGACTCAGAATTAATTATTCACTTATCAGGTTAATTGGGGTCTGGATTCTCACGCCCTTGTATTGGAATGGACTCATTAGATTTATCATTAAGCATGCAACCATTAGATTGTTTAGATATCTTTTTTGACGAGTACATACATGCTTGTGATGTCACTTGATGTTTTTTAGTTTTCAATTTGGTCGTATCCTTTTGTCTGGCATTAGGTAAGAGTTTCAATTTAGTGACAGATTCTATTGCAGGACTCAATGCGTCTGTGTTAGATGGGGCATCTTTAAATACTGGTGTTGTACGGTTGATGCTTTTATGTAGCAAGAGCGATTGAACATCTATTTTATTTTCTAGTCTTTCGAATTTTTCATTTAGACTGTATAGTAGATGTTCTACTATTTCCAACATTGCTTCTGAGGCAATACTAGTTACACTATTACTGGATACATCCAGGTTTGTAGTGTGGAGCTCTTGCATTTCTTCTGATGGTATACCTAAAGGGTCTATATTTGAAATTACTGTGGTCTTACAATAATCACCTATATCATTTTCATCGTTTATACCTACCTCATTTACATGAGCGCCCAGTTGCTTAACGGCCAGGTGCACTCTATAAATAAATAAACAATACAATACAATACAATACAATACAATACAATACATCTAGAATGTTATGAGATATCCCATGAGTTTCCATATTATAGCTGGTGTCATCGTCATTTTTGTGGCTATTTACATCTATAGTTATCATTTCTATTGTTGGAGAGCTAGACATGATATTAGGTGATAAGGATGTAGGTGTACTTACTGGTGGAGGGACATTCATTTGGGCCAGTGTTGTGATATTGTGGGTGTGAACTTGACATTTCTGGTTCCTTAGATCAGAAGAGACATCATCCCTATAAACTTCTATCAAGAGATTGAGAACATTCTCTATAGATTTACTGGTCAGACATGGAAATAAATCGTTTAGCTCTGCTCAATCTCTTTTGTAGCAAATTCTTTTTCTTATTTGGTCAAAGTATTGCATATAATTTCATCGTTGGGGGCACTATTTGTACTATTTTATCATTCTCTGTGTTCAGGATATCGGGATTGACCTTAGGGTAATAGTTGGTCATTACACTCAATTGTGTTGGAAGTGCCTCGGTTGACTTCCTTTCTTTAACTTCTTTTTTTGTGTTTTATGAGCTCCCACAACCTCTTTTTTGTAACAAACTGGCTTTCTTTATGGTTTTGGGGATACATGTACAATTACTGCGGCGTGGATAAGACCGCCCTGCAGGGGATGAAAACGAGTTGATTGATGTACTGTTTGCCTTTCTTGCATGCTTTACAGTATCATGGTGAATGTGAGTAGACACATCACCTCTATTATCATTATCGGTATTGGTTAATTCACCTGTTTGCGTCTGAACAACCATAAATGTCAATGGTGCTTTTGCTAAATTTAATATATTGGCAGTATTTGATGTCCACTACTTTACTAATGGCACCAGAACGTGTTTCTACTTCCATATCGTTGGAGAGAAGGATCAAATCGATAGACTAACAGGTTGATGGCGTGTTTATAGAAGGAGTTATATCATGGTTACCCAATACAGTGCTCAGCACCTTCACAGTTAGCAGTTAGCAGTAATCACACAGCACACTCGGTACACAGTACTCAGTACAAAAAGACACAGGGCTATTAAGCACCACACAACCCTTAAAGATGCATTAAAATACCCACTCAACGGTGCTAAACAGTGCCATGAGGTGCACTGTGTGGTCTAGTAGTTTGCAGTTAGCAGCAACCAGATACATTCACAATGTTAGAGAGTCATCACCTTCCACAGATAGAACGTTAGAACGATTGAGCTAACAAAGAATCTTGTTTTCTATCTCACAAACCACAATTGGTGGGCTCTACAACTCTACAACATGTTCGTATGATGGGCAGGTACAAATGGAAAGATACAAACAGAAACCTCAAAGAGGGCAGTTTCAATACATACAATACGTTGTTTTTATCTTGCTTACTCGGTACACTCGGTACACTGTACTGTACTGTGAATTAATGTTCTTTCACATGCAAAGTTTGCAACCTTATCCTGCCCCTGAGCTTTCAGCTATGGTGACTCTTATAGATAATGGTTTGCAGGCCAGCGTCACTCAAGGGACTAGCGTCCCAGAGAAGCTGAGTAAATACCATACACTAACTGATACTACTACTATTCAGCGTGGCATTACCACGTTATGGCAAGATCACTGTAGCATACTAATATAGCACTCCCCACAGGATATACCCAACTGAGAGCTCCTTCGCCCAGAGCCCACAGACAGCAGAACAGCAAAACAGTACTTCCTGTGCACTTCTGGGTGTGCACACGCAGGTGCGCGTGAACGCTGTTTTTGCTAGCGGTGATGCAGGCTGGGGGGCCGGGCCACAACCTAAATATAAAATAAAACTTGAAAAAGACGTGCCAAACTCTGTTCTATGAGGGACTAAAAGGTCCAATTTAGTCTCTCAACTCCTTCTCAGTTCTGGAGTTATGAAATACTAGACATTAAATCGCAACCAACCATATAGGGGATCAAAGCTGTTAAAACACTGCTCTTTCTCCATGAGACTAGTCAGCTGCAGCGGCAGAGGCAACGGTCAGCGTCTCCCAGCACAAACAGCACTACCTGTGCACTTTATCTGGTGGGGTGGATGGACATCCCATGATAAGGATAGGCTCTAAATATATTGCTACACAGGAAGCCCCCTCCCTGCCTCCCCCTCCCCGATGCCTCCTTTTTGCCCATCACACAAGTTCTAATACCATCAGAGCCCTTACCATCAGGCTCTAATTTACGCCAGGTGACATTTGCCTTCAGCTCGAGGCCTTTGACTTGGGCAATAGGCACATACCACTCTATAGGATAATCTGGCCTGGGTTCTAATGGATCGTTACAGAACTGCCCCATTGGTTCGGCATTGTAAGCAATGGGTCATCAGAGGTCCTTAACCACTTTTACAATTCTTGTCGATTCTTTTAAGAATACTGCCTCTGTTGCTCAGTGTTTCCTTAACCAACATTTCGCCAGGAGAATGCTCACTTTAAGGTCCTGAGTGGCTTCTCCAACTAGATTCCAGCTGTCTTGTGCACATCCCCATCCGTATATTGGACTGTGATAATGAGATTACTAATTTTTACTTGATTGATTACTTATTAAAGTCTTGCTACTAATATTATATAACATGCCCTTTACAGTGCTCATTAACAACGTTTGCTCTATAAAAATAACTAATAATAACTATTATTATTATTCTTCTTTTGTTTGCATTCTGTTTTAAAACTGATTTTGTGCTTTTGCTTTATAATAAAGGCATTACAGCCCTGGGGAAAGATGGCTGCAGCAGGTCCTGTCCTACATCATCCTTGTTTTGTGGCTTCACCTTGGACCTATCATTCGGGAGTGGGCCATTAAACCCTGTCACAGCCCGGTTTACCATGGCTGTGATGCCTAACATCACGTTGTTGTTCATTGAAGTGTCACACATTGATTTAATTGCCTGTGAGGTCATTTTCCGTATTGCCACTTTTAGTCGAGGTCAATACATACACCAAAGAGTTGTAAAGACCGCACGCGCACTCACACACAGACCCACACCCATGTCTATCTGCAATGGTCCCTGCAAATCCTAGTGCCATTCCTGCGCGCAGTTCTTTCCTCAATTTCAGCCGCTATGTATACCCGCAGTGTTCTGCAATGCACCGCTTACTGAGGGTCTTGATCTGTGCTTATACAATTTTCTCTGTCTTTCCCTGCGATTTTATTGTCCCTTACAAGACCCAAGAGCAGCCCACGGAGAGAAATCCTTTCCTTTCTGCTGGTCTCACTGTTTGCAGTTTTAAGAGTCATGAATGGAGCGCCCTCTAGAGGACAGAGTACGCTTCTCGCTGCGAAACAGAAAGTTCACTTTGGGATGTTTGGAAAGTTGAGGGTTGCAGCTCTAAAGTCAGCGCTTGCTGCGAGCGTCTGCCCAGGGGATCCCAAGTCACTGACATGCAGATTAGTGCCCCTCCCCCCAGACTGGAGAAGAGCATTCTGCATTTGAGACCCCGAGCAGCCCACCTGTAGCGTGAAGAGTTAAGCTGTTCCCGCAGTGTAACCGGATCCCCCTCGTACTCCTTTCCATTCCTGCCACTCTGCTTGTGCTGTGTCTTGTGCACTCCAGGAAAGAGAGCACACTTTGGAAGCACACTCTTGTGTTTGCCTACGGTGACACTGCCCCTGTCAGCCGCCACTGCCCCCACCTCCTCCCTCTCCACAGGCACCCATCCGTCGGACCTCTCTCTCCAAGGGATCAGGGAATCTGTCCCAGAAGCATGGCAGAGCCGTCCTGGAACCCTCTGTTGGAATTTGCTCATGCTGACGCTGTGTAACGCTGCTGTCACAAGCCCTGCGCCCGGCTGGATGCACTTGCTGGAAGCTGAGGGGACTAGCACACTTCTTGGACACACTGCTCTCTGGGAGGCAGGATGCAATCTGTGGCCCGGGTGCTATGGTTCATTTTAAGTGTACTGCCACCGATTGTCATCCCCAGGAAGCACCCGATGGAGCCCTCGAGGCACTGCGAGCCTCCAAAATCGGTGAGATGACCTGTGTGTATGCATCACTTTTTAACTAGTTCAGGAGACGCCCCACCGACCCCCCCCCCCCCCCCCAGGCACCCCTCGCCCGCACCCGGCCCTGGTGGTTATACAGTGTCACGCCAAATAAAATATTCACGCCATACGTTAACAGCCCAAATGCACAGGTCACAAAGCATGCCAGCTAATGGGATATTAATGGCAATTAGCGGTGCTGCCGTACCGTGACACACTGAGCTAACCTCAGCCTTCATTTTCTAATGGGAGTTCGTAACCCTTTCTGAGTTTAATTGCGTGTCCCTCTTTATTGCCCGCAGCCCATGACGTGCAGTTAATTAGGCTTGCCTGACCAAAGGACGCTTTAAGATAATTGTATAGTTTCTGGTTGGAACAAAAGCATATATGACAATAGGGTATAAGCAGAGCAGTCAATAGGCCTGCAACGCGGTGGACGGATGCTCCTATTAACTAACAAACACGTGTTGCTAATTAGCACCTGCACACACTGGTCGCTTCTTATGAATTGGCCTGTGTTAAAACACTGATAACAGGTGTATCATACGCCAAACCAGCTGAGCAGCAGAAGGATACGAGACTAAGGGCCTGATTTACAAAAACACTTTTGAATGGGGAAACCAGATAGAAAAGGGTTCGTAAACCAGGCTAAGTCTCGACTCTCTCTACAGTGCATACTTTAACCCACTGAGCTATCGTAACAGTACAGTCTGTCCTTGTGTCCACATTTTTTTGTCCCTCCATCTAGCTGTCCATCTGTCAGACCGTCCACTTAGTCGTCCATATTTTCACTTGTCCGCAAAACGTTCTTTGTATATTTCTGACTGTCTTTCTAGCCATGTTCATCTCTGTTTGTTTGCCTGCCTTTCAATCTATTCATCTATCCACCCAACCAATTGCTCCCTTCATGCAAACATGTGCGTAAGCCTCTTCGGCCATCCATCTGTCGGTCCATCTATCCATTTATTTTATTGGTCATTTATTATGCGCCTATACACACGTGTCTCAAGGCTCAACAAGTCAAGAAGTGGGGTGATGATACCACTATGCAGTGTACAGGTGTTTCAAGCACGGATCCGGATTTTGAACCTGTGTTACTCAGCGTGGTCTTGCTTCCAAGACCCGCGCGTTATCACAAAGCTACCCTCCCTGCACATCCATCCATATGTCCATCTGTCCGTACTTCGTGCATCCGTGCGTATCATCCAACCATCCATCCACGCTCTCCTCTGTCTGTCCGTCCTTCCATTCGTTCCATCCATCCAAAATACATCCATCCCCTATCTAGCCACCTGTCTACCTATCAGACTGCATATTTGTGTATCAGCTTGTCTATCTGTAAATGCATGAGTTCTCAGATCTAATCACCTGTCTCCCTTTCCTCCTGTTCCCCTTGCTATCTATCCAACCAACAATTTAACTACCTATCCATCAACCTTTCGACTAACCACCTGTCTATACATTTAACACCTATCTATTCATCTGTCTAATGATGTATTGGTTATGTATCCGCCTGGCTATTCATGCATTGTTTGACGAGTTTACTTGTCTGTCATTCCATCTGTCTACTTGTCTCCTTATCCCCCCGATCATCACCCAATCTAGCCACCTGTCTGCAGAAATATTCTTTAGTCTCTCCACCTGCCTGTCATGCCATCTGCCCGTCTACCTATCCACCTGTCTAACTCTCTCACTACAAGCCAACCCCATGGGAAAGATACACAACAGTGGTTAAACTGTGAGTGGAGGGATTAAGAAACTTACATTAGAATCTAGACTTCCATAAAACCTAACACAGGTTACCCTATGTACTAAATGTTATGTTCCGTACTGCTTTGCCCCATAACTCATGATATGGTTTCTTTATTGTTTACTTAGCAAGGAGACTTAAATTCCTTCTTATGGACCATTAAGAGAGACCCTCCAGCCTACATGTTTGGAACTATCCATGTGCCTTACACAAGGGTGTGGGACTTTATTCCTGATAACTCTAAAAGAGCTTTTCGAGAGAGTTCAAGTGTCTACTTTGAGTTGGACCTCACCGACCCCTACACCATCTCCGCACTGGCCAGCTGCCAAATGCTTCCCCATGGGGAGAACCTTCAGGACGTGCTGCCAAGGGACCTGTACCGGAGACTCAAGAGGCACCTGGAATATGTGAAGGTCATGATGCCTTATTGGATGACCCCTGACCAAAGGGGAAAGGGACTCTATGCTGATTACCTCTTCAATGCCATCGCTGGCAACTGGGAGAGGAAGAGACCTGTTTGGGTGATGCTGATGGTCAATTCTCTGACTGAGACGGACATCAGGTCCAGGGGGGTTCCTGTGCTCGACCTTTACCTGGCCCAGGAGGCTGAAAGAATGAGGAAGAGAACGGGGGCTGTGGAGCGGGTTGAGGAGCAGTGCCACCCTCTCAATGGGCTGAACTTTTCACAGGTAAGACACACGCATTTTGATTCATCTTGAGTAGCAGAAAGGAAAGCAGAGTACAGGGAATGAAACATTTAGATATTGTTTAGCTGCCATGATTTTGTTTTATCTTGTGTAGCAGAAAGGAAGGCAGAGTACAGGGATTGACACAGTTGCCCATACATTTTTTAGCTGTAGTAATGTTGTTTCATTTTGAGCAGCAGAACTAAAGACAGAGCAGAGGGATTGACACAGTTTCCCAGTTATTCCTTATGTGTAGTCATTTTGTTTAATCTTGAGCAGCAGAATGGAAGACAGTGCACAGGGATTGACACAGTTGCCCAGTCATTCCTGAGCTGTAGTCATTTTGTTTAATCTTGAGCAGCAGAACGGAAGACAGAGCACAGGGATTGACACAGTTTCCCAGTTATTCCTTAGATGTAGTCATTTTTTTTTAAAATCTTGAGCTGCAGAACGGAAGACAGAGCACAGGGATTGACACAGTTGCCCAGTTATTCCTTAGCTGTAGTCATTTTGTTTAATCATGACCAGCAGAACGGAAGACAGTGCACAGGGATTGACACAGTTGCCCAGTTATTCCTTAGCTGTAGTCATTTTGTTTAATCTTGAGAAGCAGATCAAAAGGCAGAGTACAGGGATTGACACAGGTGCACATATATTCCTTAGCTGTAATCATTTTATTTCATCTTTAGTAGCAGAAAGCAAGGCAGAGTACAGGGATAGACAGAGTTGCCCATATTTTTTTTAGCTGTAGTAATGTTGTTCAATCTTGAGCAGCAGAACGGAAGACAGAGCACAGGGATTGACACAGTTGCCCAGTTATTCCTTAGCTGTAGTCATTTTGTTTAATCTTGAGCAGCAGAAAGGAAGACAGAGCACAGGGTTTGACACAGTTGCCCAGGTATTCCTTAGCTGTGGTAATGTTGTTTCATCTTGACCAGCAGAACTAAAGACAGAGCACAGGGATTGACACAGTTTCCGAGTTATTCCTTATGTGTAGTCATTTTGTTTAATCTTGAGCAGCAGAATGGAAGACAGTGCACAGGGATTGACACAGTTGCCCAGTTATTCCTGAGCTGTAGTCATTTTGTTTAATCTTGGGCAGCAGAATGGAAGACAGTGCACAGGGATTGACACAGTTGCCCAGTTATTCCTGAGCTGTAGTCATTTTGTTTAATCTTGGGCAGCAGAACGGAAGACAAAGCTCAGGGATTGACACAATTGCCCAGTTATTCCTTAGATGTAGTCATTTTGTTTAATCTTGAGCAGCAGAACGGAAGACAGTGCAAAGGGATTGACACAGTTGCCCAGTTATTCCTTAGCTGTAGTCATTTTGTTTAACCTTGAGTAGCAGATCGGAAGGCAGAGTACGGCGATTGACACAATTGCACATATATTCCTTAGCTGTAATCATTTTATTTCATCTTTAGTAGCAGGATGGAAGGCAGAGTACAGGGATAGACAGAGTTGCCCATATTTTTTTTAGCTGTAGTAATGTTGTTTAATCTTGAGCAGCAGAACGGAAGACAGAGCACAGGGATTGACACAGTTGCCCAGTTATTCCTTAGCTGTAGTCATTTTGTTTAATCTTGAGCAGCAGAAAGGAAGACAGAGCACAGGGTTTGACACAGTTGCCCAGGTATTCCCTAGCTGTGGTAATGTTGTTTCATCTTGAGCAGCAGAACTAGAGACAGAGCACAGGGATTGACACAGTTTCCGAGTTATTCCTTATGTGTAGTCATTTTGTTTAATCTTGAGCAGCAGAATGGAAGACAGTGCACAGGGATTGACACAGTTGCCCAGTTATTCCTGAGCTGTAGTCATTTTGTTTAATCTTGGGCAGCAGAACGGAAGACAAAGTTCAGGGGTTGACACAGTTGCCCAGTTATTCCTTAGATGTAGTCATTTTGTTTAATCTTGAGCAACAGAACGGAAGACAGTGCAAAGGGATTGACACAGTTGCCCAGTTATTCCTTAGCTGTAGTCATTTTGTTTAATCATGAGCAGCAGAACGGAAGACAGTGCACAGAGATTGACACAGTTGCCCAGTTATTCCTTAGCTGTAGTCATTTTGTTTAACCTTGAGTAGCAGATCGGAAGGCAGAGTACAGGGATTGACACAGTTGCACATATATTCCTTAGCTGTAATCATTTTATTTCATCTTTAGTAGCAGAAAGGAAGGCAGAGTACAGGGATAGACAGAGTTGCCCATATATTTTTTAGCTGTAGTAATGTTGTTTAATCTTGAGCAGCAGAACGGAAGACAGAGCACAGGGATTGACACAGTTGCCAAGTTATCCCTTAGCTGTAGTCATTTTGTTTAATCTTGAGTAGCAGAACGGCGGACAGAGTACACAGATTGACACAGTTGCACAGATATTCCTTAGCTGTAATCATTTTATTTCATCTTGAGTAGCAGAACGGAGGACAGAGTACATGGTTTGACACAGTTGCCCAGATATTCCTTAGCTGTAGTCATTTTGTTTAATCTTGAGTAGCAGATCGGAAGGCAGAGTACGGGGATTGACACAGTCGCCCAGATATTCCTTTGCTGTAGTCATTTTATTTCATCTTGAGTAGCAGAACGGAAGACAGAGTACAGGATTGACACAATTGCACAGATATTCCTTAGCTGTAATCATTTTATTTCATCTTTAGTAGCAGGATGGAAGGCACAGTACAGGTTTTGACACTTTCGCCCACATATTCCTTAGCTGTAGTCATTTTGTTTAATCTTGAGTAGCAGATTGGAAGGCAGAGTACGGGGATTGACACAGTCATTTTATTTCATCTTGAGTAGCAGAACGGAAGACAGAGTACAGGGATTGACACAGTCACCCAGATATTTCTTTGCTGTAGTCATTTTATTTCACTTTGAGTAGCAAAACGGAAGACTGAGTACTGGAATAAACTGAGTTGTCCAGATAGTCCTTAGCTGTAGTCATGTGGTCTCATCTTGAGCAGCAGAACGTGAGTCAGGGTACAAGGATTGACACAGTTAGATATTTCTTATCTGTACTCATGTTGTTTTATCTTGAGTAGCAGAAACGAAAAAAAGAGTACAAGGATTGACACAGGTGCCCAGATATGTCTAAACTGTAGTCAAGTTTGTACTAAATCAAGTTTCATTTGAGTGGGAGCCTGTCACACGAGGCATTTTCATAGAATGGAGTTCATATGGCTGTAGAAATGTAAAACAGGTATATCAAAATCTAAGCTATCTGTTCTGATATGTATTTATCGGTTCTATGTGTGAGAACTGAATTCGTGAAATGCCAACATGCCACCAAACCTAGGCCGAGCAGATCACTTCATGTCACTGTAGCACCGCATTTCCAGTGCAGGGTTTTCCTGGTACAATTTAAGAGTAATCAGTGCCTAAATCCACCTTATTCAATTGAAGATTATCACCAAGACAATTTCCAGAGTGCATTAGTAATTAAACAAATTGCCATCCCCTGGAATATAGGTGCCACACTGACAAGAGGTCAACTGGTCTCCCTAGACGTAGGTCACGCTAGCGCAGTGTCACCTGGGAAAATAGCACTCACAGAGGATATGTAGCTCAACACCACAAAGGTACATATTGCATTGCGTGAAACACGTGGTTGGGATGTTGTGCCTTGTTCACACTGCCATCATGTTATGGTTTTGTTAATCACAGCTGGACTTGGCTTTGACCTCTTAAGAGGGTGTGCCTCACATCCGTCAATGCCGTAGTAGCAAGCACATCTGACGTTCTAGTTATGGCTATGCTGGCTTCCAGTAGGAGAAATACATATATCAGGAGGCTCATATATTTGGTACCCATAGGTGAAGCTGTTCTGAACTTCGCCACAGAAATATACAGACTACTCTTGATATTTTGGGATCATTTCATAAAGGTCCGCGAATGGCAGTCACAATCATAGCAGGATCCCAAATGTATGTTGTTGTGCCACTTTGCTGTATGGTAAATATTACTTGTAGACCACACATGCATGCACTGGTTGTGTGTGCTCGTGTATGTAATAATTGTCATAATACAAAATATTGTGCGCGTGTAACATCGCTTCTATAAATGTGGTGGCACTTTAAAAGGCAAGATGCTCCATAGCTCGTACTGGCCTCGGGAGAAGATGGAGTTCGCAGCCTTGCAGCCTTACTACACCTTCCTTAACTCGCCCCCAAGTGAATGGGGCTAATCAGGGTGTTGAGTTCCTCAGTAATCTGAGTGCTCAGATGTTAGAAAGCCGAGCCAGGGGAGCACGTGTCTCGCGTCCAGCCCGTCCGCGCGGGGCGTGCCGCTGCGTCCTCGCGAGAGTTCTCCTCGAGGGACGCACGATCCGCGCGAGACGGCGCTGGCAAGACGCCGAAGGATTGGCGGGCGTAAGACACAGAGACGCACGACGCCTTCTTATCGGAACGCGCGTTTCCTTGCGTGCTGTGGCCCGGATGCAAGCGCCCCTCACGTTGTGAGGGAACATGGCAAACAGAGATGAAAAAATGTACACGAATCAAAGTCAGGGGCTCTATAGCAGGGAAGCGTGACTGAAACGTTGTCGGTCGAGGCACATTTTGACTATTGCTGTTGTGCCTTGGTTAATGCGCTGCTGGATGCTTGCAATATGCGTGTAGATTTAGTTTTTTTTTTTTAATACCACATCTAACCGAGACATATTTTATGATTGCACAATTACAATGGCCTGTCTGGGTCTGTTGGCACTGTGCTTCCACATTTCAACAGCGCTGTTTTTTTTCCCACATTGGCATGCCAGGGTGTGGTTGCTCTGTTGCGTGGAGC
Organism: Ambystoma mexicanum; assembly: GCF_040938575.1. Classification (NCBI taxonomy): domain Eukaryota; kingdom Metazoa; phylum Chordata; class Amphibia; order Caudata; family Ambystomatidae; genus Ambystoma; species Ambystoma mexicanum. The sequence goes on from NC_090922.1 coordinate 1,376,281,744, forward strand.
TCGGCATGCCAAATGCTTTTTTTTTTTTACATATGCAGTGAGGTTTGTGGTTTATTGTTCGTTGATGGACGAGTAGATTTTTTTTTTTTTTTTACATCCTAAATTCTTAAAAGTGTTAAGTTGATTGACAGGAGGATGGGGAGATTGGCATAGACAGGCAGACACAATGCAAGAGCGACAAACTGGGCGAGGGTCAAAGAGCAGTGAGTTAAACACGGTGACAGGGTGAATTGGGGGAGGCAGATAATGGCAGCTGGGAGAGGGAACAGCGAGTGCTGGTTATGGAGTAAGGGGGGGACTAAAAGTGCAAAAGACAGAGTGAGAGGGTGAGAGGGAGGAGAGAGAGCGTACATGACAGAGGGAGAGGGAGCCTGAGGGAAGTGATGGGTAAATATATAGACCATAAAGAGTGGCACAGTGAGAGAGGGAGGGAGAAAGAGCGGGAGAGACAGAGACAAACAGAGAGTTAGAGAGACAGTCTAGAGAGAGAGGATGGAAAAAATAGTTTGACCCAGGTAGGTAGAGATAGATAGATAGATAGATAGATAGACACTTAGATGGACAGATAGAGATGGATATATCGATATATATAGTTAGATAAATAGTACTGTACGTATGTGGGAGTAGCAAAGGAGCTTGGATGTGTAGGGGGAATAATTATACTGGATTCATATGGTTGTTTCACCTGTAAGAATACTTGACTATTGCTCTGATTTACATGTTTGCCTAATGCTGTTTTTGTTTTGTTATACATGTATTATGTGCTGGCACCGTTGTTACCGGACCGGCATACTCTGAGTTCTGCGGGCGGCTGCCGTCTATCTTGCCAGTTCTGACCTGGCAGGCGGAATGGCACCCGCTCGCAGACTTTGACAGAAGCACCAGCCCCATTATCAACGGGCCGGTGCTTCCGTCCTCCCCATTCACATTGAGTCCTATTCCCATTGGGTCCTAACAGACTCGAATGGGGAGTCATTTCTACCGACACCTGGATTGGGGAATAACTGTGAGCCCCGGGGCTGTAATGCCCCGGTTACTCCCTAAAGCCAGGTGCCGGTAAAAAACACGACTCCAGCGGCAGCCGTGTCATTTTTACCGGCACAGCTACCGCCGGGGTTGTAATGAGGCCCATTGTGTCTGAACTGGATGAGTCCTTTTATTTCCTGCTGAATTTCTACAGAATGTTTGCAATAGTGTGTCAAATTTACAAGACTTGGCGACAGACCATAAAAAGAGTAGTCCCTGCACAAATGATGCAGGATGTATTGCTTCGTAATGGTCTGGGGGCAAGATTGCAGGTGAAATATGAAACCTAATACAGTCCCTGGCACTGTTTATGTGAATTAAAGCCTGTCCATTGTATTGGTTATAACTGTTAAAACCACCACATGTTGTCCAGCGTGCCAAATGAGTTTATTTGTTAAGATGTTAAATGATGCTTTGGGTGCAGTAGGGGTTTGTACAGTTTATGGTCATAGTTTTTGCCCCAAACATTGCTAGCATGTGATGGCTCTAGGACACATAACCATGCTTATTTTTCATTAACCCCAAATACACTGCTGCCCCAAGGATGCCTAGTGTTCCCACATGCAAGCAGGATTTACCAACATTTCTTGTGCCAGAAGAATTTGCTGTGATCTAATGGATTACAGCAGGACTTTCCAGTATATTGTACTGATGTTTTACACTGTATGCCTGCCCACTAGTAGAATTTGACAGTAATTACTGACTTTAAAAAGATGTACACGTATGTATTGCTCTGTTATGCTTTCAGTATTCATTGTAGTCCAGTAGGACTTGCAAATCGTCATTTCCTAAAGTAGTATCAAACTATGTGTCTTGCCTTTATACAAAATGGACTGTGCTCATCTCCCTGTGTTAGGATTTGTCATTATCCATAGCCTCTCACAATCTCTTGCCTCTGTGTATGGCCTGTTTATATTGGGTACCAGAGAGAATTTGCCAATATTCACTGTCTCTGAGAAGTGTTTGCCATTGTTTTTCCCTCAATCTCTGAGTATTGATCTTACCAAATCACTATTTTGCTAAAACACTAACACTTGGAAGACAACACACATCAGTTCAAACTGCAGAGGGCACAATTTCTTGTAATGAATGGAGCACCCACAAACAAACAGGCAAAAGAGTTAGTGATGACCGGTCTCCAAATGGCCAATGGATGGTTGGACAACTGATTGCACAATCCTGGAGATCCAACAAGAATATTTATTTGGAATGATCCAAGGCAGAAAGGTACATTCAATATAGAAGAATTAAGTAAGATTTCTTGCCATATAGGCCCACCATCTTAGAAAAAGTAAGAATGAACACAGATTCCATTCAATATATGCCCAGCACATTTGAAGAGGTTTCACAATTGCTGACAAGGAACAACACATGTAAGGAAGAGATTTAAGTGCCTATGGGTAAAATTGAAAGAAAAAAAACGATTAATTGGACAATTGAGAATCACTCAATAGAGCTATATGGCCCGATTCATGGAATTTTGTGCACGTTGCAAAGGGCCTTTTCAATGGTGCAAAGTGACTTTGCACTGCCAACAAACACCCTGATTCATGGAACTATACAAAGTGTATTTTTGCAGGGCAAAGCACGTGCAAATTAATTTTGTACTGCAAAAATGACCACTTCCAATGACTTTGCACTGCAAAATTGCACTTTGCACAGTCCCTTGAATCAGGTTTTGTGTCAACAGTGCAAGGTCCCTTTTCAGCAATGCAAAGTCATTTTGAGCCATGCAACGATTCCATGAATCGGGCCCTCAGTGTCTATAACATTAGAAATCATGAAATAGATGTTATTGATTTTGGCTGTATGTTCTTGGGATGTGTTCTGACATGTTTTGGTAGTATGGAAACAAACGAATGAATGTTTTTTAAAAAAAATAATGTTACAAACAACACATGTGTCTGAATGAGGTAAGTGTTGATTAATTGTGTATATAATGCTCATGCACATGCATTTATAATCACTCTAGTGCAGTCTATTTGTTTAGGAAACACATAAAGGGGAGATGTTCTTCTTGACATGTGTGGGGTAGGAGCTCTCTTTGCAGTGTTCGGATATTTCCTGAGCCATTTGCTGCCCATGGCCATGAAAGTCCGTACGGCCATTCCCTCCCGCTACCGGCCCTTCCTGCCAAAAACACGCAACCCCATTCGGGAACTCTTTGAGCTAGCTGTGTGCTTTCTGAGCAAATTTCTAAAATGTAAGAGCTTAATTACAAAGGTAAACTCACTCCTGGTGTAATAACATAAAATAACCAGTTATGCCTTCTGCCTCTTGATTTATAAGCAGTGTGGGTAAGCTTGTGCGCGCGTATGTGTGTCCTTCCATATGTCCTATACACTACATTCCATTTAACACATGAATTCTCAAAGCCAACCATTTTATCTCTTCTATAGGCATTTCCCAGACACTTCCAAAATAGGCCCAGGTACGAACACCATGTGCAAGTATGAGCAGATAGAGCCATTAGGGCATTGCCAGAATAATGCCATTCCAATGTCTACACAAAAAGCCAAAACAAAACGCCTGGCTTTGTCTCTATGTCACCACTAATTGCCTTTTATGACATGAAAACTTATGCTTTGCTTGTGCTCGCAAGATTCAGGAGAAGAACATCACAGAATTCTTTCAAGGCAAAGGCAAGAAAGAGATTTCGTTTAGGGGCTGCAACACAATGCACAACTTTTTGTGGCCAGAGAATATATAGCTTGCATGTGTAGAAATAGTCTTATCAGTTTTGGTGTCAGAAGAGGATTATATTCAATGACTGTGAGTCACATAACTTGGGATGGGAAAATCCAAGTGACATCCTTTCATGACGAATAGAACAGAATAGGTTAGAGGCAGTGCTGGTCATTGGGCCGACTCTTGGCGGATCCGAAATCTGGCACCAGATGTGTAGCCGGATCTTGGGATCCGGCCAGAGTCAGCCGCACAAGCCCATGAATGAAAAGTATTCATTTGATTGAATGTCCACTTCCAGCCCCGCACCCTCTAGACCACACCCCCTCTGGCACCACCCCCAACTCCTCCCCCACCCCTGCCTTTGTGGGATCCCCCACCACATTTCTTCCATTTCCACCTCTGGTTAGAGGCAACACCAGTGTGGATATTACATTTAGTGGCTGTAAATCCGTGCGCCTGGTGAACACACTGGTTGTTTGCATAGAAAAAGTTGTTCAATTCTGTTTAGGCAAGAGAGCTCATGCAGTGGCTTTAACTCGGTGTGTTGTCATAGTCTGACAGGAAACAATACTTGTTGCCAGCGTGGATAATCCTTTGGTGGCAGGAGGAGATTACATTCAGTTACTGTAAAGATATCGAGGGGTTGCACTCAGCTCAGCACTAGAATTGCCCATCAAAAACCTCAGCTATTGGGAGTCTGATAGTTATGGGTGCAATAGTCATTCTTAAGGTTTGGCTTTAAAAGTGAATGAAGGAACAAAACATCCTTGTAGGGTTTCTCAATGCTGGTTTCTCCTTTGTATGCTAGCGTACATGTTCTGCTACACGTTTCTTCAGTCTTGAAAATCATGAAAGGCACCCATGTAGCTGGTTATGTCACATGTGAATTAGTAATGCCTGCACTAGTTTAATAGCCTGCTTGGTTAACAACACCAACGGCTTATACATTGTGTGGCTCTCCAGATATTTCGGACTACCATTCCCATGATTCCAAACCATTCCCTATGCTGGCTAGGACTGGCAGGATTCATAGTCCAAAACATATGTAGAGCTAAAGATTTCAAACCTCGGGTCTAGATAGTTGTGTCCTGCTTGGGAGCACTTCAAACATTGTGTAGTGAAAAAAGGCCAGCCTATCAAGCAGAAGGTTTAGGATTGTATCTTGGAAAATATGTAATTGTTCAAATGTGCTGCAAAAAATCTCAAAATTCTGACACAACGTGCAATTAATTTTTAGAATGTTATCTATGTAAGCCACGTTTCAAATACTCTGAAGGACACATCAAAGTCAATTTCTGTCATGTGACTGCACCAGTGCGCCCAAAGCACACAAGTAATATAAACGAGGCAATGTGCAATAAGGAGAGCTCAATAGTTATTTTGTATTTGTATTTTATTTATTTATAAAGCACAGCCAAGCTCTGGGGCATTTGGGCAGATAACTTACATATACATCAGTTGCAACAATCCAGGAAATACAGAGATGGAATATACGGAAATTATACATAGTAGTTATATACATGAGACAGAGTTAAGTACAGTTAAATCGCTGCAGTTTGGTGCAGTGAGCATAGATAGTGGGCGAGAATTAGGACTCCTGCTCAAATAGCCTGGTCGTTGAGTTTTTTTCTAAATAGCAAGTAGGATGGTTCAGCTCTCAGACTTAAAGGCAGGGTGTTCCACAATGTGGCTGCTCGGACAGGGAAGATGCTTCCTCCTGCATTCTGGAGTTTGAATCTTGGGGGTATGAGGCAGTGTGTTTGTGCCTATCAGGTGGGTGCATCAGCGATGGAACTCTGGACGTTTTGTAGCCACAATGCCCCTTTAATTTAATTAATGAATGATGTAACATGAATCGTTGTGGGCCACCATATTTTCTTTCTACATGTTGTTTTCTTTCAGACTATGTTTTTAAATGAGTCAGTCACACCTCTCTTTTGTGGCAGGTGAGTCAGAAAAATACCAGAAAGCATATGAGCGCTCCCCTTAAGAAAGGAGGCCTCAGAATGTCTACTGATCAGTCAACGCTTTCATAACATCATGCATCTCAATTCACAGGCCTTTGGCGGGAACCACCTGGTGTTATTGTTGCCGTAGGACTCCATGTCAGAAAATACACCCTACTCCAGTCTGGTTCTTCGCTTTTACCGTAGTTACATTTCAGCTCATTTTATTCAACTGAGTGGACCCAACAGTGCAACTCCCAGCAGGCACATGATGGAGAAATAGAATCCCAAGTTCAGTGACATGGTAGCCTTCCTGGCATGGAGTCGGGATGGCGCACCTACCCAACGTGAAGTCAGTTCAGACAGCTACATTGCGAGCCCTATAACTGTCTAGAGTCTACAATCATCTGGCCTGACCCCACTCAGGGGTGGACTGGCCTATAGGGAACTTTGCAGATTTCCCGGCAGGCCTCTGCACCCTGGGCCTCTTTTTTGTGGTGACCTATTTTATGTCCAAGATTTCTCATAGGAAAAGGGTTGGGCTTGCTAAAAATGGGTAATCTGGGGTCACTTATAACATTATGTCCAGGGCCTCCTTTGGTTCCCTGTCCACCCCTGACCCCACTAACGACTCAAATGTTTTAGACGCAGGTAATGTATATAAAAACAAATCATTTAAATCACAACTGTACAAAGGCAGGTTTTATTTTCAACAAGTCGCGTGCGGCTGCCTCATTAGTCTTACTATTCTTGACTCCATTTCAGAGGTAGAGCCATCTTGGACGTTTTCTGCGCCTTGTCTTGCAGAAACAATTGCCAGTGACCGGATCCGCGTTCCATGAAGGAGAAGGCGCCAGATTCTGAGCCGGGGGTAACAGAGAAATACTCGCCATGTCTTTTTCTCGTTAGGAAGCTTTATTTGTGGAAATAGAATATCACCGGGACTCTCGAAAGCATTTTGGGATTCTGAACGCCGCTCCCTTCCAAAGAAAGCAGAGTCTTAGGAAAAGAAGCCTGTGAGGTCTCAGTGTTTCACAATTGGCGCTCATGGCGCTGCTACAGGTCATTACATTGCTCCATAAATCACGCTGACAGCATAAAACGTCTGATTTAAAGCAGAGGTCCTGCCTGGAAAGGTCAATAAATACCGAAAGGGCCCATTTCTTGGTCTACTCAACCACAGTATTATTTCATTTTGGGAATCACCCCCGGAGAGTTTTTACAAATTGGATCACGGCCCTTATCTAGTTTTCTAGGAATAAAAGATGCAGTCCTTTTATTCACAATACTTCAAACGTTTTCAAATAGCCATTTCAGAATTCACTTAATAGGAATTGGTGGGTTTTGACATGCTGATGAAAATCCACATTCCCTCCAACAAATATTCCAACGGCTCTAAATGCTCCACACACATGTTTAATATCAGGTTGGTATATTGTGTTTCAAGATAATTCCTCCAGTTTTTAAAAGTTGTAACAATAGCTATTGTTATTACATACTGTGCGTGTGGCACGTGGTGCACTATGAGAGGTCTGAGGGTGTCCCAGTACTTTTTTGCACTGTCTTTCTACTGATGAATGCCATACCATAAGGCACGTTGCTTAGGCACTTTAAGTCAGTAAGAGAAGAATCACGTCTGCGTCAGTGCGGCTATATACACATGTCTATCCATAGGTCAGGATAGACAAAAAGAGATCTTACAAGAAGCATTCTACAACCCCAGACCCAGTTTACAGAGTAGCCCATGCCTTTGTCAATTGGCTGACCCTATATACACAAATGCCGTTTTGCTCACATTTCAGTGAGCGGCAAGCTTCTTTGTGTTGCAAATCCGCCGTTTACATTTCTCAGCTGGTTGAGCATGAGACACAGGGAGGGCAATGTACCATTGCTTTTCTGGTCACAGAGGGCAGACGCGCCAGCTGCCCAGTTTAGAAGTGAGCTTGAGATGCTTCATGTTGCCTTCTCTGGCATTTCCATAAGATATCTTACCAACTTGTATACACATTGTAAATGTAAGAGCACACTTTCAGTCAACACCCCACACACTTTAGAGGGACTGCCCAATGACCTCTCTCATCCTTCACTCTCTTCTGTTGTGTAAATAGCTGTTAATGGGTGAGGTGGTACCATGCATGGCACCTGGAGACCCCTGTGGGGAACAGCGTGCACCTTGTGCATATGCTAATCCATGACATTCCCTCCCTACCCTTGGAAGACAGCCCTTAAAATCTGGATAATTAAAGTATTCCTTGTTTTTACCCAGATCCCTTCATTTAGCTGTGGCAGAAGAAAAGAAATTCCCATGAGACTCAGTAAAGTAGCAAGAGGAACGATTTACTGGAAACTCGAGATTGCAGCCTTGTTGGGGAAAGTCCCTGGCCCCCAAGTCCCCTCTATGTCACTGCCAACACACTGCTCTTCAACATCCTGCAGCCATCACACTTCTCTGTCTGGGCCCTTTCCTTAGGCCAAGGTGCTTCATTTTTCTTTTGAGGAATCCCACACTCCACCTTCCATCCTTTCTGATCCATGTTTCATTGTAATAACCCTTTGCAGGTTTGCAGCACCACTCCGCTACTGAAGGCCCGCTGGCCTCTCAAAACCTGGTGAGTTGTGGCTGTTGAAAGCAGGGGAACGGGTTAATTTTGCACTGTGGGAGTGGAGTTTGGAGGGACATGAGGGAGACAGGAGGGTCCTCTGAGTGAAAATGAGCCGGGATTCTGGACTCTGACAAAATTACCTGACAAACGCTGGACCCTGTCCAAGATAGACAAAAGCCCCACCAGGCCTTTGAAAATAGCATCTGAGGATGTTAAAGTAAGGGTTGAGGCATTGTGCGGCCTGCTAACCAACAGACTAAAAAGACTAAGACAGGAGAAAGGGGTTACTGTGTTACTCAAAGCTGCCCTTAGGTTCTTGACTCCCATACACCTCTGCAGGTTATAGTAATGGCTGAGTTTTCACAATGACACCTTCCCTCATCTGCCAACTCACATATACCTGTTCTGTTCCTCATGGGGTCCAATGTATATATTTGAGACAGAGAGATGGAGAGAGAGATGGAGAGAGAGAGAGATAGGTGGCATTGGGAGTTGTTGGGAGCTAGAGAAATGGCACCTGTCTGCAAATGGCCCTGGGGGGCTGCGAGTGCAGGGTTGCAGGTTGTTTTGCCTTGTATGGATTATGCCTGCCTTCCCTGACTAGCCAACAATCCACCTTAACCTACACACACAACCCCCCCCCCACAGATGGCCACCACTGGCCTAGGCATTAGCACACCAAGTCTAACTGAGCCAAAACTAAGCTTTCTTCTTTAGCCCTGTTGCACTCTCCCATAAGTGAATGTAGTTCATCAGAACTTGGGTTCTTCCTTACGGAGAGTATAATCAAGTTTCTTCCACCAAACCCATAGAAAACAGATTGGTACTCAGGAACCGGCTACTTCCAACCTGCAACCATCAACACCACAGGTTTCAAATGTGCCTTTGCCATTATCCCACCAATAAATTCCACCCCTATATTCTCTCCCAATAGAGGCAGATAGGTGCTTTACAAGACCACTTACACTACGTTACATTAATATTATTATCCAATTTAGTGCTTGCTCTAAATACAAAAAGAGACCTGTGGGGAAAGGCAGTGCTTCATTTGTGGGGGTGTTCGTTCGCCAGGGTTCAGACCGGGCACATATTTCTGAGCCATATTTTCGACTCCATTTATTTCATATTTGGTGTTTTGGTAACGTTAATATTTTAACTGTTAGGGCCTCATTACAACTCAGGCGTTAAGGGTTAACGCTGTCGTTAACCCTTAACGCCTGATTCCAATTTTAACGGCTGCTTTTAGCAGGCGTTAAAATCCATGGCGCTAAACCGCCTTGGTGCTAATTCCGGCACCGTAATTTATGGTGCCGTAATTAGCGCCTTACCCACTCCCATTATGCCCTATGGGGCAAAAATGGGAATGGGGAAGGGTAAATGGGAAATGGGGATTTACCGCCCCACTCACCTTGGAATGGGGCAGTAAATCCGCCATCCACCATGGTGTAAACATAGTTTACACCATGGTGGTAAAGTTGGTGTATTTACCGCCTGGGTCGTAATGACACCATTAGTCAGCTAAGAGGCATCTTTAAAATCAGAACAAAATATTAACAATGATTGTGTTTCAAGACACACTTAAACATCTGTATCACATAAAAACACAACAAGAATGTTATTTTATGTCATATTGATTGGAATGTGTAAATGACACATCTGGCATAGTCAGCACATCCATCAACCCTAATGAGCCGGTGGGAGTGGTAGCTTTAATCCCATACATATAATGACACTGAAGGGAGTAGCTGTGGATGGTGGCAACAGTGAGCAGGAAGCTTCCCATCCTGATGTGGCATAGGCGTGCTAGAATATATTAGAAACCTGGCACTTATTCTTTTACAAATTAAGTACTGGGGAAAGGGGCCGGGGGAAACCTAATTACAGTCAGCCAACAAAAAATTGCAACAACACAGGAAGGATGGTGGTGGGGCAATTGGTGTCACCAGCATGTAGGCCTCAAGCACACAGACTCAGTGCTCCCTATTTGAATATTCCCTCCATATGCTCCTTTCTATGGATAGCAGTGGGATAAACCGTACATGAGACTAGAGCTCAGAATCATGGGGTCCAGAACTGGATTTCTCCCCATGTGACTACACCACCAGCACATGTTCGTGCCAGTACACAGAAGGCGGAGGTGTCTACCCATGAGATCAATGTTGTTGGGGCTATCAGTCATTTGTGGGGGCACTAGGTCCTGGGTCATGTGTAGAAATGATGGTCCAGCTTCTCAGTGTACCCTGTTGCAAGGACACCCACAATTTATGAATACTCTAACCGTGCCTTTTCTCCTTTCGGTGGACCTAATAAAATGCAGTGTATTATTTTATATGTTTTCTATTTGTTTTATTTTGTGCTTATGCCTGAATAGTGTCAGGAGTTGATCCAGTCTGCAGTTTGCAGCCAGTAATCACAAGCAGTCAGTGCATGTTTCAATTGTAGAGTAAACCTTTCCTTTCTAGATGTGAGAAGAGCTGTTTCCATTCATAAAGATTATTTTTGATTTTGGTCTGGGTGATCCTCAAGGCAGTAACACATGGTGCTGCAAGAGGGCCTCATGCCAATTTCATAATGAATGATGAGCCCATCTAGTGAGATACTTTCAATCCTGATAGTTTAGGCTGAACGTATGCTGATTTTTGTATTGGAATACTTCTCATATTTAACACAGTGGCCACCATTTAAAGGATTTTATACATTTCCATCTCTTCAGTATGCTAACCTTCAACTCTCCATCTCCAACATGCTTGACATCCTTGCCCCTGCCATGAGGATCCGCATGATGCCTGCCTCCAAGTGCAGTTGGTATGATTCTGACTTAGCCTCACTCAAACGAAAGTGCAAAGTCGCAGGACGGAACTGGTTAGCTTCTAGCACATCCTCTGACAAACTGGCCTGCAACCTGCTCCAGAGGAAATACAGACTCTCCATCAACTCCAAGAAATGGGCCCACATCCGAGCCCGCATCTCTGGGCCACAAACAAGCCAGCTAAACTCTACAAAATCTGCAAGGAACTAGCCAATTCTTCTGCAGTCTCCACTTCTCCTCTGTCTTCCCATGCCCTCTGCACGGCTCTGGCCTCCCATTTCTAATCCAAAAACCAGGACATCCTGTCCTCTCTTTCCTCTACTCCCCGCCATCCTTCACCTGCACACTGGCCCCCCATGAACCCCCTCTGTTCTTCCCTCTATTCCCCTCCTTCTCACCCATAGCACCTGATCTGGCCACCAAAATAATTTGCTCTATGAAAGTCTCCTCCAAACGGGTGCTTCCCTGCTCCTCCAGAACTACCAAGGACAATATGACCTCTCTCACTCACTCCTTGGCTGAGATCTGGAATCACTCTTTTGCCTCTGGCTCCTTCCCTTCACCCCTCAAGCACTTGCTTATGCTCTGCCTCCTAAAAAAAGCCATCTGCAGTCCCTTCCTGCCCAGCTAACGATCCCCCCTCTCCACTAACCCCTTCTTGGGCAAACTCTTGGAGAGGTTGGCGATCTCCCAATTGATCCTGCACACTGAATCTACTGGTTGTCTCCACGGCCATCAATCTGGCTTTATAGCAGGCAGAGGCTCCCCCTCCATGCTCATACTCCTCGATCTGTCTTCTGCCTTTGACATAGTCAATCATTCCACCTTCATAAATTGGATCGACTTGGCACCTTTATTTCGAATCATTCCTCCCAGGTGCAGCTGGGCCCTTTTCTCTCCTGTACCTCATTCTCTACTTGCAGCTTCCCTCAGGGCTCTATCCTCTCGCCATGGCTTTACAACATTTACCTTGCCCCTCTGGCCCACTTGATCTTCACATTCTCCTCTCATTTCCAGTGTTATGCCAATGACGCACAGCTCTGCTTTAAGCACCCTTCTTCTACCTCATAATCTTCCTCCCTCATTTCTGACAGCCTGACTGCTATTCAGGCATGGTGTGCTGCTAATGATCTTGGCCTTAAGGCCAGTAATACTGAGATCCTTCTCATTGGGACTCCTGCCCCATCCTTCCCTCCTACTCTCTATTGCCAACCTCCTTGGGTCCTCTCCCCTTACCCTAGTGTGAGGCAAAACACCTTGGTGTTATCTTTGACTCCACTCTCTCCTCACATCACTGACCTTGCCAAAAAGGCCCACTTTCAGCTCCACCTCCTCAGAAGCATAATCCCTTTCCTTGCCTTCCCCCAGAAACACGTCTCCAGAGCTCTGGTTTTCTCGAGGCTGGATTACTGTAATGGGCATAAATAACCAGTCCTCCCCTTCTCCCCTTACCAGCACTTTCCCTGGGCACCCTTTCCTGACCAGTTTACTGATTCTGGTCCACCCCAGTCTTCGCACTTAGCTTACCCCTACACCACCTTCCATGGCACTTGCCCTCCTGGGCTCCCCCTATCACCTGGTAAGCGCATGTTACCCCTTGCTCTGGCTCTTTGTCCTCCCCTCCCTACCGCTTCCTGCCTCCATATCACTCCCCTGCACTTCTTGTTACTGCACTTGCGCTATCCAAATGTCACTAGCATTGTGACCTGAAGACACACATACCCCTCCACTCTTACATGTAAAATGTACATAATGTATTTACTGTATATAATTTGTTACCTTTCCACCCTTACATGTAAATAATGTACATAATGTAATTATTGTATACAATTTATGTTACCAACAACCTGTAATATGCAACCTGTAACCAAGTTCTAAGCATTCCTGTTATTCTGTGCGCCCAGCTACCCAAGGGTTTTCGGGTGCCCTATAAATAAACAAACAAACAAACAAACAAACAAAACAAACTAGGCTTAGTAGGACTATTATTGTTGTTTTTTCTCCAATGTTCCCCCTCCATCTTTGTCTTGTGGCGCCTGGAAACACGATATGCTGTATAGGCGCCATACAAATATTCAATACATAAATAAAATACACCACCCCCCCCCCACCCTTGAGAGTGAGGAAGTGTCCTCTGACCATTGGATAATTAGTAAGATAATGGGTCTTCAAGCTCCTCCAACAGACATGATGCTATTTGTTTGGAAGGAGGTGTGAAGGATATTAGGGATATTAGGTGACTGTCAAATATTGGGTGAGGGTTCCATGGAAGCTGAGCAGGAGGATATGGGTTGTAATGCTGGGGTGGATGATATAGAATGTGTCTTGTTAGCAGAGTTCAGTTTTCCCATAAATGGTTTGCCCTAAAGTGGATGTTCTGCAGAGTGCCCCTATCTTGTTCTGTAGAGCATGGACCATGCACATTTGTATGGAGGCGGATCGGACAGATCTGGCCTCATGTAGACTGATAGCGTTGATTGACATGTCTGATAAGGTATTTGGAAATTCCCAAATTCTCCAGGATCAAACACAATATATACTTCTGGAATGGATTTGAGCTTTATAGCATTACCTAGTGCATTTGACCAGGCCTTTAAATGTTATGGAGTTATGACTGATCTCATTACAATAAAGAAGCAAATGTTATTGAGAGCCTATATTGACATACAATCTGAACTCAATGAAGCTTTGGAATCTTTTGCTTGGTCTAGGTGCAAACCCTTAACCAATAAAACCAATGCATGATCTATATTCTGAGAAGTTGGCTTTGGCTCTGCTTTCCAAATTCTCCATAGTTGAAAGAGGAGCACCAAGGATCTGTTTTGCCCTCAATATTTAATATTTCTTTCAAACGGAAAGAAAAGGCATTGTCAACATAGAGGTTCAATGTGATTTTGTCAAGTTATGTTTTGCTGAAAACATTGCTGTCACCCCAGCCCTGCAGCTCCCCCTTAAGCCCCCTACATTTATTATTAACCTAATCCACCCCCCACATATATCTTTGGCAAAATCCATTGGGAAAAATTCAATGAAATCTACTCTGGAGAAAAATGCTGCAGCAAAATCTTCTTTTCCCAAACATAGAAGATCACAGCTGGAAATAAAATGCTGATCTTGCTCTTTGCGAACAATGTTGTGCTGGTAGTAGCCACGGAGAACACCATCAATGCTTTGGTGGAGAAGTGTCCTGAGTTATGTGCCATACAATACCTGGAAATAAATGTTGCACTGTTATGAGTGCTGGCAAATATTGGTTGACCTAGCCAAGATTGATCAATTTTCAGTTGTACTTTGCACGCCAGTTATAGATTCCTCGTGTTTATCGTTTCCAGGTGTGTTACCTGCTGTAAGAGTATCATAAGGCCAATAAGGAATTGTTGTTATCAATAGATGCAAGTGAGGGATCAGATATATTGACAATATCATTATTTCCACTACCTTCTTTCTGTGATAAATCTGAGCAGCCATCTTGATAAGCTGCTATGTGCTGGGTTACAGGTTCCGCTGCAAAGCAAGCCATTATGGTGCCAGCACCCCTATCTTCTACAACTTTCTGTGGGGAGCTGGTCATCTGGGTATTAGGTTTACAAACTTTTTGAGTGGGCCCGAGTGCCGGAAGAAGCTTGGTCTTTTTTGTAAGGGGCGTTTTTCTGCAGGTTATAATTGGTCACTTTTATGCGTAGTTTCCCAGGCATAGTGAAGAGGGGACAGTTTCTGTCACTCTTGCTAGAAGCGTATTGTCAATGTTCAAAGTTAGAAACTCTACTGATCACTCTTAACCATCAGGCAGCCAGTATACACCTACTGCGTACTCTGCTGCCCAATGGAATGTTTAATGTCTCCTCCCGTTGACAGTCAATCAGTTACTCGTTTCGGGATTAATGATCACTGAGGAACACCAACACTCCTGCCACACTCAGCTGTGCTCTGGAGGGTAACAGAGTTTTGTTGGTAGGAATCCCCTCTCATGGTCAACAGTTTAGAAAGACTCTGATCAGCCAGTTCAGACACCGAGAAACACTCCTGCCACACTCCGCTTGAAGCATTTTAGATATAGATTGTTCTACATATGCAAATGAGTGACATGGTTTAGGATGAAATTCTGTTTCATGTTAATTGGCGGAAAGAAAAGGGAACACCTCAGGAAATGTCCTACATCTCATATGTTTTTTCAATTTCACTTTTAATTTTCTGTTTCATTTTGTTTCTTCTTCCCACTACACAACAGTTCTCTTGGGTCATTATTGACTGGGTAGAGCTCTGTCCATTTTTGCTATTTCCCATGAGAATGTCAAAGCAAGCTGGGACTACTCAAAAATGAAAACTAAAAAATATATAAAGCTTAGATTGTTTCCAGAGATGTATAGTGAATAGAATCCATTATTTTTGAATGTACTCCTCTTGATGTCCCGTGCTAGCTTTTTTCTGATATCTTTGTGTGTGCCTTGATGCCTGCGGGCTGTTGGGGCGTTAGAAATATATAAATCAAATAAATAAATAACTAAACATGTCTGTGGTTCTGCAAAAATGTATTGAAACAATGTTTTTTGAAGTTGGGCAATGTCTGTCCTTTTGCTAATGTTACCGGTGCAAAACTTCTGTAATACCACCCCATGAGTCAAGTTTCTCAGCTTTACCATCTCTGAGAGAAGGCTGAACAACAGGCATTTCCACTCCCATGAATTTCAGTTTCACACAATGTTTTTGGATTCTACCTTTCAAGACCGCACATGCTTTATTACAACAAGAAGGCAGGAAGGAACCTTTGGGACAGGTTACAAGTTTGGAGGCATTTCCTGCAGCAGTGCTGCCAAACGGAAATACCATTATCATATATGGTAAGCATTCTAGTTTGTATCTATATTTGTGTGTTATATAACTTGAGCCTATCTCGAGACCAACAGAGCACTGAGAATTCAAGGAACAGGAGGGAAGTTTACGATGGGTCCGAACTGTGGTAGAAATGGGGACAGAGTTACCTAAATCGTGGCCAGGGATTAATTGAAGAGCTGGGTTTGAGTTTGGTCCTAAACTGCAGGAGAGATGTCGGGGGGGCGGGGTGGTGGTGCTGATTGCCACTGGGATGGTATTCCAGTGCGCTGGGTCATAGCAGGAGAGGCAATGTTTCCTCTTTTTTATGTTTTTCCCCTATGTATGATTTCCAGCCTACCAATGTTCTGGCCCCTAGAGAACCCTATAATGCCCAAGGTGTTGCATTTTCATGCAAGACAGGTTGCCATGTAGATGATGCCATCCAGCGCTAAACATGCAGTAACTTGAAGGGACGGCCTGATTTAGTCATGTGGTTCATTCATAAATCAAAGGGGCCGCCTGATTTAGAGCCATACATAAGCTTCAGTGATTCCACACTTTAGAGCCCCTTAATACTCCCTGGGGTTTTTAGGTTACCACATGCGGTAATTACAAAAATGTGGTAAGGCTTTTGTGTGGAGGTTTCACCTCCACACAAAAGCTTTTGGAAAACATGTGTTACCCTTCTGAAAACTCAGAATTTGTTGACGGATGTAACCGCTGGCATTCTGAAATACTGGGGCCCTGATTCAGAGAAGCACTTTATAATGGTGCAATCCCATTGGAAAACACTGTAAATCAGCTTTTAAAACAAAATATTTGTCATCCCAATAAAGGTATACTTTTTTGTGCAGAATGACATGCTGATGCTTTTTGTTTTACAGGCAATGTACTAGTCTGAACAATGTGACTCACCTCCAAATCACGTGAATCTAATTTTATAGTAAACATAATAAAACACTGGCATTTAAAAACAGTATATTATGTTTGCGTCAAGTGCCATTAAAACTACTTCATGCTGCAAACCCCAAAGTGTAAGGGGGATTTTAAAATAAACATCCGCACACGGTCAGGTAACAGCACAGGGCCACTGGGCAGAGAACAAGCCCAAGTGAACATATTCTCAGAAGATTAATTATGAAGACCTAGAAGCGAAAGCAAGTGAACCTTGAAGCATGGGAGAGAAACAGGGCTGAGAAGCAGACGCAGTACAGCATCCATGCAGCAACGCATTTCGAGGATATTCACACTATAAGCCAACTCTAAAACATCAATTTTCCGCATATACTTCTCAAACAGAAACTCAAACAACCTGCTCTCTGTACAACAATACACACGTACTTCATCACACTGCAACATACAAACAACACATAACCCTGCACAACAGCACATGGGAATCACACCAACCCGAAAATCAAACCTAAGCCAGGCGAACGGTGCAAACCGAACCAAGGCTGCCAACATCACATCACAACTCTCCCTTTCCTACACCTTACTAACCTCTACCTTCCCCCCAACCCTGTTTTCGCACCCTCCTTTCCGGATCCACCAGAGAGCCTGGGAACCACGTTGGTGTTGACGGTGCAAGGTACAAGTACCTATAACATTAACATTAACACTATGTAATAGAAAACAGGACTTTCCACAATTAGAGACAGAATTGTTATTCGCAAATTCGTCTGAGAATAGTTTAGTGGGACCTAGGTGATTTATAATGTTATCACTTTAAAAAAAAAATATTTGTTGTTAAGTGTTGATTTTGAATGGCATGTATTTGCAAGCCTTGAGAAAGCCAGAGGAAGGGTGGAACTGTTGCTCATAAACTCAGCCCAATAGCCATTTTTGTCTGCTGAATCCGGCTTCGACAGCAAGCAAAAATACATAATTCACGTTTGCCACTAACACACCCACTTAAACAAGTTATTGGATTGGTACCCGATTCACATATGTCAATAAATATATGTGAAGTGAGTGACAAGATTCTTAGATATTTTTCAATATACCATGAAAAATAAGGAGAGCACCAGTCCGACAGACAACTAGCTCTGAATAGTCTTAGCAATGTGGTTGACCTCCAAAATCACGTGAATCTATTTTTAAAGTAAAACACAATAAAACACAGGCATATTTTTAAAAAAAAGCAAATATTATGTTTACTTCATGTGCGAGTTCCATTAAAACAATGTCATGCTGAAACCCCCAAAGGTTTAGGGGGATTTTAAAATACACATACACAATAAGTTTAGGAAATGTATTTAAAAATAGTTTGTACATCTGCAAACCCAAAGATTCGCAAAGCTGTGCGATGTTCTCCCCTCCCCCTCTCCTCGTTCCTCCCCCTTCCTCAGCAACAGTGATGACGTGAAGCTTCATGATGGGTTCAGCCAGGCTAAGACCCTAATCAGGGGTGTAATGGATCAGGTGTGTTCTCTCACTTACTCCCTGGGCCCCTTCTAGCCTCTCCAACAGTGTAATCCTCTTTTCGTCCTTTTGTTTCTGCCTGTAACAGAGATGGCACCTGCTGTTCCGTCAGACCCTGGGAAGTGACAGCTCAGATGGCCCCACTGATAGCCTTCATTAAGGGTGATCGTGGGTGGTCCACAGGGACATCTATTTGCTGAGCTGCCCACCTTCAGATCTCTTGGCCGGGCAAAACTGCACCTTTTCTGTCTCTGTGGAGCTGGCATTCCAATACACGCCTTCATGTGTGATTTCTGCGGGAAATGTGTGTGCTGTCTGGAAAAGGCAGAATTCTGTAAATAACGTTCGTTAAAATGAACATAATCTAGGAACAACGAGAAAGTTTGACGTTTCCATTAAAGAGCACGTCATGCGCAACATATGTCCTAATATGGGATGCACTGTTATTAAAATGGCCGGTTTTCGTTTGTGTAAGAACGCCTGCACACTAGCCCCGCACTGGGCGGCGTAGTAATTCGCTCATGACAGTCCCTGCTGATCTTATATCCGCCATTACAGCACTTGCCTAATGCGATTGCTTTCTCGGAGTGTTCAACCACGACACCATTACTGGCAAGTGCAGAACGTGTAGTAGTACTGCGCAGAGTTAAAGCTCAGGTCTAGCTGCTAGCTCTCGCCCCAGTAATACACTCCTAGGCTATAATTATCAAAGGAATGTCTTCACCTGTGCGCCAAATGTGCACCCCAATGGAGAAGAGGGCTTCGCTTTCCGTGCGTGCCTGTCCTCATGCACAGCTCTCTGTGTGCATGCGTTTTCTCTGACCAGCACACATTTGCAGATTGTGATCATTCCTCGTGAGGGGCAGGAGCGTGCACAACCACATCTCTTATTGACTTAGGGGCATGGCTTGTCCCTGCCACAGTCTGCCCTGTGACTTGCCCAGTCTCTTGCAGGCCATGCGAGGTGAAATGGGGAGCACAGACAGGGTTATTTTCTGATCGGAGACGTTCACACATTAAGGCACACTGGTACACGTGCCCAGAGAGCCTGCAGCTGGCACACCCCACATGCATGGCGGGGCCTGCTGCGAGCTGCTTGGATCACAACCCCATGCTCTTCTTGCACACACGCTACCTTTGAAATTTAAAGATGTACACGATATTGTTGATGCATAAACCTGTTACATGTGATGTTAACAAATAAATAAAGAATTCATTTTTACCGACCCCCAAAGCAACGAAAAAACAGCCGATTCATTTTAGGGGGGTCCAAGACCTGGGTTTATGCATGTATAAAACCCCACCCCAAACTCCTCCCCACCAGATTTAACCCCTTAACCACTATATATATATATATATATATTTTTTTTTTTTATTCTATATATTTTTTCATATCCCAACCAGGATGTAACTGATTTCCCTGCAACTAACATTGTGCGCATTTGCTGCCGTCCGGTGAAATCCACTGTCTCTTGTCCATGGCTGGTGCTTCCCCTGTATCAGCTATCCCGCCAACATGGCCGTTGCTTTGACCACATCAACAGGCACTGGACTGCCTGCTACACTGCCTCCAATGCCTCAAGATTATTGATTGGGCTATGCTTGCTCATCTACCCAATCAGCCAGCTGGAAGGCTGGAAGCCGGCCCACCGCACAAGGCCCTTACAAAAGGCTCCTGTCTGAGCCATCCCCCCACTTTGACACCGGCTCCTGCTGGCACCACAGGCGCTTCTCTACCTCCACGGCCAGCACGAGAAGGCCTCTCAAGCAGAACCACCTCCACCACAAGGTAAGCCCAGCAGGCTCCCACTGATGATCTGCACTGTATGCTCAGAGCGCAGCAACAGCGGCAGGAAAACCGCCCAATATATACCAACCAGGGTTTACTGATTTCCCTGCAACTATCATTGTGGGCCTTTGCTGGTGTGAGGTGAAATCCACTGTTTCTTGTCCATGTCTGGTGCTTCCCCTGCATCAGTCATCCCTCCAACATGGCTGCCGCTTTGACCGCACCAACAGGCACTGGGGTGCCTTTTACACTTCATTCCATGATTATTAATTGGGCTACGCTTGCTCACCTACCCAATGAACCAGCCGGAAGGCTGGAAGTCGGACCACCACACAAGGCTCCTGTCTGAGAATGTCAGAGCGTGGCTGAGCATCGAGCAACAGTGCTGCTAGGCCATCACACAGTTGCAACAAAAGCCTACGCCAATTCCTCCTGTACTGGTGAGCCCATCTTGCCTCTCACCCCACCACCACCTGGTGCCCTCGATCCACGCTCCTCAAACTGTGCTAAGCTCCTGCCCACATATGCTGACTATACCTCACTCAAAATACAACCTCTTACGAGTTAATTCGGATGCATCAGTACAAACTGACATTAGATGTGCTTCACAAATTGTCTTTAGACATAATTACAAATTGATTTTACATGTACTTTTCAAGCTGAGCTTCATGAACCCCACAGCGCAAAATTGATTTTAGATGTGCTTTTTTAAACTGAGTTGAGATGTTCCCTACAACGCAAAATTGATTTTAGATGTGCTTTTTTAAACTGAATTGACATGGGCCTTAGAAAGCGACATTAGATGAGCTTTTAAAACTGTTTTTAGGTGTGCCTCACAACGCGAAACCTATTTTAGTTGTGCTTTTCTAAACTGAATTGAGAAGTGCACTACAAAGCGAAATTGATTTTAGATGCACCTTGAAAATTGATTTTGCGGTGTCTTACAAAGCGATATTACATGCGCTCCTTAAACTGGTTCTAGATGTACCCTGCTAACTGTCTTCATCTACTTGTTGCAAACTGATTCGAGGTGTGCCCCATCACACTCTGTTTAACACAATTCAACTTAACTCAGCCTCACAAATTGCATTTACTTGCACGACATGCACACCGGGCCTGATAAACTTAATTCTAGACGTATTAAGACGCCCAAGCCACGATCCACTATCACACCTTAGGCATCACCCCTGAGCCCACCCAGCCTAACCCCTGTGCCTAGGTGTGCCCAACCCAAAACACAAAGCAAACCACTACCAGACCAAGGCTAATTAATGCTGTCCCATAAGAAGGTCGCCCCTGAGGCACACCATTCATGATTTCCGCCAACACCACTTCTAGCCACGCCTTAGTCCCAGCATCACCCCAGCATGTCCACGCCATGCCATGTATGCAATGAAGCCATTCATCCGCCTTTCCAACCTTTCATCGCACGTCACCTCTAACAACATCATACACCCACTTACCTTAAAAATGCCAAACATCCTCCCTAACTCACATGATATCGCACCCTCACTCTTCCTACACAAGGCACTCAACCTCACCACTAGCCCACCAGACACAAAACACAAGCAGTCCCCAAGCCCTAGCCAACCATGTTCCCTTGACTATAGAAATAGAAGACTAGCGTCTCGCCTGTTTACATGCCAACAATACCTACTAACAACAACCCGCCGCTCACTTGGCGGAATGCCTGCCTCAACTCGAGAGCTACCACCCCCGGCTTCACCAGACCACCTCAATATCCCCCCATCATGCACCGCAAGAACAAAGCTATGACAACATGTGGGATGTTTTAACCCACTCATCCAAGCTCTACAACAGAACTGTGCATTACTGGCAGCGGAAACATCATAATGGCCGCAGGAAAGCATGCTGCTTGCCAGAGATCATCCAAAAATGCGCAGTAAAAATCTGAAAAATAGGCTGCCACCCACTTTTGCCATGTCAGTGAGCACAGGAGATCACTGCCTAAAACCACAATTGGGATACCCACACAGTAGCCTGAAACCACTTGGAAATAGCAATACTGATTGCCAAAAGCAATCCAGAGCGGTTTGGGAATTCATTTTCTTGATTATCAAAATTGCTAAAATCATGGCTCACGAAACCACCAAAAGGATACAACTTCTTGTTGGGTGTTCTGCATTACTCTACTGCAAGAATCCACATCAGTACAACGTCAGCAAGAATCATATGTTGTTAGGACAACATCCAATGTTAAAGACATTTGATTTAAAGACAGCTGTCAAAAATGGGTGCAATACCGGTGCTTGCCATTGACAGGTGCTGGCGATTCCTAATCCTGACAGGAGAGCTGTCTTGCAGAAGCTGAATATGCCAAAGCAGAGAAGTCTATCAAAATGCCATATAGAGTGCCACACAATGATTGAATGTGGCAAAAGACTTGATTAAAGATATGTTGCTTATTTTCAGTTTATAATGTTATATTTTTTCACAAGGAACTAAGTTGCAATTGACTATTGTAGACACTGTGTTTATACTAGAAAATTGAAAACGTGCAGTAATATGTGCAGAGAGGGTGTGTACCTCCGTGTAAGATTTGGTGCAAAACCAATATTGCGAAACCCACCAAATTGTCATTTCTGAACCCAAGCTCTTAGAAAGAGCAGGGTTGAACAGAGACCTGTCTTAATTAATCTGTGATATGTACATGTATTCTCAACAACTTGTGTACCTTGGAAACATGTTTGATTATGAAAAATTGTTTTTCTAAGTAAATGCAAAGGGAGTGTTCTTTCCGCAAGCCATAAACATGACACCTGATGACATAGGATGACTCACTACTCCATTCTCCAGTCAGGGCACAGAGAATCCTCCAACCTATCAAATCCTTAGTGGGTTGATATGATATGATATGATATGGCATTTGTAACGTGCCTCTATACAAGTGTTTCAAGGCGCGACGAGGCAGGGGGGGGGGAACAAGGGGAAGACAGACAATGATCCTACTAGGCCAGGTGTCATTCAGACCGCGCAAGTGCAGGGGTAGGGGGAAGGGAAAAAGTGCAAGGGGAAAGGGTAGGGGGGAGTGCAGTACAAATAAGTAGAATAGAAATAAAATAATAAATAAATAGGGCCAGCTGGTGGCAAGTGCAAGGTAAGTGCAGACAAGTGCTGGGGGGGGGCTGTAGGGATACAGAGACAGTCCCGCAGTGCAGGGGTTGACAGTGAGGCAGTGCAAGTGAAGAGTGACTGGGCCCAGGACCGAGGTCAGTGAGAGTGGCCCAGTTGCAGAATCAGTGCAGTTTCGGTGAAGAATTTAGCAGGGGAGAGGGAGAGAGAAAGCAGAAGTGAAGAGGAAGGTTTTGAGGTGCTTCCGGAACCGGAGATGGTTCTCCTCAAGTTTCAGGGAGGCATGAAGGCTGTTCCAGAGGGAGGCCCCTGCCGCGGAGAGAGATCTACCCCCAGCTCGTTGCTTCGAGAAGCGGCTGACCCTGAGGGAGTTGGAGACGGATGAGCGTAGGGCTCGGGAAGGAAGATATTTAGGAAGAGAGAGTTGAAGGTATTTAGGCCGCAGGCCCCAGAAGGCCTTGTGGACAATGCATAGGGTTTTGAACTTAATCCTCGCAGCCACTGGGAGCCAGTGTAGAGATTTCAGTCCTGGAGAGATACAGTCCCTGGGCTTGAGGCCAAGGACAAGTCTCGCAGTTCTGTTCTGGATGAGTTGCAGAGGGCGGAGAGTGGAGGCAGGCAGATTAAGATAGAGGCTGTTACAGTAGTCCAGCATCGAGAGAACCAGGGCTCGGGAGACAGTGAGCTTCTGGGGGAAGGAGAGGAAGGGAAGAATACCTCTGAGGAGGTGCAGCTGGTAATGTGACTTCTTAGAGACGTCAGATATATGAGGAGAGAAGGAGAGAGTGGGGTCGAAGATGACCCCGAGGTTTTTTGCCTTGCAGGTAGGAGCAGGAAGAGGGACAAGAGAGGCCGGCCAGAGAGCTGCAGGGAAGGAGGGAGTGGGTGTGCCGATGAGTAGGATCTCAGTCTTACTAGCATTAAGGCAGAGGTCATTGGCAGCACACCATTCCTGGATAGCAGACAGACAGTCAGAGATGAGGGAGGGAGAGGAGGAGGCCGAGGGTAGCCTGAAAATGAGCTGGGTATCGTCCGCATAGCACTGAAAGTTGGGGCAGAGGGCGGCGATGCGGTGGGCAAGGAGTGCCAGATACTGGTTGAACAGCCAGGGAGAGAGATTAGATCCCTGGGGAACGCCACAGGTGGAGAAAAAGATGTCAGAGAGGAAGGACCCAAGTTGGACCTGGGAGGGTCGATTGGAAAGGAAAGAGGTCAGCCACGCCAGAGCCTGACCAGTGATACCCAGGTTATCACGGAGACGGTTGAGCAGGATGGCATGGTTGACAGTGTCAAAGGCAGAAGAGAGATCAAGCAGAATGAGAACACACGGAGTGTTGGAGTCGAGGTTCAAGAGCAGGTCCTCACGGATGTTCAGGAGAGCAGTTTCTGTGCTTCTGGCCGCTCTGAAGCCAGATTGATGGTCATGGAGACTATCAACAGCTTTAGCATGGAGGTTAAGATGGGAGATGGCCAGTTTCTCCAGGAGCTTGCCCATGAAGGGAGTGATGGAGATTGGGCGATAGTTAGCCAGGCAGGAGGGGTCGGCAGAGGGTTTCTTAAGGAGAGGGTGCACAATGGAGTGCTTGAGGGGGGATGGGAAGACTCCAGAGGCGAAGGAGTGGTTGCAAAAGTCAGCCAGGGCAGGAGCCAGGGAGTCAATGTGGTCATTGATAGTTTTGGAGGAACAGGGGTGAATCTGTTTAGACGAGACTTTCATAGATCGGACTTGTCTGGAAACCTTGTCAGCAGAAAAAAGGGGAAAGGCAGAGAAGGAGGGAGGAGGGGTGGCTGCAGAAGGGCCAGAGGAAGAGCAGGGAAGAGAGGGGGGGAGGTGATAGGAGGAGAGTGAGGACAGGATGTCCTGAGTTTTAGAGAATAGGTGGGAGGCCAGTGCAGTGCAGAGGGCCTGGGAGGGGACAGGAGAGGTAGAGACTGCAGCAGGGTTGGCAAGCTCCTTGCAGCTTTTAAAGAGTTCAGCCGAGTTGTTAGATGCCGCAGAGATGCGGGCTTGGATAAGGGCTCTCTTCTTGGTGAGAACAGAGAGACGGTATTGCCTTTGGAGCAGGCGGCAGGCCAGTTTGTAAGAGGATGAACATGAAGCACGCCATTTCCTCTCTGCCACCCTGCACTTGCGTTTTAGGGTGACGAGATCCGAATCATACCAGGAGTTACATTTGGCTTTGGGCTTCAGGCGGATTTTCATGACAGGGGCAAGGATATCAAGAGTATCAGATATAGCAGAGTGGAGCAAGGAGAGGGCTGTGTCAGGGTGGGAGTCAGCCGAAGAGGGAGGGGGGGCGAGAAGGTGGCAGCGAAAGCCGCAACTGACACGCGCTTCATGGGTCGGATGACCGAGAAGGTGGGTGGCAATGATGAGGGTGGCTTTGCCTGCGGGGTAGGGAGGGTGAGGTGGGAGGATAGGAGAAAGTGATCACTCCAGGAGAGAGGAGTGGAGAGAGGGACAGAGAGGGGAAGGTCAGAAGAGATCAGAGCATCAAGAGTGTGCCCTGCAGAATGAGTAGGCCCAGACGGGAGAATAGAGAGTGAGAGAGAGTCGCAGAGGTCACAAAAAAGTCCAGTGGGGGGACAGGAGGCATCTAGGTGGATGTGGTGGAGGACAGGAGTGAGGAGGAGAGGTCAGCCCACTCAGAGAGGAAGGAGGAAATTTGACCAGGTGGCCGATAGATAGTAGCCACGGTAAGGGAATGGCTAGGAGAGAGAGAGAGTCGGCAGACAAGACATTTTAAAGAGGAGTAGGTCAGCGTGACGTGACAGTAGGTTGGGCATAGAAAGTCAGCCTCCACACTCCCTTTGGAAACACATAAAAAGAACCACTGCGACCCAGATAGGCACACTCATTTTTCCACTACTCATCGATTCCTGCGCAGCACTCTGCCCGACAATACCCAGACAATATCCAGACAGAGATTCCAGACTCCAGACAGACTCCAGACCCAAAACTCTAGAACCCAAACTCTAGAACCTTGGAGAAGCAGAGGCCTAATCCACAAGCTGAACTCTTCTCAGCAGGCCTCAGAATCCAGCAACCTAACTGAACTATTCAACGGCCCTGCCGTGCTGTTCGCTTCTAGCCCAGAACCCTGTTCCAGAACCGCAATCCAGAGAAAGCAGAGCTGTATCCAGAACCCATCACATCCAGTTCAAGAGACCAGACCAGACCCGAGGCCGAGCTGTGAGCAAAACCAGTGCCTGACCGTCCGGTGGCGAGAGTGAATTCCAAACCTGACCAGATCTGTGATGAGCTCCTTTCTATTCCAAAACTCGGAGTGAGTATCCAGTATAAGAACTGTAGATAACCAATTTCTTAGTCTAAAGTGATCTTATCTCATCCATTTCAACCTATTCAGAACTACATTTAGAATTTTGTATCCATCCTGTGATTTCAAATCTGTAAAAGCGTCATCTGTCGTTCTGAAATCTTGGCTTTAGTTTTGAAAATCTACCTCCCAAACTACATTCCAAATCCTTATAGTTTTTCCGTAATCGCGTTTTACGCACTTGGAAAAAGTGCCGCAAATTGAAAATTAGCTTCATTTCACCACTTGTAAAAATAGCTGCTTCTTGCTTTCCACTGCTGAAATTCATTTTCAATCTGATAATCATTCAGGAATCATTGCTAGTGTTGACGTGAACCAATCCAAAGTAGTTATCACTTATTCTGAATCTCCTTTAGTGAACTAAAAGCATTGTTGCATATTTTCCCATCCATTGCCATCACATTCAAAGCATTGTGGCCTGTATTTTAAAATCATCCCTGTTTCTCTAAGCTTGCTGGGGGGAACTGGGATTGAACTGCATTATTACTTGTATTCTTGAAACCTGTGTGTCCTCATTTCCATCTTTTCCTATTGCATAAGGGGGGAGTGAGTTGTCACAAGGGAAAAAGTGATCATATTATCTCTGGTTGAAATCATATCAAGTTTATTTCTGTGTTGCATTCTTTCCCACCTTGCATTTCCTTGAAACCATAAAAGTGTTCTCTGCTACCTTATCCTTTCTATACCAACTCCTCATTGATTAAAGAGAGTGTGCTATTGTAATATTACTCATTGTTGACCAATATTATATTCATAAGTGGGCTATCAGATATTATTTTGTTCATAAAAGAGTGATATAGACATATTGTTTAATTTTTCCAATAAACCTTTTAATTTGCAAAACAAACCTACTTCTTGGCTCAGTGAGGTCAGGGGGATTCAAAGAGAGGGGCGTTATATAAGGGTTCATCATCCAGATTCAAAGAATTTGACATAAAAATATATTAATAAGGGCTTCCATTGGGCATCCCAGACTAGGCATTGACTTAGTTGGATTGTTGGATTGAAGTCACTTACAAACACTTGCCCCTGAACCTAACAGCCTCATGCGGGCTACTGCCACACACTACCCTCCCCCTCCCCCCATGACAGCTCTCCTAGCCAACAACACCTTGACTAAACTCTTCACAGACACTACTGCCATAGCTAGAGTCACTGCATCCTCCATTCCCAAACCTCCCTCCCCTACTAGCCTAAAACACACACCCAGTATGGCTACCCCACCCCGTCATATAGGTGAACACCACAACACCCCTCACAGGAACACTTATCAATGCCAGATCCCTCCTTGCCCATGCTCCTGACATATCCGACCTCTCCGCCACCAACAAACTAGATATTTTTTAGCAATCAACGAAACATGACTGCACCCTGCTGCCGGCCCTTCCCTCTCCCTAGCCATCCCGGATGTTTACACAATCCTCAGGAAAGACAGACTCATAACAAAATGGGACAGAGTAGCATTCATTGCTAAAAATACCCTTCCCATCAGAGAAATCCCAAACAAATACATGAGCTGCTCTCAATAAAAAAAGCCTTGTCTGCCACAGCTACTCTCAGGATCCATTTAACTTATAGACCTCCAGGCCCCCCGCTTTCCTTCGAGGAAGACATTGCACATCTCCTTTCCACCAACACTAAGCCTGCATCCAAAATCATCTTCCTGGGAGATATCAACTTAGGTTTCAATGATCCATCTGACTCACATGCTCTTGGACTACCCAAAACCATTGAATTCCTAGGCTTCACACTCCTTATCTCAAGCCCCACCATGATAAAGGTTGCACGGTAGATTGGATAGCAAACCTCAACTGTAATACCTCTATTCTGACCAAAGTTCTTTGCCCCTGGTCAGATCACGTCATCATCTTCAACATCACTTTGACAGCTCACTCGGAGGTCTCATCTCAACCATCACTGACGTTCCTCTCAAGATACTCACAGAACATATCTGGTGCCACAATACTCACCCTACTTCTCCCACTAATAGTGCACACACACCCAAACACCGACACCACTACCATGGTCATGCTCTACAACCAAACCCTCCTCAAAGCCGTGAACCAAGTAACACCTCTGAGCTTATGCAAGCCCAAACCAAGTGCCCACCCTAACTCATGGTATACCCCCAGTCTCAAAACCCTTTGCTCCTCTAAAAGAGAAACTGTAAATGAGAGGGAAAGGCATCACACTGACCAGTTCTGGATCCAGCCATCCTCCGAGGCCTGTTGTACCTTCATGTGACTAGCATGAAAGGGAGGATGTCGCAGAAAACTAGTGGTGCAGCAAATGCACCCTTCCCCACAGTGCACCCTGTTAGCAGTGCATCAGGCACCCATCAGAAGCACTCTCAAATTCGTGTGTGCCATCTTGGTGCATTCTTGGGAGGGGTTGGGGTGAGGCGGTGAGGGAGGCTTATAAATTTGTCATAGATCAACAGGAGATGACAATGTGAACTTCTGGACCATCGTCCAGCACTCATCAGTCATCTTAATGTTGCATATGGTTCTTCCTAGACTTTCTGCCCATATACCAAAACTTGCTTAAGACCCATCCCATCGAGACAGTAACCTGCAGTGCTCGCCACACTGACACACATTACCCTAGTTTGGGTGGGTCACTCACCACCCCCAGATTCAGTATCACCGGTGATCAAACTAATTCAGTTGCTTTCTTGTAAGCGGCAACTACTGTCTCCCAGTCCTCCCCTCGTTCTCACTGACCCCTCTATCTCCACCTCCTCCTGCCCTGTTCTTTGCTCTCCCATTTCCCTATTTACCAACCCTCTTTTTTCATTCACTATATCCCCCCTGAACCCCAGAACTTTTCCTCTCACCGAACCGATTCAGATGTGTGGATCTCTGTTCGGCATTGCATGCATAAGTGTTTGGAAATGGGAAGGACTCGAAAAGCCAGGGCTACTGGAGCCAGATTACAGAAACTTTGCACAGATACAACTGCAATTTTGCATGGTATAAGCATTAAGTCAAACTTTGCCCTGGTGCAAACATGCATTGAATAAAGACGATTTTGTCCAAGGGAACACTTTTTTCCTTGTGCTAATGCTATGCAGAATTGCACTTGTAATAGTGCAAATGATTTCTAATATGGTCGAAAAAGTTGTTTGCACTAGGCAAACTTTGCCTTAGGGCTAATACTTTGCAAAGTTGCACTTGCACCAGTGCAAAATTTCTGTAATCTGGCCCTAGTGTGACATTGGCCAGTGCCTTGTTTTCCGTCTGCAGCTGATGTTGAAGTTTAGTGATAGGTTGTTTGAAGCACAATGGGCCTCATTCCGAGTACGGCGCTAACCAATGGCGCTATTAACGCCTTGGTTGACGCCGTACCCGGACCGGCAGCGCCTTGGTGGATGGCGGAATCACCGCCCCATTCCAAGGTTGGCGGGGCGGTAATTCCCCATTCACCAAGGCTCTTCCCCATTCCCAAATGAGCCCCCATAGGGCTCAATGGGAATGGGGAAGATGCAAATAATGGTGACCGTTCATTACGGTCACCGTTATTGGCTTGGAGGCCCCTTTGCGCCCTCGACTTTAACACCTGCTCAAAGCAGGCGTTAAGGGCGAGGGCGCAGAGGGAACTCGGAGTATGGCAGTAAGGGATTACCGCCACCGGTCTCGTTACCGGTGGCTGCTATCCCTTACCGCCATACTCGGAATGAGGCCCAATGTCTCAAATTGATCACTGTAGGCTGAGGAGCTGTTGTTGAGATAGGTACCCACGATGTAATGCACTGACATGTTTGTGAGACAGCCTTTGCCGCTTTTTTAAGAAGAAGTGTGTTTCTGCAGACCTGTTTCCATGAAGATTTCACATATATTGTCAGGTTGTTTACCAAGTGAGTTTGTGGTTTGCAATTCAGATTGATAGGCGTGTGTACAGTTCAGAGCTATTATACAATGTACTAGGGTAGCCCTTTGACAGACAAGTTCTATACAGCACCTGTTACATGTCAGTTAGAAAAATGAAAAGGAAATAACATGTTACTGGTCCCCCTGCTGCCTAAATTGCAAACTGTGGAAACAGGAAACCAAGGGCCAAACCCCAGTACCTCAACGTGCCACATGATGTGACCTGGAGCAAATCGCATTACTTCACTGTGCTTTATTTTCCTTAACCACCATCACTGTAATAATTCATCTGTGATTTTGTTCGGGTGCAGTGTAGAGAAAGGTCCCCCATACATTTTATTAATCTATAGTATTCCATCCACTGTATCCTGACACCATTTTGTAAGTAATGGCCTTAGAAACAGCCCAGGGATATTGCAGCATTTATAACTGTCAGGCTTCAGACCCCAGCACAGAACTGAGACTGCACTCATAGATCTTAAGGCACAGATAGATGAGCTGAGAGACAAGGGTAAGACAGCATTACTGTTACTCCTTGATCTCTCAGCTGCATTCGATCTGGTCGACCATGAGGTCCTTTGCAATCACTTACAATTGGCAGCCCACATTTCCCAAGAGGCATCCGACTGAATCCAATCCTTTCTTAACAACTGTACTATGCAAGTCTTTTCCCCACTAGCAGCTGCTGACCCAACGCCCATCACCTGCGGTGTGCCCCAGGGCTCTTGTGTCTCTCCCACCCTGTACAACATTTTACGAAGCCCCTTTTCGATGATCTAGATGGTCTGGGTATCACCTATACAAATTATGCTGATGATACCCAGATCCTCATCCTGCTGACGGGGGATTATGACAAGGATTTGGCCTTTGTAAATAGAGTGTACCTCATCATCCAGGCATGGATGGCCACACACGGTCTATGCCTGAATGATGACAAAACAGAACTCCTCATTTTAGGCACCACATCTAACCTTAATAAAATAGGCCAAAACTACTCTTCCTTTGTAATTGATAACAACATCACCGTAGCCAAGGAGGTCAAAACCCTCAGCTTCTATTTAGACTCCA
Organism: Ambystoma mexicanum; assembly: GCF_040938575.1. Taxonomy (NCBI): domain Eukaryota; kingdom Metazoa; phylum Chordata; class Amphibia; order Caudata; family Ambystomatidae; genus Ambystoma; species Ambystoma mexicanum. Next base: position 1,376,313,206 of record NC_090922.1, read on the forward strand.
CACTTAACTTCAAAAAACAAGTTAATGCTATGGCATCCGCCACATTGTATACATGCAAACTCATTAGAGCAGCCAAACCATTCCTTTCTCCCACTAGCTGCATCACCCTATCCAGAACTTTGATTCTGTCCAAGTTGGATTATTGTAATGCGCTATATGTAGGCAGCAACAAATACATCACAAACAAAATTAAAATTTTACAAAATAATGCTTTAAGAGCCACACTAAGCATCCCGAAGAAAGCCCACATCTCAGAGACTAGAAGATCTGTCAACTGGCTCTCAACGAAAGACAAAATATTCCTTAAATCTGTCTCTCTGACTCACAAATGCCTCCACCAAGCTGCCCCTCAATACTTGATAACGAGATTTACTAGACCAGCATCCTGCCGCCCTTTAGGAAAGGTCAACTCTAACCTCCTTCTGGTGGCAAGATTCAAACGCACTATGTCTGGAGGGAACAGCTTTCCTGTCAAAGCAGCACAACTCCTAACCACCATCCATCAGGGAAGACATTCCTTACCCTCAATTCAGATCCAATAGCATCCTCTGGCTCAAGGAACATGACACCTAACGCTCCTCCTTGCTGCCCTATACTTAATTACTGTAAATTGTGTATAACTATGTACATCTACTGATCCTCTATGTTCAGACATATCATACAACCTGTAAATATTGTATATTTCCTGTAATTATAATTTGACGTATCGGCTTTTATTGTTCTTGATGTTGTAACCTCAGTTGGGCTCCATCTATTGCGCTGCCTGTAACCTAAGCTTTACAATCCTCTTGTTGTTTTTGCGCCCTGCTACCCCTGGGTTAGGCGCACACTACAAATAATAAACATAAACAATATGAATATTTTTTAAAACCATGTGTCTTGCATGCACTTTGACATTCAAGCAGAAGTCTGCTTTTCTAACTTTCACTTAAGACTTGTTTTTGATCATCTGCTCCTCGAGCAGATAGTTGCATGTACACGACGGGAGGTTTTTTTTTTCTGGATCGGCAAACCTCAACTTTTATGCTCAGTGCATATCTTGGGGGGTGCTGACAGGGGTGCTTCCGATCCTCTGATAGAGGCCACTACAGCACCTGGTTACAAACAAGCATGGACGTGTAGTAGCTGCGAACTACTGCTCGCAGGTCAATATTATGCTGCATTAGAGGTCAATAAGTGGAGCTGGTTAGTCACTGCTTGCATCTAAGAAGAGACCGGCTAGCTTAGTCTCCATCTATGGGGTCCAAAGAACTATATAGCCTCCTCAGTTTATGATTTGTTCTCTTATATCCACACAATCATATTAGTATAAGTACAGCAGATAAACTACACATTCATTTAACCTATAGTCCAGTGCCGTGATCAAGAGTTTAGTCTCTATATTAAACAGAGGTTGATTCAAAATAAATATAAACTCACCCATCAGTGTGTCCTTCTTCTGCATCAGCACTATTTGGACCTGGGATATATATGTTGCTAATGTCCTCCTCCTGTTTATTATGGCATTACACTGACGAGCGAAATGATTGGGTGTTGAGATCTACCTGCCTCCTGCTTGCATCTTAGCACAGTCTGATTGGCTTAACACACTGCCCACCTGGATCTCCTGTTTATTGGATGACAACCAGAGTCAAACCCACCAATACCCAACTGCCACCCTGAAAACTTCTATCTGAACTGACACTGTTCAGTGGATTTATAGGTCACATTTCAAGTATTGGCAATTTGTAGGACAGGAAGATGGCATGTTTTACCACGAATCACACTATATTGGGAATCACTCAAACGGGGATAATTTCTTAGGATTCCTGCTATCACAATTAGCAACATTTCCACTGGCACACCCACCCACCCTGGGAGTGTCACTCCAATGAGCAAAATAGGTTTCCGGGTAGCATCAGTCACAATCAACTCACTCGAGGTGACATATGTACATTTAATTTGATGTAGGTAAAACACGAACTGGAGTGCAACAACAACCACTGTGTTGTGCGTATTGTGTTCCATACCGGGCAGGGACGATAGTGCCTTATGTTAAGTGCTTGTCACACTGAACTGTGCGCATCCTGCAGGTCCCATGTTCGAATTTTGGCAGGTCTGACCCAACCGTTCATCTTTTCTCTGTCAATACATTGAATGCAGTTAAATCGGCTAACTATAATTCCTATTATAGCACTTAGAAGTGTGAAGATTCCATCAGCAAGCACTATTTTGTTTGAAACATTTTGCCTGTATTTAGAAAATAATATTGGCGGTTAAAATCTGACAGGCTCTCCATGGTGCTCTGCAAGGGTGCCAAGAAGTGCAGGCATTCCAGACGTTATTATTTTGTAACTTTAAACAAACAAAAAAACTAAACTAAAATAAAAACCTGTCTCCACAAGTCTTCTACTTGGTGGAAAGCTGGAGGTTCCATGTGCTCAGCAGGATGCATTTGTTTTGATCATGTTTCCTGCAAGTCATTTTTATTTTTTTATTTATTTTATCTGCACGTTCTTGACCATGCACACCAGTCTTTGTTCTGCTATACACCCTTTCTTTGGAATAAGTTACAAACATAGATAAGGCTGGTGTCTTCCATCCTAAACTTCAGAAAGCACATGAAGACCATCTCTCCAATCGCTGATCACTCCACTCAACCCTACTTCAGAACCCCAGCTGGTCCCTCTCCCGACACCCTGCCCATTTCCAGCTCTTGTGCAACCCGTGCACCCTACCTGTAATTCCTCAGGTGAATCACTTATGTAAAAACAACAGTGTTTCTTTGCTAAATGTGTGCTTTATTAAGATCAGGAATGCATACTTTTTTTTTAAGAAACAGGCATCATAAAACGTTGTTTTAATGTATTTAGCTATCACGAGTATCTCCTGTTTATGAATGCCATCCTTCCCCAGTTCATTCGGAAGATGCTAGTCCAGTCATGGTTTTAATTTTTCATTCTGGGATATGTAATCCTGATTTTACAATGTGGAAATCCATGACTACGAGTGCCAGAACGCAAAGATGACTATCATCTCCTGAATGGTACGGGCATGTTGACATGTGTGCCTGATGACTAACTGAGCGTGAGGGGGTCCTGGAAGACATATCCTCTCCCAGAAAGGTTTCAATAGAAGTTACCTCCACAGGGCAGAGTGGACGAATGTGCACTGCTCCCTTTCTGCCCCACACTGCAACTTCCACTAAGTGGTAGAACGTGCACATTGCTCATTCTGTGGCCGAGGCAGGTGGGCAGGGATTACTTTGTGTAATCCGCCTCTCGTGTAGATTTACGGTTCGTCATGAACAAACAGTGCGAGTGCTGCTGGTGTTTATTTTGTAATTAGGCCCTAAGCCCTGCCTTTAGGGGAGTGCAGTATGCACGTCCTGAGGGGTAAGTTGGATGGAGAGAAGCATTGGAATTCCTATCAGATTACAAGATGCACGAATGTTTAAGTGGATATTTCCCCTCGGGCCCTAGAAAGCCAGGGGACTGGCGAGGTGGGATCTCGGGGGAAACATCTGAAAATCCTACTCCACTAAGGGGGCTTTACAATGAATAATTAAGAGACTAGCGAGGTAGCAGATCAGGGCCAACATCACAGAGAAACATATGTCACTAAAAGGGCTTTAAAGTGCATAACTAGTAAACCGTAGAGGTGGGATCTCAGGGGGAACATCACAAAAACTTGCCTCACTGAGAGAGCTTTAAAGTGCATAATGAGGAGAACTCCAGGGGTGAGATCAAAGGGGCAACATCCCAAAAACATACGCCACTAAGAGGGCTTTAAAGTGCATAACTAGTACACCGGAGAGATGAGTTCTCAGGGGGAACATCACAAAAAACATGCCTCACTAAGAGGTCTTTAAAATGGAAAAACCAGCAGACTCAAGGGGTGCATTCTCTGGGGCACATCACAAAAACAGACATCACTAAAAACGCTTCAAATTTCCAAACCAGGAGACGGGGCAGTGCAATCTTAGGAGCAACATCACAAACAACGCCTCCCTAAGAGGGATTTAAAATGCATAACCTGGAGACTGGAAAGCCATACATGGGAGTGCAGGGTTTGGCTAGACAAATGCCTTCAGGTCCTTCAGTCTAAGGTCAATGCTGCCGTTTTATATGGCTGAGAAATGTGGGGTCATTTGGACCATAAGGCTTTAGTTCACACCCATTACTGCATTCTATTAAAGATATCGCCACCTGGATATAGGAGTTAGATTTAAGAGCGGGGCTGAGTGTGGCTTCTATTAGCAGCACTCTTGCCCAAAGGACAAATATGTACTATTTACACTATGCAGTTAAATCTTTTCATGGCAGCGCTGAAAACCCGATGTGATAGAGTCAATGTGACGCTTGTTCCCCCAGGTAAAATGCCCCTGCCTAAAAAACAGTATATATTTTAGTAAGCAATGGGGCTTGGATTACAGGCAATTGTTTAATGAGGAAAGACATATGCTGATTCTAAAAGAATGGGAGTACCACCTCGACCATGAAAGAATGTTGAGATATAGAATTAATCTTCTTCCATTGGAAAATTTGATTGCTGCCGTCATGTTTCTGTGACCGAAAGCAGGGGAGTTGCTAGGTCTGGAAAAGACCTGGGGCTACGCTGATATCGGAACTATTGGGACTGGGGGCTAGCTAGTGTTTTGGCTGTAGCTCCTGAGATTCTATCCGGGGCTACAACCAAAAGATCAGGGGCTATAGCCCCCTTCGCCCCCCCCTAGCAACGCCCCTGACCGAAAGCATGATTACGCAGATGCGATCCCCACATCGAAGGAATATTTTAATTATGCGATTGAATGCACTACCTCTGAGAGGCCGCAGCCATTGGCCCGCAATTACTAAATTATGTGTGTGCGGTTCTGGGGACACAGGAAGCCCGCTTCGTTTTATGTCGATTTGTAGAAATCTGATTGATTTTGGAAGATTGTGGCTAAGGGACCACCCTATCAAGCATAATATCAGATCTAATGCAGGGGCAATGACATTTCATTTACATGTTAATGATATTAAGGCTTTAATGGACATATGTGAATTTGTGAAAGCGGCATTCTGGTAGACATTTGTAATGACACAAGGCTATTTTGCACAGTTTGTATCTTGTTTTACCCTGTCTGGCCATTTTTATTCTTTTTATCTCTGTAATGTATATGTGTGTATTCATTGATTATTGTTGATTATTGATTATTGTATTGTTGTATGCTGTTAATGGCGTTGCCGAATAAAATATTTGTTCTCTCTCACAAAAGTATACTCCGCTAAGAGGACTTCAGAATGCATCGAAGGTGGAAATCTATGGTTTAAAAAGCCACACACTATTTACACTAATGTCTGGGATGGGGGAAGGTCAACATTACAGAAAAGGAAAAGCTGGGACGCATTCCCATGTGGGGGCGTCAACAATATTTAGGGAAAGGGTTTTATCCGTTGTTTCTCATTCAAATCACTCAAATCACCAAGACCTAGGCCTGTATTCACAAAGCGTTTTCCAATAGGGTTTTGCCATTATAAAACGCGTCTGTGAAGTAGGCCCAAAATATCTGAGAAACAAAAGGAGCAACATGTGGAGAGAACCCAGAAGCCGCTGTCATATTACAGAAGTCACTGAGCCAGAACCTGCAGTCCATGTAAAACAAGAAAAGAGCCATTCCCTGACGGGATATGGCCCTTCCTATGTGTGCTATATTCTGTATCTATAGGTACACAATATGGGGCACATGACACGTTTCCTATTTTACATGGACGGTGGGATCGGGCCCAAGGACTCCTGTACGGGGGCGGCAGCTTCTGGGTTCCCTCCACATAGGTTCCTTGGCCCTCTGCTGTTACTATTGTTTCTCAGATACAGTGTGGGGAGAAAATGCCAACATGTTCTGGGCTCTGACGCCGATAAATGAAATCCTTGGGTAGCTGTGGCGCCTCATTCTGGGCTGGCAGGAAATGGGAAGCCTGAGTACTTTAATGGGTCGCTGTGGTCACTGTGATCTTCAGAATAGGATCAAATGTGTTAGGGCGCTTTTTGCCAAACATTATTTCAGACAGTGAAATAACTATAATATAATGTATATACGTATTGGCTCATGCACATCATGATATCTGTGCTCCAATGAAAACTGAGAAATCCTATTTCAACGCCAAGTCTGTTTATCCACACATATTGTTTTTGTTACCACTAGTAGAAATATTTTGCAGACATTGATATTTTTTTAAAATGAGCTAATTAACTGTGCATTACTAAGGCCAGGGTTAATAGTTGCTTGAATAAAGTTGGCCTGCTTTCCAGTTTGGGATTGTAAATGCATGTTCTTCTGCATTAATGACACGTCCCAAAAAAACATGAACAAGTTACAAATAATACAAAACAACACCCTGTGGGCTGTGCTAGACATTGGCACGTATGATCACATCGCGGAGGCCAGGGGGTCTGCCCACTGGCTTCCCGTTAAAGACAGCATCAAGTTCAAGATCCTGTCCACCTGCCACCATTCCCTGCCTACTGATGCCCCCCATATCTTTCAGAAAACATCAAGAAACACACCACGGCAAAGCCCTTAAGAACGACCCACAAGCATTGCTTCATCGCACCAAGATAAACCGCAAAAAGTTCAGGTGGAGCTAGCGTCCCTGTCCTCGCCTCTGTCCTCTGGAACGACCTCCCAGCCTGCCTGCAAGATGAACCATCATGCAACTCCTTCAGAAAAAAATGCTAAAAACTCTCCTCTTCAACTAACTTTTCCCTCTTGCCTTGTTTCTTCCTAGTCTTAATAATTTGCTTGCGCCTAGATGCCCATAGGATATCTGTGCTTGTATAAATGTATAAATAAATAAATGCTTTAGTTGACAGGATCTTTTGCGCAGCTGTGAATCGTTGACAGATTCAGGATTTGAATAGTTAATAATTGGAAAAGACAGGGTACAAACAGTCAAGGTGATCGGGAATCGATGATCTGCACGAGCACAACCGGGATGGCACAATCTTGTCTATAAAGAAGCAGCTGTGCGATTTTGGTAAGGGTCTGATTTATGAAACGTATTTTAAGGGGATTTTCCCCATTAAGAAGGCTTTTGTAAATCAGGTCCTGCATCTCTTCTGGATATTTTTTTCAGTTGAAAGCGACCAGAGAGATGTGTGCAGCTGCAGATGATATCTCCAGCAGGTGTATAATACCAAACAATGTATTACAATTTCCTAGATTCCGATGGTACGATGTTGCTTAAGCCTACAGCAAATGTTAAATCGCTGTTATCACATCCATGTGTGTCTTTTTTACCCAGAGTCAAATTTAAATATACACAGCCCGATTCATGGATTATTTGCACCGAAAAAAACGGGATTTGTGTGCCATTCTGCCCGCAAATCCCTGTTTAACAAATGGGGATTTGCGGGCAGAATGGGGTACAAATCCCGTTTTTTTTCAGCGCAAATAATCCATGAATCAGGGCCATAGTGTTCTTACCCTCTCTGTTGAACATTAAACACAGGATGTAGTGGTGTCCTTTTAGAACCGATGGCATTTTACAACATCACAAAATCACCACAAAATGTAATCCGGTGCACTCTTACCTTCATGACATCACGAGTAAGGCAATACATGTGCACCACCACTTTGTAAAATGTGCTGCAGCTGCAGTAGTGGACAGAATAGGTCTGTTAACTCTTTTATAAACAGCACAGTTTCCATGAGCCTTATAAAGAACAGGTTTTTATTAAATTGGAGTCAATGCTGATGGGTGATTAAGTGGAGCACTTCAAAAGAACTTTACAACGGAGAGACCACTTGTTCAATGTAAGGAGAACCAAGTGCACAAACAAAAGAAAAGAAGGGATGAACCTATGTATCCAGAAGTTCACATGCAGACCAGGATCAGACTGCTCATGCTACTCAATGGACCAATTGACCGGCAAGCAGATCACTCCTTTGCTCCGGGACCATCTATTATCTCTTTGCTTAAATGGGAAGGGACATGCTAAGAGAATGGACTGAACATTAGGTATGATTTTTTTACTTGTGAATGCCAAAGGGCATATATCCTTATTTTATTTAAAAAAACACTCCATATATTCAATTAATCCAATAAAAATGAATAATTAACCTTTAGAGGGGTTCTTTAGATCAGGTGACGTGTTACATTATTTGTGTCTTGTAAAGTACAATGTTAGATTATCCAGGTTGTTGTCATTCAAGTGACTTATCATGATTCTGCACTGTTGGGTTTGACCCAGCAGATGATTATGGTGTAGAGGGATGGGGAAGCCTAAACCCTCTTCTCCCACTCCTACGAAATGCATGACAAGGAAGAAGGCCAGGAAGCACCGCAATCACCCTTTCTATTTCGGACAGATTCCCAGTGGTCCCATGATTGATGACAAATATGTTGAGAGATACCTCCTCAGCCAGCCATACTCTCACAACCAGTCCTACAGACCAGGTGCAGTGCGGATTTACCCCAGCGTGGGTGAAGGACCAAAGGACGCGACCAAAGACAACTCTATTGACAGCCTGGACTAAGCACTAAGAAGCCATGTTGCTGATGTCGTTAGAGACACCACGACATAGCAGTGTTAGACATGAAGCACAGGGACCATCCACACTTCGCAACACAAACACGCACTGGAATACATGAAGAACACAAGTGCAGTTCTATAGTTAGAGAACAGACATATATACATACTGTCATTGCTTTTTATTATTTTGCCATTAGCTAAATGCAGTATGCAGAAAACTTCAGGGCTTCAGTCCATTGATAATTGATGGTTTCCGTAGTGGGCAACGGTGTGAATTCGAATTTGTGTGCAACATGCTGGGATGTTGTAGGAAGGTTTACTGGAGAGGTGTCATAGGTGAGTTTGGTTTTCTTAGCTTAAATTGTTTGCTAGGGCATTTTGGACAGTAGAGAACCACAGCTGATCCTTGATACAGTGATCAGGGGTTGGGGCCAGTGATTCCAACTCCTGAAGTATAGCAAAGAGTTCCCTGGAGCTTGATTGATCATTCTCATTTCTTGGGTTGTATGAGTTCCCTTTAGCTTTGATGGTTGCTCCCTTGTATTCACTAGATAGGATGTAGAAGTGTGAAGGAGTTTTTTCCAATTGCACTCGGCTGATCTTTTTTTCAGTGCGCAGTGTTTTAAGGTTCTCCGAGAACCCAGGGTTAGCGTGAGATGTGGGTTTTGTTTTCTGAATGCTTAATGGAGCTACTTTGTTGATGGCCGATAGGACGGTTTGGTTATAGTAGGACACCATGGAGGTGAGATCAAAATTAGTGTATGGGGTGCTGGTTATTGGTAGTAGGAGTGGCAGCATATTTTCACGGTTGATGTTCAGCTGATTTCCTGATGGTGTTGTCGAGGTGAGTAGGCTGGGTTTGGTAATTATTGCAAAAGAAAAAAGAATGTAGTTGTGGTCAGACAATGGCCAAGGGGTGTTTTCTGGTATATTGGTGACAGAATTGATATCGGCTAGCCAATCCAAGGTTCTTCCTTTTTTGTGTTTTGGGAGGGAGATTCGGTGAGTGAAGCCTTAAGCTTCCATCGTGTTGGCGAGAAGGCATGCTTGGGTGTCTGTAGGGTCATTCAGTCCTAGGTTAAAGTCTCCCAGAATGATTATTTTGGATAAGGGCTTTTAGTTGGATGCTAGAAGGGAGGTAATATCATCTTTGAATAAGGATAATGGGCATGGAGCTCTGTAGACAATGTGGAGGGTGAGGGTGCAGGTGGACATGAGTGAGAATTTGAGTGTGATTACTTCGCCAGATGGGAATATGTGGTCAGTGGATGTTCTTAGATTGATATTATTTTTTTGCAATGAGAGCAACCCCCTTTAGAGGTAGTTCTGTCTTTCCTGCAAATGGTATACCCTTCCAGGATGGCCACGGAGAGGGCAGGGCCCGAAGGAGAGTGCAACCATATTTCAGTGATTGCGAGGATATCTAGGTCATTGGTCTTGATGAGGTCTGCAATGTCTAAGGGTTTGGTCCGGAGATATCTATCATTAATCAGGGCTCCTTTCAAGTGTGTTATAGTGTTAATGTGGTCATTGTCCTTAGTGTTAGCTTTGGATAATTACAGTTTTTTGGGCTTTTCTTTGTGGCGTGAGGGTAGGGGTACTACTATGTTTGAGTGTGTGTTGATGAACAGAGGAGGCGAGTGTCTGATTTCCACTGGTAGATAAATGGTTTCTTTAAGTAGCGGACAGAGTAGCAGAAAAAACATTTTTGGTAGAGGTTTGTGTACGGGAGGCTAGGCATTTGTTTCTCAGGATGGCAGCACATGGGATTGAGTGGGGATGGGTGTAATGTATGTTGCTCAACTCAGGGTGGTCTAGGGTATTCCTGTCAGGGGTGCGCGGAAGACTGAAAGTATGTAACTTCAGTAAGAAGTGAGTGGGAGGAATAGTGTGTGAATGAGGGAGTTAAGGTGCCATTTGTAGCATCTGTAAGCTCGGCGGTGGTAGTATTTCCATTGAGAGTTAGTAACTACTCTCTGATTGCCACCGGAAACTGTGTAAGCGTTATGAGAGGTTCCATATTATACATTCACCCAGTCTCTCTTGGTTTAGGGTTTGAGTCTGTGGTTAATCACGTCTGAGGAGGGGCATCAGCGATCTGGGTCTCGGGCAGGTAAACTCTAGTTAAGGATCTTATTACAGAAGCTCACAGCGGAGTGCCCATGCAATGCGTAGGTGAGGGTAATTTTAGCAGCAGACTAGAGTTCTGAAATCAGCTATAGTTATGCACTTAAATCAGTTATGCAAGTGGATGTCGCTATTGGTCCTAAGTATGCTACGTCCTGGAGGATGCAAATGGGGCAGTGGGCTAGCTAATGCAGGAGTAAGAAAGTCGCAGTTGACACAGCTAGAATTTGCAGCCTATGCTGAGTAAGGGTCCTAGGTAGATAACGCAATAAATGAAGCAGATGAATCATGTGGCCTTGTAGTTACATATGAATGCAAGAAGGTACAGACGGTTTAATACAGGAGCACAATGGTGCAAACAATTAAGCTTTTGAATATACATGCAGTACAGGGTTTGTGCTGTTTTGCAATGTGATACACATATGTTAATTTTTGTAGTCTACTGGATTTGGGTAGATTGCAAAAAAGGAAAACTGCGATTTCAATTTCAATTTGCTAATGCATAGACTGTAGCATAGTGAGGTGCGTAGGCAGTTTCAGCTTGGGTGGGTTACAATCTGAGACACAGCAAGAGCTGGAGGCCGCACAACATAGACATTTGGCTAGGATAGGAGTGGTGTACACTTTTGTACATCACAGTATCGAGTGTGTGGGGAGAAAAGTCGAGCTGGTCATTTGCCAGGCCAGGGGATCACAGTAGTTAAGTGTGATGATTAAGACACTTACTGGATAGTGCGGTTGCTTAGTTGAGTGTTCCGAAGGTTACGAGGCTTGAATGCAGCAGCGTGGAGGGGTGCTGCCACGCTCTGACAGGCTCAGACAGCGGCCTTGAGCATGGGCCTTTGGTGGGGGCCGGCATTTTCCGGCGTTTGCCTGCCGGATCCCTGATTGGCTGGCTTAAGAGGTCAGGCAGCCAATCAGAACAGCATCATGCTGTATTTCAGAAGCAATCCGGTGCTACTGTGCATGGAGGCAATTTTGGAGAGGGCTCTCTCCTTGATAATGAATATATTCCGAGTATCAGGCAAAATAGGCAAATGGAAAGGTCGCACACTGCAAGGCGGGAATGCGTGTATTAAAAATTCAGCGATATCTAGTAGCAGTTGACAGATGACAATCATTCAGCAGATAGCCCATGGAGGGCTTACCTTGTAGTGGAAACACGGCTGGACCATTTCGTAGGCCACGTGTTCATGATGATCTTCTGCAGTGGGCAGGCGACGGCTTTGAGAGCTGCCTTCGTGCAGGAGAGTGATGCAGATAGTGTTGGGGCTAGTGTTATACAAGTATTATCATAATATTAATTATTATGTAAGAAGTAATTTATCAAATGATGTAAAAAATGCAAATATTTTTGACTGGAAAAGAAGATATAAAGCGGTGGACATAGGAAGCCACTGAAGATGAGTAAAGACGTGATTAACATTGGTCTAAATAATACACAAACAGAATATCCTTTGAAAAATGGAGGAAGGCAAAATGGTATCAAAAATCATGTTTTTCTATCTGAAATAGCAAGGAGCAATCACCAAAAAGTAGAAACACGCGCGCGTGTGTGTTTGTGTTGTGTGTGTGTGCGCGCGCACGCACGCGTGTGCGCCATGAATAGAATGACTCTGCGGGCCTCATCACGAGTTTGGAGGTAGCCCTTAAATCCGGCAGTAGCGCTGTAACCGCCGGATTTAAGGGTCCGCCAAATCACAGCTTTGCATGATTTCCCCCCAGCTGAGAATTTGCCGATTTTCGGCGCGTTTACCGCCGGCGGGAAATCCGCTGGCGGTAAAAGCACAACATTTCCCCATTGAGCCCAATGGGGATGGGGGAATTCCCGAATGGGCTCAATGGGGAATGGGCAATACCAGTTCCGCCAAACCTGTGATCCGGCACTAATAGCGCCGGTGGGTTTGGCGGTAGGGCTAATAACGCCTGTGCTTTTATCACCGGTGTTACCGCCCAACTCGTGATGAGGCCCGCAACCCTTCTGTTATAACAATCGCAGAAACAACTGGATCCACAAATCATTTTCAGAGTGATTCACAGCAGGCCCATGCAAAGGTCATGTACATCTTTTGCGTGTGCCTTGTTTACTCTACACAAAAACACTTCCCAAATGTGCATTCATTTAGGAAGCATAGTGCTCAGAGTTAAAATATAGTTTTCATAAGCAGAAAACTGTATTAGTAAACGGGCTGGCTTGTTCCGCAGGAACACTCACAGCATTGATCACTTTGACATATCTTTGTGTGATTTGCCAACATGTACTTTGGGTGCTTGGCCTGATTTACAAATCATAAATAAAAGGAAATGCTATGTTCTTTCCCTGCACAAGTCATATGCGATGTCGGAGTTTTGAAGAGCGCCCTACACTCCTATTTCCTGTTTTTCTCCCGACAGTTTGATAATAGGCAACATATGACCTGGGATACGTTCCTTGATGGAAGGAGCAGATATGCAGAATAAACACACATTCATTCAAGCTGCTAATATCAGCTTTGCTCAATCAAAACCAAATGTAACGTAGAATGCACTGTGCTTCTCTTTTCGTGGACCATATTCTCGGATTACTTTATTTGTTCTGAATACAAAATAAAAATAAAACACCAATGTAACCAATTTCTCTTACCAGCTGTTTCCGTGTTTTCCTCCTTGACCTCATCCCCCACGCACATGAAGGATTAGTTTCCCCAATGTTATATTTCAAGATTAATAAAGTTCAGTGAAGGGATATGAACCCAACCCGGAGCAATTTATCAAAGCGTAGGGGGGGACATGTTGAATCCCTAAAAAGAGACGGTTATACTAAGGAGTTCTGATTGCTGATCAATGTTACTAAGCAGTAACTGACCTCATCTGGTGAAGCCCATGTGTGCAGGCGTGTTATAACTGACATATCATATCTTATCATATCATGTGTATGAGAAGTCGATTGGAAAGCCCAAACTCTCAAACATAAGAGTACCTGGCAGCTTGAGTAACAACTCTGAAAACCCAACAGAGAAGAGCACAAGCCTGTGTCCACTCTCTGGGAAGCTTGGGTGAGGGCCCCATATATATGAATCTAAGAAAGAATTCATCGCCTGACAGACTTTCTATGTGTTAAAAACCAACACCATAATTTAACCATGAAACGAAGATATGCCTACACTGGTTTGCCAGCAAAGGGGAAATGCGCCCTCCCCTCCACTCACTTCCCCAAGACTTGGGCGGATACTAATTCTGAAATGCCTGGACATGATGGGTGTATTGCACAAAAATATTCTCTCAAACCACTGAGTAAAATAAAGATTGTCCCTAAAGAAATATCTACAGCTTTAAAAGAAAGCAAGACAAACATATTTAAACGTCAAAACATGTACTCATTCCTGCCTAGTTTTCTAAACGCTGTATTGCAATGAGGAGCCTGGAAACAAAACCGGACCTACCAGGGGCCCCATATGAATTAATCACATCTGGTCAGGATTATTGGAGGATACAAGGCAATTACTGACTAGGTAGATAATTAATTTCTCTTTTCTTCGTTGTAATCCTAAATAGATCTTACATGCATGATACATATTGATAGTATCATCTTCATTCGCACACCACGATTCTGCTACATTTCATACATCTATTATTTACATCCACAGATAAAAATGTCTGTCGGCACATCATGTTTCGGAATTCTGGAGCTCACTTTAGCGCTCTCCTGATGTATACTACGGCCTTCATCAGGACAAGAATATTGGACAATTCTCAACTGCAAGGCTTCTTTGTCATGTATCACATGTGAATTCTTATCTTGATGTCTTTTCTCCTTTGATTTTCCCATCTGATCAGGTCCTATTAGTTCTATGTCACTTTTCTCCTTCTTTGTGCCCAGGCCATGGAACAGCAATTGCTAGGCTGCCATATTGGACTCTTATTCCTCTTCTTCTCTCTTTTTTTCTCCTTCTTGCACAGTGCACATAAGAGAAAAAAGGGAATTCAGGGTCAGCATAATTTCCTGCTAAAGTAGTAAACCCCTCAATGCAGGGTTAAAAAAGTGGTATTGCACCCTAGGTCTACCTGGTGTTCGATCACCTTTGGCTCTGGCCCGTAGGTGATGCTTCTGCATGCATAGCCACCGCTGTTACTCATAATGCTTTAAGGTTGTTTGGTAACTATCCGTAATTGGGTTGATTTTCAAGGTGGGCGTCTTAATAGGCGTCCACCACAACAACAGGTCCAGGGCGGGCAGAAGCATCATGCTCACAGAGGTCCTGTTCCAGTAGCAAGACTACCACTGATTCAGGCACTGCTCCTACCCTATTTGGGAGCAGTGTTGCAATCAGGAAGGTTACAGTGATCGACCGTCACCTCGAGAGAAAGTTGCTGTGTTTCAGGATGCAGACTCAAAATAATGTAAGTACCATAGGTAAGTAATTTATTTTTCGTTCAGTATGGCTACAAGTAATAGGTCGACAAGGGAGCCCAGAAAGGCAATGGATCTACCATCAGCCAGGTGATCCCAGATCTAGTTTGTATTCCTCGATTATGTATGCATTCACTCACACATCACACACATAACATTTGGATGTGCTTAAATGCCTCCAAGACGGAACTTATGATCTTCGGTTCTCCTTATGCTAGGAAAAAACTTAGTCCACAATACGCCGAATTCAAGATCAAAGAGACAGAGATAGTTATAGCAGAAAAAGTTAAAACACTAGGCGTCTATCTTCAGGCATCCTTGGGAGAAGAAGCCCACACTGCCTACCTCAAAAGGAATTGTCAATATTATCAGAAACATTTGAAAAGAATTAGACCCCTGCTGAGCCCACAAAACAGTACTACAATAGCAAGAGCCACAATTCTCTCCCGGTTGGATTACGGAAATTCCTTACTCCTAGGCGCAAGCAGTAAATGTTTAAAACAATCCAAAGTGGTACAAAATAACGCAGTTAGAACAATCACCAATAAACCCAAGAGAGAACACATCACAAAAGACAGAAAGGACTTACATTGGCTGGCGATCGAGGATCGCATCACATTTAAAGCCATTACCCTAGTACACCGATGCTTATATGGAAAAGCACCGATTTACCTAAAAAAGCAATTTGTGTGGTACGAATCACATTGCAACTTGAGGTCTAACAAATCTGGCCTCCTGCGAGTTATTCCTACTAAAAAAGCTAAAGGATTAGGTAGGGCATTCACGACCAAGGCAGTCCTCATATGGAATAAACTCCCTCCTGTGCTGAGATTGGAAACTAACCATCTACTCTTCAGGAAGCAACTCAAGACACTTCTCATTAAATAAAGATCCCTACTTCCGCTAGCCAGCTACCCCAATTCTGTTCCATATGTCTGTTACATGTGGCCTTTGGCCCGTCCCGTTTCTATACTCTAGTCTGTCTTTTTGTGAAGCGCTCTGATGCCTGCGGGCTGCAGCGCTATGCAAATATATAAACAAATAAATAAATAAATAAATAAATAAATAAATAACATTCTACGGTGTAGGATATGGGGGTTACTACACAAGCCGGATCTATGTGATCACTGCGACCCCCACAATTCCGACGGTCGAAAATGGCAACTTGTTTTTTCAACGCCCTTTATGACACCTACATATGCGGGGGAGAACCCTGCAGCCCCACACCCCATTCTTTTAGTATACCCCATACCCAACACACATATATATATATTCAGTGACAAAAACTTTGTCAAAGGGACGTTATGGTTCCAAGTAAAACCGAAAATTCGCCAGTTATGGTAAGCTAAGCAACCATAACTCGCGCCACCACCGTGCACTGCTAAGACTAACACCCAGGACATCAAAGATGACATCACAAATGTCATTGATGACATCACATGTGTATGTACTTTTCATGAAATATGTGTACAAGGGATTCTTATTATAATGTTGCGAAACAAGTGTCAAGGATCATTGCAATAAATATCATACCCTAATTAGTGCATTGAACGATGCATTGATATAAATAGCATTCTATTATGGGGTTCTATCTAGTATACTAATCTACTCATACAGAAACATAACATTGTGTGCAGCGTACAAGATGAAGGTATAATATTTGTAATGTTAATATGTTGAATAATGAAATGATAATTGTTTTCTTAATAGATTTTTGTGTACTGTGAAATATGTAATACGTAGCTAATAAAACACATGTATTACATAATTGCATTACTATAGACAAAACACAAAGACACAAGAACACATACCAATATGGGTATATACAGGGAAAGTGAAGTTAGCAAAAAAGCACAAGTAGTAGCAGAAACAATTCATAACTTAACTGATTATTTTCATGCAAATAAATTATTGCTCTGTTTGAAAGCTACTATTTACCCTATGTATATGTATCACTTGATGTGATTGGACCCACAGGGAAAATACAGCCATAAAAAAAAAACCGAACTATCAGAAAGTGCTCATAAGTCTATTGATTATCTTTATGCACAAAAAGGATTGCTGTCTTTCAAGGTTGTGTCTTCCCGTATGTATATGTTTCATATGATGTGACTGGTCTCTAAGGGAATTACTGTAAGAACCTACTTGAAGGATACGTCTACAAATTAAATAACATTTTTAGTTTCTGACTGTTACTGAAGAAAACCATGTGGCCTAGATATGTCAGCAAAAGAAAAAAGAGTGAGCCAGTGATGTCATCGATGACATTTGTGATGTCATCTTTGATGTCCTGGGTGTTAGTCTTAGCAGTGCACGGTGGTGGCGCGAGTTATGGTTGCTTAGTTTACCATAACTGGCGAATTTCAAGGGTTTTTCGGTTTCACTTGGAACCATAACGTCCTTTTGACAAAGTTTTTTCACTGAATTTAACCCTTTAAGTGCCATGGGTATTTCTCCCCAGTGCCAGAGCCTTTTTTGGTGATTTTGGTATGTGGCCATTCAATGGCTTGTAACTTTTTTGTTACATGAGATATCTCGGCCAAATTTGGCTCCTTTTCTTCCCACATGTAGGCGGTCGTAACGCCACCCAGGAATCCCAGGTTGCTGTAGGGGGGTGAGAGAAAATAAGGAAAATGTGCGAAAATTTTGGGTTTTTTCAAAAAATGCCAATAAAATGATGCACAAAGAAGCCAGTGGTTTTTTCCTTGTAAGAGCTAGGAACAAATGGTTTGCTGTGCTGAGTTCCCCAATGTGTTGGCTTTCAGGAACAGGTTGAGTGGAAATGGAAAAAAATTATTTTGATGGGGATATCAACCGTTTTGTGAGAGGTAGGCGATTTTTGCCATTTTTGCCAATTGGACATGCATGGACGGAATGGAAGAAAAGGGCAGGAAAGCCAAATTGGAGGACAGAAAGGCATATATTTCTGAAAAGTAGACAAAATTCCAAGTTTAGGAAGGGGTGATTTGTATAGGTCAGGCAACAACTAGGTAGGGGAAACTGCCATCGAATGGGGGAAAAGCGGGAAAATGACTGAAAAAAAAGGTATGTGTTGGACATGGTTGGCTTGGTACGGCAATGGCTTCTATGAATTTTGAGAAAAGCAATGCTCCGCTACATTCCCCCGACTCTTGCAGTTAGGAGAGCATACCATTTTTGTAGTGTTTGTACAAAACAAGCAATACCACAAGCCAAACACTGAGCCATGGTACACAGGAGTTTTACGCTCACGGTCTGACCAGACGCACTTAGCATGTGTAAATTGGGAAAACCAATGTGGTGAGGAACGGCAGCCATACATTTTTTGAAAGAGCACAGGCAGACCTTTTCAAGGGTAGGTGACTTGTGCAGGTTACAAAAGTGTATGGTGGCTAAAGCAGCGACTAAATGTAGGTCACATTTGGGAAAAGAAAGGGTTGTGAGACAAAGGGCTCCAGCAAATGGGTCAAAACGTTATGAAAACCACACAAACACAACACATGGCCTACCGTCCCGCGTTCCCACAGGTGTCCCGATGAAAACGGTACCTCACATGTGTGGGTGCACCTACCTGGCCGCCAAGGGGAAAGCCCAAAACATAAGTAACCCCAAGTCTGTTTTCACACCGGAAATGTCACACTCTCCCATCATACAGATATGGGCCTCGGGTGTCCAAGCCACCGAGGAAAACAGGGAACCCCATGCATTTCCGAAAAGAGGACACCCGTGGGAATCCGCAGAGGTATGATATGCCCAAATTGCCCCAGAATTTATTACCCAGACACCCCTGCAAAGTCGGAAATGTGGGGAAAAAAACGCTTTTTCCGTACATTTCGCTCGACGCACCCATCGAAACACGCCCCCAACAACACATGGCCTACCGTCCCGCGTTCCCACAGGTGTCCCGATGAAAACGGTACCTCACATGTGTGGGTGCACCTACCTGGCCGCCAAGGGGAAAGCCTAAAACACAAGTAACCCCAAGTCTGTTTTCACACCGGAAATGTCACACTCTCACATCATACAGATATGGGCCTCGGGTGTCCAAGCCACCAAGGAAAACAGGGAACCCCATGCATTTCCGGAAAGAGGACACCCGTGGGAATCCGCAGAGGTATGATATGCCCAAATCGCCCCAGAATTTATTACCCAGACACCCCCGCAAAGTCCGAAATGTGGGAAAAAATACGCATTTTCCTCACATTTCGCTCGACTCACCCATCGAAACACGCCCCCAACAACACATGGCCTACCGTCCCGCGTTCCCACAGGTGTCCCGATGAAAACGGTACCTCACATGTGTGGGTGCACCTACCTGGCCGCCAAGGGGAAAGCCTAAAACACAAGTAACCCCAAGTCTGTTTTCAGAGGGAAAACTCAGACATTCTGCCGACCGGCACAAGGTACAGATATGGGCCTCGGGTGTCCAAGCCACCGAGGAAAACAGGGAACCCCATGCATTTCCGAAAAGAGGACACCCGTGGGAATCCGCAGAGGTATGATATGCCCAAATTGCCCCAGAATTTATTACCCAGACACCCCTGCAAAGTCCGAAATGTGGGGAAAAAAACGCTTTTTCCGCACATTTCGCTCGACGCACCCATCGAAACACGCCCCCCACAACACATGGCCTACCGTCACGCGTTCCCACAGGTGTCCCGATGAAAACGGTACCTCACATGTGTGGGTGCACCTACCTGGCCGCCAAGGGGAAAGCCTAAAACACAAGTAACCCCAAGTCTGTTTTCACACCGGAAATGTCACACTCTCACATCATACAGATATGGGCCTCGGGTGTCCAAGCCACCAAGGAAAACAGGGAACCCCATGCATTTCCGGAAAGAGGACACCCGTGGGAATCCGCAGAGGTATGATATGCCCAAATCGCCCCAGAATTTATTACCCAGACACCCCCGCAAAGTCCGAAATGTGGGAAAAAATACGCATTTTCCTCACATTTCGCTCGACTCACCCATCGAAACACGCCCCCAACAACACATGGCCTACCGTCCCGCGTTCCCACAGGTGTCCCGATGAAAACGGTACCTCACATGTGTGGGTGCACCTACCTGGCCGCCAAGGGGAAAGCCTAAAACACAAGTAACCCCAAGTCTGTTTTCAGAGGGAAAACTCAGACATTCTGCCGACCGGCACAAGGTACAGATATGGGCCTCGGGTGTCCAAGCCACCGAGGAAAACAGGGAACCCCATGCATTTCCGAAAAGAGGACACCCGTGGGAATCCGCAGAGGTATGATATGCCCAAATTGCCCCAGAATTTATTACCCAGACACCCCTGCAAAGTCCGAAATGTGGGGAAAAAAAACGCTTTTTCCGCACAATTCGCTCGACGCACCCATCGAAACACGCCCCCCACAACACATGGCCTACCGTCACGCGTTCCCACAGGTGTCCCGATGAAAACGGTACCTCACATGTGTGGGTGCACCTACCTGGCCGCCAAGGGGAAAGCCTAAAACACAAGTAACCCCAAGTCTGTTGTCCATTCTGCCGACCGGCGCAACTTACAGATATGGGCCTCGGGTGTCCAAGCCACCGAGGAAAACAGGGAACCCCATGCATTTTCGAAAAGAGGACACCCGTGGGAATCCGCAGAGGTGTGATTTGCGCCCATCGCCCCAGATTTTTTTACCCAGACAGCCCTGCAAATTCGGAAATGTGGGGAAAAAAACGCTTTTTCCGCACATTTCGCTCGCCGCACCCATCGAAACGCGCCCCCCACAACACATGGCCTAC
The DNA here is from genome assembly GCF_040938575.1 of Ambystoma mexicanum. NCBI lineage: Eukaryota > Metazoa > Chordata > Amphibia > Caudata > Ambystomatidae > Ambystoma > Ambystoma mexicanum. The sequence continues at coordinate 1,376,333,954 of NC_090922.1, forward strand.
CGTCCCGCGTTCCCACATGTGTCCCGATGAAAACGGTACCTCACATGTGTGGGTGCACCTACCGGGGGCGCAAAAGGAAAAGGGTAACCAACTGGGAACCCCAAGCCATTCGCCACTGCCCATTTTGTTCATGTGGGCAACCTACAGATTTGGGCCTAGGGTGTCGCAGCCAGCAAGGGAAACAGGGAACCCCATGCATTTCCCAAAAGAGGACACCCGTGGGAATCCACAGAGGTCTGACTTACGCAAATCGGCCCAGAATGTAATACCCAGAACCACCAGCAAAGACCCACATGGGAGAAGGGTGCCCAAGGCCAGGGATATTACCGCCGACTTTGCTGGAGCCCTGGCTGCCCTGCGTTACAGCTTCTCCCCACCAAGGAGTCTCGGCAGTGTGCCAATACCTCCCCGAAGGGAAAAGCTGTAATGCAGCCAAGCCGCAACTCCAGGACAGTTGGAGGTGATCTGCCCAGACGGGCCATTCCCACCCACACCACCAACAATCCAGCCCCAGTCTCACCCACCCCACTGACAGTGGGCCCTAACCATAGAATAATAAAAAACAGTACTCACATAACGTTGCAGCTGCTCGGGTAGAAAAAGCTGTAAACAAAACAAAGAACATGTGTTACCTATGGTCACACCAGCAAAATGTAGCCCTCCCCGGGGGCAGATAGGGGGGGGGGGTTGTCCTGCACTCCTCCCTGGGCTGAGGCGTCCGTTCCTAGGAGCAGATATCTGGTCCCAGGAAGGGCTGCATGACTTGGCACCCACTCCATTGCGGGTGGGGGGGGGGTCAACGCCCCATCCCATTAGAAAATTCCCTGACCCATTGGGGTGCCCCACCGCCCCCCCTAAAAAGCGTACCACCATTTTCATTTTTTTCCTTTGGTAACCCAACTCCCCTTGGTGCAGAGGGTCACATTGGTGTGCCAATCTGGCGCCGGGGTGCCCAAACCTTACTGCCCCACCCACTGGGGGGGCCTGACCCACCATTTTTGGGGGCCCTCTCCCCCCTCACCCCAAATGGCTGGGGGACACACCTCATGCAGGCCTCCCTGGGCCTCCTCCAAACGGCTGCGTGAGGTACACCCCACCTCCATTTGGGGTGAGGGGGGAGAGGGCCACGCCAAAAGGTGGGGCAGGACCCCCAATAGATGGGGCAGTAGGGTTTGGGCACCCTGGGGGCAGATAGCCACACTAATGTGGCCATCTGCACCAAGCAAAGTTGGGTAAACAAAAACAAAATATACAAAACCACAGGCTGCTTTTTAGGGGGGGCTGAGGGCCACCCTAAATTGGCAGCGCATGATGTACCGCAACGGGGGGTGGCCCTCAACCCCCCCCCCACCCCAAATGGAGGGCCCCACCTCATGCAACCCTCCCTGGGGGCAGATATCTGCTCCTAGGAAGGGGCATCTGACCCCAGGGAGGGATGCATGAGGTGAGGCCCCCCTATCTGCGCCCAGGGAGGGTTGCATGAGGTGGGGCCCTCCATTTGGGGTGGGGGGGGGGTTGAGGGCCACCCCCCGTTGCGGTACATCATGCGCTGCCAATTCAGGGTGGCCCTCAGCCCCCCCTAAAAAGCAGCCTGTGATTTTGTATATTTTTTTTTGTTTACCCAACTTGGCTTGGTGCAGATGGGCCCATTAGTGTGGCTATCTGCCCCCAGGGTGCCCAAACCCTACTGCCCCATCTATTGGGGGTCCTGCCCGACCTTTTGGGGTGCCCCCCCCACCCCACCCCCAATGGCTGGGGGACACACCTCATGCAGGCCTCCCTGGGCCTCCTCCAAACGGCTGCGTGAGGTACACCCCACCTCCATTTGGGGTGAGGGGGGAGAGGGCCACCCCAAAAGGTGGGGCAGGACCCCCAATAGATGGGGCAGTAGGGTTTGGGCACCCTGGGGGCAGATAGCCACACTAATGTGGCCATCTGCACCAAGCAAAGTTGGGTAAACAAAAAAAAATATACAAAACCACAGGCTGCTTTTTAGGGGGGGCTGAGGGCCACCCTAAATTGGCAGCGCATGATGTACCGCAACGGGGGGTGGCCCTCAACCCCCCCCACCCCAAATGGAGGGCCCCACCTCATGCAACCCTCCCTGGGGGCAGATATCTGCTCCTAGGAAGGGGCATCTGACCCCAGGGAGGGATGCATGAGGTGAGGCCCCCCCTATCTGCGCCCAGGGAGGGTTGCATGAGGTGGGGCCCTCCATTTGGGGTGGGGGGGGGTTGAGGGCCACCCCCCGTTGCGGTACATCATGCGCTGCCAATTCAGGGTGGCCCTCAGCCCCCCCTAAAAAGCAGCCTGTGATTTTGTATATTTTTTTTTGTTTACCCAACTTGGCTTGGTGCAGATGGGCCCATTAGTGTGGCTATCTGCCCCCAGGGTGCCCAAACCCTACTGCCCCATCTATTGGGGGTCCTGCCCCACCTTTTGGGGTGCCCCCCCCCACCCCACCCCCAATGGCTGGGGGACACACCTCATGCAGGCCTCCCTGGGCCTCCTCCAAACGGCTGCGTGAGGTACACCCCACCTCCATTTGGAGTGAGGGGGGAGAGGGCCACCCCAAAAGGTGGGGCAGGACCCCCAATAGATGGGGCAGTAGGGTTTGGGCACCCTGGGGGCAGATAGCCACACTAATGTGGCCATCTGCACCAAGCAAAGTTGGGTAAACAAAAAAAAATATACAAAACCACAGGCTGCTTTTTAGGGGGGGCTGAGGGCCACCCTAAATTGGCAGCGCATGATGTACCGCAACGGGGGGTGGCCCTCAACCCCCCCGCACCCCAAATGGAGGGCCCCACCTCATGCAACCCTCCCTGGGGGCAGATATCTGCTCCTAGGAAGGGGCATCTGACCCCAGGGAGGGATGCATGAGGTGAGGCCCCCCCTATCTGCGCCCAGGGAGGGTTGCATGAGGTGGGGCCCTCCATTTGGGGTGGGGGGGGGTTGAGGGCCACCCCCCGTTGCGGTACATCATGCGCTGCCAATTCAGGGTGGCCCTCAGCCCCCCCTAAAAAGCAGCCTGTGATTTTGTATATTTTTTTTTGTTTACCCAACTTGGCTTGGTGCAGATGGGCCCATTAGTGTGGCTATCTGCCCCCAGGGTGCCCAAACCCTACTGCCCCATCTATTGGGGGTCCTGCCCCACCTTTTGGGGTGCCCCCCCCCCACCCCACCCCCAATGGCTGGGGGACACACCTCATGCAGGCCTCCCTGGGCCTCCTCCAAACGGCTGCGTGAGGTACACCCCACCTCCATTTGGGGTGAGGGGGGAGAGGGCCACCCCAAAAGGTGGGGCAGGACCCCCAATAGATGGGGCAGTAGGGTTTGGGCACCCTGGGGGCAGATAGCCACACTAATGTGGCCATCTGCACCAAGCAAAGTTGGGTAAACAAAAAAAAATATACAAAACCACAGGCTGCTTTTTAGGGGGGGCTGAGGGCCACCCTAAATTGGCAGCGCATGATGTACCGCAACGGGGGGTGGCCCTCAACCCCCCCCCACCCCAAATGGAGGGCCCCACCTCATGCAACCCTCCCTGGGGGCAGATATCTGCTCCTAGGAAGGGGCATCTGACCCCAGGGAGGGATGCATGAGGTGAGGCCCCCCCTATCTGCGCCCAGGGAGGGTTGCATGAGGTGGGGCCCTCCATTTGGGGTGGGGGGGGGTTGAGGGCCACCCCCCGTTGCGGTACATCATGCGCTGCCAATTCAGGGTGGCCCTCAGCCCCCCCTAAAAAGCAGCCTGTGATTTTGTATATTTTTTTTTGTTTACCCAACTTGGCTTGGTGCAGATGGGCCCATTAGTGTGGCTATCTGCCCCCAGGGTGCCCAAACCCTACTGCCCCATCTATTGGGGGTCCTGCCCCACCTTTTGGGGTGCCCCCCCCACCCCACCCCCAATGGCTGGGGGACACACCTCATGCAGGCCTCCCTGGGCCTCCTCCAAACGGCTGCGTGAGGTACACCCCACCTCCATTTGGGGTGAGGGGGGAGAGGGCCACCCCAAAAGGTGGGGCAGGACCCCCAATAGATGGGGCAGTAGGGTTTGGGCACCCTGGGGGCAGATAGCCACACTAATGTGGCCATCTGCACCAAGCAAAGTTGGGTAAACAAAAAAAAATATACAAAACCACAGGCTGCTTTTTAGGGGGGGCTGAGGGCCACCCTAAATTGGCAGCGCATGATGTACCGCAACGGGGGGTGGCCCTCAACCCCCCCCACCCCAAATGGAGGGCCCCACCTCATGCAACCCTCCCTGGGGGCAGATATCTGCTCCTAGGAAGGGGCATCTGACCCCAGGGAGGGATGCATGAGGTGAGGCCCCCCCTATCTGCGCCCAGGGAGGGTTGCATGAGGTGGGGCCCTCCATTTGGGGTGGGGGGGGGTTGAGGGCCACCCCCCGTTGCGGTACATCATGCGCTGCCAATTCAGGGTGGCCCTCAGCCCCCCCTAAAAAGCAGCCTGTGATTTTGTATATTTTTTTTTGTTTACCCAACTTGGCTTGGTGCAGATGGGCCCATTAGTGTGGCTATCTGCCCCCAGGGTGCCCAAACCCTACTGCCCCATCTATTGGGGGTCCTGCCCCACCTTTTGGGGTGCCCCCCCCCCACCCCACCCCCAATGGCTGGGGGACACACCTCATGCAGGCCTCCCTGGGCCTCCTCCAAACGGCTGCGTGAGGTACACCCCACCTCCATTTGGGGTGAGGGGGGAGAGGGCCACCCCAAAAGGTGGGGCTGGACCCCCAATAGATGGGGCAGTAGGGTTTGGGCACCCTGGGGGCAGATAGCCACACTAATGTGGCCATCTGCACCAAGCAAAGTTGGGTAAACAAAAAAAAAATTACAAAACCACAGGCTGCTTTTTAGGGGGGGCTGAGGGCCACCCTAAATTGGCAGCGCATGATGTACCGCAACGGGGGGTGGCCCTCAACCCCCCCCACCCCAAATGGAGGGCCCCACCTCATGCAACCCTCCCTGGGGGCAGATATCTGCTCCTAGGAAGGGGCATCTGACCCCAGGGAGGGATGCATGAGGTGAGGCCCCCCCTATCTGCGCCCAGGGAGGGTTGCATGAGGTGGGGCCCTCCATTTGGGGTGGGGGGGGTTGAGGGCCACCCCCCGTTGCGGTACATCATGCGCTGCCAATTTAGGGTGGCCCTCAGCCCCCCCTAAAAAGCAGCCTGTTTTTTTGTATATTTTTTTTTGTTTACCCAACTTGGCTTGGTGCAGATGGGCCCATTAGTGTGGCTATCTGCCCCCAGGGTGCCCAAACCTTACTGTCTCATCTATTGGGGGTCCTGCCCCAGCTTTTGGGGTGCCCCCCCCCCACCCCACCCCCAATGGCTGGGGGACACACCTCATGCAGGCCTCCCTGGGCCTCCTCCAAACGGCTGCGTGAGGTACACCCCACCTCCCTTTGGGGTGAGGGGGGAGAGGGCCACCCCAAAAGGTGGGGCTGGACCCCCAATAGATGGGGCAGTAGGGTTTGGGCACCCTGGGGGCAGATAGCCACACTAATGTGGCCATCTGCACCAAGCAAAGTTGGGTAAACAAAAAAAAAATTACAAAACCACAGGCTGCTTTTTAGGGGGGGCTGAGGGCCACCCTAAATTGGCAGCGCATGATGTACCGCAACGGGGGGTGGCCCTCAACCCCCCCCCACCCCAAATGGAGGGCCCCACCTCATGCAACCCTCCCTGGGGGCAGATAGGGGGGGCCCCACCTCATGCATCCCTCCCTGGGGTCAGATGGCCCTCCCTAGGAACAGATATCTGCCCCCAGGGAGGGTTACAAGGGGTGCCCCCTTTCTACTTTGGTTGGGGGGGCACCCGCCCCTATGGGGGGACACCCCCTCCCTTTCATTCAGTAAATAATCCATGGTGGCTAGTGGCCCCCACCCCTTCCCCCAACCCTGTTTCCCATCATTTCATTTTTGTTTTTTATTTTACATTCCCTTGGGGCAGATGGTCAGCCATCTGCCCCAGGGTTCACATACACGTGCCCCCATGCTTTGGGGTCGGGAGGGGGGAGAGGGCTGCTTACTTGAAGCAGCCCCCTTCCCACCCCCCACCTCACAAAGAGATCCATGGTGGTCTAGTGGGTTGCTGGTCACGGATCGAGCGCTCTGCGCCGATCCGTGACCAGCAATGCCTCATATGTGGTGTCCTTGGAAAGGGGAGAAAGTCCCCTTTCCAGGGACACCACTTTCTGTTCAATCCCTGGTGGCCTAGTGGGCCCCAGGACCCCAAACCCCCTCCCACCTCCCCCCATCCCTCAGATTATTATTATTTTTTTTAGATATATTTCCCTGGGGGCAGATGGCCAGCCATCTGCCCCCAGGGTACATTTTCATGTGTCCCCATGCTTTGGGGGCCGGGGGGGGGGGAGAGGGCTGCTTACCTGAAGCAGCCCCCCTCCCCCCCAACTCGCAAACAGATCCATGGTGGTTCAGTGGGTTGCTGGTCACGGATCAGCGCTCTGCGCTGATCCGTGACCAGCAATGCGGCATATGAGTGGTGTCCCTGGAAAGGGGAGAAAGTCCCCTTTCCAGGGACACCACTTTTAGGTCAATCGCTGGTGGCCCAGTGGGCCCCAGGGCCCAAAACCCCCTCCCACCTCCCTCCTTCCCTCGATTTTTTTTTTTTTTTTTTTTTTTCCCCCCCACCCCCGGGGGCAGTGATCATCTGCCCCCAGGGGTCCCTGGCGCTGTGGCCCCATGCTTTGGGGCCACGGGGGAAGGGGGCCGCTTACCTAGTAAGCAGCCCCCCCTCCCCCACGCGTCACAAAAGGATCTTCGTTTGATCCGTGACGTTGCTGCCCGCGGATCGAGGCGCCCTGCGCCCGATCCGCGGGCAGCAAAGTCACACAATGGGTACCGTTGGAAAGGGGAGAATCTCCCCTTTCCAACGGTACCCGCCTCGATCTCCGGCTTGAAATACAGCCGGAGATCGAGGCGGAACAAGAAGGGCACTCACCTTCTCTCTCCAACGCAGCAGCCGAAAATGGCTGCTGCGTTGGAAATACTTTCCGTTTCACGCCGACGTGCGTAACGCACGTCGGCGTGAAACTGAAGGAAATCCAACCCCCGGGCAGTGAGGGGGGACCTCCCCCTCGCATAGCCCGGGGGTTGGATTACAGTTTTGAGCGATCCCTGCTTTGCAGGGATCGCTCAAAACAAGGTGCCAAAAAGGACGAGCTATCTCGTCCTTGGCACTGCGTGTGCACTTCCAAGGACGAGATACCTCGTCCTTGGCACTTAAAGGGTTAATAGGTTTTTAGTAGCGCAATTTAACCAAAACGTCCCTTTAACAACGTCTTTTCACTGAATTCATAGGTTTTTAGTAGCACAACTTAACCATAACGTCCTTTAACAAAGTTTTTTCATTGAATTTCATAGCTTTTTATTAGTGCAACTTAACCATAACGTCCCTGTAACATTTTTTTTTAACTAAATTCTAAAGGTTTTTATTAGTGCAACGTCACCATAACATCCTTTTCAATAGATGAAGACCACTAACATCTTATGTCCTCAAAGTGGGGGCGTCCCGGTGCAGGAAGGAAAATCTTTTACCAAGATGGCCACCATAGAAAGAGAAGGCGGGATGTATAAAGAACACAACAGGGCATGAGTGGAGGGTGGGGGGGAACAGGAGAGACACATGGGCATGAGCGGGTGGTGAGAGGGAACAGGGTACAAACGGGGCATGAGCAGGGCGTGGGAGAAAAGAAAGGAAACACGGGGCATGAGCGGTGGTGGGGGGAACACGAGAGAAACACGGGGCATGAGCAGCGGGTGGGGAGGAACATGTGGGAGACATGGGGTATGAGCGGGGGGTGGGGAGGAACACGAGGGAGACACGCGGCATGAGCGGGGGGGTACAGGGCACACACGGGACATGAGCGGGGGTGGGGGGGAAAAGAGAGAGACAAAGGGCATGAGTGGGGGTGGGGGAACACGAGGGAGACACAGGGCATGAGCGGGGGGTTGGGGGCAACAGGAGAGAGACATGGGGCATGAGCGGGGGGTGGGAGGAACAGGAGACAGACACGGGGCATGAGCGGGGGGTGGGGAGAACAGGAGACAGACACGGGGCAGGAGCGGGGTTGGGGCCAACAGGAGAGAGACACGGGGCATGAGCGGGGGGTGGGAGGAACAGGAGACAGACACGGGGCATGAGCGGGGGGTGGGGAGAACAGGAGACAGACACGGGGGATGGGGGAACAGGAGACAGATACGGGGCATGAGCGGGGGTGGGGAGAACAGGAGACAGACATGGGGCATGAGCGGGGGGGTGGGGGCAACAGGAGACAGACATGGGGCATGAGAAGGGTTGTGGGGGGCAAAAGGAGAGAGACACGGAGCCATGAGCGCGGAGTGGGGGGGTACAGGAGACAGACACGGGGCATGGGTGGGGGCAACAGGAGACAGACACAGGGCATGAGCGGGGGGTGGGGGGAACAGGAGACAGACACGGGGCATGAGCGGGGGGTGGGGGGAACAGAAGACAGACACGGGGCATGAGCAGGGGAGTGGGGGGCTACAGGAGAGAGACACGGGGCATGAGTGGGGGGTGGGGGGGTACAGGAGACAGACACGGGGCATGAGCAGGGGTGGGGGGCAACAGGAGAGAGACACGGGGCATGAGCGGGGGGTGGGGGGGTACAGGAGACAGACAAGGGGCATGAGCGGGGGTTGGGGGGCAACAGTAGAGAGACATGGGACATGAGCGGGTGGGGGGGCAACTGGAGAGAGACACAGGGCATGAGCAGGGGGTGGGGGGAACAGGAGACAGACACGGGGCATGAGCGGGGGGTGGGGGAACAACAGAGACAGACACGGGGCATGAGCAGGGGGTGGGGGGCAACAGGAGACAGACACGGGGCATGAGCAGGGGTGGGGGCAACAGGAGACAGACACGGGGCATGAGCGGGGTGTGGGGGGCAACAGGAGACAGACACGGGGCATGAGCGGGGGGTGGGGGAGAACAGGAGACAGACATGGAGCATGAGCGGGGGTGGGGGCAACAGGAGACAGACACGGGGCATGAGCGGGGGTTGGGGGCAACAGGAGACAGACACGGGGCATGAGCGGGGGGTGGGGGGCAACAGGAGAGACAAGGGGCATGAGCGGGGGGTGGGGGGCAACAGGAGAGACATGGGGCATGAGCGGGGGGTGGGGGGAACAGGAGAGACACGGGGCATGTGCGAGGGGTGGGGGGAACAGGAGACAGACACGGGGCATGAGCGGGAGTTGGGGGGAACAACAGACACCGGGCATGAGCGGGAGGTGGGGAGAACAGACACGGGGCATGATCGGGGGGGTGAGGGGCAACAGGAGACAGACACGGGGCATGAGCGGGGGTAGGAGGAACAGGAGACAGACACGGGGCATGAGCGGGGGGTGGGGAGAACAGGAGACAGACACGGGGCATGAGCGGGGGAGTGGGGGGCAACAAGAGAGAGGCACGGGGCATGAGCGGGTGAGGGGAACAGGAGACAGACACGGGGCATGAGCGGGTGGGGGAACAACACAGACACGGGGCATGAGCGGGGGGTGGGGGGCACCAGAAGATAGACATGGGGCATTAGCGGAGGGTGGGGGAACAGGACACAGGCACGGGGCATGAGCGGGGGGTGGGGAGAACAGGACACAGATACGGGGAATGAGCGGGGGGCGTGGGGGGCAACAGGAGACAGACAGGGCACAGGAGGGGAACAGGAGACAGATACGGGGCATGAGCGGGGGGAACAGAAGACAGACACGGGGCATGAGCGGGGCGTGGGGGGAGGGAGAGAGAAACATGGGGCATGAGCGGGGGTTGGGCGGGAGGGAGAGAGACACACGGGGCATGAGCGGGGGGTGGGCGGGAGGGAGAGAGACACACGGGGCATGAGCGGGGGTGGGGGGGAGCGAGAGAGACACACGGGGCATGAGCGAGGGGTGGGGGGAAGGGGAGAGAGACACACGGGGCATGAGCGGGGGGTGGGGGGAGGGAGAGAGACAAACGGGGCATGAGCGGGAGGGGGAGAGACACACGGGACATGAACGGGGGGTGGGCGGGAGGGAGAGAGACACACGGGGCATGAGCAGGGGTGGGCGGGAGGGGGAAAGACATAGGGGGCAAGAGCAGGGGTGGTGGGGAGGGGGAAAGACACACGGGGCAAGAGCGGGGGTGGGGGGAAGGGGTGAGAGACACACGGGGCATGAGCAGGGGTGGAGGTGAGGGAGAGAGACACACGGGGCATGAGCAGGGGTGGAGGGGGAGGGAGAGAGACACACGGGGCATGAGCGGGGATGGGGGGCAAGGGGAAAGAGACACGGGGCAAGAGCGAGGGTGGGCGGGAGGGGGAAAGAGACATGGGGCAAGAGTGGGGGTGGGCGGGAGGGGGAAAGAGACACGTGGCAAGAGCGGGGCGTGGGCGGCGGGTGGGGTGAGACACACGGACATGAGCGGGGGCTGGGCGGCGGGGGTTTGAGAGACACACGACATGAGCGGGGGTGGGAGGCGGGTGGGGAGAGACACACGGACATGAGCGGGGGGTAGGCGGGAGGGGAGAGACACACGGACATGAGCGGGGGGTGGGCGGCAGGGGAGAGACACACGGACATGGGAGGGGTGTGGGCGGGAGGGGAGAGACACACGGACATGAGCGGGGGGTGGGAGAGACACATGGGGGGTGGGAGAGACACATGGGGGGTGGGAGAGACACACGAGGCATGAGCGGGGGGTGGGCGGGTGCTAGAGACGAGAGGGGCACGAGCGGGATATGAGCGGGGAGTTGGCGGGACGTAGAAAGACACATGGACATCAGCGGGGGGTGGGCAGGAGGGAGAAAGACACACAGACATGAGCGGGGGGTGGGCGGGAGGGAGAAAGACACACGGACATGAGCGGGGGTGGGCGGGAGGGCGAAAGACACACGGACATGAGTGGGGGGTGGGAGGGAGGGAGAAAGACACACGGACATGAGCGGGGGTGGGCGGGAGGGAGAAAGACACACGCGTTCGTGTGCAGGCGGCAGATCCCGCTCCTCGGCCCTCCGCTGGCCACCGTGTGCCGATGGCGTGAGTGGGGGGCTGGAGGAAAAGGGAAGACACGGAGCATGAGTGGGGGGGTGGGAGGAACAGGAGACAGACACGGGCATGAGCGGGGGTGGGGGACTTACTGTGCAGGCGGGATACAAAGCCTCTCATGCGAGGAATAAAGATGGTCAGCGTCTCTGAAGCCAGACGCACTGCACGCTTTCACCGCATCCAATGAGAGAGCACGTCAGATGTCCGCGGACATCACGCAAGCTGCTTGCCCAATCACCGTCCTGTCCGCGGAGCGAACAGGGAAGTGTGTCCGCGAAGCGAACACAGATATAACTAATTTTTTTCACTTACATTTTTGTCATTCTTTTAAAAACTACTGTACGGATTTACACCAAATAAAGCAAAGCACGCTTTCGGGACCAAGCCTCCACTCCTGCTGCATATTTGGTGTAAATTCGTCCAGCGGTTTGGGCTGTAGGCGTGAGCAAAGTTTTTTCCCATTATGTCTATGGGAAAAAAAAAAGTTTTGGGACCCCCCTATAACTTTGCCCCCCCTGGACGAATCCTCACCAAACTTTGCAAAAAAATGCAGAGTGACCCAAATACTTTTAAAAGTTTGGTTAGGATTCGTCCAGGGGGAGCGAAATTATAAGCCGCCCAAAAAGTGCTCTTCCTATGGGAACACCAACTTAACCATAACTACATGGCCACTACCATGGCCATGTAATATGTGGTGTAAGTGGGGGTCAGGAGGTTTCACTGAGTGAACTCCTAGATGCCGGTTGCAGGAACCTGCCTGATGGCATCTTCTGCCTCATGTAGAAGCGTCATGCGGCGCAAGGGCAACATGTTTTCCCTTTCCTTAATTCCGGAATTCCAGCTTCAAACAAATGAACAAACTGCGTATTGCTTATGATGCGTATTGCTTATTATTCTTGCATTGGATAAAATAATATAGCATTACCGAATGACAATGATTTTATAGCAACAAACAATAATCATTTCGCCACGGTGTATTTTACATGTGCAATTATTGCAGCTTGTCTAGACCTTGCAAGCGTCATAATCTGATTTGAGTCTGCAGGGTTTTTCACCTGGGACATGCATTCTTTTGAACAGGTGCTTTGCGCACTTCACTTGCTTTTAGAAATGCACAATAATGCATGGCATGCACGTGCATATGCGAAAGTTGACGTGCTTCTAAAAACGATGGACCCCCTGCAATGTCTGTTTTTAGAATATGTGCCTATCCCCTAATTTACTCCTTAGACACAGGTGTTGTCTTTATACAAATAACCCATAATTCGACGGGCCTGACTTGCACAGCATTTTGCAATGGGATTTTGTAAATCAGGCCCCATATCTCAGATCCCTTTTCTGGTGGATGACAACATGGTTGACAGAGCGGTGGGGTTCTGGACACGCCCATTAGTACATATTAATTGCTTTTTGAGAAGAAGGAGGAAAATCAAAATTACTACTATGGCAGTGATGTCGACGCGCGAGGAAAGTGTGGAGTGCAGGGCCCTGTGGTCCACACTCTTGAGCGGCAAAGATCAAGAAGGACCTCACTGTAGGGCTTACCCTAGTCGGTGCTTCCCAGTAGATGTTGGTTATTTTGGTGCTTCCGAAAGGGTAGGAGCCCGATTGGGGATGGGTGACTGCAGTCATTGTGCTATTATAGATTGCTTTCTGATGCCTTTTGCTCCAGCAATAGGAGATAAATGCTGGGACAATAATTGGTGTTGGGAAAATAAGTGGTGAAATCTTCAGACCACATGTGTTATCGTTTCCCGTTGGGAAGCACTTCAGTTTCACCGGGGGAAGGAGCCAGATAAGAGAGATGCCTTTATGACGATGAACTGTAGAAGAGGGAGGAGCCTTCTGGTGTGAGGGATTTGATGGTTGATGATGATAGTGCACAAAAATCATTCTGTATCTTCCGGAAACAACTCAAAATGCACCTCTTAACCCACAGTCGGAGAAATGAATCTACCACCTCCAGCCCACCCTGCCATAACCCCTCTGACTCCTCCCTGAATTCTGCTTTACTGCTCTTTCTATGCTTACCTTTCCTGCTATGTCACTACCTTAAGGTTGCACTCACTGCTTTGTTCCTATGCACACCCTTTGCTGTAATGGCATTACCATGCCCTGTCTGCAGTATAATTGCTTCTATGTAACAATTGTACCTTTTCCATTCTGTAAGACACTGCCCAGATGCCTTTGGGCTTGGCAGTCTATATAAGCTGTACGTGACTTCAATCCAGCACTCCAACTAAGTCAATGCCTAGTCTGGGATGCCCAATGGAAGCCCTTATTTATATATATTTTTATGTCAAAGTTCTTAAATCTGGATGATGAACCCTTATATAACGCCCCTCTTTTTGAATGGCCCTGACCTCACTGAGCCAAGAAGTAGGTTTGTTTTTCAAATGAAAAGATTTATTTGAAGAATTGAACAATATATATATATATATATATATATATAGCACACTTTTATAAATAAATTAATATTTGATAGCACACTGATGAATATAATAGTGCTCAACAATGGGTAATATTACAATAGCACACTCTCTTTAATCACTGAGGAGTTGGAACAGGAAGGATAAGGTAGCAGAGAATACTTTTATGGTTCAAGGAAATGCAATAGTGGTAAAGAATACAACACAGCAATACACTTGATATGATTTCAACATGAGATAATATGATCACTTTTTCCCTTGTGACAACTCACTCCCCCCTTATGCAATAGGAAAAGATGGAAATGAGGACACACAGGTTTCAAGAATACAATTAATAATGCAGTTCAATTCCAGTTCCCCCCAGCACGCTTAGAGAGAACATGCATGATTTAAAGCAGGCAAAGTCCTTTTAAATGTGATTGCAAAGAAGTGAAAAATATGCTAACAATGATTTTAATTCACTAAAGGAGATTCAGGATAAGTGATAGTTACTTTAGATTAGTTCAGGTCAACACTAGCAATAATTCATGAATGATTATCAACTTGAAAACGAAATTCAGCAGTTGCACACAAGAAACAGCTATGTTTAACATGTGGTGAAATTGAGCTAAAGTGCAATTCGCAGCACTTTTTCCGCGTGCGTAAATCGCGATTAGGGAACAACTGCGGTTCAAAAGATACGGACGTTTTTGTGGAGGTAGATTTTCACAAATAAAGTCAAGATTTCAGAATGACAGATGACGCTTTTACAGATTTGAAATCACAGGATGAACACAAAATTCTGAATGCAGTTCTGGACAGGTGAAATGGATGGGATAAGATTACTTTAGACTAAGAGATTGGTTCTGTACAGTTCTAGACTGGATACTCACTCCTAGTTTTGGAATAGAATGGACATCGTCACAGATCTGGTCAGGTTTGGACTGCGGTTCTCTCGTCACCGGACATGTCTCATGCCCTCTGGGTTCTGCACACAGCACGGCCTCTGGTCTGCAATCCACACTGCATGGAGGTCTGGTCTGGTCTCTTGAACTGGACCTGATGGGTTCTGGATACAGCTCTGCTTTCTCTGGATCTCGGTTATGGCACAGGGTTCTGGGCTAGAAGCGAACAGCACGGCAAGGCTGTTGAATAGTTTGGTTAGGTTGCTGGATTCTGAGGCCTGCTGAGAAGAGTTCAGATTTTGGGTTAGGCCCCTGCTTAAGGTTCTAGAGCTGGGTTCTAGAGTCTGGTCTCTGAATCTATCTGGAATCTGGAGTCTCTGGAGTCTGGAGTCTTTTTCTGGATCTGGTCTGGCAGAGCACTTTGCAGGAATTGGTGAGTAGTGGAAAGAGAAGTTCGTACCTGGGTCTCAGCAATCTCTTTTTATGTGTTTTCACAGTGGGTGTGGAGGCTGACTCTACATGCCCAACCCACTAAGGATTTGATAGGTTAAAGGATTTACTGTCCTCTCACTGGAGAAAGGAGTGGTGAGTCAGAGTGATGCTGTGTTTATGGCTCAGCTGTAATCCCTCCCCTTTGGTTTCTCATAGAAAATCAATTTTTCATAACAACCAGGTTTCCCAGATACACAAGTTGTTGAGAATACATGTACACATCATAGATTAATTACGGTACATTCTGTTCTGACTCTTATTTTCCTAAGAGCTTTAGTTCAGAAATGACAACTTATTCGCTATTTCGGTGGGTTTCGCAATATTGGTCCGGCCCCCAATTTTACACAGGCCTACACACCCTGTCTGAGCATATTACTGGAAGTTCTTAGGTTTCTAGCATAAACACTGCATCCACAATATTAATAATTATGGGGCTTGTCCTCAGAACATCCCACGGCGTCCAACTTAGTCTTGAACTGTGAGTGCATTTTTCATTTTAAGACTCTCAAAGTTGTACATGTCTGTCATCTTGGAACACTTTGTAAATTGCAATTTTAAAAAACATATATGTGCTCTCAATTGAATTCACCCTTTGGTTTATCACCGCCCCCAGAAGCTTGGCTCTGACTCAGAGGTCACATGTCTTGTTTCTCCAAGAGCAGTTGTTTGACCAGTTACACCCAAATCTGCATACTCTGTTCAGTTGAAAGTGTCTATTGTTTTGACTGAGGGCAGCAGACCAGGGTGCCACTCTCCATCTGATTAACATGACCATGCGATATCCTGCCTTCTGGTGTTTAGGCCTGAGGTGTGAAGGGTTATCATGGGAAAGCAAACCTTTTGAAGTCTCAACTGCATCAGGCTGCATTCTAGTCAATTGCAACTTAGTTCCTTGTAAAAAAAAATATATAACATTATAAACTTTAAAATAAGCAATATCCCCGTAAACCAAGTCTTTTTCAACATGAAATCACTGGGTAGCACACTATATGGCATTTTGAAGGAATTCTCTTGCTTGTCATATTTATCTTCTGAAATACAGCTCTCCTGTCAGAATTTAGATTGCCAGCACCTGTCGGAGACGAGCAACGGTACTGCACCCATTTTTGACTGCTGTCTATTTTTTAAAAGGGTATTTTACTTTGATGGCATAGGGTTCTTGCTAATATTGTACTGATGTGGATTCTTGCAGTAGAATAATGTGGAACACCCCCTAAGAAGGTTGGATATTTTTGATGGTTTTGTGAGCCATGATTTTAGCAATTTTTGACACCAAATAAAACAGATTTTTGAACAGATTTGTATTCCTTTGCAATCAGCATTGCTTTTTCCAAGTGGTTTCAGGCTACTGTGTGGGTATCCCAATAGTGGTTTTAGGCAGTGATCTCCTGGGCTAACTGACATAGGCAAAAGTAGATGGCAGCCTATCTTTCAGATTTTTACTGCGCATTTTGGATGATATCTGGCGAGCAGCATGCTTTCCACTGGCCATTCTGATGTTTTTATTGCACAGTACTGTTGTAGGCCTTAGATGCGTGGGTGAAAACATCCCACAAGCCCCCCTATTGCGATGGCGTTGATTTTCCATTAATGGAACTCGCAAGACTGGGATGTTAGCCTCATCTTCTTCTGATTCCGCAGATGGCAAAGTTCAGCATCTTTTCCTCCAACAGGGGTGGATCGATCGGTTCTCCTCGCCAGTCCTGATGGGAG
This sequence comes from Ambystoma mexicanum, assembly GCF_040938575.1. Classification (NCBI taxonomy): domain Eukaryota; kingdom Metazoa; phylum Chordata; class Amphibia; order Caudata; family Ambystomatidae; genus Ambystoma; species Ambystoma mexicanum. The sequence continues at coordinate 1,376,350,558 of NC_090922.1, forward strand.
TATTGTGCGATACTCCGGGCCCCTTGGATCTTTGCTCCCGGTCCCCGGGTCGTCCTCCTTAGTCATTCTCCATGGTTCCTCTCTCCTAGGATGACAAAGCAAAGTGGAAGAAACATATTCGTAGACATTTCCGCACCACTATTAATGTAGTGGGGTGCATATACATTTTATAAATCAGGAGACATTTGCATTCTTATTACTGTCTTTTTATAGCCTATATGTGGAATATTTTAGGGTTGGAATTTTATTGATCTGGAGAGGCCCCCTGTGGGGTTTCAGAGGACTGCTTGCTGCAGAGTGTGCCTGGGTTGGCAACACTTTAGTTGATTGTTATGGATCCACTTTTCTTCCCTCTCTGCCAAACTGCCTTTGGGGATGCGGATCTTGTAGGCAATTGGTGAGATCTTGTCTACAATTTCAAAAGGTCCCTTTGAGGTAGGCAGAAATTTCCGCTGTTTGGCCTGGTTCCTTTGGAAATTGTATAAGTAAATCCGGTCTCCTACATTGTATTCTTTCCTGGTAGTCTTTAAGTCATAGCGGGTCTTCATGCTATTGGCTGATCTCTCTAGATTTCGCTGAGCATAGGCAAAAGCATGTTGAAGGTGTTTTCTTATATTTTCAACATACTCATGAGTTGTGGAGGCATTGATCAATGTTTGCTCTTGGGTCCTGTAGAGCAGATGCTGGGGAAGCACCATCTTCGTCCAGTCATCAGCTCAAACGGTGACATTTTAGTTGCAGATGAAGGGGTAGATCTGATGGCCATTAGGACAAGAGGTAAACGAATATCCCAACTTGGCCCAGAATCTGTCACAAACTTTTTTAAGATGCTCACAATGGTTTTGTTGTAGCGTTCTACTGCAACAGAAGTGGCTGGACGGTAAGCAATATGTAGCTTCCTTTTAACCCCCAGTATCTCCCACATCTTTGTCATTACTTCGCTGGTGAAATGGCTAACCCTGTCCGACTCAACCCTTTGGGGCAGTCCAAACGCGAAAATATGTGGTTGATCATCAGGGCAGCAGCAGTTTCTGCCTTGCAGTTTGGGGCCGGGAGACATTCCACCCATTTAGTAAATAAGCATGTCACTGTCAACATGTATTTATTCCCCATAGAGGAGCGAATCATGGGCCCTATGTAGTCGACTTGCAAATTTGACCATGCCAGTGTCATCCCCCTCTTTTGGCGAGGCGCCCGGTGTGTGAGGGATGTTCGCTAAAATTGTGCACACACGAGACACACCTTCAAGTATTGGTCGAGGTCCTGCCCCATGTGTGGCCAATATGCAACCACTCTTAAGATGTCAAGTGTTGTATGAAACCCCCTATGACCGGCTGTGGCCGCATCAAGGGCGTGACTTAACATCAGGCTTCGGAATGAGGTAGGAACCAGCCACTGATCATGACCAGCTTGGGATTTCCTCACCAACAAACCGTCTTGGATTCGGAACATTTTTGGACATTTCATCAACACTCTGAGGTCCTCTTTCCCAATGTAATCTGTAACTGTCAGGGGAAAGTTCTCAGGGTCCGCAATGTGTTGGTAAAACTTACCAATTATTGGATCCCCTTTTAGAGCCGTAATCAAATCATCATCTGGGGTCTCCTTTCTGCATTGTGCAGTTGAAAGATCATTGTGAGCATTTGTCTGGGACCTAGTGATAGCAGTGACCTGGATTTCCCCCAAGAGGGACTCGATCTCTATTAGATCCCCTTGGATGGCCCCGGTTTTGGCCAGCTGATCAGCTAAGTAATTTCCAGTTTTGTCTGGTCCCTCTACTTTGGAATGACCCTTGATCTTTTTCCAGTAGATGGTCAACCCGTTCGAGGTGACCAGATCATCAATACTTTGGATTAACTCCCCATGTTTCAAGGGCTTGTTATTAGCACGTAGCATGCCTCTGGTTTTCCAATTAACCAGGTGCTCCACGAACCCATTCCGTACATAATCTGAATCTGTGATTATGATCAGTTTGTGGAGTTGATGTTGGACAGCAGTGAGGATGGCTTGATGCACAGCCATCAACTCTGCCACCTGACTACTTCGGGGACCAATCTCGTACCCAGCGGAGGGTTCTGGGGACTCATTCACCAATGCATTCCCTACGCCGGCCACAAGTTCTTTCTCCCCGTTGTTGTCAACATGGTAAGAGCATCCATCCACATAGACAGTGGGCATTCCCTCACACTTATCTTCTTCAAAGACTTTGTGGATTTAAGGTATGCCTCCATGTTGTCCTTGATTTTTAGACTTTCGTCCTTGAGACAGTTTTCTCTGGCACAATCATGCAAGTCAGCCAGACCTTGCGTGAAGGGACTCTTCTTGTTTTGGCCATATCTGACCTCCACAGGAAAACATTGTATTGACAGGATCCAGGAAGTAATTCTGGAATTACTCATATTTCCGGCACAGATTCTGTCACTTTGGAGATATTGCAGAGGCTGGTGTGGAGTCTCCACTATGATGTGTTCCCCCTTGATAAACGGGTGGTAATTCTTCAATGCCCACACCGTTGCCAGGAGTGCCTTCTCAGAATCATTGAATTTTTCCTCCACAGAGGATAAGGTTTTACTCGCATAGGAGATTACTTTATTGACCTTGTCATGCTTTTGATATAATACTGCTGTCAAGCTTGTGTTAGAGAACCCTGTCTCAAAGAAGAACTCCTTGTTTCTGACAAGGTAAGCTAGGCAAGGCGCTTGTTAGAGGCTTCTTTTTAGTTGTCTTACTGCCTCGGATTGTTCTGGACCCATTCCCCCTTGACCCTCTCCCCTTCAAGAGATGAATCAGAGGTCTAGTGATCTCTGCGTGGGCCTCAATGAACGTTCTGCTGTTATTAGTCAGTCCAAGGAGGCTCCATAGTTCCTGCAGAGTCTTGGGGTCTTTCAGTTTCTGAAGTGCTTCCACTTTCTTTTCCTGGGGAAAGAGACCCTGAGGAGTAATCTCATGCCCCATGAAATTAACATGGGTTATACACCACTGTGCTTTCTGGAAGGAATGTTTTGCTCCGGCGGCCCTCAACTGGGTCAAAACATAACAGATCTCCACTATGTGTTCCTCCACAGTTGAGCTTTTGATGAGGACATCATCTACATAAGCCAGGTTACCCCTCTCACCCAGGTCGGGCATGGCCTTATGTAGGAAAATGTTGAATTCATTGCCGGAGTTGAGGTATCGGAAGGGAGTCCGGGTCTATGTGTACTGCTGTCCCCCAAAAGTAAAAGCCAGCTTGTATTGGTCCTCCCGACTGACAGGCACAGTCCAGTGTCCATTGGTCAGGTCTATTGCAGTGAATACCTGTGACCCCTGGATCTGGGCCAGCCCTTGGTCAATGTAGGGAAGAGGCCATTTGGAGGTATGGACCTGTTTGTTGAGCTCCCTAAGGTCGGCGCAGAGTCTCCACTGGCCGTTTGGCTTCAATATCCCCAGCACCAGATTATTGAAGGTGCTGTGGACTGGACGGATTATTCCCAGGGACTCAAGGGTCTTAATTATTTCAGTAAGGGACTCCATTGATGCGAGAGGCAAGCGATATTGCTTCACAAACACTGGAGTCATGCCTGGGTCCGTGGGAATTGTTGTTGTGTGGATGTCGGTGTGACCACAGTCATATGAGTCCACCGCAAAGAGATCTTGAAAATCCAAGAAAACTTGTTTCAGCTTTTGCTTCTGCTCCAGAGTCACACAGGCATCAGCTAGGTTGACTCTCTCTTCAACCATCTTCCTGAAGCTTGGAACATCTTCTGGTTTCGCTATCTCAACGGCCTCCTCCAGCTGGGTGGAGAAGTCCCTGGTCAGAGTTCTGATTTGGACTGGTGGCTTCAGGTGGGAAAGGCAGCCATCATGGACCTGGAAAATCAACTCATCCCCTCTGAAGTCACAAGTCACATCTTCCTTACCATAAGGGCAGGAAGTGTACACCAGGAAGTTGCCCCCATGCCGGGTACAGATCCTGTCTGGTGTTGTGTGGTCATCACTGTCACTGTTAAAACAGTCCTTGGGGATTGGTCCTAACAGTCCATTTCCTAAATCAATGGAAAAATGTCAGTCATCAACCGCCATTCCAATAATGGTGCCTGCGGCTAGGGTGATACTCTTTAAGTCGGTGTTATCCACCTCTATTGGAATGGTGTCATGTTCTATGTTGACTAATGGTGTTGGGTTTACCCCCAACCATTGCTGTTGGAGAGAAGCATTTAGATGAAAATAAGCATCAGGGTTTTTCAATTTCTGTCCTCTTTTAACTTTCACTTCCAGGGAGAATTGTCGGGTCCTTTCTGGGATGGTGACTTCCTCTCCAATCTGAATTTCAACTGCATAAGGCAGCAGTTGAGCTGACCTAAATGCTTTCTCTTGGTCATCAAAGCCCATGGGATTATCCGCTAATCGGAACCAAGCTTTGAAGTTTATTAGGTCCAAATTAATGGCAAAGCGATTGAGAATGTCACTGCCTAAGTAAAAGGTGGCAGTGACGTCTCGCACGACCCAACAATTATGGACTATGCTCTTGTTGCCAATGGAGATTTTTAGCATACACCTGCTTGGCAGGAGATGTTTGGAATTGGGTGCTTCCAGATCCATTTCCCATTTGTCTATCAGTTTGAATGTGGGAGTGGCTGAATCTTTTGGGAGTTGGTGGATCATGGCTTTGCTGATGAAGCTCTTACCGTTGTTCACACACACTCAGGCGAGAACAGAGTCCTTCCCATCATTTAAGTGAACAGGGATGAACAACTGCTCTCCAATTTGCTGAATATCAGCCAGGGACTGAGCTGATTTCACATCTTTCTGGATTATTGGAGTAGGAATGTCTGATTGTGGATTGGTAAAGAATTTCAGAGTGTTTCCTTCCAGTGTGGAATACCACCTTAAACTGGAAGGAAGGTTGATTTTCAGAAATAGAGAGGACCCCCCATCACCAGTCTGTTGTCCTACTGCTATTACTGTCACGTCTGGAATTTGGTTGTTCTGGAAGTGAAATTCTACTTGGTCAGATTTTTGTTCAACCATGTGGCATGTGCCGTTTAAACTAACATGGTTGACACTCTGTTTTAATTTTATTGGTCGGCTAGTCTGGGTCCAGAGGACCTTGTTTACACAATCTATTAGGGGTGACAACCTTCTCAGGAGGTCATTCCCTAGTAAACAAGGGGTGCCTTCTGGAGTCACTACTATGACCCGGCGTTTCTCCTTGTGTCACCCAATTTTAATGTCCAAATCCGCAGTCCCCTCGATGGGAATGTCCTTCCTGTCAAAGTTCTGGAGTTGTCCAGGAAGTGGGGTGAGAGGAATTTGGTATTTCTCCCCCCTACCTGAATTCAGTTCATCAAAGGCCATTTTGGACAGAAGGGTAGCTTGGAATCTAGTGTCCACCAGTGCCAAAATTGTGCCCTGCCCCTGTACTTGTACCAGAGCATAGTATCTTCCCTCCTTCTCCACAAGGGGGCACAGAATATACACATTTTTGGACAACTGGTGGGCTAATTTTCTGGTTTTGGACATGGAGAGAGAAGAGATTTGGGCAGAATTCTGTGGAGAGTCTTGGGAATCTGAAAGAAAAATTTGGCAACTAGAGATAGGAAAGGTTTTGGGTTCCCCTGGTTCCGGTTCTGGGCCATCCCCCCCTTTTTGGAGGCAGTCACCAGGATGGGTTTGAACCAGGGGATTTCTATGTTGTTGATTCTGGGGTAGGATGATGGGCGGCGCTAGCTCAGTCCCCACATCTACCCAGTCTGGATTTGAATCCCTTGGGACCCATTTTTCTTTGGGAGGAGTTCCCCCATCTCTGAAAGATAAGATTCTTTTCCCAGGATCCTCTGAGGATCCCTCTGCTTCAAATTGGAATATCTGTACCTCATCCTCAAAGTGGGTCTGTTTGGGTCCTTTGTTTCTCCTACCTCCTCTCTGCTCCTTGGGTGGCAGACTTTCAGTGGTAGGAGATTTTGTTTCCTGTTCCTGGATTTCCAGGGGCTATTTACCAGTGGGGAAGGAAGCTTCCTCCAAGGCTTTACATCCCCCTTCCCCTTGTGCCTCCTCCCTGGGAACCGGCGGGTTGTCGGGGTGCTACCCCCTTCATTGTTCTGGAGCACCAGGTCCAGAGTTTGGGGCATTCTGCGCCGGCATGCTCATCAGGGGGTTCTGCTGAGCCCTCAGCATGTGACCCAGATCCTGTGCCATATTTTGGACCTGACGCTCTAACTGTAAACCCCGCTCAGGCTGAAACGGGGTTCTGTTTTCTCCCCTGGGCTGATCCCAGGAAGGGTAGCTATCCCTTCTCTGGTAGTACCCCGGGTTGGGAAGATTCGGGTACCCCTCCACCCTACCCTTGGCCTCCCCTCTCCTGGATTAAGTGGTCTGGGCTCAGGGAAGTGGGGAAAGAAGGATGGATGATTTTGGGGTTGGGAATTGGGTGGATACCTGGGGAAAAAGTTCTGCCCAGGGTTTGGAGAATTTCTGCCCTCCTGCGGGAAGTTAGGAGGGAAGTTCCCTGGGTTAGGTGCTTGGCTGGACCCCCCCCTTGGGATGGAGGAGTCCACACATTACCCAGGATGGGTCGGTTTCCCTTGTAGCGGGGACTTACATAGTCAGGGGAGTGAGGGACCCCATTTGTGGGACTACCTCCTTGGCTCCCTGTCTGTAACTGGCCCGAGGGCCTTCTGGGATTGGAATTATTCTGTGCAAGCAAGTTTTTAAGCCCCTCATCTCCAAATCCAAAATGGGGGCAACCTTTACCTTTGCCACCTTGGCAGCAGCAGGGGTGCTGGTTGGTTTGGGGCTTTTCTGAGCATTATTTTTTTTTCCATGGGCTTCTGCACCTCAAAGATTCGGGTGGCCTGTTCAATGACCCAGTCAAAGTGACCTTTTCTTGTGAAAATCTCTCACTAGCTGGGTCATGATGTATTTGACAAAGGCATGGAAGAACGTATTTACAAATTCTTTACTGTCTGTGCGCACCCTTCTGGTAGTCTGCACAAAGGCAAGATTCAACTCCTGCACAAATTCTTGTGGGGCCTGATCGTCCCCACATTGCAAATTGTAGGCTACCTTGCGAGCCTCTTGGGGATTTCGGTGAACAGAAAAGTGTTTCAAGATGGCCACCCTATATGTGGACCATCTTGAATGATTTTGGTCCTCCAGCCCGCAAAGAAACTGGAGTATTCTGGGGAGAATGTCCATTTTACATACTAAATGCAGCTACTGCTGTCTTTCAAATTGAAAGTCTCCATCATTTGCTCAAAGAGCTCCAAGTGTTCCCAAACAGAATACTTGGAGTTATGATAAGGCGTGATGACACTCCTTATTGCCTTAATCTGTTTTAAGGGGTCCTTAAGCAAGGCCCTTTTTGCCTTATTGGCCTTCTTGGTCCGGGTACCCTGGTTCATTCATCCTCTGACTCAGAAGCGCTGCTCCCAGAGGTTCCCGTCCGATCTTCCAGGTTTTCCCGTATTCTGCAAGCCTGGGAATGGCTGGCAGAATGTGAGGACCTCGTCTCCTGTGTCCTGGGACGCTCAGAGGAGTCTTCTGATTCCTCCTTGCTCCCAAGATTTGATGGGTACCCCCCACTGACCTAACTGGGCAGAGGTTTTTAGGATGCCCTTAGTGGGCCTACTCTCCTGGGATTCCCCACTAAATTGCACTGTACTTGGGTGCCCATACCCGGATGCCTGCCCATCCATTCTTGGGAGGTATGGGCCATGAGCCCCATACTTCTGGCAGGATTGTAATCTGCCATCCCTGTGGCCCTGGGCTCATGTGTGCCAGGGGACATGGGGGTGGCCGCATTCAGGGACTGGTAGAGGTGAAGGCCTCTGATACTAGGGCTCCTGAGGTTATGCTCAGGTGTTTCCCTTTCCCAGCGAGCCTCATCTCTATCAGCCCCTGCTCCCTGTTGCCATGCAAGAGCCTGTGCTTTCAGTTCCTCAATCAAGGCCTTACTAGACTCTATCAGGTCAGTCTGCATGGCTACCTGTTGCTGGAGCCTATCATTGTGCTGGCCTCAATTTCCCTCTGTGCTTCCTGGTTGGTCCTGGAGTACTGGGCCAGTCTTTGCTGCAGGAGGGTTACTTCCTGAGTCCCATCCCTACTGGCCTGCTCCTTTCTTGCCAGAGCATCCTCCACCCTCCTGGTGTGCTCTAACAGGTTGTGATGCTCTTTTTGGAGGTCACCCAGTCCCTGGAGGGCCAGGTGATTTTCTTCCATTTTCCTTTTTAAGTGGCAGACTTCCTGGCCTAAGGTGTCCCTTTCCTGAGTAAGAGCCTGCATCTTTGCCGCCAGGTCATCCCTCTGCCTTTGGAGGGCACCAGCTTTCTGGCGCTCTCCCTCAAATTCTGTCTGGGTGTCCAGGTCTTTCAGAAATAATGTATTGCTCTCTGCATTCTCCCTATCTAGGAGGCTTTGCAGGGTGACTACCTGCTCAGCACATACCCTATTGAAGTCCAGTTGTTGCTCCAGCTTTTTCTGGCTCTGCAGTAGGGTGTCCAAACCTTCTTGGTACTCCTTCTGCAAGGCCAGAAATCTTGTATCCTGGTTTTCCTTTTCCTGTTGCATGATACCCATGTCCTCTTTGATTTTAATGATATACTGTCTACTTTCGTTTTCTGACTCCTGGCTACTCTGCAGCCTCTGCTCAGAAGCGTCCAGGTCAGATTGGGCCTTCTCTAATGCCATAAACCGCCTATTTGCCAGATCTTGGCCTTCAGCACATTTGTCCTGTATGGCTCCCATATACAAATATAAATATGCCGCTATCCTGGCAATCTTGTCGTGCTCATCTTTGGCTTTAGGGGCCATATATAGTTCACTCAGGGCCACATGTAAGGGACCCTGATCTCTCCATGTATCTGACCCTGTTGCAGTTATCTGTGGTGTGATTGCCTGCACCACATATTCTGGTCCAGCTGAGTCCACTCACCTCTCTCAAATAGCTTATGTAAGAGGTGCTCTCTCGCTATCTTGATGTCTACCAGTGTTGTCATTCTCTAAATTGATTTCCTTCCTGACTTACAGAATTTTATTTTATTTTGCAAAACCGACCGTTTACTGAGAGCGTTCCCTTTTGAGGGGTGCTTTTACAGCGTAACACAGCGTGGTGATCCAACAGGATTTATGTATCCTGTCAGTTAGCACACTGTATTAAGCTGTAAAAGTGGTAGATCTAATCCAGAAGTCCTGGACGAGCCCCCACTCTGTAAGTGACTTCAATACAGCACTCCAACTAAGTCAATGCCTAGTCTGGGATGCCTAATGGAAGCCCTTATTTATATATATTTGTATGTCAAAGTTCTTAAATCTGGATGATGAACCCTTATATAACACCCCTCTCTTTGAATACCCCTGACCTCACTGAGCCAAGAAGTAGGTTTGTTTTGCAAATGAAAAGATTTATTTGAAGAATGAAACAATATATATGTGTATATATATATTCAGTGAAAAAACTTTGTTAAAGGGACGTTATGGTTAAGTTGCGCTACTAAAAACCTATGAAATTCAGTGAAAAAACATTGTTAAAGGGACATTATGGTTAAGTTGCGCTACTAAAAACCTATGAAATTCAGTGAAAAAACATTGTTAAAGGGACGTTATGGTTCAAAGTAAAACCGAAAAACCCCTGAAATTCGGCAGTTATGGTAAGATAAGCAAGCATAACTCGCGCCGCCACCGTGCAGTGCTAAGACTAACACCCAGTACATCAAAGATGACATCACAAATGTCGTTGATGGCATCACTGATGACATCACATGTGCATTTACCTTTCATGAAAACTCTGTAGAAGGGATTCTTATTGTGATATTGACAAAAAAGTGTCCAGGATCATTGGAATAAATATCATGAGCTAATTAGTGCATTAAGGAATGTGTTGATATACATAGCATTCTATTATGAAGTTCTATCCAGTATACTAAGCTATTTATGCAGAAAAATAAGCAGTGTGTGCAGCATAAATGATGAAGGTGCAATATTCATAATCTTGCCATGTTGAATACTGTAATGATAACTGCTTTTTTATTAGAGTTTTGCATAGTGTGAAACATGTAATAGATAGCTAATTAAACCCAATTACTACATTATTGCATTACTGCACACCAAACACAAACAGACAATAACACATACAAATAGAGCATATACAGGGAAAGTGAAGTAAATAAAAAAACAGCAGTATTACCCGACAATTTTCATAACCTTCATGTACAGAAATGATTGCTCTGCTTCAAAGCTACTACTTCCCTATGTATAACTATCACATATTGTGACTAGACCCTAATGAAAGTAGTGTACGTTCAATGTGTACAAAAATGAGCATATTCAGGGAAAGTACAGTAATAAAAAAGCAACAGAACTATAACACAGTGTTGATAACCATACTAATCATTTTCATACATAGAAAGCATTGTTGTCTTCCAAGTCTGTGTTTTCTCCCTTGTATATGGTTCATATGCTTTGAGTGGACTCTAAGTGAATTACTGTAAGAACATATTTGTAGTATAAGTCTACAAACATAGTACTTTGTATTATAGTATAGTGAATTTTTAGTTCCTGATTGTAACTGGCCTAGATATATCAGTAAAGGAAAAAAGAGGGAGCCAGACATGTGATGTCATCAGCGATGTCATCAATGACATTTGTGATGTCATCTTTGATGTCCTGGGTGTTAGTCTTAGCAGTGCACGGTGGCGGCGCGAGTTATGGTTGCTTATCTTACCATAACTGCCGAATTTCAGGGGTTTTTCGGTTTTACTTTGAACCATAACGTCCCTTTAACAATGTTTTTTCACTGAATTTCATAGGTTTTTAGTAGCGCAACTTAACCATAATGTCCCTTTAACAAAGTTTTTTTTACTGAATTTCATAGCTTTTTAGTAGCGCAACTTAACCATAACGTCCCTTTAACAACGTTTTTTCACTGAATTTCATAGGTTTTTAGTAGCACAACTTAACCATAATATCCCTGACTTCATATACATGTAACATAGAACATACTAACCCCCTCGTAGTGATTTTCATGTCTGCGGACTACCGCCATGTCCGCGGACACATCGAAAATCTGAGCGTGGTGAATGTAAATTTAAATATTGTGCCCCATTTCCCCTTTGAAGTTGGCTCTGAAAAGAGCCGTTGTTTTTTTTTTTTTTTACAAATGCTTGATAGACACCTGTTATTTTGTATTTTTTTTCTTGTTTTTTTTTCTTACTTTACTCCTAAAATGTTCACATAACCTTCTCCAAAGCAACCCTTAAATTCCAAAATAGAAAGGCATTTCCCGTAAAAGATAAAGAAATGCCATCTTCTTTAAAATTAACAGCATTACTGGCATCAATATTCTCATTGTTACAGAAGAACATACCAGCTCTAAGCATGAAGGCACACATGGCTCGGTTGATGACACACCTAGCAATGTTTTGCTGAGGACAAAAAACTGAACTATTGTGCCATATTGCCCTAGGTAGTAATCCAGAAAAAATTACTTTCGCATTTGGAAGGATCTTCATTACGGCTTGAACCAAGCGTTCCAAATCAGCCAACAAAGTAGGGGCACTGACGTTGCCCAAATGGAAAGCACCATAGTGCAAAACTACCACATGCGGACTGTTCATCATCGCCATATCCTCACAAACTTGTACAATTCCCTGTACATTGCAATCAGGCACAGTGCTCCACACCACCTCCACTCCTTTCACATCAAAGTTCTTTGCAACATGCCTGCATTCAGCGTACTGCTGTAAACCATGCACAAACATATCTCCAAGCACCAACACCCTGACTTTCTCCACTTCTGCCATCTTCACCACACAGTCTCTTTCAATACAAATCCACAACCTTGACATCTGATTGGCTGATCCCTACAGTCTTTTTTCCATGCTGGATTTGCTGGAAAACCCCAGATGTAGCACGCCCTGTCCACGAACAGCCGCGGTGTCCGCTGACGGCGTAACTTTTGGACAGCCCTTCTACCATTTCCACTTCACTCTCTGTGCCATTCCCTCATTGCATACAGCTAAGCAGTCACACAATACGGAGAACGTCCTCAGAACACCCCCATTTTGTTTATTTTCGAACATTTCAGGACACCGCGAGTGTTCTTATAACACATGCAACTTGCCAGCGAACAATACGGACAACGTCCTCAGAACGCCCCCATTTTCTTTATGTACGAACATTTCAGGACACCGTGAGTGTTCTTCTGGCTCACTCTTTTTTCTTTTGCTGACATATCTAGGCCACATGGTTTTGTTCAGTAACAGTCAGAAACTAAAAATTGTATTTTATTTGTAGACGTATCCTACAAGTAGGTTCTTATAGTAATTCCCTTAGAGTCCAGTCACATCATATGAAACATATACATAGGGGAAGACAAAGCTTTAAAGACAGCATTATTTTCATGCAAATAAATGATGATTTCTCTGTTTCTAAGCTGCTATTTACCCTATGTATATGTATATTGGTATGTGTTCTTGTCTCTTTGTGTTTTCTCTATAGTAATGCAATTATGTAATACATGGGTTTCATTAGCTACTTATTACATGTTTCACAGTACACAAAAATCTATTAAGAAAACAATTATCATTTCATTATTCAACATATTAACATTACGAATATTATACCTTCATCTTGTACGCTGCACACAATGCTATGTTTCTGCATTAGGAGCTTAGTATACTAGATAGAACCCCATAATAGAATGCTATTTATATCAATGCATCGTTCAAAGCACTAATTAGCGTATGATATTTATTGCAATGATCCTTGACAATTTTTTCGCAACATTATAATAAGAATCCTTTGTACACATATTTCATGAAAAGTACATACACATGTGATGTCATCAGTGATGTCATCAATGACATTTGTGATGTCATCTTTGATGTCGTGGGTGTTAGTCTTAGCAGTGCACGGTGGTGGCGCGAGTTATGGTTGCTTAGCTTACCATAACTGGCGAATTTCAGGGGTTTTTTTGGTTTTACTTGGAACCATAGCGTCCCGTTAACAAAGATTTTTTATTAGTACGCAAACAATATACAAAGATGGAGTGTAAAAAGCAATTTCTCAGAGATGGCGGTACACAGAATGTTGCAAACTAAGAATTTATGGTTGTTTACAGTGAAGTTCAGCTGCTTCCATTTTTTGCTCACGTGCCAGAGATGCCCACGACTCGCACTATAAGGTTCTATTGTTTTTTTACCTTGACAGACAGGGATCATGCTAAAAGACTTCTTTTGAACGAGTGTTGCAAAAACGTAAGACACGATAACAATGAAATTTCTGAAACGAAACCACTTTTATATGTTATATCACTATGAGAAAGATCGTTGGCACGGACGTAGTCGTATTTTGGGACTGCACTACGCTTAGACAAAGGAAAATGCCAATATAATGTAAGTAACCCTTTAGATTATTTTATGCCGGAACATAATAACAATAGCGTGGCGTTAAAGCCCGGTTAAGTTGTACTTGTTTGTTCAATGTGGCATAGTGTTTTCTACCGCGCACTACCACCGACGAATTGCTCCCCTGTCGCTTAGAGGGCTCTGAAAAAGGCAGAGGACAGAGGGTGAGTTAATGGGAATAAGATAACATACTCCGTTGCACTATCCTCGCTAGCAAATAGTTTCACACCCTAATAAATAAAATGAATATTTTTAATGAAGATCGGCTGGTGAGACTAATTTATATTTTTTAAAACAGGTACGTCCTTCCGTATTGTCAATGCCACGATTTTCAGACCCCAGCCGATGGTTTCTTTAATTGTCAGGTGCAGCTCCATGTAAGCAACTTCATGACCCTCACCATTTTATGGGACAATCGCCAAGGACCAATATGCCCTTACGCAGTACTGGCGGCTAGAAGCAACATACCAACCATTATGGTGGTCTAATGCCTCGTTGTTGGAGCAGCTCTTCCAATTATCAGTGCGACCATTTGCTTCTTTTATCAGAAACCAACAGACTGTGTACCCTAATGCCTCGTTGTTGGAGCAGCCTTCCGATTATCAGTGCGACCATTTGTTTCTTTTATCATAAACCAACAGCCTGTGTACCGCAAAGGAACAGCACGTGGCTCAAGATGAACTTTTGCTGATCGATAGCAAAGACAAATGCAAATCGCTGAAGATTCTCTAAACATTTGATGAGAAATAAATCTACTTTACCAAATGTACAATCTTGCTGTTTACTTTTAAACCACAGTTTCATATTCCGAATTGTGGCGCACTGTGTTGTAAGCTGATCTAACACCCTCTGTACCGCAAAGGAACAGCGCGTGGCTCAAGATGAACTTTTGTGGATCGACAACAAAGACAAATGTAAATCGCTGAATATTCTCTAAACATTTGATGTCAAATAAATGTACTTTGCGAACTGTACAATCTTGCTGTTTGCTTTTAAATCACAGTTTCATATTCCGAATTGTGGCGCGCTGTGTTGTGAGATGATGTGTGTTGTTTCCCGGGTTCTGTGTAAAGTCGCGTAGGACTGGAGGCGACTGAGCGCGTTTGGCTACGCACCCTGTAACGTCGCAGAGAGAGGCGGGGAATATGAATGCTTTGATAATGTCAGGCTTAGGGGCGGGACATATGATTTAGTGTCACAAAAGCAGGTCAGCCAGGTCGATGGCGCAAGTGATAGGATTATCACATAATTTCGGCGCACAGCAGCCTGATTTATCGTTTCTTTAGTGGACAAAAAGTCGGGTAAGGCCCATAGTAAATTGTACTATCAGCGGACATAAGGAGGGTTCTTAGAACACTTTCAACCTGACAACAAATAATACGAACAGCGTTCTCAGAACACCCCCATTTTGTTTAATTGCAAACATTTCGGGACACCGCAAGTGTTCTTAGAACAAATTCAACTTGCCAGAGTACAATACGGACAGCATCCTCAGGACACCCCCATTTTGATTATGTATGAACATTTAAGGACACCACGAGTGTTCTTAGCTCAATTTTAGCTTGCTTGCGAACAAAACGGACACATACTCCGTCCTCAGGACACCCCACCATTTAGTTTATTTACAAAATTTCAGAACAGCCGTGTTGTCCGCAGACAAATCGAACACAACAAAAACATCTAGCACATAAAAAAACAGAACATTGAACATATCTCATACTCCCCCACCCTCCCCAAACACTCTTACACACCAACACACTCCACTAAATACAATTTTGAATCCAAGTTTCACCGCGCTGTCCGCGGTCGATGGCGAATGCAAGATGGCGGGCGCCACAGAAAATCTTATGCACTCCACGCCCCACGCCGTCCAATCAGCGAACACGGCGCATGTTCGCGGACATCACGCAAGCCGCTCAGCCAATCGGGGCGCTGTCAGCGGAGCGAACCGGGAAGTCTGTCCGCGGAGCGAACGGAAATATCACTAATTATTTTGCCTACTACTGGATGGATTTACACCAAGCCCCCGCTCCTGCCGCAAATTTGGTGTAAATCCGTCCAGCGGTTTGGGCTGCAGGCGTGCGCAAAGTTTTTTCCCATTATGTCTATGGGAAAAAACACAAGTTTTGGGACCCCCCTATAACTTTGCCCCCCCCGGACCAAACCTCTCCAAACTTAGCAAAAAAATTTGGAGTGGGCCATATACTTTTTTTGCACAGGTTGGTGAGGATTCGTCCAGAGGGAGCAAAGTTATAAGCTGCCCAATAAATGTTCTTCCCATGGAAACACCAACTTAACCATAACTACATGGACGCTATCGCTATCGCGTCCATGTAAATGTAATGTATATATATATCACACTTTTATAAATAAATTGATATTTGATAGCCCAGTGATGAATGTAATAGTGATCAACAATGGGTAATATTACAATAGCACACTCTCTTTAATTACGGAGGAGTTGGAATAGGAAGGATAAGGTAGCAGAGAATACTTTTATGGTTCAAGGAAATGCAATAGTGGTATAGAATGCAACACAGCAATAAACTTGATATGATTTCAACAAGAGATAATATGATAACTTTTTCCATTGTGACAACTCATTCTCCCCCTAATGCAATAGGAAGAGATGGAAATGAGGACACACAGGTTTCAAGAATACAATTAATGCAGTTCAATTCCAGTTCCCCCCAGCACGCTTAGAGAGAACAGGTATGATTTAACGCAGGCAAAGTCCTTTTAAATGTGATTGCAATGAAGTGAAAAATATGCTAAAAATGATGTTAATTCACTAAAGGAGATTCAGGATAAGTGATAGTTACTTTAGATCAGTTCAGGTCAACACTAGCAATGATTCATAAATGATTATCAACTTGAAAACGAAATTCAGCAGTTGCACACAAGAAACAGCTATGTTTAACATGTGGTGAAATTGAGCTAAAGTGCAATTCGCGGCACTTTTTCCTTGTCCTCGCGATTACAGGAAACCTATAAGGAATTGGAATGCTTAGGATCTTAGCTTTAAAATGACAGTTACATTTCGCTTCTAGGACCTGCTGTTCGAAAGAAACAGACGTTTTTGTGGAGGTAGATTTTCAAAAATAAAGTCAAGATTTCAGAATGACAGATGATGCTTTTACAGATTTGAAATCACAGGATGGACACACAATTCAGAATGCAGTTCTGGCCAGGTGAAATGGATGGGATAAGATTACTTTAGACTAAGAGATTGGTTCTGTACAGTTCTCGACTGGATACTCACTCCTAGTTTTGGAATAAAATGGACCTTGTCACAAATCTGGTCAGGTTTGGGCTGCAGTTCTCTCGACAACGGACAGGTCTCAGGCCCTCTGGGTTCTGCTCACAGCACGGCCTCTGGTCTGCTATCGGCACTGCACGGTGGTCTGGTCTGGTCTCTTTAACTGGATCTGATGGGTTCTGAATACAGCTCTGCTTTCTCTGGATCTCGGTTCTGGCACGGGGTTCTGGGCTAGAAGTGAACAGCACGGCAAGGCTGTTGAATAGTTCGGTTAGGTTGCTGGTTTCTGAGGCCTGCTGAGAAGAGTTCAGCTTTTGGGTTAGGCCCCTGCTTAAGGTTCTAGAGCTGGGTTCTAGAGTCTGGTCTCTGAATCTATCTGGAATCTGGAGTCTCTGGAGTCTGGAGTCTTTGTCTGGATCTGGTCTGGCTGAGCGCTTCACAGGAATCGGTGAGTAGTGGAAAGAGAAGTCCGTATCTGGGTCTCAGCAGTCTCTTTGTATGTGTTTTCACAGTGGGTGTGGAGGCTGACTCTACATGCCTAACCCACTAAGGATTTGATAGGTTAATGGATCTACTGTCCTCTGACTGGAGAAGGGAGTGTTGAGTCAGAGTGCTGCTGTGTTTATGGCTCAGCTGTAATCCCTCCCCTTCGGTTTCTCATAGAAAATCAATTTGTCATAACAACCAGGTTTCCCAGATACACAAGTTGTTGAGAATACATGTACACATCATAGATTAATTACGGTACATTCTGTTCCGACTCTGATTTTCCTAAGAGCTTTAGTTCAGAAATGACAACTTATTCGCGATTTCGGTGGGTTTCGCAATATTGGTCCGGCCCCCCAATTTTACACAGACCTACACACCCTCTGTGAGCATATTAGTGGAAGATCTTAGGTTTCTAGCATAAACACTGCATCCACAATATTAATAATTACGGGGATTGGCCTCCGAACATCCCACAGCGTCCAACTTAGTCTTGAACTGTGAGTGTATTTTTCATTTTAAGACTCTCAAAGTTGTACATTTCTGTCAGCTTGGAACACTTTGTAAATTGCAATTTTATAAAACATATATTTGCTCTCAATTGAATTCATCCATTGGTTTATCGCCGCAGAAGCTTGGCTCTGACTCAGAGGTCACATGTCTTGTTTCTCCCAGAGAAGTTGTTTGACCAGTTACACCCAAATCAGCATATTCTATTCAGTTGAAAGAATCTATTTTCTTGACTGAGGGTAGCAGACCAGGGTGCCACTCTCCATCTGATTAACATGACCATGCGATATCCTGCCTTCTGGTGTATAGGCCTGAGGTGTGAAGGGTTCTCATGGGAAAGCAAACCTTTTGAAGTCTGAACTGCATCAATCTGCCTTCTAATCAATTGCAACTTAGTTCTTGTAAAAAAATATCACATTATACACTTTAAAATAAGCAATATCTCCTTAAACCAAGTCTTGTTCAACATGAAATCACTGGGTGACACTCTATATGGCATTTTGATGGAATTCTCTTGCTTGGCATATTTAGCTTATGAAATACAGCTCTCCTGTCAGAATCTAGATCGCCAGCGCCTGTCGGAGGCGAGCAACGGTACTGCACCCATTTTTGACAGCTGTCTATTTTTTAAAAGGGGATTTTACTTTGATGGCATAGGATTCGTGCTAATATTGTATTGATGTGGATTCTTGCAGTAGAGTAATGTGGAACACCCCCCAAGAAGGTTGGATCTTTTTGGTGGTTTTGTGAGCCATGATTTTAGCAATTTTTGACACCAAATAAAACAGATTTTTGAACATATCTGTACTCCTTTGCAATCAGCATTCCTTTTTCCAAGTGGTTTCAGGCTACTGTGTGGGTAACCCAATGGTGGTTTTAG
The DNA here is from genome assembly GCF_040938575.1 of Ambystoma mexicanum. NCBI lineage: Eukaryota > Metazoa > Chordata > Amphibia > Caudata > Ambystomatidae > Ambystoma > Ambystoma mexicanum. The sequence continues at coordinate 1,376,369,075 of NC_090922.1, forward strand.
GCAGTGATCTCCTGTGCTCATTGACATAGGCAAAGGTAGATGGCAGCCTATCTTTCAGATTTTTACTGCGCATTTTTGGATGATTTCTGGCGAGCAGCATGCTTTCCAGTGGCCATTCTGATGTTTTTAATGCACAGTACTGTTGTAGGGCTTGGATGCGTGGGTGAAAACATCCCACAAAGCTTCAAAATAAATACATACATAGAGTTTCAATGCTCTGGGGCCTAGCTTTGAGGGTGCAGGTGTTGAGTGGAGGGAGTCAAACGTGAGTGGCAATAATGTGTGCCAGTCTAGGTGAATGATGCAGGGATTGTCTTTGTGTGTTCATGTCAGTATGATATTTTGGTATATGTGTTTTTTTTTTTTTTTATGAAGTATAGTTTTAAGTTAGTTCATGTGTCAGTGGTGTTTCTGATTGCAGGTGGAGAGAGGCTATTAGTGCAGAGTCCGAAGGCCTGACAGTGGGTCTTGCTTACAATGATGGTTAAAACACACCTTTGTTATGATCTGTTTATTTTAAGGATATATCCTTTCTTCATTATGAGAAAGTTAACACATGGTACAACAAAATACATCTACAATAACATGGTCATTGCCCCTAAAATAATAGGTTAACATGGTCAAGATATTTTGAGTAGAAAAACAGAGTTTCGCATAGCTTGTAAAGGTGTTGGACACAATCAACATGTCATGATTTTGAAATAAAAATGAACAGGGCTCCCCTAACTCATGAGTGGGCATTTACTACAAGCACATGGCAGGATGTGGCTGCCCAACACCTGAGATGGCATGGTCCCCCAACACACCAGAGGGCAGGGAGCATCAACACAATAGAGGCATAACCCACAGCACTGGGGCAAAAGACTAATTTCTAGATCTCAGATTGCAGTGACCTAGCGCTTAAATAGAATGATTACTCCTAACTGAACTGAAGTAAGACTGCAGTGGTGTGTTATATAGTGTTTATCCATACAGTAGCTACACTGCTTGCGACAGGCTTCTTTTTGCAGTTTTTTTGAAGAAGGTATAGTAGACGTTCTTCTGTGTGACACAAGAAACCCAGTGATACTTAAGAGAACCTTCTTAATTGCAAACAGTATCTAAGATTGTCCTTGTTTCTGCTGTCACATATTGCTATGTCTAAACTTCTGCATATGTATGTGTTTGTCACCTTGAAGCACTGTCATTTGTAGATCCAGATCTTTGAATGTGCAGGCATCGCATATAGTTTGCGGTCAGCCTGAGAAGTCTCGGGTTAATGGGCCTCATTACGAGTTTGGAGGTAGCCATGCCGTCATTACTGGCATGGCTACCTCCAAACTCATGTCCGGGTCCTGAAAAAAAGGGAATTACCGGACCATTCCAACTTTTGAGGGCCCGGTAATAACCATTTTCGGGACCCGGTACGTCCCAATTGCCATTTTAGCCCCTTAGGGCTCAATGGGAATGGGAAGGATGCTAACAACAGACCCGTTAATGACGGGTCCGTTGTTGGCATCCTAATCTGCTCGCGGGTGCCGGTATGCACATCTGGCCAGACCAGACGTGCACACTGCCACCCGCGAGCAAACTCATAATGTGGCGGCCCGGTATGAACAGTGCTGGTACCGTTCATACAGCGGCCCCTAGGGTCGTAATGAGGCCCAATGTCATTGTAATTTCCATGATGACGGTCTATACGGCACTAAACTCCTTTAACTGAAGTCACAGAGTGGCAATTATAACTATGGATGAAATGATGTCACCTGTTAGTTTAAGGTATGTTAATCATCCACACATGATATTTTTGTGTCCTTCACATCCCAGAAATCATTTGAAAAGGCATGTCTACGTCCCAGCCAGTGATGGATCGGCAATTACTTTTATTCAATGAAGCTTCATAATTAATTTAATTGAGTGATGCCTATTTCCTCATATGATTGCATGGCTCTGTATAGAGTAATGCACCTTCAACCACATATCAAATGACTATACAAAGCTCCGACCTAATGTAGCTCCCCACACCCCTGGAAGTACGAATCTGCATATGAAGCAAGGATTCTCTAGAGCCAATTTGAAGCCACGTGTGCCCCCCAGCCACTGCAAATACAGACCCTGGGTAATATCCGGAACTCCTGGGGGCCAACTGAAGCCACCTGCTGGTGGCTCTCTAGGTATATGTCTTCACATACCTTATCCCAAAAACAGCCAAACCATCTTGAACCATCTTCCTGTCGCGTGCGTCATGCATCATTCTTCAATTTCCCATCACACTTATACATAGATGCCTCCTTCTGTAGCAGATATCATTGTCCACAGTCGGATTGCAATTGTCTTATGCTCTCACCTATTTTGGAAAACCCAAGGGGCATTCTTAATTTGACCTAATTTTATTGACCTCATTCTTTTTAACCTATCGCAGAGGTAGTCCCCCCGCATCCTCTCTTAATGCGTGGGGAGACCCCCGGCCCCCACTGACTTCCCCCCCACCTCAACCTATTCCCTTACCCCACAACTATTGTTTCATTAAAGTGTACCAGTTGACCTACCAAATTAGGTCAAAAAGATGCAGTCAAATGGGAGGAGGTCAAGTTGGCATTCGGTCAACTATGCCAATACTTAAAAATATGATAGAATTCCTTCATGCTGTTGAAAATCATCTATCTTTAATATCTGCAAGAACATTGGCAATGCTACTATACCGTAACTATGTGGCATGTATTAGCAAAATAATAAAAAAAAAAAACCTAGAGGAATAGTTACATGTTTTGCAGTATTTCCTCTGGAAATCATGTGATCACTTTATAGGTCCTGTGGACCTGAACGTTATTCCGCATTTTGGGGTGCCATAGGCGTCCATATCGGATTTATATTACTGAATGTGGTGATTACCAGATGCAGTAAAGCTTTTGTGGGGTGGCAATTATTCCCTCACAAAAGCATACAGAGAAGATGTTCATGTTTAAAACTTGCAGTTTGACCGAGTGGTAAAATGTCCGGTATTTAAAAATACCAGATGTATTTTCACTGCCGACAAACATGTAATCAGACCCAATGTGAATGAAGTCTGGTTCTTACACAGCTAGATATGTGAGGCACCTTGTGACAAAACAGTGACCACACTAGGGTGTGTCAGCAGGGTGAGGGGGTGGGAGAGTCTAATGGTCAGGGATTCCTATCAGAAATGGTGGGTAGCTTGGTGTGTGTGTGTGTGTGTGTGTGTGTGTCCGATGCAGCATGCTTCACAAATCCAATTCCTTAGCCATGCCTTGACCATGAGAATACCATGTATGAAGAGCCTGACTGGGGATGTCCGATTATTATGTCTCCAGGACAATGAGGTGCCTACTCTACTGGCATTTATCTCCCAATGTGTGCGATCCTCATTGGTTATCCCTCACTGGCAATGTCCGGTTAAAGCTGGTAATTATAATCATTGAAAAGAAACAGTGACTACAATAGGTTAAGCGATCATGCCCCTGCTTCCTCCAGTCATATTTTGTGTTGCCAAGGATGCTCAAACATTTGATGCAGTTACACTCTGACATCCACAGCTTCTTACTTGCACGCTCATGCATGATGTTCTGCCATAATAGCACGCTCATGCATGATGTTCTGCCATAATAACGGTATCCGCCGCTCCATAGCATCAAAGGCATGGCCAGCAGTTTCCAGGGTGTGCCAATGATATAGAAAGACACACGCGCATAGTTTCGCTGTGTCTTGGTATTGGCTGGTTGGCTTAATACATAAGAGTAATTGCTGTGGTGTAGTCGACATATTCTCATTAGTAGCTGAATTAAGTGTTCACACCCTTATTTTCCCCAAGGTTGCAAAATGGCACAGATATAAGAAAACCAAGTTAAACAAATTGTGTGTGGGTTTTCCGACTTTTGCATACATTTGGTACAGACTCACTGCATCTCCACCCGCATCAGTATTCTGATGTCAGAAGAGAAACAGGGAGCTTCATGGCATGTACTAAGAGCAGGTACTGTCCATAGCAATACACTGTAATGGCAAGGTGGATGGACATGTATGAGCACTTAGACTCTGCATTGATTGCTCTGTTTACTCCAAATGAAGACAGTGATTAGAATTCTGCAAGACAGTCCACCACTGCATAGCTGATACTGGTAACTCGCTGGTGGATTTCAAATAGGATGAAAATCAGCATAGAAATATAAAAGGAGGTTTTCTTCCTAACAGATCAAACAGCTGATTCATGGAATTTTCTGTGCAGTAAATAAGGACTTTGTGCAGCAAACCGCATGCAAAATCCCGGTTGTCGATCCATGGAATCGACTGCGCAGGACCTTTTCATACTTTGTGGGGACTTCACGCAGGCTCAGCATGTCTCGGCATGCAGTCGATCTCCCTGTGCGTGACACCTCGCAGAGCGTGGGTGTGGCCTGCGCAGAGTAGGAGCAGAACACGCAAAATGGGGAAAAACATGGGAAAATGTGGACGTTGCGAGGGACAGGCTGCACGCCCACAAATGCGCCGAACAAAGCATATTCATGGATCTGTCCGTGCAAGCTCTCATCGGTAAAAGGCCCACACAAAGCCCTCAATCTATTTGCCAACGAAGACACTTGCGCATAGGAATTACCTCTGCACAGTGAGATCACATATTGGATTTAGGGGTGCGTGCACGCCGACTGGGTTTGGAACTTACTTAGGGGCACGTGTACAATGTGTATTGGGGTGCATGAACGTTTTACGGGGGTATCCACACAGATTTTCTAGAGTTTTACCTGAGTCTTTCAAAGTTGTAGGCATGTTGTCGGGGTGCCGGTAATAGATACGGGGGACCCTGTGCAGTATCCCTGAGGTGAGACCTGGGTGCGGTGGACCCCACGCACCGTTTCAAGGGTGCATGCGATTGTGCCCAAGGAGCACACAAAGCTAGCTGTATCTTGGTCTTTTTGCTTTGCGTGGGGGCATGCCAGGGGCTTTCTGACCACAACCTGCATATATGGTCTCTTTGCGCGAACAAGTCTGTGAATATGTGGAGTGCACCGAAAAACTACTTTGTGCAGGCTCGCGCAGAAGCTTTCTCGGCGTTCAGCCTTTGCATGATCGCATGAATCGGGCCCTAAATGTGTATTATTAGATTTATCAGTCTGACCGATTTAGCACAAATCCAATACCTCACTTGCAAATACTTGCAGGAGAATTTTTTTTTTTTTTATCTTGCCATGGCCCATTTTTGTAAAATGAACATGGACACCATTTTCTCTCATACGTTTGCTGTCACTGAACCAGTGATTCACAGTGCTACAATCCTTAGTCATGTTGGGGCTTGTTGGTCTTCTTATCTTAATTCGTCCCTACTGAAGCCACTGCAGATGGGGTGAGCCAAGCAAATCAGTATATGATGAGCAGATGCCTGATAATCAGTGATAATGATAAACATTGTCATTAGTGACAGACGGAGACTATTTGAAGATTATTCTTTTTTCAGCAATGATAACACATATAAACACTTACCAGCTGAATCACATTTGTTAATTTGACAAGTTGAAAGACAAAGGGGATCATTATTTCGGCGAAGCAGAACGGTAAGAGAAGCGTAAACCACGGTTTCCACTACTTTTACCGACCCACTTCATTTTCATGCATTTATTAGTCAAAGTTGGGAAGTGGGGTGGACATAACGTGTTTGCCTCCAATTCCAACTCTGCCTTATAAAAGTTGGTGCATTAATGCCAGCATAGAATTTCCATGCTAGGAATAAGTCATTTGATTCCTATAGAATCTGCCTCTGGAATCCGCCTGGAATGGTAGCTGGTGATATCCGTAGGAAGCCAATGTAAGTAACACATGCAAAGAGTACTCCCCACTTTTCCACGTAGTGGAAATGATGAAAATAGCATGGAGTTGACCTATTGCACAGAAGTATGACCTATTGGCCCACAGATGTATCTTCCTGGAAGTGAAAACTGTAAGACTGCAAACAAATGTCTGAAGCAGCTGGATTAACCCAGTGAGCTATCACAAACTACATAACGTGTTTGCATGTTGCCATTACACCCACGTGTTTTGCATCAGAGCTTGTGATCACTGATGTTTAAGTATTATCAGTAACTATGGCAAGTAGTCATTATATCATGTTTATTATTAACCATTTTAATGCCAGACACCTCACCAAATGTACTTACTTTATCAACATCAGAAGTACAAAGGCAAACCGCTGACCCAGCTAGTATTGAAATATGTATCAAGCTGTTTCCTAAACATCTTTGAATCAAGTGCTCAAATAATTGAAATATCTTCATGGCTATGTCTTCATTCATTAGTGTCTTTCTGATGCTGCTTAAAAGAGGCATTCTCCAGGTTTGTTTTCCTGTGCAGAAACTGATAATCACTTGCAATAGTCCTCGTGTGCCACATTGGACTCTCCTGCTTAGAAAGGTCTATGTCTTCTTCCTGTCCCCGAAGTTCTAAAGTTCATAAGGGTCTCTTGGGAGTAGCCTGCAAGAGAAGCACGCCACCTTCTTTCTGCCAACCCAGCCAACTTCCGGTGAGCTAGAACAGCAACTGCTCTTTGATATTTGGTGTCCATTCTACTTCCTAACGTCGCAATTCATCACACGAGCCTAGTATTTCCTCGATTAGCATAGGCAGCCATGTGGCATAAGGACTACCAACTGTGCTGCACCGTACAATGCATCTAGTATTCACTGTAAAGATTCAATGTAACATGAGGTCCCCTGTCCGCACAGGCACCCATTTTAAGTTTTCTTTTTGCACAAGCTATCGATGTTTGGTTTATTTTTTCCAGCTGCAGGTTTGAAATCTGCAGTCAAGTGAAGTTGGCTGAAACGCAACCGTGATTGTCCTCCAAAAACGTTGCTTAATGAAACTAATGCAGTAGACTGACTTAATTTAAGAAAACAAAAAAACACAAAAAGAACAGCTGCAGAGTGTTTTCCTTCAACTGGAAGGTACCACTTTGTGAAAAGTTTAAGGTGGAGAGTGCTTAGATTAGGCAGGTCACAGTTGTTACCGTTCAGGGCACTGTCATTATTATTTATTTATTTTTGGTCCATTCCATTTTTTTTTTCTATCTTCCACGAAGCCTACTCAGGTCGTGTATGTTCATCCGGAATGGATTACGTCAACTATCATTGTAAGCCCTGCCCACTCCCTCAATTAAAAGGATAACAGTTGTTTTGTGAGTATTGCGTTTCCTGTTTAATATACCGCTCTTCTGTAGATATGGATTAATAAAACTTTTATAACACGCTTAACACAGGAGACCAGTCTTTAAGCACAGGAACAGGATTCGAACCGGTGTTGCTCTTCGTGTTGCCCCTGAGCTATCCTCCCGGCCCAGATGTAATTATAGCATTGCCTAATTCAGCTTACATATTTTATGTTTAATTGCCTTGACTTTAATTTTATGTAAACCACAGCTCTTCCAAAACGATTGCTCATGGTGTATGGAAAGTAACCTAGTTGAAATACTTTGCTGAATCATCTTAGATAACGATAAAGGCCTTTATACAACTTCCTGAAGGAAATGAAATCTGTGAAATGGCAGAATGCTTTGAGGGGAGGGAGTTCCACATCCCAGGAGCCTGAATCGTGAATTGTCTCTCCCCTCCAGCTTCCTATTTAAACCACTGGTATTTCTACAAGACAATGGGCCTCATTGCAAGTGTGGAGTTATTCCTGTTTTAAATCTGCCAGAATACTGGCAAACAGAATTACTGTTACCGCCACTTGTGTTGGTATGGCGGTGGGGATTTCGGCGGTATTACCATCATAGGTAATTCCACCTGTGGTAATTCTGCCGTTTTTTGGCAGTAAGGTGGCAGAATGACCTCCAGCACCTCATCTCCTGAGTTGTAGTACAGCAGTGCGGTAGTGCAGGGTACAGCAGTGCGGTAGTGCAGGGGTAACAGAGTTGCCTCTGCATTATCACTGTTTGTTCCTGCACCGCCGTACATGTATTTAGGCCCAATTTTACAATCTGGTAAGCTACCAGGCTCCTCTTGTTAAGCAATCCAGGCTATGCCTCTGGAAAAGCCCATTGGTGTCTTGTGCCTGTACAACATGTACTACAGAGAACACAGAATGGATTCGAAGGTCTCCATGACCCTCCAGCGAATCTGTTGTAAATGAGCAACGGGCAGTTTCCCCAATAGCCCAAACGTCCTCGACACCAGTGGCCACAGTAGAAAGACATCTTGGCAGGAATAATTTAGCCCGCAATTCAGCGACACCGTGCAGTGAACGGAAGACTGCAGCACAGGCCGCAGGACAGCGCCAAGAACTGGAACAATGACACGATCAGAAAAGACACCCCATCACAGCATTGTTGATCCGAATAATGGGATCAAGAGAGCGAATCCAATTAAATCCCATAGACCAAGCGATCATGACTGTTTCACTTCTGCAAATCCCCTGCTAATCCCAGGGATGCATGCGGCTGCCAATGATCCTCAGCTGTCACTCAAAGAACCATTTCCTTTGCTAGTCGCGAAAACTGATTTTAACATTGAAGGACAACTGCATACGCCCATTTTAAAAAGCTGTTATGGAAAACAATGTCGCCAACCTCACAGGGTCTTCTAACTTTTATTAATAGTGACATATGGTGCATTATTTCTCTTTTATCTCAGATGAATGTTCGATTAATTGTCGATCTGTGTACAAACTTATCTGGGCAATAGTCACTGGAGAAGAGAGATATTGCCCTTAGGCTCGGCCTCGATGAGAAGATAACTGGGGCAAAAATACCTAAAGGCAATATAGTGCAATACATACAACATGCATCCAGAAGTGAAAGCGTGATCCTATTCCCAGTTGGGATTCCCAGTTCTTATGCTACTGCCCTCTGCGTAGAAACAGGGACCTATAAAGGACAGGACGAGCAGCTAAATGTCCCTGCCTGACAGGTAACTACCCCCTAGCGAGCGCTGTTGTGCCACCTATGTAATAGTGGATGGAAGAAGCCGATAGTAGGGGGTATTTCTTACTGATGGGAACAAGCACTCTTCTATCATTTTTCTTGCCAGTAGGTCACTTCTTGTGCCTCTAACTCTCAACACTTACTTATAAAATATTAGAAAAGCCCAGCATACTATCTTCGGCAAAGTGATTTTTATTGGCCCATGGTCTAGGTTCCTGAATAATCCTATTAGATAAAAATAGTATGAAGACCTAATTGATCCAATTTTGTAGAACGTTATTTCGATAGTCCACAAAGAAGTGCAAACTGTATTTGTAGACAGATTGTTAAGTGCTTTCGGTATAGTTCTATTGTCGACCGGTTTCAGTGGTTGTATATTGCTCATTCCCTCTTTCTTCAGGACAGTCTTCGAATGTTAAAATGTGGTATTCTCAGTTACTCAGTACTAAGGCTTCTAACCACACAACTGTTGTGTTCCATCAATGTTTTATTCTGGGATCATGACTCTGTGAAGACATAATAACATTGTCACAGTATTATTGCACACATTGTGGAAACATATTCCTAAGACACATTGTTGTCACTTTACCAACCCCTGTGGGTAGGTATTACCCTGAATAGCTAGCTCCATTACATAGACAGACGTTGGTGCATCCCCCCTGTGTACAGCTAGGGTTAGCAGGATGTGATTCTAGAAGTTATACTCTATACTTCATTGCAAACCAACCTTATTTCATTTTGTCTCGAGGTGATCCATTGTACTCCAGACCATCACTTTCTGTTGTGGTCCGAACTGGACTGATCAGATCCCGTTTTCTGTCTCAGGAAAAGCCTGGAGCTCTTCAGTGTCCTGAAATTCAAAGGGAGCTTAATGTCAACATAAAGGGTTTGTGCAGCATCGTCATGTGCCACATTATCCCACAGAGTACAACACTAGTCCCTTACTCATAGGATATTTAAGGTCCTGTTGTATGTCTGTCTAGTGGATTTAGGATGTGAGGCAACTTCTTTGATTGGCATGCTCGTCAGAGTCTCATATACAAAACAATCCAGTGTGCTTGTGTATGGACATCACACATTTCGCAGCTATCGCTATAAAAAGAAAATAACGCCAACACAGAGAGGCGGGGCAGAGGGTCCTCAACAATTTATTGTTTGCTCAGGGGGGCCTTGGCATAAAACGTTTGAAGACCACTGGTCTAGTGTCTACTCCGTGTCTGGGCGCACGCTACATAGCTGTTCTATTGCATCGCTTTGCACATTTGTATTCCAACAATTTACAAGAAGCTGTTGAGCATATTCCTCTGAGGAAGTGAAACAAAGCATCAGTAAAGGTCTTGCAAGAGCACAAGTATGCATACAATTGTGCCAGTTTTGTTTGCTGTGTACGCAGAGTATAGTTCCGTTGTTTTATTGCACTGAATACCACCATTTTGCCTATTTCTATGCATGTACGATATTGTCCAAAAAAGACAAGAAGCGGGGATCGCAAGACTGGTTTCATATTTCCAAAATGAAGTAAAGGGAACCACTCATATTGCTTTGTCATAGAAAAAAACAAATGAATACTGACATGTGCCTATAGGGTCTAACCATGTAGCACAGACATGAGTAGCAAGTCATCTGCCAGTCAATACATAGCTCTATCCGACCCCTTTCCTCAGCACATTTCACATGGCAGAACCACCGGATCCTGTACATTCATCTATCCTGGAGAGATGATGAACCAAACTACTCATTGTAAAACAGAGGGGAACACAAGATAGAAAGGGGTCCTTTACTCTTCCCTAGGCACCCCTACTGTCAAGAGCAGTTCTGCAACCACTAGACTATACAAGCTTCTGCACCTCCAAATGGAAAACATAAATCTGCCCATAATAGGGAAATAAAGCCTGCAGAATGTTAGCACTAATTTGAGCCTTTGGCGAGAGACACGTGTATGTTTTCAATGTTGGAAGGGATATGTGCAACTTGCAAGCAACGGTATGTCTTTAATTCAGGAGGCCCCCTGGAGTTTCCCAAGATAGTTAGGTCATATGATATCTTCACCTTCATGATGTTTTGTGTAAGCATCACTCCTGCTAACTAACCACATGCTACATGAGACCAGTATTTTTTTTATAGGTCCGGGTTTGCAGTATTTCATCATTTTAACAGTAATGAGAGTGGAAATGTGTGCTTTTCAGCCCAACACATTTAGGTATAAAAGGCCTGTTTCTTATGCCAATATACGGACATGTATTTACCTTACCAGCAGTGTGTTGTATAACAGACTGATTCATCAAGGCCAGCATTCATCATAAACTTTTGGGGTTGTGCACTGGCACCTTTGGGCGTATCTAATGCACAGAATGGAATTACCATAATACACGATTTTGGACCCAAATAACCGGACAGACTCAAAGAATATGGCAAAGTACTACTTTATAGTCAGCTCAAATAAAGTAGGGAAATCGGGTGACCATATGTATTGCAGCTCACTCATATTTCCAATACACAAAGACTTTATTTATTTAATCTTTTTATTTTTTACAACTCGCCTAATACTGTACCTGAGTTTGGTTTCTAAGCGTAGATCTGGGATTCAAACATATGTTGCTCTGCATGGTCTTGCTTCTAAAACCAGCACGTTGCCCCTGTGCTATTCTCCATTCACAAATATCACAATTTACGTGGGAAATAATACAACCTATCGAGGGGAGGGATTGGTTAAGGAAACACATATACCTATAGTATGTATAAGTGTCAATAACATCATTGGCTGGCTCTTATCTGTTAGGCAATCCTGGAACTACCTCTAAATACATATAATACAGATTATAGAGAAATAATAACAGCAGATTGGTCTTTGCAACATTGTGTAGCATAGTGATACATAGCCCTTCGTCATTGATTGGCATACTCTCCTAACCTTGGACATTGGACTCGTTAGCAGCACCTAATCAAAATGAAACCTAGGTGTGGGGACCAACGTCAGAACACTGCACACTTTGGTAAATTAGCCTACTATCTCTCATCAGTTAGACCATGAGCCAAGGTTTATTTTATTTATTTATTTATTTATCTATGTATTTATTTATTTATTTGATTTAGCTGAAATAAATCAAGCTTTCAAAAATTATAATAAAAGTTACATACATCACATTTTGCAGTAGGTAAAAACAAATTAAGTACACATCGTAGTACATTAACTGCTGTAAACAAAGGATAGAAATACACATTATACATGCAATGTGGTGGGGAAACATTAAAATAAAATGGCCAATATCTACCGATACACATCCATAAGCCATAATGTATAAAAAGTATAAAATATAAGAAATTGGAGAAAAGAATGATCAATCATTATGGATAACCAATACAATGAAATTGAAAGTCAACAGGTTAGGTGAGTGCAAATGAGATAGTCACAATTACAGACAGGTTATATCACTTCATGTAACTTCTAATTGCAGACTTGTCAGAAAATTAATAGTGGCAATTTGGATAGGCATATGGCATGATGAAAGAATCAAAGACCAACATTGATCACTTGGTAGCCCTCCCAAATATTTACAAAGCCGGGCAAAGTGTATCTGTCTAGGGCCTCGCAATGTCATACATTCTGTAATTAAGTGTGCCAACGTTTCCCGTGTGTCCTCCTGCATGCAATAGCGACAGAAGTTAAGATGCGGCAATAGCAACTTTTGCCTAGCTTTAGTGTGCCATAAATTAAAGCGTAAGCATAGTATCCCCAAGCGATAATGGACCGATGGTGCTCACACCAAGTATTTTGGCAGCGTGCGCATTTTCTTAGGGGGGAATCTACTAGCATCACCATCTCGGCATTGCAGACATAACTCACTTGTATTGATCCAATCTAGCTCATAGATCTTGGTCTTGGCTTTCTCAGGGTTGTTTAGTAGGAGGTCAATAGAAATCTCTGCATCCACCAAGATTTGATAAACATTTCCTGACCATAGAGTCGCAAATGCATGGTTGTCTGAAAATACATAAGTAGACAAAGTTTTCAGAATGACATTCTGACCGGTGGAGAGGTGACACTTTCTAAATAGTGCTCATAGGCCCCAGTGATAGAGCGCTTGGAGGGAAACCAACCCCAGCTCATATCTAACCCAGGCATTTGGAATACATTGTGGTAGATATAGTATTTGTTTCCAATATTTGGATTCCCATTCGTCAAACTTGAAGCAGGTGTTAGTTGCTAAAGTTTCGAGACCATGCAAAAGGCATGGCACGATCTTCATGGTCCAAAAAAGCCATATTGGCTTAACGGAAAATGTGCCGTATTTATGCATCTGGATTTTTTGCCTGGGAACTTGCTGTTGCTAGCTCCATCTGACCGAGTGCAGACCCACGGCCTTCAAAGGAAATACCCAAATAGAGGTACTGTGGCACTGCAGTCAAGGGAATCTTATTAATAGACCATGTGTATGATGCATACCCTGATCTTTTTGGTCAATATGTCACAATCTGAGTTTTCCCTGTATTTATGCTGAGTACATTTTGCTGTATGTAGATCTATAGGGCCGTTAGGAGGTTTAGTAGGCCCACTTGTGTTTTTGATAAGAGGACTAATTCATCCGCATACATTAATGTTTGGATTGCTTGATTATTGAGTTTTGGCGATTCTGATATCACCTTGAGCCAAGGCTTCTCCTTTGTAGCTGACCTTGCTGGCTGTTCTCTTTTCTGGGACTTTCAAGGGAGTGTAGGTACATCACTATCTTCAATTTAAGCTTAATGAATAGGCCTTGTTTTCGAGTCTTGCAACACATGTCCGTAGACAACCAATTTGGCAATTTTGACCTTTTATTTACTGCTACTTGATTCAATTATACTGGGTGTTATTACTCCTCTTGGCTTCTGCAGACTTGGATGTTCCATCTTACATGCACTCAATGCATCCTTAATTGTTCAATACTTGGCACTTGCAAATGCTTTCGCTTCTGCTTAATCTAAGAGAAATATGTCCTTCATTCATAGCTCATCCAGGTTGACTCCCTTGTACCTTCCAATCATTTCTTGATGAGTCATCCCCAGTATCAGCCAAACATATATTCTTTGTTCCTTGCACAAAAACTGTTTCCTCAGCGTCTTTCAGCCTTGCAGCCTTGGATTTTCTCTGAGGTAGTTTTGCACAATCCAACGTCCAGCTTTTCATCATGACCACTTTTCTCGCTTTATAGTTTCTATTGCGGCAAACTTCTATATATCTCATCTACCTTGCATTTCTGTGAATATACATTTACTACTCGCCTGGTTAATTATCTTCTTAAGGTATATGGTTTCTTTGTCTCGGCATACATGTTTATCTTGTTACTTCAGTTACAATACCATTCTTTAAGTATTCACATATCGTTGCAGTACGTTTTAGTATCTTCTCTTCATGAACTCACTTTGCTCTGGTCTGTTTCATTTACAGCTCTTCTATGTCCAATGGTGTAGGTTAACATCCTTCCACCAAATCGGTGCAAGGGTATATTCGATAAGTTTGTCTGAGTGCATCACATCCTTCATATCTTGGATGCAGTATTGGGATAATACTTGGTGTCATGCATGGAGTCTTCCTGCTATTCTTCCAGTATGATGGAGCTGAGGGGGCGGGCACTACAGGTGACGTTGTCTGATTCTCTAAAGAGTCATTTATTTCCAGCTGTATGTTTGCTGCTGAGTTCATTACTTTAGAAATGATTTTCCAAGCTCATTTTACATTATTTTACACTACTGTTCCAAACTCTCTGGGATAGAGTATCTGGAAATCAGGTCGCTGGCAACTGCTGCCCTGGCAACTTTGCATGGGGATATCCAAATGTCTTTTGTTATTGGGATGATTGTGGACTTGTCATTTCCATTCAGCAATGCATGGCATGAGCAAGGCAATGAGAGGGCTGGGATGGAGATTTGGTTGCCATCAGCAGTGGAATGTAATTGCAAAAGGGGAGCTGATGTCAATGAAAGAAATTGGAGAACCCTAGGGGGCACCGGCTAAAATGGCTGTGTGATTTTCGTCTCTTCACTTCCCTGCAAAGTTTCACACATTACATGGCACTCTCATTAAATGTATACATCAGAATGTGTGGAGCAGCCGGCAGAAACCCTGTGGTTGTGAATGCAGTGGCAGTGATGCAGGGATAGGCAGACCAAGTCGAGGAATGGGGTGAAGAAAGTGCCGCTCGAGCGGACGTCACTCCCAGCCCAAAGATTGAAAGGAAGAGGTCGTAGACCATAGTGAGATGTCTGGTCAGGCGTAAAGACATGGATCAGGCTGATGACCCTTGGTGCACTGGGCAAGTACCCAGGTGCAGTGTGGGGTGGGTTGGCTCCACCCCTCCAGTCCTCTCACCCATGGAGGAAAGCTTGAGCAATCAGCACTGGAGAGACTAACGCTGGGTCAGCAGCAAGGGCTAGACGAGACCTGGGACAATCGCTGAACAACTGAGTGAGTAGAGGAAGAGAGCAGAGGCTGGTGCTTAAAGGTCCCATGTGGTGCTGTCTGTGCCAGTTACAGGAAAAGGTTCTGGAGGTGGATTGGGGTGTTGTACTTCGAGCTGAGGGTCAAGGTTGTTGTGGACATGAAGACTTCTGCACGCTTTGGGCTACAGAGTGGACCGTAGATTGCTGTCCCCTCTCTGCCCTTCTTTTCGCCCAGTCCATTGAGCTGCTGGCGTAAATTATTAGGAAATGGAAGCAGATTCATTGGATAAAGTTTGGGGAAAAGGAGCATAAACTGGGAATTCATGCAAATTATATCTTGCTGTATTTATGCAACCCTTTGGTGTCAATCCCAGCAACAATGCTCACCATTAAGTAATAGGGCAGTATAAGGGACTAGCAGGATGCAAGGTTAATGTGAGAAATCTGATCCTTTTCCCTTTTACTAGGCATCCTGGTGTTGACTCTCTCCTGTCCAGAATGTTTACATCCCCTAATAATGACTCCATTACCTAAGTGGTTATATTTGTTTCAGATTTTGTCTCACACCAACTGCTGGAAGAAGCTAGAGGAAAGTTCCTCTGATTCTTATGGCAGGGAAAAACAGAGGATACTGTATGATTCAATTATCTTAACAAAGAAAAGGGGGGAGTTTGGATCCCTGATTCAGGGTGTTATTATAGATCCTCTCAAATGAGGGCCCTTGTGCCACATCTGCGAGTGGTCACGGAGAAGCAGTGGGTGGAGATGGAGAATTACTGGATGAGGCCAGCGACTGTTGGTGAACGGTTATGGGTCCCTAGAGAGAAGATACCCAGGAGGTTTAGAGAACACAATATGCTGGGTTCATTATGGGAAGTTTGGAGGAAGAAGAGAGATATAAGAGGGGTTTCTACATGGCCCTACTTGTTGAGTCACCTTTGGGCTCTTCTCATAAGGAGTGATATCCGGACTCCGTTTTCAAGACTGGTTTGAGGCTGGGTTAGAGAGGGTAGGGAAACTTTGGGTTGGAGGGAAGTTCATACCTATCAAAGAACTGAAGAGTGCCTGGATGTTAGAACCCTGTCAATTTTGAGCTATCTACAATTGATGTGTAATACATGGAAACCAGAGCGTCAACGGGGGCTGACCCCTACTGAGCACATCCTGAACACTTCACTTACTTCTAGAGGGCTGATATCCAACCTCTATTGCATGTTGATATTGGCTGGAGGAAAAGGAATGGAGGGTTTGAGAAAAAGATGGAACAGAGACCTTGGGAGGGAGCTGTACCATGAGACGTGGCCTAGATCATGCAGAGGTGCACACAAGACGTTGATAGCATGCCAGTATACACTCCACAGTATTAAGCTGTTGCACAGATGGCAGTATGACCCGGTGTGGCCATTCCAATGTTTCCTAGAGTTAGCCCCCTATGTTGGAGGGGTGTTGGGAGAAGGGCACATACTGGCATATGTGGTGGACCTTTGCCAGAGTCCACTGATATTGGAAGGAAGTATCTGGACCCCTGCTTGAATTGTACAGGCTTGAAGAAGGAGAAGATGGATAGAGGGACCTCTAGCATATGGTTAATCTTTCCCTGTTGGTGGAATGAACCTGTTTTTACTATTAAGTGGAAGGGGAAGGTTTTTCTAAACGAAAAGGAATGGTCACTCAAGGCAAGGAATCTCTGTGAAATGGAAGAAAAAGGACGGCTGCATGACATCATTCCCTCCAGAGCAATGGAATGGGCCCTATTCATTCTGAGGTATGGCGGTTTTGGTGGCTGGGCAATGATGTTCTGAGAGGGTCAGTACCCGACAGTGAGGGTGCAAGGAAGCTCCTTCAGTGGGGCTTTGAATGTGTCCTGAGCTGAGGCCTTTGGGGAATCATTTTTTGCCCACATGCCAAAAACTGTTATGGTGGAGTATTGTGTTGACTTTTCAACTGTGAATGTACTCGGGGTTTGTGGGAGTGCTCCGCATGGGCAGTGTGTTGAGAAGTGGGGTTTGAGAGGGGTTTAATACGAGGATGAATGCTTTTATATGGAACTCATCTTTTTGTCTTATTAAATCTCAATAAAGCGAAGTTTTATTTTTTTTAACAAGAGCAATTGGGCATAGTGTGGAGGGAACAAGAGCAGATCTATGGGGGAACGCACAATTACTCAGCGGGACGTTGAGCTGAAGGAGTCGAAAGCTGCACAATGGCATAAGTCAGCAAGCTAGAAGGCGAGCCAAAGACGTTTCAAGAAAAGAATGATTTACCAATCTATGTTGAAGGCAGAAGCGATATCAGGATGGATTCATATGTGGATAATATGTGTGTCATCATCATCATTATCACAGTCATCATCATCATCTTTATTATCAGGCCTTATGAGCCAAATAAACAAACAATACAAAGATTACTAAAATACAACAATTATTTATTTCAGGTAAGAAGGCGTCATACACCCCAATTTTACTCAATCCAAAGAGCAGGTAATTTAGGGCATCCTGAACCTCCTTCACACCAGTCTCTCACAGGACTGGGATGAGCCACGGTGCCTCAGACATAGGTTGCAAGATTAAAACAACATGAAGTGCATGGAAGACTCAGTTTCCACAGATCCACACTCACACATATACTCTGGCAATTCACAGTCTCTCCCAGCTCCCAACTTGGATTCTAACATCAAATGCTCCATATGGGTATGGGTAAACCTTGGGGACCTACACTTAAAATGACAAACCAAGCAAAAGTACAGTTGCATCCCTATATATATATAGATGCACTATACCCCATATGGTTGACACTGGTTGGTAACTTCCAGGCTTCCATAAGAAATACCTGGTACCGTCTTACCCCTTAAATTAACACTGGGATGGAAATACAAAGGGAGAGGTGATGTCAAAGAAAGAAATAGAGCATAGTGTGGAGGGTACATGGATAGATTCTTGTATGCACGCACTGTTCGTGAGGGAGATTTGGAGCTGAATGACTTGAAAGTCAGAAGATAAATTGCCATCTGCCAAGGGTGTCAAGCCCTGGTATTTCTTATTTCTAGTGAATAATAAAATGATACAGGTAATTCCATATCTGAAAGGGTGATCTGCTGAACAGATTCCCCTTTCATAAGCTCCATGCCAAAAGCATAGTATGTATCTGTGTCCTGCTGTACCAGTATCCTGATAGGTAGGAGGGATCTGGTCAATGGAAGGAGATTTCAATCATTTTGATTCTCTTTGTCTCTCTCTCTCTCTCTCTCTCTCTCTCTGTCTCTCTCTCTGTCTCTCTCTCTCCCTCTTTCTCTCTCTCCCTTTCCTGTCCCCTACACTTCCTCTGTAGCAAAGCAATGGCGGTATGTCAGCAGTAGGGAAAATTCCACTCTTTTCAAGAGCAGGGATTAGACCACTTAGGCAGGCTAGTTGTAGACCAATCACCTGGTTATGTTTGCCCTTAAAAGAAGGGGTCTCCCATGCCTACTTCTGATTCTCTCAGATCGTTCTGGATCCTTTAAGGCCACAGATTTTCTCTGATGAACATCAAAGGACTTCCTTAGGGAAAGCAGTGTTTTCCCAAGCCCTCAGCCTGAGGTGAAGAAGGGATCATTCAAGACAGAAGGAAGATCTGTCCTCTACCCACTCCAAGGGTACATCCGGAGTGACCTCTGTTGTTGAGCAGAACCTGACCCTCTGCACTGGATTCTCCTGAGCTGGGAGAGCCAAACCTGAATGGAACCATCCAGTCCTCAAGTCCCCCATAGTCAGACTCACAGCAACCGGAGGGCCAGACCAGACAAAGATCCATGTTCGACCAGACCAAACTGGTTGGTCCATGTTAAACGCATCTGCAAAAATAGCAAAGTTGCCAGTACTGGTTTTTGCGCTCCTCCACCACTTTGAACTTTCTTGTATTATACACCAGCTCGAAACTGCCTCACATCCTAGCATAAGCTCATCCCCTGTTAGGCCCGAAGTGAGTGCTCAATGCTGGGAACTGAACTGAATCACTGGCAAATCACGCACCAACTTTGGACGGGGTTACAACCACAGCTCAACCCAGCTAGTCCTTGAACTGCTGCCTCATCAACCTGCACATCGATGCACCTAAGATCACCACTTTGACGACCGTTGACAGCTGACTCAAAAAGCTGGAGAGTCACTCATCAACCCCTCCTGGCAGCTAAATTCCGACTCGGCCTGGCCAACTGCAAATATATCCTGGGACCTCCCTGACATGCACCCTTTAGAGCTGCCCTTTGACAGCACAGAGTCACTACCTTCATCCCTACTCGATGCCCGCTTGTGGTTTAGGCCCACATGTTCCAACATACCCCAACCAATTTGATCCACTATCATGTACATTCGAAACCAAATCTGACTCCTGTCAAACCCATCAAGACTGAATCCAGGTGCTGTGGCTCTGAACTGCCCCCTTGGTCCACTTGGACCCTAGAGACTGGTTATGTCATGATCGCTTCTGTTTTCATCCAAGATATGTACTTTTTGTGACTAGTGAATTACTTACTACCCCTGCAACTATGCTCAGATTGCTACTTTCTCCAGACTGCTGCACCTTCTCTGTTCTTCCTTTGTGGTGTTTTTTTTTGTACAATGTTTTCTATTTCTCTATTTGCAAATATTCGGTTTGATTAATGCATATAAATATATATATATATATATATATATATATATATATATATATATATATATATATATATATATATAAGAATTGGCTTTATTTTGGACTGTTATACTGTGATGTTTGGGTCACTACTGGTTCACCTTGAAACCCCTCTAAAGGTCATAGCCTTCCCTTGCCCGTGATACATCACTTAACTGTCCCTGTTTTTCCTTTATAATTGTGTTGTGTTTTGGTTTGTAGACGTGTGAGCGTTGAATGGGCCATTTTACCTCTACTCATCCTTGTACTCCTACAGAGCAGAATCCAATTTGTCACACAGTCAGAAAGGTAGTAGAGCCAGAGAAGTGCCCGACAAGTATGATGCACAAATCTGTGTTGAATGCAGAAACAATGGGGGTCATTCAGAGATTGGAGGTAGTCATGGCACTATTTTGTGGTGCAATGTGGACTTACCGGTCTAGTCCGACCCTGGCCGGACCGGTAAGTTCCCATTGCACCAACCATTCCCCATTCCCATTTGAGCCCCCATAGGGCTCAATGGGAATGTGGAGGACGCAAATAATGGGCTCGCGAATGGCAAGCACCTTATTTGTACCCTAGTCCCTTAGCGGGACCCATAAGGGACGTGTGGTCCACACGAGTCCCGCTAAGGGACCTCGGAATTGGGTGGTAGGGGATTACCGGCACCGGTCCCCTTACCGGTGCCCGGTATCCCCTACCGCCCACCTCGGAATGACCCCCAATGTCAGAATTGACGAATATCTGGATATGATGGTTGTCATCATCATCATCATCATCTTTATTATCAAGCATTTTGAGAAAATAATACACACACAAAAAAACAACATTATTAAATTACAACAAATGGAATCCTCAGCCCTGAGTGGTTTTAGTCTAATCCTGTTCAAAAACAGCATCAGGAATTGAATTAAAAGTGTCCTGTAGCAATGACATGATAATGCATAGGGATTCACCTGCCAGCGCAAATCTGATTTGTCCAAAACCCTAGGGTTCTGAATCAGTTTGAATGATTTAAAACATTTGGAGCTGGAACACAACATGATTCAAAAGAATCATACTGTGATTCGTGCAAAGTTAACTGATAAGAGTTCCTCTTCCAGTGATCCTCCTTGAACGTATTAGAACTTTTTCTGTTTTGTCTTAATTTCCTTTGGATTTCTTTTGCTAATTCTATTGTTTTTTTTTGTATTCCTTGTGGACACTATTCTGTGCATAGGCTTTTGCTCAAGTTGAATCTTTTTAAATCCTATTTCAGTCTGATTCACCCCAGTTGCTGTCTGTAGTTCGAACTGATTTAAATTCATTTGAGCCACACACAAGCTACTACATACACCTTATGTATATCAATAACTATGTAATACCTATCCCTGGTGCATCGAGTGGGGAACCTCTATTTCAATGGCATCAAGAGTATTACCATTGGCTTTTTGGGAGGAAGAAGCATCTACTCCAACCATTATGAGAACGTACTTTTCCATATCTGGGCCTTTGTTATAGGAAATTGATAAATGATGGTGGAGCTTCTAGGCATACAAGTGATAAAGAAGATATTTTAATCTAATTGGAAGAGATGTTGGGGGCGCTTGTTCAACCATCTCTTTAGGCATCTGAGTCACAATGTGTGCTGACTGATGCATATCCCAACATGCTTCAAGGAACCCAGAGTTCTTTTGAAGTAAGGAAAGAGATGCCAAGATGCTAAAGTAATTATTTGAAGCTGTGCTGTCCACATCCACCAACCTTGTATATCTGGAATCACCTGTTACAATTTACAAATAAACCTGCTGCTATGGGGTTCAATCTGGTTAAACTCAAAGCCCTCTCTTGTTATTAACACCTGTGTATATGCATTTCTCAATAGTGCATATCCCATCATTTGCAAAATCTGGAATTATCAAATGGAGCGTGCACTATGCTTTGTAAGACGTGGTATACAACAAAGTATAAGACAACGATCCTGGAACATTTCTTTCTACACTGGACACACCAGCAATTCAGATTATAGGCTGAGATCATCAAAGTGAAAGCCTGCACAGCTTGGTTCTACAATAGGCCACAAGCTATATCTCAGAAAGGTCCCAACAAATAGCTCTCTTCCCTAGTAGCTTGCAACCTTTGGCTCGCCAGATCCTTAGATCTACATTTCCCAACAGCCTTAGCCAGCATCATCAATCCTGAGGAATCATAGCAATCATAGTCCCAAACATCTGGAGCTCAGCATTTTGTAGAGCCGTGTCCTGTTCACATGTTTTTTAAACAAGCACCCAACCCATGCAAAGCCACAACACCCTCATGTTGATTTCTTTAAGAGTCCTTCAGATTATGTGGATGGGGCTATGTACCTGTGCCAAACTATGTGCACCGTCAATGCTTTCCTTATTGGCAAGTGTCCAGAACAATGTGTACTAAGGAAAAAGTAAGGTCGGTCCTGAATACTAATTCCCTCTTGGTTTTGAGTGGCCCTTTGTCATGTTGGGCCATGGATCGTTTTTTGTATATGACTGGAGGATAAGGATCATCCACAGAATGAATTGCCTTTCATCTCAAGCTGCCCACAGTCAAACGCACCAAAGCAGGTGGGGCAGCTTCCCTTTTATTGCAGCCAGACATTGGCACTTGCTGCCAACTTCTAACAGAGTAGAACCCTCTCACTATACGTTCTGGAAAGCTCTCAAGACTTGGTTGTTCACCTAAAACCATGTATACACCTTCCCCTATCGCCCCCTCTCCTCCTCTCCTGTGTCCATGTAACTATGCATAACCCACATCTGAAGTTTTGGAAGCATTCTACTGAACTCTGTAACAGTGTGTTGATGGCCACAGGCTGTGGTGCGCTTTATAAATGAATAAAACAAAAATAAATGTTATTGACCTCGGAAGGAAGAATGAACAGCATCTAATAGATTTACAGTAATACTTCGTCAGGTGTCTGCAGACAGCTGCTCTCCAGATGTTTTCACCTACAGACCCCATGATCCCTCATCATTGACCATGGTTGCTTAGGCTGATGGTAGTTGTAGTCCAAAATAGATGGAGTGCCAACGTTTGGAGAACCCGGCTGCTTTGGGTGATCTCACAGCCGCTGTGCTGTCCTCCGTATTTAGTAAATTCCAACATATAATTGGTGGCATTTCATGGAACCAAATACAGACTGCATTGAATAATGAGAATAACAACACATCTTGATCATTTTTCCATAGTAAATACCTTCTGCTTCAAAACTCTGGAAAACATTAGTTTATTAGAAATCCTTCCTGCAGTACTTACCTTTTCAAAGTTTGAGGTGCGAATGAGTCATCCGTACCAAAATAAAAAATAAAAAATAAAAAAAGGGATGGGTGATTACACTTAGAGCGCTGCAACGAGCACTTAGCAAACTGAGCTACTTTGCCAGTTCCAGAGAGCCAGAGCGGCTTCAGATGTGTCTGTTTTATTAGCCTGACATGATTCCTGTGTTCTGCACGTCGCATTCCGGTATTAGAAATAAGATGCAGTAGAACCTCTTGTGTCTGTTATGGCAACAACATTAAAAGGTACTCCCATGCAAGCCGCCTCAATAACTGAAACCTGAACGGTTCCTTTGTGCAAAATTTAATTACAGACACACACGTTAATTTCCGAAAATATCGTGGCGCTTCCTGTGAGAAGCCGGGATCAATAGCAGCAGGGAAAAGGCAAATAAAGGTTTGTGTACATTGTAACAATTCCAGAGACGCACATCAAACCCATGGTGGCACGTATTTATTTATTTATTTTTTGAGTTTTTATAATTAACCAATTACACACAAAAAACAAGTATTTTCAGGTTATTCAACTTCAGAAATCCAGTCAGTTGAATTGAAGGTGGGAGAATACTTCTGACAATACCCAGACGAAACATCCTTTTTCAAATGCAATGTGTGTTAGTGACTCTCTACAGTTAGAGAAATGCAAGGTTTACTTGTTCCCCTATAACAGGAGACTAAAACCTGTGTCTCTCCTGATGTTTTAGAGTATGACTGCCGTGATCCCTCACTATTGACAATTTAGTGGGGGTGTATGGGTCCTACAGTAGGATGGGGCCTGTGGTCATTTACACTGCACTGATATCCAATCCCTTCGAGGCAGTGGTCGAAGTGTATGAAAAGAAGTAGTGGAACTATGTTCCCTTCTGGTCTGTCCCGCTCTCCACAAACCCCATCCCTGTGCCCCCACACACAGTCCAAACACCAAAACAAGCACACCTGCGATTTATGTGAATGTGCAGTGTAGTGCACTGAAGTGCAAGATTCAACTTCTTCCTACACTTTTATTTTAAAACTAAACCATTCCAGAACGATTTATTTTGAAAATAAACGTATAGGAACTGTGAAACTTAAAAATAAAAAGTATGGGAGCACCGCTCCCGACCGCTCCCTCCCACTTCAACCTCTGCTTCGAGGAGTTTTTTTACTGCACTCTTGCCCAGAGGCAAGCTTTGACCCGTCATAACCTGGCGCTAAATCGCCAACCATATAGGAATTGGTTGCTGACAGACTGGGGTTGGTTTCAGGGGCAGCAAATGGGTGGCAACACCAGCAACACACCCATTCCATCCAGCGCGGCAGCAGCATTGTGAGCACAGGGCACACTGGCCTCACACTGCTCACACTGCGCAACCTTTAATGTGCAGCAAGCCAACTACTGGGGAGAAAACTAAATAGCCAATAATGAACATCACTATTTTGTTGGACTAAAAACAGGTCATGTTTAATTCCAAAGTCAGTTTGCAGGTGATTCCAGCCAGGGTCGGGCTGTGGCATGAAATTGTCTCGAGCACCAATGAAAAGCGGCCCACAGTTACGGATGGCAATTAATTCCTTTTGTGACAGACTGCTTGAGTAGCACCCAAGGGGGGCAGCGTGGGTCTTTGATAAACTGTGATGGAAATTGTTCATTTTAAAGAATAGTTATTCAGTAACACTGGTCAAAACTACTAGCCGCATGGTGAAGTAACTTATCAAACTGGCCCACAAGGTGCAAACACGTGGCCCAATTTGGCTGGCAGGATATGCATCGTATGTGGGTGGGCAGAAGGAGGGCCTGGGGACCAAGAGCAGGGTGCTATTAGAAACTCCCTACATGTGCAGTCCTCTAATACAGGGAGTTGTGTTCTGAAGCACCCTGACTTGTTAAGCTAGCAAGCACTATTTTAGCAGCCCCATGAGAGAGGGATACACTACTGCAGCTTTGGACAGAGGTTACCTCGAAAGAAGTCTGTCTGGGGTAATTTTAAAAGCTAGGATCAGTACCACCAGACCATTAGAATATGCCTGCCAATCCCATTAACATAGGGTGACCAG
Organism: Ambystoma mexicanum; assembly: GCF_040938575.1. Lineage (NCBI taxonomy): Eukaryota > Metazoa > Chordata > Amphibia > Caudata > Ambystomatidae > Ambystoma > Ambystoma mexicanum. The sequence goes on from NC_090922.1 coordinate 1,376,394,362, forward strand.
ATTTTCTAACCAAAAAAAAAAACAAAACGGGAAAGGTCATGGAAATAGAAGTAGGACTAAAGAAAATATACATACAACTGTAGTCCTACTTCTGTTTTGTTGGCTAGTTGCGGGGGGCATGGAGGGGGGTGTGCTAACAGGCACACTCCTCTCATTGGACGAGAGCGGCGGGAAGGGGAAGGAAATGGGGGCGTGAAAAGCATTTCACGCGCCCATTCGCACAGAAAAAGTTACGCCGGGACCCGATTTTGGGATTTCAAAATCGGGTCCCAGCAAAAAAACAGCAAAAAATGGTCTGTAGGCAAAACCCCGGACAGGGTTATAAACTAAAAAAACTCCCAGGACCCTGGGACATCAGGTGATTTCCCCGGAAAACCCGGAAGTCTAGTCACCCTACATTAACAATCAATGCCTGTGAATAATCTTTCTTCATAACCTAATAATCCTTAATTCACTTAGGCACTCACTCCGAATCTCCACTGCACTATTTTAAGGTTGTAGCACTTTGAACCCCCTGGGGCTAAGATTGATACTGCATGCTTTTCTCCGGTTTCTACCTCTCCTTCTGACCTCTACTTACCACATATCCTCATCCTTTAAATTCCTTGCAAGTAAGGAACGTGTTATCAAGCTTCCAGTATATGTTTCCAAGCGCTCAACAAATAGATGTTATATGTTTTACTACTTTTTAATCCCAGTATATGATATGATGGGTTATTTATAATGTGCTTAATACCCAGAGGTGTCTAAGCGCGGACCCAGGGATTGAACCTTTGTTGCTCTGTGTCATCTTGCTTCCATGGTGAGCACGTTGCCCCTGAGCTATCCTCCCGAGACAAATGTGCCTTAAAATGTATCATTAGACACATTTTTTCTAAAAATTTTTTCAGGGACAATCCCCCAACACCCTACTCAGAAAGGCTGGTCTTTCTTGCTCTGTTGTCTCCAAGGTGCCATTAAATACATTTTTAAAAGTTTGGCAAAACCCTGACCTGGTAGTCATAATCCGTTACTTGATACAATTTTGTAAGAAAAGAAAAAAAACATCTCTCGATAATTGTAACAGGAATACTGATTTGAAAAATCTCTTGCTTGCTTTAAAAATGTAGGCCTCAAGTTTCAGCAATTTCCTCATCACTTTCCATTTATTTTACATGATCTCTTATAATTACTCTCAACTTGCGACTCGGACGGTAATGTTCTAATAAGATTTCTAGACAATGAAACATACCATAAAATAACTGGTCATGTTTGTTGGAATAGTTTTAAATGTATTTTGTTGGTGATTTCTACAACAGGCACATAAGCGGATGAACGCCTTCATGGCACAAATAGAAGAAATAAAGAAAAGACTTGGAGATAAATGAGAGATGAAGAAAGGGTAAACAAAGAAAACACGTAGAGAGAAACTCTACACCTGATTCACAGAAGTGTTTTAGAATGAGGCAAACTCACTGGAAAAGGGCTCAGACTGTATTGTCATTGGTTGTGGCTGGGGTAATCGTCCTTCGTTTTTGAATAACTGTAAAGATCTGGGAAAAATGTCATCCAACACGAATTTAAGGATTGTAATTTAATTGACATGTTTCATCCCTGCTATTGTCCATTTTATGTTCTATGTTCATTTGTTTGTTATATAGTAGCACTTTGAGGCCTTTGAGTGAAGTTAGCACTTTATAAGAATTAAATAAAAACAATTTAAAAACCACTCTGTGAATTAGGCCCTCAGTCCCTCAAAGAAGGGAAAAAAGAGGATGTGCCAATAGCATCGCTAAGGGTGGGAGTGAGAAGGAAAAAGTGTACAAAAGAAAGGACAGTCAATGTGGGTAGGAAAAATCCATTCACCGTTGAAGAGAGCAACCTTACAGGAGCCCTAATAGCCAATGAATGTTACAAGTGCTACGAATCCGGACAGTTAAGGTACGATGGGCTGGAGACAAATATGAGGTAGTAGAATTGATGCTAATCAGGTGTGATAAGGATCGGAATCCTAAGCACACCTTCTGGAGATTTTGGAATAATATGTTGTTAGGTTTATTTCTGAATATGGGGCAGAGATCATTCCACAATTTAACGAAATGAACTGCAAGGGTTTCACGATCCTGCAGAAGGGAAAGGGGCTTAGTCAGTCAAAATAATCTCGTCTAAAGAATCTTGCTCGGACAGGTTCCTTAAGGAATCCAGTCAGATATCCTGGAGCTGGGACAACAATCATTTTTCGGAAGATGTTGAGTGTTTTGACAGGGGGCCACTGCAGTGATCCAAGAGCAGGGAAGATGATATGATTCCAAAGATCATTCCATCTGCTGTGTTCATATGCAGATGAAGCTGTGATTGGCTTAGTCGGGGGAGCTTAGGAGAAGATCATTGCAGTAATCAATTCTAGAGGGTTTTAGGGTTCTGACCATTTCCGTGTGCGTGGTATAATCAAATAGGGCACATTTCTTTTCAAGGGATAGAGTTGTAAGTGTATTTTCAATGAGAGAGTGATGATGCAAAATTAAGGAGAGGTTGGAGTCAATTATGCCAGTATTACTTGATATAAGTGTGAATGGAGTCAGCCATGGCTAAGGGCCAGGGGAATGGGGAAAAGTACATTTCAAAGAACATTATTTCAGTTTTGGAGGGGTTTAGGATCATCCACAGCACTCCTAAAACACTCCTCTGCACTCTGGTTCTTAGTGATAAGGACTTCTCATTGAGCCTTCCTTTAGGCTTTCACCTGTACTTCCTATCTCCACCTAAACAAAGTTATTCACATTGTGGCTTCCCTCATCATAATAGTCCCGTAGCATGTCTTACCTCTTCTAATGGCCTCCATGCTGTCTGGGTTTTCATGCATGATGGGTCCCTTTTAAAATTTCTCCATCATAGATCTGTCCAAAAGCATATCTGCTATAGCAATAGGCTGTGTCTATCTCCTGCTGGCACTCTGCTCAATGGGTGCTTCCTCTTGCTTCAATCCCTTCTCCCTCATTGAACCCGCCACTGGAACTCACCTACCTTGAATACCAGAAACACCAACCACATTTTCAAGCCAGCCATCAAGCTGCATATCTTACTACTCATGGTAGCCAACTCTCTAACCTACCACTAAGTGACAATATCAGTGGAATAAACACAGTTCTTGAAACACTTTTCCTGTCTTGATTCCAAAATCTATTCCCAGATGTTCTAAAACCAGGGGTATTGACAAATGTGGACTCCTTTCTTAGAATAGTTGTGGACTCGTCGGAATTATGGTTACGGAGCAATTAACAAAATAAATATTTTCTTGAGAATATGTATTCCATCAGTATTGTCACCTGATACCGTACCACATATTTCCTCCTGTCTTTCCTTGTACATATCCTGACACAACCATCCACAGCCTCTCGACATTCCCTTGTCTCCCTGTTCTGGTCCCCAGTACATGTCCTGCTCTTCACCAATCATCAGACTGCACACTTTCCTTTGATCAACAAACTGCATGATAAGGCGACTGCATGGCTTGGCTACTGTATAGGCACCTACAATCTCTATAATTATTTCTTGCAGGAAAACCATGCCATCTACAATGATTACAACAAATACTTTCTCTGCAAGCTAGAAGCACGGCAAATATGCAATGATCGATCAAATCAAGCAGGCTATCTATTGACTATTAATGTACCTAGTTTATCCTGCCATTACCCAACCCTCCCACTGATCTTGCTCTGACTCTCGCAAGATTGTAAGGCATTCCATATATTATTATAATATTATAATTGGATATTTATAACGCACTTAATACCAAAGAGGATTCTAAGCGCAGACCCAGGATTCAAACCTGCATTGCTCTGCGTCGTCTTGCTTCCAAAACGAGCATGTTTTCACTGAGCTATACTACCCGTTATATAACTCTTACCACTTTTTAGAGCTGGTCAATGTTACAGCTTTGCCACAGACACACCTCAAAGTGTCAGCTTAAAAGCCATGTTCACACAACGGGACCAAGATATTTGATACTCTGATGACATGTGAACAAATAGCACATGCACAAGTAGACTTACGGTGCGCATAACCAAAATTCACAACCGTCAGTGTTGTCCATGCCATTTAAATTCGATATCACAACAGTAAGGAACTTATTTTCTCATGCGTCAGTCGTATTTATGGTCAACAACTTGTGATGTGCCGGCCGTTAAGCTCCTGCAATGCCACGTCTGGTATCGTTTCATCTCCTCTACTCCTGCATTATAAGTATCTAACACAATTTGCATCACATGTTATCAAAAAGCTCCCCCTTGGGCAGGGTCGGGCTGGGGCATAAAATTGTCTCGGGAACCAACGAAAAAGTGGCCCACAGTTGCAAATGGGAATTCATTACTTTTGTGACGCTGTTTCAATAGAACCCAATGGGGAGGTTTTTTGATAAAATGTGATGCAAATTGTAAATTTTAAAGAATATTTATTCAGCAACACTCGTCAAAACTATTAGCCGCATAGTGAAGTAACTCATCAAACTGGCCCACATTGGCCAAAAAGGTGCCCCACTTTGACCTACAAACTGGCCCACACAAGCATTTTGCGTTTTTGGTTCAGCCATGGGCTAACAGGAAAGTCCAAGCCTGTCTCTGTGTGCAACCAACCTACTTATTCTTTCACCAATAAATCGGGGAAAAGTGCAAACGCAGTCGCACACTACCCAAACTAATGCAGTCGAGTGCGCACATTTAGGGTCTTTGCAGAGGTCAGCAAATCCAATGAGCAGTTGAAGAGTGTCACCCTGGGAAATCAGCCTTTCTGATCACAGATTCTCCCCTGCTAGGTAATTGTGAGTTGCAAGCTTAAGGGCAGTGGGTGGGCCTGTTCTGCAAGCCCCGCTAATCGAGGGTGAGAAGGCAGGCCCTGATCCAGACCCAGCCCTCCTCGAAGACCTCAGCGTCTGCAAAGCTGCTTTCACACGTGTAGGGGAAGCTTCGGCAGGCTGAGCCGAGCAGAAGAGGCACATTGTAGCACAGTTCCTTTCTCCCATCATGCCAGGCTCTGCCCGAGATTTTCATAAATGAGGGCCTGCCCGCCAGCCAGCAGGCTCAGTTGGAAAGCAGGAGGACTCGAGCAGGCCTGTTGCATTCTTCCCACTGGCCTGCTGTCCCCAGACAGGCCCATTGCCCCTTCCGAGCCGACAGGTCACTCCCCTTAACAAGTGCCTCTCTGGTGGAGTGCCCCCTAGCTGGACACGGCAATGCTGTGAAGACAAGGCCCGATCGTGTCCGATCTGTGCTCGGACGGGGCCGGCGGCAGCTTGCCCTATAGGCCAGTCTGAGTTTGCACCCAGGGTCGCACTATGGCATAAAAATTGTCTCTGGCACCAACAAAAAAGTGCCCCACGGTTTCAAATGGGAATACATTCCTTTTGTGACGCTGTTTGAATAGGACCCAAGGGGAAGGTTTTTGATTAAATGTGATGAAAATTGTACATTTTAAACAATATTTATTTAGCAACACTGGTCAAAACCATTAGCCGCATAGTGAAGTAACTCATCAAACTGGCCTACTTTGGCCAAAAAAGGGCCCCACTTTGACCCAAAAAACTGGCCCACACAAGCATTTTGCGTTTTTGGTCGGCCATGGGCCAATTGCCCTATATGTCAGTCCATGCCTGCCCTTGGGTAATATTCAGCGGTGTCACAGAAGGAATGAATTCCCATTTGCATCTGTGGACCACTTTTTTTCGTTGGTGCCCGAGATAATTGTATGCTCCAGTTCAACCCTGATGTCAGTCGCAGCTTTTTTTTTTTTAAGTTTTGACTCTGTAACTATTGAAGTTCCGACTCCACAGGAGTATGAAACATGAGCTTAAAAAATATTTCTGCAGATTTTCACAAAGTTTTCAGCGGATCTGAACTGCTATCTGGCCCGTAGACTTAGAGAGTTCTGTTTAGAAATGGCATACCTCTGCTCAGCCCAGGCATAGCAAGCTGGCTAAGTGCATCTCTTGAGTGGGAGGGACCCAGAAGGACTGTGTCTTCCAGGGATGAGTGTTAGGATACACAGGATGGGAGCCCTCCCAAAATGGATGCCTCTGCAGTTCTCTCTCCTGTTATCTTTCTGATTTGCCCTGTAACTTACTCTCTGAACAATAAAGCAGCTCTACACCCACCTACCTTCCCCCACGTGCTTCCTGGCTTATCATGGGTGTCTGCAACCTACACAGGCATTGATAGGGGACATGGGAACCACACGCCTTGACAGGAGACATGGGAAACAACACACAATGGAGAATATTGTTCGATGCTCTTTTCCCACCACCACAACAGTGACATATGACTTTTGAGGTCGCTGTGCCTTTATGAAGAAATACCGCTGCCCACGCAAAACTTACCATATTAAACACTTCCTCTCGTGTGTTTCAAACTCCTGAATGTTGATGACAACACACATGTTTTATTTATTTGGTCAGACATATAGCTGAGTCTTTTATTCATTTTGTGTAAGGTTGGCCATCTTGAATTGGTTTATAACAGATGGGCTCCTGCAGAGGAAAACGCTGCAAACGGAGGCATGACTCGGTGCCGTCGGTGCCTGCAGCGCGCGAGAGCAAAACATTCATGGCCTTTTCTTAGTTTCCCTTCACACGCTCCCAGGGAAAGGTAACGCCACAGTGCCGCTTTGTTCTGCGGCCTGCCCCAATACTGCCGCTTTTCACAACTTGCATCCGTTCATGCAAATCCGAAACATGTTTCGAGCTGCGCCTTTCAGCTGCTCGCGTGCCACTTCCAACGAACGCCGAGCGGCCGACATTTTGAGATGGATGAGAATTTGAGGGGGAAAAAAAGAAGCGTTTATGAGTTGAGTGGGCTAAGTGTTTCCGAAGGTCTTACAGGAACACTGCTCTTCCTGTACAAGTGATTGATGGCGGATGAAAGCCTAATGACGCATCTTGTTTAAAGACGTTGCTAACTCCGGGCGGAAATATTAGTTCAAAGTCGAAGTAAAGGCTCTCCGAGAAATTGCTTTCGAATTTGCTGTTCGTCGATGTACGGTGTTATGTAATAGGCATAGTGGACAAGGTATTGAAGTGTCTGCTTCACTCAATGCTTTGACTTTCAGAACCGACCAAGTTACTTAAGCTGTCTCGACTTAGACAGTGTATGTAGATTGTGTTCTGTGTTAAAATGCTATAATTGTTAAAAACGTATTTGCGTCCCAAATTTGGAACACATAATCATAGCGAATATTGTTAAGAGCCTTCACCTAGTCGTCATTGGTTATGAGTTGGCGGAAAGACGGACACATGTGATCCATTCATTCGCTGACTGTGGTTGATTGTTTTATTTTGTGATTGACTTGTTTCTTGCTTAGTTGGTTGACTGGTTGATTTGTTTGTTTGGTATAGAGCAACCAACAGCCACTATCTCCTACTCGCCTCAAGGTCCCTCTAAAAACAAATCTAGATTACTGGTTTACCCAATAAAGTATACAAATGAATACACATACAGTCAATGTAACCAGATCTAGGTGTCTGCTCATTTGGTCGAAAAAAAAAGATCGAATGACCATTTGGTCGAAACCAAATGGTCGAAAAAAAAATGGTCGAATTTTTTAAAAAATTTATTTATATATTTTTTTCGTTTTGTTTGGTTAAAAAAAAAATTAATATATAAAAAGGAGGGTTGGGGGGAACCCCCCCCCAAAAAAAAAAAGTAAAAAAAAATTCGACCATTTGGATTTCGACCATTTGGTGTCGACCATTTGGTTGTCGACCAAATGACTGGTAACCCCAGATCTATTACCATATCTTCTACTCCACCATCCAATAACTCTCGTTGAGGAGCGATTGGGTGCCGTTGCTCTCTTTGTAGAAAAGCAGACATCTTATCTACTTTCAAAGTTTCAGAAACATGACACATTATGATGCTAAATGAAAAGGAGTGCCACAGAATGGTGCCTTTTGACTTTTATTGACATATTTTCCACGTGATTCCTTTGGCCTTTGTGACATTTCAACCAATGGTAACTGATAGAATCAAAGATTCGTAAGACGTAGGGCGCAATCATGTCAGATATTTAGGCACATGGATCTTTGTGTGAATGAGGGAGCGCTCATAAGACCTCACCATCTTCAAGCGCTGAGTTCCATACTACTGTTTGATTCGGAATTTAATTTGACTCTTAAACCATGTGGATCAACAGTACAAGTGAATGCAAGTGTCATGATTCTTCAGGGGGCAATAATGAGAAATGTGCGCATTGAGGATTATTAGCATGTTGCGCGTCAAATGTTATTATTATTATTATTATTATTATTATTATTATTATTATTATTAACAATAATAATAATAATAATAATAATAATAATAATAATAATAATAATGCACATCTCTTCCAATCAGTATGTCAGAGATGGGGAACCAATGGAGAATGTGCTTGACTTATTTTGGGGTGAATAATTTATTTATATTTACATTTGTATGGCGCACAGACAGCCCGTGGGCCCCCGTGGCGCTGTTACTTGTGAAGAGCTTTGTAGGGAATGGTTGCATGGTTACCTGGTATTAGTGAAAAACCGTGTGGTTACATATAATACAACATATTTTTCAACAGGGTGTACATAGCAGCTACATATCATACAATATTCATTTTAATACAGGTGTATTTCCGGCTAGGGGTGAGCGTGGTGAGGGGTGATAAGGAGTGCGTTGAGAGGTATACTGTCACTCATCCTCAATGATTTCAAACAGCACTGTGCACGTTTCTGTATTACACTATTTCTAGTTTACATTAAGTCAGACTGGCAAAAGAATACAAGTGCAGATGGAGAGGCAGAGGAAGGCAGATAGGATACTACAAGCAGCACAGCTTCTGTTAGCCCTGCCTCAACCCTCGCCACGCTTGCCAGGATCATAGCCAACTACAGAGGCAACACATGATGTACTAGAGAAGAGTGCAGATTACCTAATATTCTGTGGCATACACATGTTGATTAGTTCTCGCTCATCCATGACATTGAACCAACCCCTTGATTAGACACACTAGTTGCGTGTGACGTAAACTAACACACGTTCTTGACATAGCATCCTGTGTCTTTAATAAAACACTTGTATTCAGATAGGAAATTAGAGTGCATGTGCCTTACTGGACAGACCCCCTGGAAGCCTGGCACTATGTTAGAAACGAGAGAAAGCTGAATACGAAAAAAGTAGGAGTGGATATGGTGTGCAGGGAAGTGGGGACGTGAAAAAGCACTTCTGCATGGGCGGATATGCATGGAGTATCCCCCTCCACCCACAAGTTAAAACAAAAGAGCACTCGTGGCCAGCATTGAAGGAATGAAAAGATGGCACTTCAGTAGTGGTAGCATTGGCTGTCCCTCCAGTGGATCACTCACCCTGCAAGACACACTTTGACTGGAGCGCGACCTCTGTAGGTAAGGATGAGCGGAGCAAAAGATTGGTGGGGGTTTGTTTCAGGGTGAGAGGAAGCATGAACATGATATATAAGCGATACAGCTGGTCCTATAGCACAGCGAGTTGAGCGCTCACTTTGACATCTGTGCAAAGCCTGCTGACGCAGGTTTGAATCCCGGCGGGGCCAAACTCAGCCTTTCATCCTTCCAAGGTCGATAAATGAGCATTACACACCGTGGGTAATAATGAGTGCTCAGATGCCTGAGGGTTCATAGCGCTATATAAATGCTAAATTATTCTTATTATTATGGAGGTAGACAGGTAGACAGGAGGAAGGGGTTAATGAAAATTGGAAGCAGAGAGATGGGAGAAGGTGGAGGTGGGTGGAAGGGGTACACAAGAAGGGTCGCAGGAGGCTGCCCAAACAGGAAGGACTATTTGACTGTGGGCCTTCATTGTCACCTAAAAACAGAGGACAATAGTTTTCCAACCTGGAATGCAGACAAGCAATCTTACGGCACAACATTTTGGCACTATTAGGTGATTGATTAATTGAGTGCATGTCTGACTACTAAAGAAAGACAACACAGTGAATGTCAAAGTGGGAAGTGCGCAGCGAGGGAAGCTTATTGAAAGGAATCAGTACCATAGAGCAGGGAGCTAACAATGGGGAAGAGAGGGTGGGCAATTTTGCAGCAAGAGATCTACTAGCAAGGAGGGGGAAAACGTGGGGTGGGGGGTTTACACAATCTCAAGATATGAGGGGTGTGGAGGGAGTGTTGTATCTATGTATTATGGAGGAGCTATTCCTTGAAGGCAAGGGTCTTGAGAGCCTACCAGAAATGTAGACGCGAGAGAGAGAGTCTGGTGTTGATGAAGCAGAGTTCCAGTGTCTTGGGGCGTAGACAGAGAATGCCTGTCTTCTGGTTCTTTCCTTCCTACACAGTGCAGTTTCAGTCTGCACATGTCCCTACCTCTCTGATAGATCACAGTCCTCCAGAAATGTTGATCTTCCTGCAACCTGGTAGTTGGCAAACTACTGTCAGGCAGAAACATATAATTCTGATGAGAAAGCAGTCCAAAGTGGCAACAACTGAGAAGAAATACATTGCACCTCCTCAGTGGGACAGGGTATGTTTGTGATTTGTTAGTAATAGTGACTGAAATATCCAGCAAACTCTCTGCAGATATATTTATTTCAGTAATTTGTCCTGTGATTATGAACAAAGAGGTTCACCACTTGTTTATGCTCCTCATAATGATTTGAGGTAGATTCATAAATAACGGAAAACTAGAATCTGACCAGTTCTGAACCTCATGTCATTGTCAGGTATGTACCTAGTAGAGGTTGGATGCTGGATCCACTGAGAACTGAATGATGCAAGAAATGTGTGAAGTGCCAGCATTTGCTGTTTTATGGCAGATAAGCCAACTCTGGTGTTTTTATATTTTCAACAGTGGCTTTATTTATCCAAAAGTGATGCTACTGCGAAAAGGACTAAAGCCGTTTAATGATTGAGCTACAAGCGGTGAACAGCCTCTCCGAGAAAGTATAGATGATAGACCTGCTTCTTGCTGTCTTTGCTCTCTTGTGGTTCAAACAAGAACTCATGCTAGAGCAACGGGATACAATGAGAATTTTCTGAACTGTCTGTAGTGGTGCACCCGGTAATTCCGGCCTGTTTGGTGTCCTGACCCACGTTTGAGCTATCATGCTGCAACATTTGGTGCTGTGGGCTTAGAAAATCCAAGATGGCCAAAAAGCCCACATGTGCGCCAGAATCCAGGAGAACCACGCAGTTTGTGCGTACACCAAAATGCCTGCCTAACTCGCCACCAACCAGTGCAAGCATGATGGGCCAGGGTGCCATGAGTGGAATGGGTGCCAAAGGTAAAACAGCAGCGCCTGTTAGCTCAAAAACGCTTTAAAATTACCTTTGGTTTCTCTGAATGCCAGCTCAAAATGCCTATTTTCAAACATTGCAACACATCCAAAAATCTCACTGAACACCAGCGGACATCTGGCAGAATGAAGTATGTGTGCATACAAAATCTGGGAAGATGAGGAGCCCAAAACAATGTTCATAACAAAACTGGCTGAGCTATGCATGTCAGCAGCCTAACTGAAACTGGATTAAAACCACCAAAATCGAAATGTTTAAATTAACTGAGTGACCTACTTTTGAGTGCCACATAGTTTGTAACTGTTAAAATGTCATAGTTTTGAACTTAGAATCAGCATTCTAGCTGCATATGTAAAAATTGTCTTGACTTAAACTGGGGAACAAAAAGTGACATTTTAGTTGAAACCTGGCTTAATGAAACTGAATTCTGCCTGACATCTACCCCCACAGGAGTTAAAACCTGCTCAGCCACTCTTCCCCTTGCCAAAAGGAGTTGTCACCTCTCTGATTAGATTAGGGGTGGAGCAGCTGGGGACTACAGGGAGGTGAACAAAGGCCTGTCCTGGACTCAGGCAAATGTTATATTCGGGGCGTTGTAAAAGTGGCTTCCTCTTGGGAGAAGTGGGAGGAGAAGTGCCTCTGGGAGCCACCCGAGCTGGAGGCGGGGACAGGCAGAAGCTTCCCCCATGTGCTTTGGAACCTAAACCACACCCATCTGGGCCAGAGCATAATTTTAAAAAGATAGATAACTCATAGTGCGGACTTGTCAGAATTATATAAGTAATATCATTATTTTTGTGATTTTTCTGTGAACATTTTGAGATGCGTTAGGACCCTGTGGTGTATTCTGGGGGTTTGCTAGCGGAAAATAGGGTCTCACTCCAAATGTCTGCATGTTAAAAATCTGACACTTCATCAATTCATGCCCATACTCCTTGCGCACATGTGTGTAAATTTGGGTAAATGTCTGATATTGCAAAACCAGTTAAAAAGCGCAAAATGTTGTCATTTTTGAATGCAAGCCACCAGGAAGATCAGAGGCGGACAAGCATGGGCCATAAGGAATATATAATGTGCACATGTAATTTCAACAAGTTGTATATCTGGGAAGGATGTATTTGAAGCAAATATAGATTTGTGGGCAAACTGACCAGGGGAGGATCCTCTGACCCATAAAACCACAGCATCACTCTGACTCACATTTCCTTCCCCCAATCATGGGAGAGGGGAGAATTGGGCCAATGACAAGTAGAGAGGGGCAGGCTTAGTTAGGCCCAGGCACACACCCATTTTCAAAACACATAAAAAGAGACTGCTGGGACAGGTAGAGACATTCAAATCCAATTGCTTCGGAGCGTTTTGCCGGACCACACAACATCCAGAAGATACCAGTTCCAGACTGACTCCAGCTACATACACCAGAACCTAGAACTTATACTTTAGAACCTAAATCAGATGCCTAAAACCACAAGCTGAGTTCTCTGCAGCAGGCCTCAAATCACTGCAAGCTACTCACAGCCGGGCGAGCTGCTTGAATCCCTTGCCAAGAACTTTTGCCAGGACCAGTGCAGAGATCCAGGAGCCGTGCAGAGACCGCTGTATCCGGACAGACCAGACCAGTGCCAGACCCGACCAGACCAGACCGTGCAGAACCGCAGACCCAGAGACCAGATCGCTGTGAAGTGCCGCTAGCCTGATTGATCAGATCCGTGACGAGACCCAGTCCTTCCAAATATATTGTGAGTACAGCTAGGACGGGGCAAAACCAAATCTCTTAGTTTAAAGTAATATAATTCAATCTATTTATCCTAAGTAGAACTGCCTCCTAACTGTCACCTGTCATTTGTAAAGCTGCACCACTGTCATTTGTCAATTCTGCAGCTGCAAAGCTGTCACCTGTCATTTTGAGTTTACTTTAAATCCGAAAAATGACCTTTACAAAATCATTCATATCTCTAGAACCGTTTGGGCTACGAACTTGGCTTAACTTTTCTCTGAAAGCTTAGAATCACAGCTTTCCAACGAACCTAGAACCGACTTGCTACTCCTTATACTTTTGCCGTAATCACGATTCACGCACTCGCGAATTTTACCGCGATTTGCGATTTGGTTAAAAATCCAGCCACGTCAGCAGTCATTTCTTTCCTTGCTAAAAATGTGTTTGCCTCTTAATCACCATCTCTGAATCATTGCTAAAGTGAGCCTGAACTCATCCCAAGTATCTCTCACTCACCCTGAACCTCCCAAAGGGAATTAAAAGCATATTTCTCACTTCATTGCCACCACATTCAAAGCACTTGGGCCTGTGTTTTAAAACTCATACCAGTTTTCTCTAAGCTTGCTGGGGGGGAACTGAATTTCGTATTGTATTTGATTGCATACCTGAGAACTGTGTGCTCCTCTTTCCATCTACTTCCATGTCTTACATTGCATAGGGGAGGGGGGTGAATTGCCAGAGAAAAAGTGATTATATTATCTTTTGCTAAAATCATGTCAAGTATTTCTGTACTGCCTTTTATTCCTCATTGCTTTTCCCTTGAAATCATAAAAGTATTTTTGCTACTTGATCCATCCTATACTAACTCCTCATTGATTATAAAGAAGTGTGCTGGTGTCAGATTACCCATTGTTGATTAACATTATATTTATAAGGGCGATATCGATTATTAATTTATTATAAAAGCATGGTATCTATATTTTGTCTTATTTCTCAAATAAACCTTTTACACTTGCAAAACAGAACTACTTCTTGGCTCAGTGGGGTCAGGGGGATTCTAAGAGAGGGGTGTTATATAGGGGTAGTCATCCAGAACTCATGAACTGGACATAAAGATATATCAATAAGGGTTTCCATTCAGTATCCCAGACTAGGCATTGACTTAGCTGTAGTGTTGAATTGAATCTTCTTACAGGCCATGCCTATGGCAGTACTGAAGTATCCACTGGACCAATTTGCAGTATCTCAATTTTGTGTCCATGGAGGAAGAGCCAATTTATTTAATACTCATTTCAGGAGTTGCTTTATTCAAGCTGCCATTTGGTAATGATCCCTGGACCTCTAGGGTCAGATGGATCTGTGATTTGTCAGTATAGAACTGTTAGCCAACGCGTTGTGCATTTGGCATATGTGAGCATAAGGACAGATCAGCAGGTACCATCAACACCACTGATGACAATTGTTATACTTGTACTAAGCATGGCCAGTTAATAGAACCTAAAGGTTTTAAGACAAACATGGGACCACCTGCTCACCATAAAACACACAAAAGTTTAATATCCCGCTTTCTAGATCTATTGATTTATATAGAAATGAATGTGCCCTTCCAGTAGGAAAAACTGCACATATGTGTGAATGAGATGTATCCTCTCCTCTGTTGTACCCGGTGCAGCTCTGTAAGCAGTAGATGGCTGAAGGGTTGGGCCCGATGTGCTGGGATTCAGACACATGAAAAAAGGTTGCATTGAGATGCATGTTGAAATATCACTGTTGAGATCACATGTGAGAAAAGACCATAGGCTTGTATGTACTAAAATTATGTAGTCATGAGGAGGGAAGAAACATAATCACTTGCCCCGTGCTCACAGCAGGGGAGTGTGTATGTGATTGGATGAAATATCCACACATTTTATATCAATTATTTCAGAACTATTGGAGAAGCCCATGCCCACGGGCCAAAGTGCGAGTTTACCATAAGACAGTAGGACCACTATATATCCTAAGGCGACAGCTCTCTCTAGCACTGATAACCCTGTTACCCCTGGGTTTTGTGCGCCATACTAAATAAATAAACAAACAAAATAAAATAAACAAATAACAGGAGAAGCTTTGCAAATTGCCATTGTCTCTATATATCCTAAGGCAAAATCTCCATCTAGTGGTGATAACAGGCAAAGCTACTGCATTGGACATGCATACAGGGACATACACACATCTGGCCTTTTATTATAGTGTTAGATGTATACAACCCAGGTTTACCCCGGTAACAGCATAAAAAGCTACTTGTGGAAGAAAATAAATTGGCAAATGTGCATTTTTATATTTCACATATGCCGGAACTGTATCCTGCTGGTTGTCGGAATAGGTAATTAGGAGGCGTGAGAACACATCTTCAATTTTTGTTCATACTTTAGCCACTCCCAATCCTTTACACACAAAAAAAAAAAATCATAATCCTGAATTTCCAGTTTGGAACTCATTGGGCATGATTAAGACTGAATATGCCCCAATGCTGATAATAAGTGAAATGCTAAAGGTCCACAGGTATTATTCGTTCCTTCAGTGTGTGTAAGTAGACCATTCCTACCTAGAGAACTGTGTAATGACATGTGGAATGTTAACATACTTTTCAAACTATGGCAATTGGCATTTCAGATCAAGGTGGAGACTTGTAAGACCATTTTTTAGTACTGCAGCAGGAAACTGAAGAGTAGGGAAGGTAGCAGTCTGGGTACATTTTAATGCTGGATGAACATGTTCTGTGATTCACAAACTCACCCGAATATTGCAGGTTTTCTTTTTTTCATGGACTTTTGGAACTTTTCTGGAGACTGACAAGCACAAATTTGAGCTCACAAGGGCCCAGCACTAAGGCCTGATGGTCCTGTCTGGCCGGGAGACCTGCACCACAAAGAAGAGTCTCGGTGCATGCCAGCACACTGTGTTGTTCCAAGTGGAGGCTGTTGAAAAGGTAAGCCCTGCTGGGCTGAGCATGCAGAACAACATTGCTCATTTACTCAAAAGATTACAATTTGCACTGATCTTCACTACGTTCCGAAATTGGAAATTGATAAAATCCGCCCCATAGTTACGGGTTGCCCTGCTGGGGTTTACAAACTAAATACTGCCATACTTGTATCTTCCAAAATGGCCACTGCCATGATGCCATCACATCGTCTCAAAGGTGACTTGCCTTTTGGCCCCCCCTCCTCAATGAAGATTGCCCCACCACATCAACATTTGTTCTGACTCGAGGAGCTGCCAGGAGAAGCCAGCCCCTCACAAAGGCCCAGCACTAAGTCCTGATGCTCCTGTCTGGCCCTGTCCAGCCTTACCAACGCCCCCCCCACGGCTCCTCTAATCAGTCCACATTCTGCTGCATGACTTCCATGAGATTCCTGTCTGCATTTAACAAGCCTCTTGCAGGCTGTAAGACTCTGGCATGCAGAACCCAAAGAAAGCCATGCTGGCACTGTGTATTGTTCTCTAGCTTACCTCCAGATCGAGAAATACCTAATTTCTGCCTTGCCTTGGCCAATTCCGTATCATGCACAACCCCACAGTACACCACAATCGAAATGGTTTTTGCAAAGCATACGTATATGTCCATACCACCATTAGCCAGGGAGCACTCCTTGCTCCCTTGTCCATCCTCCAGTTCTCAAAGACACAAGCAGAATTAGCTCTCTCCTCAAAGCCCCCAGCCTCCAGGGAAAGACTGCTGTGATCAATCCCTTGCTCTACACAGATATGCTGCCACCATCATCCACGGAGACAGCTACCTTGGCATGACCAAAGTCCACCATGCTGCACCTGCTCAAGCAGTCACAGAAACATCCCCACTTCCTCTTACTGTTATGGCCTTCCCTTGTATAGGCACTAGCAAGACCACAAGACTCACTTTCGACATAGCAACACCACCTGTACCCAGCTCTACCACACCATCAGCGGGGTACTGCCTCACACACCTCGGCACACACTCCAACACCAGACATACTTCAGCAACAACTTCCACAATCACAAAGACCCACTGGTACCCATCTCCACCTGCACATCCACTCTCTTGCCTACTTATTAATGTGTGCTCTATCATCGCCCATGCCACAGATATTAGAGACCTCATCTCCAACCTCAACCGTGGCATTGTAGCAGTGACTGAAACTGAATATACCCAGCCGCATGCCCATTCCTCACCATTGCCATCCTGGCACAATACTATATCATGCACAGTGATTGCCTTCTTCACAAAGGGGGTGGTGTCGATCTCATTTACAAGGATAATTTGTCCATCAGACCTATCCGCACCACATCCCTCACATCCTGTGACCTACTCAGTGCCAAGCTTTTGCTTTTTCCCACTTCCACCATAACCTTACACGTCATCTACCATCCCCCGGTATCATCAAAACCCTTTGATGACTACCTGGCACAGCTCTTTAGCATGAGCATTAAACACACCTCTAAAGTTCTTCTACTAGGAGATTTAAACCTAGAGTACATTAACTCAAGAGACAAAGATGCCTCATCCCTTGTGACCTCTTTATCCTCACTAGGATTTACTCAATATATTTTGAGTCAAGCTTATCGACTAGGCAGATCCCTAGACTGGGTCTAAGACCTCAACAGCAACATATCCAACACTGCAATCAACCCTAATTTGTGGTCCAACCACCATACCATTGCCTTCACAATTCTGAAGTGGGAGAATGGAAGAACAAGCTCCCGCCAATCCCCTCTCGCGCTTGGCCTAGAGGATCATGGCCTAGACACCCGCCACGAGAGGAGTTTGCCTATCTACCAGACGAACAAATACCCTGGTACAGGAACATACGGGTGTGCCCACCCACCTGCCCAGCAGCCCGACCTGCCCATGCCGACACCTGCGGCATAGATCAACTCGACTAAACCAACACATCGTTAGAGATGCCATGACGACCTAGCCAACGGTCAGCACGCCTGTGCAAAACGTACACACCGGACACTCCCACACCAATCCACACGAAGAACATACTCAGTGCTATGACGTAGGCGACGGACACACCCACGGACGTGCATCTTTATTATTTTCCACATAGGCTCTCAAAATGCAGAAACGCAAGACGCATAATGAACTTATCTAAAAAGGCTTGCTCACGCTTCCTCTAAAACCATGTACCATAATGAAGAATATAACGAAGACACGATACTGGGGATAGAGCAATATGATACCGTAACCTAAAGCGCAGTGCACCAACGGTTCCACCTATGCACTAGGCCCAAGTAGGCCGCAAGCAAAAGCTTCCATGAACATTAAATGAGCAAGAGCTCAGTTGCTGACCCTGCAGAATGAGCCCGGCGAAAGCACACAGCCAAGGGTACAATGTTGCAATCTCGCACGCCGCAAGCCGACGTCAAGGTCGCACCTGAAAACTAAACCAGGCACACAGTGGGAAAAACAATATTAATTGTGCAGAATTCTGTCTCAAACACGGTCCCACCTCACGTGACCAAGCCAAACCTGACAGGATGCCAAAGCCAGGGGAAAGAGACGCCTGAATCCCACGTTTCAAGACACAGGCAGATACAATTAAAAGACTCAATGGACATCTGCGACAGTGGGAGTAGTCGGCCTTCCAGCATATGAATAAATCCTCACATTGTCTGCACCTACCCATAGTGAAACATTGTTGCAAATGACAGGTACACCGCGAGCTGGGAACAGTGATGGTCCCAGACTGGGAGGCTCGCGAGCGGACCAATCAGAACATGGGGCTTTTATCACTGACGCCATTAATATTGACCAATCCTCAGGGGTCTTCATGTAACAATTTTCATGTATCAAACTGAAGGGACAACCCAAGTATATCACCTGACTAACCCTCAACCACTAATACCGTTCTCTATACGTATGCTATACTAACCCTACCACTCGAGTAACCAATCCAGAGTGGAGATAGATTTTTTGCTAACTTTCTAAGGTGACGCAAGTAGCGCGTCATACTAAGGTAAGAAGGGCCTGCGAGCCCCACGATTGTGTGTGTGTCAGGACGGACGCGTACGATCCTTGACCCAACCCTGCCGTTTTGTCTAATAAACAGCAGAATCACCTTGCTTCTTGCGTGTGTCTCATACTCTATCTCTTTTGGGATATACGGGAGGAGTTGGGGCCTCCCTGCCCGGAGGTCTGCGGACGGCCCGGCCGACCCCGGCAGAATTTCCCCCCGACAAGTCCCAAAATATTAATCTTGACTACACAGTCCCCCCACTTCCACCTGCGCTTTCCAGATGCTCTTGTAATCTGACTAAATTGCATCTCCTCCCAGTCCTTACTGCCGACCAAACCCTCTGACCAGCCGCAATGCCTTCAAACCCATCGACCTAGCTGGCACTTAAAACCTTGCTATACAGTCAGTCATCAATGTCATCGCTCCCCTTAAACTTTGTAGAGTCAAACCAACTACACATATCAACTCCTGGTACACACCTGCTCTCCTAGCCATGTGTGCAAAAAAGTGCTCTCAAAACTAGTTGGCCAAAATCCCCCTCACCCACAAACTAAAACAACTTCCTCAATTGCTGGAGGGATTAGAAGTAGGCCATCCTTACAGCTAAAGCACCTGCCCTATCCAACAGGATTTCCAATGCCAACTCCCAATCACGTGAACTTTTCTCAATCCTACGAGAGCTTGAATCCCCTCTCACTCCAATTGTTAATGTCACCAAAGATAAAACCTGGTGCCAAAATATCCAAGATGGCCTATCTAACAAGATCAACACTCTTCAAGTGAAAATTGAGAACAAGAAAGCCTCTATCCTCGCTAAAGACCGCAAGCCTGAACCAAGTGTTTCCATCCCCTCTCCCTATCCGCTTCCACAAACACTTACTTTAGCTACTCGCCTGTTATGGAAGCATAAACCTCCACTCTCATCTCCAGCCTCAAACCGTCACATTGCCAAGGTGATTCTTTCTCAGCTCCCCTTATCAAGGACTGTGCATCAGCCCTGACCCCATCATCACAGTATTTATGAACTCCTCCTTTGCCAATACCTTCTGCCCTCTAATCTCAAAGAAGCCTGGATCTCCCTGCACATCAAAAAAGCCTCCCTATATCCATCCATTCCCACCAACCACAGATCTATCACCATGGTCCCCTTTATGCTGAATTTGACTTAGTAAACCATCAAACACTCTCTCACCACCTCAATACAACCGTTAACTTCTCTCCTATGGCCACCCAGTGGATCACCTCATTCCTAGCGGACAGAACAGCCCGCATCTACACAGGTAGCGCTACCACCCTCCCAACTCAGGTTTTATTTTGAAGTGCCTCAAGGCTCCTGTGTATCTCCTACACTCTACAACATGTATACTAAGCCCCTCTTTGACCTTCTCGACTCCCTAAGTATATCATACAGTGACTATGCTGATGATACCCAAATACTCCGTCCCCTGTCTTGCAACTATGCACTTGACTCCAGCCACATCAACAGAATATTTACGATACCATTTAAACTTGAATGGCAGCTCACCAACTCTGTCTTAATGATGATAAGTTGGAGATCCTGATTGTAGCCCCCCTCATGCTTAGCCAAACCGGACTCTGTCTACTGCGCCTTCACTATTGACTCATGCACCATCCCTGTCTCTTCTTCAGTCAAAATGCTAGGTGTTTACCTTTACTCCAGCCTCAACATGATCAGCCATATTAATGTCATTGCATCCTCAGCAGATCACACCACCAAACCTATGAATGGAACCAAACACTTCCTCTCCCCATAGGATTATCTTAAAGATGCCAGAGAATTAATTGGCTCCGGCTTGACTACTGTAACTCTCTCCTTGCTGATACGATGGAACACAACCTCAACACACTATAAATTATTCAGTACAGTGCCATACGAATGTCCATGAGCCTATTCAGATGTGACCATGTCTCTGAGCACAGAAACATTGCCCATTGGCTACCAATTAGAGAACAGATTAATTGTAAAGTCCTCTCTGTCACTCATCACTCCCTTTCCAACACTTCTCCTCCCTACTTCATGGAGAGAATTCGCAAGAACAACTCATCCAGACCCACAAGACCTACAACCATAGAGTTACTACTCTGCGCTTCAGACTGGAGCTCCAGCTTTCCAGTAATTGCTGCCCATCTCTGGAATAACCTTCCTCTCCACATACGTCCCGAGCCTTTGTACTGGCCATTCAGAAAATGACTAAACATTATTGTATTCAAGTGACTCTGATTTTTGACTTTGTACCTTCCTTGTAATGACTCGTCCTCGCCCCCTGCCTGCCGTAACCTTCCCCCATGCTACTGGCACCTTGATGCCTGTGGGTTTTTCGCGCATTATAAATGTAAAAATAAATAGATAATATGTGCTGCACCAGGGTGAACATCTCCTGCCATCACCTACATGTCGCTATACCCAGAAACATTGCCCTATGGAGGCCTGGCAGCCCCCACAAGGCAGTGGGACACGCTAAACCTCTTTATGGAAATTGAAAATAAAAGTTACATTATTCTCGAGGTAATGTGGTGGTTGTGTCAGGGGTGGATTGGAAACCAAAAGAGGGCCTGGAAATAATTTAAAAAGTGGCCCCATATTACACATTTTCAGCAAGCACAACCCCTTTCCTATGAGAAAATGTGGAAATAAAATAGCTTACCAAACAAAAGAGGCCCAGGATACAAAGGCCTACTGGAAAATGTCCTAAATTCCTGATATGCCAGCCCACCCCTGGTTGATGTGGAGTCCTGTGAGCTGGGGAGAGGCATAGGTGTGCTTTTTGGATATACAGTGGGTCCTTTTTACAACCCCATAAGTCTTTCAAGAAAATGTTCAGGAAATAGAACTTGTTGTCTCATCATGAGTTTATTTAAATGTTTTTGTTAGTGACACATTGGGTCTCATTGCAAGATTGGAGGTAGCCTTGCCGGTTTTAACGGCAAGGCAACCTCCAAACTCACATCCGGGTCCGGCACCCACGAATGGGCAATTACCGGGCTATTCCGACCCAGCCGGACCTGGTAATTGCCCTTTCGCGGGTGCCGGGTCCAGGAACATCCCCATTCCCATTGAGCCCTATAATGGGGAGGGTGGTAGCACCGGTACTATTAATAATGGTACCGGTGCTACCATCATGTTCTGCTCGCAGGTGCCAGTATGGCCACCAGATCAGACCTAGTGGCTGCAAGGGCACCCGCAAGCAGAACTCCTAGTATGGTGGTACGGTAGCAACGGTGCCGGTAGCGATGCCGGCGCCGTTGTTGCCTTACCGCTATACTTGTAATGAGGCCCATTGCCAGCATTTTAATTATACTCTCACTTATATTG
The DNA here is from genome assembly GCF_040938575.1 of Ambystoma mexicanum. Lineage (NCBI taxonomy): Eukaryota > Metazoa > Chordata > Amphibia > Caudata > Ambystomatidae > Ambystoma > Ambystoma mexicanum. Next base: position 1,376,416,672 of record NC_090922.1, read on the forward strand.
CATTCTCACAGTTTATCTTCAGGTGCTGTGTGATAATTTCTGCAATTCATATTGACACTCATGCTTCAAATGCATACATCTAAAAATACATCAGACTTGCAACCTTCGACAGGAGAAACTGTTGGGCATATTACCAACAGAACAACTATTAAAATCAGCAAACATGCTAATTACAGCTAATAGCAGCACTAAAATATGAAACATTTGGCATCCATGTGTATTTATAGAAATCCAAAAAGTACATATTGTTTCTGAAAAAGCACCAGTTTACCACAAATATGGAACACTTCTCCACCCTGTCATGACAAGCTTACGCGGCCATCATTTTTAAATTGAAGCTCATTTTTGGTTACATGCAAAATAAACCTAACAGCAATTTGCAATGAATTGCAGCTATTAGCAGACCGCATACCGTTGGCACGATGTGTCAGACATTTATTTATTTCATTATGACAAAAGCCTTAAGTATGTGTGTTGTTGGCAGCAAATGTGTCTGGCGTCCCCACGGGCTAGCTCAAATATTTCTAGACTGGCAATGTCCAAAAAGCCAGGGCTCTTTACATGCAGGCAGTCAATAGAAAGGCGCTGTCCTGAAAGCTGGCTGGAAACACAGGGTTATGCTGTATGCTCGGAAGAAAAGAAGCTTCATCACTGAAAAATAAAACCAGGGCAACTTGAAAGGGAAATTAAATCTCTACATTTGCCAGGAAATCCAGATCGTGTCCTTACAGACTTTTATAAAAAATATACATGAAGCAGACATTGTTGCATGGAGGTAGTGGCTAGACATTGCTCATCTATTCAAGAGCTAGTTTACGTATTACTTTCTGCTCTTTATCTCACTAATCAGTATTGTAAGACTTTTGGATATACTATATATATATATATATATATATATATGTAAAAACAAAGTAGCCAAATTTAGTGCACTGCCTAACTCGTAGCTGGTGCTAGGAAAGGAAGCTTTGACGGGGAGTGCTGGGAATACTTTTGGCATATTTTGTGGGGTTTTTTGTAGTGTTACAACCCTCCATTTATATGTGTTTTTTTATATATATATATATATGTATATATTCTTTATTTTATTTATTTATTTGCATTTTTAAAGCTCTCACACAGCCCACGGGCATCGAGGCGCTGTTACAGGAATTGTTTGTTTTAGTTGCGTAGTTGTTTGTCTTACTTGCGTATTCATAATGCGCTTAAATACCCAGAGGTTTCTAAGCGCGGACCCGGGTTCCTTCGTGTCATCTTGCTTCCAAAGCGAGCATGTTGCCGCTGAGCTATCCGAATATATTTATAGAGTGAGAGAAATATTCAATGAAAAAAACTTTAGTTAATGATCAGTTAAGGTAAGAAATGTATTGCAACAAAACCACCAAAATTGAACGCATTGGGAAACTCAGAAGCGGCTGAACTCGGCATCCCTTTTCTTCTTGTAAATATGTCCTCTTGTGCTTTGCAGCGAGACCGTGGCCAGTTAAACCAAACTTGACTGCTCCAATGCGTTGAATTCATGGGGTTTTGTTGCAGTAAGTGTCTTACCTTAACTGATAATTAACAAACGTTTTTTCATCGAATGTCATGGGTTTTGTTTTTCCATAGATTATTTCTGCACCACTGGTCACGGCATTTTAGAACACTACCAGATCTCTAGCCATGGTCTTGGTGCAAGGCCCGCCGATACAGCCTTATAATGTGCCCACTGTCCATTTTAAAACACTACCTGACCACTGGCCATGGCGGGGCAGTGGCGATTTTAAATCTTGGAACACTACCAGACCACTAGCCAGTGTATTCGCACATGGCGAGTGCCCACTGTATTTTTTAAATCACTATCTGGTCACTAGCCATGGCCTTTGGCTGAAAAACGATGGTCTGGAGGGTTGCCCAGAGTTTTGTCCGTGGTTATGATTAATTCAAAACCTTCCAGCCATCACCTTTCTCTTTTGCTAAAGTCACCCCGAGTGGGACGGGTATGCCCAGACGTGGGTCCCGAGTCTGCCGGGCCTAGAGACCCAAGCTACTCCTCACTGATGACTCCCAAGAAGGTTGAAACATGTCTGGGGATGCTTGTGGTCTTGTGCAGAAAGGATGTGACCTAGCAGTTCGGGCTGGACTGCCCTTTTGGGGTAGGACCAAGCCTGATTTGCATATGGTTTTTCCCCTTCTGTAATGGCTTGGCAGGCATAAAAACGATGGTTTGGAGGGTGCCCAGAGTTTTGCCCGTGGTTATGATTAATTCAAAACCTTCCAGCCATCACCTTTCTGTTTTGCTAAAGTCACCCCGAGTGGGACGGGTATGCCAGACGTGGGTCCCGAGTCTGCCGGGCCTAGAGACCCAAGCTACTCCTCACTGATGACGCCCAAGAAGGCTGAAACAATTCTGGGGATGCTTGTGATCTTGTGCAGAAGGGATGTGACCTAGCAGTTCGGGCTGGACTGCCCCTTTTGGGGTAGGACCAAGCCTGATTTGCTTATGGTTTTTCCCCTTCTGTAATGGCTTGGCAGGCTGAAAAACGATGGTCTGGAGGGTTGCCCAGAGTTTTGCCCGTTATTATGATTAATTCAAAACCTTCCAGGCATCACCTTTCTGTTTTGCCCATTTTAAAACACCACCAGACCACTAACCAGGGATTTCTCGCCCAACCTCACTGTATCTGTTAAAAATTACTAAAAACATTTTTAATTACTTGTTTGCCATAACCACTGGTATAATTATAATTTGGGTGTCCAATTTTCAGTGGTTTTCTTTTATTTGAGGGATGTTTTTCGAGTGTAAACGCATAAATATTATTTTATTGTTTCATTGTGTGCATAAGTAGAAGAATGTATCTCATGGCCAGCTGCAAGTATGCCATATGCCCTGATTTGAAAGGTTAACCTCGAAATCCACCCTAATGCAACCATCACACAAAGACCTTTATCAATCACAGACCTATTTTGACCTGTTTTGACAGTGGTATTGTTATCTATAAACGATGGCAGGCTATGAGAAATCCCAATTTGTTTAGGCATTAAGCAGTAAGATTACATTATTTGCCAAAGACACTTTGGTTAAGCAGCATGCTACAATCCCCTTGTTTTATGGCCGGTCTCTTGTTGACTGTTTTGTGATACATAACACAACCCCAAATAACCGCATTTAACCAGCATCTAAAAGGGGAAAAACGATCAACTGCAAGAAAAACATATGCCCAGGTAATTTTGCCCCCAAAGCAAAAAATCAAAAGCTGGAACCCATGAATGTAAGTGAACATATATCCTAAAGTTAAATATACAAATGTAGTTCAATTGACTTTTGTGCACGACAAAATAGCATAGGATATTTAAAAAAGTAATGAACATCAGAAAAATAACTCGAGAAAGGAAATGTTCCAGTCAATTTGGTATATAAAACACAGCAATCGGTAGTGAAATATTCCCTGGAAAACAAACTCCCAACACACAACAAGTGCTTGTGGTCTTGTGGGTAAGCGTCTGCACTGGGAACATGACAACCTGAGTAAAATCCTGGTAGCCAAATACTTGAGCAAGCTTGCCAACCTCCAAAAAACACAAAGGGTTTGCATCTACCCTCTGAAAAAAGATACATTGTTCACCCACATTGGTCGTTTACTTGTGCCCTGAAAAGCAGCCACAAGCAGGGGAAAATAGAAGTGTCCAGGATTGCAATCTCTCAAACCACATCCAAGGCAAATACTCATGACTTACTTGCCCTCATTTCCCCTCCGCACCCTCATGTCAGGCTTTCAACAATACTCTGATTTATACAGGTAGCTTGAAAGGTACACATACCATAGCGTTACTCAAATATATAAATCCTTATAGAACTAGTTAGGCAAAAAGTGTACAATTGTGACATTATTCACCCCATCTTGACTGGGAGGCTCCAAATACCCGAATGCAATTCAGCAAAAGGCAAATGAATAGTGTCTGAGTGCAAAGCTTTCTAGGACTGACAGTAGCACGGTTTAAAATGAAAAAATGTAGATAGCCTGTTATGAGATATTTAAAACTAAGAAAACATACTGCATTTGAGACTGTGGACTGTCTCCCATCCATGCAGTAACCGGGACTGACCCTGCTTAGTGTCAAAGCGAGGAATGATCCAGCTGACTTAGACCATATTGCTCTACATAGTCTTGTAACGTGGGCCCATTTATTAGGCAACATGGCCTTAGGAGGCTGGCCCCTTCCTCGCTTTGAAGCTCTGCAGGGATGGTCCCAGTTACTGCATGGATGGGAAACCCACTGTAGCTGTACAAATATATATATATATATATATTTGTATTATTGGCACAAGAGTTTGCAATCCTGGACACCAGTGCAGTTATTTTCCCCAAATGTATGCTAATTTCTAAGACCCCTTTCTTTGACTGACTTACTATGACTGACTCATGGCTTTATGATGTAATATGAACTACATGATTTGTCTAGAGTGGCATTTTTATCTGACTGATACTTCTTGTACAGTTCTGTGATGCCCATTAGGGTATACTGCTTTCTCGAGAAAGCATTGAGTGAAAGGTGTGGGGGCTTTTACTTTACATTTTATTTATGAGCAACAGTTTATTTCAGAATAATACACATAGAAAAACGCTATTGTAAATCCATCAAGTTCCCACAAATATCAATTACATCAATACATATTGTAAATACATTTCATAATTAAATAATACTTAATGACCAGGCCACTTTCATGTAGTTCACAACCCCAAATAACTAGAGGATATACACACTAAAAGATCAGTATTTACCATTTAGGCACCCTGGGGTCGCAGCAGCAGGCTTGAGCCAGAGTTCCTTCATCCTGCTATAGAAGGCTCTGAATGAAAAGAAGTCAGCCACATAACCCTGTACGTTAGTGCAATTTCTGTATTCCAATCTGCTGTAACTCTGGCTTGTTTTGGAATTCCCATATGCAGATTGGTGTTAAATAATGTTGAAAATGAGGAGTCGGCATAGTCCAGATGATACTTCACTTCAAATGTATCTTTGAGCTCCAGATAATGGTGAAATAAACGTTCTGCTCTACACACCCAAATCCACTATCCAAAAATAGACTCCATACATTTTGTTCAGGTCCTTTTTCTTGTGGTGTCCTGTTTCAGTAGAATTTTCCACCATCCAGGCTCAGACTGGCCTATAGGGCAATAGGCCCATAGGCCCATGGCCGAATAAAAAACACAAAATACTGGTGTGGGCCAGTTTTTTGGGTCAAAGTTGGCAACGTTTTTGGGCCAATTTGGGCCAGTTTGATATGTTAATTCGCTATGTAGCTAGTAGTTTTGACCAGTGTTCCTCAATATATATTATTTAAAATGCACAATTTCCATCGCACTTAATTAAATAACTCCCCCTTGGGTTCTATTTGGGTACTATTCACATAGTGTCACAAAAGGAGTGAATTGCCATTTTCAACTGTGGGTCACTTTTAAATTGGTGCCAGAGACAATGTTTTGGCCCTGTCCGGACATGACAGAATTGGCACATTCTGAGCTTCCATTTCACATGCTTCCACCATGGAAGATCAGCCCCTGAAGCTTCTCCCAAACCCCCTTTATCTTTCTCTCCTCACTCAGAACTGTGGGGCAGCACAATCATCAAGTAGTGCCTCTCAATACAAAGCTCCAGATTGCTCCAACTCTTAGCCAATATGAAAGTAGCTTCTGTTGGACTCAGGGATGTCATTTAGGGATCACAGGGGGTCACATCTGTAACCCCTGAGGTCTCCCTCATTACCACTGTACCCTGTTCTTTTATAACAATTATAAATATATATATATTTTATATATATATATATATATATATATCACCATTTTCTGCACCGTAAAACGGCGCAGTCTTGAGCCGCTCTCCCAGAGTGTCATGCGAAAATCTCAGAGTTAGTCCAAATGTTCTCAAAAAGCCAACTGTGCCATTGTTCAATTAAAAATATCTTCTTTATTGAATATAAAATTTAAAAATTCCATGTGGAAACCTCCTGCCCTCGCCCAGCAACACAGAGGTAAACCCCGACGATGAGGCGTTTCGCTACGACTTGTAGCTTATTCACATCAATTCAGTTTCACAAGAAACAGTATTTGAATCCTTCCCCTTTGAGTAACAGTCAAAATAGAGGTAGGACTATACCTTTTCTTTCAGTACCAGATGCCTGTTCGAACCGCCCGCCATTTTGGAGTGGTTTAATTACTGAAAACAACATTCAGACTAAGGAGGTACATAATCATTAGTCAATCATTTCAATATGTGCACACATTATTAATGTATAAATACAAGTTTAGAAATTTGTCCTCTAAGTGCTAAGTTATTGTACCTACTGGATCGGATTCCGACCACAATTATTTAAATGTAAGCTTCTGTGTTGTGGCCAGCGCCATGTGGCTCTTTATTTTTGCAATGTCTGGCTTTCTTGTCAGGTCTTTTAAAAAAACAGGGGTTTCCACATGTGTAACACGTTGGGCAGTGATCCTAAATAACAAGGAATAGGAATAACAAATAATTTGTCTTTCTGGAATTCTATACAATCATTGTAGACTCATTAAAGGTTTATTTCAGGCACACCTCAGAGGGTAAGTCACTGATTTAGTCTGTTCTTACACACCTCAACTGAGCCTTTCATCCTTCTGAGGTCGACAAATGAGTACCAACACAGATTTGATGATATTGTATGTATATTTGTTCTATATAATTTGCTTAAGCATAAGTGCTATATAATAACAAACCATTATCATTTGGCCTGGGACGTCTGCTTGCATTCACAGTAATTTGGTAGTATGGGCCTAAACACACTGATATTAACGATACATATGGTGATCCATACTTGGATGAAATGTATATCACATTATAGTCATATCGTAACCATATTCTTTGTAGTATACTTGCAATGTGATGCCACTTCCTGTTTTGTCAAGAGGTGAAAGGTCATGTGACATTGCTTCCTGTGATGTCACTTCGGGGTGGGGCTCAAATGACACCACTTCCTGTGATGTAATCAGCGGCCAAAGGTCATGTTATATCACTTCCGCTACCCTTGGCATTTTGGTGAAATGACGTCCCTGGTTGGATAATGCTGGCATAGCCTTATTCAAAACACATAAAAATTGCAGGACAGAAATATTCTTACAAGTACCATCCAATCCTACATATGAACTTCTCTTAGTATGCCTGTGCATTGAAAACGGAGCATTTGTACTTCCGTCCTTAATCTAAGACCCGCTAAAATTCTGTGAAGCACTCCAAACTTCCAAAGAGCAGCCCAGGACCCAGCCATGTTATTCTCACTTCCAAATCCTGACTTTTTCTGTATCATTATTTATGGTTCAATGTAACACACATTTTAATATTAGAATGAGTGTTTTGAAAAATGAAATACCCACTAAGCCCTGTGTGCATATTGTACTTTCTGATTTAAGCATGCAGTCCTTTCTATCAGTCATACAGATCTGTGCACATTCTTATATTCTCAAAATACTCTCTTATTTTAGGCAACTTAGGCTCGAACTAATTGGGGAAAACTGGTCACATCCCTATCTCCTAGGGGTACTTGCAAATAGTTTTCTAGGAGTGAACCTGATTGTACATCTTGCAAGGATAACCTTTTATCAGAATAAAATGTGTATGGTTATGCTATGTTTTGATGATCAAGTGCTTTGCTCAGTGACTTTGCACATTAACATTCTTACTATTACCACTGTAGAACATACTGTAAGTCGGCATTAGAAAAAAAAACATAGAGATTTTATTTTTAAATGACATTTTACTCTATTAATGAGAATTAATTTTCTTTTTTAGTAGCTGTATTAACACAATGTTAAGCCCACCACCTCAAAGTATCTGGTTTTCCCTCTTATCACAGAGCTGGGTTGGCTCTAGCAAATGTGCAAATGACTAAGTGAGTCTCAGACACAAAGAAAGAGAGAGAGAGAAAGAGAGCGCGAGAGAGAGGGAGAGAGAAAGAGCGAACGAGAGAGAGAGAGAAAGAAAGAGAAAGAGAAAGTACTAATTATCATTTATTTTGGATGGTAGTTGCACATGAATGAAAGAGAGGAGCAGCTAACCAAACAATCATTTCTCTGTGGAAGAAATAAATGTCATAATGCAATGTTCCTCATCTTGCATTTTGCCGATGACAATGTTAATAGAAATGAAAGATTGGAAGCAATGAAATATGCAAGGACTTGGTGTAATGCGTAAAAAGTGCAGGTGAGTAAATCAGATTAGGAGTCTGATTGACAGAGCTTTTTCCATAGGGATTGTGCCTTCATAAAACGTTTCTATGAATCAGTCCCAAGAGGTGTAATCCCTGAATAAATGATGATACATGCTCTCTATTAGTGGGACATATATATGTAAGAGGTTGTATATAGGTGTCCACATTAAGTTACTGTATTTAGTCAATATCTATGCACTTTCAGAATCTGAACAAAGGCAAATTACTAGGATTACATGTGTCAGGTAGCCTGTGAGTTGAGCACGGCTAATATGTAGCTTAAACTGATCTATCAAAAGAAAGGGAGTATGAAAGAAATAATAATCATAACATTGCCTTCGAGTAAATTTAGCCATGTTTAACCCTTTCAGCTATGTTTTGTTCGAAAATCTAAATGTGTATACACATACGAGAAGCGTAGATTACATCAGCTGTGATTTGGGCAAGTGTACAAAAAAACATATTAGCAACCGATGTATTCATGGATTGCAACATAACATAGGAATGGCCAACCACCGGTCCAAATTTGGTAGAAACTCATTTTGTGAAACCAGTGATAAACATTTAAAACTGCATCTCATTGCACATTCTAGGCGGATTGCATATGTGTGAGTATAAGTGAGAGTAATTAATAAACCACAATAGACATCAACGTTGTACAACAAAGTTTAGGCTTAATGAAATGAATACCAGGAATTGTCTGAGTAGTCAACATTGAATCATGCTGCACTATTTGGCAGCACATTTGCATTGCGGGACATTTGCACCCGCTACAATATTTCCCATTAGGCACATTCAGACATCAAAATGCCCTCTCACAGAGAATGCACACATGTGATAAACTCACTTGAAACAGGAACTAACTGGAAAAAGAATATCTGCTGGACACAACCAATATACTTAATTAAAGTAAAATCAAAATAACAAAATCAATACAATGTGTATCACAACACCAGTTTTTCAGAACATCAAGATGATCCAACAGACTGATGTGTACATTTGCCCTTGAATAGTTGCCATGTCATATTCTGTTACTGTAGTAGGTTGCTCTTATCTGTACTACACAAGTCCCAATCTCTGTTCAACCTTTAATTAATACCATCTAGCAGATACCCCACACTGTTCTAGGTCTTAGAACAAAGAGCATATCAAACCTGCACTGAAATAACAACAACACTGGCTACCGCTCATACAAGTGGTAGACTTTTAACTTATGTGTGATGTTCAATGAATATACTGGGTTTCAGGCTTCAAATATCAGGCCTCAATGGTAAATCACCACATAGTTGCCATAAAACTCATATCATCTGTCTATGCCTGACCCTACTTTGTAACAAGTAAAATAACGGGATATAACGTAAGAAGACCTGCCACCCTTGGCCCAAGTGATAGACCAATTTACCACCCAAACTACTGTAAGATTAAGAAAAGATTATCTAAAATAGAGATAGACCTTGAAGACCAATGGCACGGGTAGCATAGCTCAGTGGCAACACACTGGTCTTGGTAGCAATATGACGAAAAGCAACACAGGTTTGAATCCCGGTCTGCGCTTAGAAACCTCTCGGTATTAACGTGTTATGAAAAATTAATTTTGTAAAATCCTTATTTTCTCGCATGCTAACTAAAAGGAAAGTGACCTCATCTCCAACAGAACTGTTGTTCATAGAATGCAGGATTTTCTTACTTAGCCTACGCCCAGGAACACCCAAGGCGAGACAGTCTGCACTTGTACCCTAGCTCAGGACATATTACACTGATGGCACAGGAAACAGTCTGGCTTCCGGAGTATCATGGTACTGAGAGCGCACTGCTTGACCTCCAGACCCACATTTTATCCAAGTTAGACCATAGCAAGTCAGGACTGCTGATGCTATTGGATTCATCAGCAGCCTTTGACTTGCTGGATCACTGAATTTTACTGGACCAGGTGGCCACAGTGGGGGGGCCTTTCTTCTAAGGCAGGGGTGCACAACTGATTTTGACAGAGGGCCGAAAGTACCTTACATGATGGCTATAGTGGGCCGAAAAGTAAATGTGGGTGGGCCGGTAGGCGCCGTGGGGCGTGACGTGCCGGAAGGCTTTTTCAACCCCCAATTTGTATTAAACACATAGAAAAAGAATATGTTTTTGAGGTGAAATGATTTTTATTTGTATTTCAAACTTACATTTTGCACTACACATTTTCCATTGTTATCATTTATTTCTATTTAGTTATTGCATATCGTCTGTTTAATTAAAATATATGTATTTTATTGACCCTTGATTGGACATTCCATTATTTTGCTATACTTTGCATTTGGGGTTGCTCAAGAGGAGTATGGCCTTCGTTGAGTCAGGTTTCCACAAAAAGCAAAGGATTTACATCCCATAACTGTGCCTGTTTTAGATTTATTTTTGGGTTCACTCTTGGAGTGCGATACTATGTCCCATGGTCCCCACCTCTCAACCAAACACTATGCCCCATGACACCCACCCCTCAAGCAAACACTGTGCCCCAAGACACCCACCCCTCAAGAAAACACTGTGCCACAAGACACCCACTCCTCAAGCAAACACCGTGCCCCAAGACACCCACCCCTCAAGCAAACACTGTGCCACAAAACACCCACTCCTCAAGCAAACACTATGTCCCAAGACACCCACCCCTCAAGCAAATACTATGCCCCATGGCCCCCACTCCCCAACCAAACACTATGCCCCATGACACCCACCCCTTAAGCAAACACTATGCCCATGACACCCACCCCTCAAGCAAACACTATGCCCCATGCCCCCCACACCACAACCAAACACTATGCCCCATGGCCCCCACCCCAACCAAACACTATGCGCCATGGTCCCACCCCTCAACCAAACACTATGCCCCATGGCCCCCAACCCCAACCAAATACTATGCCACATGGCCCCCACCCCTCAACCAAACACTATGCCCCATGACTCCCACCCCTCAAGCAAACACTATGACCCATGACACCCACTCCTCAACCAAACACTATGCCCCATGACACCCACCCCTCAACCAAACACTAGGCACCATGGCCCCCACCCCCAACCAAACACTAGGCCCCATGGCCCCCACCCCAACCAAACACTATGCCCCATGGCCCCACTCCTCGAACAAACACTATGCCCCATGGCCCCCACCCCCAACCCCAACCAAACACTATGCCCCATGGCCCCCACACCTCATCCAAACACTATGCCCCATGACACCCACCCCTCAAGCAAACACAATGCCCCATGGCCCCCGCCCCCAACCAAACACTATGCTCCCCACCCCCAGGCAAACACTATGCCCCATGCCACCAAGCATGCACCATGCATACATACTCATACAGACCCCAAACCCCCCACCCCTGCATACAAACTAACAAGTATACACCATTCACCCATACAGACCCAAACCCCCCACCCCCAACTCAGCACACCAACTCACAAGCATACACCATTACACTATGCACCCATACAGACCCAAACCCCCCATCCCCAACTCATCACACAAACTCACAAGCATACACCATGCACCCATACAGACCCGATCCACCCACCCCAACTCATCACACAAACTCACAAGCATACACCAATACACCATGCACCCATCCAGACCCCCACCCCCAACTCACCATCAAACTCACAAGCATACACCATGCATCCATTCAGACCTGACCCCTCACCCCCAACTCACCAAACAAACTCACAAGCATGCACCCATACAGACCCGGACCCCCCAACCCCACATCTCAACACACACTGCACTTGCACACAAACACATTCAGGCAGACCCGACACCCCCCCCTCCCGCTCTGCATCTCAACATACACTGAACCTGCACACAAACACATTCAGGCAGACCCGATACACACCCCCCCTCCGCATCTCAACACACACTGTACTTGCACACAAACACATTAAGGCAGACCCAACACACACCCCACACCCGCATCTCAACATGCACTTTCACACAACAACAAACATTCAGGTAGACCCAACACCCCGTTCCCCCCAGCATCTCAACATACACTGCACTTGCACACTAACAAATTCAGGCAGATCCGAAACACACCCCACCCCCGCATCTCAACATACACTGAACTTGCACACAAACACATTCAGGCAGACCCGACACACACACCCCCTCTGCATCTCAACACACTGCACTTGCACACAAACACATTCAAGCAGACCCGACACACACCCCCCTCCGCATCTCAACACACACTGCACCTGCACACAAACACATTCAGGCAGACCCGACACACACCCCCCTCTGCATCTCAACACACATTGCACTTGCATACAAACATTCAGGCAGACCGACACACACCCCCCTCCACATCTCAACACACACTGCACTTGCACACAAACACATTCAGGCAGACCTGACACACACACCCCCTCCACATCTCAACACACACTGCACTTGCACACAAACACATTCAGGCAGACCCAACACCCCCCCCGCATCTCAACACACACTGCACTTGCACACAAACACATTCAGGCAGACCCAACACACACACCCCCCTCCGCACCTCAACACACACTGCACTTGCACACAAACACATTCAGGCAGACCCGACACACACCCCACCCCTGCATCTCAACACACACTGCACTTGCTCACAAACACATTCAGGCAGATCCCGACACACCCCCCCCCCCTCTGCATCTCAACACACACTGCACTTGCACACAAACACATTCAGGCAGACCCGACACACACCCCACCCCCACATCTCAACACACACTGCATTTGCACACAAACACATTCAGGCAGACCCGACACCCCCCCTCCGCATCTGAACATGCACTTTCACAGAACAACAAACACTCAGGTAGACCCGACACACACCCCTCACCCGCATCTCACCCTACAAGGAGCACAAATATCTGACACACACACACACACAAACAAACATCACCCCCCCCCAAAAAAAATCTGTACTTACCGGACAAAATGCTGGAAGGCAGGCTAGCTGGAACACTGGCGAGGTCCGGTACTATAGCTGGCATGGGCGTGGCAAGGCTGAAATGCCTTCCGGCATCAAGCCTTACTGGCCACACCAGCCGTAGTGCTGGCCCCCCATTGGTGCAGCACACACGCACTACGTGGCTCATAGGAGCTGTGTGGTGTGTGTGCCCTGAGCCAATGAGGGCCAGTGTTTTGTCCGGCCTGGAAGACAACAAAGACTTTTCCTAATGGAGAGCGGCCGATGCTGCTCGTGGGCCGTCCTCCATTAGGAAAGTGTTTTTTGCTGGCAGGCCAGACAAAAAGGCATGGCGGGCCACAACTGGCCCACGGGCCATTAGTTGTGCACCCATGTTCTAAGGCAATCAGCTGGCTTAGGTCCTTCCTTGAGGGTCGTCATTCTCGGGGTCCATTGGGGCGATAGTGCGTCTAATATGGAAATAATCACTTGTGGAGTACCACAGGGGACCTGTCTCCACCCCATGTTCTTCAACATATATATTCTCCCCCTGTGTAATGATTTGGAGTCCATGGATCTATTTTCTTGTAACTACGCTGATGACTTCCAACTTGTCTTGGAGATCTGCAGGGATTACTAGAAAAAACAAGCAGTTCTAGGCACAGTGTACCAAACTATTAAGTGCTGGATGTCAACCAACTGGCTCTGTCTAAATGCGTCCAAAACCAAGCTCATGCTGTTCGGTACTCGGCACAATAGAGACAACCTAGATCAAGTACATGCCAGCTTTGAGATCGGTGGCAGCAAGATTATGGTTGTTCATAAAGTTAAGACCTTGGGCACTTACTTGGAGGTTAGTCTGGATAGTGAGGCCCATGTAGCTGCCATCACTAAAAGCACTAACTACCACCTAAGAGTACTACGGCAAGTGGCTCCACTGGTCTCCGTTGGGAACTGCACTAAACTTGTCAGAGGAGTTATCCTGCCCCAGGTAGACTACTGTAACGCCCTGATGCGAGGTGCTAGTAGAGGCGATATTCAAGGACGACAAAAGATACAGAATTTGTGTTATCTTTCAGATGAAACGCTTTGAGCCTACCTCTGTGGCACGTAAAACACTGCACTGGTTGCCTGTTGCAGCGCGGATTCACTTCAAACTGTTGTTAATCTGCCACAAATGTGTTTTCGGTAGTGCCCCAGACTATCTCAAGGACAGGGTAAGTACCTATCAACCAACTTGAAATTTGCGATCATCCAACGACTCTCTCTTAAAAGTTCACTGAGTCAGGCGAGCCCGTGGTCTTGGCCGTGCCTTTCACATCCAGGGCGCTCGCGCCTGGAACACTCTAACTGTAAATCTGCGCAACATGGAGAACTATCTGACTTTTAGAAAGCAGCTAAAAACCACTCTCTTTCATCTTAAAGAATAATTAGTCTTGGCTTCTTCATCCAGTTCTCTCCCATCTGCTTGCGCCTGGATGCCTTCGGGCTTTGGTGTGGTTCAAATGCAATGACATAACATAACATAACATGGTGTACAGACACTTTCTGCTACTGTTAATTTCTCCTGTGAATATTAAGTATCATGTAAAGTCACTACTTCTTTTCCCCTCAAAATGTATTTAAGATTCTCCCAACTCTTCTTGTCATGCATCTGATGAGGTACAGTCCCTCTTTAATGCAAGGTCTGATCTGGCATCAGATGCATTCCTTTGAAATGTATGCTCCCTTCTCTTCAATATTGTCATAAAAACATGGCTTATGTCAAATGCTAGTGCAACATCATATCAGGCAATAACGGGATGTTTAATGAAATGATATGTAGAACACATTACATCATAGCCATAGCTACCTCTAGCTAAAATATCCTCTTCTTCTAATGTGGCTTAGGAACCCTTGTCAATGCAGGTCCGGATGTAGGCCTCCTTCTCTATTGGCTTCCTTCCTGTTTATTAAGTAGCCCCTTCAACCTCAAAAGTTGCTCTTTCTATTGCGTCATGTGTTGCTGACATAGCGCGTAATCACAGTGGATTGGTTTGGGTTGTTGATTTTTACTTTTGGAGGGACCAGCTTTCACTTCAGGTGTCTTTATTCTTAGCTAATTTACAGAGACTTTGCCTAGATCAGAGGTTTCTTGGCCCCACTAGTTTGACGAAGCCCATGTTGGACCCCACTTTTTTCAATCCAGAATGGGCTACATTCTGACAGTTTCCCCACTCAGTTGTGCGGGACATTTACCTCTCTGCCTCCTCTCACGTCTAGAACATTCCAGCATAGACACAGACATTCAGCAGCGGCCTACACATCCTCTCTTTCTGTGTAATGCCCTCCTTTTAGCTGATATAGGGGTATCTGCTGACATAGGTCAGACTAAAGACAGTTATGCACGACAATATGTCCCCTATGCTTGTCCAGTTACAGATGAGGCCAGGAAACTAGTCAATCCGAGCGGACATTGCACACACAATGTGTATTGTCAGATAGGAGGGCCGGCCATGTTCAACTACGTCGGTATCATACAACTTCCAAGGAGACTTATAGCTCCTATTACATTTCTCACAGCTGTACAATGTATGCAGAATGATCACCCGCCATGGCCTTATGATATGGAATGTATACTCTGAAAGTATGAGGTCAGAAAAGAAACGCAATCAATTCAGAATTTCCCTGAATCCCTCCCTTCCCCAATTAACCTTCACACCTTGTCCTTGACTCTTTACTGAGCTGGATATCATGACTGTATACCTGTGGAACCATCTGATTCCAGTTCTTAAGACCTATTTATTTATTTCTTTATTTATTTATTTATTTATTTATTTATTTATTTTAATTAGTATTTATAATGCACCAATACAGGAATTTTCTTTTCAAGGTGCAAGCCATGCTAACCTGCACAAGGACACGTCTAATCCTACTGCAATATGACACTTAACTTTATCTCCTTCACTACTTATTACTTACTATTTTCAAGAACATTTGCATCAGCATTTGGGCTTATGCCATGCTGCAAAGGAGGCCCACCCTTCACCAGTGAGACCAGAAAGCATTGTTGTTCCATCTTGACACAAATCTCTCTATAGTCTCCAAATTGGGTCAGCAACAACTTTGTGTTGTTTGCTCCTACAGCTCTCTTTCAAAGACTTCCCCTACTTTCATAAAACATTAAAACAACACAAGGCAGCACCTGCAGGTTCTGTAACCTTGTCATGGAAACAAGCAAACACTTAATAATAGAGTGTACTGAAACCTTTAATCAGCGAAAAATTCATCTGGGAAAATTCTTCCCATTGAATAATGACATTGAAGGGTGGTGGATACACCGTTTAGAGGACCAAAATGTAAAATTAGTCTGCGCGGTCATAAACTATCTGGACATGTTGCTGAAAGAAGAACCAGTGAGACTGAATCAAAAAATTGACACACAGTAAAATGCAAAAAACTGAAGAAACAAAGGGTGTAACAAAATATTGACAAAATGGAATTGTAACAAAAGTTTAATATAATTTTGTATAAAACTGAAGTTTTACAACAAAAAAAAATCATCAAGGGCCTGATTCATGGAAGTGTTTTATAATCGTGCAATCCCATAGGAAAACGTTCCATGAATCAGGCCCTAAAGCTTCTTCCATGTTATGTTGACAGCAGCCAAACACCATTTGTAACACAAAACGAACTGCATTTTCAAATCCCATAATATCTCGTGCCCAAATTCCAGCTAAAGAGGTGATATACCCAGGGGGTGTGGGCCAGCCCTCTAGGTGAAGGCCTGCCATCCAAGTTAAGGGCCCAAGTGCTGCTGAAATTAGGTAAGTGGGGCTTGGGGGTGGGTGAAAAGAAAACGCAGGGTCGGTGGGGGGAAGATGGCAAGTGGTGGAACTGGCCCTCAGGAGGTTTAGAATGCGGGCTCACATTAGCAGTTTCAGCCCGTGTTCCATGCATCCTGATTGGCTGGCTCCGCCGCTGGAGGTGCTAATGCTTAATGTAGCGGTCCACACTGTAAATGCAGCAATTCATATATCCCATGTCTCCCCCTACTGTGCAGGCTGAACACCAGTTACTGATAAGTTAGATCTCATTCACAATACTGTGTTTGTGCGCATTGGCTGTCTGTGGGGGCCGTCCCCCTTTTTCTGGGACAAGTTAACTATTCACCAGCCATCTCATAAACTTCAGTCAGCTGATGTGACTTTTTTGGTTATCCCTCGTTATTTATGTAAATCCATGGCCAGTTTAAAAATAAAAAATAAATATATATATATATATATATATCTTACAGCTGCAGTACTCTGCCTGATGGTGGTCACACTGTACATGATCATCTTCTCTTTCCTTGGACTGTAAAGATCCTTACGTTCCCCCTATCACTGTGTAGTACTTCCATGTCTGGCCGGGTACTTCAGTGGCAAGATATCTAACAGGGTATGTTTGTTTTCATGACTTTACCCAATGCTCTTTCTCATCCCTGTTCCTTCCTGCATGAGTCATGTTTTCATGGGTATTGACCCACTTGCTGAATTTCGGATTGAGTTTGAAACACAGACGTGGGAACCACAGAGCTATATCTGTGCATTCCCTGACTTTGTGCAGGGAATGTGGATGTGTCACTGCCCACAGCAGTGTGCTATTACTGGAAGAGGGGCAGTGCTCCCTATGGATATTTATACATGGGTTAGGAGAAGGCATAGTCCATAGGGATCTGCTGTAATGGTGGCCTCCATTTTCCTTTGTCATTGAACCTGCCAATACTGATTTCCACTCTACACGCCTGCACACATAGTTGTAGGATGAATCCCAAGATGCAGAATGAGATTATGGTACATGGTGTATGCCAAGTTTGCCATGCTGAACACAGCATGATGTAATGACTCATAGGAACCCCCGGAGAAGAGCTCACATTGAGTGTTCAGGCTCTTTCCATGCCCCCTGGGAAATGAGGCTCTTAGAGTTCTGCAGTGCTGCAGACTGCAATGTAGCATGCAACAGACCTCCATACATAAGTAAATACACACATTGAGTGTTTGTTATTTGTTTATTTATTTTTATTATGTTCCAAGTGCAACAATGCCATATTCACAGCGCCCAGATCTTGTCAAAGCCAAAGTTCTTATCATAGATGTTTCTTCTTGAATTTTCCTTTTTGGTATGCAGTAAATGCTAGATGTCTGGTGTGAGGTTTCAATCCACTACTATTTTCAAAGTTCTTTATAACTTTATTTTAATACATATATATATATATATATATATATATATATATATATATATCATCTCAGCGTGTATTACTTTCGTAGTGGATTTTTAATGTTAGTTGTACATTATTTGACAAATAAGTATATATTGTAAAACACCCTTGAAAATCATAGCCATGACATTCTCCCGGGGTCCATCGCTTGCAGAAACCTATTTTGGGATAGATTGAATATAAGAGAATATGACGTCCCTCTCTTTGAAAGCACGACTGGAAAGGTGCCCTTCTAATCTTTGGGTAACTGGTCTGAAAAAGGTGTGACCAGCAAATACTGAACGCAAGGAATGTTGGCACCGTTGTCAAGCCATTAGCACCACTTGGCAATCATCCATGTGGCCCTATCTGCATGAACCTATGACCGGAAAACCATCTTGTGTTTTTAGGAAGTTAATGATTGCAGAAAGGGGTTAGGAAATCACACGCTGTCCTAATAGCTGTGATGTGCGTGCCTGTGCAGAACAGGGGGAATGTTTACCAAGTGATAGGATGAAGGTGTGTGATGCGTTCACTATCTCCCTTCTCTGAACTTTCAGGAAACACACTTAGATCGCCACACAGCCGAACATTAAATCTATGGGCGCCTGATTGTGGCTCTATTGATTTACGATCAGGTGTCCATCTTGCTCCTTTTAACATTATATTCCTGGTATGTTGCTCTGTCACTTACTATCCTACTTTAAACTCAACCAACGGAAAGATTAGGACATATACATGTGCGAGCCATTTTGTTAAGTGTGCACATTTTACAAACGAGACTGCCAACATGTGCGTTCACTTGCAGTTTGGTCCCTCTGTGCAATGTTCTGCTTGTAGGGTGTCCTGACCCACGTTTAAGCTACCCTGCTACAACATTTGGTGCTGTGGGCTTAGGAAATTCAAGATGGCGGAAAACCCACATGTGCGCCGAAATCCAGGAAAGCTGCGCAGTTGTGCGCACACCAAAATGGTTACCTAACTTGCCACCCACCAGGGTAAAGAAAGGTCTTTGTTAACAAAATCCACTTTTACTGATGTCAAAAAGTTGCTGAAATCGTGACTCATTGGACCACTTTAAAGATTCAACCCTTTTTGTGGGGTTCCACATAACCATCTTACTGTAAGGAGCCCCATCAAAACAATGTTAAGCAAGGATTTACTACCATGTAAGAACCATTCCTGTTTAGAATGCATTAATCCAAGAAAATCCCAAAAATGGGTGCAGTACCAGTACTCACCACTATCCAAAAGCCGGCGTTTTAAAACCCACTGTGTGTTTTTCTGAAGGCAAGCAAAATGCCTATTTCAAACCTTGCAACATGTGCAAAATATTCACTGAACACCAGCAGACATTTGGCAGAATGGAGTTTTGTGTGCCTACAAAATCTGGGAAATGAAGAGCCCAAAAACAATGCTTATAACAAAAATGCTATGGAGTCAGCAGCTTAAGCCTAACTGCAACTGGATTTAAAACCACCAAAATCGAAAATGTTAAATTAAATGAGTGACCTATGTTTGGTGTCACATGCCTTTGTAACTGTTGAAATGTCATAGTTTTGCACTTAGAATCAGCATTCTAGCTGCATGTGTAAAATTACAAGTTATTTTAAAAGCAACAAAAAGTTAGCTGAAGGTCTGGCTTAAGGAACTTGATTTTGCCTAGCAACGGATCCCATCAGGAGTGAAACTTGAGTCACAACTATGTTTCCAGGCCAATGTTCCTTTTGCTGCCCACACTAAGGATATGCCATCTATCTGATAATTGAATTTCCTGTGCTCTGCCAGAGAGTGAACAAAGCCCTCTCCACTCAGGCAAAGGTTTTTATTACAGACGTCGTAAAAAGTGGCTTCCTCCTGGAGAAGCTGGGAGGGGCACTGCCTGTGAGAAGCAAGCTGGCTTGGCAGAAACTGGAAAGACTGGTTTCTGTACCATGTGACCTGAAAAGACACACCCCTGCAGCAAGGATATGGTTTTATAAAAAGGGGGATAATTCATAGTGCGGACATGTGAAAATTTTATAAATGATACCATAATTCTTGTGATTTTTCTGCCCACAGTTTAAGACGTGGTAGGAACCGGTGGTATGTTCAGGGGGGTTTTAGCGGAAAAGTGGATATTACTCTAAATGTGTGCATGTTAAAAATCTGAAACTTCATCAGTTAATGTCCCTACCCCCTGCACACATGTATGTAAAGTTGGGTCCATGTCGGAAATTGAAAAAGCAGTTAAAAAGTCAATTATGTACACTCTTTGAATGCAAGCTCCGAGAATGAGCAGATTTGGACATAGACATGGCTAAATTCAGCCACACCATGTATATGTAATTTCAAACAACTGTGTAACTCTGAAGTATGGATTTTGATCATATATATATTTGGGTGCACAGATGATAAGGGAGGTTGTTTCAAGAGATCATAAAATGACATCAATCTGACTCACAGTTCAGTTTGCCAATCAAGCGGAGGAATGGAAGCCTGACCAATGACGAATGAGAGGGGCAAGTCTAGTGATGCAACACACACACCCATTCTCAAGAAACAGATAAAAGCAGAGAGTCAGGACACATAGAGACATTCAATTTCATCTGCCGCTGGAAGCCCTGCCGGAAAAATCCATACTTACCTCCATCAAACTCCAGAAAGCCAAACTAGAGACTTCAATCTATCCAGAGCAGAGACCAGACCAGAGAGAAAGCAGTGCTGTGCCTAGCAGAGACCAGACCTGAGAGAAAGCAGTGCTGTGCCTAGCAGAGACCAGACCAGAGAGAAAGCAGTGCTGTGCCTAGCCGAGACCAGACCAGGCGCTGTGAGCAGAATCCGGAAAGACCTGACCAGACTGAAGATCGTGACCAAGTCGCTTTCCTGTTCAAAATCTCTTGTGAGTACTTAGCAAAACTCAGAACACATCTCTTAGTTTAAATTCATCTAATTCAATCTATTTAACCTAAGTAGAACTGCCTCCTATCTGTCACCTGTCATTTCTAGAAAAATTTGTCATTTTGAAAAAGTGTGCGTTTAAAATGTACAAAACCAAAAACGACCTTTACTAAATTACTCATATCTCCGCAACCGTTTGGGCTAGAGACTTGCAATAACTTTCATTTGGAAGCTGAGATCCCAGGCTTTCCTAGGACCCCAAAACGGTAGAGATAGTCCTTGCGGTTCCTTTGTAATAGCGCTCGGCGCATCCGCGAATTTTGCTGCGATTTGCAATTTCTTCACATGTAAAAAAAACTGCTGCTGCCTGATTTCATTTGCCAGAAATTCGTTTAACCTGCTAACTATCCCTGCATCATTGCTAGTGTGAGCCTGGACTAATATTAACTAGATACCACTCATCCTGAACCTCTAAAAGGGAATTAAGAGCGTTTCCAGCATATTTCTCATTCATTGCTAGCACCTATCAAAGCAATTTGGGCTTGTGTTTTCAAAACTCCTATCTGTTTTCTGTTGTCTAAGCTTGCTGGATTGAACTGATTACATTGATTGCATTTCTGAGAACTGTGTGCTTTCCTCCCATTTCCTTGCATTGCATAAAGAGGGGGGGAGTGAATAGCCAGAGAAAAGTGATTACATTGTTTGGTTGAAATCATATTGAGTATTTTCTGTACTGCATTCATTGAATATTGCATCCACCTGAGCTTACATAAAGCATCCTCTACCACATTATACTTTTGTTCCTATTTACCAGTGTGCTACCTTATCCATTTCATGTCAACTCATTAGTGATTATAAGAAGTGTGCTAGTGCCAGATTCTCCGTTGTTGATCTTTATCATATCAGATTAAGTGTGCTATTCAATTATTATTTTATTAAAAAGTGTGATATATATTTTAATTTATCAAATAAACCTTTTAAACTTGCAAAACAGAATTACTTCTTGGCTCAGTGGGGTCAGGGGGATTCCAAGAGAGGGGTGTTATACAAGGGTAGTCATCCAGAACGCATGAACTGGACCTAAAGATATATCAATAAGGGTTTTCATTCAGTATTCTAGACTAGGCGTTAACTTGGTTGTAGTGCTGAATTGAATCCTCTTACAAAGTGGGGGCTCGAGCCGAGACGTTGGGTTAGATTTACCAGTTGTGCAGCTTAATACAGTGTGCTAACTGACGGGATACATACACCCGGTCGGATCACCACGCTGCATTACGCTGTGAAGCATTCCTCAAAAGGGACACTCCAAGAAAAGTTCTGTTCTGCAAAAATAAAATACTAACTTCTGTAAGTCAGGACAGAGACCAATCTCTAGAATGACGACCTTAGTAGACATGAAAATAGCCAGAGAGCACCTCTTGCATAAGCTATTTGTGAGAGGTGAATGGACCGAACAGGGCCAGGATGTGTGGTTGCAGGCCATCACACAACAGGTCACTGAAACAGGGTCAGATATATATAGAGATCAGGGTCCCTTACATGTGGCCCTGAGTGAACTATATATGGCTCCTAAAGCCAAAGAGGAACACAATAAGATCGCCAGGATAGCAGCATACCTGTACCTATATATGGGAGACATGCAGGATAGATGTGCTGAAAGCCAAAATCTGGCAAATAGGCAACAGATGGCATTACAGAAGGTCCAATCTGATCTGGACTCTTCTGAGCAGAGGCTGCAGAGGAGCCAGGAGTCAGAAAATGACAGCAGACTGTACATTACTAAAATAAAGGAGGATATGGATGTGCTGCAAAAGGAAAAGTCAGAACAGGATACTAGATTTCTGGCCCTGCAGAAGGAGCACCAAGACAGTTTGGACTCCTTACTGCAGAGCCAGAAAAAGCTGGAGCAACAGATCAATTTCAACAGGGCATGCACAGAGCAGGTAGCCACCCTGCAAATCCAACTAGACAGAGAGAAAGAGGAGAGCAATAAACTGATCCTGAAAGACCTGGATACCCAGGCAGAGTTTGATCAGGAGCGCCAGAAAGCTGGTGCCTTCCAAAGGCAAAGGGACGACCTGGCGGCACAAATGCAGGCTCTTAGTCATGAAAGAGACGCCTTAGGCCAGGAAGTCTGCCATTTAAAAAGAAAAATGGAAGAAAATCACCTGGCCCACCAGGGGCTGGGTGATCTCCAAAAAGAAAACCAGAACTTGGTAGAGCACGCCAGAAGGGTGGAAGATGCTCTAGCAAGAAAGGAGCAGGCCAATAGGGACATTGCCCAGGAGGTAAACCTCCTGCAGCAAAGACTGGCCCAGTTCTCCAGGACCAACCAGGAAGCACAGAGGGAGAATGAGGCCCTCTGTCAACACAATGATAGGCTCCAGCAACAGGTAGCGATGCAGGAGAAACTGATAGAGTCGAGTAAGGCCTTAACAGAGGAACTGAAAGCACAAATGCAGGCTCTTGCATTGCAACAGGGAGCAGGGGCGGATAGAGATGAGGTCCGCTGGGAAAGAGAGATTCCTGACCATAACCGCAGGAGCCCTAACACCAGGGGCCTTCATTTTCCCCAGTCCCTGGACTCTGCCACCCCCATGTCCCCTGGCGCACATGAGCACAGGGCCACAGGGATGGCAGATTACTATCCAGCCAGAAGCATGGGGCTCATAGGCCAGTACCATCCAGGAATGGAGGGGTGGGCATCCGGGTATGGGCAACCAAGTACAATACAGTTCAGTGGGGAACCCCAGGAGAGTAGGCCCATTAAGGGCATCCTGAAAACCTCTGCCCAGTTAGGTCAGTGGAGGGGGTACCCATCAAATCCTGACAGCAAGGAGGAATCTGAAGACTCCTCTGAACTGCGCAGGACACAGGAGACCAGGTCCCCACATTCTGCCAGCCATTCCCAGGCTCGCAGAATCCGGGAAAACCTGGAAGAACAGACGGGAACCTCTGGGAGCAGTGCCTCTGAGTCCGACGAAGAATGGACAAGGGTTACCCGAACCAAAAAGGCCAATAAGGCAAAAAGGGCCTTGCTCAAGGACCCCTTAAAGCAGATTAAGGCGATCAGGAGCGTCATCACGCCTTACCATAAGAACGCTAAGTATTCTGTTTGGGAGCACTTAGAGTTGTTTGAACAAATGATGGAGACTTTCCATTTGAAGGACAGCCAAAGCTGCATTCAATATGTAAAGTGGACCTTCTCCCCGGAATACTCCAGTTTCTTTGCGGGGCTGGAGGACCAAAATCATTTAAGATGGTCCACCTATAAGTCGGCCATCCTGAAACATTTTTCTGTTCACAGAAATCCTCAAGAGGCTCGCAAGGCAGCCTACAATTTGCAATGTGGGGAGGATCAGGCCCCACAAGAATTTGTGCAGGAGTTAAAGCGGGCTTTTGCACAGACCACAAGAAGGGTGCGCACGGATAGCCGTGAATTTATAAACACGTTTTTCCATGCCTTGCCCAAATATATCATGACCCAGCTCGTGAGGGATTTTCACGAGAAAAGATCTTTAGACTGGGTCATTGAACAGGCTACCCGCATCTATGAGGTGCAGAAGCCCATAGAAAATAAAAGCAATGCCCAGAAAAACCCCAAAGCCAACAGCACCCCTGCTGCTGCCAAGGTGGCAGAGGTAAAGGTCACCCCCGTTTTGGATTTGGAGATGGGGGGGCCTAAAAACCTACCTGCACCTAATAATGCTAGGCCCAGAAGGTCCTCGGGCCAGTCGCAGACAGGGAGCCAGGGAGGCAGCCCCACAAATGGGGTCCCTCGCTCTCCTGACTATGTAAGTCCTCGCTACAAAGGTAACAGACCCATCCTGGGTTATGTGTGGACTCCTCCAGCCCAAGGGGGGGGATCCAGCCAAGCACCTAACCCAGGGAACTTCCCTCCAAACTTCCCACAGGAGGGCAGAAATTTACCAAACCCTGGGCAGAACTTTTTCCCCAGATATCCACCCGACTTCCAACCCCAAAATCATCCATCCTTCTTTCCTCAATTCCCTGAGCCCAGACCACTGAATCCGGGAGAGGGGAGGCCAAGGGTGGAGGGGTACCAAAATCTTCCCAACCAGGGGTACTACCAGAGGAGGGACAGCTACCCTTCCCGGGATCAACCCAGGGGAGAAAACAGGGCCCCGTATCAGCCTGAGCGGGTTTCCCAGTTAGAGCGCCAGGTTCAAAACATGGCGCGGGATATGGGTCATATACTGAGGGCACAGCAGAACCCTCAGATCAGCATGCCGGCGCAGAACGCACCCAACTCTGGACCTGGTGCTCCAGAACAATGACGGGGGCAGCACCCCGATAAATCACCGGTTCCCAGGGAGGAGGCACAAAGGGAAGGGGGGTGTAAAGCCTTGGAGGAAGCTTCCTTCCTCACTTGTAAACAGCCCCTGGAAACCCAGGAACCGGAAACGAAATCTCTTGCCCCTGAAAGTCTGCCTCCTAAGGAGCAGAGGGGGGGTAGGAGAAACAAAAGACCCAAACAGACTCAGTTTGAGGAGGAGGTACAGATCTTCCAATTTGAGGGAGAGGGATCCTCAGAGGATCCTGGGAAAAGGATCTTCTCCTTCAGAAAGGGGGGAACTCCTCCCAAAGAAAAATGGGTCCCTAGGGATGCAAATCCAGACTGGGGAGATGTGGAGACTGAGCTACCGCCGCCCACCATCTCATCCCAGAACCAACCGCAAGAAAATCCCCTGGTTCAAACCCATCCTGGGGACTGCCTCCAAAAAGGGGGGGGCAGCCCAGAACCGGAACCAGGGGAACCCACAATGGCTCTGATCTCCAGTTGCCAACTTTTTCTTTCAGATTCCCAAGACTCTCCACAGAATTCTGCCCAAATCTCTTCGCTAGCGATGTCCAAAACCAGAAAATTAGCCCACCAGTTGTCCAAAAATGTACATTATCTGTGCCCCCTTGAGGAGAAGGAGGGAAGATATTATGCCCCGGTACAAGTACAGGGGCAGGGTACAATCTCGGCACTGGTGGACACTGGATCTCAAGCTACCCTTCTGTCCAGAAGGGCCTTTGACGAACTGAATGCAGGAAGGGGAGGGAATTACCAAATTCCTCTCACCTCTCTTCCTGGACAACTGCAGAACTTTGACGGGAAGGAAATTCCCGTTGAGGGGACTGCAGACTTGGACTTTAAGATCGGGCGACACAAGTTGAAACACCCGGTCATAGTTGTGACCCCGGAGGGCACCCCTTGTTTACTAGGAAATGACCTCCTGAGAAGGTTGTCACCCCTAATAGATTGTGTAAACAAGGTCCTCTGGACCCAGACTAGCCGACCAATAAAATTAAAACAGAGTGTCAACCATGTTAGTTTAAACGGCACCTGCCACATGGTTGAACAAAAATCTGACCAAGTAGAATTTCACTTCCAGAATAGCCAAATTCCAGACGTGACAGTAATAGCAGTAGGACAACAGACTGGTGATGGGGGGTCCTCTCTATTTCTGAAAATCAACCTGCCTTCCAGTCTAATGTGGTACTCCACACTGGAAGGAAACACTCTGAAATTCTATACCAATCCACAATCAGAAACCCCCACTCCTATAGTCCAGAAAGATGTGAAATCAGCTCAAAGCCTGGCTGATATTCAGCAAATTGGAGAGCAGTTGTTCATCCCTGTTCAGTTAAATGATGGGAAGGACTCTGTTCTCGCTCGAGTGTGTGTGAACAACGGTAAGAGCTTCATCAGCGAAGCCATGTTCCGCCAACTCCCAAAAGATCCAGCCATTCCCACCTTCAAACTGATAGACAAATGGGAAATGGACCTGGAAGCACCTGACTCCAAACATCTCCTGCCAAGCAGGTGTATGCTCAAAATCTCCATTGGCAACAAGAGCATAGTCCATAATTGTTGGGTCGTGCGAGACGTCACTGCCGCCTTTTACTTAGGCAGTGACATTCTCAATCGCTTTGCCATTAGTTTGGACCTAATAAACTTCAAAGCTTGGTCCCGATTAGCGGATAATCCCATGGGCTTTGATGATCCAGAAAAAGCATTTAGGTCAGCTCAATTGCTACCTTATGCAGTTGAAATTCAGGTTAAAGAGGAAGTCACCATCCCAGAAAGGACCCGACAATTCTCCCTGGAAGTGAAAGTTAAAAGGGGACAAGAGTTGAAAAACCCTGATGCTTACATACATCTAAATGCTTCTCTCCAACAGCAAGGGTTGGGGGTAAACCCGACTCCATTAGTCAACATAGAACATGACCCCATTCTAATAGAGGTGGATAACAGCGACTTAAAGAGTATTACTCTAGCCGCAGGCACCATTATTGGAATGGCGGTTGATGACCGACATTTCTCCATTGATCTTGTAAATGAACTGTTAGGACCCATCCCCAAGGACTGTTTTGACAGTGACAGTGATGACAACGCAACACCAGACAGGATTTTTACCCGGCATGGGGGGAACTTCCTGGTGTACACTTCCTGCCCCTATGGTAAGGAAGATGTGACCTGTGACTTCAGGAGGGATGAGGTGATTTTCCAGGTCCATGAGGGCTGCCTTTCCCACCTGAAGCCTCCGGTCCAAATCAGCACTCTGACCAGGGACTTCTCCACCCAGCTGGAGGAGGCCGCGGAGATAGCCAAACCAGAAGTCTTTCCAGGCTTCAGGCAGATGGTGGAAGAGAGAGTCAACCTAGCTGATGCCTGTGTGACTCTGGAACAAAAGCAAAAGTTGAAACAAGTTTTCTTGGATTTCCAAGATCTCTTTGCGGTAGACTCATATGACTGTGGTCGCACCGACATCCACACCACAACAATCCCCACGGACCCTGGCATGACTCCAGTGTTTGTGAAGCAATATCGCTTGCCTCTCGCATCAATGGAGTCCCTTACTGAAATAATTAAGAACCTTGAGTCCCGGGGAATAATCCGTCCAGTCCACAGCACCTTCAATAATCCGGTGCTGGGAATATTGAAGCCAAACGGCCAGTGGAGACTCTGCGCTGACCTCAGGGAGCTCAACAAACGGGTCCACACTTCCCGATGGCCTCTTCCCTACATTGACCAAGGGCTGGCCCAGATTCAGGGGTCACAGGTATTCACTGCAATAGACCTGACCAATGGATACTGGACCGTGCCTGTCAGTAGGGAGGACCAATACAAGCTGGCTTTTACCTTTGGGGGCCAGCAGTACACATGGACCCGGACTCCCTTCGGATACCTTAACTCCGGTAATGAGTTCAATATTTTCCTACATAAGGCCATGCCCGACCTGGGTACGAGGGGTAACCTGGCTTATGTAGATGATGTCCTCATCAAAAGTTCATCTGTGGAGGAACACATAGCAGAGATCCGTTATGTTCTGACACAGTTGAGGGCCGCCGGAGCAAAACTTTCCTTTCAGAAGGCACAGTGGTGTAGAACCCGTGTTAATTTCTTGGGGCATGAGATTACTCCTCAGGGTCTCTGTCCCCAGGAAAAGAAAGTGGAAGCACTTCAGAAACTGAAAGACCCCACAACTCTGCGGGAACTAAGGAGCCTCCTTGGACTGACTAATTACAGCAGAAAGTTCATTGAGGGCTACGCAGAGATCACCAGACCCCTGATTCATCTCCTGAAGGGGGGGGTCAAGTGGGAATGGGGTCCAGAACAAGCCGAGGCAGTAAAACAACTCAAAAGAAGCCTCTCACAAGCGCCTTGCCTAGCTTACCCTGTCAGAAACAAGGAGTTCTTCCTGGAGACGGGGTTCTCTAATACGTGCTTGACGGCAGTATTATATCAAAAGCATGACAAGGTCAATAAAGTAATCTCCTATGCGAGCAAAACTTTATCCTCTGTGGAGGAAAAATTCGACGATTGTGAGAAGGCACTCCTGGCAACGGTGTGGGCATTGAAGAATTACCGCCCGTTTATCCAGGGGGAACACATCATAGTGGAGACTCCACACCAGCCTCTGCAATATCTCCAAAGTGACAGAATCCGGGCCGGAAATGTGAGTAATTCCCGAATTACTTCCTGGATTCTGTCAATGCAAGGCTTTCCTGTGGAGGTCAGATATGGCCAAAACAAGAAGAGTCCCCTCGCGCAAGGTCTGGCTGACTTGCATGATTGTGCCAGAGAAAACTGTCTCGAGGACGAAAGTCTAAAAATAAAGGACAACATGGAGGCATACCTTAATTCCCCCCACAAAGTCTTTGAAGAAGACAAGTGTGAGGGAATGCCCACTGTGTATGTGGATGGATGCTCTTACCATGTCGACAACAACGGGGAGAAAGAACTGGTGGCCGGCGTAGGGAATGCATGGGTGAATGAGTCCCCAGAACCCTCCGCTGGATACAAAATTGGTCCCCGAAGTAGTCAGGTGGCAGAATTGATGGCTGTGCATCAGACCATCCTCACTGCTGTCCAGCATCAACTCCACGAACTGGTCATAATCACAGATTCGGATTATGTACGGAACGGGTTCGTGGAGCACCTGGTTAATTGGAAGACCAGAGGCATGGTATGTGCTAACAACAAACCCTTGAAACATGGGAAGTTGATCCAAAACATTGATGATCTGGTC
Source organism: Ambystoma mexicanum (assembly GCF_040938575.1). Taxonomy (NCBI): domain Eukaryota; kingdom Metazoa; phylum Chordata; class Amphibia; order Caudata; family Ambystomatidae; genus Ambystoma; species Ambystoma mexicanum. The sequence goes on from NC_090922.1 coordinate 1,376,446,459, forward strand.
ACCTCGAATGGGATGACCATCTATTGGAAGAAGATCAAGGGTCATTCCAAAGTAGAGGGACCAGACAAAACTGGAAATGACTTAGCTGATCAGCTGGCCAAAACCGGGGCCATCCAAGGGGATCTAATTGAGATTGAGTCCCTGTTGGGGGAAATCCAGGTCACTGCCATCACTAGGTCCCAGACAAATGCTCACAACGACCTTTCAATTGCACAATGGAGTAAGGAGACCCCTGATGCTGATTTGATTACCGCTCAGAAGGGGGATCCAGTTATTGGTAAATTTTACCAGCACCTTGAGGACCCTGAGAACTTTCCCCTGACGGATACCGATTACATTGGGAAAGAGGACCTAAGAGTGTTGATGAAATGTCCCAAAATGTTCCGGATCCAAGACGGTTTGTTGGTAAGGAAATCCAAAGCTGGCCACGATCAGTGGGTGGTTCCTACCTCATTCCGAAGCCTGATGTTAAGTCACGCCCATGATGCGGCCACTGCCGGTCATAGGGGGTTTCACACAACATTGGAAATCTTAAGAGAGGTTGCATACTGGCCACACATGGGGCAGGACCTCGACCAGTACCTGAAGGGTTGCCTTGTGTGTGCACAATTTCAGCCATCATCCCTCACACACCGGGCGCCTTTACAAAAGAGGGGAATGACACTGCCATGGTCAGATTTACAAATCGACTTTGTAGGCCCTGTGATTCGCTCGGCTAGGGGGAATAAGTACATGTTGACCGTGACATGCTTGTTTACCAAGTGGGTGGAATGTCTCCCAGCCCCAAATTGCAAGGCAGAAACTGCAGCGGCCTTGATGATTAACCACATCTTTTCCCGTTTTGGTCTACCTCAAAGGATTGAGTCAGACAGAGGTAGCCACTTCACCAGTGAAGTAATGACAAAGATGTGGGAGATACTGGGGGTCAAGAGAAAGCTGCATATTGCTTATAGACCAGCTTCTTCTGGGGCAGTAGAGAGATATAACCGGACAATTGTGAGCATATTAAAGAAGTTTGTGGCAGATTCTGGGCCAAGTTGGGATATCCGATTACCTCTGGTCCTAATGGCTATCAGATCTACCCCTTCATCTGCAACCAAAATGTCACCATTTGAGTTGATGACTGGGCGCAAGATGGTGCTTCCTCAGCATTTGCTCTATAGGACCCAAGAGCAGACACTGATAAATGCCTCCACTACTCATGAGTATGTAGAGAATTTAAGGAACCACCTCCAACATGCTTTTGCTTATGCTCAGCGGAATCTAGAAAGATCGACTGATAGCATGAAGACCCATTATGACCTGAAAACTTCCAGGAAGGAATATCAGGTGGGAGACCGGGTCTATCTATACAACTTCCAAAGGAACCAGGCCAAGCAGCGCAAAATTTTGCCTACATGGAAGGGACCCTTTGAGATCATCGACAAGATCTCTCCTGTGGCCTACAAAATCCACATCCCCAAAGGTCCTTTGGCAGCGGGGGAAGACAAGTGGGTCCACATAAACCAGTTGAAATGTTGCCATCCCAGGCACACTCTGCAACAACTGGAGGAATCCTCTGGAATCCTAGCAGGCACTGTCTCAGACTAATTCAGTTCCAATCATAAAACATACCACATCTAGTCTCTAAAATATTGTGATTTGCATGAAACTGTCTCTTAGTTATACTGTTTTTTTTTCAAAATAAGAATGTAATATTTCGTTACGATGAAATGCATATGCTGCCCCACTATCTCAACAGTGGTGGAAAAAAAAATCGTCTATGAGTAGATATTGCCGCTCTTCCTTTATCATCCTAGGAGAGATGAAACCATGAAGGATGACCAAGAAGGACGATCCGGAGATCGGGAGCAAAGACACAACGGGCCCGGGGTACCGCCCAATCTTCCCATCAGGACCGGCGAGGAGAACTGATCGATCTGACCGGATGGAGAAGAAGATGCTGAACTGTGCCATCTACAGAAGAGGAAGAAGATTATGCGGACAGACCGATGCGTGGGTCAAAACCCTTGGGCACGCGACTCCCCATCGACCCAAACTCAAAGTGCAGTCACGTGGGGGGGCTTGTAGGGTGTCCTGACCCACGTTTAAGCTACCCTGCTACAACATTTGGTGCTGTGGGCTTAGGAAATTCAAGATGGCGGAAAACCCACATGTGCGCCGAAATCCAGGAAAGCTGCGCAGTTGTGCGCACACCAAAATGGTTACCTAACTTGCCACCCACCAGGGTAAAGAAAGGTCTTTGTTAACAAAATCCACTTTTACTGATGTCAAAAAGTTGCTGAAATCGTGACTCATTGGACCACTTTAAAGATTCAACCCTTTTTGTGGGGTTCCACATAACCATCTTACTGTAAGGAGCCCCATCAAAACAATGTTAAGCAAGGATTTACTACCATGTAAGAACCATTCCTGTTTAGAATGCATTAATCCAAGAAAATCCCAAAAATGGGTGCAGTACCAGTACTCACCACTATCCAAAAGCCGGCGTTTTAAAACCCACTGTGTGTTTTTCTGAAGGCAAGCAAAATGCCTATTTCAAACCTTGCAACATGTGCAAAATATTCACTGAACACCAGCAGACATTTGGCAGAATGGAGTTTTGTGTGCCTACAAAATCTGGGAAATGAAGAGCCCAAAAACAATGCTTATAACAAAAATGCTATGGAGTCAGCAGCTTAAGCCTAACTGCAACTGGATTTAAAACCACCAAAATCGAAAATGTTAAATTAAATGAGTGACCTATGTTTGGTGTCACATGCCTTTGTAACTGTTGAAATGTCATAGTTTTGCACTTAGAATCAGCATTCTAGCTGCATGTGTAAAATTACAAGTTATTTTAAAAGCAACAAAAAGTTAGCTGAAGGTCTGGCTTAAGGAACTTGATTTTGCCTAGCAACGGATCCCATCAGGAGTGAAACTTGAGTCACAACTATGTTCCCAGGCCAATGTTCCTTTTGCTGCCCACACTAAGGATATGCCATCTATCTGATAATTGAATTTCCTGTGCTCTGCCAGAGAGTGAACAAAGCCCTCTCCACTCAGGCAAAGGTTTTTATTACAGACGTCGTAAAAAGTGGCTTCCTCCTGGAGAAGCTGGGAGGGGCACTGCCTGTGAGAAGCAAGCTGGCTTGGCAGAAACTGGAAAGACTGGTTTCTGTACCATGTGACCTGAAAAGACACACCCCTGCAGCAAGGATATGGTTTTATAAAAAGGGGGATAATTCATAGTGCGGACATGTGAAAATTTTATAAATGATACCATAATTCTTGTGATTTTTCTGCCCACAGTTTAAGACGTGGTAGGAACCGGTGGTATGTTCAGGGGGGTTTTAGCGGAAAAGTGGATATTACTCTAAATGTGTGCATGTTAAAAATCTGAAACTTCATCAGTTAATGTCCCTACCCCCTGCACACATGTATGTAAAGTTGGGTCCATGTCGGAAATTGAAAAAGCAGTTAAAAAGTCAATTATGTACACTCTTTGAATGCAAGCTCCGAGAATGAGCAGATTTGGACATAGACATGGCTAAATTCAGCCACACCATGTATATGTAATTTCAAACAACTGTGTAACTCTGAAGTATGGATTTTGATCATATATATATTTGGGTGCACAGATGATAAGGGAGGTTGTTTCAAGAGATCATAAAATGACATCAATCTGACTCACAGTTCAGTTTGCCAATCAAGCGGAGGAATGGAAGCCTGACCAATGACGAATGAGAGGGGCAAGTCTAGTGATGCAACACACACACCCATTCTCAAGAAACAGATAAAAGCAGAGAGTCAGGACACATAGAGACATTCAATTTCATCTGCCGCTGGAAGCCCTGCCGGAAAAATCCATACTTACCTCCATCAAACTCCAGAAAGCCAAACTAGAGACTTCAATCTATCCAGAGCAGAGACCAGACCAGAGAGAAAGCAGTGCTGTGCCTAGCAGAGACCAGACCAGAGAGAAAGCAGTGCTGTGCCTAGCAGAGACCAGACCAGAGAGAAAGCAGTGCTGTGCCTAGCCGAGACCAGACCAGGCGCTGTGAGCAGAATCCGGAAAGACCTGACCAGACTGAAGATCGTGACCAAGTCGCTTTCCTGTTCAAAATCTCTTGTGAGTACTTAGCAAAACTCAGAACACATCTCTTAGTTTAAATTCATCTAATTCAATCTATTTAACCTAAGTAGAACTGCCTCCTATCTGTCACCTGTCATTTCTAGAAAAATTTGTCATTTTGAAAAAGTGTGCGTTTAAAATTTACAAAACCAAAAACGACCTTTACTAAATTACTCATATCTCCGCAACCGTTTGGGCTAGAGACTTGCAATAACTTTCATTTGGAAGCTGAGATCCCAGGCTTTCCTAGGACCCCAAAACGGTAGAGATAGTCCTTGCGGTTCCTTTGTAATAGCGCTCGGCGCATCCGCGAATTTTGCCGCGATTTGCAATTTCTTCACATGTAAAAAAAACTGCTGCTGCCTGATTTCATTTGCCAGAAATTCGTTTAACCTGCTAACTATCCCTGCATCATTGCTAGTGTGAGCCTGGACTAATATTAACTAGATACCACTCATCCTGAACCTCTAAAAGGGAATTAAGAGCGTTTCCAGCATATTTCTCATTCATTGCTAGCACCTATCAAAGCAATTTGGGCTTGTGTTTTCAAAACTCCTATCTGTTTTCTGTTGTCTAAGCTTGCTGGATTGAACTGATTACATTGATTGCATTTCTGAGAACTGTGTGCTTTCCTCCCATTTCCTTACATTGCATAAAGAGGGGGGGAGTGAATAGCCAGAGAAAAGTGATTACATTGTTTGGTTGAAATCATATTGAGTATTTTCTGTACTGCATTCATTGAATATTGCATCCACCTGAGCTTACATAAAGCATCCTCTACCACATTATACTTTTGTTCCTATTTACCAGTGTGCTACCTTATCCATTTCATGTCAACTCATTAGTGATTATAAGAAGTGTGCTAGTGCCAGATTCTCCGTTGTTGATCTTTATCATATCAGATTAAGTGTGCTATTCAATTATTATTTTATTAAAAAGTGTGATATATATTTTAATTTATCAAATAAACCTTTTAAACTTGCAAAACAGAATTACTTCTTGGCTCAGTGGGGTCAGGGGGATTCCAAGAGAGGGGTGTTATACAAGGGTAGTCATCCAGAACGCATGAACTGGACCTAAAGATATATCAATAAGGGTTTTCATTCAGTATTCTAGACTAGGCGTTAACTTGGCTGTAGTGCTGAATTGAATCCTCTTACATGCTCTTTCGCACTATGAAGTTCCAAACATGTGGGGAAAACCTGGCATAAGCACGCGTGCATGAACATTTTGCACTTAGCAGTAATGCACACTTGCAGCAGGCATTTACAATTGTGACCGATAGGAGCCACTTCTTTATAACAGGTGCTTAAAGCAGGCAGAATCCATAGGTATCCTGTGGTTTCTGCCACCTTGAACATGGTAGGTGGCTGAAAACCACCTGGTTTTGCAGGTGGAGGTTAATGGCAGGTAGAAAGGGTATTAGCTGGGGGTGCAGCCAATCAGGTGGTTAGGAATGCAGGCTTGAACGGTGAAAGCCTGTGTACCATGCCGTTTGACTGCTGCCCCCCTCCACCATCTTCCCCTCACCCACTGTCCCCGTTTTTTATTTTTTATTTCTCCCACACCCCCAACTTACCTTATTTCGGCTGCGGCGCCACTTCAGCCGCACAGTCCTCTCTGCTCACAACAGCCACCATGGAAAAGGAAGAGTAGCTCCGTATGGAGCCTGCCCTTCCCTTTCCATGGTGGCCATCTTTGTAAAGTATTTTCCATACAATGGGACACCACGTGCATCCAGTTGTACAAAGGAAAATGCTTTTTTCTTTTAGCACCCCGGGATACTGCTTTGGCAATTTTGGGTGCTAAAAGCATTAATCCCTCGCTCTGAGGTCTGGAACGGAGGTTTACGGCCCGGAGACCTTGTTATCCGACCTCGCTTTGCTCAGGCTGATAACATGGGCTGCTGGGCCGTTAACCCCCGTTCCAGCCCTTGGAACAGGGACTTGATGCCATATTAATGTTCTGTACCCCAACTCCAACCCATAATGTCCAAAATCCCTCAGAATGCAAAAACAGATATTCTGATGTTAAACTAGGTGTAAAAAACTACTACCTAGCAATCCGTAGTATTCAAATAGGGCCCACACAGTCTAATGTTATAATTAAATTGCATCAAGCAGATTTAACAGAAGAACCTTTTTAGAATCGAATTTAACCTCCCAGCCGCCTTTTCAATTTCTTCTGAGAATCGCCATCAACCTTCGGATTGACTATGCAAGCGCACCCTATCCTGGACTGCCAAAGCATTAACAGCGGTGGCAAGGTACATTTGCCGTTGGGGAAATATTGTTTGCACATGTGCAAATGTTTGCAAATAATCCATCACATTAGTTCCAATACTAATACATTAGTGCTGTACTTCCACCCGCGGCAATGTTACTGCACACAGCCAGACAGTAAGGGTATAATAACATGAGCATCAATCTGCCCAGTCCCAAGTGATGCAGCCTTGACAAGCCTGGTAGTCAGAGAAGGAAGTGCTGCGATGCCATCTCCGTGACCGCCTGAGATATCGCTACTCTGGCTTCTTAACAAGTGCCCTTACAAAAAAAAAAAAAAAAAAGAAAAACTTCTGCCACACCCACAAAAGCAGCAATAGAAACCCCCCCAATTCAACACTACGTCTGTGCACACTCCATGACATCAACTGACATAAACTGACCCCCAACCCCCAAACTAGGCCAAAGCTTGGAATTAAGTAAACCCTTTATGATTGAAGGACCACTTACCCATCCACAGTAAAGCCACCCACGTTCTGCTCAAGAAAAAAACAAACCTGTTCCACATCGCACACGTATTAACTCCGTCTACTAGAATGTTTCAAGAGCAATTTAGTTTCAAGAGCTGTTAGAATGGCATTTTTTTTTCTGTCTGTTTCTGTGGGGTGTCTTCGTATTTGCTTAGTGGTGGTGTTTTGTGTGCAAAGGATTTATGATTGGGTACATATACATAAGAGGATTAATTTATATTGCCTGAAATGTTACAGTGTTTCTTGATGTACTGAATTGGTCTTAAAATGTTTACCTGTATAATGTTGTGCGATGAGAAACGTATTTTGTTGAATTGCTGGTAATTGTATTGCTGATGTATTTGAAATGGTTAAATAAATATTAAAAAAAAAAGAATGGCAATCAACTTAAATTTCAAACTTACATTTTGTACTACACATTTTCCATTGTTATCATTTATTTCTATTTGGTTATTGCATATCGTCTGTTTAATTAAAATATATATATTTTATTGACCCTTGATTGGACATTCCATTATTTTGGACTGCTATACTTTGCATTTTGGGTTGCTCAAGAGGAGTATGGCCTTCGTTGAATCAGGTTTCCACAAAAAGCAAAGGATTTACATCCCATAACTGTGCCTTTTTTAGATTTATTTTTGGGTTCACTCTTGGAGTGCGATACTATGTCCCATGGTCCCCACCTCTCAACCAAACACTATGCCCCATGACACCCACCCCTCAAGCAAACACTGTGCCCCAAGACACCCACCCCTCAAGCAAACACTGTGCAACAAGACACCCACTCCTCAAGCAAACACTGTGCCCCAAGACACCCACCCCTCAAGCAAACACTGTGCCCAAAACACCCACTCCTCAAGCAAATACTATGCCCCATGGCCCCCACTCCCCAACCAAACACTATGCCCCATGACACCCACCCCTTAAGCAAACACTATGCCCATGACACCCACCCATCAAGCAAACACTATGCCCAATGACACCCACCCCTCAAGCCAACACTATGACCCATGCCCCCCACACCACAACCAAACACTATGCCCCATGGCCCCCACCCCAACCAAACACTATGCGCCATGGTCCCACCCCTCAACCAAACACTATGCCCCATGGCCCCCACCCCCAACCCCAACCAAATACTATGCCACATGGCCCCCACCTCTCAACCAAACACTATGCCCCATGACACCCACCCCTCAAGCAAACACTATGACCCATGACACCCACTCCTCAACCAAACACTATGCCCCATGACACCCACCCCTCAACCAAACACTAGGCCCCATGGCCCCCACCCCCAACCAAACACTAGGCCTCATGGCCCCCACCCCAACCAAACACTATGCCCCATGGCCCCCAGCCCCAACCCCAACCAAACACTATGCCCCATGGCCCCCACACCTCATCCAAATACTATGGCCCATGACACCCACCCCTCAAGCAAACACAATGCCCCATGGCCCCCGGCCCCAACCAAACACTATGCCCCCCACCCCCAGCCAAACACTATGCCCCATGCCACCAAGCATGCACCAGGCATACATACTCATACAGACCCCAAACCCCCCACCCCTGCATACAAACTAACAAGTATACACCATTCACCCATACAGACCCAAACCCCCCACCCCCAACTCAGCACACCAACTCACAATCATACACCATTACACTATGCACCCATACAGACCCGAACCCCCAACTCACCATCAAACTCACAAGCATACACCATGCATCCATTCAGACCTGACCCCTCACCCCCCAACTCACCAAACAAACTCACAAGCATGCACCCATACAGACCCGGACCCCCCAACCCCACATCTCAACACACACTGCACTTGCACACAAACACATTCAGGCAGACCCGACACCCCCCCCTCCCGCTCTGCATCTCAACATACACTGAACCTGCACACAAACACATTGAGGCAGACCCGATACACACCCCCCCTCCGCATCTCAACACACACTGTACTTGCACACAAACACATTAAGGCAGACCCAACACACACCCCACACCCTCATCTCAACATGCACTTTCAAACAACAACAAACATTCAGGTAGACCCAACACCCCCCTCCCCCCAGCATCTCAACATACACTGCACTTGCACACTAACAAATTCAGGCAGATCCGACACACACCCCACCCCCGCATCTCAACATACACTGAACTTGCACACAAACACATTCAGGCAGACCCGACACACACACCCCCTCTGCATCTCAACATGCACTTTCAAACAACAACAAACATTCAGGTAGACCCAACACCCCCCTCCCCCCAGCATCTCAACATACACTGCACTTGCACACTAACAAATTCAGGCAGATCCGACACACACCCCACCCCCGCATCTCAACATACACTGAACTTGCACACAAACACATTCAGGCAGACCCGACACACACACCCCCTCTGCATCTCAACACACTGCACTTGCACACAAACACATTCAAGCAGACCCGACACACACCCCCCTCCGCATCTCAACACACACTGCACCTGCACACAAACACATTCAGGCAGACTCGACACACACCCCCCTCTGCATCTCAACACACACTGCACTTGCATACAAACATTCAGGCAGACCAAACACCCCCCCCCTCCGCATCTCAACACACACTGCAATTGCACACAAACACATTCAGGCAGACCTGACACACACACCCCCTCCACATCTCAACACACACTGCACTTGCACACAAACACATTCAGGCAGACCCAACACCCCCCCCCCCCGCATCTCAACACACACTGCACTTGCACACAAACACATTCAGGCGGACCCGACACACACCGCATCCCTGCATCTCAACACACACTGCACTTGCTCACAAACACATTCAGGCAGATCCCGACACACACCCTCCCTCCGCATCTCAACACACACTGCACTTGCACACAAACACATTCAGGCAGACCTGACACACACCCCACCCCCACATCTCAACACACACTGCACTTGCACACAAACACATTCAGGCAGACCCGACACCCCCCCCCCTCCGCATCTGAACATGCACTTTCACAGAACAACAAACACTCAGGTAGAGCCGACACACACCCCTCACCCGCATCTCACCCTACAAGCAGCACAAATATCTGACACACACACACACAAACAAACATCGCCCCCCCCCAAAAAAAATCTGTACTTACCGGACGAAATGCTGGAAGGCAGGCTAGCTGGGACACTGGCGAGGTCCGGTACTACGGCTGGCGTGGGCGTGGCAAGGCTGAAATGCCTTCCGGCATCAAACCTTACTGGCCACACCAGCCGTAGTGCTGGCCCTCCATTGGTGCAGCACACATGCACTACGTGGCTTATAGGAGCTGTGTGGTGTGTGTGCCCTGAGCCAATGAGGGCCAGTGTTTTGTCTGGCCTGGAAGACAACTAAGACTTTTCCTAATGGAGGGCGGCCGATGCTGCTCGTGGGCCGTCCTCCATTAGGAAAGTGTTTTTTGCTGGCAGGCCGGACAAAACGGCATGGCGGGCCACAACTGGCCCACGGGCCATTAGTTGTGCACCCATGTTCTAAGGCAATCAGCTGGCTTAGGTCCTTCCTTGAAGGTCGTCATTCTCGGGGGTCCATTGGGGCGATAGTGCGTCCAATATGGAAATAATCACTTGTGGAGTACCACAGGGGACCTGTCTCCACCCCATGTTCTTCAACATATATATTCTCCCCCTGTGTAATGATTTGGAGTCCATGGATCTATTTTCTTGTAACTACGCTGATGACTTCCAACTTGTCTTGGAGATCTGCTGGGATTATTAGAAAGAACAAGCAGTTCTAGGCACAGTGTACCAAACTATTAAGTGCTGGATGTCAACCAACTGGCTCTGTCTAAATGCGCCCAAAACCGAGCTCATGCTGTTCGGTACTCGGCACAATAGAGACAACCTAGATCAAGTATATGCCAGCTTTGAGATCGGTGGCAGCAAGATTATGGTTGTTCATAAAGTTAAGACCTCGGGCACTTACTTGGAGGATAGTCTGGATAGTGAGGCCCATGTAGCTGCCATCACTAAAAGCACTAACTACCACCTAAGAGTACTACGGCAAGTGGCTCCACTGGTCTCCGTTGGGAACTGCACTAAACTTGTCAGAGCAGTTATCCTGCCCCAGGTAGACTACTGTAACGCCCTGATGCGAGGTGCTAGTAGAGCCGATATTCAAGTACTACAAAAGATACAGAATTCGTGTTATCTTTCAGATGAAACGCTTTGAGCCTACCTCCGTGGCACGTAAAACACTGCACTGGTTGCCTGTTGCAGCGCGGATTCACTTCAAACTGTTGTTAATCTGCCACAAATGTGTTTTTGGTAGTGCCCCCAGACTATCTCAAGGACAGGGTAAGTACCTATCAATCCACTTGAAATGTGCGATCATCTAACGACTGTCTCTTAAAAGTTCACTGAGTCAGGCGAGCCTGTGGCCTTGGCCGTGCCTTTCACATCCAGGGCGCTCGCTCGAACACTCTACCTGTAGATCTGCGCAACATGGAGAACTATCTGACTTTTAGAAAGCAGCTAAAAACCACTCTCTTTCATCTTAAAGAATGATTAGTCTTGGCTTCTTCATCGCGTTCTCTCCCATCTGCTTGCGCCTGGATGCCTTCGGGCTTTGGCGTGGTTCAAATGCAATGACATAACATAACATAACATAACATGGTGTACAGACACTTTCTGCTACTGTTAATTTCTCCTGTGAATATTAAGTATCATGTAAAGTCACTACTTCTCTTCCCCTCAAAATGTATTTAAGATTCTCCCATCTCTTCTTGTCATGCATCTGATGAGGTACAGTCCCTCTTTAATGCAAGGTCTGATCAGGCATCAGATGCATTCCTTTGAAATGTATGCTCCCTTCTCTTCAATATTGTCATAAAAACATGGCTTATGTCAAATGCTAGTGCAAGATCATATCAGGCAATAACGGGATGTTTAATGAAATGATATGTAGAACACATTACATCATAGCAATAGCTACTTCTTCTTCTAATGTGGCTTAGGAACCCTTGTCAATGCAGGTCCGGATGTAGGCCTCCTTCTCTATTGGCTTCCTTCCTGTTTATTAAGTAGCCCCTTCAACCTCAAAAGTTGCTCTTTCTTTTGCGTCATGTGTTGCTGACATAGCGCGTAATCACAGTGGATTGGTTTGGGTTGTTGATTTTTACTTTTGGAGTGACCAGCTTTCACTTCAGGTGTCTTTATTCTTAGCTAATTTAGAGAGACCTTGCCTTGATCAGAGGTTTCTTGGCCCCACTAGTTTGACGAAGCCCATGTTGGACCCCACTTTTTTCAATCCAGAATGGGCTACATTCTGTCAGCTTCCCCCCTCAGTTGTGCGGGACATTTACCTCTCTGCCTCCTCTCACGTCTAGAACATTCCAGCATAGACACAGACATTCAGCAGCGGCCTACACATCCTCTCTTTCTGTGTAATGCCCTCCTTTTAGCTGCTGATTCCGCTGATTTCCTATTGGGCTATTCTATTTATAGTGGTATCTGCTGACATAGGTCAGACTAAAGACAGTTATGCACGACAATATGTCCCCTATGCTTGTCCAGTTACAGATGAGGCCAGGAAACTAGTCAATCCGAGCGGACATTGCACACACAATGTTTATTGTCAGATAGGAGGGCCGGCCATGTTCAACTACGTCGGTATCATACAACTTCCAAGGAGACTTATAGCTCCTATTACATTTCTCACAGCTGTACAATGTATGCAGAATGATCACCCGCCATGGCCTTATGATATGGAATGTATACTCTGAAAGTATGAGGTCAGAAAAGAAACGCAATCAATTCAGAATTTCCCTGAATCCCTCCCTTCCCCAATTAACCTTCACACCTTGACCTTGACTCTTTACTCAGCTGGAGATCATGACTGTTTACCTGCGGAACCATCTGATCCCAGTTCTTAAGACCTATTTATTTATTTATGTATTTATTTATTTATTTATTTATTTTAATTAGTATTTATAATGCACCGATACCGGAATTTTTTTTTCAAGGTGCAAGCCATGCTAACCTGCCCAAGGACACGTCTAATCCTACTGCAATATGACACTTAACTTTATCTCCTTCACTACTTATTACTTACTATTTTCAAGAACATTTGCATCAGCATTTGGGCTTATGCCATGCTGCAAAGGAGGTCCACCCTTCACCAGTGAGACCAGAAAGCATCGTTGTTCCATCTTGACACAAATCTCTCTATAGTCTCCAAATTGGGTCGGCAACAACTTTGTGTTGTTTGCTCCTACAGCTCTCTTTCAAAGACTTCCCCTACTTTCATAAAACATTAAAACAACACAAGGCAGCACCTGCAGGTTCTGTAACCTTGTCATGGAAACAAGCAAACACTTAATAATAGAGTGTACTGAAACCTTTAATCCGGGAAAAAATTATCTGGCAAAATTCTTCCCATTGAATAATGACATTGAAGGGTGGTGGATACACCGTTTAGAGGACCAAAATGTAAAATTAGTCTGCGCGATCATAAACTATCTGGATATGTTGCTGAAAGAAGAACCAGTGAGACTGAATCCAAAAATGGACACACTGTAACATGCAAAAAACTGAAAACACAAAGGGTATAACGAAATATTGACAAAATGGAATTGTAACAAAAGTTTAATATAATTTTGTATAAAACTGAAGTTTTACAACAACAAAAAAAAATCATCAAGGGCCTGATTCATGGAAGTGTTTTATAATCGCGCAATCCCATAGGAAAACGTTCCATGAATCAGGCCCTAAAGCTTCTTCCATGTTATGTTGACAGCAGCCAAACACCATTTGTAACACAAAACGAACTGCATTTTCATATCCCATAATATCTCGTGCCCAAATTCCAGCTAAAGAGGTGATATACCCAGGGGGTGTGGGCCAGCCCTCTAGGTGAAGGCCTGCCATCCAAGTTAAGGGCCAAAGTGCTGCTGAAATTAGGTAAGTGGGGCTTGGGGGTGGGTGAAAAGAAAACGCAGGGTCGGTGGGGGGAAGATGGCAAGTGGTGGAACTGGCCCTCAGGAGGTTTAGAATGCGGGCTCACACTAGCAGTTTCAGCCCGTGTTCCATGCATCCTGATTGGCTGGCTCTGCCGCCGGAGGTGCTAATGCTTAATGTAGCGGTCCACACTGTAAATGCAGCAATTCATATATCCCATGTCTCCCCCTACTTTGCAGGCTGAACACCAGTTACTGATAAGTTAGATCTCATTCACAATACTGTGTGTGTGCGCATTGGCTGTCTGTGGGGGCCGTCCCCCTTTTTCTGGGACAAGTTAACTATTCACCAGCCATCTCATAAACTTCAGTCAGCTGATGTGACTTTTTTGGTTATCCCTCGTGATTTATGTAAATCCATGGCCAGTTTAAAAATAAAAAAATAAATATATATATATATATATATATATATTGTAAACACATGGAGGATAGAAAAAACCTGCACTCCATGCAGGAGGTCAGTGAATCCCAACAAATGAAAAAAAACTCGAATCCAGATAAGTGGAAAAATTGAGTTTAATGAATGGTAAAAAATACAAAATGAATGGCAAAACCACACAGCAAGCAATACAGGACGCCTAGGCAGTGTCCTTAACGACGCGTTTCGCGCTTCCCTGAGCGCTTGATCACGTTAGGAGGACGTGTTGAAAATGAAAGTTAATATTGTAAACTGGTCCTTCTTCCATGTTGCCAACCAGCCTAAGCTCACAACCTTCATGAAACCATAACGGCCATTTTAGAGTGTAGTCAGGAAGCTGCTTTAACCATAGAGAGTGCAAGTTTAGATACAACAGTAAAATACAGAGCACATTAAAATCCCACACTGTAAATGCTGAAACGGAAAGTTGATTAAAAGACAAGTCAGACAATACAGTGGATGTCAAAACATGTTGCTGTACAAGAATTAGTACACATGAGCAAAAATTAGAATTAATAAAGAGTCCGTAGCTGTGACATTGTACAAATATTTTGCTATAAGCGCTTAAAGGCTAATCATGCCAGTGGCTGGCAAGTCTAAATACATAAATGTGTAAGGATATATATATATATATATATCTTACAGCTGCAGTACTCTGCCTGATGGTGGTCACACTGTACATGATCATCTTCTCTTTCCTTGGACTGTAAAGATCCTTACTTTCCCCCTATCACTGTGTAGTACTTCCATGTCTGGCCGGGTACTTCAGTGGCAAGATATCTAACATGGTGTGTTTGCTTTCATGACTTTACCCAATGCTCTTTCTCACCCCTGTTCCTTCCTGCATGAGTCATGTTTTCATGGGTATTGACCCACTTGCTGAATTTCGGATTGAGTTTGAAACACAGACGTGGGAACCACAGAGCTATATCTGTGCATTCCCTGACTTTGTGCAGGGAATGTGGATGTGTCACTGCCCACAGCAGTGTGCTATTACTGGAAGAGGGGCAGTGCTCCCTATGGATATTTATACATGGGTTAGGAGAAGGCATAGTCCATAGGGATCTGCTGTAATGGTGGCCTCCATTTTCCTTTGTCATTGAACCTGCCAATACTGATTTCCACTCTACACGCATGCACACATAGTTGTAGGATGAATCCCAAGATGCAGAATGAGATTATGGTACATGGTGTATGCCAAGTTTGCCATGCTGAACACAGCATGATGTAATGACTCATAGGAACCCCTGGAGAAGAGCTCACATTGAGTGTTCAGGCTCTTTCCATGCCCCCTGGGAAATGAGGCTCTTAGAGTTCTGCAGTGCTGCAGACTGCAATGTAGCATGCAACAGACCTCCATACATAAGTAAATACACACATTGAGTGTTTGTTATTTGTTTATTTATTTTTATTATGTTCCAAGTGCAACAATGCCATATTCACAGCGTCCAGGTCCTGTCAAAACCAAAGTTCTTAACATAGATGTTTCTACTTGAATTTTCCTTTTTTCATGCAGTAAATGCTAGATTGCTGGTGTGAGGTTTCAATCCACTACTATATATATATATATATATATATATAATCTCAGCGTGTATCACTTTCATAGTGGATTTTTTATGTTAGTAGTACATTATTTGACAAATAGGTATATATTATAAGACACCCCTGAAAATCATAGCCATCGCATTCTTCCGGGGTCCATCGCTTGCAGAAACCTATTTTGGGATAGATTGAATATAAGAGAATATGACGTCCCTCTCTTTGAAAGCACGACTGGAAAGGTGCCCTTCTAATCTTTGGGTAACTGGTCTGAAAAAGGTGTGACCAGCAAATACTGAACGCAAGGAATGTTGGCACCGTTGTCAAGCCATTAGCACCACTTGGCAATCATCCATGTGGCCCTATCTGCATGAACCTATGACCGGAAAACCATCTTGTGTTTTTAGGAAGTTAATGATTGCAGAAAGGGGTTAGGAAATCACACGCTGTCCTAATAGCTGTGATGTGCGTGCCTGTGCAGAACAGGGGGAATGTTTACCAAGTGATAGGATGAAGGTGTGTGATGCGTTCACTATCTCCCTTCTCTGAACTTTCAGGAAACACACTTAGATCGCCACACAGCCGAACATTAAATCTATGGGCGCCTGATTGTGGCTCTATTGATTTACGATCAGGTGTCCATCTTGCTCCTTTTAACATTATATTCCTGGTATGTTGCTCTGTCACTTACTATCCTACTTTAAACTCAACCAACGGAAAGATTAGGACATATACATGTGCGAGCCATTTTGTTAAGTGTGTACATTTTACAAACGAGACTGCCAACATGTGCGTTCACTTGCAGTTTGGTCCCTCTGTGCAATGTTCTGCTCTTTCGCACTATGAAGTTCCAAACATGTGGGGAAAACCTGGCATAAGCACGCGTGCATGAACATTTTGCACTTAGCAGTAATGCACACTTGCAGCAGGCATTTACAATTGTGACCGATAGGAGCCACTTCTTTATAACAGGTGCTTAAAGCAGGCAGAATCCATAGGTATCCTGTGGTTTCTGCCACCTTGAACATGGTAGGTGGCTGAAAACCACCTGGTTTTGCAGGTGGAGGTTAATGGCAGGTAGAAAGGGTATTAGCTGGGGGTGCAGCCAATCAGGTGGTTAGGAATGCAGGCTTGAACGGTGAAAGCCTGTGTACCATGCCGTTTGACTGCTGCCCCCCTCCACCATCTTCCCCTCACCCACTGTCCCCGTTTTTTATTTTTTATTTCTCCCACACCCCCAACTTACCTTATTTCGGCTGCGGCGCCACTTCAGCCGCACAGTCCTCTCTGCTCACAACGGCCACCATGGAAAAGGAAGAGTAGCTCCGTATGGAGCCTGGCCTTCCCTTTCCATGGTGGCCATCTTTGTAAAGTATTTTCCTTCATACAATGGGACACCACGTGCATCCAGTTGTACAAAGGAAAATGCTTTTTTCTTTTAGCACCCCGGGATACTGCTTTAGCAATTTTGGGTGCTAAAAGCATTAATCCCTCGCTCTGAGGTCTGGAACTGAGGTTTACGGCCCGGGGACCTTGTTATCCGACCTCGCTTTGCTCAGGCTGATAACATGGGCTGCTGGGCCGTTAACCCCCGTTCCAGCCCTTGGAACAGGGACTTGATGCCATATTAATGTTCTGTACCCCAACTCCAACCCATAATGTCCAAAATCCCTCAGAATGCAAAAACGGATATTCTGATGTTAAACTAGGCGTAAAACACTACTACCTACTAATCCGTAGTATTCAAATAGGGCCCACACATTCTAATGTTATAATTAAATTGCATCAAGCAGATTTAACATAAGAACCTTTTTAGAATCGAATTTAACCTCCCAGCCGCCTTTTCAATTTCTTCTGAGAATCGCCATCAACCTTCGGATTGACTATGCAAGCGCACCCTATCCTGGACTGCCAAAGCATTAACAGCGGTGGCTAGGTACATTTGCCCTTGGGGAAATATTGTTTGCACATGTGCAAATGTTTGCAAATAATCCATCACATTAGTTCCAATACTAATACATTAGTGCTGTACTTCCACCCGCGGCAATGTTACTGCACACAGCCAGACAGTAAGGGTATAATAACATGAGCATCAATCTGCCCAGTCCCAAGTGATGCAGCCTTGACAAGCCTGGTAGTCAGAGAAGGAAGTGCTGCGATGCCATCTCCGTGACCGCCTGAGATATCGCTACTCTGGCTTCTTAACAAGTGCCCTTACAAAAAAAAAAAAAAAAAAAAAAAAAAAAAAAAACTGCCACACCCACAAAAGCAGCAATAGAAAACCCCCCAATTCAACACTACGTCTGTGCACACTCCATGACATCAACTGACATAAACTGACCCCCAACCCCCAAACTAGGCCAAAGCTTGGAATTAAGTAAACCCTTTATGATTGAAGGACAACTTACCCATCCACAGTAAAGCCACCCACGTTCTGCTCAAGAAAAAAACAAACCTGTTCCACATCGCACACGTATTAACTCCGTCTACTAGAATGTTTCAAGAGCAATTTAGTTTCAAGAGCTGTTAGAATGGCATTTTTTTTTCTGTCTGTTTCTGTGGGGTGTCTTCGTATTTGCTTAGTGGTGGTCTTTTGTGTGCAAAGGATTTATGATTGGGTACATATACATAAGAGGATTAATTTATATTGCCTGAAATGTTACAGTGATTCTTGATGTACTGAATTGGTCTTAACATGTTTACCTGTATAATGTTGTGCGATGAGAAACGTATTTTGTTGAATTGCTGGTAATTGTATTGCTGATGTATTTGAAATGGTTAAATAAATATTGAAAAAAAAAGAATGGCAATCAACTTAAATGAATTAATTTAATTCATTCAGTCAACTGTTCGTTCAATATTCAACCTGACTCGGCTGGTCCAGGTTTTAGATTCATAAAGGAGGCATTGGGCCTCATTAGGACCCTGGCGGAGTGGGTTTCCGCCAGCGCTAATCGCGGCGGACCCGTCCGCCGTACTACGAGTTCCCTTAGCGCCATGGAGGTTTTCTCCGCCTGGTTTTACCGGGCGGAGAAAACCATGGCGCTAAGGGACCTCGTTGTTAATTACGCCGCCGTACTTTACGGCGGCGTAATTAACTCCTTCCCCACTCCCATTATACCCTATGGTGCAAGAATGGGAATGGGGAAGGGTTAAATGGGGATTGGGGATTTACCGCTCCGCCAAGGTCGGCATGGGGTGGTAAATCCGCCAACCCCCATGGCGCTATCGGCGGCTTTCCGCCATGCTCCGCGGTGCATTCAGCACCGCGGATTCCGCCAGGGTCGTAATGAGGGCCATTGCTACGAAGATTTGCCATATAATTCTAAGAATATAAACTGCACCTTGAACCTTTTCATTAGTGACACTTGCTTGGACATATTTCATCCACTTGCATTGAAAGGGTGGGGTAATTTAGAACAGTGAATCTGCCACTCAAATAGCCACACACGTTCACATTGTCTGCACCTGCGGACTTTATGGGCGCGGCATGGGATTAGGCACTGCATCCTTGTGCACATGTATGATGTACCGAGGGATGCGTTGGAGGATGGTGAAGTCTCTGCAGCTGGCTGCTCATGTGAGATGGTAGGAACAGTAGAAAACACCGTGCTGGCTGTGTCTTGTTAGATCCCTGCGCCCTTGATCTTCCCCAAAAAGAGACATCATGGACTGACCTGGGGGCTTCTATTTATCTTTTTCGATATCTACCTCAGATTAGGAGGCGTAGAGGTAACATTACCTTGACAGCAACAGATACTGTATGGCCATCAATGCCAATGCTCACCTAGCACCCACGTGGGATATGGGATCCGATGTATGTCTATGTGCAGGGTGCACACTTGACAGTAAGCTATGGATTAAAGAGCACTCTACAGGCTGCATGTGCATGCCAAGAGTCCCATAAAATACATCAGGGATATGCAAAATGTGGATCTCTCAATGTTATGGACTATAACTCCCATGCTCTCCAACTGTTGACTAGGCTGGCTTGGGCTGATTGGAGTTGTAGTACAAAACATCTGGAGAGCCAAAGGTGGCAGACCCCTGAAATACATGTTTCCCTCTGTCAATTAGGGCACATGAGTACAGAATAAAACTTAATAACATGGGACCAACATTTTGGCATTCAAGATATTTTGGACATTAGCTCCCATCAGCCCTAGCCAGCACAGTCATTGGTGAGGGACCTAGGTAGTCAGTCCTAGTCCGAAAATATGTGAGAGTGATTGTTTGCAGACCCTTCGTTAAGATATTCGGCTTGTGGTAGTTGCTTATTTTTAGTTTGGGCTATTAAGCCAAAACGATTTCATTAGACTACAGATAGGGAGAAATGACCTATGAGGAGGGACACACAGCTTGTGGGTGTTGTTTGCTTATTTGCCCACCCATTGACTGCCCATGGCCATGTTAATCCCTATGGTCATTTCCACCCAGATCCTGCTGCTCCTCCCGACCAAAGCACCTACTTATGGGAACTCTTTGAGCTTCCTTTACTCAAGCCTTACCATCAAATGTTGCACTCAATGTGCCTGCAATAGTTTTTTTTTTTTTTTTTTTTTTTTAAAGCGTTCTTCTGGGAGTGAACGACTTAATTACTTAATTGGAGTTGTAAACGTACTACTGGTGTAATACAAATGTTTTATTCAGGGGTACCTTCAGCCACAAGATTTATAAATGCTATGCGTGTCATTCACTGAAGTCCTTTTAAAAACAAGCATTGGCAAAGCCAACAGTTTTGGATCCTGTATACGTGTTAGGCATGTGCCAGGCACTATTATATGCCCAGATACATACACCATTTTTCAGCTGCTACCATCAATGGCCAGCTGATTCCACTATGGCTGTGCTTTTCTCATGCCTACAATAAAAGCCCACACTGTTGACATTGGTAAAACGGCTCCTATGTAATTATTATGAGTTATTTATAGCTCACTTAATACCGAAGCGTGGACCAGGAGCCAGATTACAGAAACTTGCACTGGTGCAAGTGCGAAGTTTGCACGGTATTAGCACTAGGGAAAAGTTTGCCCTATTTTTAAAAACACTTGGACATATCAGAAAACTATTGCACCATGACAAGTGCAGGTTTTCATGGTATAAGCACCAGGACAAAAATTGTCCCAGTTCAAAAAAGATAACTTTTGATGCATTTTTTGCACCAGGGCAAAGTGTGCCCTAGTGCTAATACCATTTCTTATTAGCACCAGGTCAAACTATGCCCTGGTGCAAAAACGCAGTGAAAATATATCTTTTTTTCACAAGGGCAATTTATGCCCTAGTGCTTGTAACATGCCAAACTGCACTTGCCATTGTGCAATGATTTTCTAATAGGTGCCAGTGTTTTTAGAAATAGGGCAAGCTTTGCCCAAGTACTAATACCATGTAACTTTGTACTTGCACCGGTGCAAAATGTCTGTAATCTGGCTCTGGTTTCCAACCTGTGTTGCTTTGCGTCGCCCTGCTTTCAACACGAGAGCATTGCCACTGAGCTACACTACCCTTATATCACATCAGGGGTGGACTGGCCTAAAGAGAACTCTGGAGATTTCCAGGTAAGACTCTGCACCCTGGCCTCTTTTGTGTGGTGGCCTAAATTATGTCCCCATTTTCTCATAGGAAAAGGGCTGTGCTTGCTGAACATGTGTAATATGGGGCCACTTAGAAAAATACATCCAGGGCCTCTTTTGGTTCCCAGTTCATTCCTGATCACAATTTGAGGGGGAATAAGGGAAGAAAGACAAGGGAAACAACACATTTGTGAAGGTCATGCATCAACATGATTGGTTTGTCGCAGAGATCAAGGAAGTGAGTTGTTAGCATTCCAGGATAAGATATGGCAGCTATATGAGAAAAAGCACATGAGAAGAAGGTCTGAAGAAATCATGGTCTCCACCACTCTTTCGGGAAGGCTTATGATGCAAAGGTTTGTTGTCGATGCATGCAGAGGTTTGTTACACAATCCTTGCATTTTGACCCTGTTAATCAGTAACAAAACAGAGATAAGATGCTCCATTATTAGACAAGGCGTCATCTGACGAAGATTTTTAGCTGAACAGTGTGTGTGTGTGTGTGTGTGTTTGTTTGTTTGTTTGTTTATTTATTTATTGTGCGCACCAGACCCTAGGGTAGCAGGGCGCAAGAGAACAAGGAGGTTTACAGCTTAGTTAACGTTTACAGGTTACAGATTAGTTAACGTTACAGGTTACAGGCATAGTGGACATTTCGAATCTGCAGGGTAGGGCAAGTGCAAGTGCAGATAAGGCGTAGCTAAACAGTCAAATCTATGGCGATCAAACAGTAAAAGCAGGTTAGTACAAACATTATAAGAAGACGTTACGTATAAAGTGACATACGCTATGTCGCATTCTCAATAAGCCATTTTATGGTGTTCTTTCTGAAGTTATTGAAGGTTTGGTCAGATCTGAGTGCAAGGGGTAGGGAGTTCCATAACTGTGCTGCCTTAACTGGGAAGCTGGAACCTCCAATGGTGGCTAGTTTGAATCTGGGCACTAGGAGGCAGTTGGGGCTGGCTGTCCTTGTGATTCTCGTTGGATTTTTCCTGTTGAAGCGTTCTGAGAGGTATCGGGGAGCTTTGTTGTTTAGGCATTTGTGGATAAGGGACGCAGATTTAAGGTTGATTTTTTCTTGGGTGGAAAGCCATTTGTGTTTTCGTCTTATTTCTGAAATGTGTGCACTTCTGGGGATACTTAGGGCCGCTCTAAGTGCATTGTTTTGGAGCACTTGGATTCTGTGGATGATTTGTTTGGTAATCCCTATGTAGAGGGCGTTGCAATAATCTAATTTCGATAAAATGAGGGCTCTAGCTAGAATAAGACAGCTGTCCTCTGAAAGGAATGGTTTCCCAGCTCGTATTAACTTGCATGTATAGGCAGTGGATGATGACAGTGAGTTCACCTGTTTGGTGAAAGATAGTGTCGCATCAAGGTAAAAACCTAGGGTTTTTACTTCTCTGGCGACCTTGATAGTGTTGCCATCGATGATGAAGGCGGAGTAGTTTTGGTTAAGTTTGGAGATACGGGCTGCCGTGCCCAGGATGATGAGCTCTGTTTTGTCATCGTTCAAGCATAGGCCATGGTTGGCCATCCATGCCTGAACGATGCTATAGACTCTATTCACCAGAGCCAGATCTTCGACGTAATCCCCAGTAAGTGGTAAGAGAATCTGAGTATCATCTGCATAGTTAGTGTAGGTGATACCCAGATTATCAAGATCGTCAAAGAGTGGCTTGGTGAAGATGTTATAGAGTGTCGGCGAGACGCAGGATCCCTGGGGCACTCCGCAGGTGATTGGGATAGGGTCTGCTGCCGCTGCGGGGGAGAACACCCTCATAGTCCTGTCACTAAGAAATGATTGAATCCAGACTATAGCCTCCTCTGAGAAGTGGGCAGCCGAGTCCAGGTGATTACATAGGACTTTATGATCCACCAGATCAAAGGCGGCTGAGAGGTCTAGAAGGAGGAGGAGAGCTAGTTTTCCCTCGTCTCTGAGTGAATCTATTTGGGCTTTTAGGTCGATAAGGGCAGTCTCTGTGCCGTGTTGCGGACGGAAACCGGATTGGCGGGTGCCGAGGAGATGGTTCATCTCAAGGAAGTTCTGGATTTGGGTGTATGCTACCTTGTCTAATATTTTTAGTAGGAAGGGAACCGTGGTGATGGGCCTGTAGTTAGTAGGAATGTTGGGGTCCAATGTTTGCTTTTTTAGGAGGGGGAGTACCCAAGATTCCTTTAGGTTGCGGGGGATGGTGCCCGTAGTAAAGGAGGCATTGATAAGTTTTGTGATAAAGGGGGCTAAATCCCTAGCCGCATCCTTGATCAGTTGTGCGGGGCATTGGTCGCCTTTGCAATTAGAAGGTTTGAGAGTCAAAATGGTCTTCTCTACCTCAATTACTGAGACCTTGGAGAAACGGAATTGGGTGGATTCTGGGTTGTTGGATGTGGGAATTTTGACTATCAGAGGTTGAGTTGGCAGAGAGGCTTTCTTTAGGGCAATTTTTGTTTGGAGGTTGGATACTTTGTTGGTTAGTGCCAGTTGTATGTCTGTGCACCAAGTTTTGTCTTTGATGGAGTCATCCTGTACTGTGATAGGAGTTTCCAGTTCCTTTAGGATGGAGAATAGCTCCTTCATGCTGGAGTTGGATTGGGAGATCCTATTATTATAGGTTTCTTGTTTGTCCAGGATGATGTCTCTTTTGTATTGCGAGGAGATGTTAATTAAGTTAGTTTTATTTTCAGCGGTCGGAAGTCGGTTCCAAGCTGTTTCGCATTTTCTCTTCTGTAGTCTTAAGTTTTTTAGGTGGGGTGTAAACCATGAGTTCAAATGCTTTTTGGGTTTACTGATCCGAAGTTTAAATGGAGCAATACTGTCAAGAGCAGAGCACATGGCTGCGTTGAATGCATCCACTAGGATGCCTGGGTCAGAGTGGTCAGGTAGGGAATTTAGTTTGGGTAGGATGTGGGGCAGAATATTGTCGGCTGTAATGTTTTTCTTGTTTCTCGTTAAGGTGGGTGTGGCTGGCGTGGGTGTTAAGACTATGGGTCTTTTGGTGTTGAGGGTGAAAGAGATAAGGTAATGGTCAGACCATATTTGGGGGGTGATGGCTGTTATAGAGGGGTAGCAGTTGTGACTGGCAATCCAGTCTAGTGTTCTTCCCTTGATATGTGTGGAAGTATTCACGAACTGCGTGAAGCCTAGCACTGACAGAGTATTGCCTGTGGCAGTAGCATGATGGTCGTTGATATCGTTGAGCCCTAGATTGAAATCTCCTAGTACTAGTGTTTGGGAGGATTCTTTTAGCTTCTCAGAGATAACAGTGGTGATGTCTTCAGTGAAGGTGCTGACGGGGCCAGGGGGTCTATAGATAAGGTGGATATTTAGTGTTTGGGAGTTTGCAGTCGGTAATTTGATAGAGAGAAGCTCGCAGGATTTGAGGGAGGGTGTGGGTGTGATTCTCATAGAGAGATTAGATTTGGCGATAATTGCAATTCCTCCACCGCGCGAGTCTGGTCTGTCAGCTCTGAGAATGGTATAATTCTCTGGGACTGCCAGAGTGAGAGCCGGACCTGCTGCATCGTGGAGCCAAGATTCAGTAATGGCAATGAAGTCAAGGCTATTATCCCGTATGATATCTGCTATGTCAGTGGCATGGGCGACTAATGATCTGGCATTGATTAGAGCAGCTTTTAGTTCAGGTTCTAGCTGTGCTGTGAGCGGGGGTTTGGCTATAAGTTTATTGATTTTATGGTGTGGTTGGTGTCTGAGAGGGGCGGTGGTTACCAGTGGTCGGCATATTTTGGGTCGGAGGTGTTCTAGGTTAATGTTATATTTAGTAATAGGTTCGAATATTTTAGGTAGTCGAGCCCGGAGTCTAAGCTTCCTTTGTTCTAAGTTGCAGGGTTTAGAGATGAGTTGTATGTGGGCACCAAGGCCCTCTGTAGGCAGAACTGTAGGCATGGTCGTGTAGATGATGGTAAGGATAATTGTCAGTTTGGAGAATTGTGCAAGGTGAACTGGGTTGGGCATGTGGAAGTACATACTGTTACTACTAGCTGAGCTAGGTGGGCTGGAATTAGTTGCCGTGGATGGATACGGGGCAGAGTTGGCAGAGTACAGTTCTCAAATACTTGGCGAGATTAATGCAGCAGTGACGTACTAGTCTAAGAGTAGCAGTCAGATACTAGGCTAAGTGCGACGGTCAGATGTAGGTCTAAAAACCGAGGTCAGATACTGGGCTGAGAGTGATAGTACAGTGGTCTCTGGGCGACCATAAGGCACTACACAATGCTACAGTGGTCTCTGGGCGACCATAAGGCACTACACAATGCTACAGTGGTCTCTGGGCAACCATAAGGCACTACACAATAATATAGTGGTCTCTGGGCGACCATAAGGCACTACACAATACTACAGTGGTCTCTGGGCGACCATAAGGCACTACACAATAATACAGTGGTCTCTGGGCGACCATAAGGCACTACACAATAATATAGTGGTCTCTGGGCGACCATAAGGCACTATACAATAATACAGTGGTCTCTGGGCGACCATAAGGCACTACACAATACTACAGTGGTCTCTGGGCGACCATAAGGCACTACACAATACTACAGTGGTCTCTGGGCGACCATAAGGCACTACACAATAATACAGTGGTCTCTGGGCGACCATAAGGCACTACACAATAATATAGTGGTCTCTGTGTGTGTGTGTGTGTGTATGTGCGCGTGCGTGTGTGTGTGTGTGTGTGTGTGTGTATGTGTGTGTATGTGCGTGCGTGCGCGCGCGCGCACGCTCGTGTGTATTGGATTCAAAAAACGAAAACATTGTTGTCAATGAGTTGAAATTGCTTTGTGGTAAGTAGAAAGCATGTTCAATAGCTCACCAAAGGCACCTACTGGACAGCACAGAGCACCCTCCGTCTCTCCACGGATCTGGGCTGGCGCAAATGCAGAGATCGCTGCCTGCGCTCGGGGCGGTGGCTCGACCTTGTGGGCCGGTAGTCAGGATCCTTCACTGCACCCCCAAAGCAGTACCACAGGCTCTTTTCCTCTTGTCGACAATGTTGGGGAGTCCCCAGGGCTCTGGATGATACCCTAAAGCAGAAAGTCATGCACACAAAATGACACAATTGTGATGATGGTAAATCACCTATATTAGTATACAGTAAAACCAATGCACGACGTAGTCATGGGTATCTCTTGCTGTTGTTCCCCTGACGTACTGGCACCACCACCCAGGCTAATAACGTCACTCTTCTCTAGTAACTGCTACCAGTGGTACCCTCTTACCTCAGATACTACTAACATTCTATGCATGAGATAGTGATGACATCAACTCGGCAGACTACTACCCACTACACATTCCTTTTAAATAAAAGTCATACATACACGTAAGGAAACTATAGGTAACCTTCTGCATTTTCTCCTTGGGTTAAACAGGGGCAGTCGATTGCTGAAGGCTTCCTTATCCTTGTCTTTCATGGGAGTGGATCCAGATACAGCCAACCCAGCTGCCTCGAACATATAAATCTCTCACTGCACTCTGGTGTTCTAAGGAATACTTGTTCTTTGTCCCACACACCAAGAGAACAAGTGAAAAGGGAAGATCGTTCCCATTGATGGTGTCCCAGGCATGGATTGCTCTTCCTGCAGAGCCCTCACGCCCAGGGACCTCATCTCTGTGGTGCTGAAAACCCTCCACTGGCTCCCTGTGGCTGCAAGGATCAAGTAGCAGACCAACTGACCCAAGTATTTATACTGCTTCACCAAACAACCCTCCAAACTAGGGAAACAACCCTTTACAAAAATACAAAAGGTTTGGTGAACAGTGTATTGTACAGGTGATGCATCTGCCTAGAGCCAGATCAGGTTTTCTACACTACACATCAAGAGCATATTATTCTCCCCAGTGGAGTATAGGAACACATAACCTGGTTAGTGCTACTCATTGCACTTTCAAAAAAGAAATGTAATCACAGTATAAAATTTTTTTATTCAATAGATTATCAATAATTAAAAACAGAGACTTCTTCAGAGGAGCAATTCATATTTCATAAACACAATACAATGGAAAAATGTAAACAGTGGCATAAAAGGGAACCATCGTTAATCGGGTTCCACCCTACAGATTACAGAAAGGAATCTATAGTCATAAAGAGATATTTTGTTATATAGACAGAGCAACCTAGGGTCAACTAGTTTGCCCACACTGTGCTCCGCACTAAATTGCACCAAGGTACTCACACTGCATCATACCCAGTCAACCCAACATGTTTCATTCCTCATACACATTCATCAACCAAAGTCAAGGGAAATTCATCAGGGGCTCATATTCAAGGACAGACACCATTCGCAAAAAAACAATAGTTTGTGTAACTTTGAAGGCTAAAGCGAAACGGCTCAAAGGCCGTTTTGTTTATAAAAATAGGCTAAGCTGAACCTCCTGGCCTCGTCCAGGACTAGCCGCCGGTATGCACTGTTGTTGTGCTGCCACGGTTCATAGACGAACTCGGATGGTAGATGCAGTCTAATTGCTCTTGTCACCAACTCATCGATTTCTGAACCGGCCGAAGGGAGATGCTTGCCACCCCTATAATCAGGAGAGGATGATACAGTCTCCGGATGTCAACAGGTCCCCCTCGGACCAAAAGAAAACCAGACGTCTGTGCGGGTTCATACCTCCTTGGATTGGTTTAGCTCTCAAATGGGCTCATCCCAAAGAGCATCTCATTGTTAAATACAGGCAGGCCAGCAAAAACCACTCCCCTCCAAATAGGAAGAACTGTACAGTGTTTAATCTGTCAGTTCAAAAAAAGACGCACCCAGAATTTAACTGGGTTAGGACAAGACACTTAAACACCCACCCGTCGTTCAATGGCGGTAAACAACACCAAAGGCAAATCTAGATACTATTAGATCAGCAGGACCTATTCTTAGAAGTTGCAAAAGTCCTAAGGGCGAATAGTTGCGCTCTCCCCGTTGTGTTGTGGCTCTCAACTCGTGTCAGCACTCAAATCCTGAGAAAAGCAGCATAATCCACAAGACTTTCTGGGGCCCACACTATCTACATTGTCCCCTTCCTAAATACTGTCCCTATGTAGTCTTCCGTTCGTCCTCCTCCAACTCTTTGAGGGTGAGCTGTTTTTCCAAACAGATATTTGGGAGTAGACCTTTATCCTCTTAGGTGCCTCCCTCTGGATCAACCTCCCTTCCTCTTGTCTTGAGCCAGAGCACCTTAAGTTATGGAAACTCCTAAAGACCTTCCTCTTCTCTTCCTGGAACGCTGGCGGAATCTACCAGTAACCGCCTACCCTCTCTCGGCCACCTATGCACCTCCCTTAGGTGGCCAAAATGTTAATTTTTTGCATCTGGTACCCCATTCATACCTCTTCTTCTCTGTCCAGGTCTTATGATCCCCGAGTCCCATCATCCTCTCCCACAGAGTTGTGAAAAACCCCAACCGTTTACTGTGTCAATTTCTCTCTCTGTCTCGCACTGTCGGTCTCCCACCCACAGCATAGAAATACTAAATATATTCACTACCTTTGCTGTTTCCTATGGGAGACATTTGTTTAAGGGAACATTCACCAAGGCAACAATTTTCCTACAAAAAAACGACAATAAATAATTCTATTAGCACCTCAGATGCAAGCTATGCTAAAAGCGATTAGCCCGGTCTCACAGCTTATTGCTATATTAAACACACAGAAGGCCTGGGCCAGCTCCTTCATTTCCCAATGGGCCACAAATCATGGTTCACTCTTTGTCAAACAGATAAACATCCCTTTTCAGAAGGGGTTGGGTAGACTTCTTCACTAAAAAAAAAAACTTCTTTATTAATTAATTTATTTATTATTGTATAACAATTTTTACAAATACACCTTTCTCTTATGCACATGAACCCCTTCTGCTGAAAGCACCACTAAGTGCTGATTGCATGCTTATGCTTGCAACTCCTTGTCAAAGACTACACGTTTTTGTTTTTTAATTGTATACATGGACATATGTATTGTGGATTACTATGGTGCACTTTGCAATACAAAGACTGCCTTTTGGCACGTAAGTAACAGTCACCGACTGCAGGACGTCACAGGTCATTATAGACGGTACTCTAGTGACATACCTTTCTTTCCATTTGCCAGCCGAGACAGGACTCCAGCTCCGAGCTGCCCTTTGACGAGGGAGACCCTGTGGTGAGTTTGCCGTGAAATATTAGGAACAGGGTGTATCTGTCCCATGCCACGTGTGCAGGATGGGCAGGGGGGGCATTTTTTCCGGTTTTCTGCTTATGATTCCAGCTGTGTTTTCAGGCAAAGTGCCTGGAAAAGTTCATGACATACATACTAAGGGACACTTGCCTCTTGTTGCGGGGAGCTACATCATAGTACATATCAGGTCATATCAGGTGCATAGGAAACATACTTAAGAGAGCTCACCTCTCTTAAGGCTGGGAACATATTGGGCATTGCTGATCCATTTAAAATGGTTTCCTTGCATGCTTGAATCTGTTTGATATAATCAGTGAATTTCCAAGTTGATTTACTAGTCACCTATGTTCTTGCACTTGCTGCCTAATCTCCTTAGTACTTTTTACATTTTACTCTAGGGCCTGAGCACTTCCAGATGAAGGTGTTGTCTTTTGAACTACCATAAACTCTGTGACTTTCACCAAAGTGCTGGCTGCTTTCGAAGGGATTCTGCACAAGGTAGATGGACAGGTCTTCTGAAGTGACTGCTGTAGTGTCCTCATGTCTACGTACTCGGATTCTGGAACTATGAGCTCTGGCAGCGGGCGCATTTGTGTGTGATGCCAGTTGTAGTTTTCTACAGCAGTCCAGCAGCCGCTCTGAACCTTCTCCAACTTGGGCCTTCTCATTACTCTTCATTCCGCACTGTTGATGGCTCTCCTCTGGCACCTGCAGTGGATAGTCGTGTACAACAAACCTGCACATTCATCATTCACTGTCCCAATCTTGCTCAACTGCCTCTGCAAGATGCATGGTTGCACCCTGTTGCAAATGTCAGTCCCGCTTTGTCAGGTGGGTTGATCTGCTGCAGCTCAGGGGGCTCAATCGGCCTTGCCACCCCTTGCATATGATACTGGGGTCCAGTTTTGAGAGTCACAGCATGCATGCTTTTGTTCCTTCTCCTTTGCCTGGGGCGGGTTTTATTTCCATAGGACACATGCAATGCAACTACCAATAGCACCGGCTGAGTACTCCACAAGCCTAACCCCACTCACCTAGTCTGGGCCGTGTATAATTCAGAGAGCTGTACTCCCAGGCTCCTCTCATGCACATGCTTCCACCGACCCTTCAAGGAAATGCCAACTGTGACACACACACACACACATGCACCCACACCCCACACCCCACACACACATGCACCCACACCCACACACACACACACACACGCACCATATGCACCCCACCCCCACAATGCACACACACACACACATGCACCACCCCCACACACACCAACACATGAACCCACACCAACACACATGCACACCCACACACATGCACACACACACACATGCACCCCCCACACATACGCACCCACACACATGCACCCACACACACCCACATGCACCCACACACACCCACACTGTTTACCACCCTCACACTCTCCCTCCTTTTGTCATAGTTATACATGAACATGTATTGGCAATTTCACTGTACGTTCTGAGAAACAATTGAAAACATATGCTACCAAAGACATATAAAGCATTTAACAGTTTAAACCGTGCAAAGCTGATGAAAATGTGTATTACGTTTAACAGCGCTCTTAAAGGAACTTGAAGCAAAGATTTCGCTGTTAATTGTGGAAGTATCTTGAAACACGAGCGTGGAATCCAATCCAGCTTTACTTAATAAATATCTGCTTTAGACACCAAAAAAGAAAATAGCCTGACTCACCCCCAACCCCCCGGCCCATTCCCTCCTTGTCTTTGGGTTGAGTCCAATTGTAGCCCCTTTCAAGTTCCTCAAGTGTGAATGTTCCCTTTATAAAGTGGGCTGTAGTCGGGGGGCTGCAAGGCTCTCTGCTAAAGAGGTGTTATTTTAATATACGAAGGGCAATCATTTCCTTTCATAACCAGGGCTTGTTCGGGAAAAAATTGCCTTTGACAGATGAAGTGACTCCCGCGGTCCTTTGAGCCCATAATGCTAGTCTGTGTTCCCTCACTACAGTGCACGCGGTTTGGGATATTTTTCACACACAAAATATTTGGTGGTGTAACCCTAGACACGCACTAACTATTACAGGCATCAGTAATGAGCGCAGGGTAAAGGCCGACATGTACAATCCTTGGGAAAATGTGAGAAGCCAGAGGACTTCTTTAGGACAGTGTATTCCCCAAGCGGCACTTGCTATGCTGCAGAAAACTCCACTCCTGACACCACAAGTGTCCTATTATATCACAATGCTCTGCTTGTGACATCACAACGGTTTAGTTATATTGTGACCCTCGAGTAGTAGTTTCAGCCTTTGGCATATAGCTGAACCGTCACACCCACAGAAGATTGGTGGGGTGGGCATATTAACACGCATAGATCAGCCCTTTCCAGAGGGAATGGATCACATTCCCAAATATTGCGTGCACTGTCGGTAGGATACAGGATCATAACCACGTCGGAAGATTGTTACTAAGTAAAGCAAACCTTTGAACTGCTCTCATGCTTCATTTGCTGGGATGCATGTGATTGGCAGTGATTGCTGGGATGCATGTAAATGACAGTGATTGCTGGGTTGCATGTAAATGACAGTGATTGCTGAGTTGCATGTAAATGACAGTGATTGCTGGGTTGCATGTGAATGACAGGGATTGATGGGATTCATGTAAATGACAGTGATTGCTGGGTTGCATGTAAATGACAGTGATTGCTGGGTTGCATGTGAATGACAGGGATTGATGGGATGCATGTGAATGGCAGTGATTGCCGGGATTGCATGTGCATGATGGTGATTGCTGGGATGCATGTGCAGATTTTGCTGGGATGCATTTGCATGACAGTGATTGATGGGATGCATGTGAATGATATTATTTTCTGGGACCAAGAGAGGTCATGAAAACAACCAAAAAATAGTCCATGCTGGACAATTTACTTATCTTTTCAGTTAGCAGCAACATTTGTTGTTGGTATTATTTGAAATTGAGTTATAGACATGTGATGGCCTTGAGATGTGCCCAATAGTTCTTGTGAGCTTAATTCGCAGGGTTGCCTCTGGTAATCAGACACTGCATCCAGCCAGAACACTGCAGAACAGTGTGTCATATACCATATAATGTTCAATAGTCCCCGACAGCAAAGCATAAAGGTCAGCTAATTTTATTTTATAATTGTCACACTCAAGTCTACCCTGCACTAGAAGCTGTCCTAATATGCCTCTGTGTGAGGATATTCTTTCTCAAAGTGTTCTTTTGTTTCCCCCAACATGTATTCAGCACACAGGCACCCTTAACTCTGACACCTCTGTCAGCGGGCTCAACATACAAGGTATCTTGAGTACCCCTCACAATGGGACTCATTGGAACCTAGTATCATGTTCAATTTAGCTTTACACACCTCACATGAAGCCATAACACCACACTCTACAGAATAAAACATACTGTGTAAAGCAAAAACAGAATAGAAAAAATTACAATGGGAAGACATATGTTTTGCATCTGGCATGGACCAGTTCAATTCTCTATAGGGACCTGCGTGTAGACAGGCGGCAGATAAATGTCAGGATCACAAACAGTGAATGATGGGCTCCTTAATGGAGTATTAGATGTATATGGTAAAGATAGGTGAACAGACTCGGAGATGCTGAACCTTTGCCAAATCCACATGCTTGCACATAGCACTGTACAACCTTTATTTTCGAAAAAAGCAAACATTGACAAACCTACACCAACTTAGCACCTCTCTTCTAAAATAAACTGGCCTGACATCCACAGTATTTCTATGGATAAAATAACTCCTGGCAGATAGAACTGAAACCAGTGTTCCACCATCTTTCCAATTAACCACACACAAATCCACAGATGGGGTACTATGATCATCAAGCCTATCTCCTCTTTGCTTCAACATCTACATGGCTCTAAGGATGAGAATCATCAAGTCAAACAGCGTCACTTGATGCAGCTGTGCAGATGACAACTACGTCTTCTTCAAACAACAATACAGCCCAACTTAACCACACAGAATGGTTCAACCAGTGGACTCCTGGATTACCAAAAACAGACACAAACCTAGCCACATTAAAATTGAAATCATGTTCCGCTAGAGCAGATCCAACAGTTACTTCTCACCAAATGAGTTGTGTAATTACCTACAAACGTTGAGAGTTTTCCAGAACCTCAGAATCAGCAGGGAGAGCCACCTAAATCCAGATTCACAAATTAAGACGCTGGTCATGAAATACTTTCCCCCCCAGATCAACCAGATGTATCTTTACTTCTGTCAAAATCCCACACAGAACTCTGACAAACATACCCCTGTAAGAGCATGGCGAGACTAAACAAAGAATAGCTATCTCTGAATTCAGAAACACGTGTTGAAAAGCCAGCCAGCACACTACCACTGTGAATAACCTAAACGGAACATATCACACCAGCACACTGAAACCACTTCATGGCAGATCTACAGAATGTATACAAATAAAAGTCACATCCTTCTACCACACCACACCAGTAAGAGCGGGCAATGTCACTCTACTGGCGGCATTCCAATGCTTTATTCAATGATACATAGGCTCACCTTCTGGAATGCACTCATGACCTGAATTCTCATTACACAGAATGCATTCAGGCATTCCATGTAGGCAAAGAAACCATCAGCCTACTATGGCAGAAGCACCCTCTTCCATGGGTAGACGATGGAAAAAACATAATTTATCAAACACACAAGTGCAAATCATGTCCGAAAAAATTCCAGACCTAATGTTTAGGAGGCCAGTCAATGAACCATGCATCTATGACATAAATAATATGCAATACAATAGGATACTAGACCTTTTAATGGGACAATCCACACTCTAAGTGCCAAAACCAATACCAACCCTTAATTAACAGTTCAAGTGTTCCAACCCTATAAACACAATAACGAGCAATCACCACATTTCTAAACACCACCCAAATGCCGAAATGTACTTCTCAAAACCCACCTGCATACATTGACCTCACAGACCCAAACTAGGCACAACATGACACATATGCACTAACTATCCCACATGATTGAAGCACACCTAGGACTTGTGTGGCCACTTATAACAGCTTGCATAACAACATTTAGAACCTTTCCCTGCACACAGAGCCTATTTCATTCTGATCTGCGTGCATCAATACAGCAGCAAAGCAATCTTTCACTACTCACATTGCTCCTACTAACCCAACCCATCTGATTCCCCTTTAGGACTTAAAGAACAAAAACACCATGAAAATGTAAAAAGATGCACCTTATAACAATGTATCACATAACATAACATAATGTTTTGAAAAGCCAAATCTTCACATAGGCTACAAATAAGAGGATAGCATAAGTATTTATCACATATCAACATGAAAAAAATGGTCTCTGTTACAACAGTATTGTGTATTTAGCAGTGGGATAAAGAATGTGGTAGTGCAAAAAATAATTTACTTATATAGCATTTTTGCAACAGGCAATGTTTACCATAGTCCGAAACATTTGGCTTGGTGCAGAAAATGCACTGAAAGCATTGAATGCATTAAAAACATAACATATGTTTTTGCTCTAGAGCAATGCTTGCTCTATTGCTAATTGCACTTGCACTGGTGCAAATGTTCTGCAATACCACAGTAAATGTCCACTGTCCTATCAGTCTATCATTTCCTGCAACACACCAGCTTGAGTATTCCTGATGTTTCTAACATTGACAAATAAGGAATACCATGAATGGATGGAGTCATAGAGCACAGATTAATATCTGGCCCATGTGTCCACTAGTAAATGTCATCTGGGCAAGAATACATACTAGCAGATAAAATGTAATTTAGGTTTTGGACAGTAATGACACGGATGAATTGCACGCCGTTCCCGATGTCCACAAGGACTGTAGAAAGTTAGTACAATGGATCACCCAGCCAGGCATAAAAGTATACAAGCAAGTTGTAGGATTAATATCCAGCAGTCAGAGGTCTATCATATTTGAGAAAAGTCAAGTTTAAGAAGTTTCTTCTGTCATGGTCCAGGGGTTATCACCGAATTCTGGTTCAGTGACTTGGTGGTGTTTCCATGCATTCAGGGTACTCACTTCAACCAGTGGCATGCTTTCAAAGGCCCCAAACAGAAGTCTCTTTTACATGAAAAGCTGGATTTTTCAATACTGACACAAGAGCATTTGTGGTTGCAAATGAAATCTATAGGGCCATGTGAAAAAAGGCCTCCCTGTCATTACCCAAGGAAATGCAGCATTTTAATTCCCAAATCCACTGCCACAACAACAGCTAAGCATGTGTATTTGCAGTTTAAATAATATAAAAATGTGTACAGTTATCCACTGCTAAAAATGTCAGGGAAAAAGACATGGTGTGTATTGACAAAAAGTAATGTATATTATGTTTTGCAACAAAAAAAAGAGTGGTATTTGAAGAGCCACTTTGTTTTCCATGGGAAAAGTTCTGTAGGCCAGAGACAAACCCTTTTGCTGGCTGTTGGACACATGTCACAAGGAACTTCAACACTGGAAGGCTGGCATCCGCATGTTTACCATTGCAACTACAAATACCGGGATGCAATTCAGCAAAAAGCAAAAAAAAAACTTCAAAGCAAGGAAAGGACTGGCCCGAGTCTGTAAGTGGTTTTGTAACTTTGGCTCATTTATCAGGCAACATGGTCTGAGGAGGCGGGTTCCTTCCTCACTTTGAAACTAAGAAGGGTCTGTCCTGGTTACTGAAATGATGGGCGGCCAAACTGGCAATCAGGTCACTGGCACAATGACCATTCAGCCATGGCGAGTGATTTTTCACCTCCAATGTCACCAGAGGTGAACAAATAAAATGTGGCTTGCTCAGCATGGTGTGGAAAGCCAAGTGGTATTTAGACTGGCTGTCTCTGCAAGCCATTTCGCTTGGCTGACGCATTTCCACAATGTAGAAAGTAGGTGTGAAGAGGAGATCTGTGAAGACAATTCAATTAATGGAGCCTGAAACTCCAACTTCAGACAGGTAACCTACTTCAAAGAGTCTGATAAAGAAACAACTCTACTTACAGGCAAGCCCATTGAGACAATATGGCAGGAAGGCAGGAGAGTTGCCATTTGTGCCACATGAAGATTTACTATCAATCTAAAAGGACTATTATAACTTAAGCCTTTTTCCCAGTAACCATAAGGCTGATTTTCCTCATTTATGTATAATTATTTTGGTAATTTCCAGGCCATTTTGGAGATATAAAATGTATCCATCCACCTGTGACTCAGGGCAGTGGAATGGCCATCTAAGATGTGTTTCTGGCTGATCTGAAAATGTTCCAAATGTGAGAGTTGGTGAATGAGTGGAGGGTAAAATTAGGAATATGGATAATAAATTACATATTAATAACTGTTATGCTTTTTACGGAAATTGAAGACATTTTCCACATGGCCGTGCAACATGGTGCAGACCTGGTTGTAGTCTTATTTAATTCCCCATAATTAGCTGAATTAGAAAATATGTCTATTAAGGCAGTTATTAGTAAAATTATGCAGTTTTCCCACATAGCTCGTTTTTGCAAAGCATTTGACATAAGAACAAATGGGGCTTGCAAATTAAGCTGCTATATGCCTGATCCAGACCCTTAAACACAACTGCAGAGAGGGGCTGGAATGGGGAGGAGAGAGAAGGGTAACTGTCCAATCCTAGTTGCGAGAATTCTGGCAGGGTTCTGCCCAAGATTGTAAAATTGGTAATGTCGATGTAAGTAGAACTGAACCCAGTGAAACCAAAAGGTGGGGTAATCTGCTGGCTTTAAATCCTTTCCCTTTAAAGTTGGCATGGGGGGGAACTGTGTAGCTCCTAAGTCTATTTAACTAAAAAGATTAATAGAATTAATTCCCCATTTGGTGTGATTTTTGTTAAAATTCGAAATGAACAAAGCTCACTTCCCAGTGTGCGCTGAAAATGATACCCTGTAATTTAATGGGATAATACTTTTTGTCTGGTTGACCCCGACTTCTTTAATGAAGAGGGGTGTCTTTGTTCTTAAATCAGTCCAATCTTTTTGCCCACTTTCCCCTAACCTTGCACAACACTACATTTATGATTGTTTTGGTTATTGATCAGTTTAATTATTTCTGGAAGTGAAATTTGTAGACAGTAAAGAATTGTGATTTGTGTTTTTTAACTAATTTATGTAATTTATTTGAGTAATGAGAAGTTAATGGTGAGCCACAAAGATGGTGGCAGGTGTAGTTCAGTGTGATTTGTATTGTTTTTAATTTAAATAAATACACATATATTTCCCATACACCGGCCTGGTTCTTGGCTCATTGTTAGCTCGTCGGGGGGGGAGGGTTCCAAGGCGCATGATATGGGTCTGAAGTAGGGCTGATTAAAAGAATCCGTAAAACCCATTTGTTGCGTGACACATTGAGTGGGAGGGATGGAACTGCCTGTGTTGAGGGTGGCCTCTCAATAAACCGTTACAAACCTTAGAGGAAGCTAAGGAAGCTATTCAATACTGTCTGTGGTGAATAGTTGAAAAGATGCCTCAGGTTTATGGACCCATTGTTTGGAGTAATGGTATAAACAGGGGGTGGCATGTATTTAGTGCACTGCAATAACAGCATAGGTTTTCACCATACAGCAAAGTCCATGCAGGTCTTAATGTGCTGCTATATTGGCATGGCTCTTCCACTGGAGGTAAGACAGGGAAGTGTTGGAAAGGGGTATTTGCAGAAGTTGCTGGCTTCTCATGAAACGTTCCCATTACCTTAGTGTACTGAAGAAGATGAGAGAAGATGGGATTGGAGCAGGCACATCCTGAAAGGTGGTCACAGAATGTGAAGGTTGAATGGGAGGCAAAAGAGGCTAGGTGCAGTGGCAGATGGCACAGTATTGAAGGGGATAGCATTTCTGTGTTACGGAGTGAGTTAGAGCCAGGATGTTTATGGGTATCCCCGTCCAAATGTGGCTTTGGTCTGGGTCAAGAAGCCAAACGAACCAAAAGCCTGCCAGGCAAATGCAGACATTAACAGATTAATGCAGGGAAGCAACATCACCTGTTTTCATAACCCACCAAATCATGAGTTAAGTCATATTTTCTACATGTTCTAACGTTATAATAAGGCATGTGCAAACCACAGCCAATATATGAGGTACCATTCTTCATTAAAACACCACACATGTTTGCCTCCTCATAATGATGGAAGAAAGTAGTATAAAGCAGCCTAATTGTTTTTAAATGCATTTTTCCATATGTCTTTATCTTGGATGTATCAGTAACATTGATACAACAGAGACATTCTGGATGGATTAATAATACCTTTCAGAGAATTTGACCTTCACTCTTACAACACTTTCAATTTGCCCCTGCATAGTAAATCAGCCCCTATATGATAAGTCATTTATAACGTGTCTCTACACAAATGTTTCTAGGTGTGACAAGACAAGGGAGGAAAGACAGAGGGAGGACAAGACAAACAATCTTACTAGGCCTTGTATCATTCAGATAGTGTAAGTGTGAGAAATAAAAGTGCAAAGGCAAAAGGGGGAAGAAGTGCAAGGGAGAGGGATGGGGAAACATGGCAGCAATGCTCTGTGTAAGTGCAGCACAGGGCAGCAAGACCCTGTGTAGTGCAAGGAGGCAAGGACTGTAGAGATGACAGTTACTGTCCCTAAATGCACAGAGGACCTGGAAGCACTACAAGGGTGACCGATCAAGAGAGATCCTGGTACCCACTGAGACTCAGAGGGTAGGCAAGGAAGGGTAGGCAAGCAACCAGTCAGTGCTCCAGAAGGGTAGGTCAGATAGGTCAGAAGGGGAGGGAGAGAAAGACAGCAGAGGAGAAAAGGAATGCTTTGAGCTGCTTCTGGAACTTCAGGTGGTCCAGCTTAAGTTTGAGAGGGGCAGGGAGGTCATTCAAATTGGAGGCACCTGGAGAGGAGAGAGATCTACCCCCCACCACACTTTGCCTGGACAAGCATCTGACCCTTAGAGAGTTGGAGGTAGCTTGAAGGGCTCAAGAGGGAAGGTATTTAGGAAGAGAGCACTGGATGTACTGCGGCACCTGGCTTCATAAAGCCTTGTAAACAATGCAAAGGATCTTGAACTTGATCCTTGCAGCCACTGGGAACCAATGGAGAGATTTCAGGGCTGGAGAGTTACGGTCCCTGAGATTGAGGCCAAAGATAAGACTCGCAGTCCTGTTCTGGATTAGGTGAAGAGGGCACAGAGTGGTGGAAGGCAGATTGAGTAAGAGGCTGTTGCAATAGTCCAGCCTGGACAGAACGAGGGCTCTGGAGACAGTGAGCTTCTGGGGGAACATGAGAAAGGAAAGATTACCTTTGAGTAGATGCAGCTGGTAGAGGGACTTCTTGGCGATGTCAGAGATGTGAGGAGAGAAAGAGAGAGTGTAGTCAAAGATGACACCAAGGTTTTTTGCCACACAAAAAGGCGAAGGAAGAGGGCCCAAGGCTGGCGGCCAGAGTGAGAGAGGGAAACCGGGAGCAGGAGTACCAGTGAGAAGGATCTCCGTCTTACTGGCATTAGGTAGATATCATTGGAGGTGTACCGGTCCTGAATCGAGGATAGACAGTCAGGAATGAGAGAGAGAGAAGAGGAGTTTAAGGGGAGCCTGAAGGAGAGTGTTGTCGGCATAACACTGAAAGTTAGAGGAGAAGGTAGAGATCAGGTGGGCCAAAGGGGCCAAGTAGAGGTTGAAAAACCTGGGTGAGAGGATAGAGCCCTGGGGAACGCAACAGGTGGTGAGACAGATGGGAGCGAGAAGGGCACCAAGTTTGACCTTGGAGGGGCTGTCCAAGAGGAAGGAGGTCAACCACTCCAGGTCCAGATCTATGATTCTCAGGTTCTCACAGAGTCGATTGATCAGGATGGCATGGTTGACTGTGTCAAAGGCACAGGAAAGATCGTGGAGGATGAGGACAGAAGTAATGCTGGAGTCAAGGTTAGAGAGTAGATCTTCACAGGTGTTCAGGATGGCAGTTGCCAGGCCTCTGGCAGCTCTGAAGGCTGGCTGATGGTCATTGAGACAACAACAGATTCAGTGTGGAGAGTAAATTGGGAGATGGCCAGCTTTTGCAGGGGTTTGCCCAGGAAAGGAGTTATAGAAATTAGTCAATAGTTTGCCAGACAGGTATACTCACTCACATATCTACCACTAAAGTTACAAACACCATGTTCTCTAATCACTGCAGGCCACTATCATCTATACCCAAAGGACAAAGCACACTCTCAATCCCAAGAGGCATATTAATGTCTTTCACTTACAAATAGAAAATGAACTCAACATCCTGGCTCTAAAAATGTCTAAAAACAAAACTGTAATTAAAACCACTAAGAAATGGTTTACCAAAGAACTGGATGAAATTAAATAGTGTTGAAGGAACATAACGTCCTTGCAGAAACAGACTAATTACTTACACTATACTTCATACAGTATATAAAGAAACTATATACAAATGTCTGACATCCAGAAGCGATGAAAGGGAAAGAAAAATTCTCGTAAAAAATGGCATAAAGCAACATGCATTGAAATGGATTGGAAAATGTGGGAGGAGCTAATTAATGGTTTGGTGCATTGAGAGCAATTAAAGGAATGCAAAGGGTACACTGCTACCTCAATTTACACATCCTCCCCATCAGCATCAGACTTGCCCCCACACTCCTACAATTCAGGAAAGAACTCAAGACCCGCCCCTTCAAGGAGTCTCTCCTCATCAAC
The DNA here is from genome assembly GCF_040938575.1 of Ambystoma mexicanum. NCBI lineage: Eukaryota > Metazoa > Chordata > Amphibia > Caudata > Ambystomatidae > Ambystoma > Ambystoma mexicanum. Next base: position 1,376,487,715 of record NC_090922.1, read on the forward strand.
ACCTAGTCCATCACATCACCAACACGCACGACCTGACTCGCTAGACACCGCCTGCCCCTCTGCTTCCCGCTACCCTTAACAGCAGTATCCACCCCTTCTGTGCCCCTCTGCATCCTACCCCTGATGAATATAGAGGTAGGATACCTCTGAAAAGTGCTTCATTATTAGAATATACAATGTAATACGTTTTGTCACCAGTGAAGTCATCAGTGATGCAATTTGTGATGTTATCAGTGTTCTCCTTTAACATGTAATTAGTGATGCCATCAGTGATGTGTTCTCTTATGTAATCATTTTGGCCATACGCAGCACAACAGGGAGCACAAAGTTAAGGTGGCTGGAGATGAAGTTTAGGGGTTTTGTTGCTCACCTTAATGCCCATGTAACAAAAGCTTTTTCCTTGACTTTCAAGGGTTTTCTTAGTCCATAGATTTTTAGAAAGCTTTCAGACCACTTGCATGGTCTTCGGCCGTGACTGGTGGGCACACCCGAACACTACCACACCACTAGCCATCGTCTTCGGCATTGTCCAGTGGGTACGGCCGCTCTATATTTTAAAACACTTGCAACCCATCGCTCAAAGATGTTCATCAATCACAAACTGATTTTGTCCTGTTTTGACAGTGGTATTGTTGTTCATATAATATTGCAGGCTTTGAGAACTCACAATGTTTTAGGCAATGCGCAGTGAGATTAAATTACTTGCCATGGACCACACACTTTAGTTAAGAAGCGTGCTCCAAGCACCTTGTTTTATTACCAGTCTCTTGGTGACTGTTGTGATACATCACTCAACCCCAACTAACCACATTTAAGCAGCATGGAAAAGGGAAGAAATTACCGGCTGCAAGAATAACATATGCCCAGGTACGTTTGCCCCAAAGCGAAAATTAAAACCTTGCACCCATGGATATACGCACAGTAAGTGAACATATATCTTAAAGTGAAATATACAAATGTAGTTCATGTGATTTTACCCTTAGAAGAAAGTGTGCAAGACAGAATAGCATTGGCTTTTACAAAAAGTAATGAACACCAGAAAAATAACCTCTGAGAGGAAATGTTCAAATATATATGCTTGCAAAGTATAAAAGGTGCTCACCGTTTCAACCCAGCAATCTGTTGTGAAATATTTCTTGGTAAACAAAATCCCAATATGAAACAAGTGCTTGTGGTTAAACGTCTGTACTGAGGACATGACAAAATGAGTAAAATCCTGGTAGCCAAATACTTGAGCAAGCTTGTCAAACTAAAGAAAATACAAGGTGTTGCGTCCGCCGTCTGAAAAAAGTTACTCTCTTCTTCCACACGCGTCCTTCACTGGTGCCCTTAAAATCAGCCACAATCAGGGGAAATAACTGCACCACTGTCCGGGATTGCAAACTCTCTTGCCACATTGTGGGCAAATACTCATGACTTACTTGCCCTCTCATAATTTCCCCTTGTTACCGCCATGTCTGCCATTCAACAATGCTCTGATTAATAAAGCTAACTTGAATAGTACACATACCATAGTTTCACTCAAATATATAAATACTTATAGAACTATGCTAGGCAAATTGTGTACAATTGTGGCATTGTTCCCCCATCTAGACTGTGAGACTTCAAATACCAGAATGCAATTCAGCAAAAGGCATAAAAAAACGCTTTCTGAATGGCAAACTTTCACGGACTGATAGTAGCACGGTTAAAAAGAAAAGGTGGATGCTGTGTGCTATGAGATATTTAAAACTAAGAAAACACACAACATTCAGAACTGTGGACTGTCTCACATCCATGCAGTAACTTGGACCGAGTTTCAAAGTGAGGATGGATTCAGTCCCCGTAGGCATGTTTTTCTAACTGGTATTGTAAAATGGGGTCATTTATTAGGCAACATTGCCTTAGGGGGCTGACCCCTTCGTCCTTTTTTAAAAATTATTATTGACTGGGAGACTACAAATACCGGGATGCAATTCAGCAAAAAGCAAAAAAAAAACTTCAAAGCAAGGAAAGGACTGGCCCGAGTCTGTAAGTGGTTTTGTAACATTGGCTCATTTATCAGGCAACATGGTCTGAGCAGGCGGGTTCCTTCCTCACTTTGAAACTAAGAAGGGTCTGTCCTGGTTACTGAAATGATGGGCGACCAAGCTGGCAATCAGGTCACTGGCACAATGACCATTCAGCCATGGCGAGTGATTTTTCACCTCCAATGTCACCAGAGGTGAAACAATATCTTTTAAAAAAAATTAACTGAGGCTACTGAACTAGACATACCCTTGGCTATCCATAATCCTTTACAGCCTCAAATATAGCCTTGAATATCAGAACAATTTGTGGTAAAATAAATGCTTTCCAGCCCTCACCAAGTTTCCACCTCATCTGTGCCAGTTCCTCCCACACCCAGATGGCATTCCGTCCTCTGCCTTTCCCCCAACAACACACACTGTTTCTGTGAAACAGTTTACTTTGAGATGTCGGCTATTCGAGGCTATAGCTGAGTCTACAGAAAGATTTGTGTTGCAACCTCAGTCCCTAGAATTCCCTCAAACTGCCAAATTTCACTGGGTGCCCACTAGCCACCTCCCCACCTGATGGCATTTGCATTTTTTTTACCTTACTTGCAAATAGCTTTCTTTCCTGCGTTTCATTTTCCTATATAGCCGCGGTTATCTCTCGCATGGAGAGAAAAACAAGATGGTGGCTGTTTCCATTCTAAAAATACCCGGTTTTGTGTAAATCGCAGAGATATAGCTATCTATTTTTTGAGAATGGGGCACCCCTTCTCCATCAAATATTAAAGAAACTACTGCAGGGAATAACCTCAAACCACGCATGGATCGTAAATCAACGCTTCTTGCCCAGGTTGTTTCAGACCTGGTCCAAATTTTTCCAGCGGTTTGGGCTTTGAGTTTTTCCAAAAATTGACCAGGTTTGTCTATGGGAAAATGAATGGGAAGTAGGCTGCACTTTTGAAAAAAAATGTTTTGTCTTCTTAATAACTTTTTTATTTTTTAACAAATCTTTACGTACGTATGCACTCTGGGGGGTGTTTGGGGGAGTGCTTAGTGACTTTCAAAATGTCTGTCAAATCCATTACTCGTATAAAAAGTTATTAATGATAATTGTATTTTGAGGGGTTTCTATGGGAGTCTGACTCACCTTAACTACAGGGTGGCTATCGCTGCCCTATATTATGACTGAACACTCCCTGGACGACTCGTCGTTTCGCCTCCACACTCACAGTGACCCCTCCTTGCTCTCCTTCATTCAAGAGCATTCGCACTGTAGAACAGAATAAACAGCAAAAACCCATAGTGAGTTTTAAAAATTATATTTTGTATTTTATTTGGACAAACTCACAATGTTAAAATATCAAAAAGACCAGTGAGGTGACACAAAGAGACTCGGTGAGTCAGCCAACGTGTTTTGCCATCAAGGCTTCATCAGAGTATATATACTTTAGTTATTTCAGCTCTTGGAGCAAAAGGAGTCCAAAATTAATAATTGCATTATTGATTATTATTATTATTATTATTATTATTATTATTATTATTATTATTATTATTATTTATTACAAAGCCAACAACTTTCACTGAGATGTCAATATGATGCTGTGCCATTTTTGTATTGTATCTGTCAACTTAATGCGTTTCAGATAGGGCTAATGAAGGTAAAAGAAAGAAACAATCTCCTACAAGAACCAAAGAGATAAAAAAGATACATATCTAGACACAGAAAGCCATAGACATACGGATGACACACATGCACACACACACACATGCGTGGATACAGTGGCAAGCAATCTTCTAAAGTGCAGTGGTGTCTTGATTTGCATTTGTATGGTTGGTTTCTCCATGTGGATTATTCTTTTGCTAGAGCATCCTGATTTACACACTTCTGTCATCATTTGGGGCATAGCCAATACAGCATAAACAGTTAGACATAGATACAAGTCATGTAAATGTTTGCAGGGCCATACATGAAGATTCCATGTCAACAGGTAATACCCAAATTGTGGCCATGAGAGGGGTGGGGGTGTTGATAGTCACACTTAAGTGCTGCAGAGTGATGAGGTAGAGACAGGAAGTGAGTTGAAAGGCTAGTCGGTTCAAGTGTGTACATATTTCTACATTGGAAATACTGTTTTATAGTGATCACCCTCCATGGCTTACTTTTAATTTGTTACCCAACATGTACTGGTAAACGAAGGTACAGTATGCGTGAGATCTAATGCTTAGATGGTGAGAAGGCTATGTTTGTGCAGCTTGCTCTCTTGTGGAGTCATATGCTTTCGGTTACAACTGTGAACGTATTCATAAAGAACAAAGGCATTTATTTGGAGTTCAGTCTCCAGAGTGGCCTTGGAATGAACTATTGAATATTTTTCTGGCGTTTCTTATTATTAGGCGTCCTGGGAGTTTGTTAAAAAGTATGATTTCAGCTCATTTTTCTTGGAACCTCTCAAAGTCATGTTCCTTTCCAAGCACAGCAAATGTATGTTTATTACAAGCTGTACATAATTGCAAAATGTATAAAATGTTGAAAGCATAACTTGGTGTATTTGAAATTATCAATCACATCATGTATTGTAATTAGGATGCAATTATATAACTTCAGCCTAATTTATACATGTTTTCCCGAATTTTCACTTATTGTTATAAAATCAATAGCACAAAATAACATAGACATTGACATACAAAACATCTATCATTGTTGCTTAGAAACAATTGAGTTATCGTGGCAATGCAATGCAAAATAGCTTACACCCAACAAATAGTTATGCAGCATGTCATCTGGCTTCAGGTCATTAATGCCCCGTATAGATATTTTTCAAAATGGCTGTTGGTCTGCAGTCCCACCCTCATTCTGAATATTAGAGTGTCGTAGCGTTGTTACGTCCGATGCATTATATCCAGTGCACGTACGTGCATTCTATTGAACATCACCAGCCATCGTGCTATTGTGAGGTATCTGCAAATAGTGAAAGGTAATCACAAATCCATCCTCTTTCCATGTGCAGCCAACGCGTTTGCAAAGGAGAACAGACACTGTTTGGAAATTCAAATAGAAGGCGGGGAATTCACGAAAACAGACAGATGGACCTGATCATGTTAAAGGGGACTTCAGTCTGGAATGTTTTTGGGAAGGATTACCATCTGTCTACAAACTCAATGCCAAAAGCATGTTGTACACGTGGGCCCCACTGAATCAGTATTCTGATCTTCGGATCCCGCTCCTTTGTGTCACAGAGCAGGTCTAGTCAGCACAGGTGCCCTCTGACAGCAGAACTGACAGCCACGCAGTGCATTTGAGATATTCACCCCTCTTCCCAAAACCACATAACTATGAGAGTTGCTATGCCGGTGGCAATTGTACACTTTATATATAGTCATACCTGAGTTAGGGTATGGTGGCTAGCAAATCTCATACCTATTAAAAGAATATCAATTTGATATCATGTCTGTGTCAGCTCTGTGAGCCCAGATCCACTTCGGAAGGGTTATGTGTATTACGGGCTTTCAACCTGTGACATGGCATGAGACTAGATGACTATGCCGCTCCTGTTGATCATTTGTGAAATTGGCAAACAGTTCTCCCCAGTGTGCCATCCTAGCAAATAGGAATCAAAGGGCACACCCATCCCAAAGGACTAGCCTTACACCAAACTGCTGCTAACCTAAAGGGCCTTTGATGACATTGACAAGGAATGGGGTTAGTGTCGACAGGGGGGCTAGGACCACCTGGAGGAAGGTCACTCCCCCAGAAGATTATACTTTTTTTTTCAAATTGTATTGTACCTAATGTATCATTATCAGATGAATAATGTGCTGAGTCGGCCACGCTAGGATACAAATATATGTGACTGAAGGTTGAACTCAGATGCCCGGCCAGCAGTTAACTTGCTGAACTATCTTCTCCAGCTTCAAAACATGCATTTGGCAGATTGAATGAATGTCAAGGATCTAAGTCTCAATCCATGGAGTAGCGAGGTGGGTGATACACAAATACCGTCCTCCCAAGTCATTAATTGCATGAGTGCCTGCCACCTTTCCTTCACTGGAAGAGATACTTTTAAATTCAAACTTAAAAACATGCATGCCAACTGTTACGGATAATTCTCATGTATTGCTACATTCCATCACCTAGTGAGTCCCTCAGCAGCTTTGCTGGATTTCAGGGGTTTATTTTTTCCACCTGGTAAGAGTGTGAGCCTTTCTCCCACAGTTACATGTGTTTTGCCATGTGTATTTCTACTTTTTGTGTGATCTTGGACTCTGGAGCCACACCACTCGATGAGCCCCACTTGTGTGTGTGTTACACCACACCTTCAGTGCACTGACACAGGGTTGTCTTTGAGACTTCCCACCGACTCAATTTTTCTGGGGCTGACTGCTGTCCCCCAGAAACAGGTAAAGTTGCCATTAACTTTATATAGTCACTTTAAACTACAGACCCAGTACACCCCATCCTATATGGAGTATGGGAAAGTGTTAATTCCTACCCCTTTTTTCTGTGCCTCTCTGAGCTTTGTTTTGCTCTCTTAACATTAAGACTTGGCTGGTGGCAGTGGTATCTACCCTAACTTTTCTACTGCGATTATACTATATAAACGTGTTACTGTTTTAGGCTATTATATTAGCCTCGAGCTTAAACCCGCTTGACCAAATACTTGTTATTTTGGCTCCGGTCTGGTTTAGACGCCATTTCTTTTTGTTAAAGTCCTTCTTGTGCTTTACTTTTCGCGCCAAACCAGATGTTCCTTCTTTGTTCGCCTCCTTTGGCGTCTGGGTGTCTAAGTGGGCTGAATGTGAGGGAGGGGTTTAGTCACCCCCTGCACAGCGTCTCCTTGGAGACCCAAGTCGCACTTTGTGTCGATTGGCTGAGGTGGTTGTCCGGGCCGGACAACCCCCCTGCTGAGTGATTGACAGCCAGGCTGTGTGAATGGGGGATTTTGGCATAAAAGGCAGGACTCTTAAGCTGGAAGTCAGAGTCGCCACTGGAACTGCAAAGAACCAAAGAGAATCAGAGAAGCAATGAACATCCATAAATGGGGCAAAGTGGGACATGCCTTCAGCCTGTGGATGTCTTTGATGGAGGATATATTGAGGTAGAACTGTGTATCATCTGTGTATAGGTGGATGTCAATGTTGTGTGGAATCAGTAGGATTTTGAGTGATCTCATGTAAAGGTTGAAGATCACGGGAGAGAGGATGGATCCTCCCAGGACTCCACAGCTGATAGGCATGGGTGTTGGGGTCATAGTTGCTGATTATGTCGGCGTCCAGTCTTGTTTTTTTGGGATGCAGAATGATTTGTCTGTAATTTGAGGGCCAAGGGGAAGGTGACTTGAGTGAGGTAGCTGTTGATTATTGGTAAGTGAGGAGTTCTTCAGTCATACGATTCTTGAGTACAGTGGCAGGTAGAATATCTTCCAAGTATGATGTGGCCTTGAGATATGCTAGGGTGACAGTGAAGTCTTCCATAGTGAGTGTCTTGAATGTTGTCCAGGTAGTGATAGTTTTGTGAGATGGATTGTGTAGTGTGCTGTCAGTTGTGGCGTTTCTGTCTATTTGCTGGTAGATCGAGCTGATCTTGTTAATGAAAAAATAGTTGATGGCAGTGTGTTTTTTCGAAGGAGTGCATAAAGACTGGGTTGGCAGAGGGTTGATGCTTTGCTTTGATTCTTGGACTTGGCTTCGGTGTTTTCATAAGAGTTTTCCTAGGCTGTGGTTTTTCAGCCATCTGCATGTAGCAAAGAATTCCATGAGCAGGGCAAGGTCAGATGAAGATCAAATTAACCAATTCTGAGCAATGAATGGGTGCAAGATGGTCAATCGAGTATGGTGCCATCAATATGCAGAGTGAAGTGGAGGCTAGAATAGCCTAATGAATTTGGAAGTTTGTATCAAGGTGGAGAGGAAACTTTGTTGTTTGGTAGCCCAGAGGCCTATTTGATCAGTGGAATGATCCTTCTAATAAAGATATGAAATCATCAGATTGCCCCTTACCTGACAGTTCCTATAGAAGTTTAAGATATGTAATATCACCCTTTGATTTCAAAATATTGGTTCACAAGATCTTCAACTTCATCGGACTGCTTCTTAACTTTACTAGAAGGATCCAACTGCTGCTCAAATAAGCCTCTGCTGTTATTACCACACATTTATCACTCTGCATATCTATGGGACCATACTCAATGGAGCAAGAAAATACTTTATTCAATATCAATGTTATTAACTTGTTGCACATTGTGTGTTATTATAAAAGCAAGTAATTGACTGGTTACCAGCGCATAGCTTGCCCTTCATACACACCGTCACCTGACCTACAATTAGGCTCATGATCCCTTTTGAAACCTCAAACAGACATTACAAGCCACAGATGTCTCAAAACAACTACTCCATGCATATAGTGTCTACTAGTAGCCTAGCACTAATACCACTGGATAGCCCTAGCACTGTTTTTTAATTTGTCTTAGGAGGATAGCTCAGGGGCAACGTGATTGCCTTAGAACTAAGACGATGCAGAGCAACACAGGTTTGATCCCCGGGTGCACGCTTAGAAACCTCTGGGTATTAAGTGCATTATAAATTACCTATCATATCATATTGTAATTGCTCTGTCATTATGAATGCAACATATGTTGTTCTATGGACAATGCTCAATCGAAAACCGATTTAGGTGCAGCAATGCACTACGAAATGGACAAACAAAAAGGCCATAACTATGGGAATTTAGCACCAGAAAGAATATAACATAATAGTGTGCATGACAAAATGTCCCATTCCACCCTGTTGAGAATAGACCAGTACTGTTTTCTTTTCTTCTTTGATTTCTGAAACTTGTAGTTCTGAACTACCCCATTGTATAAGACTCCATACCTCAAAGAGTGGGAGAAAAGGACTGTATACCAGCTCCTAAATTAAATGGGTCTTCGTGGATTATATACAATCTATTCCAATTGAGATCTATATAAGGCATTGCTGAAACACTATAATTATTCAAAAGCCCCATTTGACATATATTTATCAAACAACAACAAATCCAGGATGTTGGTAGTTTTGTTTCTGCCATTTATGCATCTTTTCCCAATTACTGCCCTGGCATGTTCTACAAGTGGCGCTCCCTGTGAAATAGCATGGGTAAAATAGATGTGTCGAAGACTCTAATATTAGCTGTACTTCAAGTCTGTTAGCTATTCTATCATTATTGGGAAGTAGAGTCTCTTTTATTGTAATTTCTCTGCGAGATCCGGAGCCTGAAATAGTTCAGCAAACTTAAGTTATTTAAATCAGATGCTACGATTTCTGGCTTTTGTCTGGGTTGATGTGGGCTCCCGTGATCCTCAAAAATAGAATAATAAAACACAGCAGCCAGCTGTTGATAAGTGAAGTCATAGCGAGGATGATTTTTTATATAAAGAAAAAGACATGTCTTCTCTACTGTGATTGCTCATATCCACTGTGAGCGTTGATGCACATTAGAGATCCCCATAGCTTCCCCCATTACCCAATCAAGGTGTCACAAAACAAAATTCTTAGCAGATTCAAACTTGGTCAGTTTCCAAACTGTATAATACCACTCTGCTTGAACCCCCTGTGTCACCAATAAGTCAGGAACCAGTCCTGTGTATAGAAATAATAATATATTTTTATTTAAATTTACACAATTGATAAAAGCTTCACCACAATCACCAGCCACCAACTCTGTGGCACAACACAATAATCACATATGGAATGCACTTGCATTTATAGACTGACATGCCTTTCTTAATAGACTTTCAACTGCAACAACAACACAGATGGAATTTCAAACCAGGGCTCATTTGGTATCTCTCTGCACATTAACACATGGGAACTCTTTAACAACTAACAGTCATCAATTCATTTATCACATTGCTCTTTTCTCTCAGAACCGCTCTCCCAGGTACAAGTTATATGTGACCCCTTTGGTTTTGAAGGCGAGTTACAGGGAGTGGTAATATATTGGGAATTTTATTTGGCTATTATTTTGAAAGGTAAGGTTGGGAAATGACCTCAATGGGAACATTTTGTAACACACATTCAAATGAAATGCAAAGCTTTGAAATTCTGGTTTTGGAAAAAAATGGAAATTTGTTTTGGAACACACTACATTCAAAGGAAATGCAGGGCTTTTGGTTTCTTATTTTGGAATCAACGCCACCCCTCTAGTGTAAGGAAATCATGGTTTACAGTAAAATAAGATCACCCAATTATCTGCTATAGCGGCTATAACACACTGGGACCCTGGGAGTGAGATGTGTTATTTTTAAATTTTAACAAAAATCATCCCATGATTTTTTTCTCTAGTGGAATTAATTGAATTAATTTTAATTAAATATGCTAAGGGCCTTCACAGTATCGCTCCCTCACTCCCCAATCACAATTCAATGGAAAGCATTAAGGCAGGTAGTTCCCCACAAAATGGAAATCTTTTGGAGATATCTACTTGTATATATAATTAGGACCCTCTTTTGGTAACAGGTAGGCAGCCCACACCTCAGGCCTCTATTCGCAGCTCGGTCCCACCAGCCACAGGCTTCTCCCAGATAGGGCTCTCAGTTTTCCAAGCAGAGGTCCCCAGAAAGTGTCTAGGGTTCTCCTTTTCTCTCTCTGTCTTTTTGTCCTTCTGTCTTTGTCTCTCTCTCTCTCCTCTCTCTCTGTGTTTGGCTCTCTCCCTTTCGGTCTTCCTTCTTTCCCCTGGTGTTCCTTGGTTCTCCATTTTTAGGTAGGAAACTACTATTATATAGTACTCATGACACATCCACATTAAGAATATTCCCAAGCTTTGGATTCAACATTCATTTTCCTTTCCCTCCCTCCAATCTGCCCAATGCCAGCCCATAAGGCAAGGGGTTTAATTGTTCTACATTATGGTTAATGAGGGGAGGAAAAAAATGTATCATTTCAAAATGACCTTTAAATTACATTTTTGTTTTGTCAGAAAGTCATAACATGACAACTTTCTGAAATGTGCAGATAAATATAACAAAGTATATATTTTTGGATTCTAGGATTTATGGCGGATCTGGGGAAACTAATTTGATTGGGGCATGACCTTCCAGGGGGAAGCCATCATTTTGTGTGGTTTATTCATGAGCAGAAAAGCCCTCTCCTTGGAATGCTGCATGTAGGAAGGGGTGATGCATTGTGGTAATGGCCTCAGAAGATGCCCTGGGAGCAGGGTCCAAATGGTATAGTTGTGGATGATAGTAGCTGGAGCAGGGGACTGTAAACTGTGTCTCTCTAAATGTGTTGCACTCTGACTTCCATGATCTCCAGGTATTGACTATGCTGGTTTTTGGTTAAGGGAATTGTGGTCCAAAACATTAAATCGGGAGGTCTGACCTGCCGTGCAATCAGCAAGCTTATACCATACATATATATATATATATATATGTTCCTTTAGACTGAAGTTATGATTTGAATGAATGCAAATTTGCTGTATTTGAACCGTGACATGGTGGAAATAAAATGGTTTGGGGTTCTGAGTGGTGACTCTATCAAGATTCTGGTAAGCATAATCTGGTAGAGCTCAATGCCCTACAAATCCTCCCTGTTATCAAAGTGTGCAAACTTGGTGCTCTCTTTGATGAAAACCTTAGCTTTCATGGACAAATTGTATTTGTGGAGGAGGTTGTGCCTTTTCATTTCAGATCAGTGAGAGGGTTGTGTTTTCTTATGTATTTGGACGATGTAGAATTTCAGATACGATTCCCCTCAGCGTGTTTTGTTAATGGATATGTACATTAAGCAAAACTGCCTATGTGCCACACCAAACAAATAAAGAAATAAAGCTGCAGACCCAGCAGCTCAAATGCTAAGATGTGTTTTTTGATTCAAACACATTAGCCCCAGCTAATGTAGTCTGCACTGGCCATCAATTGTTTACTGTAGGACGTATACACTAGCAATTATAGTTTTTAAAGCTCTGCATGAGCAATGGACATTATATCTTCAGTTGGATGTGGTATGCCAGAGTTGGATGGCACACAAAGTACGGTCCGCAGAGCTGTGTTCCTCTTCTTGCACAGGGTCATTCACACAACACTGGGAGAAATTACCTTTTTGGTTGTGGTTTCAGAGGTTGGGAATGCTATGCCAGCTGCTTTCAGATGAGCACTGACTGTATCCCTATTGCAGAGTTGCAAGACCCATTCTGACTGTTCACTGTTACTTGCAATGTAGGGTTTGAACAGTTTTTTGAGATGTAGTTACTTATCGTATGACATTTTTTGCTTCGCCCTTAATTGGCAATTTAAAAAGATGCTGCTGGTGTGGAAGACGACGATGATGATGATAATAAAGATGTCAAGTGTGCAATACTTGGAGAGAGGTGTACTATGTGTGGAGTAAAGCTGCAGGCCATGCCATGAAGGTCTGGCAGGCAGTGGCAACACACATGTGAGATACCTGCAAGACATGTCGCTGCATACTAACCAGAAAACAAGTCTGTAGGGCACGCGCTACGGACAGGCAGGCTGTAGGCATTGTGCTATCGAGAGGCCCATTGGAAAGGCAGGGAAATTGCACCAGGGCATGGATGCAGATCACACACTCTTCAAAGTGCACGCAGGGCATAGCCACAACTCAAGCAAGGTGGGCACGGTTAGAAGTCACATTGTCAAATGATATCATATCAAGCCCTCTGGGGGAAACACACAGAAACACTTTTAGTTTAAGGGGCTGCGGTTCTCTTTCTCGATCAGGCAATACACTTTGTTCATAAAAACAAATCTTGCAAAATTGTTATGCCATGTGCGATGCCATCCACCATGTGGATTATGATGGCATCCGTATGTCATTAATGACTTGTAATGTCATCTGCGATGGCCTATACTTTCCTTTGAAGAACACTAAAGCGAGAATAACTTGTGTAAGAGCTTTGTGAAGTAATGATCACGTAACGGTTGCCTTGTGCAAATTGCATTTGTGGTGACGGCTCGGTATTTGCATATCAGATCAGTGGAACAAAACAGTCCTTTACCTAATGTGTTTGCTTTATACATATTCAATCAATCGCTATAGAACAGATCTGGATTTTAAGACCTGCTTTTAGATTCTCGCCAATGTGCATTCTGCTGTAATGCAAGGGAAATTCATCGGTAAAGGTCAAAGGGTCAAATTACAGTGTACCCTTTTCTGAGGTTGGATTGAAGGCTACACAGTGGTGAAGGCAGATTATGGAAACGGAAACACATGTCGCAAGTGGGGTGGGTTTAGCCTCAGATGGAAAGCTTGACGCTTGCAATTGTGGGACGGAAAGATTGCATTTTTAGGTGGGTTTACAGTCTATTACAACTGTTTCTTGATTTTATGATTGTTGGTGAGTGGCTCTCCACCTGTAAGGTTGTAAGTTTTTTTTTTTGTGGATCAGATAGCTCTGTTAGCAACGGGTGTAATGTCCTTTGTGTTCAATTACGTGGGCTGACTAAGTACCCAATTCATGGAATATTTGCCCTGTTCAAAGTGAATGTGCACTGCTGAAAAGTAACTTTACACTGCCGACACAAACCCTGATTCATGGAACTGTGCAAAGTGTATTTCTGCAGTGCAAAGTCAGGGCAAAGTAGGTGCAAAATATGTGCAAAAATGGCTATGCACTGACTTTGTCCGGACTTTGCAAAGCAAAAAATACACTTTGCAGTTCCATGAATCAGGGTTTGTGTCGGCAGTGTAAAGTCACTTTTCAGAAGTGCAAATTCACTTTGAACCGGGCAAATATTCCATGAATCGGGCCCTGAATCTTTTTTGCACTACATGTATGTGCGTCTAGAAAATCATAACATTATAGAACTGGCATTGTGATCCCTTCTGTAACAATAATTAAGTTTATAGAGGTCATGTATTGATACATTTTGCAGGGGGGTGGCCTCCCTCATTTGGGGGGGGGGGCTGCTCTGTACTCAAAGGGAATCTTCCCATTTTGCCAGCTCACGTGTCATTTTGGCACTTGCTTCCAGCGGCTTTCTCTCTCCTCTGGTAGCATATAGCTTGTAGGAAAACTTTGAAGTAGTCGCAAATATACACTTCCCATTTAGGATGTTCACACTCGGTCCCATTGATTCTGCTAGTTGCCCTTTCACCTACTTTCTGTTCTGTAAAAGGTCCGTGGGTGTCGGCCCACAGCTGCTACTGTTGACATCATGAACATGTCTCGGCTGTGGTGTATTTTGCCACATGCATGTGTGTGGATGCAGTGTGCAATTGAAACTCACCTTTTGGGAATTTAGGAACTCGTAACCAAAGGATTATGCCCAATCGGCAGACACAAAGGTGTATGCCACATCTTAACTGTTGGTAAACACCAGGCACTGGGAAGGACTGGCAAATATTAACCGTGTGTGTTGCAGCCCTCTTCAAAAGCATCCAGCTATGCAATGGGGCTGTGGCCCAGAGTGGTTGCTGTTGGCATGCACCTGGCGAGCAGCAAAGACTGATGTATATGACGAGACCTGGACTTAATGTTTGTCAGTGCATTAGGTACAATTTGTTAAACTGTACGGTCCATTCCATGGACATGGATGTCCACATAGCTCACGTGGCAATGGCCAAAACAGTGGTTCTCGGATGCCAGCTGCGACGTTGCGTTCAGATTTAGCTAATCTGATTGACACATTCGCCAATGGCATAAAAACGATAAACTACGAAGAGTAAATAATCAATAAGCTACGAAGAGGACATCATCAATAAGCTACGAAAAGTACACAATCAATAGCTACGAAAAGCACATCAACGATAAGCTACGAAGAGTACATAATCAATAGCTACAAAAAGGACAACATCGATAAGCTACGAAGAGTACTTAATCAATAAGCGACGAAGAGGACATCATCGATAAGCTACGAAGAATACATAATCAATAAGCTACGAAGAGGACATCATCGATAAACTACGAACAGGACATCATTGATAAACTACGAACAGTACATAATCATTATCTACGAAAAGGACATCATTGATGAGCTATGAAAAATACATAATCAATAAGCTACGAAGAGGACATCATCGATAAGCTACGAAGAGTACATAATCAATAGCTATGAAAAGGACATCATCGTTAAAGCCGGTTCTCAAAATTTCGGTCGAGAAAAAACTCCAATCAAGTTTGAATGGTCTTTTAAGATCAACTCTGTGCACTAAAGATAAATTGAATATTGTATAGCGTGCCATCGTTATTTACAGATTAGCATACCGCTCACGAGGCAGCGTGCGGAGGCTTTCCGTTTACTCATGCCGGTAGCCAATGTCCATGTTTATACCATGGTTACAGGAAGTCATATATTTCAAATGGAAACATCTGTGCTGCCCTTCGCGGGCCAAAAAAACGTTTGATTCCCATTGGCCCTATACATTTACTGAGAGAAAGCCTTCTCTCACCGCATGCAGCATGTCTGGGGCTGGCTGGGATCATCCTGCGCATCACGGGTCGCTTTCCCGCAACCTGAAGCTTTTACCTAAACACACACATGGGTCCAGTCCTAAAATGAAAAATTGGGGGACTCATTAACATACCAATTGTGTGTGGCGTCACCAGAAATTAGCACAACAAGAGCCCTCTGAAAAAAGTAGGGGCGCGGTGTAACCATTTCCAGGGACTCCGTCCAACTGCGTGTACCCTCGACTTGAGCTCTGGATGCAAATTTAGCAACAGGGCTGCAGTGACGTACCAAGTTCAGAAATGCCAACATATATTCAATTTGTTTCTTGTTTTAATTAACGTAGTTGCTATTTAAAAGACAAAATGCATTCCACTGAATATTTTCTGATTAAATAGAACTGACTTCATCGAGTGGTTCTTATATATCACATACAAATCCTAATGAGCCCATTAACGGTATACGAAAAGTGTTTTACAACAAAGAAACTACCCAGGAATATGTTTTTAATAACTAATCCGTGTTAACACATGTGTTCGATTCAGTGCTTCGCTCATCTTGCATCACAGCCACGCGTGTTGTATTTTCCCTCAGGGATTTCAATATGTGTGTTGGATTTTGTATTCATAGCTTCAAGAATTAGGAGAAGGTTGGTGATGTTTTTAGTGTACATACATGCACTGCAAGTGAAATCAGGGCTCCTGAAAAAAGACATATAGGGCCCAATTCAAAGATTTTTTTGCACGGTTCAAAATGACTTTGAATTGCTGACACATAGCCAGATTCATTGAACTGTGCAAAGTGTATTTTTGCAGTGCAAATACCTTGCAAAGTCATATTGTACTGCAAAATGGCTATGCAGTGCATTTGCACAGACTTTTGCCCTGCAAAAAGTCACTTTGCACATTTCCATGAATCATTGTGTCCCGGGAGGATAGCTCAGCGGCAACGTGCTCGCCTTGGAAACAAGACGACATGAAGCAACACAGGTTCGTTCCCCGGCTCCGTGCAGAGGTGAAAACCTCTGGGTATTAAGTACTAAGCATGTTATAAATACACAATTAAGACATATTCCTTTAACAGCGCCTCGATGACCCCGGGCTGTGTGAACGCTTTCAAAATACAACAAAATAAAAATGTGACGGCAGTGCAAAGTCACTTTTCAGCAGTGCAAAGTCACTTTGAACCGTGCAAATAATTCCATGAATCGGGCCCACAGAATGCAGAACCCAAATGTTGCCCTACAAAACATCTCTGTCTGGAAATGTCCATACACTTTCAAGTCTTTCCATTAAACATGGGGCACCACCATTATACTGCACCCTGACTAATTTCCAGCCAGTACATATGACAAAGGAAATAGGGACCTCCTGAGTCAGGCACCGCATGGTATAGGTCACAGGATGCCACCCTCTAGCAGTAGACATAGCAGGCTTCTGACCATGCCATGGCAACGGAACAGCACCCCACTGCCCATTGCATGCTTCCTGCATGACAGAGCAGTGATTGCCTGCTCATTCAGCAGCCTTTACTGGGGGCATCTATAACATACCGAGGACTAGAAAGGGGCGCCACAGGCAGAGCTCCTGGTTTCTTGAGTGCTCCCTCTTTTTGTCTAAAAGAATGCAGCTGATCGGAACATAAGAAATCTCCTAAAATTGCACCCCAAACTACATGAGCAATCTGCTTCATCAACCACAGTGTTTAATCTGTATATGAAGATGCTGGGGTTCAAATGAAAAGACAAAGAGCCTGATTTACAAACCGTTTTTCAATGAGATTGTGCTTTGACCTCGGGAGGATAGCTTACAGGCAATGCACTCATCTTGGAAGCAAGACGACGCTGAGCAACACAGGTTCAAGACCCTGGTCCGCGCATAGAAACATCAGGGCAGAGGAATTGCTAGGGGGGGCGGCTTAGGGGCCTATAACCGCATGTCTTTTGGTTGTAACCCCAGGTAGAAGCTCAGGGGCTACAATCAAAAGGCTAGCAAGCCCTGAGTCCTGACAGTCCAGACATTAGCGTAGCCCCATGTTTTTTTCAGACGTAGAAACACCCCTGCCTCTTGGTATTACGTACGTTATAAATAACCTATTCAATTACAATGCACATAGACTCTTCATTCAGCAATTCAATGGAAACTGTCCAACATCTAATGTAGGGTTCACCACAAGAAGTGAAAACTATTTCTTTTTCTATTTCATGAACAAGATCTCAGGAAATAGGAAACATATTTTAATTATCCTTCAACTAATTTACTATTTTTTAATTTATTTCAGCGTACCAAGCCCAAAGGAATCTAGGCGCTAGTTACAGTATGTGCATGATACAAATTTGCAAAGAGCAAGAGCACCCATAACGGTTACAGAATGCATAGGCTTGTGTGCAATCTAGCAACGCCACACCTCAAGCTACAGCGGGCTACCTCAGACATGCAGATAGTCACTTCAGTCAAAGTAACAGGTGAATGCTGACTGGCAAAGCCACACCTCATAGTACGTGGGGCTACATCAGACATACACACAACAAGAAGGGATAAAGTAGGTGTGCGTTGCCATTCTTTAAATTACAACGTCATTACCGACTGGATGCACAGTCTACAACGATAGTTGCAGACACGTCAAATGCAAATATGGCACAGGGCAGACATAACACCAATTTGCCCCAATTTGTGATAACTAAAACTTTAATGTTTTCTTATAGGGTAGCTAATACTTAACACCCTAAACTTATTAAAGATGACTTCAAAGAAGGTACACTGCCTTCTAATCTGTATTCAATAGTTGAAGGTCAGTCCTGGAGAAAAACTCGCTATAGAGTACAACACTAAGCGTCCCTCTCAACTCCCCATACTGATTGGCTCTACATATGAAGTATATCTCTGAATCAGAGAACTTTTAAGTCTGACTATGAAACTGTCCAAATCCCTCATCACTCTAAAATGTTTCAGATATGTAACACAAGTTGTAATCACCAACAGTATTAACTTTTGAAATGCAATCCGAATGGATTTCCAGATGCTACATACATAATTTACCATGGCCACCCTTCGTGGTACTTCGTGCCTCAACATAACAACAAGAAGACAAAACTCATATGCCGGTCCTGAAACATCTACTCTACCATCCTGTCATTGCAGGGCAGCAATGAAGCACTTGATTAACCCCTTAAGTATTAAGGACAAAGTATCTCGTCCGTGGGAATACCTCCCTGTTGCCAAGAACGAGATAGCTCATCCTTGGCACTTAAGGGGTTAATACAGGAGAAAACGTTAGAAGGCATTGAATGGCGAAATACTGAAATCACCGAAAAAGGCCTTGGAACTGTAGGGAAAACCCATGGCAGTTAATTTAACACATGCTTCACCAAAACTGAAAAAACAGCTTATCAAAAAGTAAACAAATCTTAAAGTTACTGCAAAGCCAATAAATCATTAGAATGGCTTCCCATAAATGGGCACATGCATTCTTGTGTGCAAGCATTGCACTGTGTGTGTTTGCCCTCTTGAATGCCTTACCTTTAAATGCGTGCTATTTTTCTGCCCTCTACTCATCGTCAGAAAGGATCTTAAGGCTTCCTTGTCTGAATGGGTTGAAGAGACTGATTTACAAAAGCCTTTCACAATGCCGCAATCCCGTTGAAGGGCACTTTGCAAGTCAGAGCAAGAAAGCAATGTGGGCAGTCCAGGTATAATGTCACCACTCAAGGTCTAGTGGTGACAGCTGCAGGCCCTGGTGTATATAGGTAATGACATAACCTATTCCCGAAATTAACATTATCCAACAAGGTACACCAGAAAACTGTGCTTGTCTAGTCTTATAATATTCACACATGATATGATATGATATGATAGGTTATTCATAACGCGCTTAATACCCAGAGGTTTCTAAACGCGGACCCGGGAAACAAACCTGTGTTGCTCCGCTTTGTCTTCAACGCCTTTCCCTAGCCGACACGTGTTTCCACCAACTTAGATCTTTTTCAAGGCTATGCATTGGTAAGTATCATTTTGTTACAAATTCATCCCATGCATGTAGCACCATTCCATGAATCAGTCTAAGGCTCTATGTCAGCCTTTCCAATACATTTTGGATTCACGTCTTTAAAAGATTGGGTATAAACTCCTCGTACAAATGTTGCCACTGTCCATAAAGGTGTATATGATTCCATGCAGATACGTGCTAATACCCGGATGTCCTGTCTGGATCATCATCACCGAATTTGGCATCCCGCCGGTTTTACATAAGCATTTCTCAATTATGTAATCCTGTTGAAAGACACTTTGCAAATCAGGCCTAAAGTGTTGCACTAACTCTGCCACTGGTGGATATCACCACCTTCTTTCTGTCCCCCCCACCACCAACATGTGTAAATTCATGATCTGTCTGAAATATGCCCATGCTCTTTTATGTGAGCAGTCTATGGGCCTGATAAAGTTTTGAGCAGTACAAATGCACTTTGTGCCAAAAAAGGGCACTTTGTGCCACGCAAAATGATATCTTCTGATGTACAGATCGGACTTTGCGCTGGTCCCTGGCACATTGCGCAATGTACGCACACATTGCACTAGGTGGGAGGGAATGGCCAGTGCAAAGTAGAAGAAGAGGGTGGAATATTCAAACATCCTCATTAAAGTAGGGAAATTAGGGATAATATGGGCGTGGGGAGGGAGGCACCGTGCAAATATATAAACATGCCCTGTGAAGTCAAACAGACTCAATTCCCATGGGTTGTTGAGGCAATTGATGGTACACATGTTGCACTACAGCCCGGAGGAGCCAGAGAACATATATATCGGAACCAAAAGAGTTGGCATTCGCTAAACATTTGCTAAGCATGCAGGCCATCTGTGATGCTAAGGACGCAAACTACCCTGGATGCACCCACGATAGCTACATATTATGCAATTCCCCCATCCACCAGGCCCTGGTCCTCGAGAACGTTCTGCAACAAGTAACTCATTGGTGAGTATCAACCAACTTACACCCCAAAACACAGAGATAGGGGGTCACATCCAATACAAACCACTCTAGAATCACATACCATAACAATATTTGATGATCGTCATGTACACGGGGCAGTGGTTACCCTCTATCACCTTTCCTGATGATGACTATCTGAAATCCCACCACACTAGCGGAGGCCGCTACAATGCAGCCCACATTTCCACCAGAGGCATAGTGAGCTCATATGAGGAGTGCTGAAATCACGGTTCTGCTGACTGGACCATTCAGGTGGAGTTCTGTTGAATGCACCAGCTGTGTCATGTAAAATCATATTGGCATGTTGCATCTTGCATGTCACATGTCGCACCAATAGAGGTGCAAGAGGGGTTTGCAGACACAGCCACAGACAGTAGCCATACACTTAGCAGGCCAAAGGGTGAGGGGCCGGCACATGCACAATCAGCTCATCCAGACATACTTCACAAGAATAACATCCCGTGTGAAAGTCACACCATATCCACATCCCTGATGGCCTTTCGCTGATGAAACATGGCAAGTACAGTTGGACCATAAAAAACAACCTGAGAATGGCAGTCTAGGTTGGGCATGTGGTGTGAGCCTCATTCTCAAAAAACACACATATACTCCATCTACATCTTTCACATGAAAATCTGAAAACATGCGTAGAGTACTTAGTATTACATATTGCATTCCCCAAGTCACTTAGCCAAGCATTCAAATACAGATAACAGTGTCACTAGGCTACACAGCTCAACCAATAAAGTATGATGGACATGACCCATTAAACAATGTCAAATAAAGACAATGGCATACCATCCCATATTGAGCCACATCCATTACCTGTTACTGACGCATGAACCCCCAAAATGTACATTGTAATGGACTCTCTCCTTGATACTAAGCACGTGCCGTTTAAACGCCTCCAAAAGCAGAACCCCTCTCCTGGTGGACGGGCTACAGGTTTGGGCGGGGCAAGACATGCCAGGGCAGCAGGAGAACTGCCAGCTGCAGGCAGCAGCTGCCCAAGACTGGCTGGAGGCAGCATGAAGGCTGCACCAGCACAACAATGCATTTATGGTGTGTGGCCTGGTGGGGGTGGTCCAGCTCGCCATCATACTGGGTGGCCTGGGGGTTCATCGGCAGGGTCAAGTGAATCTGCTGTCCAAGGACTAGGGCTCTGGGCTTGGCGTTGTGGTATTTTTCCCTTCAGTGAGGGCTGTGGCACCTGAGGACCAGAACTGGGTTAGGGGTGAGCTGCCACCCTGCATCATAGTATGGTGCCCACAGGGCTGGGTTCTTGCGGGGTGCAGACCCAGGACATCACTGCCTGCCTTGAGGAGCCCTGTCCAGGACCCACCATGACTGCCCTCACCACGCCTGTGCATCCAGCTGTTGGGCTACATTAGGATTCACATTCCACTCTGGCCCTTTGGTACCATTTGGTGGATGCTCGGTGCTCAGGGCGACATCCCAGTGTGTCTCGGTCCACCTCACAGAGCCCTGCCAGCTCTTCTGTGGGGACCCCTGCCGGAGCCCAGGTTCCACATGGCCCACAGCTATGGGCCTCACTTCAGCCTCACGCTGGGCTCCGGGCAACACCTGCACTGGGGGCACCCATGCCACCTTGAGGGTGATGGACTTGCTGCCTTCCTGGTGCACATGTACCGGTGCAGGGGGGTGTCCAACAGCTGCACCACGCAGGTGCTGCCTTAGCTCAACACTTCCCATCCACTGTTATGCCACCAGGGTGGGGGCCGAAGGTGACAGGCCAGAGACAAATATATCTGTCAGCCATATGTCCTATGTTTCAATTCAATTTGCATGGATTTGTAGCACTACTGGGACTTTGAATGGTTGGAATAAGTGCAAGTGATGGTAATCATCCTGCAGTATTGCATTATTTCTGCTGCATCTATTGACACGGTTCACATTGCGTGGAAAACGGTCTATTTCAGTGGGTCCTTGGTTTGCAAAGGGGGCTTGTTGTGGGCGTGTCTGGTGCAAACCTGTTTTCTTTGCATTGTAAGTCCCTGCTTGTACTTTTTTCTGTTAATCGCCTCGCTCGTTTCATTTGCGCAATGGGCAAACACATTTGCGCAAACTTAGCACTTTTTTCTGTAAATCAGGCTCTATATGTTACTGTGCCGATGTTGCTTGTTAAGCACTCTTCTCCGCCTCCCAATCTTACTTGCACTATAGAAAAGGAAACATATAAAACAATTAAATATTTAAATAAATGCATACACTATTAACAATGAATACTTCAATACAGTTCGGGACAAAAAAGAAGACACATTGTAATAACATAAAGCATACTAATTTGAGGCATGCATTCCGAAATAATAAGTTACACATTTGAATAGATTTTTAGTTTTAAGAGTAATACAGCATCATGCATTGGCCATTGTCTTTTTGTCAATTTTGCTTCGGTTGTATTTCAGTAGCACAGAGAAAAATCATGTGCAGAACCTTTTGCTTTTCCACCCCCTGAATCCACGGCCCCTCGGCCCTCGAACATGTACAATCTCCAAGCTAAAGGTTACAATAGCTTTCACACTCAGTTTCCAAAAATCTGCTTCCAAGTCAGGGAGGGGACAGGTCGAATCAAACGGTTTCAAACCCCCGCAGATTTAAAACAGCTGCTCTTAAAAGACCTGTCGGAAGGGGCCAGCCGTCTGGGGACACTGTTACGGATAGAAGGCGATTCATCATTGAAACATGAAAGTCTACAGTCAACGCCAAACAGATGTGGAACTGTACTTGTGTCAGGATTCGGAGGCGCTCGTCTCCCACCAGGGATCATCTTCATGCTTTGTCCAGAGTAGTCTTCAGAATCTTAGATGCAGAGAAAGCATCTTCAATATATGGAATCATTTGCAAATGGGCAGCACCCCAAATTCAGACCAAGGACATCTAGTTCAAGGAATCTCGTTAATGATTGCACCAGAGCTCACCTGACTAGCGATGACCACTTCTCAAGATGGAATTAATGAACATAGAAAATGCACTCTCGTGTTTATTTCTTTCCCTGAATTATCGTTCCATCCCTTCTGGTTTTGTACTCTGTAGGAAAAAAATATATATATCCTAGCCAGCCAGTTTGAGCTCAACTGAAAACGATCCCAAACGGAAGCGTAAATCACTTGAAGAAAAAAGGTGGTTACACAAAGCATCATGCATAATATGAAAACAATGCACGTGTATGTGTGTTGTTTTTTTCATTACTAACACAATCCTTTTCTATAGCAACAGCAGATTCTGTAGAAAACCCCTCCAACCAGCGTGGCATAACAGGAGATATATATGCTATGGACCAACTCGTTGAAGAACTGTCAGTTGACATTGACACAGGCACTTCCAACTAACAGATGTGATGTAGAAAGTAGATATCTCAACCCCAGCATATGATAATAACTAATTATAATATTGCATAGTGCAATGCATAGATAATGAGGCAGACAGCACATGCATTGTCCAATCATGTGTTAGTGTGTCTAATTGGGATAAGATCCCATGTTATGCTGAGACTAGATAGAGAACGCATTCACTGTCCAATAACAGATTCCTGTATGTGAATAGCATATGTCTTCGTGTTATGCTGAGCAATTGCAGCATAGAACCCATTGACTATCCACTGAGAACTTCAAGTGCGCTGTTTCAGACATTTTTCACTGGTCCAAGTGCAATTAGCTCTATAGCAAAAATAGCTCTGCTGCAGCAATTGATGTCATCTTGCATGCCCTGGGTGTGAGTCTTAGAAGTGCACGGTGGTGGCACGAGTTATGGTTGGTTAGCTTACCATAAATGGCACATTGCTGAGGTTTTTCGGTTTACTTGTAACCATAATGTCCCTTTAACGTTTTTTCATTAAATGTTATAGGTAATAGTGCAACTTAAACATTTGTATTTATTTGGGATTTATATAACACCTTAATCCAATGCGCTTAACATAGCAAAAACTATAACAAGCAGTACAATAGTAAACAATGAGAGCTTGACAAATGGAGCCTGAGATCAACCCTGCTGAATCAAATGAGATTTCAACGATTTGCAGAAGAAAGAATAGGTAGTGATAGAGCTTATAGAAAGCCAAGAGCATTCTAATGCATAGGAGCAAGCTGAGCAAACGTGCCAAAGCGTGATTGGGCACAGCGGGGGGCTGGAACTACAAGACGAAACTGAGAGCTAGAGCGAGGAGAACAGGTGGGGGGGGGGGTATAGAATGAGACCAGTGAGGAAAGATAATCCGGTGTAAGACCGTAATGTCCCTTTATCAACGTTTTTTCAGTGATTTTTTTTTAGCACCCCGACTTACTGCTTTGCCAATCCTAGGGTGCCAATGGCCTTCATCCCCATTGCAATGGCTGGAACCCTCATTATGCGCCCTACCAAGCCGTTATCCCTCATAACAGACAGAATGGGGGATACATGCTACATTATTCCCATTATCATTACACAAAATGCTAACGGAAATTTTGGAAAATCGTATTGAGTCTATATACTTTACTGAGAAATGTAAAGTTGATGGAGTCTATACGATTACTAGCTGAACTACAGCTTGCGGTAGTGCTCCAGCTGGTCGCGGTGGTGGCTCTTGTGGAGGAGGGATGGCAATTGCTGATGCCATTTTTAAGACAAATAGCAGTTATGCTAATATTCTTCAAAGTATGTGCTCTGTGGTAGATTATTTATTTATTTGTGCATTTGTATTGCGTGCACAAACCCTCGGGCATCACAGTGCATCACAGTGCTTAAACAGTTACATGGGGCCCATAGGCAGAATAGTTCTTCAGTCCATATTTAGAGAGAAGTACATATGAGTAGGTAAGCATGTGGGTACAATAATGGCAATGTTCATTCATAGGTTACAGAGACGTGAACAGATTCGAAGACCAAGACTTAAACAAGTCCCTTAAACAACTGATAGCAGGGTGACAGCAAATTTAGGTAAATAGCCAAGCATTTAGGGATTTTCGAAAGGCCCAGCAGAGTTCTTCAGTAGGGTTCTTCTGCTCTTAGTGGCTGCAGGAGGGCGTTCCATTGTTTTGCAGCCAGGACAGTGATGCTCGAGACTCCCTCTCTGGTGTGCTTGAATTTTGGTTGTGCCAGTCTGCGGGTTTAAGGGGTTCTAATTGGCCTACCTGTTTGGTGGATAACAATGTTTTGGGCTAGGTATGGTTGGGCCATTTTCAAAATACACCTGTGTGTAAAGGTAAGTGTCTTGAACAGGATTCTTTGCCGAATAGGCAGCCAGTGTACTGTTTTCCTGGCATCTGATATATGGTCATGTCTGAATAAGTTCAATGCAGCCCGTAAAGCATTATTTTGAATAGTCTGTAGTTTGTGTATGTCATGGGAGGATGTGCCGGTCAAAGAGGATGTTACAGTAGTCCAGCGGTGCGACTACCACCGCCCATGCAATGGTTAAGCATCTATCTTTAGGTAGGTAGGATCTGGTCATGATAAGGAGTTTGGTAGCGTATGCTGCTGATGGGGATATGGTGTTTACTTGGTGGGAGAGAGAGGGGTGGCCTCTATGTAGACGTCCAGGGTTTTCACCTCAGGTGATAATGTGATATTGGTGCACTCTTTGTTGAAGGAAGTGTAATCTGTGTCAGGTTTATTTAGGATTCAGTGGGGTCTGACTCGAAGTAATTGTGTCTTCTCGTCATTAAGGCAAAGGCCATGGGTCGTCATCTATGCTTGGATGGTGGAATAGGTGTAGTTTAACAGGGCAGAGTGCTGAGTGTAGTTGCCTGATAGTGGGAGGAGGGTTTGTATGTCATCTGTGTAGTTGGTGTAAATAATGAATTGAGCCTCTAGGAGGTCAAAGAGTTCTTAGTGAAAATATTGTACAACCTGGGAGAGACACAAGAACCTTGGGGTACTCCATAGTTGATGGGCGTGGGCGCTGCAAATGCTTTATTGGAGAATACCTTCATAACTCTACCTTCTAGGAAGGAAATAATCCATGCTGTTGCTTCATGAGAAAAGGCAGCTGCAGAAGTGAGATAGTGACATAGTATGGTGTGATCTACTCGGTTGAAGGCTGCAGATAGGTCTAAGAGGAGCAGCAGGGCAGGCTTGCCCTTGTCCCTGATATCTGCCATCTAATTATTTAGATCGAGTTGTACCTACTCAGTACCATGGCCAGGGCTGAATCCTGTTTGCCGGGCACCTAAGATTTGATTAAATTCTAGATGGCATTGAAGCTTGTAGGGTGTGCTGACCCACGTTTAAGCTACCCTGCTACAACATTTGGTGCTGTGGGCTTAGGAAATTCAAGATGGCGGAAAACCCACATGTGCGCCGAAATCCAGGAAAGCTGCGCAGTTGTGCGCCCACCAAAATGGTTGCCTCACTTGCCACCCACCAGTGCGAGAATGAAAGGCCGGGTTGCCATGAGGGAAATGGGTTGCCAAAGGAAAAACAGTAGCGCCGGTTAGCTTCAAAGCGCTTTAAAACCACCATTGGACTACCCGCACAGTAGTCTGAAACCATTGGGAATGGCAATGCTGATTGCCAAATGCAACCTAGAAGTGTGGGGAATTCATTTCTTAAATCCCAAAAATGGGTGCAGTACCAGTACTCACCACTATCCAAAAGCCGGCGTTTTAAAACCACTCTGTGTGTTTCTGAAGGCAAGCCAAAATGCCTATTTGAAACCTTGCAACATGTGCAAAATATTTACTGAACACCAGCAGACATTGGCAGAATGGAGTTTTGTGTGCCTACAAAATCTGGGAAATGAAGAGCCCAAAAACAATGCTTATAACAAAAATGCTATGGAGTCAGCAGCTTAAGCCTAACTGCAACTGGATTTAAAACCACCAAAATCGAAAATGTTAAATTAAATGAGTGACCTATGTTTGGTGTCACATGCCTTTGTAACTGTTGAAATGTCATAGTTTTGCACTTAGAATCAGCATTCTAGCTGCATGTGTAAAATTACAAGTTATTTTAAAAGCAACAAAAAGTTAGCTGAAGGTCTGGCTTAAGGAACTTGATTTTGCCTAGCAACGGATCCCATCAGAAAGGAAACTTGAGTCACAGCTGTGTTCCCAGGCCATCTGCCCTTTTGCTGCTCACACAAAGGATATGCCATCTATCTGATAATTGAATTATCTGTGCTCTGCAGAGAGTGAACAAAGCCCTCTCCATGCAGGCAAGGGTTTTTATTACAGACGTCGTAAAAAGTGGCTTCCTCCTGGAGAAGCGGGGAGGAGCACTGCCTGTGAGAAGCAAGCTGGCTTGGCAGAAACTGGAAAGACTGGTTTCTGTACCATGTGACCTGAAAAGACACACCCCTGCAGCAAGGATATGGTTTTATAAAAAGGGGGATAATTCATAGTGCGGACATGTGAAAATTTTATAAATGATACCATAATTCTTGTGATTTTTCTGCCCACAGTTTAAGACGTGGTAGGAACCGGTGGTATGTTCAGGGGGGTTTTAGCGGAAAAGTGGATATTACTCTAAATGTGTGCATGTTAAAAATCTGAAACTTCATCAGTTAATGTCCCTACCCCCTGCACACATGTATGTAAAGTTGGGTCCATGTCGGAAATTGAAAAAGCAGTTAAAAAGTCAATTATGTACACTCTTTGAATGCAAGCTCCGAGAATGAGCAGATTTGGACATAGACATGGCTAAATTCAGCCACACCATGTATATGTAATTTCAAACAACTGTGTAACTCTGAAGTATGGATTTTGATCATATATATATTTGGGTGCACAGATGATAAAGGGAGGATGTTTCAAGAGATCATAAAATGACATCAATCTGACTCACAGTTCAGTTTGCCAATCAAGTAAGGAATGAAAATTTGACCAATGACGAGTGAGAGGGGCAAGGCTAGTGATGCTGCACACACACCCACTCTCAAGAAACAGATAAAAGCAGAGAGTCAGGACACATAGAGAGTTTCAATTTCATCTGCCGCTGGAAGCCCTGCCGGAAAAATCCATACTTACCTCCATCAAACTCCAGAAAGCCAAACTAGAGACTTCAATCTATCCAGAGCAGAGACCAGACCAGAGAGAAAGCAGTGCTGTGCCTAGCAGAGACCAGACCAGAGAGAAAGCAGTGCTGTGCCTAGCAGAGACCAGACCAGAGAGAAAGCAGTGCTGTGCCTAGCCGAGACCAGACCAGGCGCTGTGAGCAGAATCCGGAAAGACCTGACCAGACTGAAGATCGTGACCAAGTCGCTTTCCTGTTCAAAATCTCTTGTGAGTACTTAGCAAAACTCAGAACACATCTCTTAGTTTAAATTCATCTAATTCAATCTATTTAACCTAAGTAGAACTGCCTCCTATCTGTCACCTGTCATTTCTAGTAAAATTTGTCATTTTGAAAAAGTGTGCGTTTAAAATTTACAAAACCAAAAACGACCTTTACTAAATTACTCATATCTCCGCAACCGTTTGGGCTAGAGACTTGCAATAACTTTTATTTGGAAGCTGAGATCCCAGGCTTTCCTAGGACCCCGAAACGGTAGAGATAGTCCTTGCGTTTCCTTTGTAATAGCGCTCGGCGCATCCGCGAATTTTGCCGCGATTTGCAATTTCTTCACATGTAAAAAAACTGCTGCTGCCTGATTTCATTTGCCAGAAATTCGTTTAACCTGCTAACTATCCCTGCATCATTGCTAGTGTGAGCCTGGACTAATATTAACTAGATACCACTCATCCTGAACCTCTAAAAGGGAATTAAGAGCGTTTCCAGCATATTTCTCATTCATTGCTAGCACCTATCAAAGCATTTGCCTGTGTTTTCAAACTTCTGTTTAAGCTTGCCGGGGTGAACCGAATCACATTTGATTGCATTTCTGAGAACTGTGTGTTTCGTCCCATTCCCTTGCATTGCATAAAGAGGAGGGGATTGCCAGAGAAAAGTGATTACATTGTTTGGTTGAAATCATATTGAGTATTTTCTGTACTGCATTCATTGAATATTGCATCCACCTGAGCCTACATAAAGCATCCTCTACCCCATTATACTTTTGTTCCTATTTACCAGTGTGCTACCTTATCCATTTCATGTCAACTCATTAGTGATTAAAGAAGTGTGCTAGTGCCAGATTCTCCGTTGTTAATATTTACCATATCAGATTAAGTGTGATATTCAATTATTAATTTATTAAAAAGTGTGATATATATTTTAATTTATCAAATAAACCTTTTAAACTTGCAAAACAGAATTACTTCTTGGCTCAGTGGGGACAGGGGGATTCCAAGAGAGGGGTGTTATACAAGGGTAGTCATCCAGAACGCATGAACTGGACCTAAAGATATATCAATAAGGGTTTTCATTCAGTATTCTAGACTAGGCGTTAACTTGGCTGTAGTGCTGAATTGAATCCTCTTACAAAGTGGGGGCTCGAGCCGAGACGTTGGGTTAGATTTACCAGTTGTGCAGCTTAATACAGTGTGCTAACTGACGGGATACATACACCCGGTCGGATCACCACGCTGCATTACGCTGTGAAGCATTCCTCAAAAGGGACACTCCAAGAAAAGTTCTGTTCTGCAAAAATAAAATACTAACTTCTGTAAGTCAGGACAGAGACCAATCTCTAGAATGACGACCTTAGTAGACATGAAAATAGCCAGAGAGCACCTCTTGCATAAGCTATTTGTGAGAGGTGAATGGACCGAACAGGGCCAGGATGTGTGGTTGCAGGCCATCACACAACAGGTCACTGAAACAGGGTCAGATATATATAGAGATCAGGGTCCCTTACATGTGGCCCTGAGTGAACTATATATGGCTCCTAAAGCCAAAGAGGAACACAATAAGATCGCCAGGATAGCAGCATACCTGTACCTATATATGGGAGACATGCAGGATAGATGTGCTGAAAGCCAAAATCTGGCAAATAGGCAACAGATGGCATTACAGAAGGTCCAATTTGATCTGGACTCTTCTGAGCAGAGGCTGCAGAGGAGCCAGGAGTCAGAA
Source organism: Ambystoma mexicanum (assembly GCF_040938575.1). NCBI lineage: Eukaryota > Metazoa > Chordata > Amphibia > Caudata > Ambystomatidae > Ambystoma > Ambystoma mexicanum. The sequence goes on from NC_090922.1 coordinate 1,376,518,028, forward strand.
AATGACAGCAGACTGTACATTACTAAAATAAAGGAGGATATGGATGTGCTGCAAAAGGAAAAGTCAGAACAGGATACTAGATTTCTGGCCCTGCAGAAGGAGCACCAAGACAGTTTGGACTCCTTACTGCAGAGCCAGAAAAAGCTGGAGCAACAGATCAATTTCAACAGGGCATGCACAGAGCAGGTAGCCACCCTGCAAATCCAACTAGACAGAGAGAAAGAGGAGAGCAATAAACTGATCCTGAAAGACCTGGATACCCAGGCAGAGTTTGATCAGGAGCGCCAGAAAGCTGGTGCCTTCCAAAGGCAAAGGGACGACCTGGCGGCACAAATGCAAGCTCTTAGTCAGTAAAGAGACGCCTTAGGCCAGGAAGTCTGCCATTTAAAAAGGAAAATGGAAGAAAATCACCTGGCCCACCAGGGACTGGGTGACCTCCAAAAAGAAAACCAGAACTTGCTAGAGCACACCAGGAGGGTGGAGGATGCTCTAGCAAGAAAGGAGCAGGCCAATAGGGACACAGCTCAGGAGGTAACCCTCCTGCAGCAAAGACTGGCCCAGTTCTCCAGGACCAACCAGGAAGCACAGAGGGAAAATGAGGCCCTCTGTCAACACAATGATAGGCTCCAACAGCAGGTAGCGATGCAGGAGAGACTGATAGAGTCGAGTAAGGCCTTAACTGAGGAACTGAAGGCACAAATGCAGGCTCTTGCATTGCAACAGGGAGCAGGGGCGGATAGAGATGAGGTTCGCTGGGAAATGGAAACTCCGGAGCATAACCTCAGGAGCCCTAGTACCAGAGGCCCTCATACCTCTCAGTCCCTGGACTCTGCCACCCCCATGTCCCCTGGCGCACATGAGCACAGGGCCACAGGGATGGCAGATTACTATCCAGCCAGAAGCATGGGGCTCATAGGCCAGTACCATCCAGGAATGGAGGGGTGGGCATCCGGGTATGGGCACCCAAGTACAATACAGTTCAGTGGGGAACCCCAGGAGAGTAGGCCCATTAAGGGCATCCTGAAAACCTCTGCCCAGTTAGGTCAGTGGAGGGGGTACCCATCAAATCCTGACAGCAAGGAGGAATCTGAAGACTCCTCTGAACTGCGCAGGACACAGGAGACCAGGTCCCCACATTCTGCCAGCCATTCCCAGGCTCGCAGAATCCGGGAAAACCTGGAAGAACAGACGGGAACCTCTGGGAGCAGTGCCTCTGAGTCCGACGAAGAATGGACAAGGGTTACCCGAACCAAAAAGGCCAATAAGGCAAAAAGGGCCTTGCTCAAGGACCCCTTAAAGCAGATTAAGGCGATCAGGAGCGTCATCACGCCTTACCATAAGAACGCTAAGTATTCTGTTTGGGAGCACTTAGAGTTGTTTGAACAAATGATGGAGACTTTCCATTTGAAGGACAGCCAAAGCTGCATTCAATATGTAAAGTGGACCTTCTCCCCGGAATACTCCAGTTTCTTTGCGGGGCTGGAGGACCAAAATCATTTAAGATGGTCCACCTATAAGGCGGCCATCCTGAAACATTTTTCTGTTCACAGAAATCCTCAAGAGGCTCGCAAGGCAGCCTACAATTTGCAATGTGGGGAGGATCAGGCCCCACAAGAATTTGTGCAGGAGTTAAAGCGGGCTTTTGCACAGACCACAAGAAGGGTGCGCACGGATAGCCGTGAATTTATAAACACGTTTTTCCATGCCTTGCCCAAATATATCATGACCCAGCTCGTGAGGGATTTTCACGAGAAAAGATCTTTAGACTGGGTCATTGAACAGGCTACCCGCATCTATGAGGTGCAGAAGCCCATAGAAAATAAAAGCAATGCCCAAAAAACCCCAAAGCCAACAGCACCCCTGCTGCTGCCAAGGTGGCAGAGGTAAAGGTCACCCCCGTTTTGGATTTGGAGATGGGGGGGCCTAAAAACCTACCTGCACCTAATAATGCTAGGCCCAGAAGGTCCTCGGGCCAGTCGCAGACAGGGAGCCAAGGAGGCAGCCCCACAAATGGGGTCCCTCGCTCTCCTGACTATGTAAGTCCTCGCTACAAAGGTAACAGACCCATCCTGGGTTATGTGTGGACTCCTCCAGCCCAAGGGGGGGGATCCAGCCAAGCACCTAACCCAGGGAACTTCCCTCCAAACTTCCCACAGGAGGGCAGAAATTTACCAAACCCTGGGCAGAACTTTTTCCCCAGATATCCACCCGACTTCCAACCCCAAAATCATCCATCCTTCTTTCCTCAATTCCCGGAGCCCAGACCACTGAATCCGGGAGAGGGGAGGCCAAGGGTGGAGGGGTACCAAAATCTTCCCAACCAGGGGTACTACCAGAGGAGGGACAGCTACCCTTCCCGGGATCAGCCCAGGGGAGAAAACAGGGCTCCGTATCAGCCTGAGCGGGTTTCCCAGTTAGAGCGCCAGGTTCAAAACATGGCGCGGGATATGGGTCATATACTGAGGGCACAGCAGAACCCTCAGATCAGCATGCCGGCGCAGAACGCACCCAACTCTGGACCTGGTGCTCCAGAACAATGACGGGGGCAGCACCCCGATAACTCACCGGTTCCCAGGGAGGAGGCACAAGGGGAAGGGGGGTGTAAAGCCTTGGAGGAAGCTTCCTTCCTCACTTGTAAACAGCCCCTAGAAACCCAGGAACCGGAAACAAAATCTCTTGCCCCTGAAAGTCTGCCTCCTAAGGAGCAGAGGGGGGGTAGGGGAAACAAAAGACCCAAACAGACTCAGTTTGAGGAGGAGGTACAGATCTTCCAATTTGAGGGAGAGGGATCCTCAGAGGATCCTGGGAAGAGGATCTTCTCCTTCAGAGAGGGGGGAACTCCTCCCAAAGAAAAATGGGTCCCTAGGGATGCAAATCCAGACTGGGGAGATGGGGAGACTGAGCTACCGCCGCCCACCATCTCATCCCAGAACCAACAGCAAGAAAATCCCCTGGTTCAAACCCATCCTGGCGACTGCCTCCAAAAAGGGGGGGGCGGCCCAGAAACGGAGCCAGGGGAACCCACAATGGCTCTGATCTCCAGTTGCAAATTTTTTCTTTCAGATTCCCAAGACTCTCCACAGAATTCTGCCCAAATCTCCTCGCTAGCGATGTCCAAAACCAGAAAATTAGCCCACCAGTTGTCCAAAAATGTACATTATCTGTGCCCCCTTGAGGAGAAGGAGGGAAGATATTATGCCCCGGTACAAGTACAGGGGCAGGGTACAATCTCAGCACTGGTGGACACTGGATCTCAAGCTACCCTTCTGTCCAGAAGGGCCTTTGACGAACTGAATGCAGGAAGGGGAGAGAATTACCAAATTCCTCTCACCTCTCTTCCTGGACAACTGCAGAACTTTGACGGGAAGGAAATTCCCGTCGAGGGGACGGCAGACTTGGACATTAAGATCGGGCGACATAAGTTGAAACACCCGGTCATAGTTGTGACCCCAGAGGGCACCCCTTGTTTACTAGGGAATGACCTCCTGAGAAGGTTGTCACCCCTAATAGATTGCGTAAACAAGGTCCTCTGGACTCAGACTAGCCGACCCATAAAATTAAAACAGAGTGTCAACCATGTTAGTTTAAACGGCACATGCCACATGGTTGAACAAAAATCTGACCAAGTAGAATTTCACTTCCAGAACAACCAAATTCCAGACGTGACGGTAATAGCAGTAGGACAACAGACTGGTGATGGGGGGTCCTCTCTATTTCTGAAAATCAACCTTCCTTCCAGTCTAAAGTGGTATTCCACGCTGGAAGGAAACACTCTGAAATTCTATACTAATCCACAATCAGAAACCCCCACTCCTATAGTCCAGAAAGATGTGAAATCAGCTCAAAGCCTGGCTGATATTCAGCAAATTGGAGAGCAGTTGTTCATCCCTGTTCAGTTAAATGATGGGAAGGACTCTGTTCTCGCTCGAGTGTGTGTGAACAACGGTAAGAGCTTCATCAGCGAAGCCATGTTCCGCCAACTCCCAAAAGATCCAGCCATTCCCACCTTCAAACTGATAGACAAATGGGAAATGGACCTGGAAGCACCTGACTCCAAACATCTCCTGCCAAGCAGGTGTATGCTCAAAATCTCCATTGGCAACAAGAGCATAGTCCATAATTGTTGGGTCGTGCGAGACGTCACTGCCGCCTTTTACTTAGGCAGTGACATTCTCAATCGCTTTGCCATTAGTTTGGACCTAATAAACTTCAAAGCTCGGTCCCGATTAGCGGATAATCCCATGGGCTTTGATGATCCAGAAAAAGCATTTAGGTCAGCTCAATTGCTACCTTATGCAGTTGAAATTCAGGTTAAAGAGGAAGTCACCATCCCAGAAAGGACCCGACAATTCTCCCTGGAAGTGAAAGTTAAAAGGGGACAAGAGTTGAAAAACCCTGATGCTTACATACATCTAAATGCTTCTCTCCAACAGCAAGGGTTGGGGGTAAACCCGACTCCATTAGTCAACATAGAACATGACCCCATTCTAATAGAGGGGGATAACAGCGACTTAAAGAGTATTACTCTAGCCGCAGGCACCATTATTGGAATGGCGGTTGATGACCGACATTTCTCCATTGATCTTGTAAATGAACTGTTAGGACCCATCCCCAAGGACTGTTTTGACAGTGACAGTGATGACAACGCAACACCAGACAGGATTTTCACCCGGCATGGGGGGAACTTCCTGGTGTACACTTCCTGCCCCTATGGTAAGGAAGATGTGACGTGTGACTTCAGGAGGGATGAGGTGATTTTCCAGGTACATGAGGGCTGCCTTTCCCACCTGAAGCCTCCGGTCCAAATCAGCACTCTGACCAGGGACTTCTCCACCCAGCTGGAGGAGGCCGCGGAAATAGCCAAACCAGAAGTCTTTCCAGGCTTCAGGCAGATGGTGGAAGAGAGAGTCAACCTAGCTGATGCCTGTGTGACTCTGGAACAAAAGCAAACGTTGAAACAAGTTTTCTTGGATTTCCAAGATCTCTTTGCGGTAGACTCATATGACTGTGGTCGCACCGACATCCACACCACAACAATCCCCACGGACCCTGGCATGACTCCTGTGTTTGTGAAGCAATATCGCTTGCCTCTCGCATCAATGGAGTCCCTTACTGAAATAATTAAGAACCTTGAGTCCAGGGGAATAATCCGTCCAGTCCACAGCACCTTCAATAATCCGGTGCTGGGAATATTGAAGCCAAACGGCCAGTGGAGACTCTGCGCTGACCTCAGGGAGCTCAACAAACGGGTCGACACTTCCCGATGGCCTCTTCCCTACATTGACCAAGGGCTGGCCCAGATTCAGGGGTCACAGGTATTCATTGCAATAGACCTGACCAATGGATACTGGACCGTGCCTGTCAGTAGGGAGGACCAATACAAGCTGGCTTTTACCTTTGGGGGCCAGCAGTACACATGGACCCGGACTCCCTTCGGATACCTTAACTCCGGTAATGAGTTCAATATTTTCCTACATAAGGCCATGCCCGACCTGGGTACGAGGGGTAACCTGGCTTATGTAGATGATGTCCTCATCAAAAGTTCATCTGTGGAGGAACACATAGCAGAGATCCGTTATGTTCTGACACAGTTGAGGGCCGCCGGAGCAAAACTTTCCTTTCAGAAAGCACAGTGGTGTAGAACCCGTGTTAATTTCTTGGGGCATGAGATTACTCCTCAGGGTCTCTGTCCCCAGGAAAAGAAAGTGGAAGCACTTCAGAAACTGAAAGACCCCACAACTCTGCGGGAACTAAGGAGCCTCCTTGGACTGACTAATTACAGCAGAAAGTTCATTGAGGGCTACGCAGAGATCACCAGACCCCTGATTCATCTCCTGAAGGGGGGGGTCAAGTGGGAATGGGGTCCAGAACAAGCCGAGGCAGTAAAACAACTCAAAAGAAGCCTCTCACAAGCGCCTTGCCTAGCTTACCCTGTCAGAAACAAGGAGTTCTTCCTGGAGACGGGGTTCTCTAATACGTGCTTGACGGCAGTATTATATCAAAAGCATGACAAGGTCAATAAAGTAATCTCCTATGCGAGCAAAACTTTATCCTCTGTGGAGGAAAAATTCAACGATTGTGAGAAGGCACTCCTGGCAACGGTGTGGGCATTGAAGAGTTACCGCCCGTTTATCCAGGGGGAACACATCATAGTGGAGACTCCACACCAGCCTCTGCAATATCTCCAAAGTGACAGAATCTGGGCCGGAAATGTGAGTAATTCCCGAATTACTTCCTGGATTCTGTCAATGCAAGGCTTTCCTGTGGAGGTCAGATATGGCCAAAACAAGAAGAGTCCCCTCGCGCAAGGTCTGGCTGACTTGCATGATTGTGCCAGAGAAAACTGTCTCGAGGACGAAAGTCTGAAAATCAAGGACAACATGGAGGCATACCTTAATTCCCCACACAAAGTCTTGGAAGAAGACAAGTGTGAGGGAATGCCCACTGTCTATGTGGATGGATGCTCTTACCATGTTGACAACAACGGGGAGAAAGAACTGGTGGCTGGCGTAGGGAATGCATGGGTGAATGAGTCCCCAGAACCCTCCGCTGGATACAAAATTGGTCCCCGAAGTAGTCAGGTGGCAGAATTGATGGCTGTGCATCAGGCCATCCTCACTGCTGTCCAGCATCAACTCCACAAACTGGTCATAATCACAGATTCGGATTATGTACGGAACGGGTTCGTGGAGCACCTGGTTAATTGGAAAACCAGAGGCATGTTATGTGCTAACAACAAACCCTTGAAACATGGGAAGTTGATCCAAAACATTGATGATCTGGTCACATCGAATGGGATGACCATCTATTGGAAAAAGATCAAGGGTCATTCCAAAGTAGAGGGACCAGACAAAACTGGAAATGACTTAGCTGATCAGCTGGCCAAAACCGGAGCCATCCAAGGGGATCTAATTGAGATTGAGTCCCTGTTGGGGGAAATCCAGGTCACTGCCATCACTAGGTCCCAGACAAATGCTCACAACAACCTTTCAATTGCACAATGGAGTAAGGAGACCCCTGATGCTGATTTGATTACCGCTCAGAAGGGGGATCCAATTATTGGTAAATTTTACCAGCACCTTGAGGACCCTGAGAACTTTCCCCTGACGGATACCGATTACATTGGGAAAGAGGACCTAAGAGTGTTGATGAAATGTCCCAAAATGTTCCGGATCCAAGACGGTTTGTTGGTAAGGAAATCCAAAGCTGGCCACGATCAGTGGGTGGTTCCTACCTCATTCCGAAGCCTGATGTTAAGTCACGCCCATGATGCGGCCACTGCCGGTCATAGGGGGTTTCACACAACATTGGAAATCTTAAGAGAGGTTGCATACTGGCCACACATGGGGCAGGACCTCGACCAGTACCTGAAGGGTTGCCTTGTGTGTGCACAATTTCAGCCATCATCCCTCACACACCGGGCGCCTTTACAAAAGAGGGGAATGACACTGCCATGGTCAGATTTACAAATCGACTTTGTAGGCCCTGTGATTCGCTCGGCTAGGGGGAATAAGTACATGTTGACTGTGACATGCTTGTTTACCAAGTGGGTGGAATGTCTCCCAGCCCCAAATTGCAAGGCAGAAACTGCAGCGGCCTTGATGATTAACCACATCTTTTCCCGTTTTGGTCTACCTCAAAGGATTGAGTCAGACAGAGGTAGCCACTTCACCAGTGAAGTAATGACAAAGATGTGGGAGATACTGGGGGTCAAGAGAAAGCTGCATATTGATTATAGACCAGCTTCTTCTGGGGCAGTAGAGAGATATAACCGGACAATTGTGAGCATATTAAAGAAGTTTGTGGCAGATTCTGGGCCAAGTTGGGATATCCGATTACCTCTGGTCCTAATGGCCATCAGATCTACCCCTTCATCTGCAACCAAAATGTCACCATTTGAGTTGATGACTGGGCGCAAGATGGTGCTTCCGCAGCATTTGCTCTACAGGACCCAAGAGCAGACACTGATAAATGCCTCCACTACTCATGAGTATGTAGAGAATTTAAGGAAACACCTCCAACATGCTTTTGCTTATGCTCAGCGGAATCTAGAAAGATCGACTGATAGCATGAAGACCCATTATGACCTGAAAACTTCCAGGAAGGAATATCAGGTGGGAGACCGGGTCTATCTATACAACTTCCAAAGGAACCAGGCCAAGCAGCGCAAATTTTTGCCTACATGGAAGGGACCCTTTGAGATCGTCGATAAGATCTCCCCTGTGGCCTACAAGATCCGCATCCCCAAAGGTGGTTCGGCAGAGGGGGAAGACAAGTGGGTCCACATAAACCAGTTGAAATGTTGCCATCCCAGGCACACTCTGCAACAACTGGAGGAATCCTCTGGAATCCTAGCGGGTACTGTATCAGACTAATTCAGTTCCAATCATAAAACCTACCACATCTAGTCTCTAAAATATTGTGATTTGCATGAAACTGTCTCTTAGTCATACTGTTTTTATTAAAATAAGAATGTAATGTTTCGTTATGATAAAATGCATATGCTGCCCCACTATCTCAACAGTGGTGAAAAAAAAAAATCGTCTATGAGTAGATATTGCCGCTCTTCCTTTATCATCCTAGGAGAGATGAAACCATGAAGGATGACCAAGAAGGACGATCCGGAGACCGGGAGCAAAGACACAACGGGCCCGGGGTACCGCCCAATCTTCCCATCAGGACCGGCGAGGAGAACTGATCGATCTGACCGGATGGAGAAGAAGATGCTGAACTGTGCCATCTACAGAAGAGGAAGAAGATTATGCGGACAGACCGGTGCGTGGGTCAAAACCCTTGGGCACGCGACTCCCCATCGACCCAAACTCAAAGTGTAGTCACGTGGGGGGGGCTTGTAGGGTGTGCTGACCCACGTTTAAGCTACCCTGCTACAACATTTGGTGCTGTGGGCTTAGGAAATTCAAGATGGCGGAAAACCCACATGTGCGCCGAAATCCAGGAAAGCTGCGCAGTTGTGCGCCCACCAAAATGGTTGCCTCACTTGCCACCCACCAGTGCGAGAATGAAAGGCCGGGTTGCCATGAGGGAAATGGGTTGCCAAAGGAAAAACAGTAGCGCCGGTTAGCTTCAAAGCGCTTTAAAACCACCATTGGACTACCCGCACAGTAGTCTGAAACCATTGGGAATGGCAATGCTGATTGCCAAATGCAACCTAGAAGTGTGGGGAATTCATTTCTTAAATCCCAAAAATGGGTGCAGTACCAGTACTCACCACTATCCAAAAGCCGGCGTTTTAAAACCACTCTGTGTGTTTCTGAAGGCAAGCCAAAATGCCTATTTGAAACCTTGCAACATGTGCAAAATATTTACTGAACACCAGCAGACATTGGCAGAATGGAGTTTTGTGTGCCTACAAAATCTGGGAAATGAAGAGCCCAAAAACAATGCTTATAACAAAAATGCTATGGAGTCAGCAGCTTAAGCCTAACTGCAACTGGATTTAAAACCACCAAAATCGAAAATGTTAAATTAAATGAGTGACCTATGTTTGGTGTCACATGCCTTTGTAACTGTTGAAATGTCATAGTTTTGCACTTAGAATCAGCATTCTAGCTGCATGTGTAAAATTACAAGTTATTTTAAAAGCAACAAAAAGTTAGCTGAAGGTCTGGCTTAAGGAACTTGATTTTGCCTAGCAACGGATCCCATCAGAAAGGAAACTTGAGTCACAGCTGTGTTCCCAGGCCATCTGCCCTTTTGCTGCTCACACAAAGGATATGCCATCTATCTGATAATTGAATTATCTGTGCTCTGCAGAGAGTGAACAAAGCCCTCTCCATGCAGGCAAGGGTTTTTATTACAGACGTCGTAAAAAGTGGCTTCCTCCTGGAGAAGCGGGGAGGAGCACTGCCTGTGAGAAGCAAGCTGGCTTGGCAGAAACTGGAAAGACTGGTTTCTGTACCATGTGACCTGAAAAGACACACCCCTGCAGCAAGGATATGGTTTTATAAAAAGGGGGATAATTCATAGTGCGGACATGTGAAAATTTTATAAATGATACCATAATTCTTGTGATTTTTCTGCCCACAGTTTAAGACGTGGTAGGAACCGGTGGTATGTTCAGGGGGGTTTTAGCGGAAAAGTGGATATTACTCTAAATGTGTGCATGTTAAAAATCTGAAACTTCATCAGTTAATGTCCCTACCCCCTGCACACATGTATGTAAAGTTGGGTCCATGTCGGAAATTGAAAAAGCAGTTAAAAAGTCAATTATGTACACTCTTTGAATGCAAGCTCCGAGAATGAGCAGATTTGGACATAGACATGGCTAAATTCAGCCACACCATGTATATGTAATTTCAAACAACTGTGTAACTCTGAAGTATGGATTTTGATCATATATATATTTGGGTGCACAGATGATAAAGGGAGGATGTTTCAAGAGATCATAAAATGACATCAATCTGACTCACAGTTCAGTTTGCCAATCAAGTAAGGAATGAAAATTTGACCAATGACGAGTGAGAGGGGCAAGGCTAGTGATGCTGCACACACACCCACTCTCAAGAAACAGATAAAAGCAGAGAGTCAGGACACATAGAGAGTTTCAATTTCATCTGCCGCTGGAAGCCCTGCCGGAAAAATCCATACTTACCTCCATCAAACTCCAGAAAGCCAAACTAGAGACTTCAATCTATCCAGAGCAGAGACCAGACCAGAGAGAAAGCAGTGCTGTGCCTAGCAGAGACCAGACCAGAGAGAAAGCAGTGCTGTGCCTAGCAGAGACCAGACCAGAGAGAAAGCAGTGCTGTGCCTAGCCGAGACCAGACCAGGCGCTGTGAGCAGAATCCGGAAAGACCTGACCAGACTGAAGATCGTGACCAAGTCGCTTTCCTGTTCAAAATCTCTTGTGAGTACTTAGCAAAACTCAGAACACATCTCTTAGTTTAAATTCATCTAATTCAATCTATTTAACCTAAGTAGAACTGCCTCCTATCTGTCACCTGTCATTTCTAGTAAAATTTGTCATTTTGAAAAAGTGTGCGTTTAAAATTTACAAAACCAAAAACGACCTTTACTAAATTACTCATATCTCCGCAACCGTTTGGGCTAGAGACTTGCAATAACTTTTATTTGGAAGCTGAGATCCCAGGCTTTCCTAGGACCCCAAAACGGTAGAGATAGTCCTTGCGGTTCCTTTGTAATAGCGCTCGGCGCATCCGCGAATTTTGCCGCGATTTGCAATTTCTTCACATGTAAAAAAACTGCTGCTGCCTGATTTCATTTGCCAGAAATTCGTTTAACCTGCTAACTATCCCTGCATCATTGCTAGTGTGAGCCTGGACTAATATTAACTAGATACCACTCATCCTGAACCTCTAAAAGGGAATTAAGAGCGTTTCCAGCATATTTCTCATTCATTGCTAGCACCTATCAAAGCATTTGCCTGTGTTTTCAAACTTCTGTTTAAGCTTGCCGGGGTGAACCGAATCACATTTGATTGCATTTCTGAGAACTGTGTGTTTCCTCCCATTCCCTTGCATTGCATAAAGAGGAGGGGATTGCCAGAGAAAAGTGATTACATTGTTTGGTTGAAATCATATTGAGTATTTTCTGTACTGCATTCATTGAATATTGCATCCACCTGAGCCTACATAAAGCATCCTCTACCACATTATACTTTTGTTCCTATTTACCAGTGTGCTACCTTATCCATTTCATGTCAACTCATTAGTGATTAAAGAAGTGTGCTAGTGCCAGATTCTCCGTTGTTAATATTTACCATATCAGATTAAGTGTGATATTCAATTATTAATTTATTAAAAAGTGTGATATATATTTTAATTTATCAAATAAACCTTTTAAACTTGCAAAACAGAATTACTTCTTGGCTCAGTGGGGACAGGGGGATTCCAAGAGAGGGGTGTTATACAAGGGTAGTCATCCAGAACGCATGAACTGGACCTAAAGATATATCAATAAGGGTTTTCATTCAGTATTCTAGACTAGGCGTTAACTTGGCTGTAGTGCTGAATTGAATCCTCTTACAAAGTGGGGGCTCGAGCCGAGACGTTGGGTTAGATTTACCAGTTGTGCAGCTTAATACAGTGTGCTAACTGACGGGATACATACACCCGGTTGGATCACCACGCTGCATTACGCTGTGAAGCATTCCTCAAAAGGGACACTCCAAGAAAAGTTCTGTTCTGCAAAAATAAAATACTAACTTCTGTAAGTCAGGACAGAGACCAATCTCTAGAATGACGACCTTAGTAGACATGAAAATAGCCAGAGAGCACCTCTTGCATAAGCTATTTGTGAGAGGTGAATGGACCGAACAGGGCCAGGATGTGTGGTTGCAGGCCATCACACAACAGGTCACTGAAACAGGGTCAGATATATATAGAGATCAGGGTCCCTTACATGTGGCCCTGAGTGAACTATATATGGCTCCTAAAGCCAAAGAGGAACACAATAAGATCGCCAGGATAGCAGCATACCTGTACCTATATATGGGAGACATGCAGGATAGATGTGCTGAAAGCCAAAATCTGGCAAATAGGCAACAGATGGCATTACAGAAGGTCCAATTTGATCTGGACTCTTCTGAGCAGAGGCTGCAGAGGAGCCAGGAGTCAGAAAATGACAGCAGACTGTACATTACTAAAATAAAGGAGGATATGGATGTGCTGCAAAAGGAAAAGTCAGAACAGGATACTAGATTTCTGGCCCTGCAGAAGGAGCACCAAGACAGTTTGGACTCCTTACTGCAGAGCCAGAAAAAGCTGGAGCAACAGATCAATTTCAACAGGGCATGCACAGAGCAGGTAGCCACCCTGCAAATCCAACTAGACAGAGAGAAAGAGGAGAGCAATAAACTGATCCTGAAAGACCTGGATACCCAGGCAGAGTTTGATCAGGAGCGCCAGAAAGCTGGTGCCTTCCAAAGGCAAAGGGACGACCTGGCGGCACAAATGCAGGCTCTTAGTCAGGAAAGAGACGCCTTGGGCCAGGAAGTCTGCCATTTAAAAAGGAAAATGGAAGAAAATCACCTGGCCCACCAGGGACTGGGTGACCTCCAAAAAGAAAACCAGAACTTGCTAGAGCACACCAGGAGGGTGGAGGATGCTCTAGCAAGAAAGGAGCAGGCCAATAGGGACACAGCTCAGGAGGTAACCCTCCTGCAGCAAAGACTGGCCCAGTTCTCCAGGACCAACCAGGAAGCACAGAGGGAAAATGAGGCCCTCTGTCAACACAATGATAGGCTCCAACAGCAGGTAGCGATGCAGGAGAGACTGATAGAGTCGAGTAAGGCCTTAACTGAGGAACTGAAGGCACAAATGCAGGCTCTTGCATTGCAACAGGGAGCAGGGGCGGATAGAGATGAGGTTCGCTGGGAAATGGAAACTCCGGAGCATAACCTCAGGAGCCCTAGTACCAGAGGCCCTCATACCTCTCAGTCCCTGGACTCTGCCACCCCCATGTCCCCTGGCGCACATGAGCACAGGGCCACAGGGATGGCAGATTACTATCCAGCCAGAAGCATGGGGCTCATAGGCCAGTACCATCCAGGAATGGAGGGGTGGGCATCCGGGTATGGGCACCCAAGTACAATACAGTTCAGTGGGGAACCCCAGGAGAGTAGGCCCATTAAGGGCATCCTGAAAACCTCTGCCCAGTTAGGTCAGTGGAGGGGGTACCCATCAAATCCTGACAGCAAGGAGGAATCTGAAGACTCCTCTGAACTGCGCAGGACACAGGAGACCAGGTCCCCACATTCTGCCAGCCATTCCCAGGCTCGCAGAATCCGGGAAAACCTGGAAGAACAGACGGGAACCTCTGGGAGCAGTGCCTCTGAGTCCGACGAAGAATGGACAAGGGTTACCCGAACCAAAAAGGCCAATAAGGCAAAAAGGGCCTTGCTCAAGGACCCCTTAAAGCAGATTAAGGCGATCAGGAGCGTCATCACGCCTTACCATAAGAACGCTAAGTATTCTGTTTGGGAGCACTTAGAGTTGTTTGAACAAATGATGGAGACTTTCCATTTGAAGGACAGCCAAAGCTGCATTCAATATGTAAAGTGGACCTTCTCCCCGGAATACTCCAGTTTCTTTGCGGGGCTGGAGGACCAAAATCATTTAAGATGGTCCACCTATAAGGCGGCCATCCTGAAACATTTTTCTGTTCACAGAAATCCTCAAGAGGCTCGCAAGGCAGCCTACAATTTGCAATGTGGGGAGGATCAGGCCCCACAAGAATTTGTGCAGGAGTTAAAGCGGGCTTTTGCACAGACCACAAGAAGGGTGCGCACGGATAGCCGTGAATTTATAAACACGTTTTTCCATGCCTTGCCCAAATATATCATGACCCAGCTCGTGAGGGATTTTCACGAGAAAAGATCTTTAGACTGGGTCATTGAACAGGCTACCCGCATCTATGAGGTGCAGAAGCCCATAGAAAATAAAAGCAATGCCCAGAAAAACCCCAAAGCCAACAGCACCCCTGCTGCTGCCAAGGTGGCAGAGGTAAAGGTCACCCCCGTTTTGGATTTGGAGATGGGGGGGCCTAAAAACCTACCTGCACCTAATAATGCTAGGCCCAAAAGGTCCTCGGGCCAGTCGCAGACAGGGAGCCAAGGAGGCAGCCCCACAAATGGGGTCCCTCGCTCTCCTGACTATGTAAGTCCTCGCTACAAAGGTAACAGACCCATCCTGGGTTATGTGTGGACTCCTCCAGCCCAAGGGGGGGGATCCAGCCAAGCACCTAACACAGGGAACTTCCCTCCAAACTTCCCACAGGAGGGCAGAAATTTACCAAACCCTGGGCAGAACTTTTTCCCCAGATATCCACCCGACTTCCAACCCCAAAATCATCCATCCTTCTTTCCTCAATTCCCGGAGCCCAGACCACTGAATCCGGGAGAGGGGAGGCCAAGGGTGGAGGGGTACCAAAATCTTCCCAACCAGGGGTACTACCAGAGGAGGGACAGCTACCCTTCCCGGGATCAGCCCAGGGGAGAAAACAGGGCTCCGTATCAGCCTGAGCGGGTTTCCCAGTTAGAGCGCCAGGTTCAAAACATGGCGCGGGATATGGGTCATATACTGAGGGCACAGCAGAACCCTCAGATCAGCATGCCGGCGCAGAACGCACCCAACTCTGGACCTGGTGCTCCAGAACAATGACGGGGGCAGCACCCCGATAACTCACCGGTTCCCAGGGAGGAGGCACAAGGGGAAGGGGGGTGTAAAGCCTTGGAGGAAGCTTCCTTCCTCACTTGTAAACAGCCCCTAGAAACCCAGGAACCGGAAACAAAATCTCTTGCCCCTGAAAGTCTGCCTCCTAAGGAGCAGAGGGGGGGTAGGGGAAACAAAAGACCCAAACAGACTCAGTTTGAGGAGGAGGTACAGATCTTCCAATTTGAGGGAGAGGGATCCTCAGAGGATCCTGGGAAGAGGATCTTCTCCTTCAGAGAGGGGGGAACTCCTCCCAAAGAAAAATGGGTCCCTAGGGATGCAAATCCAGACTGGGGAGATGGGGAGACTGAGCTACCGCCGCCCACCATCTCATCCCAGAACCAACAGCAAGAAAATCCCCTGGTTCAAACCCATCCTGGCGACTGCCTCCAAAAAGGGGGGGGCGGCCCAGAAACAGAGCCAGGGGAACCCACAATGGCTCTGATCTCCAGTTGCAAATTTTTTCTTTCAGATTCCCAAGACTCTCCACAGAATTCTGCCCAAATCTCCTCGCTAGCGATGTCCAAAACCAGAAAATAAGCCCACCAGTTGTCCAAAAATGTACATTATCTGTGCCCCCTTGAGGAGAAGGAGGGAAGATATTATGCCCCGGTACAAGTACAGGGGCAGGGTACAATCTCAGCACTGGTGGACACTGGATCTCAAGCTACCCTTCTGTCCAGAAGGGCCTTTGACGAACTGAATGCAGGAAGGGGAGAGAATTACCAAATTCCTCTCACCTCTCTTCCTGGACAACTGCAGAACTTTGACGGGAAGGAAATTCCCGTCGAGGGGACGGCAGACTTGGACATTAAGATCGGGCGACATAAGTTGAAACACCCGGTCATAGTTGTGACCCCAGAGGGCACCCCTTGTTTACTAGGGAATGACCTCCTGAGAAGGTTGTCACCCCTAATAGATTGCGTAAACAAGGTCCTCTGGACTCAGACTAGCCGACCCATAAAATTAAAACAGAGTGTCAACCATGTTAGTTTAAACGGCACATGCCACATGGTTGAACAAAAATCTGACCAAGTAGAATTTCACTTCCAGAACAACCAAATTCCAGACGTGACGGTAATAGCAGTAGGACAACAGACTGGTGATGGGGGGTCCTCTCTATTTCTGAAAATCAACCTTCCTTCCAGTCTAAAGTGGTATTCCACGCTGGAAGGAAACACTCTGAAATTCTATACTAATCCACAATCAGAAACCCCCACTCCTATAGTCCAGAAAGATGTGAAATCAGCTCAAAGCCTGGCTGATATTCAGCAAATTGGAGAGCAGTTGTTCATCCCTGTTCAGTTAAATGATGGGAAGGACTCTGTTCTCGCTCGAGTGTGTGTGAACAACGGTAAGAGCTTCATCAGCGAAGCCATGTTCCGCCAACTCCCAAAAGATCCAGCCATTCCCACCTTCAAACTGATAGACAAATGGGAAATGGACCTGGAAGCACCTGACTCCAAACATCTCCTGCCAAGCAGGTGTATGCTCAAAATCTCCATTGGCAACAAGAGCATAGTCCATAATTGTTGGGTCGTGCGAGACGTCACTGCCGCCTTTTACTTAGGCAGTGACATTCTCAATCGCTTTGCCATTAGTTTGGACCTAATAAACTTCAAAGCTCGGTCCCGATTAGCGGATAATCCCATGGGCTTTGATGATCCAGAAAAAGCATTTAGGTCAGCTCAATTGCTACCTTATGCAGTTGAAATTCAGGTTAAAGAGGAAGTCACCATCCCAGAAAGGATCCGACAATTCTCCCTGGAAGTGAAAGTTAAAAGGGGACAAGAGTTGAAAAACCCTGATGCTTACATACATCTAAATGCTTCTCTCCAACAGCAAGGGTTGGGGGTAAACCCGACTCCATTAGTCAACATAGAACATGACCCCATTCTAATAGAGGGGGATAACAGCGACTTAAAGAGTATTACTCTAGCCGCAGGCACCATTATTGGAATGGCGGTTGATGACCGACATTTCTCCATTGATCTTGTAAATGAACTGTTAGGACCCATCCCCAAGGACTGTTTTGACAGTGACAGTGATGACAACGCAACACCAGACAGGATTTTCACCCGGCATGGGGGGAACTTCCTGGTGTACACTTCCTGCCCCTATGGTAAGGAAGATGTGACGTGTGACTTCAGGAGGGATGAGGTGATTTTCCAGGTACATGAGGGCTGCCTTTCCCACCTGAAGCCTCCGGTCCAAATCAGCACTCTGACCAGGGACTTCTCCACCCAGCTGGAGGAGGCCGCGGAAATAGCCAAACCAGAAGTCTTTCCAGGCTTCAGGCAGATGGTGGAAGAGAGAGTCAACCTAGCTGATGCCTGTGTGACTCTGGAACAAAAGCAAAAGTTGAAACAAGTTTTCTTGGATTTCCAAGATCTCTTTGCGGTAGACTCATATGACTGTGGTCGCACCGACATCCACACCACAACAATCCCCACGGACCCTGGCATGACTCCTGTGTTTGTGAAGCAATATCGCTTGCCTCTCGCATCAATGGAGTCCCTTACTGAAATAATTAAGATTCTTGAGTCCAGGGGAATAATCCGTCCAGTCCACAGCACCTTCAATAATCCGGTGCTGGGAATATTGAAGCCAAACGGCCAGTGGAGACTCTGCGCTGACCTCAGGGAGCTCAACAAACGGGTCCACACTTCCCGATGGCCTCTTCCCTACATTGACCAAGGGCTGGCCCAGATTCAGGGGTCACAGGTATTCATTGCAATAGACCTGACCAATGGATACTGGACCGTGCCTGTCAGTAGGGAGGACCAATACAAGCTGGCTTTTACCTTTGGGGGCCAGCAGTACACATGGACCCGGACTCCCTTCGGATACCTTAACTCCGGTAATGAGTTCAATATTTTCCTACATAAGGCCATGCCCGACCTGGGTACGAGGGGTAACCTGGCTTATGTAGATGATGTCCTCATCAAAAGTTCATCTGTGGAGGAACACATAGCAGAGATCCGTTATGTTCTGACACAGTTGAGGGCCGCCGGAGCAAAACTTTCCTTTCAGAAAGCACAGTGGTGTAGAACCCGTGTTAATTTCTTGGGGCATGAGATTACTCCTCAGGGTCTCTGTCCCCAGGAAAAGAAAGTGGAAGCACTTCAGAAACTGAAAGACCCCACAACTCTGCGGGAACTAAGGAGCCTCCTTGGACTGACTAATTACAGCAGAAAGTTCATTGAGGGCTACGCAGAGATCACCAGACCCCTGATTCATCTCCTGAAGGGGGGGGTCAAGTGGGAATGGGGTCCAGAACAAGCCGAGGCAGTAAAACAACTCAAAAGAAGCCTCTCACAAGCGCCTTGCCTAGCTTACCCTGTCAGAAACAAGGAGTTCTTCCTGGAGACGGGGTTCTCTAATACGTGCTTGACGGCAGTATTATATCAAAAGCATGACAAGGTCAATAAAGTAATCTCCTATGCGAGCAAAACTTTATCCTCTGTGGAGGAAAAATTCAACGATTGTGAGAAGGCACTCCTGGCAACGGTGTGGGCATTGAAGAGTTACCGCCCGTTTATCCAGGGGGAACACATCATAGTGGAGACTCCACACCAGCCTCTGCAATATCTCCAAAGTGACAGAATCTGGGCCGGAAATGTGAGTAATTCCCGAATTACTTCCTGGATTCTGTCAATGCAAGGCTTTCCTGTGGAGGTCAGATATGGCCAAAACAAGAAGAGTCCCCTCGCGCAAGGTCTGGCTGACTTGCATGATTGTGCCAGAGAAAACTGTCTCGAGGACGAAAGTCTGAAAATCAAGGACAACATGGAGGCATACCTTAATTCCCCACACAAAGTCTTGGAAGAAGACAAGTGTGAGGGAATGCCCACTGTCTATGTGGATGGATGCTCTTACCATGTTGACAACAACGGGGAGAAAGAACTGGTGGCTGGCGTAGGGAATGCATGGGTGAATGAGTCCCCAGAACCCTCCGCTGGATACAAAATTGGTCCCCGAAGTAGTCAGGTGGCAGAATTGATGGCTGTGCATCAGGCCATCCTCACTGCTGTCCAGCATCAACTCCACAAACTGGTCATAATCACAGATTCGGATTATGTACGGAACGGGTTCGTGGAGCACCTGGTTAATTGGAAAACCAGAGGCATGTTATGTGCTAACAACAAACCCTTGAAACATGGGAAGTTGATCCAAAACATTGATGATCTGGTCACATCGAATGGGATGACCATCTATTGGAAAAAGATCAAGGGTCATTCCAAAGTAGAGGGACCAGACAAAACTGGAAATGACTTAGCTGATCAGCTGGCCAAAACCGGAGCCATCCAAGGGGATCTAATTGAGATTGAGTCCCTGTTGGGGGAAATCCAGGTCACTGCCATCACTAGGTCCCAGACAAATGCTCACAACAACCTTTCAATTGCACAATGGAGTAAGGAGACCCCTGATGCTGATTTGATTACCGCTCAGAAGGGGGATCCAATTATTGGTAAATTTTACCAGCACCTTGAGGACCCTGAGAACTTTCCCCTGACGGATACCGATTACATTGGGAAAGAGGACCTAAGAGTGTTGATGAAATGTCCCAAAATGTTCCGGATCCAAGACGGTTTGTTGGTAAGGAAATCCAAAGCTGGCCACGATCAGTGGGTGGTTCCTACCTCATTCCGAAGCCTGATGTTAAGTCACGCCCATGATGCGGCCACTGCCGGTCATAGGGGGTTTCACACAACATTGGAAATCTTAAGAGAGGTTGCATACTGGCCACACATGGGGCAGGACCTCGACCAGTACCTGAAGGGTTGCCTTGTGTGTGCACAATTTCAGCCATCATCCCTCACACACCGGGCGCCTTTACAAAAGAGGGGAATGACACTGCCATGGTCAGATTTACAAATCGACTTTGTAGGCCCTGTGATTCGCTCGGCTAGGGGGAATAAGTACATGTTGACTGTGACATGCTTGTTTACCAAGTGGGTGGAATGTCTCCCAGCCCCAAATTGCAAGGCAGAAACTGCAGCGGCCTTGATGATTAACCACATCTTTTCCCGTTTTGGTCTACCTCAAAGGATTGAGTCAGACAGAGGTAGCCACTTCACCAGTGAAGTAATGACAAAGATGTGGGAGATACTGGGGGTCAAGAGAAAGCTGCATATTGCTTATAGACCAGCTTCTTCTGGGGCAGTAGAGAGATATAACCGGACAATTGTGAGCATATTAAAGAAGTTTGTGGCAGATTCTGGGCCAAGTTGGGATATCCGATTACCTCTGGTCCTAATGGCCATCAGATCTACCCCTTCATCTGCAACCAAAATGTCACCATTTGAGTTGATGACTGGGCGCAAGATGGTGCTTCCGCAGCATTTGCTCTACAGGACCCAAGAGCAGACACTGATAAATGCCTCCACTACTCATGAGTATGTAGAGAATTTAAGGAAACACCTCCAACATGCTTTTGCTTATGCTCAGCGGAATCTAGAAAGATCGACTGATAGCATGAAGACCCATTATGACCTGAAAACTTCCAGGAAGGAATATCAGGTGGGAGACCGGGTCTATCTATACAACTTCCAAAGGAACCAGGCCAAGCAGCGCAAATTTTTGCCTACATGGAAGGGACCCTTTGAGATCGTCGATAAGATCTCCCCTGTGGCCTACAAGATCCGCATCCCCAAAGGTGGTTCGGCAGAGGGGGAAGACAAGTGGGTCCACATAAACCAGTTGAAATGTTGCCATCCCAGGCACACTCTGCAACAACTGGAGGAATCCTCTGGAATCCTAGCGGGTACTGTATCAGACTAATTCAGTTCCAATCATAAAACCTACCACATCTAGTCTCCAAAATATTGTGATTTGCATGAAACTGTCTCTTAGTCATACTGTTTTTATTAAAATAAGAATGTAATGTTTCGTTATGATAAAATGCATATGCTGCCCCACTATCTCAACAGTGGTGAAAAAAAAAAATCGTCTATGAGTAGATATTGCCGCTCTTCCTTTATCATCCTAGGAGAGATGAAACCATGAAGGATGACCAAGAAGGACGATCCGGAGACCGGGAGCAAAGACACAACGGGCCCAGGGTACCGCCCAATCTTCCCATCAGGACCGGCGAGGAGAACTGATCGATCTGACTGGATGGAGAAGAAGATGCTGAACTGTGCCATCTACAGAAGAGGAAGAAGATTATGCGGACAGACCGGTGCGTGGGTCAAAACCCTTGGGCACGCGACTCCCCATCGACCCAAACTCAAAGTGTAGTCACGTGGGGGGGGCTTGTAGGGTGTGCTGACCCACGTTTAAGCTACCCTGCTACAACATTTGGTGCTGTGGGCTTAGGAAATCCAAGATGGCGGAAAACCCACATGTGCGCCGAAATCCAGGAAAGCTGCGCAGTTGTGCGCCCACCAAAATGGTTGCCTCACTTGCCACCCACCAGTGCGAGAATGAAAGGCCGGGTTGCCATGAGGGAAATGGGTTGCCAAAGGAAAAACAGTAGCGCCGGTTAGCTTCAAAGCGCTTTAAAACCACCATTGGACTACCCGCACAGTAGTCTGAAACCATTGGGAATGGCAATGCTGATTGCCAAATGCAACCTAGAAGTGTGGGGAATTCATTTCTTAAATCCCAAAAATGGGTGCAGTACCAGTACTCACCACTATCCAAAAGCCGGCATTTTAAAACCACTCTGTGTGTTTCTGAAGGCAAGCCAAAATGCCTATTTGAAACCTTGCAACATGTGCAAAATATTTACTGAACACCAGCAGACATTGGCAGAATGGAGTTTTGTGTGCCTACAAAATCTGGGAAATGAAGAGCCCAAAAACAATGCTTATAACAAAAATGCTATGGAGTCAGCAGCTTAAGCCTAACTGCAACTGGATTTAAAACCACCAAAATCGAAAATGTTAAATTAAATGAGTGACCTATGTTTGGTGTCACATGCCTTTGTAACTGTTGAAATGTCATAGTTTTGCACTTAGAATCAGCATTCTAGCTGCATGTGTAAAATTACAAGTTATTTTAAAAGCAACAAAAAGTTAGCTGAAGGTCTGGCTTAAGGAACTTGATTTTGCCTAGCAACGGATCCCATCAGAAAGGAAACTTGAGTCACAGCTGTGTTCCCAGGCCATCTGCCCTTTTGCTGCTCACACAAAGGATATGCCATCTATCTGATAATTGAATTATCTGTGCTCTGCAGAGAGTGAACAAAGCCCTCTCCATGCAGGCAAGGGTTTTTATTACAGACGTCGTAAAAAGTGGCTTCCTCCTGGAGAAGCGGGGAGGAGCACTGCCTGTGAGAAGCAAGCTGGCTTGGCAGAAACTGGAAAGACTGGTTTCTGTACCATGTGACCTGAAAAGACACACCCCTGCAGCAAGGATATGGTTTTATAAAAAGGGGGATAATTCATAGTGCGGACATGTGAAAATTTTATAAATGATACCATAATTCTTGTGATTTTTCTGCCCACAGTTTAAGACGTGGTAGGAACCGGTGGTATGTTCAGGGGGGTTTTAGCGGAAAAGTGGATATTACTCTAAATGTGTGCATGTTAAAAATCTGAAACTTCATCAGTTAATGTCCCTACCCCCTGCACACATGTATGTAAAGTTGGGTCCATGTCGGAAATTGAAAAAGCAGTTAAAAAGTCAATTATGTACACTCTTTGAATGCAAGCTCCGAGAATGAGCAGATTTGGACATAGACATGGCTAAATTCAGCCACACCATGTATATGTAATTTCAAACAACTGTGTAACTCTGAAGTATGGATTTTGATCATATATATATTTGGGTGCACAGATGATAAAGGGAGGATGTTTCAAGAGATCATAAAATGACATCAATCTGACTCACAGTTCAGTTTGCCAATCAAGTAAGGAATGAAAATTTGACCAATGACGAGTGAGAGGGGCAAGGCTAGTGATGCTGCACACACACCCACTCTCAAGAAAAAGATAAAAGCAGAGAGTCAGGACACATAGAGAGTTTCAATTTCATCTGCCGCTGGAAGCCCTGCCGGAAAAATCCATACTTACCTCCATCAAACTCCAGAAAGCCAAACTAGAGACTTCAATCTATCCAGAGCAGAGACCAGACCAGAGAGAAAGCAGTGCTGTGCCTAGCAGAGACCAGACCAGAGAGAAAGCAGTGCTGTGCCTAGCAGAGACCAGACCAGAGAGAAAGCAGTGCTGTGCCTAGCCGAGACCAGACCAGGCGCTGTGAGCAGAATCCGGAAAGACCTGACCAGACTGAAGATCGTGACCAAGTCGCTTTCCTGTTCAAAATCTCTTGTGAGTACTTAGCAAAACTCAGAACACATCTCTTAGTTTAAATTCATCTAATTCAATCTATTTAACCTAAGTAGAACTGCCTCCTATCTGTCACCTGTCATTTCTAGTAAAATTTGTCATTTTGAAAAAGTGTGCGTTTAAAATTTACAAAACCAAAAACGACCTTTACTAAATTACTCATATCTCCGCAACCGTTTGGGCTAGAGACTTGCAATAACTTTTATTTGGAAGCTGAGATCCCAGGCTTTCCTAGGACCCCAAAACGGTAGAGATAGTCCTTGCGGTTCCTTTGTAATAGCGCTCGGCGCATCCGCGAATTTTGCCGCGATTTGCAATTTCTTCACATGTAAAAAAACTGCTGCTGCCTGATTTCATTTGCCAGAAATTCGTTTAACCTGCTAACTATCCCTGCATCATTGCTAGTGTGAGCCTGGACTAATATTAACTAGATACCACTCATCCTGAACCTCTAAAAGGGAATTAAGAGCGTTTCCAGCATATTTCTCATTCATTGCTAGCACCTATCAAAGCATTTGCCTGTGTTTTCAAACTTCTGTTTAAGCTTGCCGGGGTGAACCGAATCACATTTGATTGCATTTCTGAGAACTGTGTGTTTCCTCCCATTCCCTTGCATTGCATAAAGAGGAGGGGATTGCCAGAGAAAAGTGATTACATTGTTTGGTTGAAATCATATTGAGTATTTTCTGTACTGCATTCATTGAATATTGCATCCACCTGAGCCTACATAAAGCATCCTCTACCACATTATACTTTTGTTCCTATTTACCAGTGTGCTACCTTATCCATTTCATGTCAACTCATTAGTGATTAAAGAAGTGTGCTAGTGCCAGATTCTCCGTTGTTAATATTTACCATATCAGATTAAGTGTGATATTCAATTATTAATTTATTAAAAAGTGTGATATATATTTTAATTTATCAAATAAACCTTTTAAACTTGCAAAACAGAATTACTTCTTGGCTCAGTGGGGACAGGGGGATTCCAAGAGAGGAGTGTTATACAAGGGTAGTCATCCAGAACGCATGAACTGGACCTAAAGATATATCAATAAGGGTTTTCATTCAGTATTCTAGACTAGGCGTTAACTTGGCTGTAGTGCTGAATTGAATCCTCTTACAAAGTGGGGGCTCGAGCCGAGACGTTGGGTTAGATTTACCAGTTGTGCAGCTTAATACAGTGTGCTAACTGACGGGATACATACACCCGGTCGGATCACCACGCTGCATTACGCTGTGAAGCATTCCTCAAAAGGGACACTCCAAGAAAAGTTCTGTTCTGCAAAAATAAAATACTAACTTCTGTAAGTCAGGACAGAGACCAATCTCTAGAATGACGACCTTAGTAGACATGAAAATAGCCAGAGAGCACCTCTTGCATAAGCTATTTGTGAGAGGTGAATGGACCGAACAGGGCCAGGATGTGTGGTTGCAGGCCATCACACAACAGGTCACTGAAACAGGGTCAGATATATATAGAGATCAGGGTCCCTTACATGTGGCCCTGAGTGAACTATATATGGCTCCTAAAGCCAAAGAGGAACACAATAAGATCGCCAGGATAGCAGCATACCTGTACCTATATATGGGAGACATGCAGGATAGATGTGCTGAAAGCCAAAATCTGGCAAATAGGCAACAGATGGCATTACAGAAGGTCCAATTTGATCTGGACTCTTCTGAGCAGAGGCTGCAGAGGAGCCAGGAGTCAGAAAATGACAGCAGACTGTACATTACTAAAATAAAGGAGGATATGGATGTGCTGCAAAAGGAAAAGTCAGAACAGGATACTAGATTTCTGGCCCTGCAGAAGGAGCACCAAGACAGTTTGGACTCCTTACTGCAGAGCCAGAAAAAGCTGGAGCAACAGATCAATTTCAACAGGGCATGCACAGAGCAGGTAGCCACCCTGCAAATCCAACTAGACAGAGAGAAAGAGGAGAGCAATAAACTGATCCTGAAAGACCTGGATACCCAGGCAGAGTTTGATCAGGAGCGCCAGAAAGCTGGTGCCTTCCAAAGGCAAAGGGACGACCTGGCGGCACAAATGCAGGCTCTTAGTCAGGAAAGAGACGCCTTAGGCCAGGAAGTCTGCCATTTAAAAAGGAAAATGGAAGAAAATCACCTGGCCCACCAGGGACTGGGTGACCTCCAAAAAGAAAACCAGAACTTGCTAGAGCACACCAGGAGGGTGGAGGATGCTCTAGCAAGAAAGGAGCAGGCCAATAGGGACACAGCTCAGGAGGTAACCCTCCTGCAGCAAAGACTGGCCCAGTTCTCCAGGACCAACCAGGAAGCACAGAGGGAAAATGAGGCCCTCTGTCAACACAATGATAGGCTCCAACAGCAGGTAGCGATGCAGGAGAGACTGATAGAGTCGAGTAAGGCCTTAACTGAGGAACTGAAGGCACAAATGCAGGCTCTTGCATTGCAACAGGGAGCAGGGGCGGATAGAGATGAGGTTCGCTGGGAAATGGAAACTCCGGAGCATAACCTCAGGAGCCCTAGTACCAGAGGCCCTCATACCTCTCAGTCCCTGGACTCTGCCACCCCCATGTCCCCTGGCGCACATGAGCACAGGGCCACAGGGATGGCAGATTACTATCCAGCCAGAAGCATGGGGCTCATAGGCCAGTACCATCCAGGAATGGAGGGGTGGGCATCCGGGTATGGGCACCCAAGTACAATACAGTTCAGTGGGGAACCCCAGGAGAGTAGGCCCATTAAGGGCATCCTGAAAACCTCTGCCCAGTTAGGTCAGTGGAGGGGGTACCCATCAAATCCTGACAGCAAGGAGGAATCTGAAGACTCCTCTGAACTGCGCAGGACACAGGAGACCAGGTCCCCACATTCTGCCAGCCATTCCCAGGCTCGCAGAATCCGGGAAAACCTGGAAGAACAGACGGGAACCTCTGGGAGCAGTGCCTCTGAGTCCGACGAAGAATGGACAAGGGTTACCCGAACCAAAAAGGCCAATAAGGCAAAAAGGGCCTTGCTCAAGGACCCCTTAAAGCAGATTAAGGCGATCAGGAGCGTCATCACGCCTTACCATAAGAACGCTAAGTATTCTGTTTGGGAGCACTTAGAGTTGTTTGAACAAATGATGGAGACTTTCCATTTGAAGGACAGCCAAAGCTGCATTCAATATGTAAAGTGGACCTTCTCCCCGGAATACTCCAGTTTCTTTGCGGGGCTGGAGGACCAAAATCATTTAAGATGGTCCACCTATAAGGCGGCCATCCTGAAACATTTTTCTGTTCACAGAAATCCTCAAGAGGCTCGCAAGGCAGCCTACAATTTGCAATGTGGGGAGGATCAGGCCCCACAAGAATTTGTGCAGGAGTTAAAGCTGGCTTTTGCACAGACCACAAGAAGGGTGCGCACGGATAGCCGTGAATTTATAAACACGTTTTTCCATGCCTTGCCCAAATATATCATGACCCAGCTCGTGAGGGATTTTCACGAGAAAAGATCTTTAGACTGGGTCATTGAACAGGCTACCCACATCTATGAGATGCAGAAGCCCATAGAAAATAAAAGCAATGCCCAGAAAAACCCCAAAGCCAACAGCACCCCTGCTGCTGCCAAGGTGGCAGAGGTAAAGGTCACCCCCGTTTTGGATTTGGAGATGGGGGGGCCTAAAAACCTACCTGCACCTAATAATGCTAGGCCCAGAAGGTCCTCGGGCCAGTCGCAGACAGGGAGCCAAGGAGGCAGCCCCACAAATGGGGTCCCTCGCTCTCCTGACTATGTAAGTCCTCGCTACAAAGGTAACAGACCCATCCTGGGTTATGTGTGGACTCCTCCAGCCCAAGGGGGGGGATCCAGCCAAGCACCTAACCCAGGGAACTTCCCTCCAAACTTCCCACAGGAGGGCAGAAATTTACCAAACCCTGGGCAGAACTTTTTCCCCAGATATCCACCCGACTTCCAACCCCAAAATCATCCATCCTTCTTTCCTCAATTCCCGGAGCCCAGACCACTGAATCCGGGAGAGGGGAGGCCAAGGGTGGAGGGGTACCAAAATCTTCCCAACCAGGGGTACTACCAGAGGAGGGACAGCTACCCTTCCCGGGATCAGCCCAGGGGAGAAAACAGGGCTCCGTATCAGCCTGAGCGGGTTTCCCAGTTAGAGCGCCAGGTTCAAAACATGGCGCGGGATATGGGTCATATACTGAGGGCACAGCAGAACCCTCAGATCAGCATGCCGGCGCAGAACGCACCCAACTCTGGACCTGGTGCTCCAGAACAATGACGGGGGCAGCACCCCGATAACTCACCGGTTCCCAGGGAGGAGGCACAAGGGGAAGGGGGGTGTAAAGCCTTGGAGGAAGCTTCCTTCCTCACTTGTAAACAGCCCCTAGAAACCCAGGAACCGGAAACAAAATCTCTTGCCCCTGAAAGTCTGCCTCCTAAGGAGCAGAGGGGGGGTAGGGGAAACAAAAGACCCAAACAGACTCAGTTTGAGGAGGAGGTACAGATCTTCCAATTTGAGGGAGAGGGATCCTCAGAGGATCCTGGGAAGAGGATCTTCTCCTTCAGAGAGGGGGGAACTCCTCCCAAAGAAAAATGGGTCCCTAGGGATGCAAATCCAGACTGGGGAGATGGGGAGACTGAGCTACCGCCGCCCACCATCTCATCCCAGAACCAACAGCAAGAAAATCCCCTGGTTCAAACCCATCCTGGCGACTGCCTCCAAAAAGGGGGGGGCGGCCCAGAAACGGAGCCAGGGGAACCCACAATGGCTCTGATCTCCAGTTGCAAATTTTTTCTTTCAGATTCCCAAGACTCTCCACAGAATTCTGCCCAAATCTCCTCGCTAGCGATGTCCAAAACCAGAAAATTAGCCCACCAGTTGTCCAAAAATGTACATTATCTGTGCCCCCTTGAGGAGAAGGAGGGAAGATATTATGCCCCGGTACAAGTACAGGGGCAGGGTACAATCTCAGCACTGGTGGACACTGGATCTCAAGCTACCCTTCTGTCCAGAAGGGCCTTTGACGAACTGAATGCAGGAAGGGGAGAGAATTACCAAATTCCTCTCACCTCTCTTCCTGGACAACTGCAGAACTTTGACGGGAAGGAAATTCCCGTCGAGGGGACGGCAGACTTGGACATTAAGATCGGGCGACATAAGTTGAAACACCCGGTCATAGTTGTGACCCCAGAGGGCACCCCTTGTTTACTAGGGAATGACCTCCTGAGAAGGTTGTCACCCCTAATAGATTGCGTAAACAAGGTCCTCTGGACTCAGACTAGCCGACCCATAAAATTAAAACAGAGTGTCAACCATGTTAGTTTAAACGGCACATGCCACATGGTTGAACAAAAATCTGACCAAGTAGAATTTCACTTCCAGAACAACCAAATTCCAGACGTGACGGTAATAGCAGTAGGACAACAGACTGGTGATGGGGGGTCCTCTCTATTTCTGAAAATCAACCTTCCTTCCAGTCTTAAGTGGTATTCCACGCTGGAAGGAAACACTCTGAAATTCTATACTAATCCACAATCAGAAACCCCCACTCCTATAGTCCAGAAAGATGTGAAATCAGCTCAAAGCCTGGCTGATATTCAGCAAATTGGAGAGCAGTTGTTCATCCCTGTTCAGTTAAATGATGGGAAGGACTCTGTTCTCGCTCGAGTGTGTGTGAACAACGGTAAGAGCTTCATCAGCGAAGCCATGTTCCGCCAACTCCCAAAAGATCCAGCCATTCCCACCTTCAAACTGATAGACAAATGGGAAATGGACCTGGAAGCACCTGACTCCAAACATCTCCTGCCAAGCAGGTGTATGCTCAAAATCTCCATTGGCAACAAGAGCATAGTCCATAATTGTTGGGTCGTGCGAGACGTCACTGCCGCCTTTTACTTAGGCAGTGACATTCTCAATCGCTTTGCCATTAGTTTGGACCTAATAAACTTCAAAGCTCGGTCCCGATTAGCGGATAATCCCATGGGCTTTGATGATCCAGAAAAAGCATTTAGGTCAGCTCAATTGCTACCTTATGCAGTTGAAATTCAGGTTAAAGAGGAAGTCACCATCCCAGAAAGGACCCGACAATTCTCCCTGGAAGTGAAAGTTAAAAGGGGACAAGAGTTGAAAAACCCTGATGCTTACATACATCTAAATGCTTCTCTCCAACAGCAAGGGTTGGGGGTAAACCCGACTCCATTAGTCAACATAGAACATGACCCCATTCTAATAGAGGGGGATAACAGCGACTTAAAGAGTATTACTCTAGCCGCAGGCACCATTATTGGAATGGCGGTTGATGACCGACATTTCTCCATTGATCTTGTAAATGAACTGTTAGGACCCATCCCCAAGGACTGTTTTGACAGTGACAGTGATGACAACGCAACACCAGACAGGATTTTCACCCGGCATGGGGGGAACTTCCTGGTGTACACTTCCTGCCCCTATGGTAAGGAAGATGTGACGTGTGACTTCAGGAGGGATGAGGTGATTTTCCAGGTACATGAGGGCTGCCTTTCCCACCTGAAGCCTCCGGTCCAAATCAGCACTCTGACCAGGGACTTCTCCACCCAGCTGGAGGAGGCCGCGGAAATAGCCAAACCAGAAGTCTTTCCAGGCTTCAGGCAGATGGTGGAAGAGAGAGTCAACCTAGCTGATGCCTGTGTGACTCTGGAACAAAAGCAAAAGTTGAAACAAGTTTTCTTGGATTTCCAAGATCTCTTTGCGGTAGACTCATATGACTGTGGTCGCACCGACATCCACACCACAACAATCCCCACGGACCCTGGCATGACTCCTGTGTTTGTGAAGCAATATCGCTTGCCTCTCGCATCAATGGAGTCCCTTACTGAAATAATTAAGAACCTTGAGTCCAGGGGAATAATCCGTCCAGTCCACAGCACCTTCAATAATCCGGTGCTGGGAATATTGAAGCCAAACGGCCAGTGGAGACTCTGCGCTGACCTCAGGGAGCTCAACAAACGGGTCCACACTTCCCGATGGCCTCTTCCCTACATTGACCAAGGGCTGGCCCAGATTCAGGGGTCACAGGTATTCATTGCAATAGACCTGACCAATGGATACTGGACCGTGCCTGTCAGTAGGGAGGACCAATACAAGCTGGCTTTTACCTTTGGGGGCCAGCAGTACACATGGACCCGGACTCCCTTCGGATACCTTAACTCCGGTAATGAGTTCAATATTTTCCTACATAAGGCCATGCCCGACCTGGGTACGAGGGGTAACCTGGCTTATGTAGATGATGTCCTCATCAAAAGTTCATCTGTGGAGGAACACATAGCAGAGATCCGTTATGTTCTGACACAGTTGAGGGCCGCCGGAGCAAAACTTTCCTTTCAGAAAGCACAGTGGTGTAGAACCCGTGTTAATTTCTTGGGGCATGAGATTACTCCTCAGGGTCTCTGTCCCCAGGAAAAGAAAGTGGAAGCACTTCAGAAACTGAAAGACCCCACAACTCTGCGGGAACTAAGGAGCCTCCTTGGACTGACTAATTACAGCAGAAAGTTCATTGAGGGCTACGCAGAGATCACCAGACCCCTGATTCATCTCCTGAAGGGGGGGGTCAAGTGGGAATGGGGTCCAGAACAAGCCGAGGCAGTAAAACAACTCAAAAGAAGCCTCTCACAAGCGCCTTGCCTAGCTTACCCTGTCAGAAACAAGGAGTTCTTCCTGGAGACGGGGTTCTCTAATACGTGCTTGATGGCAGTATTATATCAAAAGCATGACAAGGTCAATAAAGTAATCTCCTATGCGAGCAAAACTTTATCCTCTGTGGAGGAAAAATTCAACGATTGTGAGAAGGCACTCCTGGCAACGGTGTGGGCATTGAAGAGTTACCGCCCGTTTATCCAGGGGGAACACATCATAGTGGAGACTCCACACCAGCCTCTGCAATATCTCCAAAGTGACAGAATCTGGGCCGGAAATGTGAGTAATTCCCGAATTACTTCCTGGATTCTGTCAATGCAAGGCTTTCCTGTGGAGGTCAGATATGGCCAAAACAAGAAGAGTCCCCTCGCGCAAGGTCTGGCTGACTTGCATGATTGTGCCAGAGAAAACTGTCTCGAGGACGAAAGTCTGAAAATCAAGGACAACATGGAGGCATACCTTAATTCCCCACACAAAGTCTTGGAAGAAGACAAGTGTGAGGGAATGCCCACTGTCTATGTGGATGGATGCTCTTACCATGTTGACAACAACGGGGAGAAAGAACTGGTGGCTGGCGTAGGGAATGCATGGGTGAATGAGTCCCCAGAACCCTCCGCTGGATACAAAATTGGTCCCCGAAGTAGTCAGGTGGCAGAATTGATGGCTGTGCATCAGGCCATCCTCACTGCTGTCCAGCATCAACTCCACAAACTGGTCATAATCACAGATTCGGATTATGTACGGAACGGGTTCGTGGAGCACCTGGTTAATTGGAAAACCAGAGGCATGTTATGTGCTAACAACAAACCCTTGAAACATGGGAAGTTGATCCAAAACATTGATGATCTGGTCACATCGAATGGGATGACCATCTATTGGAAAAAGATCAAGGGTCATTCCAAAGTAGAGGGACCAGACAAAACTGGAAATGACTTAGCTGATCAGCTGGCCAAAACCGGAGCCATCCAAGGGGATCTAATTGAGATTGAGTCCCTGTTGGGGGAAATCCAGGTCACTGCCATCACTAGGTCCCAGACAAATGCTCACAACAACCTTTCAATTGCACAATGGAGTAAGGAGACCCCTGATGCTGATTTGATTACCGCTCAGAAGGGGGATCCAATTATTGGTAAATTTTACCAGCACCTTGAGGACCCTGAGAACTTTCCCCTGACGGATACCGATTACATTGGGAAAGAGGACCTAAGAGTGTTGATGAAATGTCCCAAAATGTTCCGGATCCAAGACGGTTTGTTGGTAAGGAAATCCAAAGCTGGCCACGATCAGTGGGTGGTTCCTACCTCATTCCGAAGCCTGATGTTAAGTCACGCCCATGATGCGGCCACTGCCGGTCATAGGGGGTTTCACACAACACTGGAAATCTTAAGAGAGGTTGCATACTGGCCACACATGGGGCAGGACCTCGACCAGTACCTGAAGGGTTGCCTTGTGTGTGCACAATTTCAGCCATCATCCCTCACACACCGGGCGCCTTTACAAAAGAGGGGAATGACACTGCCATGGTCAGATTTACAAATCGACTTTGTAGGCCCTGTGATTCGCTCGGCTAGGGGGAATAAGTACATGTTGACTGTGACATGCTTGTTTACCAAGTGGGTGGAATGTCTCCCAGCCCCAAATTGCAAGGCAGAAACTGCAGCGGCCTTGATGATTAACCACATCTTTTCCCGTTTTGGTCTACCTCAAAGGATTGAGTCAGACAGAGGTAGCCACTTCACCAGTGAAGTAATGACAAAGATGTGGGAGATACTGGGGGTCAAGAGAAAGCTGCATATTGCTTATAGACCAGCTTCTTCTGGGGCAGTAGAGAGATATAACCGGACAATTGTGAGCATATTAAAGAAGTTTGTGGCAGATTCTGGGCCAAGTTGGGATATCCGATTACCTCTGGTCCTAATGGCCATCAGATCTACCCCTTCATCTGCAACCAAAATGTCACCATTTGAGTTGATGACTGGGCGCAAGATGGTGCTTCCGCAGCATTTGCTCTACAGGACCCAAGAGCAGACACTGATAAATGCCTCCACTACTCATGAGTATGTAGAGAATTTAAGGAAACACCTCCAACATGCTTTTGCTTATGCTCAGCGGAATCTAGAAAGATCGACTGATAGCATGAAGACCCATTATGACCTGAAAACTTCCAGGAAGGAATATCAGGTGGGAGACCGGGTCTATCTATACAACTTCCAAAGGAACCAGGCCAAGCAGCGCAAATTTTTGCCTACATGGAAGGGACCCTTTGAGATCGTCGATAGGTGGTTCGGCAGAGGGGGAAGACAAGTGGGTCCACATAAACCACATAAACCAGTTGAAATGTTGCCATCCCAGGCACACTCTGCAACAACTGGAGGAATCCTCTGGAATCCTAGCGGGTACTGTATCAGACTAATTCAGTTCCAATCATAAAACCTACCACATCTAGTCTCTAAAATATTGTGATTTGCATGAAACTGTCTCTTAGTCATACTGTTTTTATTAAAATAATGTTTCGTTATGATAAAATGCATATGCTGCCCCACTATCTCAACAGTGGTGAAAAAAAAAAATCGTCTATGAGTAGATATTGCCGCTCTTCCTTTATCATCCTAGGAGAGATGAAACCATGAAGGATGACCAAGAAGGACGATCCGGAGACCGGGAGCAAAGACACAACGGGCCCGGGGTACCGCCCAATCTTCCCATCAGGACCGGTGAGGAGAACTGATCGATCTGACCGGATGGAGAAGAAGATGCTGAACTGTGCCATCTACAGAAGAGGAAGAAGATTATGCGGACAGACCGGTGCGTGGGTCAAAACCCTTGGGCACGCGACTCCCCATCGACCCAAACTCAAAGTGTAGTCACGTGGGGGGGGCTTGTAGGGTGTGCTGACCCACGTTTAAGCTACCCTGCTACAACATTTGGTGCTGTGGGCTTAGGAAATTCAAGATGGCGGAAAACCCACATGTGCGCCGAAATCCAGGAAAGCTGCGCAGTTGTGCGCCCACCAAAATGGTTGCCTCACTTGCCACCCACCAGTGCGAGAATGAAAGGCCGGGTTGCCATGAGGGAAATGGGTTGCCAAAGGAAAAACAGTAGCGCCGGTTAGCTTCAAAGCGCTTTAAAACCACCATTGGACTACCCGCACAGTAGTCTGAAACCATTGGGAATGGCAATGCTGATTGCCAAATGCAACCTAGAAGTGTGGGGAATTCATTTCTTAAATCCCAAAAATGGGTGCAGTACCAGTACTCACCACTATCCAAAAGCCGGCGTTTTAAAACCACTCTGTGTGTTTCTGAAGGCAAGCCAAAATGCCTATTTGAAACCTTGCAACATGTGCAAAATATTTACTGAACACCAGCAGACATTGGCAGAATGGAGTTTTGTGTGCCTACAAAATCTGGGAAATGAAGAGCCCAAAAACAATGCTTATAACAAAAATGCTATGGAGTCAGCAGCTTAAGCCTAACTGCAACTGGATTTAAAACCACCAAAATCGAAAATGTTAAATTAAATGAGTGACCTATGTTTGGTGTCACATGCCTTTGTAACTGTTGAAATGTCATAGTTTTGCACTTAGAATCAGCATTCTAGCTGCATGTGTAAAATTACAAGTTATTTTAAAAGCAACAAAAAGTTAGCTGAAGGTCTGGCTTAAGGAACTTGATTTTGCCTAGCAACGGATCCCATCAGAAAGGAAACTTGAGTCACAGCTGTGTTCCCAGGCCATCTGCCCTTTTGCTGCTCACACAAAGGATATGCCATCTATCTGATAATTGAATTATCTGTGCTCTGCAGAGAGTGAACAAAGCCCTCTCCATGCAGGCAAGGGTTTTTATTACAGACGTCGTAAAAAGTGGCTTCCTCCTGGAGAAGCGGGGAGGAGCACTGCCTGTGAGAAGCAAGCTGGCTTGGCAGAAACTGGAAAGACTGGTTTCTGTACCATGTGACCTGAAAAGACACACCCCTGCAGCAAGGATATGGTTTTATAAAAAGGGGGATAATTCATAGTGCGGACATGTGAACATTTTATAAATGATACCATAATTCTTGTGATTTTTCTGCCCACAGTTTAAGACGTGGTAGGAACCGGTGGTATGTTCAGGGGGGTTTTAGCGGAAAAGTGGATATTACTCTAAATGTGTGCATGTTAAAAATCTGAAACTTCATCAGTTAATGTCCCTACCCCCTGCACACATGTATGTAAAGTTGGGTCCATGTCGGAAATTGAAAAAGCAGTTAAAAAGTCAATTATGTACACTCTTTGAATGCAAGCTCCGAGAATGAGCAGATTTGGACATAGACATGGCTAAATTCAGCCACACCATGTATATGTAATTTCAAACAACTGTGTAACTCTGAAGTATGGATTTTGATCATATATATATTTGGGTGCACAGATGATAAAGGGAGGATGTTTCAAGAGATCATAAAATGACATCAATCTGACTCACAGTTCAGTTTGCCAATCAAGTAAGGAATGAAAATTTGACCAATGACGAGTGAGAGGGGCAAGGCTAGTGATGCTGCACACACACCCACTCTCAAGAAACAGATAAAAGCAGAGAGTCAGGACACATAGAGAGTTTCAATTTCATCTGCCGCTGGAAGCCCTGCCGGAAAAATCCATACTTACCTCCATCAAACTCCAGAAAGCCAAACTAGAGACTTCAATCTATCCAGAGCAGAGACCAGACCAGAGAGAAAGCAGTGCTGTGCCTAGCAGAGACCAGACCAGAGAGAAAGCAGTGCTGTGCCTAGCAGAGACCAGACCAGAGAGAAAGCAGTGCTGTGCCTAGCCGAGACCAGACCAGGCGCTGTGAGCAGAATCCGGAAAGACCTGACCAGACTGAAGATCGTGACCAAGTCGCTTTCCTGTTCAAAATCTCTTGTGAGTACTTAGCAAAACTCAGAACACATCTCTTAGTTTAAATTCATCTAATTCAATCTATTTAACCTAAGTAGAACTGCCTCCTATCTGTCACCTGTCATTTCTAGTAAAATTTGTCATTTTGAAAAAGTGTGCGTTTAAAATTTACAAAACCAAAAACGACCTTTACTAAATTACTCATATCTCCGCAACCGTTTGGGCTAGAGACTTGCAATAACTTTTATTTGGAAGCTGAGATCCCAGGCTTTCCTAGGACCCCAAAACGGTAGAGATAGTCCTTGCGGTTCCTTTGTAATAGCGCTCGGCGCATCCGCGAATTTTGCCGCGATTTGCAATTTCTTCACATGTAAAAAAACTGCTGCTGCCTGATTTCATTTGCCAGAAATTCGTTTAACCTGCTAACTATCCCTGCATCATTGCTAGTGTGAGCCTGGACTAATATTAACTAGATACCACTCATCCTGAACCTCTAAAAGGGAATTAAGAGCGTTTCCAGCATATTTCTCATTCATTGCTAGCACCTATCAAAGCATTTGCCTGTGTTTTCAAACTTCTGTTTAAGCTTGCCGGGGTGAACCGAATCACATTTGATTGCATTTCTGAGAACTGTGTGTTTCCTCCCATTCCCTTGCATTGCATAAAGAGGAGGGGATTGCCAGAGAAAAGTGATTACATTGTTTGGTTGAAATCATATTGAGTATTTTCTGTACTGCATTCATTGAATATTGCATCCACCTGAGCCTACATAAAGCATCCTCTACCACATTATACTTTTGTTCCTATTTACCAGTGTGCTACCTTATCCATTTCATGTCAACTCATTAGTGATTAAAGAAGTGTGCTAGTGCCAGATTCTCCGTTGTTAATATTTACCATATCAGATTAAGTGTGATATTCAATTATTAATTTATTAAAAAGTGTGATATATATTTTAATTTATCAAATAAACCTTTTAAACTTGCAAAACAGAATTACTTCTTGGCTCAGTGGGGACAGGGGGATTCCAAGAGAGGGGTGTTATACAAGGGTAGTCATCCAGAACGCATGAACTGGACCTAAAGATATATCAATAAGGGTTTTCATTCAGTATTCTAGACTAGGCGTTAACTTGGCTGTAGTGCTGAATTGAATCCTCTTACAATCTGGATGTAAGCAGGTCTGTCCAAGATGTTCAGGAGGAATGGTACTGTGGTGATCGATCTGTAGTTGTTCGGGATGGCAGGATCAATGGATTTTTTTTTTTTTGTAACAGTAGGGCCCAAGCTTCTTTAAGCTGGGATGGGACTTTGCCTGTCGAGATTGATGCGTTGATAAATGCTGTAATGAAAGGGGCTAGTGCATCTGCGTAGTCTTTGATAAGTGGGGCTGGTCAGGCAACTCCTTTATATCTCTAAGGCTTAATGCTTTTCAAGATATGTAGTGTGTCTGAGGTGGTTATTTTCTTAAATTTAAACCAGGGGGTTGTCATGGGTATCACAATTGATACTCTGAATGATAGGCGTGCTTTGAGGTGTGAGTTTTGGGATGGCTTGTTTGGCTGTTATTTCTTTTTGTAGCATGTACATTTTTTGCAACGTAGCATTTTGTAGGCTTGAGCACCATGCACAGTCTTTGTTCTCGAAGGAGATCTGAGGGATAGCAGATTCTAATTCTCTGAGCATGGTGAAAAACTCACTCATGTTCGAGTTAGCATTGGCTATTCTGGAGTAATAAGTGGAGGCTTTGGCGGCTGTGATGGCTTGTTTGTACTGTTTAGCCAGACTCGTAAATTCCTATTTATGGGTGTCAGTTGGGAATTTTTCCAGCAGGATTCTGCCGTTCTTTTCTTAGACATAAGGTCAGCTAGCTCTTGGGAGTATCATTAGTTAACATGCGAAGAGGGCTTAGCTCTTTTATGGGTTATCAGGGCAATGACATTGACAACATTGGTTAGTCTGCTAGGGCTTGAGGCTCTAAAGTGCACGTGGGTTCCAGTTTGAGTGGGTCAAGGAGAGGTAGGATGTTTTCTCTGGTGAGTTTCCTTGAGTTGTGTGACAGGGATGGCGGTAGTCGCCTGGTGTGAGGTTTAGAGGGTTTTGCCACCGGGATAGTGAAGGTGATTATATGGTGGTCAAACCATGGGCATGGAGTGTTATCCAGGATGGTGATGTTGCAATTGAAGTCAACTAGCCAATCAAGTGTTTGTCCTTTGATATGTGTGAGGTTATTGATTCGTTGACAGAAGTCTAGGGCAAGAAGTGAATTGGTGAGAGAGGACGCTGGAAGATCAGTGTGGTCATTAAATCCAAGCGTGAAGACACCTAGGAGTGTTACTTGAGAAGAGAGCTTAAGGTTGTGACATAGAGTCTGGAGGCGGTCTTCTTCGAAGGTGTTGGTGGCTCCAAGAGGTCGATAGATTATGTGGATTGCAATAGTGTTGGTCAGAATTATTGATAATTTTAGTGAGAAGATGTTGCATGCTTCGTTGAACCAGGTGTTCATTTGCCTGATGTGCAGGTGTTTTTTTTTGCTATGAAGTCAGTCCCTCTGCCTCTGGCGATGAGTCTGTCACTTCTAAAAACGATGTATTGAGGGGGAATGGTCAATGATAGTGCAGGGACTTAGGCTGCGTGTAGCCGTATTTCTGTAATAGCTAATGCATCTAGGCCGTTGATCGTTAGGAGGTCATGAATATCTACGGCGTAGGCAGGGAGTAAGCAAGAATTGATTAGAGCCAGGTTGAGGGTACCTTTGAGTGTGTTGTTGCTCTATAGTTTGGTTGTAGGAGGTGTTCTGATATGGTTGGAAATGATTTTGGATTGCTGATCTAGGAGGGTGTTGGTTTTGTTCCATGGGAATACCTTTAGTGGGGTCCATGGGGGCAGGGGTCAGCCCTTGGTGCAAAGCTAAGACATGAGTCTTCAGAGAGTGCAGGGCTTTTGCATGTATCAACAATAAGAACAGGGAATGGAACAGCAGAATGTGTCTGGGCTATGGCATGAATCAACATTAGATACAGGGCATGGAGCAGCAGTAGGTGCTGGGCTATAGCATGTATCAACAATAGGTGCAAGACATGAATCAGCAGGAAGTGCTAGGCTATGGCATGAATCAACGTTAGGTACAGGGCCTGGAGCAGCAGTAGGTGCTGGGCTATAGCATGTGTTAACAATAGGTGTAAGACATGAATCAGCAGTAAGTGCTAGGCTATGGCATGAGAAGGGAATGGGTACAGAGCTAACACAGTGATCAACATTTGGAACAGTATTATTGCAATGATTAACATTGTGTACCTTGCTAAAACAGGAGGTCGTACTATCCGGGCTTGCGAGATACCATACAGGTGTTGTAAAGTTAGTGAGTGAGGTGGCATTAGAGACTGACATAGTTCTGAGCAGTGCAGATGGCACAATGGCAGCTGCGCAGTTCCACGATACATTGTCCAGGGAGGCAGATGCAATCAAGTATTGTTTGGCTGGTTGACGAGGTTAGTCGTTGGCTCATGTAGGTTGATTACAGCTAGTCGCTGTGAGGGCATTTTCTGGCAAGGTACTATGCATTGTGCATTTGTCAAGGTGGGCTAGAATGGGTGAGGCAGATAGGCATGAGGTGATGCACCTTTGGGTGATTGTTTTGAGGGTTGCGTGTTCTCTTACATAAATTAGCATTGCACTTGCGTAGTGATGGGGTACGCGTGGGGAGAGCTTGGATGCTCATATGGCACATGTAACATGTGTATCCATGGCCTGATACACTGTGTCGAGGCAGAGTGGGCGGGCAGAGAGAAGACTGGCCCATTTTGAGTACGAGCCGCACAGGAGCGAAGGTGGGCATGAAAGTAGCCACTAGGAGCTGACATTGCGTTCCATACGGGCCGCTCTGCCGAGGAGCTTGACGTGGCAGGTAAGGTGGGAGGAAGTGTGTGGTGTTCGGTAGCGGGATATGCTTGCTTCACAGACATTTATGGAGTGGCAGGGGTATTTGCAGCATTACATAGAATCTGTTTCCCAAGGTGAATATGTATCTTACATTGATGAGGGTCTTACCATTTGGTGTGAGGTGCTTGCTGATAAGAGAGGGCTATTGTTGATGGATACAATGTTTAATTACAGGCAAGGCTGGGCGAATGTGAATACTGCATGTAGTGCGTGAGCAGTGGAGAGTTGCAGAGAGACTTGGTAGCCTTGTGGTACGGCTGGCTTTGCCTCCCGGCTCGGATGATCCAATGGCTTAAGGGTACCATGAGGCCAATCACGATACTCGGTTTTGTTAATGGATAATGAGTTAGATAGGTTTAGGAGTCGTGCAAGGGTACATTTTTAGCTTGAAAGTTGCTAGATCAGCACACAATGCATTTCTGAACTGTTTTCTGAGCATGGATTGATCGCGAAGTGTGGAATATTTCGCGGACACGGCATCATGCTGCACGCGCGTCCAAGTTCATGTGATTCTCTCTGGAAGATCTGCAATAATGTCAGAGGTTTGCAGATGTCGATAAACTCAAAAGCAGTGGAAAAAGTTGAAAAAAGTGTAGAGAGGTTTTACAAATGATGCTAGAAGTTGGGAAATTGCAAAGTTTTAAGGTGCAACTTTGTAATTTTAACAACAATGTTGCTATATAGGGGTAACTATGATATTAGTAAGTTGTAAGAAATTAGCATGAAATGCACTGAATTTACTTTGTTAAAAGGACGTTATCGTGAAGTTGCACTAATAAAAACCTTTGAAATTCAATGAAAAAACTTTGTTAAAGGGACATTATGGTTACAAGTAAAACCGAAAAACCTCAGAAATTCGCCAGTTACGGAATGCTAAACAACCATAACACGCGTCACCATCGCCAAAAGGCTTTTATTTTAGCTCATGTGCATGCCCAAACAGCCTTGCTAATGTGGCTCTGAAGTAGAGTTGGACTTCCAGTGATGCTTACTAGGTGGAGCTGTGGCATACTTCACTTGGCTCAAATGGAATATTCCACTTTCACATTTCAGGTGAAAGGTTGTGTTCAAGTCTTTTTAAACTCAAATAACATTGCTGGTGGGTGTCATATATATTTGAGTAAATATCTAAATGCATGTTATACCATTCTGAAGTAAAGCCAATGTGAGTACTATGGCTGGACACAGATCACTTCCTATTGAAGGGTTGAATTCTGGCCAATATTTTCCAGAGTACTGAAAATATATAGTAGGAAAGAGACAATTTAATGTGGAACCACCAAATAATAGAAACCTGTCTAGTTTCAGAATATAAATATAAATATGCACGTTTAATCTGAATAAAATTCATCTTTTATAAAAAAAAATGAATTTGCCAGATATGCATTGGAATTATTCTAAAAACCTAATTAGGTTTTTCTTTTCGGCGGCTTACAGAGTCCAGACATAACTAAGTGAAAGGAATCTGTCCAGGAAGATGGTTTAGGATTATTACTATGTATATATGAAGATCTTGATCTCTAGAACTCGTTGTGACATCTTATCGCTGTGCCATTTTATCATTTTTTTAGTGAGCATGTCCAGTTTCTTTAATAAACATCGACAAACTACGACCCAAGCATGTACATTTAGCTGGAGACTGTGGCCAGTGTTATCCGTGGGGCAAATAACGAATA
This sequence comes from Ambystoma mexicanum, assembly GCF_040938575.1. Classification (NCBI taxonomy): domain Eukaryota; kingdom Metazoa; phylum Chordata; class Amphibia; order Caudata; family Ambystomatidae; genus Ambystoma; species Ambystoma mexicanum. The sequence continues at coordinate 1,376,559,651 of NC_090922.1, forward strand.
CATTACAACATGTTTGCAATGTGAATGTTCACTAAAGTTGTTTGTTACCTAAGGGTTCGCTTAAGAAAGTATAATATTACAAAGTTGTTTGATGTCTGGCTGATTAATATATTAATGCCTGTATTGTTGAAACTAGAGGTCATATTCAGAAGGAATTCTAAAATAAATACAGCAGCACTAATAAATTAAATTGTCTGAACAGTTAGTGGGCGACATAGCACGGTGGGCGAATCCCATGCTGTGAGGATCTTAGTTTAAAGCACAGGTCACAAGTTCAGTGCCAGCAGGTGGACGCAGCTTGTCCTCCATATGAGCCAAATGAGTACCAAAGGGGTCAACAAGAGTAGCATATTTCATAACAGCGCTTTTAACTGAATGGTGAATTAGTGTGCAATATTTTCTGATTTAGCATAATAGTTTTTAGCCATCTATTTCATTATATTTTCATTTCACAAAATCGCAATACTACCTATCTGTTGATCAGAGCAGCTGTGCAATAACATGTTCATTAAACCTATTTTGATCAAATGTCTGAATAGTTTATTCACATAATGCAGATAAGCGCCTGCTTACTGCAGGATCTAAATTACATCCCCAGAGGTTGCTGGTCAAAACCCTGAACATGAAAATAGTCCCATTTCTATTTTTACTGATTTCTTTAGGAAATAGCAACATACAAAACTGGTAGCAAGTGTACTATAATGATTGTGTATATTGCTAAAATTGCATGATGGCATGAAAAAGAATAATGTGAAGATAATTTAGAAGTTACACTTTCTGAACGTTGGAACATTTTGACAATTGGGGCCTTATTTAAAATGTGGTATTGCTTCCTTTCGACAGCAAAGAAAATGAAATACTATTACCGCACGTGCATGAAGTAACAGCAAGTGTCTGCACGATTTAGAATAATACAGGCCTTTTGGTTATTCCCCATTTTGGAGTCCAGTTGGACACAATGGGGAGTGCCTATTACTGTATGCAGTAATTACCACCTGAACTAATTACTACAGGTGGTAATGGCTTTGTGTGTGTTTCCTAAACACAACACCACATAACACCTGGTATTTTAAAGTTCCAGTATATGAACCTCTGATTTGGGGGATGCTGACAATGAGCCTCATTACGAGTGCGGCGGTAAGGGGTTAATGGCACCGGTAAGGATGCCGGTGCCGTTAACCCCTTACCGCCGCATTCCGAGGTCCCTTAGCAAGTCCCACTAAGGCCTGCTGCTTTTACCAGCCGCCCTTATCAGGAGCCACTAAGGTACGAGGGAGCTAATAACGGGCCCGCTATTTGCGGGCCCGTTATTAGCTCCTTCCCCATTCCCATTGAGCCCTATGGGGGGAATGGTTTTCTGAATGGGGACTTACCGGGTCCTCCAAGGTTGGAATGACCCGCTAAGCCCCCATACCAAGAACCCGGACCCGGTATGCGGTATGGGGATAGCCATGGCGCTAATAGCACCGTGGCTACCTCCATACTCGTAATGAGGCCCAATGTGTTGTCAATCACTTTACCGGCACGTTTTACCACAACATTTTATTTATTTATTTAGCAATTTATACAGCGCACCCAACCCTGAGGCATCTAGATGCCATAATACTCTAAATGAGGCCCTTAGAGCCTAATTCACTAATGTTGTTTCCAACCTACATGAGCAAAATGCCTAATGAAGGAGGTGAACAGAACACTGTTTGCGGTAGGTGCACTTTGACCAGGGACTTCACCACTTGGGGAAATCACTGTGCATGAGCACTTTGCACCCAATCTCTATCCATTCCCGAGTGCATCTTTGGTTTTCAGAGGGAGGTGCTGACAAATGTCTTCCCACAGGCATTTTTTTTCCCCAGAACTTTGCCCAGGCCAGGCGCAGTAAAAAGTGCAAGATAGATGTAAATGCAACCGCAGTAATGTATGGGTTGGGAGCCAGATGTTTGGACAAGCATGCGTGGTTGGGCAGAGAAGCACTTGCCCTTGTGATCTTCGATCCCACTACACAGTCGTACCCTGTGTGAATCAGGGGAACTTCTAGGTTGCATGAGGTGTCGCCGGCTGTGCATGTTGCGTCATAAGATGTAGCAACATCTATTGCATGAATCTTCGGTCTTGATGTTTTGACATGGGAAAGTCCCATTGAAAAGTGTTTTTTCAAAGGTAGCCCTAAATTGCCAACATGTGCTGAAAGCAGGAAAATGGCCCAAAGCCATCAAACATTTTATATTTTGAATAATGTGTGATTGATAAGATACAAAAAAACTGTCCATATTTTACAGAAAGATTACATTGTGAATGTCATTTCTTTCAGTGTCAACAACTCCAACAAACCACATTCCTGAAGAAATAAATTTCAAGTAACTATAAATCGGCATTTCCACCTTGGTGTAATATAATGAATGGACTGTGAGCTTTAATCTGTGGAGGCACTAACTTGCCACTTTCTGGACAAACCTCAGCACAGTTAGGTCGATATATTGGTAATTGATAGAGTATATAAACTCTTTACATAATACAACATAAAATATGGAACATATAACAATCTGGAACATCTCAATTTATTAGACGTTTTCTAAAAACAGAGTGGCACCTGCATGTTTCTGCACTCCCCCACTATTCATATATTCCCTTTAACTAACCTCTAGCCCAGGCACGTGGAAGAGGAGAGTGGGGTGATAAAGCATGTCCTTCTCTATGATACCCATCAATGCCATAGGTTCCGGAGCCCCCAAATGACAGATGACATTGTGGGATGCATTGACCCACTTCTGCTCTGCCCTGCGACTTCCCTGTGTCCTGGTGGTGCAGGAATTATGAAAATGGCTGCAAAACCTCTGGGCGCGCCAAAACCTATGGAAATTACACTTTGAAACACGCAAAGATGACTGCCAAATCTACCTTGCCTATTGTCAGTGGTGGAATGGAGACCTCACTGCTGAAACATGTCACTGGGCTGCCCAACCAGTAAAAATGGAAACTGCATGAAAAGCAGTGCTTATTGAAAGAAATCAGGAATCTTGTTCTTAAATCCTTTTCTTTCTTGGTTGCTGAAACTACAGAATGCCTGTCCAAAGCACCATAAAACATCCAGTATCATTGCTGGGTTTTGCCTGTCACTTCATTTAAGAAATCATTATGAACATAGAATGTCATGAAAATATCCCTAGAAAAAAGGTGCCTGCCTGCGAAATCTGTCAAAAAATGGGTGCAGTCCCAGCCGCTGCCTGTATGACAGCTGTCAGTAATTTGCATCAGACGTT